>NC_060123.1:772618078-774102149 GCF_021461395.2 Schistocerca americana
CGGATTCGAAAATCTAGACTCACAGGAGAACGACCGTAAGGTGCCCGAGACAGCAATATCCCCTTGGATGCAAGTCGGCTGGATGACGATGTATTTAATCTCGACGCTAATTAAGAGTTCCATCGTCATTAGGAGGCCCTGAACGTTACAATTAACTATCAGTTTTGCGTCGGATTCAAGAAACTAGACTCACAGGAGACGGACCATTTGTGTGACCGAGGCAGCAATATCACGTTGGAGACAAGTCGGCTGATGGACGATGAATTGAATCTCGACGCAATTTGAGTGTTCTATCGTCATTAGGAGGCGCTGAACGTTACAATTGACTATCATTTTTGCGTCGGATTCGAAAATCTAGACTCACAGGAGTCCGACCATATGGTGCCCGAGGCAGCTATATTCCCTTGGAGTCAAGTCGGCTGGCGGCCGATGTATTGTATCTCGACGTAATATGAGTGTTCCATCGTTATTGGAGGCCCTGAACATTACAATTAACTAACTGCTTTGCGTCAGATTCTAATATCTAGACTCACAGGGGAACGATCATAAGGAGCCCCATGCAGCAATAGACCCTGGGAGACAAATCGGCTGAATGCCGATATATTGAATCTCGACGCAATTTGAGTGTTCCATCGTCATTAGGTAGTCCAGAACGTTACAATTAAGAATCAGTTTCGCCTCGGTTTCGAAAACCAAGACTCACAGGACAGCGACCATAAGGAGACCGAAGCAGCAATATCCCCTTGGAGACCAGTCCGCTGAAGGACGATGTAATGAATCGCGACGCAATTTGAGTGTTCCATCGTCATTAGGAGGCCTTGATCGTTACAATTAACTATCAGTTTTGCGTCGGATTCAAAAATCTAGACTCACAGGAGACGGACCACTTGGTGACCGAGGCAGCAATATCCCCATGCAGACAAGTCGGCTGGAGGACGATGTATTGAATCTCGTCGAAACTTGAGTGTTCCATCGTCATTAGGAGGCAATGAACGTTACAATTCACTATCATTTTTGCGTCGGATTCGAAAATCTTGACTCACAGGAGACGGACCATTTGGTGCCCGAGGCAGCAATAGACCCTTGGAGACAAGTCGGCTGGAGGACGATGTACTGAATCTCGACGCAATTTGAGTGTTCTATCGTCAATAAGAGGCGCTGACCGTTACAATTCACTATCATTTTTGCGTCGGATTCGAAAATCTAGACTCACAGGAGTAGGAAAATGTGGGGCCCGAGACAGCAATATCCCCTTGGAGACAAGTCAGCTGGAGGCCGATGTATTTATTCGTGACGGAATTTGAGTGTTCCATCGTCATTAGGTGGCCCTGAACGTTATAATTAACTATCAGTTTTGTGTCAGGTTCGAAAATCTAGACTCACAGCAGAACGATCATAAGGTGCCCGAGGCAGCAATAGACCCTTGGAGACAAGTCGGCTGGAGGACGATGTATTGAATCGCGACGCAATTTGAGTGCTCCATCGTTATTAGGAGGCCCTGAACGTTGCATATATCTATCTGTTTTGCGTCGGATTCGAAAATCTAGACTCACAGGAGAACGACCATAAGGTGCCCGAGGCAGCAATAGACCCTTGGAGACAAGTCGGCTCGAGGCCGATGTTTTGAATCTCGACGCAATTTGAGTGTTCCATCGTCATAAGGAGGCCCTGTACGTTACAATTCACTATCATTTTGTGTCGGATTCGAAAATCTAGACTCACAGGAGAAGGATCATATAGTGCATGCGACAGCAATATCCCCTTGGAGACATGTCGGCTGGATGCCGATGTATTGAATCTCGACGCAATTTGAGTGTTCCATCGTCATTAGGAGGCCCAGAACGTTACAACTAACTATTGGTTTCGCGTCGGGTTCAAAAATCTAGGCTTACAGGAGACGGACCATGTGGTGCCCGAGGTAGCAATATCCCCTTCTAGACAAGTCGGCTGGCGGCCGACGTATTGATTCTCGACGCAATTTGAGTGTTCCATCGTCATTAGGAGGCCCTGAACATTTCAATTAACTGTCAGTTTTGCTTGGATTCTAAAATCCAGACTCACAGGAGAACGATCATAAGGAGCCCGAGGCAGCAATATCCCCTTGGAGGCCAGTCCGCTGGAGGACGATGTATTGATTCTCGATGCAATTTGAGTGTTCCATCGTCATTAGGAGGCCCTGAACATTTCAATTAACTATCAGTTTTGCTTGGATTCTAAAATCCAGACTCACAGGAGAACGACCAAAAGGTGCCCGAGGCAACAATAGATTCTTGGAGACAAGTTGGCTGAATGCCGATGTATTGAATCTCGACGCAATTTGAGTGTTCCATCGTCATTAGGAGGCGCTGAACGTTACAATTAACTATCATTTTTGCGTCGGCTTCTAAAATCTAGTCACACAGGAGACGGACCATATGGTGACCGAGGCAGCAATATCCACTTGGAGACAAGTCGGCTGGGGGCCGATGTATTGAATCTCGACGCAATTTGAGTGTTCTATCGTGATTAGGAAGCGCTGAACGTTAAATTCACTATCATTGTTGCGTCGGATTCGAAAGACTAGACTCACAGGAGACGGACCATAAGGTACCCGAAGCAGCAATATCCCTTTGGAGACCAATCCGCTGGAGGAAGCTGTATTGAATCTCGACGCAATATGAGTGTTCAATCGTCATTAGGAGGCGCTGAACGTTACAATTAACTATCAGTTATGCGTCGGGTTCGAAAATCTAGACGCAGAGGAGAACGACCATAAGGCGCCCGAGGCAGCAGTAGACCCTTGGAGTCAAGTCGGCTGGAGGACGATGTATTGAATCGCGACGCAATTTGAGTGCTCCATCGTTATTAGGAGTCCCTGAACTTTACAATTAACTATCAGTTTTGCGTCGGATTAGAAAATCTAGACTCACAGGAGACGGACCACATCGAGCCCGAGATAGCAATATCCAATTGAAGACAAGTCGGTTGGAGGTCGATGTATTTACACTCGACGCAATTTGAGTGTTCCATCGTCAATAGGAGGCCCTGAACGTTACAAATAACTATCAGTTTTGCGTCAGATTCGAAAATCTAGACTCACAGGAGACGGACCATTTGGTACCCGAGGCAGCAATAGACCCTTGGAGACAAGTCGGCTGGAGGACGACGTACTGAATCTCGACGCAATTTGAGTGTTCTATCGTCAATATGAGGCGCTGAACGTTACAATTCACTATCATTTTTGCGTCGAATTCGAAAATCTAGACACACAGGAAAAGGATCATATTGTGCCCGCAACAGCAATATCCCCTTGGAGACATGTCGGCTGGATGCCGATGTATTGAATCTCGACGGAATTTGAGTGTTCCATCGTCATTAGGTGGCCCTGAACGTTATAATTAACTATCAGTTTTGTGTCGGGTTCGAAAATCTAGACTCACAGCAGAACGATCATAAGGTGCCCGAGGCAGCAATAGACCCTTGGAGACAAGTCGGCTGGAGGACGATTTATTGGATCGCGACGCAAATTGAGTGTTCCATCGTCATTATGAGGCCCTGAATGTTACACTTAAGTATCAGTTTTTCGTCGGATTCGAAAAACTAGACTCACTGGAGACGGACCATTAGGTGCCCGAGGCAGCAATATCCCCTTGGAGACCAGTCCGCTGGAGTACAATGTATTGAATCGCGACGCAATTTGAGTGCTCCATCGTCACTAGGAGGCCCTGAACGTTACAATTAACTATCAGTTTTTCGTCGGATTCAAAAACGTAGAATCACCGGAGACGGACCATGTGGTGCCCGAGGCAGCAATATCCCCTGGGAGACAAGTCGGCTGGAGGACGATGTAGTGAATCTCGACGGAATTTGAGTGTTCCTTCGTCATTAGGAGGCCCTGAACGTTACAATTAACTATCAGTTTCACGTCGGATTCGAAAATCTAGACTCACAGGAGACGGACCACATGAAGCCCGAGGCAGCAATATCCCCTTGTAGACAAGTCGGCTGGAGATCGATGTATTGACTCTCGACGCAATTTGAGTGTTTCATCGTCATTAGGAGAGCGTGAACTTTACAATTAACTATCAGTTTTGCGTCGGATTCGAAATACTAGACTCACTGGAGACGGACCACTAGGTGCCCGAGGCAGCAATAGACCCTTGGAGACAAGTCGGTTGGAGGACGATGTACTGAATCTCGACGCAATTTGAGTGTTCTATCGTCATTAGGAGGCGCTGAACGTTACAATTCACTATCATTTTTGCGTCGGATTCGAAAATCTAGACTCACAGCAGAAGGCTCCTATGGTGCCCGATACAGCAATATCCCCTTGGAGACATATCGGCTGGATGCCGATGTATTGAATCTCGACGCAATTTGAGTGTTCCTTCGTCATTAGGAGGCCCTGAACGTTACAAATAACTATCTGTTTTGCGTCGGATTCGAAAATCTATACTGACAGGAGAACGACAATAATGTGCCCGAGGCAGCAACAGACCCTTGGAGACAAGTCGGCTCGAGGCCGATGTTTTGAATCTCGACGGAATTTGAGTGTTCCATCGTCATAAGGAGGCCTTGAACGTTACAATTATCTATCTGTTTTGCGTCGGATTCGAAAATCTAGACTCACAGGAGAACGACCATAAGGTGCCCGAGGTAGCAATAGACTCTTGGAGACAAGTTGGCTGAATGCCGATGTATTGAATCTCGACGCAGTTTGAGTGTTCCATCGTCTATAGGAGGCCCTGAACGTTACAATTAACTATCAGTTTCACGTCGGATTCGAAAATCTAGACCCACAGGTGACGGACCACATGAAACCCGAGGCAGCAATATCCCCTTGTAGACATGTTGGCTGGAGATGGATGTATTGACTCTCGACGCAATTTGAGTGTTCCATCGTCATTAGGAGAGCCTGAACTTTACAATTAACTATCAGTTTTGCGACGGATTCGAAAATCTAGAATCACAGAGGACGGACCATTTGGTGCCCGAGGCAGCAGTATCCGCTTGGAGACAAGTCGGCTGATGGACGATGAATTGAATCTCGACGCAATTTGAGTGTTCTATCGTCATTAGGAGGCGCTGAACGTTACAATTCTCTATCATTTTTGCGTCAGATTCGAAAATCTAGACTCACAGGAGAAGGATCATATTGTGCCCGAGACAGCAATATCCCCTTGGAGACATATCGGCTGGATGCCGATGTATTGAATCTCAACGCAATTTGAGTGTTCCATCGTGATTAGGTGGCCCTGAGCGTTACAATTAACTATCAGTTTTGCGTCGGGTCGAAAATCTAGACTCACAGGTGAACGATCATAAGGTGCCCGAGGCTATATCCCCTTGGAGACCAGTCCTCTGGAGGACGATGTATTGAATCGCGACGCAATTTGAGTGCTCCATCGTCATTAGGAGGCCCTGAACGTTACAATTAACTATTGGTTTCGCGTCGGGTTCAAAAATCTAGGCTCACCGGAGACGGACCATATGGTGCCCGAGGCAGCAATATCCCCTTGGAGACAAAACGGCTGGCGGCCGATGTATTGGATCTCGACGCAATTTGAGTGTTCCATCGTCATTAGGAGGCCCTGAACATTTCAATTAACTATCAGTTTTGCTTGGATTCTAAAATCCAGACTCACAGGAGAACGATCATAAGGAGCCCGAGGCAGCAATATCCCCTTGGAGACCAGTCCGCTGGAGGACGATGTATTGAATCGCGACGCAATTTGAGTGCTCCATCGTCATTAGGAGGCCCTGAACGTTACAATTAACTATTAGTTTCGCGTCGGGTTCAAAAATCTAGGCTCACAGGAGACGGACCATATGGTGCCCGAGGCAGCAATATCCCCTTGGAGACAAGTCGGCTGGCGGCCGATGTTAGAAACTCGACGCAATTTCAGTGCTCCATCGTCATTAGGAGGACCTGAACGTTACAATTAACTATCAGTTTTGCGTCGGATTCGAAAACGTAGAATCACCGGAGACGGACCATGTGGTGCCCGAGGCAGCGATATCCCGTTGGAGACAAGTCGACTGGAGGACGATGTAGTGAATCTCGACGCAATTTGAGTGTACCTCCGTCATTAGGAGGCCCAGAACGTTACAATTAATTGTCTGTTTTGCGTCGGATTCGAAAATCTAGACTCACAGGAGAACGACCATAAGGTGCCCGAGGCAACAATAGATTCTTGGAGACAAGTTGGCTGAATGCCGATGTATTGAATCTCGACGCAATTTGAGTGTTCCATCGTCATTAGGAGGCCCTGAACATTTCAATTAACTATCAGTTTTGCTTGGATTCAAAAATCCAGACTCACAGGAGAATGATCATAAGGAGCCCGAGGCAGCAATATCCCCTTGGAGACCAGTCCGCTGGAGGACGATGTATTGAATCGCGACGCAATTTGAGTGCTCCATCGGTATTAGGAGTCCCTCAACGTTACAATTAACAATGAGTTTCGCGTCGGATTCGAAAACGTACAGTCACCGGAGACGGACCATGTGGTGCCCGAGGCAGCGATATCCCCTGGGAGACAAGTCGGCTGGATGCCGATGTATTGAATCTCGACGCAATTTGAGTGTTCCATCGTCATTAGGTGGCCCTGAGCGTTACAATTAACTATCAGTTTTTCGTCGGGTTCGAAAATCTAGACTCACAGGTGAACGATCATAAGGTGCCCGAGGCTACATCCCCTTGGAGACCAGTCCTCTGGAGGGCGATGTATTGATTCGCGACGCAATTTGAGTGTTCCATCGTCATTAGGTGGCCCTGAACGTTACAATTAACTATTAGTTTCGCGTCGGGTTCGAAAATCTAGGCTCACAGGAGACAGACAATATGGTGCCCGAGGCAGCAATATCCCCTTGGAGACAAGCCGGCTGGCGGCCGATATATTGAATCTCGACGCAATTTGAGTGCTCCATCGTCATTAGGAGGCCCTGAACGTTACAATTATCTATCAGTTTTGCGTCGGATTCGAAAACGTAGAATCACCGGAGACGGACCATGTGGTGCCCGAGGCAGCGATATCCCGTATGAGACAAGTCGGCTGGAGGACGATGTAGTGATCCTCGACGCAATTTCAGTGTTCCTTCGTCATTAGGAGGCTCTGAACGTTACAATTAACTATCAGTTTCGCCTCGGATTCGAAAATCTAGACTCACAGGAGACGGACCACACGATGCCCGAGGCAGCGATATCCCCTTGTAGACAAGTCGGCTGGAGATCGATGTATTGACTCTCGACGCAATTTGAGTGTTCCATCGTCATTAGGAGGCGCTGAACGTTACAATTAACAATCAGTTTTGCGTCGGATTCGAAAATCTAGACTCACAGGAGAACGACCATAAGGTGCCCGAGGCAGCAATAGACCCTTAGGAGACAAGTCGGCTGGAGGACGAAGTATTGAAACTCGACTCAATTTGAGTGTTCCATCGTCATTAGGTGCCCCTGAACGTTACAATTAACAATCAGTTTTGCGTCGGATTCGAAAATCTAGACTCACAGGAGAACGATCATAAGGTGCCCCAGGCAGTAATAGACCCTTGGAAACATGTCGGCTTGTGGACGATGTATTGGATCGCGACGCAATTTGAGTGTTCCATCGTAACTAGGAGGCCCTGAATGTTACAATTAACTATCAGTTTTTCGTCGGATTCGAAAATCTAGACTCAGTGGAGACGGACCATAAGGTGCCCGAAGCAGCAATATCCCCTTGGGGACCAGTCCGCTGGAGGACGATGTATTGAATCTCGACGCAATTTGGGTGTTCAATCGTCATTAGGAGGCCATCAACGTTACAACTAACTATCAGTTTTGCGTCGGATTCGAAAATCTAGACTCACAGGTGACGGACCATAAGGTGCCAGAGGCAGCAACAGACCCTTGGAGAGAAGTCGGCTGGAGGCCGATGTATTGAATCTCGACGCAATTTGAGTGCTCCATCGTCATTAGGAGTCCCTGAACGTTACAATTAACTATCAGTTTTGCGTCGGATCGGCAATCTAGACTCACAGGAGAACGATCATAAGGTGCCCCAGGCAGCAATAGACCCTTGGAGACAAGTCGGCTGGAGGACGATGTATTGGATCGCGACGAAATTTGAGTGATCCATCGTAACTAGGAGGCCCTGAATGTTACAATTAACTATCAGTTTTTTGCCGGATTCAAAAATCTAGACTCACAGGAGACGGACCAATTGGTGCCCGAGGCAGCAATATCCCCTTTGACACAAGTCGGCTGGAGGACGATGTATTGAATCTCGACGCAATATGAGTGTTCCATCGTCATTAGGAGGCGATGAACGTTACAATTAAATATCAGTTATGCGTCGGATTCGAAAATCTAGACTCACAGGAGAACGACCATAAGGTGCCAGAGGCAGCAACAGACCCTTGGAGACAAGTCGGCTAAAGACCGATGTATTGAATCTCGACGCAATTTGAGTGTTCCATCGTCATTGGGAGGCCCTGAACGTTACAATTGACTATCATCTTTGCGTCGGATTCGAAAATTTAGACTCACAGGAGACCGACCATAAGGTGCCCGAGGCAGCAATATCGCCATGGAGACCAATCCGCTGGAGGACGATGTATTGAATCACGACGCAATTTGAGTGCTCCATCGTCATTAGGAGGCCCTGAACATTACAATTAACTATCAGTTTTGCGTCGGATTCTAATATCCAGACTCATAGGAGATCGATCTTAAGGAGCCCCATGCAGCAATAGACCCTTGGAGGCAAATCGGCAGAATACCGATATTTTGAATCTCGATGCAATTTGAGTGTTCCATCGTCATTTGGAGGCCCCAAACGTTACAATTAGCAATCAGTTTCGCGTCGGTTTCGAAAATCAAGACTCACAGGACAACGACCATAAGGAGCCCGAGGCAGCAAATATCCCCATGGAGACAAGTCGGCTGGAGGACGATGTATTGAATCTCGACGCAATTTGATTGTTCCATCGTCATTAGGAGGCCCTGATCGCTACAATTAACTATCAATTTTGCGTCGGATTCGAAAATCTAGGATCACAGGAGAACGATCATAAGGAGCCCCAGGCAGCAATAGACCCTTGGAGACAAGTCGGCTGGAGGACGATATATTGGATCGCGACGCAATTTGAGTGTTCTATCGTAACTAGGAGGCCCAGAATGTTACAATTAACTATCAGTTTTTCGTCGGATTCGAAAAACTAGACTCACTGGAGACGGACCATAAGGTACCCGAAGCAGCAATATCCCCTTGGAGACCAGTCCGCTGGAGGACCATGTATTGAATCTCGACGCAATTTGAGTGTTCAATCGTCATTAGGAGGCCCTCAACGTTACAATTAACTATCAGTTTTGCGCCGGATTCGAAAATCTAGACTCACAGGTGAAGGACCATTTGGTGCCCGAGGCAGCAATAGACCCTTGGAGGCAAGTCGGCCGGAGGACGATGTACTGAATCCCGACGCAATTTGAGTGTTCTATCGTCATTAGGAGGCGCTGAACGTTACAATTAAATATTAGTTATGCGTCGGATTCGAAAATCTAGACTCACAGGACAACGACCATAAGGTGCCATAGGCAGCAACAGACCCTTGGAAACAAGTCGGCTGGAGGCCGATGTATTGAATCTCGACGCAATTTGAGTGTTCCATCATCATTGGGAGGCCCTAAACGTTAAAATTAACTATCATTTTTGCGTCGGATTCGAAAACCTAGACTCACATGAGAATGACCATAAGGTGCCCGAGGCAGCAATAGACCCTTGGAGACAAGTCGGCTGGAGGACGATGTATTGAAACTCGACGCAACTAGAGTGTTCCATCGTCATTAGGTGCCCCTGAACGTTACAATTAACTATCAGTTTTTCATCGGATTCGAAAAACTAGACTCACTGGAGACGGAACATAAGGTACCCGAAGCAGCAATATCCCCTTGGAGACCAGTCCGCTGGAGGACGATGTATTGAATCTCGACGCAATTTGAGTGTTCAATCGTCATTAGGAGGCCCTGAACGTTACAATTAACTATCAGTTATGCGTCGGATTCGAAAATCTAGACGCACAGGAGAACGACCATAAGGTGCCCGAGGCAGCAATAGTCCCTTGGAGTCAAGTCGGCTGGAGGACGATGTATTGGATCGTGACGCAATTTGAGTGTTCCATCGTCATTAGGAGCCCCTGAAAGTTACAATTAAGTATCATTTTTGGGTCGTATTCGAAAATCTAGACTCACAGGAGACGGACCGTATGGTGCTCGAGGCAGAGATATCCCCTTGGAGACAAATTGGCTAAAGGCCGATGTATTGATTCTCGACGCAATTTGAGTGTTCCATCGTCATTAGGAGGCCCTGAACGTTACAATTAACGATCAATTTCGCGTCGGATTCGAAAATCTAGACTCAAAGGAGAAGTACCATATGGCGCCCGAGGCAGCAACAGACCCTTGGAGACAAGTCGGCTGGAGGCCGATGTATTGAATTTCGACGCAATTTGAGTGTTCCATTGTCATTGGGAGGCCCTGAACGTTACAATTAACTATCATTTTTGCGTCGGATTCGAAAACCTAGACTCACAGGAGAACGACCATAAGGTGCCCGAGGCAGCAATAGACCCTTGGAGACAAGTCGGCTGGAGGACGATGTATTGAAACTCGACGCAATTTGAGTGTTCCATCGTCATTAGGTGCCCCTGAACGTTACAACTAACTATCAGTTTTGCGTCTGATTCGAAAACGTAGAATCACCGGAGACGGACCATGTGGTGCCCGAGGCAGCGATATCCCCTTGGAGACAAGTCGGCTGGAGGACGATGTACTGAATCTCGACGCAATTTGAGTGTTCTGTCGTCATTAGGAGGCTCTGAACGTTACAATTCACTATCATTTTTGCGTCGGATTCGAAAATGTAGACTCACAGGAAAAGGCTCGTTGGGTGCCCGAGACAGCAATATCCCCTTGGAGACATGTCGGCTGGATGCCGATGTATTGAATCTCGACGCAATTTGAGTGCTCCATCGTCATTAGGAAGCCCTGAACGTTACAATTAATTATTAGTTTCGCGTCGGGTTCAAAAATCTAGGCTCACAGGAGACGGACCATATGGTGCCCGAGGCAGCAATATCCCCATGGAGACAAGTCAGCTGGCGGCCGATGTATTGAATCTCGACGCAACTTGAGTGCTCCGTTGTCATTAGGAGGCCCTGAACGTTACAATTAACTATCAGTTTTCCGTCGGATTCGAAAAAGTAGAATCACC
This sequence comes from Schistocerca americana, assembly GCF_021461395.2. Lineage (NCBI taxonomy): Eukaryota > Metazoa > Arthropoda > Insecta > Orthoptera > Acrididae > Schistocerca > Schistocerca americana. Next base: position 772,629,310 of record NC_060123.1, read on the forward strand.
GGAGACGGACCATGTGGTGCCCGAGGTAGCGATATCACCTTGGAGAAAAGTCGGCTGGAGGACGATGTAGTGAATCTCGTGGCAATTTGAGTTTTTCTTCGTCATTAGGAGGCCCTGAACGTTACAAATAACTATCTGTTTTGCGTCGGATTCGAAAATCTAGACTCACAGGATAACGACCATAAGGTGCCCGAGGCAGCAATAGACTCTTGGAGACAAGTTGTCTGAATGCCGATGTATTGAATCTTGACGTAATTTGAGTGTTCCATCGTCATTAGGAGGCCCTTAACGTTACAATTAACGATCAGTTTCGCGTCGGATTCGAAAATCTGGACTCACAGGAGAACGATCATAGCGTGCCCCAGGCAGCAATAGACCCTTGGAGACAAGTCGGCTGGAGGACGATATATTGGATCGCGACGCAATTTGAGTGTTCCATCGTAACTAGGAGGCCCTGAATGTTACAATTAACGATCAGTTTTTCGTCGGATTCGAAAATCTAGACTCACTGGAGACGGACAATAAGGTGCCTGAAGCAGCAATATCCCCTTGGGGACCAGTCCGCCGGAGGACGATGTATTGATTCGCGACGCAATTAGAGTGCTCCATCGTCATTAGGAGGCCCTAAACGTTACAATTAACGAACAGTTTCGCGTCGGATTCGAAAATCTAGACTGACAGGAGAAGGCCCATACGGTGCCTGAGGCAGCAATACCCCATTGGAAACAAGTCGGCTGGAGGACGATGTATTGAATCTCGACGCAATTTGAGTTCCATCGTCAATAGGTGCCCCTGATCGTTTTAATTAACAATCAGTTTTGCGTCGGGATCTAAAATCTAGACTCACTGGAGACGGACTATTAGGTGCCCGAGACAGCAATATCCCCATGGAGACCAATCCGCTGGAGAACGATGTATTGAATCACGACCCAATTTGAGTGCTCCATCGTCATTAGGAGGCCCTGAAGGTTACAATTAACTATCAGTTTTGCGTCTGATTCGAAAACGTAGAATCACCGGAGGCGGACCATGTGGTGCCCTAGGCAGCGATATCCCTTTGGAGACAAGTCGGCTGGCGGCCGATGTATTGAATCTCGACGCAATTTGAGTGGTCCATCGTCATTAAGAGGCCCTGAACATTACAATTAACTATCAGCTTTGAGTCGGATTCTAATATCCAGACTCACAGGAGATCGATCTTAAGGAGCCCCAAGCAGCAATAGACCCTTGGAGACAAATCGGCTGAATACCGATATATTGAATCTCGACGCAATTTGAGTGTTACATCGTCATTTGGAGGCCCCGAACGTTACAATTAGCAATCAGTTTCGCGTCGGTTTCGAAAATCAAGACTCACAGGACAGCGACCATAAGGAGCCCGAGGCAGCAATATCCCCATGGAGACAAGTCGGCTGGAGGACGATGTATTCAATCTCGAAGCAATTTGAGTGTTCCATCGTCATTACGAGGCCCTGATCGCTACAAATAACTATCAGTTTTGCGTCGGATTAGTAAATCTAGGTTCACAGGAGAACGATCATTAGGAGCCCCAGGCAGCAATAGACCCTTGGAGACAAGTCGGCTGGAGGACGATATATTGGATCGCGACGCAATTTGAGTGTTCTATCGTAACTGGGAGGCCCTGAATGTTACAATTATCTATCAGTTTTTCGTCGGACTCGAAAAACTAGACTCACTGGAGACGGACCATAAAGTACCCGAAGCAGCAATATCCCCTTCTAGACCAGTCCGCTGGAGGACGATGTATTGAATCTCGACGCAATTTGAGTGTTCATTCGTCATTAGGAGGCGCTGAACGTTACGATTAACTATCAGTTATGCGTTGGATTCGAAAATCTAGACGCACAGGAGATCGACCATAAGGTGCCCGAGGCAGCAATAGACCCTTGAAGACAAGTCGGCTGGAGGACGATGTACTGAATCACGACGCAATTTGAGTGTTACTTCGTCTTTAGGTGGCTCTGAACGTTACAATTAACTATCTGTTTTGCGTCGGATTCGAAAATCTAGACCCACAGGAGAACGACCATATGGTGCCCGAGGCAGCAATAGAACCTTGGAGACAGGTCGGCTCGAGGCCGATGTTTTGAATCTCGACGCAATTTGAGTGTTCCATCGTCATTAGGAGGCCCTGAACGTTACAATTAACTATCAGTTTCGCGTCGGATTCGAAAATCTACACTCACAGGAGCCGGACCACATGAAGCCCGAGGCAGCAATATCCCCTTGTAGACAAGTCGGCTGGAGATCGATGTATTGACTCTCGACGCAATTTGAGTGTCCCATCGTCATTAGGAGGCGCTGAACGTTACAATTAAGTATCATTTTTGGGTCGTATTCGAAAATCTAGAGTCACAGTAGACGGACCATATGGTGCCCGAGGCAGAAATATCCCTTTGGAGACAATTTGGCTGGAGGCCGATGTATTGATTCTCGATGCCATTTGAGTGTTCCATTGTCATTAGGAGGCCCTGAACGTTATAATTAACGATCAATTTCGCGTCGGATTCGAAAATCTAGACCCACAGGAGAAGTACCATACGGTGCCCGAGGCAGCAAGAGACCCTTGGAGACAAGTCGGCTGGAGGCCGATGTATTGAATCTCGACGCAATTTGAGTGTTCCATCGTCATTGGGAGGCCCTGAACGTTACAATTAACTATCATTTTTGCGTCGGATTCGAAAACCTAGACTCACAGGAGAACGACCACAAGGTGCCCGAGGCAGCAACAGACCCTTGGAGACAAGTCGGCTGTAGGACGATGTATTGAAACTCGACGCAATTTGAGTGTTCCATCGTCATTAGGTGCCCCTGAACGTTACAATTAACTATCAGTTTTGCGTCTGATTCGAAAACGTAGAATCACCGGAGACGGACCATATGGTGCGCGAGGCAGCGATATCCCCTTGGAGACAAGTCGGCTGGAGGACGATGTACTGAATCTCGACGCAGTTTGAGTGTTCTATCGTCATTAGGTGGCTCTGAACGTTACAATTCACTATCATTTTTGCGTCGGATTCGAAAATCTAGACTCACAGGAGAATGACCACAAGGTGCCTGAGGCAGCAATAGACCCTTGGAGACAAGTCGGCTGGAGGCCGATGAACTGAATCGCGACGGAATTTGAGTGTTCCTTCGTCATTATGTGGCCTTGATCGTAATAATTAACTATCACTTTTGTGTCGGGTTCGAAAATCTACACTCACAGCAGAACGATCATAAGGTGACGGAGGCAGCAATAGACCCTTGGAGACAAGTCGGCTGGAGGACGATTTATTGGATCGCGACGCAATTTGAGTGTTCCATCGTCATTAGGAGGCCATGAATGTTACAATTAACTATCAGTTTTTTGTCGGATTCGAAGATCTAGACTCACAGGAGAACGACCATAAGGTGCCCGAGGCACAATAGACTCTTGGAGACAAGTTTGCTGAATGCCGAAGTATTGAATCTCGACGCAATTTGAGTGTTCCATCGGATATAGGAGGCCCTGAACGTTACAATTAACTATCAGTTTCGCGTCGGATTCGAAAATGTAGACTCACAGGAGACGGACCACATGAAGCCTGAGGCAGTAATATCCCATTGCAGACAAGTCGGCTGGAGATCGATGTATTGACTCTCGACGCAATTTGAGTGTTCCATCGTCATTAGGAGGCGCTGAACGATACAATTAAGTATCATTTTTGGGTCGTATTCGAAAATCTAGACTCACAGGAGAACGACCATAAGGTGAACGAGGCAGCAATAGACCCTTGGAGACAAGTCGGCTGGAGTACGATGTATTGACTCTCGACGCAATTTAAGTGTTCTATCGTCATTAGGAGGCCCTGAATGTTACAATTCACTATCATTTTTGCGTCGGATTCGAAAATCTAGACTCACAAGAGAAGGCTCATATGGTGCCCGAGACAGCGATATACCCTTGGAGACAAGTCGGCTGGAGACGGTTGTATTGAATCACGACGCAATTTGAGTGCTCCATCGTCATTACGAGGCCCTGAGCGTTACAATTAACTATCAGTTTTGCGTCGGAATCGAATATCTAGACACACAGGAGAACAATCATAAGGTGCCGAGGCAGCAATAGACCCATGGAGACAAGTCTGCTCGAGGCCGATGTATTGTATCTCGACGCAATTTGAGTGTTCCATCGTCATTAGGTGGCCCTGAGCGTTACAATTATCTATCAGTTTTGCGTCGGGTTCGAAAATCTAGACTCACAGGTGAGCGATTTTAAGGTGCCCGAGGCTATATCCCCTTGGAGACCAGTCCTCTGGAGGACGATGTATTGAATCGCGACGCAATTTGAGTGCTCCATCGTCATTAGGAGGCCCTGAACGTAACAATTAATTATTAGTTTCGCGTCGTTTTCAAAAATCTAGGCTCACAGCAGAAAGACCATATGGTGCCCGAGGCGGCAATATCCCTTTGGACACAAGTCGGCTGGAGGACGATGTATTGAATCTCGACGCAATTTGAGTGTTCCATCGTCATTGGGAGGCCCTGAACGATACAATTAACTATCATTTTTGCGTCGGATTCGAAAACCTAGACTCACAGGAGAACGACCATAAGGTGCCCGAGGCAGCAACAGACGCTTGGAGGAGAGTCGGCTGGAGGACGATGTATTGAAACTCGACGCAATTTGAGTGTTCCATCGTCATTAGGTGCCCCTGAACGTTACAATTAACTATCAGTTTTGCGTCTGATTCGAAAACGTAGAATCACCGGAGACGGACCATGTGGTGCGCGAGGCAGCGATATCCCCTTGGAGACAAGTCGGCTGGACGACGATGTACTGAATCTCGACGCAGTTTGAGTGTTCTATCGTCATTAGGAGGCTCTGAACGTTACAATTCACTATCATTTTTGCGTCGGATTCGAAAATCTAGACTCACAGGAGAACGACCATAAGGTGCCCGAGGCAGCAATAGACCCTTGGAGACAAGTCGGCTGGAGGACGATTTATTGGATCGCGACGCAATTTGAGTGTTCCCTCGTCATTAGGAGGCACTGAATGCTACAATTAACTATCAGTTTTTCGTCGGATTCGAAAATCTAGACTCACTGGAGACGGACCATTAGGTGCCCGAGGCAGCAATATCCCCTTGGCGACCAGTCCGCTGGAGTACGATGTATTGTATCGCAACGCAATTTGAGTGCTCCATCGTCATTAGGAGGCCCTGAACGTTACAATTATCTATCAGTTTTGCGTCGGATTCGAAAACGTAGAATCACCGGAGACGGACCATGTGGTGCCCGAGGCAGCGATATCCCCTTGGGGACAAGTCGGCTGGAGGACGATGTAGTGAATCTCACGCAATTTGAGTGTTCCATCGTCAATAGGAGGATCTGAACGTTACAATTAACTATGTTTTGCGTCGGATTCGAAAACCTAGACTCACAGGAGAACGACCATAAGGTGCCCGAGGCACAATAGACTCTTGGAGACAAGTTGGCTGAATGCCGAAGTATTGAATCTCGACGCAATTTGAGTGTTCCATCGGCAATAGGAGGCCCTGAACGTTACAATTAACTATCAGTTTCGCGTCGGATTCGAAAATGTAGACTCACAGGACACGGACCACATGAAGCCTGAAGCAGCAATATCCCATTGTAGACAAGTCGGCTAGAGATCGATGTATTGACTCTCGACGCAATTTGAGTGTTCCATCGTCATTAGGAGGCGCTGAACGTTACAATTATCTATCAGTCTTGCGTCGGGTTCGAAAATCTAGACTCACAGGTGAACGATTTTAAGGTGCCCGATTCTATATCCCCTTGGAGACCAGTCCTCTGGAGGACGATGTATTGAATCGCGACGCCATTTGAGTGTTCCATTGTCATTAGGAGGCCCTGAACGTTACAATTAACGATCAATTTCGCGTCGCATTCGAAAATCTAGACCCACAGGAGAAGTACCATATGGTGCCCGAGGCAGCAACAGACCCTTGGAGACAAATCGGCTGGAGGACGATGTATTGAAACTCGACGCAATTTGAGTGTTCCATCGTCATTAGGTGCCCCTGAACGTCACAATTAACTATCAGTTTTGCGTCTGATTCGAAAACGTAGAATCACCGGAGACGGACCATATGGTGCGCGAGGCAGCGATATCCCCTTGGAGACAAGTTGGCTGGAGGACGATGTACTGAATCTCGACGCAGTTTGAGTGTTCTATCGTCATTAGGTGGCTCTGAACGTTACAATTCACTATCATTTTTGAGTCGGATTCGAAAATCTAGACTCACAGGAGAACGACCATAAGGTGCCTGAGGCAGCAATAGACCCTTGGAGACAAGTCGGCTGGAGGCCGATGTATTGAATCGCGACGGAATTTGAGTGTTCCATCGTCATTATGTGGTTTTGATCGTTATAATTAACTATCACTTTTGTGTCGGGTTCGAAAATCTACACTCACAGCAGAACGATCATAAGGTGACGGAGGCAGCAATAGACCCTTGGAGACAAGTCGGCTGGAGGACGATTTATTGGATCGCGACGCAATTTGAGTGTTCCATCGTCATTAGGAGGCCCTGAATGTTACAATTAACTATCAGTTTTTTGTCGGATTCGAAAATCTAGACTCACAGGAGAACGACCATAAGGTGCCCGAGGCACAATAGACTCTTGGAGACAAATTGGCTGAATGCCGAAGAATTGAATCTCGACGCAATTTGAGTGTTCCATCGTCATTAGGAAGCGCTGAACGTTACAATTAAGTATCATTTTTGGGTCGTATTCGAAAATCTAGAGTCACAGGAGAACGATCATAAGGTGCCCCAGGCAGCAAGAGACCCATGGAGACAAGTCGGCTCGAGGCCGATGTATTGAATCTCGACGCAATTTGAGTGTTCCATCGTCATTAGGTGGCCCAGAGCGTTACAATTATCTATCAGTTTTGCGTCGGGTTCGAAAATCTAGACTCACAGGTGAACGACTTTAAGGTGCCCGAGGCTATATCCCCTTGGAGACCAGTCCTCTGGAGGACGATGTATTGAATCGCGACGCAATTTGAGTGCTCCATCGTCATTAGGAGGTCCTGAACGTAACAATTAATTATTAGTTTCGCGTCGTTTTCAAAAATCTAGGCTCACAGGAGAAAGACCATATGGTGCCCGAGGCGGCAATATCCCTTTGGACACAAGTCCGCTGGAGGACGATGTATTGAATCTCGACGCAATGTGAGTGTTCCATCGTCATTAGGAGGCGCTGAAAGTTACAATTAAATATCAGTTATGCGTCGGGTCCAAAGGCTAGACTCACTGGAGAACGACCATAGGGTGTCAGAGGCGGCAACAGACCCTAGGAGACAAGTAGGCTGGAGGCCGATGTATTGAATCTCGACGCAATTTGAGTGTTCCATCGTCATTAGGTGCCCCTGAACGTTACAATTAACTATCAGTTTTGCGTCTGATTCGAAAACGTAGAATCACCGGAGACGGACCATGTGGTGCGCGAGGCAGCGATATCCCCTTGGAGACAAGTCGGCTGGACGACGATGTACTGAATCTCGACGCAGTTTGAGTGTTCTATCGTCATTAGGAGGCTCTGAACGTTACAATTCACTATCATTTTTGCGTCGGATTCGAAAATCTAGACTCACAGGAGAACGACCATAAGGTGCCCGAGGCAGCAATAGACCCTTGGAGACAAGTCGGCTGGAGGCCGATGTATTTAATCGCGACGGATTTTGAGTGTCCCATCGTCATTATGTGGCCTTGATCGCTATAATTAACTATCACTTTTGTGTCGGGTTCGAAAATCTACACTCACAGCAGAACGATCATAAGGTGACCTAGGCAGCAATAGACCCTTGGAGACAAGTCGGCTGGAGGGCGATTCATTGGATCGCGACGCAATTTGAGTGTTCCCTCGTCATTAGGAGGCCCTGAATGTTACAATTAACTATCAGTTTTTTGTCGGATTCGAAAATCTAGACTCACTGGAGACGGACCATTAGGTGCCCGAGGCAGCAATGTCCCCTTGGAGACCAGTCCGCTGGAGTACGATGTATTGTATCGCAACGCAATTTGAGTGCTCCATCGTCATTAGGAGGCCCTGAACGTTACAATTATCTATCAGTTTTGCGTCGGATTCGAAACCGTAGAATCACCGGAGACGGACCATGTGGTGCCCGAGGCAGCGATATCCCCTTGGGGACAAGTCGGCTGGAGGACGGTGTAGTGAATCTCACGCAATTTGAGTGTTCCATCGTCAATAGGAGGATCTGAACGTTACAATTAACTATGTTTTGCGCCAGATTCGAAAACCTAGACTCACAGGAGAACGACCATAAGGTGCCCGAGGCACAATAGACTCTTGGAGACAAGTCGGCTGAATGCCGAAGTATTGAATCTCGATGCAATGTGAGTGTTCCATCGGCAATAGGAGGCCCTGAACGTTACAATTAACTATCAGATTTGCGTCGGATTCGAAAATCTAGACTCACAGGAGAACGACAATAAGGTGAACGAGGCAGCAATAGACCCTTGTAGACAAGTCGACTGGAGTACGATGTATTGACTCTCGACGCAATTTGAGTGTTCCATCGTCATTAAGAGGCCCTGAATGTTACAATTCACAATCATTTTTGCGTCGGATTTGAAAATCTAGACTCACAGGAGAAGGCACATATGGTGCCCGAGACAGGAATATAATCTTGGAGACAAGTCGGCTGCAGGCCGATATATTGAATCACGACGCAATTTGACTGCTCCATCGTCATTACGAGGCCCTGAGCGTTACAATTAACTATCCGTTTTGCGTCGGATTCGAGTATCTAGACACACAGGAGAACAATCATAAGGTGCCGAGGCAGCAATAGACCGATGGAGACAAGTCGGCTCGAGGCCGATGTATTGAATCTCGACGCAAATTGAGTGTTCCATCGTCATTAGGAGGCCCTGAACGTTACAATTAACTATCATTTTTGCGTCGGTTTCGAAAATCTAGACTCACAGGAGAACGACCATAAGGTGAACGAGGCAGCAATAGACCCTTGGAGACAAGTCGGCTGGAGTGCGATGTATTGACTCTCGACGCAATTTAACTGTTCTATCGTCATTAGGAGGCCCTGAATGTTACAATTCACTATCATTTTTGCGTCGGATTCGAAAATGTAGACTCACAAGAGAAGGCTCATATGGTGCCCGAGACAGCGATATACCCTTGGAGACAAGTCGGCTGGAGACGGTTGTATTGAATCACGACGCAATTTGAGTGCTCCATCGTCATTACGAGGCCCTGAGCGTTACAATTAACTATCAGTTTTGCGTCGGAATCGAATATCTAGACACACAGGAGAACAATCATAAGGTGCCGAGGCAGCAATAGACCCATGGAGACAAGTCGGCTCGAGGCCGATGTATTGAATCTCGACGCAATTTGAGTGTTCCATCGTCATTAGGTGGCCCTGAGCGTTACATGTATCTATCTGTTTTGCGTCGGGTTCGAAAATCTAGACTCACAGGTGAACGATTTTAAGGTGCCCGAGGCTATATCCCCTTGGAGACCAGTCCTCTGGAGGACGATGTATTGAATCGCGACGCAATTTGAGTGCTCCATCGTCATTAGGAGGCCCTGAACGTAACAATTAATTATTAGTTTCGCGTCGTTTTCAAAAATCTAGGCTCACAGGAGAAAGACCATATGGTGCCCGAGGCGGCATAATCCCTTTGGACACAAGTCGGCTGGAGGACGATGTATTGAATCTCGACGCAATGTGAGTGTTCCATCGTCATTAGGAGGCGCTAAACGTTACAATTAAATATCAGTTATGCGTCGGGTCCAAAGGCTAGACTCACAGGAGAACGACCATAAGGTGCCAGAGTCGGCAACAGACCCTAGGAGACAAGTCGGCTGGAGGCCGATGTATTGAATCTCGACGCAATTTGAGTGTTCCATCGTCATTGGGAGGCCCTGAACGTTACAATTAACTATCATTTTTGCGTCGGATTCGAAAACCTAGACTCACAGGAGAACGACCATAAGGTGCCCGAGGCAGCAACAGACCCTTGGAGGAGAGTCGGCTGGAGGACGATGTATTGAAACTCGACGCAATTTGAGTGTTCCATCGTCATTAGGTGCCCCTGAACGTTACAATTAACTATCAGTTTTGAGTCTGATTCGAAAACGTAGAATCACCGGAAACGGACCATGTGGTGCGCAAGGCAGCGATATCCCCTTGGAGACAAGTCGGCTGGACGACGATGTACTGAATCTCGACGCAGTTTGAGTGTTCTATCGTCATTTGGAGGCTCTGAACGTTACCATTCACTATCATTTTTGCGTCGGATTCGAAAATCTAGACTCACAGGAGAACGACCATAAGGTGCCCGAGGCAGCAATAGACCCTTGGAGACAAGTCGGCTGGAGGCCGATGTATTTAATCGCGACGGAATTTGAGTGTCCCATCGTCATTATGTGGCCTTGATCGTTATAATTAACTATCACTTTTGTGTCGGGTTCGAAAATCTACACTCACAGCAGAACGATCATAAGGTGACCTAGGCAGCAATAGACCCTTGGAGACAAGTCGGCTAGAGGACGATTTATTGGATCGCGACGCAATTTGAGTGTTCCCTCGTCATTAGGAGGCCCTGAATGTTACAATTAACTATCAGTTTTTCGTCGGATTCGAAAATCTAGACTCACTGGAGACGGACCATTGGGTGCCCGAGGCAGCAATATCCCCTTGGAGACCAGTCCGCTATAGTACGATGTATTGTATCGCAACGCAATTTGAGTGCTCCATCGTCATTAGGAGGCCCTGAACGTTACAATTATCTATCAGTTTTGCGTCGGATTCGAAAACGTAGAATCACCGGAGACGGACCATGTGGTGCCCGAGGCAGCGATATCCCCTTGGGGACAATTCGGCTGGAGGACGATGTAGTGAATCTCTCGCAATTTGAGTGTTCCATCGTCAATAGGAGGATCTGAACGTTACAATTAACTATGTTTTGCGTCGGATTCGAAAACCTAGACTCACAGGAGAACGACCATAAGGTGCCCGAGGCACAATAGACTCTTGGAGACAAGTTGGCTGAATGCCGAAGTATTGAGTCTCGACGCAATTTGAGTGTTCCATCGGCAATAGGAGGCCCTGAACGTTACAATTAACTATCAGTTTCGCGTCGGATTCGAAAATGTAGACTCACAGGAGACGGACCACATGAAGCCTGAGGCAGCAATATCCCATTGTAGACAAGTCGGCTGGAGATCGAAGTATTGAATCGCGACGCAATTTGAGTGCTCCATCGTCATTAGGAGGCCCTGAATGTTACAATTAATTATTAGTTTCGCGTCGGGTTCAAAAATCTAGGCTCACAGGAGACGGACCATATGGTCCCCGAGGCAGCAATATCCCCTTGGAGACAAGTCGGCTGGCGGCCGATGTATTGAATCTCGACGCAATTTGAGTGCTCCATCGTCATTAGGAGGCCCTGAACGTTACGATTAACTATCAGTTTTCCGTCGGATTCGAAAACGTAGAATCACCGGAGACGGACCACGTGGTGCCCGAGGTAGCGATATCCCCTTGGAGACAAGTCGGCTGGAGGACGATGTAGTGAATCTCGTCGCAATTTCAGTTTTCCTTCGTCATTAGGAGGCCCTGTACGTTACAATTAACTATCTGTTTTGCGTCGGATTCGAAAATCTAGACCCACAGGAGAACCACCATAAGGTGCCCGAGGCAGCAATAGACCCTTGGAGACAAGTCGGCTCGAGGCCGAGGTTTTGAAACTCGACGACATTTGAGTGCTCCATCGTCATTAGGAGGCCCTTAACGTTACAATTAACGATCAGTTTCGCGTCGGATTCGAAAATCTAGACTCACAGGAGAAAGACCATATGGTGCCCGAGGCAGCAATATCCCTTTGGACACAAGTCGGCTGGAGGACGATGTATTGAATCTCGACGCAATGTGAGTGTTCCATCGTCATTAGGAGGCGCTGAACGTTACAATTAAATATCAGTTATGCGTCGGGTCCAAAGGCTAGACTCACAGGAGAACGGCCATAAGGTGCCAGAGGCAGCAACAAACCCTAGGAGACAAGTCGGCTGGAGGCCGACGTATTGAATCTCGACGCAATTTGAGTGTTCCGTCGTCTTTAGGAGGCCCTGAACGTTACAATTCACTATCAGTTTTGCGTCGGATTCGAAAATATAGACTCACAGGAGAACGATCATAGCGTGCCCCAGGCAGCATTAGACCCTTGGAGACAAGTCGGCTGGAGGACGATATATTGGATCGCGACGCAATTTGAGTGTTCCATCGTAACTAGGAGGCCCTGAATGTTACAATTAACGATCAGTTTTTCGTCGGATTCGAAAATCTAGACTCACTGGAGACGGACCATAAGGTGCCCGAAGCAGCAATATCCCCTTGGGGACCAGTCCGCCGGAGGACGATGTATTGATTCGCGACGCAATTAGAGTGCTCCATCGTCATTAGGAGGCCCTAAACGGTACAATTAACGAACAGTTTCACGTCGAATTCGAAAATCTAGACTCACAGGAGAAGGACCATATGGTGCCCGAGGCAGCAATACCCATTGGACACAAGTCGGCTGGAGGACGATGTATTGAATCTCGACGCAATTTGAGTGTTCCATCGTCAGTAGGTGCCCCTGAACGTTTTAATTAACAATCAGTTTTGCGTCGGGTTCGAAAATCTAGACTCAGTGGAGACGGACCATTAGGTGTCCGAGACAGCAATATCCCCATGGAGACCAATCCGCTGGAGAACGATGTATTGAATCACGACGCAATTTGAGTGCTTAATCGTCATTATGAGGCCCTGAACGTTACAATTAACTATCAGTTTTGCGTCTGATTCGAAAACGTAGAATCACCGGAGACGAACCATGTGGTGCCCGAGGCAGCGATATCCCCTTGGAGTCAAGTCGGCTGGCGGCCGATGTATTGAATCTCGACGCAATTTGAGTGTTCCATTGTCATTAAGAGGCCCTGAACATTACAATTAACTATCAGTTTTGCGTCGGATTCTAATATCCAGACTCACAGGAGATCGATCTTAAGGAGCCCCATGCAGCAATAGACCCTTGGAGACAAATTGGCTGAATACCGATACATTGAATCTCGACGCAATTTGAGTGTTCCATCGTCATTTAGAGGCCCCGAACGTTACAATTTGCAATCAGTTTCGCATCGGTTTCGAAAATCAAGACTCACAGGACAGCGACCATCAGGAGCCCGAGGCAGCAATATCCCCATGGAGACAAGTCGGCTGGAGGACGATGTATTGGATCGCGACGCAATTTGAGTGTTCCATCGTCATTAGGAGGCCCTGAATGTTACAATTAACTATCAGTTTTTCTTCGGATTCGAAAATCTAGACTCACTGGAGACGGACCATTAGATGCCCCAGGCAGCAATATCCCCTTGGAGACCAATCCGCTGGAGGACGATGTATTGAATCGCGACGCAATTTGAGTGCTCCATCGTCATTAGGAGGCCCTGAACGTTACAATTAACTATCAGTTTTGCGTCGGATTCGAAAACGTAGAATCACCGGTGACGGACCATATGGTGCCCGAGGCAGCGATATCACCTTGGAAACAAGTCGGCAGGAGGACGATGTAGTGAATCTCGACGCAATTTGAGTGTTCCTTCGTCATTAGGAGGCCCTGAGCGTTGCAATTAACTATCTGTTTTGTGTCGGATTCGAAGATCTAGACTCACAGAAGAACGACCATAAGGTGCCCGAGGCAGCAATAGACCCTTGGAGACAAGACGGCCCGAGGCCGATGTTTTGAATCTCGACGCTATTTGAGTGTTCCATCGTCATTAGGAGGCCCTGAACGTTACAATTAACTATCTGTTTTGCGTCGGATTCGAAAATCTAGTCTCAAAGGAGAACGACCATAAGGTTCCGGAGGCAGCAATAGACTCTTGGAGACAAGTTGGCTGAATGCCGAAGTATTGAATCTCGACGCAATTTGAGTGTTTCATCGTCATTTGGAGGCCCTGAACGTTACAATTAACTATCAGATTCGCGTCGGATTCGAAAATTTAGACTCACAGGAGACGGACCACATGAAGCCCGAGGCAGCAATATCCCCTTGTAGACAAGTCGGCTGGACATGGATGTGTTGACTGTCGACGCAATTTGAGTGTTCCATCGTCATTAGGAGGCGCTGTACGTTAAATTTAAGTATCATTTTTGGGTCGGATTCGAAAATCTAGAGTCCGAGGAGACGGACCATATGGTGCCCAAGGCACAAATATCCCCTTGGAGATAAATTGGCTGGAGGCCGATGTATTGAATCTCGACTAAATTTGAGTGTTTCATCGTCATTAGGAGGCCCTGAACGTTACAATTAACTATCAGTTTTGCGTCGGATTCGAAAATCTAGACTCACAGGAGAACGATCATAAGGTGCCCCAGGCAGCAATAGACCCTTGGAGACAAGTCGGCTGGAGGACGATGTATTGGATCGCGGCGCAATTTTAGTGTTCCATCGTAACTAGGAGGCCCTGAATGTTCCAATTAACTATCAGTTTTTCGTCGGATTCGAAAATCTAGACTCACTGGAGACGGACCATAAGGTGCCCGAAGCAGCAATATCCCCTTGCGGACCAGTCCGCTGGAGGACGAAGTATTGAATCGCGACGCAATTAGAGTGCTCCATCGTCATTGGGAGGCCCTGAACGTTGTAATTAACGATCAGTTTCGCGTCGGATTCGAAAGTCTAGACTCACAGGAGAAGGACCATATGGTGCCCGAGGCAGCAATATCACCTTGGACACAAGTCGGCTGGAGGACGATGTATTGAATCTCGACGCAATTTGAGTGTTCCATCGTCATTAGGAGGCGCTGAACGTTACAATTAACTATCAATTTAGCGTCGGATTCGAAAATCTAGACTCACTGGAGAACGACCATAAGGTGCCCGAGGCAGCAATAGACCCTTGGAGACAAGTCGGCTGGAGTACGATGTGTTGACTCTCAACGCAATTAGTGTGTTCCATCGTCATTAGGAGGCGCTGAACGTTACAATTAACTATCATTCTAGCGTCGGATTCGAAAATCTACTCACAGGAGACGGACCATTAGGTGTCCGAGACAGCAATATCCCCATGGAGACCAATCCGCTGGAGAACGATGTATTGAATCACGACGCAATTTGAGTGCTTAATCGTCATTATGAGGCCCTGAACGTTACAATTAACTATCAGTTTTGCGTCTGATTCGAAAACGTAGAATCACCGGAGACGAACCATGTGGTGCCCGAGGCAGCGATATCCCCTTGGAGTCAAGTCGGCTGGCGGCCGATGTATTGAATCTCGACGCAATTTGAGTGTTCCATTGTCATTAAGAGGCCCTGAACATTACAATTAACTATCAGTTTTGCGTCGGATTCTAATATCCAGACCCACAGGAGATCGATCTTAAGGAGCCCCATGCAGCAATAGACCCTTGGAGACAAATTGGCTGAATACCGATACATTGAATCTCGACGCAATTTGAGTGTTCCATCGTCATTTGGCGGCCCCGAACGTTACAATTTGCAATCAATTTCGCATCGGTTTCGAAAATCAAGACTCACAGGACAGCGACCATCAGGAGCCCGAGGCAGCAATATCCCCATGGAGACAAGTCGGCTGGAGGACGATGTATTGGATCGCGACGCAATTTGAGTGTTCCATCGTCATTAGGAGGCCCTGAATGTTACAATTAACTATCAGTTTTTCTTCGGATTCGAAAATCTAGACTCACTGGAGACGGACCATTAGATGCCCCAGGCAGCAATATCCCCTTGGAGATCAATCCGCTGGAGGACGATGTATTGAATCGCGACGCAATTTGAGTGCTCCATCGTCATTAGGAGGCCCTGAACGTTACAATTAACTATCAGTTTTGCGTCGGATTCGAAAACGTAGAATCACCGGTGACGGACCATATGGTGCCCGAGGCAGCGATATCACCTTGGAAACAAGTCGGCAGGAGGACGATGTAGTGAATCTCGACGCAATTTGAGTGTTCCTTCGTCATTAGGAGGCCCTGAGCGTTGCAATTAACTATCTGTTTTGTGTCGGATTCGAAGATCTAGACTCACAGAAGAACGACCATAAGGTGCCCGAGGCAGCAATAGACCCTTGGAGACAAGACGGCCCGAGGCCGATGTTTTGAATCTCGACGCTATTTGAGTGTTCCATCGTCATTAGGAGGCCCTGAACGTTACAATTAACTATCTGTTTTGCGTCGGATTCGAAAATCTAGACTCAAAGGAGAACGACCATAAGGTGCCGGAGGCAGCAATAGACTCTTGGAGACAAGTTGGCTGAATGCCGAAGTATTGAATTTCGACGCAATTTGAGTGTTTCATCGTCATTTGGAGGCCCTGAACGTTACAATTAACTATCAGATTCGCGTCGGATTCGAAAATTTAGACTCACAGGAGACGGACCACATGAAGCCCGAGGCAGCAATATCCCCTTGTAGACAAGTCGGCTGGACATCGATGTGTTGACTGTCGACGCAATTTGAGTGTTCCATCGTCATTAGGAGGCGCTGTACGTTAAATTTAAGTATCATTTTTGGGTCGGATTCGAAAATCTAGAGTCCGAGGAGACAGACCATATGGTGCCCAAGGCACAAATATCCCCTTGGAGATAAATTGGCTGGAGGCCGATGTATTGATTCTCGACTAAATTTGAGTGTTCCATCGTCATTAGGAGGCCCTGAACGTTACAATTAACTATCAGTTTTGCGTCGGATTCGAAAATCTAGACTCACAGGAGAACGATCATAAGGTGCCCCAGGCAGCAATAGACCCTTGGAGACAAGTCGGCTGGAGGACGATGTATTGGATCGCGGCGCAATTTTAGTGTTCCATCGTAACTAGGAGGCCCTGAATGTTCCAATTAACTATCAGTTTTTCGTCGGATTCGAAAATCTAGACTCACTGGAGACGGACCATAAGGTGCCCGAAGCAGCAATATCCCCTTGCGGACCAGTCCGCTGGAGGACGAAGTATTGAATCGCGACGCAATTAGAGTGCTCCATCGTCATTGGGAGGCCCTGAACGTTGTAATTAACGATCAGTTTCGCGTCGGATTCGAAAGTCTAGACTCACAGGAGAAGGACCATATGGTGCCCGAGGCAGCAATATCCCCTTGGACACAAGTCGGCTGGAGGACGATGTATTGAATCTCGACGCAATTTGAGTGTTCCATCGTCATTAGGAGGCGCTGAACGTTACAATTAACTATCATTTTAGCGTCGGATTCGAAAATCTAGACTCACTGGAGAACGACCATAAGGTGACCGAGGCAGCAATAGACCCTTGGAGACAAGTCGGCTGGAGTACGATGTGTTGACTCTCAACGCAATTAGTGTGTTCCATCGTCATTAGGAGGCGCTGAACGTTACAATTAACTATCATTCTAGCGTCGGATTCGAAAATCTACTCACAGGAGACGGACCATAAGGTGCCCGAAACAGCAATATCCCCTTGGAGACCAGGCCGCTGGAGTACGATGTATTGAATCGCGACACAATTTGAGTGCTCCATCGTTATTAGGAGTCCCTGAACTTTACAATTAACTATCAGTTTTGGGTCGGATTCGAAAATCTAGACTCACAGGAGGCGTACCACATCGAGCCCGAGGCAGCAATTTCCCCTTGAAGACAAGTCGGCTGGAGGTCAATGTATTGACTCTCGACGAAATTTGAGTGTTCCGTCGTCATTAGGAGGCCTTCAACGTTGCAATTAACTATCAGTTTTGCGTCGGATACGAAAATCTAGACTCACAGGAGACGGACCATTTGGTGCCCGAGGCAGCAATAGACCCTTGGAGACAAGTCGGCTGGAGGACGATGTACTGAATCTCGACTCAATATGAGTGTTCTATCGTCATTAGGAGGCGCTGAACGTTACAATTCACTATCATTTTTGCGTCGGATTCGAAAATCTAGACTCACAGGAGAAGGAAAATATGGTGCCCGAGACAGCAATATCCCCTTGGAGACAAGTCGGCTGGACTCCGATGTATTGAATCGCGACGGAATTTGAGTGTTCCATCGTCATTAGGTGGCCCTGAACGTTATAATTAAGTATCAGTTTTGTGTCGGGTTCGAAAATCTAGTCTCACAGGAGAACGACCATAAGGTGCCCGAGGCAGCAGTAGACCCTTGGAGACAAGACGGCTCGAGGCCGATGTTTTGAATCTCGACGCAATTTGAGTGTTCCATCGTCATTAGGAGGCCCTGAACGTTACAATTAACTATCTGTTTTGCGTCGGATTCGAAAATCTAGACTCACAGGAGACGGACCATTAGGTGCCCCAGGCAGCAATATCCCCTTGGAGACCAATCCGCTGGAGGACGATGTATTGAATCGCGACGCAATTTGAGTGCTCCATCGTCATTAGGAGGCCCTGAACGTTACAATTAACTATCAGTTTTGCGTCGGATTCGAAAACGTAGAATCACCGGTGACGGACCATATGGTGCCCGAGGCAGCGATATCACCTTGGAAACAAGTCGGCAGGAGGACGATGTAGTGTATCTCGACGCAATTTGAGTGTTCCTTCGTCATTAGGAGGCCCTGAGCGTTGCAATTAAGTATCTGTTTTGTGTCGGATTCGAAAACCTAGACTCACAGAAGAACGACCATAAGGTGCCCGAGGCAGCAATAGACCCTTGGAGACAAGACGGCTCGAGGCCGATGTTTTTAATCTCGACGCAATTTGAGTGTTCCATCGTCATTAGGAGGCCCTGAACGTTACAATTAACTATCTGTTTTGCGTCGGATTCGAAAATCTAGACTCAAAGGAGAACGACCATAAGGTGCCGGAGGCAGCAATAGACTCTTGGAGACAAGTTGGCTGAATGCCGAAGTATTGAATCTCGACGCAATTTGAGTGTTTCATCGTCATTTGGAGGCGCTGAACGTTACAATTAACTATCAGTTTTGCGTCGGATTCGAAAATCTAGACTCACAGGAGAACGATCATAAGGTGCCCCAGGCAGCAATAGACCCTTGGAGACAAGTCGGCTGGAGGACGATGTATTGGATCGCGGCGCAATTTTAGTGTTCCATCGTAACTAGGAGGCCCTGAATGTTACAATTAACTATCAGTTTTTCGTCGGATTCGAAAATCTAGACTCACTGGAGACGGACCATAAGGTGCCCGAAGCAGCAATATCCCCTTGGGGACCAGTCCGCAGGAGGACGAAGTATTGAATCACGACGCAATTAGAGTGCTCCATCGACATTGGGAGGCCCTGAACGTTATAATTAACGATCAGTTTCGCGTCGGATTCGAAAGTCTAGACTCACAGGAGAAGGACCATATGGTGCCCGAGGCAGCAATATCCCCTTGGACACAAGTCGGCTGGAGGACGATGTATTGAATCTCGACACAATTTGAGTGTTCCATCGTCATTAGGAGGCGCTGAACGTTACAATTAACTATCATTTTAGCGTCGGATTCGAAAATCTAGACTCACTGGAGAACGACCATAAGGTGCCCGAGGCAGCAATAGACCCGTGGAGACAAGTCGGCTGGAGTACGATGTGTTGACTCTCGACGCAATTAGTGTGTTCCATCGTCATTAGGAGGCGCTGAACGTTACAATTAACTATCATTTTAGCGTCGGATTCGAAAATCTACTCACAGGAGACGGACCATAAGGTGCCCGAAACAGCAATATCCCTTGGAGACCAGGCCGCTGGAGGACAATGTATTGAATCGCGACGCAATTTTATTGCTCCATCGTTATTTGGAGTCCCTGAACTTTACAATTAACTATCAGTTTTGCGTCGGATTCGAAAATCTAGACTCACAGGAGACGTACCACATCGAGCCCGAGGCAGCAATATCCCCTTGAAGACAAGTCGGCTGGAGGTCAAGAAATTGACTCTCGACGAAATTTGAGTGTTCCGTCGTCATTAGGAGGCGCAGAACGTTACAATTAACTATCATTTTAGCGCCGGATTCGAAAATCTACTCACAGGAGAAGGATCATTTGGTGCCCGAGACAGCAATATCGCCTTGGAGACAAGTCGGCTGGACTCCGATGTATTGAATCGCGACGGAATTTGAATGTTCCATCGTCATTAGGTGGCCCTGAACGTTATAATTAAGTATCAGTTTTGTGTCGGGTTCGAAAATCTAGACTCACAGGAGAACGACCATAAGGTGCCCGAGGCAGCAGTAGACCCTTGGAGACAAGACGGCTCGAGGACGATGTTTTGAATCTCGACGCAATTTGAGTGTTCCATCGTCATTAGGAGGCGCAGAACGTTACAATTAACTATCATTTTAGCGTCGGATTCGAAAATCTACTCACAGGAGAAGGATCATTTGGTGCCCGAGACAGCAATATCCCCTTGGAGACAAGTCGGCTGAAGGACGATATATTGAATCACGACGCAATTTGAGTGTTCCATCGCCATTAGGAGGTCCTGTACGTTACAATTAACTATCAGTTTCGCATCAGATTCAAAAATCTAGACTCACAGGAGACGCACCATTTGGTGCCCGAGGCAGCAATATCCCCTTGGAGACAAGTCGGCTGATGGACGATGAATTGAATCTCGACGCAATTTGAGTGTTCTATCGTCATTAGGAGGCGCTGAACGTTACAATTCACTATCATTTTTGCGTCGGATTCGAAAATCAAGACTCACAGGAGAAGGAACATATTGTGCCGGAGACAGCAATGACCCCTTGGAGACATGTCGGCTGGATGCCGATGTGTTGAATCTCGACGCAATTTGAGTGCTCCATCGTCATTAGGAGGCCCTGAACGTTACAATTAACTATCAGTTTTGCGTCGGATTCGAAAATCTAGACTCACAGGAGACGGACCACATGGAGCCCGGGGCAGCAATATCCCCTTGTAGACAAGTCGGCTGGAGATCGATGTATTGACTCTCGACGCAATTTGAGTGTTCCATCGTCATTAGGAGGCGCTTAACGTTACAATTAACTATCATTTTTGCGTCGGATTCGAAAATCTAGAGTCGCAGGAGACGGACCATATGGTGCACGAGGCAGCAATATCCCCTTGGAGACAAGTCGGCTGGAGGCCGATGTATTGAATCGCGACGGAATTTGAGTGTTCCATCGTCATTAGGTGGCCCCGAAAGTTTTAATTAACTATCAGTTTTGCGTCGGATTCCTAAACGTAGAATCACCGGTGACGGACCATGTGGTGCCCGAATCAGCGATATCCCCTTGGAGACAAGTCGGCTGGAGGACGATGTAGTGAATCTCGACGCAATTTGAGTGTTCCCTCGTCATTAGGAAGCCCTGAACGTTACAATTAACTATCTGTTTTGCGTCGGATTCGAAAATCTAGACTCACAGGAGAACGACCATAAGGTGACCGAGGCAGCAATAGACCCTTGGAGACTAGACGGCTGGAGGCCGATGTTTTGAATCTCGACGCAATTTGAGTGTTCCATCGTCATTAGGATGCCCTGAACGTTACAATTAACTATCTGTTTTGCGTCGGATTCGAAAATCTAGACTCACAGGAGAACGACCATAAGGTGCCCGAGGCAGCAATAGACTCTTGGAGACAAGTTGGCTGAATGCCGAAGTATTGAATATCGACGCAACTTGAGTGTTCCATCGTCAGTAGGAGGCCCTGAACGTTACAATTAACTCTCAGTTTCGCGTCGGATTCGAAAATCTAGACTCACAGGAGACGGACCACATGAAGCTCGAGGCAGCAATATCGCCTTGTAGACAAGTCGGCTGGAGATCGATGTATTGACTCTCGACGCAATTTGAGTGCACCATCGTCATTAGGAGGCCCTGAACGTTACAATTAACGATCAGTTTCGCGTCGGATTCGAAAATCTAGACTCACAGGAGAAGGACCATATGGTGCCCGAGTCAGCAATATCCCCTTGGACACAAGTCGGCTGGAGGACCATGTATTGAATCTCGACGCAATTTGAGTGTTCCATCGTCATTAGGAGGCGCTGAACGTTACAATTGTCTATCATTTTAGCGTCTGATTCGAAAATCTACGCTCACAGGAGAACGACCATAAGGTGCCCGAGGCAGCAGTAGACCCTTAGAGAAGAGTCGTCTGGAGTACGATGTATTGACTCTCGACGCAATTTGAGTGTTCCATCGTCATTAGGAGGCGCTGAACGTTACAATTAACTATCATTTTAACGTCGGATTCGAAAATCTACTCAGAGGAGAAGGATCATTTGGTGCCCGAGACAGCAATATCCCCTTGGAGACAAGTCGGCTGAAGGACGATGTATTGAATCTCGACGCAATTTGAGTGTTCCATCGTCATTAGGAGGCCCTGAACGTTACAATTCACTATCAGTTTCGCGTCAGATTCAAAAATCTAGACTCACAGGAGGCGCACCATTTGGTGCCCGAGGCAGCGATATCCTCTTGGAGACAAATCGGCTGGAGGACGATGTATTGAATCTCGACACAATTTGAGTGTTCTATCGTCATTAGGAGGCGCTGAACGTTACAATTCACTATCATTTTTGCGTCGGATTCGAAATTCTAAACTCACAGGAGAAGGCTCATATGGTGCCCGTGACAGCAATATCCCCTTGGAGACAAGTCGGCTGGAGGCAGATGTATTGAATCACGACGCAATTTGAGTGTTCCATCGTCATTAGGTGGCCCTGAGCGTTGCAATTAACTATCAGTTTTGCGTCGGGTTCGAAAATCTAGACTCACAGGTGAACGATCATAAGGTGCCCGAGGCTATATCCCCTTGGAGACCAGTCCTCAGGAGGACGATGAATTGAATCGCGACGCAATTTGAGTGCTCCATCGTCATTAGGAGGCCCTGAACGTTACAATTAACTATCAGTTTCGCGTCGGATTCGAAAATCTAGATCACAGGAGAACGATCATAAGGTGCCCCAAGAAGCAATAGACCCTTGGAGACAAGTCGGCTGGAGGACGATATATTGGATCGCGACGCAATTTGAGTGGTCCATCGTAACTAGGAGGCCCTGAATGTTACAATTAACTATCAGCTTTTCGTCGGAGTCGAAAATCTAGACTCACTGGAGACGGACCATAAGGTGCCCGAAGCAGAGATATCCCCTTGGGGACCAGTCCGCCGGAGGCCGACGTATTGGATCTCGACGCAATTTGAGTGTTCGATCGTCATTAGGAGGCGCTTAACGTTACAATTAACTATCATTTTTGCGTCTTATTCGAAAATCTAGAAACACAGGAGACGGACCATATGGTGCCCGAGGCAGCAATATCCCCTTGGAGACAAGTCGGCTGGAGGCCGATGTATTGAATCTCGACGCAATTTGAGTGTTCCATCGTCATTGGGAGGCCCTGAATGTTACAATTAACGATCAGTTTCGCGTCGGATTCGAAAATCTAGACTCACAGGAGAAGGACCATATGGTGCCCGAGGCAGCTATATCCCTTTGGACACAAGTCGGCTCGAGGACGATATATTGAATCTCGACGCAATTTGAGTGTTCCATCGTCATTAGGAGGCGCTGAACGTTACAATTAACTATCAGTTTCGCGTCAGATTCAAAAATCTAGACTCACAGGAGACGCACCATTTGGTGCCCGAGGCAGCAATATCCCCTTGAAGACAAATCGGCTGGAGGACGATGTATTGAATCTCGACGCAATTTGAGTGTTCTATCGTCATGAGGAGGAGCTGAACGTTACAATTGACTATCATTTTAGCGTCGGATTCGAAAATCTATACTCACAGGAGACGGACCACATGAAGCCCGAGGCAGCAATATCCCCTTGTAGACAAGTCGGCTGGAGATCGATGTATTGACTCTCGACGCAATTTGAGTGTTCCATCGTCATTAGGAGGCGCTGAACGTTACAATTAACTATCATTTTAGCGTCGGATTCGAAAATCTACTCAGAGGAGAAGGATCATTTGGTGCCCGAGACAGCAATATCCCCTTGGAGACAAGTCGGCTGGAGGACGATGTATTGAATCTCGATGCATTTTGAGTGTTCTATCGTCATTAGGAGGTGCTGAACGTTACAATTCACTATCATTTTTGCGTCGGATTCGAAGTTCTAGACTCACAGGAGATGGCTCATATGGTGCCCGAGACAGCAATATCCCCTTGGAGACAAGTCGGCTGGAGGACGATGTATTGAATCTCGACGCAATTTGAGTGTTCTATCGTCATTAGGAGGCGCTGAACGTTACAATTCACTATCATTTTTGCGTCGGATTCGAAATTCTAGACTCACAGGAGAAGGCTCAAATGGTGCCCGAGACAGCAATATGCCCTTGGAGACAAGTCGGCTGGAGGCCGATGTATTGAATCACGACGCAATTTGAGTGCTCCATCGTCGTTAGGAGGCCCTGAACGTTACAATTAACTATCAGTTTTGCGTCGGATTCGAAAACGTAGAATCACCGGTGACGGACCATGTAGAGCCCGAGGCAACGATATCCCCTTGGGGACAAGTCGGCTGGAGGACGATGTATTGAATCTCGACGCAATTTGAGTGTTCCATCGTCATTAGGAGGCGCTGAACGTTACAATTAACTATCATTTTAACGTCGGATTCGAAAATCTACTCAGAGGAGAAGGATCATTTGGTGCCCGAGACAGCAATATCCCCTTGGAGACAAGTCGGCTGAAGGACGAAGTATTGAATCTCGACGCAATTTGAGTGTTCCATCGTCATTAGGAGGCCCTGAACGTTACAATTAACTATCAGTTTCGCGTCGGATTCGAAAATCTAGACTCACAGTTGACGGACCACATGTAGCCCGGGGCAGCAATATCCCCTTGTAGACAAGTCGGCTGGAGATCGATGTATTGACTCTCGACGCAATTTGAGTGTTGCATCGTCATTAGGAGGCGCTTAACGTTACAATTAACTATCATTTTTGCGTCGGATTCGAAAATCTAGAGTCGCAGGAGACGGACCATATGGTGCCCGAGGCAGCAATATCCCCTTGGAGACAAGTCAGCTGGAGGCCGATGTATTGAATCGCGACGGAATTTGAGTGTTCCATCGTCATTAGGTGGCCCTGAACGTTATAGTTACCTATCAGTTTTGTGTCGGTTTCGAAATTCTAGACTCACAGCAGAATGATCATAAGGTGCCCGAGGCAGCAATAGACCCTTGCAGACAAGTCGGCTGGAGGACGATGTATTGGATCGCGACGCAATTTGAGTGTTCCATCGTCATTAGGAGGTCCTGAATGTTACAATTAACGATCAGTTTCGCGTCGGATTCGAAAATCTATGCTCACAGGAGAACGACCATAAGGTGCCCGAGGCAGCAATAGACCCTTAGAGACAAGTCGGCTGGATTACGATGTATTGACTCTCGACGCAATTCGAGTGTTCCAACGTCATTTGGAGGCGCTTAACGTTACAATTATCTATCATTTTAGCGTCGGATTCGAAAATCTACTCAGAGGAGAAGGATCATTTGGTGCCCGAGACAGCAATATCCCCTTGGAGACAAGTCGGCTGAAGGACGATGTATTGAATCTCGACGCACTTTGAGTGTTCTATCATAATTAGGAGGCGCTGAACGTTACAATTCACTATCATTTTTGCGTCGGATTCGAAATTCTAGACTCACAGGAGAAGGCTCATATGGTGCCCGAGACAGCAATATCCCCTTGGAGACAAGTCGGCTGGAGGACGATGTATTGAATCACGATGCAATTTGAGTGTTCCATCGTCATTAGGTGGCCCTGAGCGTTGCAATTAACTATCACTTTTGCGTCGGGTTCGAAAATCTAGACTCACAGGTGAACGATCATAAGGTGCCCGAGGCTATATCCCCTTGGAGACCAGTCCTCTGGAGGACGATGAATTGAATCGCGACGCAATTTGAGTGCTCCATCGTCATTAGGAGGCCACAATTAACTATCAGTTTCGCGTCGGATTCGAAAATCTGGACTCACAGGAGACGGACCACATGAAGCCCGAGGCAGCAATATCCCCTTGTAGACAAGTCGGCTGGAGATCGATGTATTGCCTCTTGACGCAAATTCAGTGTTCCATCGTCATTAGGAGGCGCTTAACGTTACAATTAACTATCATTTTTGCGTCGGATTCGAAAATCTAGTCTCACAGGAGCACGACCATACGCTGCCCGAGGCAGCAATAGACCCTTAGAGACAAGTCGGCTGGAGTACGATGTATTGACTCTCGACGCAATTCGAGTGTTCCAACGTCATTTGGAGGCGCTTAACGTTACAATTAACTATCATTTTAGCGTCGGATTCGAAAATCTACTCAGAGGAGAAGGATCATTTGGTGCCCGAGACAGCAATATCCCCTTGGAGACAAGTCGGCTGAAGGACGATGTATTGAATCTCGACGCACTTTGAGTGTTCTATCATCATTAGGAGGCGCTGAACGTTACAATTCACTATCATTTTTGCGTCGGATTCGAAATTCTAGACTCACAGGAGAAGGCTCATATGGTGCCCGAGACAGCAATATCCCCTTGGAGACAAGTCGGCTGGAGGACGATGTATTGAATCACGATGCAATTTGAGTGTTCCATCGTCATTAGGTGGCCCTGAGCGTTGCAATTAACTATCACTTTTGCGTCGGGTTCGAAAATCTAGACTCACAGGTGAACGATCATAAGGTGCCCGAGGCTATATCCCCTTGGAGACCAGTCCTCTGGAGGACGATGAATTGAATCGCGACGCAATTTGAGTGCTCCATCGTCATTAGGAGGCCACAATTAACTATCAGTTTCGCGTCGGATTCGAAAATCTGGACTCACAGGAGACGGACCACATGAAGCCCGAGGCAGCAATATCCCCTTGTAGACAAGTCGGCTGGAGATCGATGTATTGCCTCTTGACGCAAATTCAGTGTCCCATCGTCATTAGGAGGCGCTTAACGTTACAATTAACTATCATTTTTGCGTCGGATTCGAAAATCTAGTCTCACAGGAGCACGACCATACGCTGCCCGAGGCAGCAATAGACCCTTAGAGACAAGTCGGCTGGAGTACGATGTATTGACTCTCGACGCAATTTGAGTGTTCCATCGTCATTAGGAGGCGCTGAACGTTACAATTAACTATCATTTTAGCGTCGAAATCGAAAATCTACTCACAGGAGAAGGATCATTTGGTGCCCGAGACAGCAATATCCCCTTGGAGACAAGTCGGCTGGAGGACGATGTATTGAATCTCGACGCAATTTGAGTGTTCTATCGTCATGAGGAGGAGCTGAACGTTACAATTGACTATCATTTTAGCGTCGGATTCGAAAATCTATACTCACAGGAGGCGGACCACATGAAGCCCGAGGCAGCAATATCCCCTTGTAGACAAGTCGGCTGGAGATCGATGTATTGACTCTCGACGCAATTTGAGTGTTCCATCGTCATTAGGAGGCGCTGAACGTTACAATTAACTATCATTTTAGCGTCGGATTCGAAAATCTACTCAGAGGAGAAGGATCATTTGGTGCCCGAGACAGCAATATCCCCTTGGAGACAAGTCGGCTGGAGGACGATGTATTGAATCTCGACGCATTTTGAGTGTTCTATCGTCATTAGGAGGTGCTGAACGTTACAATTCACTATCATTTTTGCGTCGGATTCGAAATTCTAGACTCACAGGAGATGGCTCATATGGTGCCCGAGACAGCAATATCCCCTTGGAGACACGTCGGCTGGAGGACGATGTATTGAATCTCGACGCAATTTGAGTGTTCTATCGTCATTAGGAGGCGCTGAACGTTACAATTCACTATCATTTTTGCGTCGGATTCGAAATTCTAGACTCAGAGGAGAAGGCTCAAATGGTGCCCGAGACAGCAATATCCCCTTGGAGACAAGTCGGCTGGAGGCCGATGTATTGATTCACGACGCAATTTGAGTGCTCCATCGTCATTAGGAGGCCCTGAACGTTACAATTAACTATCAGTTTTGCGTCGGATTCGAAAACGTAGAATCACCGGTGACGGACCATGTAGTGCCCGAGGCAACGATATCCCCTTGGGGACAAGTCGGCTGGAGGACGATGTATTGAATCTCGACGCAATTTGAGTGTTCTATCGTCATTAGGAGGCGCTGAACGTTACAATTCACTATCATTTTTGCGTCGGTTTCGAAATTCTAGACTCACAGGAGAAGGCACAAATGGTGCCCGAGACAGCAATATCCCCTTGGAGACAAGTCGGCTGGAGGCCGATGTATTGAATCACGACGCAATTTGAGTGCTCCATCGTCATTAGGTGGCCCTGAGCGTTACAATTAACTATCAGTTTTGCGTCGGGTTCGAAAATCTAGACTCACAGGTGAACGATCATAAGGTGCCCGAGGCTATATCCCCTTGGAGACCAGCCCTCTGGAGGACGATGAATTGAATCGCGACGCAATTTGAGTTCTCCTTCGTCATTAGGAGGCCCTGAACGTTACAATTAACTATCAGTTTCGCGTCGGATTCGAAAATCTAGACTCACAGTTGACGGACCACATGAAGCCCGGGGCAGCAATATCCCCTTGTAGACAAGTCGGCTGGAGATCGATGTATTGACTCTCGACGCAATTTGAGTGTTGCATCGTCATTAGGAGGCGCTTAACGTTACAATTAACTATCATTTTTGCGTCGGATTCGAAAATCTAGAGTCGCAGGAGACGGACCATATGGTGCCCGAGGCAGCAATATCCCCTTGGAGACAAGTCAGCTGGAGGCCGATGTATTGAATCGCGACGGAATTTGAGTGTTCCATCGTCATTAGGTGGCCCTGAACGTTATAATTACCTATCAGTTTTGTGTCGGTTTCGAAATTCTAGACTCACAGCAGAATGATCATAAGGTGCCCGAGGCAGCAATAGACCCTTGCAGACAAGTCGGCTGGAGGATGATGTATTGGATCGCGACGCACTTTGAGTGTTCCATCGTCATTAGGAGGTCCTGAACGTTACAATTAACGATCAGTTTCGCGTCGGATTCGAAAATCTATGCTCACAGGAGAACGACCATAAGGTGCCCGAGGCAGCAATAGACCCTTAGAGACAAGTCGGCTGGAGTACGATGTATTGACTCTCGACGCAATTTGAGTGTTCCATCGTCATTTGGAGGCGCTGAACGTTACAATTAACTATCATTTTAGCGTCGGATTCGAAAATCTACTCAGAGGAGAAGGATCATTTGGTGCCCGAGACAGCAATATCCCCTTGGAGACAAGTCGGCTGAAGGACGATGTATTGAATCTCGACGCACTTTGAGTGTTCTATCGTCATTAGGAGGCGCTGAACGTTACAATTCACTATCATTTTTGCGTCGGATTCGAAATTCTAGACTCACAGTAGAAGGCTCATATGTTGCCCGAGACAGCAATATCCCCTTGGAGACAAGTCGGCTGGAGGACGATGTATTGAATCACGATGCAATTTGAGTGTTCCATCGTCATTAGGTGGCCCTGAGCGTTGCAATTAACTATCACTTTTGCGTCGGGTTAGAAAATCTAGACTCACAGGTGAACGATCATAAGGTGCCCGAGGCTATATCCCCTTGGAGACCAGTCCTCTGGAGGACGATGAATTGAATCGCGACGCAATTTGAGTGCTCCATCGTCATTAGGAGGCCACAATTAACTATCAGTTTCGCGTCGGATTCAAAAATCTGGACTCACAGGAGACGGACCACATGAAGCCCGAGGCAGCAATATCCCCTTGTAGACAAGTCGGCTGGAGATCGATGTATTGACTCTCGACGCAAATTCAGTGTTCCATCGTCATTAGGAGGCGTTTAACGTTACAATTAACTATCATTTTTGCGTCGGATTCGAAAATCTAGTCTCACAGGAGCACGACCATACGCTGCCCGAGGCAGCAATAGACCCTTAGAGACAAGTCGGCTGGAGTACGATGTATTGACTCTCGACGCAATTTGAGTGTTCCATCGTCATTAGGAGGCGCTGAACGTTACAATTAACTATCATTTTAGCGTCGAAATCGAAAATCTACTCACAGGAGAAGGATCATTTGGTGCCCGAGACAGCAATATCCCCTTGGAGACAAGTCGGCTGGAGGACGATGTATTGAATCTCGACGCAATTTGAGTGTTCTATCGTCATGAAGAGGAGCTGAACGTTACAATTGACTATCATTTTAGCGTCGGATTCGAAAATCTATACTCACAGGAGGCGGACCACATGAAGCCCGAGGCAGCAATATCCCCTCGTAGACAAGTCGGCTGGAGATCGATGTATTGACTCTCGACGCAATTTGAGTGTTCCATCGTCATTAGGAGGCGCTGAACGTTACAATTAACTATCATTTTAGCGTCGAATTCGAAAATCTACTCAGAGGAGAAGGATCATTTGGTGCCCGAGACAGCAATATCCCCTTGGAGACAAGTCGGCTGGAGGACGATGTATTGAATCTCGACGCATTTTGAGTGTTCTATCGTCATTAGGAGGTGCTGAACGTTACAATTCACTATCATTTTTGCGTCGGATTCGAAATGCTAGACTCACAGGAGATGGCTCATATGGTGCCCGAGACAGCAATATCCCCTTGGAGACACGTCGGCTGGAGGACGATGTATTGAATCTCGACGCAATTTGAGTGTTCTATCGTCATTAGGAGGCGCTGAACGTTACAATTCACTATCATTTTTGTGTCGGATTCGAAATTCTAGACTCACAGGAGAAGGCTCAAATGGTGCCCGAGACAGCAATATCCCCTTGGAGACAAGTCGGCTGGAGGCCGATGTATTGAATCACGACGCAATTTGAGTGCTCCATCGTCATTAGGAGGCCCTGAACGTTACAATTAACTATCAGTTTTGCGTCGGATTCGAAAACGTAGAATCACCGGTGACGGACCATGTAGTGCCCGAGGCAACGATATCCCCTTGGGGACAAGTCGGCTGGAGGACGATGTATTGAATCTCGACGCAATTTGAGTGTTCTATCGTCATTAGGAGGCGCTGAACGTTACAATTCACTATCATTTTTGCGTCGGTTTCGAAATTCTAGACTCACAGGAGAAGGCACAAATGGTGCCCGAGACAGCAATATCCCCTTGGAGACAAGTCGGCTGGAGGCCGATGTATTGAATCACGACGCAATTTGAGTGCTCCATCGTCATTTGGAGGCCCTGAACGATACAATTAACTATCAGTTTTGCGTCGGATTCGAAAACGTAGAATCACCGGTGACGGACCATGTGGTGCCCGAGGCAGCTATATCCCCTTGGAGACAAGTCGGCTGATGGACGATAAATTGAATCTCGACGCAATTTGAGTGTTCTATCGTCATTAGGAGGCGCTGAACGTTACAATTCACTATCATTTTTGCGTCGGATTCGAAAATCAAGATTCACAGGAGAACGATCATATTGTGCCGGAGACAGCAATATCCACTTGGAGACATGTCGGCTAGATGCCGTTGTATTGAATCTCGACGCAATTTGAGTGTTCCATCGTCATTAGGTGGCCCTGAGCGTTACAATTAACTATCAGTTTTGCGTCGGGTTCGAAAATCTAGACTCACAGGTGAACGATCATAAGGTGTCCGAGGCTATATCCCCTTGGAGACCAGTCTTCTGGTGGACGATGAATTGAATCGCGACGCAATTTGAGTGCTCCATCGTCATTAGGAGGCCCTGAACGTTACAATTAACTATCAGTTTCGCGTCGGATTCGAAAATCTAGACTCACAGGAGATGGACCACATGAAGCCCGGGGAAGCAATATCCCCTTGTAGACAAGTCGGCTGGAGATCGATGTATTGACTGTCGACGCAATTTGAGTGTTCCATCGTCATTAGAAGGCGCTTAACGTTATAACTAACTATTAATTTTGCGTCGGATTCGAAAATCTAGAGTCGCAGGAGACGGACCATATGGTGCCCGAGGCAGCAATATCCCCTTGGAGACAAGTCGGCTGAGGCCGATGTATTGAATCGCGACGGAATTTGAGTGTTCCATCGTCATTAGGTGGTCCTGAACGTTATAATTACCTATCAGTTTTGTGTCGGGTTCGAACATCTAGACTCACAGGAGAACGACCATAAGGGGCCCGAGGCAGCAATATACTCTTGGAGACAAGTTGGCTGAATGCCGAAGTATTGAATCTCGACGCAATTTGAGTGTTCCATCGTCATTAGGAGGCCCTTAACGTTACAATTAACTATCAGTTTCGCGTCAGATTAAAAAATCTAGACCCACAGGAGAGGCACCATTTGGTGTCCGAGGCAGCAAAATCCCCTTGGAGACAAATCGGCTGAAGGACGATGTATTGAATCTCGACGCAATTTGAGTGTTCTATCGTCATTAGGAGGCGCTGTACGTTACAATTCACTATCATTTTTGCGCCGGATTCGAAATTCTAGAGTCACAGGAGAAGGCTCATATGGTGCCCGAGACAGCAATATCCCCTTGGAGACAAGTCGGCTGGAGGCCGATGTATTGAATCACGATGCAATTTGAGTGTTCCATCGTCATTAGGTGGCCTTGAGCGTTGCAATTAACTATCACTTTTGCGTCGGGTTCGAAAATCTAGACTCACTGGTGAACGATCATAAGGTGCCCGAGGCTATATCCCCTTGGAGACCAGTCCTCTGGAGGAAGATGAATTGAAACGCGACGCAATTTGAGTGCTCCATCGTCATTAGGAGGCCACAATTAACTATAAGTTTCGCGTCGGATTCGAAAATCTGGACTCACAGGAGACGGACCACATGAAGCCCGAGTCAGCAATATCCCCTTGTAGACAAGTCGGCTGGAGATCGATGAATTGACTCTCGACGCAAATTCAGTGTTCCATCGTCATTAGGAGGCGCTTAACGTTACAATTAACTATCATGTTTGCGTCGGATTCGAAAATCTAGACTCACAGGAGAACGACCATAAGGTGCCCGAGGCAGCAATAGACCCTTATAGACAAGTCGGCTTGAGTACGATGTATTGACTCTCGACGCAATTTGAGTGTTCCATCGTCATTAGGAGGCGCTGAACGTTACAATTAACTATCAGTTTCGCGTCAGATTCAAAAATCTTGACTCACAGGAGACGCACCATTTGTTGCCCGAGGCAGCAATATCCCCTTGGAGACAATTCGGCTGGAGGACGATGTATTGAATCTCGACGCAATTTGAGTGTTCTATCGACATTAGGAGGCGCTGAACGTTACAATTCACTATCATTATTGCGTCGGATTCGAAATTCTAGACTCACAGGAGAAGGCTCATATGGTGCCCGAGACAGCAATATCCCCTTGGAGACAAGTCGGCTGGAGGCCGATGTATTGAATCACGACGCAATTTGAGTGCTCCATCGTCATTAGGAGGCCCTGAGCGTTACAATTAACTATCAGTTTTGCGTCGGATTCGAAAATTTAGACTCACATGAGAACAATCATAAGGTGCCCGAGGCAGCAATAGACCAATGGAGACAAGTCGGCTCTAGGCCGATGTATTGAATCTCGACGCAATTTGAGTGTTCCATCGTCATTTGGAGGCTCTGAAAGTTACAATTAACTATCAGTTTCGCGTCGGATTCAAAAATCTAGACTCACATGAGACGGACCATTTGGTGCCCGAGACGGCAATATCCCCTTGTAGACAAGTCGTCTGGAGATCGATGTATTGACTCTCGACGTAATTTGAGTGTTCCATCGTCTTTAGGAGGCCCTGAATATTACAATTAACTATCAGTTTTTCGTCGGATTCGAAAATCTAGACGCACTGGAGACGGATCATAAGGTGCCCGAGGCAGCAATTCCCCCTTGGAGACCTGGCCGCTGGAGGACTAAGTATTGAAACGCGACGCAATTTGAGTGCTCTATCGTAATTAGGAGTCCCTGAACATTACGATTAACTATCAGTTTTGCGTCGCATTCGAAAATCTAGACTCACAGGAAACGTACCATTTCGTGCCCGAGGCAGCAATAGACCCTTGGAGACAAGTCGGCTGGAGGACGATGTATTGAATCTCGACGCAATTTCAGTGTTCTGTCGTCATTAGGAGGCGCTGAACGTTACAATTCACTATCATTTTTGCGTCGGATTCGAAAATCAAGACTCACAGGAGAACGATCATATTGTGCCGGAGACAGCGATATCCCCTTGGAGACATGTCGGCTAGATGCCGTTGTATTGAATCTCGTTGCAATTTGAGTGTTCCATCGTCAATAGGTGGCCCTGAGCGTTACAATTAACTATCAGTTTTGCGTCGGGTTCGAAAACGTAGAATCACCGGAGACGGACCATGAGGTGCCCGAGGCAGCGATATCCCGTTGGAGACAAGTCGGCTGGAGAACGATGTAGTGAATCTCGACGCAATTTGAGTGTTCCTTCGTCATTAGGAGGCCCTGAACGCTACAATTAACTATCTGTTCTGCGTCGGATTTGAATATCTAGACTCACAGGAGAACGACAATAAGGTGCCCGAGGCAGCAATAGATTCTTGGAAACAAGTTAGCTGAATGCCGATGTATTGAATATCGACGGAATTTGAGTGTTCCATCGTCATTAGGAGGCCCTGAACGTTACAATTAGCTATCAGTTTCGCGTCGGATTCGAAAATCTAGACTCACAGGAGAAGGACCACATGAAGCCCGAGGCAGCAATATCCGATTGTAGACAAGTCGGCTGGAGATCGATGTATTGACTCTCGACGCAATTTGAGTGTTCCATCGTAACTAGGAGGCCCTGAATGTTACAATTAACTATCAGTTTTTCGTCGGATTCAAAAATCTAGACTCACAGGAGACGGACCAATTGGTGCCCAAGGCAGCAATATCCCCTTGGACACAAGTCGGCTGGAGGACGATGTATTGATTCTCGACGCAAAATGAGTGTTCCATCGTCATTAGGAGGCGCTGAACGTTACAATTAAATATCAGTTATGCGTCGGTTTCGAAAATCTAGACTCACAGGAGAACGTCCATAAGGTGCCAGATGCAGCAACAGACCCTTGGAGACAATTCGGCTGGAGGCCGATTGATTGAATCTCGACGCAATTTGAGTGTTCCATCGTCATTGGGAGGCCCTGAACGTTGCAATTAACTATCATTTTTGCGTCGGATTCGAAATTCTAGACTCACAGGAGAACGACCATAAGGTGCCCGAGGGAGCAATAGACCCTTGGAGACAAGTCGGCTGGAGGACGATGTATTGAATCTCGACGTAATTTGAGTGTTCCATCGTCATTGGGAGGCCCTGAATGTTACAATTAACGATCAGTTTCGCGTCGGATTCGAAAATCTAGACTCACAGGAGAAGGACCATATGGTGCCCGAGGCAGCAATATCCCCATGGAGACCAGTCCGCTGGAGGACGATGTATTGAATCACGACGCAATATGAGTGCTCCATCGTCATTCGGAGGCCCTTAAATGATACAATTAACTATCAGTTTTGCGTCGGATTTGAAAATCTAGACTCACAGGAGGCGGACCACATCGAGCCCGAGGCAGCAATATCCCCTTGTAGACAAGTCTCTTGGAGGTCGATGTATTGACTCTTGACGCAATTTGAGTGTTCCATCGTCATTAGGAGGCGCTGAACGTTACAATTAACTATCAGATTTTCGTCGGATTCGAAAATCTAGACTCACTGGAGACGGACCATAAGGTGCCCGAGGCAGCAATATCCCCTTGGAGACAAGTCGGCTGGAGGCCGATGTATTGAATCTCGACGCAATTTGAGTGTTCCATCGTCATTGGGAGGCCCTGAATGTTACAATTAACGATCAGTTTCGCGTCGGATTCGAAAATCTAGACTCACAGGAGAAAGACCATATGGTGCCCGAGGCAGCAATATCCCTTTGGACACAAGTCGGCTCGAGGACGATGTATTGAATCTCGACGCAATTCGAGTGTTCCATCGTCATTAGGAGGCGCTGAACGTTACAATTAACTATCAGTTTCGCGTCAGATTCAAAAATCTAGACTCACAGGAGACGCACCATTTGGTGCCCGAGGCAGCAATATCCCCTTGAAGACAAATCGGCTGGAGGACGATGTATTGAATCTCGACGCAATTTGAGTATTCTATCGTCATGAGGAGGAGCTGAACGTTAGAATTGACTATCATTTTAGCGTCGGATTCGAAAATCTATACTCACAGGAGACGGACCACATGAAGCCCGAGGCAGCAATATCCCCTTGTAGACAAGTCGGCTGGAGATCGATGTATTGACTCTCGACGCAATTTGAGTGTTCCATCGTCATTAGGAGGCGCTGAACGTTACAATTAACTATCATTTTAGCGTTGGATTCGAAAATCTACTCAGAGGAGAAGGTTCATTTGGTGCCCGAGACAGCAATATCCCCTTGGAGACAAGTCGGCTGGAGGCCGATGTATTGAATCACGACGCAATTTGAGTACACCATCGTCATTAGGAGGCCCTGAACGTTACAATTAACTATGAGTTTTGCGTCGGATTCGAAAACGTAGAATCACCGGTGACGGACCATGTGGTGCCCGAGGCAACGATATCCCCTTGGAGACAAGTCGGCTGGAGGACGATGTATTGAATCTCGACGCAATTTGGGTGTTCTATCGTCATTAGGAGGCGCTGAACGTTACAATTCACTATCATTTTTGCGTCGGATTCGAAATTCTAGACTCACAGGAGAAGGCTCAAATGGTGCCCGAGACAGCAATATCCCCTTGGAGACAAGTCGGCTGGAGGCCGATGTATTGAATCACGACGCAATTTGAGTGCTCCATCGTCATTAGGTGGCCCTGAGCGTTACAATTAACTATCAGTTTTGCGTCGGGTTCGAAAATCTAGACTCACAGGTGAACGATCATATGGTGCCCGAGGCAGCAATAGACCCTTGGAGACTAGACGGCTCGAGGCCGATGTTTTGAATCTCGACGCATTTTGAGTGTTCCATCGTCATTAGGACGTCCTGAACATTACAATTAACGATCAGTTTCGCGTCGGATTCGAAATTCTAGACTCACAGGAGAAGGCTCAAATGGTGCCCGAGACAGCAATATCCCCTTGGAGACAAGTCGGCTGGAGGCCGATGTATTGAATCACGACGCAATTTGAGTGTTCCATCGTCATTAGGAGGCGCTGAACGTTACAATTAACTATCATTTTTGCGTCGGATTCGAAAATCTAGAGTCGCAGGAGACGGACCATATGGTGCCCGAGGCAGCAATATACCCTTGGAGACCAGTCCGCTGGAGGACGATGTATTGAATCGCGTCGCAATTTGAGTGCTCAATCGTCATTAGGAGGCCCTGAACGTTACAATTAACTATCAGTTATGCGTCGGATTCGAAAATCTACTCAGAGGAGAAGGATCATTTGGTGCCCGAGACAGCAATATCCCCTTGGAGACAAGTCGGCTGAAGGACGATGTATTGAATCTCGACGCATTTTGAGTGTTCTATCGTCATTAGGAGGCGCTGAACGTTACAATTTACTATCATTTTTGCGTCGGATTTGAAATTCTAGACTCACAGGAGAAGGCTCATATGGTGCCCCAGACAGCAATATCCCCTTGGAGACAAGTCGGCTGGAGGCCGATGTATTGAATCACGATGCAATTTGAGTGTTCCATCGTCATTAGGTGGCCCTGAGCGTTGCAATTAACTATCACTTTTGCGTCGGGTTCGAAAATCTAGACTCACAGGTGAACGATCATAAGGTGCCCGAGGCTATATCCCCTTGGAGACCAGTCCTCTGGAGGACGATGAATTGAATCGCGTCGCAATTTGAGTGCTCCATCGTCATTAGGAGGCCCTGAACGTTACAATTAACTATCAGTTTCGCGTCGGATTCGAAAATCTAGACTCACAGGAGATGGACCACATGAAGCCCGGGGAAGCAATATCCCCTTGTAGACAAGTCGGCTGGAGATCGATGTATTGACTGTCGACGCAATTTGAGTGTTCCATCGTCATTAGAAGGCGCTTAACGTTATAACTAACTATCAATTTTGCGTCGGATTCGAAAATCTAGAGTCGCAGGAGACGGACCATATGGTGCCCGAGGCAGCAATATCCCCTTGGAGACAAGTCGGCTGGAGGCCGATGTATTGAATCGCGACGGAATTTGAGTGTTCCATCGTCATTAGGTGGTCCTGAACGTTATAATTACCTATCAGTTTTGTGTCGGGTTCGAAAATCTAGACTCACAGGAGAACGACCATAAGGTGCCCGAGGCAGCAATAGACTCTTGGAGACAAGTTGGCTGAATGCCGAAGTATTGAATCTCGCCGCAATTTGAGTGTACCATCGTCATTAGGAGGCCCTGAACGTTACAATTAACTATCAGATTCGCGTCAGATTCAAAAATCTAGACCCACAGGAGAGGCACCATTTGGTGCCCGAGGCAGCAAAATCCCCTTGGAGACAAATCGGCTGAACGACGATGTATTGAATCTCGACGCGATTTAAGTGTTCTATCGTCATTAGGAGGCGCTGAACGTTACAATTCACTATCATTTTTGCGTCGGATTCGAAATTCTAGACTCACAGGAGAAGGCTCATATGGTGCCCGAGACAGCTATATCCCCTTGGAGACAAGTCGGCTGGAGGCCGATGTATTGAATCACGATGCAATTTGAGTGTTCCATCGTCATTAGGTGGCCCTGAGCGTTGCAATTAACTATCACTTTTGCGTCGGGTTCGAAAATCTAGACTCACAGGTGAACAATCATAAGGTGCCCGAGGCTATATCCCCTTGGAGACCAGTCCTCTGGAGGACGATGAATTGAAACGCGACGCAATATGAGTGCTCCATCGTCATCAGGAGGCCACAATTAACTATAAGTTTCGCGTCGGATTCGAAAATCTGGACTCACAGGAGACGGACCACATGAAGCCCGAGGCAGCAATATCCCCTTGTAGACAAGTCGGCTGGAGATCGATGAATTGACTCTCGACGCAATTTGAGTGTTCCATCGTCATTAGGAGGCGCTGAACGTTACAATTAACTATCAGTTTCGCGTCAGATTCAAAAATCTTGACTCACAGGAGACGCACAATTTGGTGCCCGAGGCAGCAATATCCCCTTGGAGACAAATCGGCTGGAGGACGATGTATTGAATCTCGACGCAATTTGAGTGTTCTATCGTCATTAGGAGGCGCAGAACGTTACAATTCACTATCATTTTTGCGTCGGATTCGAAATTCTAGACTCACAGGAGAAGGCCATATGGTGCCCGAGACAGCAATATCCCCTTGGACACAAGTCGGCTGGAGGCCGATGTATTGAATCACGACGCAATTTGAGTGCTCCATCGTCATTCGGAGGCCCTTAAATGATACAATTAACTTTCAGTTTTGCGTCGGATTTGAAAATCTAGACTCACACGAGGCGGACCACATCGAGCCCGAGGCAGCAATATCCCCTTGTAGACAAGTCGGTTGGAGGTCGATGTATTGACTCTCGACGCAATTTGAGTGTTCCATCGTCATTAGGAGGCGCTGAACGTTACAATTAACTATCATTTTTGCATCGGATTCGAAAATCTAGACTTATAGTAGACGGACCATATGGTGCCCGAGGCAGCAATATCCCCTTGGAGACAAGTCGGCTGGAGGCCGATGTATTGAATCTCGACGCAATTTGAGTGTTCCATCGTCTTTAGGAGGCCCTGAACGTTACAATTAACTATCAGTTTTGCGTCGGATTCGAAAATCTAGACTCACAGGAGAACGATCATAAGGTGCCCCAGGCAGCAGTAGACCCTTGGAGACAAGTCGGCTGGAGGACGATATATTGATCGCGACGCAATTTGAGTGATCCATCGTAACTAGGAGGCCCTGAATGTTACAATTAACTATCAGTTTTTCGTCGGTTCCGAAAATCTAGACTCACTGGGGACGGAACATAAGGTGCCCGAAGCAGAAATATCCCTTTGGGGACCATTCCGCCGGAGGCCGATGTATTGAATCTCGACGCAATTTGAGTGTTCCATCGTCATTAGGAGGCGCTTAACGTTACAATTAACTATCATTTTTGCGTCCGATTCGAAAATCTAGAGTCACAGGAGACGGACCATATGGTGCCCGAGGCAGCAATATCAACTTGGAGACAAGTCGGCTGGAGGCCGATGTATTGAATTTCGACGCAATGTGAGTGTTCCATCGTCATTAGGAGGCACTGAATGTTACAATTAAATATCAGTTATATGTCGGATTCGAAAATCTAGACTCACAGGAGAACGACCATAAGGTGCCAGATTCAGCAACAGTCCCTTGGCGACAAGTCGGCTGGAGGCCGATGTATTGAATCACGACGCAATTTGAGTGTTCCATCGTCATTAGGAGGCCCTGAATATTACAATTAACTATCGGTTTTTCGTCGGATTCGAAAATCTAGACGCACTGAAGACGGATCATAAGGTGACCAAAGCAGCAATATCCCCTTGGAGACCAGGCAGCTGGAGGTCGAAGTATTGAATCGCGACGCAATTTGAGTGCTCCATCGTAATTAGGAGTCCCTGAACTTTACAATTAATTATCAGTTTTGCGTCGGATTCGAAAATCTAGACTCACAGGAAACGGAAAATTTCGTGCCCGTGGCAGCAATAGACCCTTGGAGACAAGTCGGCTGACGGACGATGTATTGAATCTCGACGGAATTTGAGTGTTCCATCGTCATTAGGAGGCCCTGAACGTTACAGTCAACTATCAGTTTCGCGTCGGTTTCGAAAATCTAGACTCACAGGAGAACCACCATAAGGTGCCAGAGGCAGCAACAGACCCTTTGAGACAAGTCGGCTGGAGGCCGATATATTGAATCTCGACACAATTTGAGTGTTCCATCGTCATTGGGAGGCCCTGAAAGTTACAATTAACAATCATTTTTGCGTCGGATTCGAAATTCTAGACTCACAGGAGAACGACCATAAGGTGCCCGAGGCATCAATAGACAGTTGGAGACAAGTCGGCTGGAGGACGATGTATTGAATCTCGACGCAATTTGAGTGTTCCATCGTCAATAGGTGCCCCTGAACGTTACAATTAACAATCAGTTTTGCGTCGGGTTCGAAATTCTAGACTCACTGGAGACGGACCATTAGGTGCCCGAGGCAGCAATATCCCCATGGAGACCAGTCCGCTGAAGGACGATGAATTGAATCGCGACGCAATTTGAGTGCTCCATCGTCATAAGGAGGCCCTGAACGTTACAATTAACTATCAGTTTCGCGTCGGATTCGAAAATCTAGACTCACAGGAGACGGACCACATGAAGTCCGAGGCAGCAAAATCCCCTTGTAGACAAGTCGGCTGGAGCTCTATGTATTGACTCTCGACGCATTTTCAGTGTTCCATCGTCATTAGGAGGCGCTTAACATTACAATTAGCTATCATGTTTGCGTCGGATTCGAAAATCTAGAGTCGAAGGAGACGGACCATATGGTGCCCGAGGAAGCAATATCCCCTTGGAGACAAATCGGCTGGATGACCATGTATTGAATCTCGACGCAATTTGAGTGTTCCATCGTCATTAGGTGGCCCTGAAAGTTATAATTAACTATCAATTTCGTGTCGGGTTCGAAAATCTAGACCCACAGGAGAACGATCATAAGGTGCCCGAGGCAGCAATAGACCCTTGGAGACAAGTCGGCTGAAGGACGATGTATTGGATCGCGACGATATTTGAGTGTTCCATCGTCATTAGGAGGCCCTGAATGTTACAATTAACTATCAGTTTTTCGTCGGATTCGAGAATCTAGACATACTGAAGACGGACCATTAGGTGCCGGAAGCAGCAATATCATATTTGAGACCAGTCCGCTGGAGGACGATGTATTGAATCACGACGCAATTTGAGTGCTCCATCGTCATTAGGGGGCCCTTAAATGATACAATTAACTATCAGTTTTGCGTCGGATTTGAAAATCTAGACTCACAGGAGGCGGACCACATCGAGCCCGAGGCAGCAACATCCCCTTGTAGACAAGTCGGTTGGAGGTCCATGTATTGACTCTCGACGCAATTTGAGTCTTCCATCGTCATTAGGAGGCGCTGAACGTTACAATTAACTATCATTTTTGCGTCGGATTCGAAAATCTAGACTTACAGTAGACGGACCATTTGGTGCCCGAGGCAGCAATATCCCCTTGGAGACAAATCGGCTGGATGACCATGTATTGAATCTCGACGCAATTTGAGTGTTCCATCGTCATTAGGTGCCCCTGAACGTTACAATTATCTATCTGTTTTGCTTCGGATTCGAAAATCTAGACTCGCTGGAGACGGACCATTAGGTGCCCGAGGCAGTAATATCCCCTTGGAGACCAGTCCGCTGGAGGACGATGTATTGAATCGCGACGCAATTTGAGTGCTCCATCGTCATTAGGAGGCCCTGAACGTTACAATTAACTATCAGTTTCGCGTCGGATTCGAAAACGTAGAATCACCGGAGACGGACCATGTGGTGCCCGAGGCAGCGATATCCCCATGGAGAGAAGTCGGCTGAACAACGATGTATAAAATCTCGACGCCATTCGAGTGTTCCATCATCATTAGGAGGCCCTGAACGTTACAATTAACTATCATTTTCGCGTCGGATTCAAATATCTAGACTCACAGGAGACTAACCATTTGGTTGCCGAGGCAGCAATATCCCCTTAGAGACTAATCGCCGGCAGGACGATTTATTGAATCTCGACGCAATTTGAGTGTTCTATCGTCATTAAGAGGCGCTGAACGTTACAATTAACTATCTGTTTTTCGTCGGATTCGAAAATCTAGACTCACTGGAGACGGACAATAAGGTGCCCGTAGCAGCAATATACCCTTGGAGACCAGTCCGCTGGAGGCCGATGTATTGAATCTCGACGCAATTTGAGTGTTCCATCGTCATTAGGAGGCGCTGAACGTTACAATTCACTATCATGTTTGCGTCGGATTCGAAAATCTAGACTCACAGGAGACGGACAATTTGGTGCCCGAGGCAGCAATAT
Source organism: Schistocerca americana (assembly GCF_021461395.2). Taxonomy (NCBI): domain Eukaryota; kingdom Metazoa; phylum Arthropoda; class Insecta; order Orthoptera; family Acrididae; genus Schistocerca; species Schistocerca americana. The sequence goes on from NC_060123.1 coordinate 772,672,212, forward strand.
CCACTTCGGGACTAATCGGCTGGAGGACGATGTATTGAATCTCGACGCAATATGAGTGTTCTATCGTCATTAGGAGGCGCTGAACGTTACAATTCACTATCATTTTTGCGTCGGATTCGAAACTCTAGACTCTCAGGGGAATGCTCACATGGTGCCCGAGACAGCAATATCCCTTTGGAGACAAGTCAACTGGAGGCCGATGTATTGAATCTCTACGCAATTTGAGTGTTCCATCGTCATTAGGTATCCCTGAACGTTACAATTAACTATCAGTTTTGCATCGGGTACGAAAACCTAGACTCACAGGAGAACGATCATAAGGTGCCCGAGGCAGCAATAGACCCTTGGAGACAAGTCGGCTGGAGGACGTTGTATTGGATCGCGACGCAATTTGAGTGTTCCATCGTAACTAGGAGGCCCTGAATGTTACAATTAACTATCAGTTTTTCGTCAGATTCGAAAATCTAGACTCACTGGACACGGCCTGAGGCAGCAATAACCCCTCGGAGAGCAGTCCGCTGGAGGACGATGTATTGAATCGCGACGCAATTTGAGTGCACCATCGTCGTTAGGAGTCCCTGAACGTTACAATTAACTATCAGTTTTGCGTCGGATTCGAAAACGTAGAATCACCGGATACGGACCATGTGGTGCCCGAGGCAGCGATATCCCCTTGGAGACAAGTCGGCTGGAGGACGATGTAGTGAATCTCGACACGATTTGAGTGTTCCTTCGTCATTAGGAGGCCCTGATCGTCACAATTAACTATCTGTTTTCCGTCGGATTCGAAAATCTAGACTCACAGGAGAACGATCATATGGTGCCCGAGGCAGCAATAGACCCTTGGAGACAAGTCGGCTGGAGGACGTTGTATTGGATCGCGACGCAATTTGAGTGTTCCATCGTAACTAGGAGGCCCTGAATGTTACAATTAACTATCAGTTTTTCGTCGGATTCGAAAATCTAGACTCACTGGAGTCGGACAATAAGGTGCCCGACGCAGCAATATCCCCTTGGGGACCAGTCCGCTGGAGGACGATGTATTGAATCGCGACGTAATTAGAGTGCTCCATCGTCATTAGGAGGCCATGGACGTTACAATTAACAATCAGTATCGCGTCGGATTCGAAAATCTAGAGTCACGGCAGAAGGACCATATGGTGCCCGACGCAGCAATATCCCCTTGGACACAAGTCGGCTGGAGGACGATGTATAGAATCTCGACGCAATGTGAGTGTTCCATCGTCATTAGGAGGCGCTGAACGTTACAATTAACTATCTGTTTTGCGCCGGATTCGAAAATCTAGACTCACCGGAGAACGACCATAAGGTGCCCGAGGCAGCAATAGACTCTTGGAGACAAGTCGGCTGAAGGACGATGTATTGAATCTAGACGCAATTTGAGTGTTCCACCGTCATTAGGAGGCGCTGAACGTTACAATTAACTATCTGTTTTGCGCCGGATTCGAAAATCTAGACACACCGGAGAACGACCATAAGGTGCCCGAGGCAGCAATAGACTCTTGGAGACAAGTCGGCTGAAGGACGATGTATTGAATCTCGACGCAATTTGAGTGTTCCATCGTCATTAGGAGGCCTTGAACGTTACAATTAACTATCAGTTTCGCGTCGGATACGAAAATGTAGACTCACAGGAGACGGACCACATGGAGCCCGAGGCAGCAATATCCCCTTGTAGACAAGTCGGTTGGAGGTCGATGTATTGACTCTCGACGCAATTTGAGTGTTCCATAGTCATTAGGAGGCGCTGAACGTTACAATTAATTATCTGTTTTGTGCCGGATTCGAAAATCTAGACTCACCGGAGAACGACCATAAGATGCAAGAGGCAGCAATAGACTCTTGGTGACAAGTCGGCTGAAGGACGATGTATTGAATCTTGACGCAATTTGAGTGTTCCATCGTCAGTAGGAGGCGCTGAACGTTACAATTAACTATTATTTTAGCGTCGGATTCGAAAATCCATTCACAGGTGAAGGATCATATGGTGCCCGAGACAGCAATATCCCCTTGGAGACAAGTCGGCTAAAGGACGATGTATTGAATCTCACCGCAATATGAGTGTTCCATCGTCATTAGGAGGCCATGAACGTTACAATTCACTATCACTAGACTCACAGGAAAAGGCTCATATGGTGCCCGAGACAGCAATATCCCCTTGGAGTCCAGTCCGCTGAAGGACGATGTTTTGAATCGCGACGCAATTTGAGTGCTCCATCGTCATTAGGAGGCCACAATTAACTATCAGTTTCGCGTCGGATTCGAAAATCTGGACTCACAGGAGACGGACCACATGAAGCCCGAGGCAGCAATATCCCCTTGTAGACAAGTCGGCTGGAGATCGATGTATTGCCTCTTGACGCAAATTCAGTGTTCCATCGTCATTAGGAGGCGCTTAACGTTACAATTAACTATCATTTTTGCGTCGGATTCGAAAATCTAGTCTCACAGGAGCACGACCATACGCTGCCCGAGGCAGCAATAGACCCTTAGAGACAAGTCGGCTGGAGTACGATGTATTGACTCTCGACGCAATTCGAGTGTTCCAACGTCATTTGGAGGCGCTTAACGTTACAATTAACTATCATTTTAGCGTCGGATTCGAAAATCTACTCAGAGGAGAAGGATCATTTGGTGCCCGAGACAGCAATATCCCCTTGGAGACAAGTCGGCTGAAGGACGATGTATTGAATCTCGACGCACTTTGAGTGTTCTATCATCATTAGGAGGCGCTGAACGTTACAATTCACTATCATTTTTGCGTCGGATTCGAAATTCTAGACTCACAGGAGAGGGCTCATATGGTGCCCGAGACAGCAATATCCCCTTGGAGACAAGTCGGCTGGAGGACGATGTATTGAATCACGATGCAATTTGAGTGTTCCATCGTCATTAGGTGGCCCTGAGCGTTGCAATTAACTATCACTTTTGCGTCGGGTTCGAAAATCTAGACTCACAGGTGAACGATCATAAGGTGCCCGAGGCTATATCCCCTTGGAGACCAGTCCTCTGGAGGACGATGAATTGAATCGCGACGCAATTTGAGTGCTCCATCGTCATTAGGAGGCCACAATTAACTATCAGTTTCGCGTCGGATTCGAAAATCTGGACTCACAGGAGACGGACCACATGAAGCCCGAGGCAGCAATATCCCCTTGTAGACAAGTCGGCTGGAGATCGATGTATTGCCTCTTGACGCAAATTCAGTGTCCCATCGTCATTAGGAGGCGCTTAACGTTACAATTAACTATCATTTTTGCGTCGGATTCGAAAATCTAGTCTCACAGGAGCACGACCATACGCTGCCCGAGGCAGCAATAGACCCTTAGAGACAAGTCGGCTGGAGTACGATGTATTGACTCTCGACGCAATTTGAGTGTTCCATCGTCATTAGGAGGCGCTGAACGTTACAATTAACTATCATTTTAGCGTCGAAATCGAAAATCTACTCACAGGAGAAGGATCATTTGGTGCCCGAGACAGCAATATCCCCTTGGAGACAAGTCGGCTGGAGGACGATGTATTGAATCTCGACGCAATTTGAGTGTTCTATCGTCATGAGGAGGAGCTGAACGTTACAATTGACTATCATTTTAGCGTCGGATTCGAAAATCTATACTCACAGGAGGCGGACCACATGAAGCCCGAGGCAGCAATATCCCCTTGTAGACAAGTCGGCTGGAGATCGATGTATTGACTCTCGACGCAATTTGAGTGTTCCATCGTCATTAGGAGGCGCTGAACGTTACAATTAACTATCATTTTAGCGTCGGATTCGAAAATCTACTCAGAGGAGAAGGATCATTTGGTGCCCGAGACAGCAATATCCCCTTGGAGACAAGTCGGCTGGAGGACGATGTATTGAATCTCGACGCATTTTGAGTGTTCTATCGTCATTAGGAGGTGCTGAACGTTACAATTCACTATCATTTTTGCGTCGGATTCGAAATTCTAGACTCACAGGAGATGGCTCATATGGTGCCCGAGACAGCAATATCCCCTTGGAGACACGTCGGCTGGAGGACGATGTATTGAATCTCGACGCAATTTGAGTGTTCTATCGTCATTAGGAGGCGCTGAACGTTACAATTCACTATCATTTTTGCGTCGGATTCGAAATTCTAGACTCAGAGGAGAAGGCTCAAATGGTGCCCGAGACAGCAATATCCCCTTGGAGACAAGTCGGCTGGAGGCCGATGTATTGATTCACGACGCAATTTGAGTGCTCCATCGTCATTAGGAGGCCCTGAACGTTACAATTAACTATCAGTTTTGCGTCGGATTCGAAAACGTAGAATCACCGGTGACGGACCATGTAGTGCCCGAGGCAACGATATCCCCTTGGGGACAAGTCGGCTGGAGGACGATGTATTGAATCTCGACGCAATTTGAGTGTTCTATCGTCATTAGGAGGCGCTGAACGTTACAATTCACTATCATTTTTGCGTCGGTTTCGAAATTCTAGACTCACAGGAGAAGGCACAAATGGTGCCCGAGACAGCAATATCCCCTTGGAGACAAGTCGGCTGGAGGCCGATGTATTGAATCACGACGCAATTTGAGTGCTCCATCGTCATTAGGTGGCCCTGAGCGTTACAATTAACTATCAGTTTTGCGTCGGGTTCGAAAATCTAGACTCACAGGTGAACGATCATAAGGTGCCCGAGGCTATATCCCCTTGGAGACCAGCCCTCTGGAGGACGATGAATTGAATCGCGACGCAATTTGAGTTCTCCTTCGTCATTAGGAGGCCCTGAACGTTACAATTAACTATCAGTTTCGCGTCGGATTCGAAAATCTAGACTCACAGTTGACGGACCACATGAAGCCCGGGGCAGCAATATCCCCTTGTAGACAAGTCGGCTGGAGATCGATGTATTGACTCTCGACGCAATTTGAGTGTTGCATCGTCATTAGGAGGCGCTTAACGTTACAATTAACTATCATTTTTGCGTCGGATTCGAAAATCTAGAGTCGCAGGAGACGGACCATATGGTGCCCGAGGCAGCAATATCCCCTTGGAGACAAGTCAGCTGGAGGCCGATGTATTGAATCGCGACGGAATTTGAGTGTTCCATCGTCATTAGGTGGCCCTGAACGTTATAATTACCTATCAGTTTTGTGTCGGTTTCGAAATTCTAGACTCACAGCAGAATGATCATAAGGTGCCCGAGGCAGCAATAGACCCTTGCAGACAAGTCGGCTGGAGGATGATGTATTGGATCGCGACGCACTTTGAGTGTTCCATCGTCATTAGGAGGTCCTGAACGTTACAATTAACGATCAGTTTCGCGTCGGATTCGAAAATCTATGCTCACAGGAGAACGACCATAAGGTGCCCGAGGCAGCAATAGACCCTTAGAGACAAGTCGGCTGGAGTACGATGTATTGACTCTCGACGCAATTTGAGTGTTCCATCGTCATTTGGAGGCGCTGAACGTTACAATTAACTATCATTTTAGCGTCGGATTCGAAAATCTACTCAGAGGAGAAGGATCATTTGGTGCCCGAGACAGCAATATCCCCTTGGAGACAAGTCGGCTGAAGGACGATGTATTGAATCTCGACGCACTTTGAGTGTTCTATCGTCATTAGGAGGCGCTGAACGTTACAATTCACTATCATTTTTGCGTCGGATTCGAAATTCTAGACTCACAGTAGAAGGCTCATATGTTGCCCGAGACAGCAATATCCCCTTGGAGACAAGTCGGCTGGAGGACGATGTATTGAATCACGATGCAATTTGAGTGTTCCATCGTCATTAGGTGGCCCTGAGCGTTGCAATTAACTATCACTTTTGCGTCGGGTTCGAAAATCTAGACTCACAGGTGAACGATCATAAGGTGCCCGAGGCTATATCCCCTTGGAGACCAGTCCTCTGGAGGACGATGAATTGAATCGCGACGCAATTTGAGTGCTCCATCGTCGTTAGGAGGCCACAATTAACTATCAGTTTCGCGTCGGATTCAAAAATCTGGACTCACAGGAGACGGACCACATGAAGCCCGAGGCAGCAATATCCCCTTGTAGACAAGTCGGCTGGAGATCGATGTATTGACTCTCGACGCAAATTCAGTGTTCCATCGTCATTAGGAGGCGTTTAACGTTACAATTAACTATCATTTTTGCGTCGGATTCGAAAATCTAGTCTCACAGGAGCACGACCATACGCTGCCCGAGGCAGCAATAGACCCTTAGAGACAAGTCGGCTGGAGTACGATGTATTGACTCTCGACGCAATTTGAGTGTTCCATCGTCATTAGGAGGCGCTGAACGTTACAATTAACTATCATTTTAGCGTCGAAATCGAAAATCTACTCACAGGAGAAGGATCATTTGGTGCCCGAGACAGCAATATCCCCTTGGAGACAAGTCGGCTGGAGGACGATGTATTGAATCTCGACGCAATTTGAGTGTTCTATCGTCATGAAGAGGAGCTGAACGTTACAATTGACTATCATTTTAGCGTCGGATTCGAAAATCTATACTCACAGGAGGCGGACCACATGAAGCCCGAGGCAGCAATATCCCCTCGTAGACAAGTCGGCTGGAGATCGATGTATTGACTCTCGACGCAATTTGAGTGTTCCATCGTCATTAGGAGGCGCTGAACGTTACAATTAACTATCATTTTAGCGTCGAATTCGAAAATCTACTCAGAGGAGAAGGATCATTTGGTGCCCGAGACAGCAATATCCCCTTGGAGACAAGTCGGCTGGAGGACGATGTATTGAATCTCGACGCATTTTGAGTGTTCTATCGTCATTAGGAGGTGCTGAACGTTACAATTCACTATCATTTTTGCGTCGGATTCGAAATGCTAGACTCACAGGAGATGGCTCATATGGTGCCCGAGACAGCAATATCCCCTTGGAGACACGTCGGCTGGAGGACGATGTATTGAATCTCGACGCAATTTGAGTGTTCTATCGTCATTAGGAGGCGCTGAACGTTACAATTCACTATCATTTTTGTGTCGGATTCGAAATTCTAGACTCACAGGAGAAGGCTCAAATGGTGCCCGAGACAGCAATATCCCCTTGGAGACAAGTCGGCTGGAGGCCGATGTATTGAATCACGACGCAATTTGAGTGCTCCATCGTCATTAGGAGGCCCTGAACGTTACAATTAACTATCAGTTTTGCGTCGGATTCGAAAACGTAGAATCACCGGTGACGGACCATGTAGTGCCCGAGGCAACGATATCCCCTTGGGGACAAGTCGGCTGGAGGACGATGTATTGAATCTCGACGCAATTTGAGTGTTCTATCGTCATTAGGAGGCGCTGAACGTTACAATTCACTATCATTTTTGCGTCGGTTTCGAAATTCTAGACTCACAGGAGAAGGCACAAATGGTGCCCGAGACAGCAATATCCCCTTGGAGACAAGTCGGCTGGAGGCCGATGTATTGAATCACGACGCAATTTGAGTGCTCCATCGTCATTTGGAGGCCCTGAACGTTACAATTAACTATCAGTTTTGCGTCGGATTCGAAAACGTAGAATCACCGGTGACGGACCATGTGGTGCCCGAGGCAGCTATATCCCCTTGGAGACAAGTCGGCTGATGGACGATAAATTGAATCTCGACGCAATTTGAGTGTTCTATCGTCATTAGGAGGCGCTGAACGTTACAATTCACTATCATTTTTGCGTCGGATTCGAAAATCAAGATTCACAGGAGAACGATCATATTGTGCCGGAGACAGCAATATCCACTTGGAGACATGTCGGCTAGATGCCGTTGTATTGAATCTCGACGCAATTTGAGTGTTCCATCGTCATTAGGTGGCCCTGAGCGTTACAATTAACTATCAGTTTTGCGTCGGGTTCGAAAATCTAGACTCACAGGTGAACGATCATAAGGTGTCCGAGGCTATATCCCCTTGGAGACCAGTCTTCTGGTGGACGATGAATTGAATCGCGACGCAATTTGAGTGCTCCATCGTCATTAGGAGGCCCTGAACGTTACAATTAACTATCAGTTTCGCGTCGGATTCGAAAATCTAGACTCACAGGAGATGGACCACATGAAGCCCGGGGAAGCAATATCCCCTTGTAGACAAGTCGGCTGGAGATCGATGTATTGACTGTCGACGCAATTTGAGTGTTCCATCGTCATTAGAAGGCGCTTAACGTTATAACTAACTATTAATTTTGCGTCGGATTCGAAAATCTAGAGTCGCAGGAGACGGACCATATGGTGCCCGAGGCAGCAATATCCCCTTGGAGACAAGTCGGCTGAGGCCGATGTATTGAATCGCGACGGAATTTGAGTGTTCCATCGTCATTAGGTGGTCCTGAACGTTATAATTACCTATCAGTTTTGTGTCGGGTTCGAACATCTAGACTCACAGGAGAACGACCATAAGGGGCCCGAGGCAGCAATATACTCTTGGAGACAAGTTGGCTGAATGCCGAAGTATTGAATCTCGACGCAATTTGAGTGTTCCATCGTCATTAGGAGGCCCTTAACGTTACAATTAACTATCAGTTTCGCGTCAGATTAAAAAATCTAGACCCACAGGAGAGGCACCATTTGGTGTCCGAGGCAGCAAAATCCCCTTGGAGACAAATCGGCTGAAGGACGATGTATTGAATCTCGACGCAATTTGAGTGTTCTATCGTCATTAGGAGGCGCTGTACGTTACAATTCACTATCATTTTTGCGCCGGATTCGAAATTCTAGAGTCACAGGAGAAGGCTCATATGGTGCCCGAGACAGCAATATCCCCTTGGAGACAAGTCGGCTGGAGGCCGATGTATTGAATCACGATGCAATTTGAGTGTTCCATCGTCATTAGGTGGCCTTGAGCGTTGCAATTAACTATCACTTTTGCGTCGGGTTCGAAAATCTAGACTCACTGGTGAACGATCATAAGGTGCCCGAGGCTATATCCCCTTGGAGACCAGTCCTCTGGAGGAAGATGAATTGAAACGCGACGCAATTTGAGTGCTCCATCGTCATTAGGAGGCCACAATTAACTATAAGTTTCGCGTCGGATTCGAAAATCTGGACTCACAGGAGACGGACCACATGAAGCCCGAGTCAGCAATATCCCCTTGTAGACAAGTCGGCTGGAGATCGATGAATTGACTCTCGACGCAAATTCAGTGTTCCATCGTCATTAGGAGGCGCTTAACGTTACAATTAACTATCATGTTTGCGTCGGATTCGAAAATCTAGACTCACAGGAGAACGACCATAAGGTGCCCGAGGCAGCAATAGACCCTTATAGACAAGTCGGCTTGAGTACGATGTATTGACTCTCGACGCAATTTGAGTGTTCCATCGTCATTAGGAGGCGCTGAACGTTACAATTAACTATCAGTTTCGCGTCAGATTCAAAAATCTTGACTCACAGGAGACGCACCATTTGTTGCCCGAGGCAGCAATATCCCCTTGGAGACAATTCGGCTGGAGGACGATGTATTGAATCTCGACGCAATTTGAGTGTTCTATCGACATTAGGAGGCGCTGAACGTTACAATTCACTATCATTATTGCGTCGGATTCGAAATTCTAGACTCACAGGAGAAGGCTCATATGGTGCCCGAGACAGCAATATCCCCTTGGAGACAAGTCGGCTGGAGGCCGATGTATTGAATCACGACGCAATTTGAGTGCTCCATCGTCATTAGGAGGCCCTGAGCGTTACAATTAACTATCAGTTTTGCGTCGGATTCGAAAATTTAGACTCACATGAGAACAATCATAAGGTGCCCGAGGCAGCAATAGACCAATGGAGACAAGTCGGCTCTAGGCCGATGTATTGAATCTCGACGCAATTTGAGTGTTCCATCGTCATTTGGAGGCTCTGAAAGTTACAATTAACTATCAGTTTCGCGTCGGATTCAAAAATCTAGACTCACATGAGACGGACCATTTGGTGCCCGAGACGGCAATATCCCCTTGTAGACAAGTCGTCTGGAGATCGATGTATTGACTCTCGACGTAATTTGAGTGTTCCATCGTCTTTAGGAGGCCCTGAATATTACAATTAACTATCAGTTTTTCGTCGGATTCGAAAATCTAGACGCACTGGAGACGGATCATAAGGTGCCCGAGGCAGCAATTCCCCCTTGGAGACCTGGCCGCTGGAGGACTAAGTATTGAAACGCGACGCAATTTGAGTGCTCTATCGTAATTAGGAGTCCCTGAACATTACGATTAACTATCAGTTTTGCGTCGCATTCGAAAATCTAGACTCACAGGAAACGTACCATTTCGTGCCCGAGGCAGCAATAGACCCTTGGAGACAAGTCGGCTGGAGGACGATGTATTGAATCTCGACGCAATTTCAGTGTTCTGTCGTCATTAGGAGGCGCTGAACGTTACAATTCACTATCATTTTTGCGTCGGATTCGAAAATCAAGACTCACAGGAGAACGATCATATTGTGCCGGAGACAGCGATATCCCCTTGGAGACATGTCGGCTAGATGCCGTTGTATTGAATCTCGTTGCAATTTGAGTGTTCCATCGTCAATAGGTGGCCCTGAGCGTTACAATTAACTATCAGTTTTGCGTCGGGTTCGAAAACGTAGAATCACCGGAGACGGACCATGAGGTGCCCGAGGCAGCGATATCCCGTTGGAGACAAGTCGGCTGGAGAACGATGTAGTGAATCTCGACGCAATTTGAGTGTCCCTTCGTCATTAGGAGGCCCTGAACGCTACAATTAACTATCTGTTCTGCGTCGGATTTGAATATCTAGACTCACAGGAGAACGACAATAAGGTGCCCGAGGCAGCAATAGATTCTTGGAAACAAGTTAGCTGAATGCCGATGTATTGAATATCGACGGAATTTGAGTGTTCCATCGTCATTAGGAGGCCCTGAACGTTACAATTAGCTATCAGTTTCGCGTCGGATTCGAAAATCTAGACTCACAGGAGAAGGACCACATGAAGCCCGAGGCAGCAATATCCGATTGTAGACAAGTCGGCTGGAGATCGATGTATTGACTCTCGACGCAATTTGAGTGTTCCATCGTAACTAGGAGGCCCTGAATGTTACAATTAACTATCAGTTTTTCGTCGGATTCAAAAATCTAGACTCACAGGAGACGGACCAATTGGTGCCCAAGGCAGCAATATCCCCTTGGACACAAGTCGGCTGGAGGACGATGTATTGATTCTCGACGCAAAATGAGTGTTCCATCGTCATTAGGAGGCGCTGAACGTTACAATTAAATATCAGTTATGCGTCGGTTTCGAAAATCTAGACTCACAGGAGAACGTCCATAAGGTGCCAGATGCAGCAACAGACCCTTGGAGACAATTCGGCTGGAGGCCGATTGATTGAATCTCGACGCAATTTGAGTGTTCCATCGTCATTGGGAGGCCCTGAACGTTGCAATTAACTATCATTTTTGCGTCGGATTCGAAATTCTAGACTCACAGGAGAACGACCATAAGGTGCCCGAGGGAGCAACAGACCCTTGGAGACAAGTCGGCTGGAGGACGATGTATTGAATCTCGACGTAATTTGAGTGTTCCATCGTCATTGGGAGGCCCTGAATGTTACAATTAACGATCAGTTTCGCGTCGGATTCGAAAATCTAGACTCACAGGAGAAGGACCATATGGTGCCCGAGGCAGCAATATCCCCATGGAGACCAGTCCGCTGGAGGACGATGTATTGAATCACGACGCAATATGAGTGCTCCATCGTCATTCGGAGGCCCTTAAATGATACAATTAACTATCAGTTTTGCGTCGGATTTGAAAATCTAGACTCACAGGAGGCGGACCACATCGAGCCCGAGGCAGCAATATCCCCTTGTAGACAAGTCTCTTGGAGGTCGATGTATTGACTCTTGACGCAATTTGAGTGTTCCATCGTCATTAGGAGGCGCTGAACGTTACAATTAACTATCAGATTTTCGTCGGATTCGAAAATCTAGACTCACTGGAGACGGACCATAAGGTGCCCGAGGCAGCAATATCCCCTTGGAGACAAGTCGGCTGGAGGCCGATGTATTGAATCTCGACGCAATTTGAGTGTTCCATCGTCATTGGGAGGCCCTGAATGTTACAATTAACGATCAGTTTCGCGTCGGATTCGAAAATCTAGACTCACAGGAGAAAGACCATATGGTGCCCGAGGCAGCAATATCCCTTTGGACACAAGTCGGCTCGAGGACGATGTATTGAATCTCGACGCAATTCGAGTGTTCCATCGTCATTAGGAGGCGCTGAACGTTACAATTAACTATCAGTTTCGCGTCAGATTCAAAAATCTAGACTCACAGGAGACGCACCATTTGGTGCCCGAGGCAGCAATATCCCCTTGAAGACAAATCGGCTGGAGGACGATGTATTGAATCTCGACGCAATTTGAGTATTCTATCGTCATGAGGAGGAGCTGAACGTTAGAATTGACTATCATTTTAGCGTCGGATTCGAAAATCTATACTCACAGGAGACGGACCACATGAAGCCCGAGGCAGCAATATCCCCTTGTAGACAAGTCGGCTGGAGATCGATGTATTGACTCTCGACGCAATTTGAGTGTTCCATCGTCATTAGGAGGCGCTGAACGTTACAATTAACTATCATTTTAGCGTTGGATTCGAAAATCTACTCAGAGGAGAAGGTTCATTTGGTGCCCGAGACAGCAATATCCCCTTGGAGACAAGTCGGCTGGAGGCCGATGTATTGAATCACGACGCAATTTGAGTACACCATCGTCATTAGGAGGCCCTGAACGTTACAATTAACTATGAGTTTTGCGTCGGATTCGAAAACGTAGAATCACCGGTGACGGACCATGTGGTGCCCGAGGCAACGATATCCCCTTGGAGACAAGTCGGCTGGAGGACGATGTATTGAATCTCGACGCAATTTGGGTGTTCTATCGTCATTAGGAGGCGCTGAACGTTACAATTCACTATCATTTTTGCGTCGGATTCGAAATTCTAGACTCACAGGAGAAGGCTCAAATGGTGCCCGAGACAGCAATATCCCCTTGGAGACAAGTCGGCTGGAGGCCGATGTATTGAATCACGACGCAATTTGAGTGCTCCATCGTCATTAGGTGGCCCTGAGCGTTACAATTAACTATCAGTTTTGCGTCGGGTTCGAAAATCTAGACTCACAGGTGAACGATCATATGGTGCCCGAGGCAGCAATAGACCCTTGGAGACTAGACGGCTCGAGGCCGATGTTTTGAATCTCGACGCATTTTGAGTGTTCCATCGTCATTAGGACGTCCTGAACATTACAATTAACGATCAGTTTCGCGTCGGATTCGAAATTCTAGACTCACAGGAGAAGGCTCAAATGGTGCCCGAGACAGCAATATCCCCTTGGAGACAAGTCGGCTGGAGGCCGATGTATTGAATCACGACGCAATTTGAGTGTTCCATCGTCATTAGGAGGCGCTGAACGTTACAATTAACTATCATTTTTGCGTCGGATTCGAAAATCTAGAGTCGCAGGAGACGGACCATATGGTGCCCGAGGCAGCAATATACCCTTGGAGACCAGTCCGCTGGAGGACGATGTATTGAATCGCGTCGCAATTTGAGTGCTCAATCGTCATTAGGAGGCCCTGAACGTTACAATTAACTATCAGTTATGCGTCGGATTCGAAAATCTACTCAGAGGAGAAGGATCATTTGGTGCCCGAGACAGCAATATCCCCTTGGAGACAAGTCGGCTGAAGGACGATGTATTGAATCTCGACGCATTTTGAGTGTTCTATCGTCATTAGGAGGCGCTGAACGTTACAATTCACTATCATTTTTGCGTCGGATTTGAAATTCTAGACTCACAGGAGAAGGCTCATATGGTGCCCCAGACAGCAATATCCCCTTGGAGACAAGTCGGCTGGAGGCCGATGTATTGAATCACGATGCAATTTGAGTGTTCCATCGTCATTAGGTGGCCCTGAGCGTTGCAATTAACTATCACTTTTGCGTCGGGTTCGAAAATCTAGACTCACAGGTGAACGATCATAAGGTGCCCGAGGCTATATCCCCTTGGAGACCAGTCCTCTGGAGGACGATGAATTGAATCGCGTCGCAATTTGAGTGCTCCATCGTCATTAGGAGGCCCTGAACGTTACAATTAACTATCAGTTTCGCGTCGGATTCGAAAATCTAGACTCACAGGAGATGGACCACATGAAGCCCGGGGAAGCAATATCCCCTTGTAGACAAGTCGGCTGGAGATCGATGTATTGACTGTCGACGCAATTTGAGTGTTCCATCGTCATTAGAAGGCGCTTAACGTTATAACTAACTATCAATTTTGCGTCGGATTCGAAAATCTAGAGTCGCAGGAGACGGACCATATGGTGCCCGAGGCAGCAATATCCCCTTGGAGACAAGTCGGCTGGAGGCCGATGTATTGAATCGCGACGGAATTTGAGTGTTCCATCGTCATTAGGTGGTCCTGAACGTTATAATTACCTATCAGTTTTGTGTCGGGTTCGAAAATCTAGACTCACAGGAGAACGACCATAAGGTGCCCGAGGCAGCAATAGACTCTTGGAGACAAGTTGGCTGAATGCCGAAGTATTGAATCTCGCCGCAATTTGAGTGTACCATCGTCATTAGGAGGCCCTGAACGTTACAATTAACTATCAGATTCGCGTCAGATTCAAAAATCTAGACCCACAGGAGAGGCACCATTTGGTGCCCGAGGCAGCAAAATCCCCTTGGAGACAAATCGGCTGAACGACGATGTATTGAATCTCGACGCGATTTAAGTGTTCTATCGTCATTAGGAGGCGCTGAACGTTACAATTCACTATCATTTTTGCGTCGGATTCGAAATTCTAGACTCACAGGAGAAGGCTCATATGGTGCCCGAGACAGCTATATCCCCTTGGAGACAAGTCGGCTGGAGGCCGATGTATTGAATCACGATGCAATTTGAGTGTTCCATCGTCATTAGGTGGCCCTGAGCGTTGCAATTAACTATCACTTTTGCGTCGGGTTCGAAAATCTAGACTCACAGGTGAACAATCATAAGGTGCCCGAGGCTATATCCCCTTGGAGACCAGTCCTCTGGAGGACGATGAATTGAAACGCGACGCAATATGAGTGCTCCATCGTCATCAGGAGGCCACAATTAACTATAAGTTTCGCGTCGGATTCGAAAATCTGGACTCACAGGAGACGGACCACATGAAGCCCGAGGCAGCAATATCCCCTTGTAGACAAGTCGGCTGGAGATCGATGAATTGACTCTCGACGCAAATTCAGTGTTCCATCGTCATTAGGAGGCGCTTAACGTTACAATTAACTATCATTTTTGCGTCGGATTCGAAAATCTAGACTCACAGGAGAACGACCATAAGGTGCCCGAGGCAGCAATAGACCCTTATAGACAAGTCGGCTGGAGTACGATGTATTGACTCTCGACGCAATTTGAGTGTTCCATCGTCATTAGGAGGCGCTGAACGTTACAATTAACTATCAGTTTCGCGTCAGATTCAAAAATCTTGACTCACAGGAGACGCACCATTTGGTGCCCGAGGCAGCAATATCCCCTTGGAGACAAATCGGCTGGAGGACGATGTATTGAATCTCGACGCAATTTGAGTGTTCTATCGTCATTAGGAGGCGCAGAACGTTACAATTCACTATCATTTTTGCGTCGGATTCGAAATTCTAGACTCACAGGAGAAGGCCATATGGTGCCCGAGACAGCAATATCCCCTTGGACACAAGTCGGCTGGAGGCCGATGTATTGAATCACGACGCAATTTGAGTGCTCCATCGTCATTCGGAGGCCCTTAAATGATACAATTAACTTTCAGTTTTGCGTCGGATTTGAAAATCTAGACTCACACGAGGCGGACCACATCGAGCCCGAGGCAGCAATATCCCCTTGTAGACAAGTCGGTTGGAGGTCGATGTATTGACTCTCGACGCAATTTGAGTGTTCCATCGTCATTAGGAGGCGCTGAACGTTACAATTAACTATCATTTTTGCATCGGATTCGAAAATCTAGACTTATAGTAGACGGACCATATGGTGCCCGAGGCAGCAATATCCCCTTGGAGACAAGTCGGCTGGAGGCCGATGTATTGAATCTCGACGCAATTTGAGTGTTCCATCGTCTTTAGGAGGCCCTGAACGTTACAATTAACTATCAGTTTTGCGTCGGATTCGAAAATCTAGACTCACAGGAGAACGATCATAAGGTGCCCCAGGCAGCAGTAGACCCTTGGAGACAAGTCGGCTGGAGGACGATATATTGATCGCGACGCAATTTGAGTGATCCATCGTAACTAGGAGGCCCTGAATGTTACAATTAACTATCAGTTTTTCGTCGGTTCCGAAAATCTAGACTCACTGGGGACGGAACATAAGGTGCCCGAAGCAGAAATATCCCTTTGGGGACCATTCCGCCGGAGGCCGATGTATTGAATCTCGACGCAATTTGAGTGTTCCATCGTCATTAGGAGGCGCTTAACGTTACAATTAACTATCATTTTTGCGTCCGATTCGAAAATCTAGAGTCACAGGAGACGGACCATATGGTGCCCGAGGCAGCAATATCAACTTGGAGACAAGTCGGCTGGAGGCCGATGTATTGAATTTCGACGCAATGTGAGTGTTCCATCGTCATTAGGAGGCACTGAATGTTACAATTAAATATCAGTTATATGTCGGATTCGAAAATCTAGACTCACAGGAGAACGACCATAAGGTGCCAGAGGCAGCAACAGTCCCTTGGCGACAAGTCGGCTGGAGGCCGATGTATTGAATCACGACGCAATTTGAGTGTTCCATCGTCATTAGGAGGCCCTGAATATTACAATTAACTATCGGTTTTTCGTCGGATTCGAAAATCTAGACGCACTGAAGACGGATCATAAGGTGACCAAAGCAGCAATATCCCCTTGGAGACCAGGCAGCTGGAGGTCGAAGTATTGAATCGCGACGCAATTTGAGTGCTCCATCGTAATTAGGAGTCCCTGAACTTTACAATTAATTATCAGTTTTGCGTCGGATTCGAAAATCTAGACTCACAGGAAACGGAAAATTTCGTGCCCGTGGCAGCAATAGACCCTTGGAGACAAGTCGGCTGACGGACGATGTATTGAATCTCGACGGAATTTGAGTGTTCCATCGTCATTAGGAGGCCCTGAACGTTACAGTCAACTATCAGTTTCGCGTCGGTTTCGAAAATCTAGACTCACAGGAGAACCACCATAAGGTGCCAGAGGCAGCAACAGACCCTTTGAGACAAGTCGGCTGGAGGCCGATATATTGAATCTCGACACAATTTGAGTGTTCCATCGTCATTGGGAGGCCCTGAAAGTTACAATTAACAATCATTTTTGCGTCGGATTCGAAATTCTAGACTCACAGGAGAACGACCATAAGGTGCCCGAGGCATCAATAGACAGTTGGAGACAAGTCGGCTGGAGGACGATGTATTGAATCTCGACGCAATTTGAGTGTTCCATCGTCAATAGGTGCCCCTGAACGTTACAATTAACAATCAGTTTTGCGTCGGGTTCGAAATTCTAGACTCACTGGAGACGGACCATAAGGTGCCCGAGGCAGCAATATCCCCATGGAGACCAGTCCGCTGAAGGACGATGAATTGAATCGCGACGCAATTTGAGTGCTCCATCGTCATAAGGAGGCCCTGAACGTTACAATTAACTATCAGTTTCGCGTCGGATTCGAAAATCTAGACTCACAGGAGACGGACCACATGAAGTCCGAGGCAGCAAAATCCCCTTGTAGACAAGTCGGCTGGAGCTCTATGTATTGACTCTCGACGCATTTTCAGTGTTCCATCGTCATTAGGAGGCGCTTAACATTACAATTAGCTATCATGTTTGCGTCGGATTCGAAAATCTAGAGTCGAAGGAGACGGACCATATGGTGCCCGAGGAAGCAATATCCCCTTGGAGACAAATCGGCTGGATGACCATGTATTGAATCTCGACGCAATTTGAGTGTTCCATCGTCATTAGGTGGCCCTGAAAGTTATAATTAACTATCAATTTCGTGTCGGGTTCGAAAATCTAGACCCACAGGAGAACGATCATAAGGTGCCCGAGGCAGCAATAGACCCTTGGAGACAAGTCGGCTGAAGGACGATGTATTGGATCGCGACGATATTTGAGTGTTCCATCGTCATTAGGAGGCCCTGAATGTTACAATTAACTATCAGTTTTTCGTCGGATTCGAGAATCTAGACATACTGAAGACGGACCATTAGGTGCCGGAAGCAGCAATATCATATTTGAGACCAGTCCGCTGAAGGACGATGAATTGAATCGCGACGCAATTTGAGTGCTCCATCGTCATAAGGAGGCGCTGAACGTTACAATTAACTATCATTTTTGCGTCGGATTCGAAAATCTAGACTTACAGTAGACGGACCATTTGGTGCCCGAGGCAGCAATATCCCCTTGGAGACAAATCGGCTGGATGACCATGTATTGAATCTCGACGCAATTTGAGTGTTCCATCGTCATTAGGTGCCCCTGAACGTTACAATTATCTATCTGTTTTGCTTCGGATTCGAAAATCTAGACTCGCTGGAGACGGACCATTAGGTGCCCGAGGCAGTAATATCCCCTTGGAGACCAGTCCGCTGGAGGACGATGTATTGAATCGCGACGCAATTTGAGTGCTCCATCGTCATTAGGAGGCCCTGAACGTTACAATTAACTATCAGTTTCGCGTCGGATTCGAAAACGTAGAATCACCGGAGACGGACCATGTGGTGCCCGAGGCAGCGATATCCCCATGGAGAGAAGTCGGCTGAACAACGATGTATAAAATCTCGACGCCATTCGAGTGTTCCATCATCATTAGGAGGCCCTGAACGTTACAATTAACTATCATTTTCGCGTCGGATTCAAATATCTAGACTCACAGGAGACTAACCATTTGGTTGCCGAGGCAGCAATATCCCCTTAGAGACTAATCGCCGGCAGGACGATTTATTGAATCTCGACGCAATTTGAGTGTTCTATCGTCATTAGGAGGCGCTGAACGTTACAATTAACTATCTGTTTTTCGTCGGATTCGAAAATCTAGACTCACTGGAGACGGACAATAAGGTGCCCGTAGCAGCAATATACCCTTGGAGACCAGTCCGCTGGAGGCCGATGTATTGAATCTCGACGCAATTTGAGTGTTCCATCGTCATTAGGAGGCGCTGAACGTTACAATTCACTATCATGTTTGCGTCGGATTCGAAAATCTAGACTCACAGGAGACGGACAATTTGGTGCCCGAGGCAGCAATATCCACTTCGGGACTAATCGGCTGGAGGACGATGTATTGAATCTCGACGCAATATGAGTGTTCTATCGTCATTAGGAGGCGCTGAACGTTACAATTCACTATCATTTTTGCGTCGGATTCGAAACTCTAGACTCTCAGGGGAATGCTCACATGGTGCCCGAGACAGCAATATCCCTTTGGAGACAAGTCAACTGGAGGCCGATGTATTGAATCTCTACGCAATTTGAGTGTTCCATCGTCATTAGGCATCCCTGAACGTTACAATTAACTATCAGTTTTGCATCGGGTACGAAAACCTAGACTCACAGGAGAACGATCATAAGGTGCCCGAGGCAGCAATAGACCCTTGGAGACAAGTCGGCTGGAGGACGTTGTATTGGATCGCGACGCAATTTGAGTGTTCCATCGTAACTAGGAGGCCCTGAATGTTACAATTAACTATCAGTTTTTCGTCAGATTCGAAAATCTAGACTCACTGGACACGGCCTGAGGCAGCAATAACCCCTCGGAGAGCAGTCCGCTGGAGGACGATGTATTGAATCGCGACGCAATTTGAGTGCACCATCGTCGTTAGGAGTCCCTGAACGTTACAATTAACTATCAGTTTTGCGTCGGATTCGAAAACGTAGAATCACCGGATACGGACCATGTGGTGCCCGAGGCAGCGATATCCCCTTGGAGACAAGTCGGCTGGAGGACGATGTAGTGAATCTCGACACGATTTGAGTGTTCCTTCGTCATTAGGAGGCCCTGATCGTCACAATTAACTATCTGTTTTCCGTCGGATTCGAAAATCTAGACTCACAGGAGAACGATCATATGGTGCCCGAGGCAGCAATAGACCCTTGGAGACAAGTCGGCTGGAGGACGTTGTATTGGATCGCGACGCAATTTGAGTGTTCCATCGTAACTAGGAGGCCCTGAATGTTACAATTAACTATCAGTTTTTCGTCGGATTCGAAAATCTAGACTCACTGGAGTCGGACAATAAGGTGCCCGACGCAGCAATATCCCCTTGGGGACCAGTCCGCTGGAGGACGATGTATTGAATCGCGACGTAATTAGAGTGCTCCATCGTCATTAGGAGGCCATGGACGTTACAATTAACAATCAGTATCGCGTCGGATTCGAAAATCTAGAGTCACGGCAGAAGGACCATATGGTGCCCGACGCAGCAATATCCCCTTGGACACAAGTCGGCTGGAGGACGATGTATAGAATCTCGACGCAATGTGAGTGTTCCATCGTCATTAGGAGGCGCTGAACGTTACAATTAACTATCTGTTTTGCGCCGGATTCGAAAATCTAGACTCACCGGAGAACGACCATAAGGTGCCCGAGGCAGCAATAGACTCTTGGAGACAAGTCGGCTGAAGGACGATGTATTGAATCTAGACGCAATTTGAGTGTTCCACCGTCATTAGGAGGCGCTGAACGTTACAATTAACTATCTGTTTTGCGCCGGATTCGAAAATCTAGACACACCGGAGAACGACCATAAGGTGCCCGAGGCAGCAATAGACTCTTGGAGACAAGTCGGCTGAAGGACGATGTATTGAATCTCGACGCAATTTGAGTGTTCCATCGTCATTAGGAGGCCTTGAACGTTACAATTAACTATCAGTTTCGCGTCGGATACGAAAATGTAGACTCACAGGAGACGGACCACATGGAGCCCGAGGCAGCAATATCCCCTTGTAGACAAGTCGGTTGGAGGTCGATGTATTGACTCTCGACGCAATTTGAGTGTTCCATAGTCATTAGGAGGCGCTGAACGTTACAATTAATTATCTGTTTTGTGCCGGATTCGAAAATCTAGACTCACCGGAGAACGACCATAAGATGCAAGAGGCAGCAATAGACTCTTGGTGACAAGTCGGCTGAAGGACGATGTATTGAATCTTGACGCAATTTGAGTGTTCCATCGTCAGTAGGAGGCGCTGAACGTTACAATTAACTATTATTTTAGCGTCGGATTCGAAAATCCATTCACAGGTGAAGGATCATATGGTGCCCGAGACAGCAATATCCCCTTGGAGACAAGTCGGCTAAAGGACGATGTATTGAATCTCACCGCAATATGAGTGTTCCATCGTCATTAGGAGGCCATGAACGTTACAATTCACTATCACTAGACTCACAGGAAAAGGCTCATATGGTGCCCGAGACAGCAATATCCCCTTGGAGTCCAGTCCGCTGAAGGACGATGTTTTGAATCGCGACGCAATTTGAGTGCTCCATCGTCATTAAGAGGCCCTGAACGTTACAATTAACTATCAGTTTTGCGTCGGATTCGAAAATCTAGACTCACAGGATACGGACCACATCAAGCCCGAGGCAGCAATATCCCCTTGTAGACAAGTCGGCTGGAGGTCGATGTATTGAATCTCGACGCGCTTTGAGTGTTGCTTCGTCATTAGGAGGCCCTGAACGTAACAATTAACCATCTGTTTTGCGTCGGATTCGAAAATCTAGACTCACAAGAGAACGACCATAAGATGCAAGAGGCAGCAATAGACTCTTGGAGACAAGTCGGCTGAAGGACGATGTATTGAATCTTGACGCAATTTGAGTGTTCCATCGTCATTAGGAGGCCATGAACGTTACAATTAACTATCAGTTTCGCGTCGGATTCGAAAATGTAGAGTCACAAGAGACGGACCACATGGAGCCCGAGGCAGCAATATCCCCTTGTAGACAAGTCGGCTGGAGGTCGATGTATTGAATCTCGACGCGATTTGAGTGTTCCTTCGTCATTAAAAGGCCCTGAACGTCACAATTAACCATCTGTTTTGGTCGGATTCGAAAATCTAGACTCACAGGAGAACCACCATAAGGTGCCCGAGGCAGCAATAGACCCATGGAGACAAGTCGGCTCGAGGCCGATGTATTGAATCTCGACGCAATTTGAGTGCTCCATCGTCATTAGGAGGCCCTGAACGTTACAATTAACTATCATTTTAGCGTCGGATTCGAAAATGTAGAGTCACAAGAGACGGACCACATGAAGCCCGTGGAAGCAATATCCCCTTGTAGACAAGTCGGCAGGAGGTCGATGTATTGACTCTCCACGCAATTTGAGTGTTCCATCGTCATTAGGAGGCGCTGAACGTTACAATTAACTATCATTTTAGCGTCGGTTTCGAAAATCTACCCACAGGAGAAGGATCATATGGTGCCCGAGACAGCAATATCCCCTTGGAGACAAGTCGGCTGAAGGACGATGTATAGATACTCACCACAATTTGAGTGTTCCATCGTCATTAGGAGGCCCTGAACGTTACAATTAACTATCAGTTTCGCGTCGCATTCGAAAATCTAGACTCACAGGACACGGTCCATTTGGTGCCCGAGGCAGGAATATCCCCTTGGAGACAAATCGGCTGGAGGACGATGTATTCAATCTCGACGCAATTTGAGTGTTCTATCGTCATTAGGGGGCGCTGAACGTTACAATTCACTATCATTTTTGCGTCGGATTCGAAAATCTAGACTCACAGGAGAAGCAGCAATAGACTCTTGGAGACAAGTCGGCTGAATGCCGATGTATTGAATCTCGAGGCAATTTGAGTGTTCCATCGTCATTAGGAGGCCCTGAACGTTACAATTAACTATCAGTTTCGCGACGGATTCGAAAATCTAGACTCACAGGAGACGGACCACATGAAGCCCGAGGCAGCAATATCCCCTTGTAGACAAGTCGGCTGGAGATCGATGTATTGACTCTCGACGCAATTTGAGCGTTCCATCGTCATTAGGAGGCGCTGAACGTTACAATGAACTATCATTTTTGCGTCGGATACGAAAATCTAGTCACAGGAGACGGACCATATGGTGCCCGAGGTAGCAATATCCCCTTGAAGACAAGTTGGCTGGAGGGCGGTGTATTGAAACTCGAAGCAATTTGAGTGTTCCATCGACATTAGGAGGCCCTGAATGTTACAATTAACTGTCAGTTTTTCGTCGGATACGAAAATCTAAACTTACTGGAGACGGACCATAAGGTGCCCGAAGCAGCAATATCCGCTTGGAGACCTGTCCGCTGGAGGACGATGTATTGAATCGCGACGTAATTAGAGTGCTCCATCGTCATTAGGAGGCCCTGAACGTTACAATTAACCATCATTTTAGCTTCGGAATCGAACACCTACTCACAGGAGAAGGATCATATGATGCCCGAGGCAGCAATATCCCCTTGGAGACAACTCGGCTGAGGGACGATGTATTGAATAGCGACGCAATTTGAGTGTTCCATCGTCATTAGGAGGCCCTGAACGTTACAATTAGCTATCAGTTTCGCGTCGGATTCAAAATACTAGACTCACAGGAGACGGACAATTTGGTGCCCCAGGCGACAATATCCCCTTGGAGCCAAATCGGCTGGAGGACGATGTATTCAATCTCGACCCAATTTGAGTGGTCTATCGTCATTAGGAGGCGCTGAATGTTACAATTCACTATCATTTTTGCGTCGTATTCGACTAATCTAGACTCACAGAAGAAGGCTCATATGGTGCCCGAGACAGCAATATCCTCTTGGAGACAAGTTGGCTGGAAGACGATGTATTGAATCTAGACGCAATGCGTGTGTTCTGTCGTCATTAGGAGGCCCTGAGCGTTACAATTAACTATCAGTTTCGCGTCGGATTCGAAAATGTAGACTCACAGGAGACGGACCACATGGAGCCCGAGGCAGCAAAATCCACTTGTAGACAAGTCAGCTGGAGGTCGATGAATTGACTCTCGACGCAATTTGAGTGTTCCATCGTCATTAGGAGGCCCTGAACTTTATTATTAACTATCAGTTTTGCGTCGGATTCGAAAATCTGGACTCACAGGAGAACGACCATAAGGTGCCCGAGGCAGCAATAGACTCTTGGAGACAAGTCGGCTGAATGCCGATGTATTGAATCTCGACGCAATTTGAGTGTTCCATCGTCATTAGGAGGCCCTGAACGTTACAATTAACAATCAGTTTCGCGTCGGATTCGAAAATCTAGACTCACAGGAGACGGACCATATGAAGCCCGAGGCAGCAATATGCCCTTGGAGGAAAGTCGGCTGAAGGACGATATATATCTCGACGCAATTCGAGAGATCCATCGTCATTAGGTGGCGCTGAACGTTACAATTAACTATCATTTTTGCGTCGGATTCGAAAATCTAGACCCTACAGGAGAACGACCATAAGGTTCCCGAGGCAGCAATAGACCCTTGGAGACAAGTTGACTGGAGGACGATGTATTGCCTCTCGACGCAATTTGAGTGTTCCATCGTCATTAGGAGGCGCTGAACGTTACAATTAACTATCATTTTAGCGTCGGTTTCGAAAATCTACCCACAGGAGAAGGATCATATGGTGCCCGAGACAGCAATATCCCCTTGGAGACAAGTCGGCTGAAGGACGATGAATTGATACTCACCGCAATTTGAGTGTTTCATCGTCATTAGGAGCCCTGAACGTTACAATTAACTATCAGTTTCGCGTCGGATTCAAATATCTAGACTCACAGGAGACGGTCCATTTCGTGCCCGAGGCAGGAATATCCCCTTGGAGACAAATCGGCTGGAGGACAATGTATTCAATCTCGACGCTATTTGAGTGTTCTATCGTCATTAGGGGGCGCTGAACGTTACATTTAACCATCATTTTAGCGTCGGATTCGAACATCTACTCACAGGAGAAGAATCATATGATGCCCGAGACAGCAATATCCCCTTGGAGACAAGTCGGCTGAGGGACGATGTATTGAATAGCGACGCAATTTGAGTGTTCCATCGTCATTAGAAGGCCCTGAACGTTACAATTAACTATCAGTTTCGCGTCGGAATCAAAATTCTAGACTCACAGGAGACGGACCA
The DNA here is from genome assembly GCF_021461395.2 of Schistocerca americana. Lineage (NCBI taxonomy): Eukaryota > Metazoa > Arthropoda > Insecta > Orthoptera > Acrididae > Schistocerca > Schistocerca americana. Next base: position 772,697,334 of record NC_060123.1, read on the forward strand.
TTTGGTGCCCGAGGCAGGAATATCCCCTTGGAGACAAATCGGCTGGAGGACGATGTATTCAATCTCGAGGCAATTTGAGTGTTCCATCGTCATTAGGAGGCCCTGAACGTTACAATTAACTATCAGTTTCGCGTCGGATTCGAAAATCTTGACTCACAGGAGACGGACCACATGAAGCCCGAGGCAGCAATATCCCCTTGTAGACAAGTCGGCTGGAGATCGATGTATTGACTCTCGACGCAATTTGAGCGTTCCATCGTCATTAGGAGGCGCTGAACGTTACAATGAACTATCATTTTTGCGTCGGATTCGAAAATCTAGTCACAGGAGACGGTCCATATAGTGCCCGAGGCAGCAATATCCCCTTGAAGACAAGTTGGCTGAAGGCCGATGTATTGAATCTCGACGCAATTTGAGTGTTCCATCGTCATTAGGAAGCCCTGAATGTTACAATTAACTGTCAGTTTTTCGTCGGATTCGAAAATCTATACTCACTGGAGACGGACCATAAGATGCCCTAAGCAGCAATATCCGCTTGGGGACCAGTCCGCTGGAGGACGATGTATTGAATCGCGACGTAATTAGAGTGCTCCATCGTCATTAGGAGGCACTGAACTTTACAATCAACCATCATTTTAGCGTCGGATTCGAACATCTACTCACAGGAAAAGGATCATATGATGCCCGAAACAGCAATATCCCCTTGGAGACAAGTCGGCTGAGGGACGATGTATTGAATAGCGACGCAATTTGAGTGTTCCATCGTCATTAGGAGGCCCTGAACGTTACAATTAACTATCAGTTTCGCGTCGGATTCAAAATTCTAGACTCACAGGAGACGGATCTTTTGGTGCCCCAGGCAGCAATATCCCCTTGGAGACAAATCGGCTGGAGGACGATGTATTCAATCTCGACCTAATTTGAGTGTTCTATCGTCATTAGGAGGCGCTGAACGTTACAATTCACTATCATTTTTACGTCGTATTCGAAAATCTTGACTCACAGGAGAAGGCTCATATGGTGCCCGAGACAGCAATATCCTCTTGGAGACAAGTCGGCTGGAAGACGATGTATTAAATCTCGACGCAATTTGAGTGTTCCATCGTCATTAGGAGGCCATGAACGTTATAATTAACTATCAGTTTTGCGTCGGATTCGAACATCTGGACTCACAGGAGAACGACCATAAGGTGCCCGAGGCAGGAATAGACCCTTGGAGACAAGTTGGCTGGAGGCCGATGTATTGATTCTCGACGCAATTTGAGTGTTCCATCGTCATTAGGAGGCCCTAAATGTTACAATTAACTGTCAGTTTTTCGTCGGATTCGAAAATCTAGACTCACTGTAGACGGACCATAGGGTGCCCGAAGCAGCAATATCCCCTTGGAGACCAGTCCGCTGGAGGACGATGTATTGAATCGCGACGTAATTAGAGTTCTCCATCGTCATTAGGAGGCCCTGAACGTTACAATTAACTATCAGTTTTGCGTCGGATTCGAAAATCTAGACTCAATGGATACGGACCACATCGAGCCCGAGGCAGCAATATCCCCTAGTCGACAAGTCGGCTGGAGGTCGATGTATTGAATCTAGACGCAATGCGTGTGTTCTGTCGTCATTAGGAGGCCCTGAACGTTAAAATTAACTATCAGTTTCGCGTCGGAATCGAAAATGTAGACTCACAGGAGACGGACCACATGGAGCCCGAGGCAGCAAAATCCACTTGTAGACAAGTCAGCTGGAGGTCGATGAATTGACTCTCGACGCAATTTGAGTGTTCCATCGTCATTAGGAGGCCCTGAACGTTACAATTAACTATCAGTTTCGCGTCGGATTCGAAAATCTAGACTCACAGGAGACGGACCATATGAAGCCCGAGGCAGCAATATGCCCTTGGAGAAAAGTCGGCTGAAGGACGATATATATCTCGACGCAATTTGAGAGATCCATCGTCATTAGGAGGCGCTGAACGTTACAATTAACTATCATTTTAGCGTCGGTTTCGAAAATCTACCCACAGGAGTAGGATCATACGGTGCCCGAGACAGCAATATCCCCTTGGAGACAAGTCGGCTGAAGGACGATGTACTGATACTCACCGCAATTTGAGTGTTCCATCGTCATTAGGGGGCCCTGAACGTTACAATTAACTATCAGTTTCACGTCGGATTCAAATATCTAGACTCACAGGAGACGGAACATTTGGTTGCCGAAGCAGCAATATCCCCTTGGAGACAAATCGGCTGGAGGACGATGTATTGAATCCCGACGAAATTTGAGTGCTCCATCGTCATTAGGAGGCCCTGAACATTACAATTAACTATAAGTTCTGCGTCGGATTCGAAAACGTAGAATCACCGGAGACGGACCATGTGGTGCCCGAGGCAGCGATATCCCCTTGGAGACAAGTCAGCTGGAGGACGATGTAGTGAATCTCGACGAATTTGAGTGTTCCTTCGTCATTAGGATGCCCTGAACGTTACAATTAACTATCTGTTTTGCGTCGGATTCGAAAATCTAGACTCATAGGAGAACGACCATCAGGTGCCCGAGGCAGCAATAGACCCTTGGAGACAAGTCGGCTCGAGGCTGCTGTTTTGAATCTCGACACAATTTGAGTGTTCCATCGTCATTAGGAGGCCCTGAACGTTACAATTAACTATCTGTTTTGCGTCGGATTCGAAAATCTAGTCACAGGAGACGGACCATATGGTGCCCGAGGCAGCAATATCCCCTTGAAGACAAGTTGGCTGAAGGCCGATGTATTGAATCTCGACGCAATTTGAGTGTTCCATCGTCATTTGGAGGCCCTGAATGTTACAATTAACTGTCAGTTTTTCGTCGGATTCGAAAATCTATACTCACTGGAGACGGACCATAAGATGCCCTAAGCAGCAATATCCACTTGGGGACCAGTCCGCTGGAGGACGATGTATTGAATCGCGACGTAATTAGAGTGCTCCATCGTCATTAGGAGGCCCTGAACTTTACAATTAACCATCATTTTAGCGTCGGATTCGAACATCTGCTCACAGGAGAAGGATCATATGATGCCCGAGACAGCAATATCCCCTTGGAGACAAGTCGGCTGAGGGACGATGTATTGAATAGCGACGCAATTTGAGTGTTCCATCGTCATTACGAGGCCCTGAACGTTACAATTAACTATCTGTTTTGCGTCGGATTCGAAAATCTAGACTCATAGGAGAACGACCAGAAGGTGCCCGAGGCAGCAATAGACTCTTGGAGACAAGTCGGCTGGAGGCCGATGTATTGATTCTCGACGCAATTTGAGTGTTCCATCGTCATTAGGAGGCCCTAAATGTTACAATTAACTGTCAGTTTTTCGTCGGATTCGAAAATCTAGACTCACTGTAGACGGACCATAGGGTGCCCGAAGCAGCAATATCCCCTTGGAGACCAGTCCGCTGGAGGACGATGTATTGAATCGCGACGTAATTAGAGTTCTCCATCGTCATTAGGAGGCCGTGAGCGTTACAATTAATTATCAGTTTTGCGTCGGATTCGAAAATCTAGACTCACAGGAGACGGACCACATCGAGCCCGAGGCAGCAATATCCCCTTGTAGACAAGTCGGCTGGAGGTCGATGTATTGAATCTCGACGCGATTTGAGTGTTCCTTCGTCATTAGGAGGCCCTGAACGTCACAATTAACCATCTGTTTTGCGTCGGATTCGAAATTCTAGACTCACAGGAGAACCACCATAAGGTGCCCCAGGCAGCAATAGACCCATGGAGACAAGTCGGCTCGAGGCCGATGTATTGAATCTCGACGCAATTTGAGTGCTCCATCGTCATTAGGAGGCCCTGAACGTTACAGTTAACTATCATTTTAGCGTCGGATTCGAAAATCTATTCACAGGAGGAGGATCATATGGTGCCCGAGACAGCAATATGCCCTTGGAGAAAAGTCGGCTGAAGGACGATATAGATCTCGACGCGATTTGAGTGTTCCGTCGTCATTAGGAGGCGCTGAACGTTACAATTAACTATCATTTTTGCGTCGGATTCGAAAATCTAGACTCACAGGAGAACGACCATAAGGTGCCCGAGGCAGCAATAGACCCTTGGAGACAAGTCGACTGGAGGACGATGTATTGCCTCTCGACGCAATTTGAGTGTTCCATCGTCATTAGGAGGCGCTGAACGTTACAATTAATTATCATTTTAGCGTCGGTTTCGAAAATCTACCCACAGGAGAAGGATCATATGGTGCCCGAGACAGCAATATCCCCTTGGAGACAAGTCGGCTGAAGGACGATGTATTGATACTCACCGCAATTTGAGCGTTCCATCGTCATTAGGAGGCCCTGAACGTTACAATTAACTATCAGTTTCGCGTCGGTTTCAAATATCTAGACTCACAGGAGACGGACCATTTGGTTTCCGAAGCAGCAATATCCCCTTGGAGACAAATCGGCTGGAGGACGATGTATTGAATCTCGACGCAATTTGAGTGCTCCATTGTCATTAGGAGGCCCTGAACGTTACAATTAACTATAAGTTTAGCATCGGATTCGAAAACGTAGAATCACCGGAGACGGACCATGTGGTGCCCGAGGCAGCGATATCCCCTTGGAGACAAGTCAGCTGGAGGACGATGTAGTGAAGCTCGACGAATTTGAGTGTTCCTTCGTCATTAGGATGCCCTGAACGTTACAATTAACTATCTGTTTTGCGTCGGATTCGAAAATCTAGACTCACAGGAGAACGACCATGTGGTGCCCGAGGCAGCAATAGACCCTTGGAGACAAGTCGGCTCGAGGCCGCTGTTTTTAATCTCGACACAATTTGAGTGTTCCATCGTCATTAGGAGGCCCTGAACGTTACAATTAACTATCTGTTTTGGTCGGATTCGAAAATCTAGACTCACAGGAGAACGACAAGAAGGTGCCCGAGGCAGCAATAGACTCTTGGAGACAAGTCTTCTTAATGCCGATGTATTGAATCTCGACGCAATTTGAATGTTCCATCATCATTAGGAGGCCCTGAACGTTACAATTAACTATCAGTTGCGCGTCGGATTCGAAAATTTAGACTCACAGGAGAACGACCATAAGGTGCCCGAAGCAGCAGTAGACTCTTGGAGACAAGTCGGGTGAATGCCGATGTATTGAGTCTCGAAACAATTTGAGTATTCCATCGTCATTAGGTGCCCCTGAACGTTACAATTAACTATCATTTTAGCGTCGGATTCGAAAATCTACTAACAGGAGGAGGATCATATGGTGCCCGAGACAGCAATATCCCCTTGGAAACAAGTCGGCTGAAGGACGATGTATTGAATCTAGACGCAATGTGAGTGTTCCATCGTCATTAGGAGGCCCTGAACGTTACAATTAACTATCAGTTTCGCGTCGGATTCGAAAATGTAGACTCACAGGAGACGGACCACATGGGGCCCGAGGCAGCAAAATCCCCTTGTAGACAAGTCAGCTGGAGGTCGATGAATTGACCCTCGACGCAATTTGAGTGTTGCATCGTCATTAGGAGGCCCTGAATGTTACAATTAACTGTCAGTTTTTCGTCGGATTCGAAAATCTATACTCACTGGAGACGGATTATAAGGTGCTCGAAGCAGCAATATCCCCTTATGGACCAGTCCGCTGGAGGACGATGTATTGAATCGCGACGTTATTAGAGTGCTCCATCGTCATTAGGAGGCCCTGAACGTTACAATTAACTATCAGTTTCGCGTCGGATTCGAAAATCTAGACTCACAGGAGAACGACCAGAAGGTGCCCGAAGCAGCAATAGACTCTTGGAGACAAGTCGGCTGAATGCCGATGTATTGAGTCTCGACGCAATTTGAGTGTTCCATCGTCATTAGGAGGCCCTGAACGTTACAATTAACTACCAGTTTCGCGTCGGATTCGAAAATCTAGACTCACAGGAGACGGACCACATGAAGCCCGAGCAGCAATATCCCCATGTAGACAAGTCGTCTGGAGATCGATGTATTGACCCTCGACGCAATTTGAGTGTTCCATCGTCATTAGGAGGCGCTGAACGTTACAATGAACTATCATTTATGCGTCGGATTCGAAAATCTAGACTCACAGGAGAAGGCTCATATGGTGCCCGAGACAGCAATATCCCCTTGGAGACAAGTCGGCTAAATGCCGATGTATTGAGTCTCGACGCAATTTGAGTGTTCCATCGTCATTAGGAGGCCCTGAACGTTACAATTAACTATCAGTTTCGCGTCGGATTCGAAACTGTAGACTCACAGGAGACGGACCACATGGAGCCCGAGGCAGCAAAATCCACTTGTAGACAAGTCAGCTGGAGGTCGATGAATTGACTCTCGACGCAATTTGAGTGTTCCATCGTCATTAGGAGGCCCTGAACGTTATAATAAACTATCAGTTTTGCGTCGGATTCGAAAATCTGGACTCACAGGAGAACGACGATAAGGTGCCCGAGGCAGCAATAGACCCATGGAGACAAGTCGGCTCGAGGCCGATGTTTTGAATCTCGACGCAATTTGAGTGTTCCATCGTCATTAGGAGGCCCTGAACGTTACAATTAACTATCTGTTTCGCGTCGGGTTCGAAAATCTAGACTCATAGGAGGACGACCAGAAGGTGCCCGAGGCAGAAATAGACTCTTGGAGACAAGTCGGCTGAATGCCGATGTATTGAATCTCGACGCTATTTGAGTGTTCCATCGTCATTAGGAGGCCCTGATCGTTACAATTAACTATCAGTTTCGCGTCGGATTCGAAAATCTAGACTCACAGGAGACGGACCACATGAAACCCGAGGCAGCAATATCCCCTTGGAGACAAGTTGGCTGGAGGCCGATGTATTGATTCTCGACGCAATTTGAGTGTTCCATCGTCATTAGGAGGCCCTGAATGTTACAATTAACTGTCAGTTTTTCGTCGGATTCGAAAATCTAGACTCACTGGAGACGGACCATAAGGTGCCCGAAGCAGCAATATCCCCTCGGAGACCAGTCCGCTGGAGGACGATGTATTGAATCGCGACGTAATTAGAGTTCTCCATCGTCGTTAGGAGCCCCTGAACGTTACAATTAACAGTCAGATTTGCGTCGGATTCGATAACGTAGAATGACCGGAGACGGACCAAGTGGTGCCCGAGACAGCGATATCCCCTTGGAAACAAGTCCGCTGGAGGACGATGTAGTGAATATCGACGCAATTTGTGTGTTCCTTCGTCATTAGGAGGCCCTGAACGTTACAATTAACTATCGGTTTTGCGTCGGATTCGAAAATCTAGACTCACAGGAGAACGACCATAAGATACCTGAGCCAGCAATAGACCCTTGGAGACAAGTCGGCACGAGGCCCATGTATTTAATCTCGACGCAATTTGAGTGTTCCATCGTCATTAGGAGTCCCTGAACGTTAACAATTAACTATCTGCTTTGCGTCGGATTCGATAATTTAGACTCACAGGAGATCGTACATAAGGTACCCGAGGCAGCAATAGACTCTTGAAGACAAGTCAGATGAAGGACGATGTATTGAATCTCGACGCAATTTAAGTGTTCCATCGTCATTATCAGGCCCTGAACTATCAGTTTCGCGTCGGACTAAAAATCTAGACCCACAGGTGACGGACCACATGGAGCCCGAGGCAGCATTATCCCCTTGTAGACAAGTCGGCTGGAGGTCGATGTATTGACTCCCAACGCAATTTGAGTGTTCCATCGTCATTACGAGGCGCTGAACGTTACAATTAACTATCATTTTTGCGTTGGATTCGAAAATCTAGACTCACAGGAGACGGAACATATGGTACCCGAGGCACCAATATCCCCTTGGAGACAAGTCGCCTAGAGGTCGATGAATTGAATCTAGACGCCATTTGAGTGTTCCATCGTTATTAGGAGGCCCTGAACATTACAATTAACTATCAGTTTTGCGTCGGATTCTAAAATCTAGGCTCACTGGGGAACGACCATAAGGGGCCCGAGGCAGCAATAGAACCTTGGAGACAAATCGGCTGAATGCCGATATATTGAATCTCGACGCAATTAGAGTGTTCCATCGTCATTAGGAAACCCTGAGCGTTACAATTAGCAATCAGTTTCGCGTCGGATTCGAAAATCTAGACTCACAGGTGAGCGACCATAAGGAGCCCGAGGCAGCAATATCCCCATGGAGACAATCAGGCTGGAGGACGATGTATTTAATCTCGACGCAATTTGAGTGTTCCATCGTCATTAGGAGGCCCTGAACGTTACAATTAACTATCAGTTTCGCGTCGGATTCGAAAATCTAGACTCACAGGAGAACGACCATAAGGTGCCCGAGGCAGCAATAGACCCTTGGAGACAAATCGGCTGGAGGACGTGGTGTTGGATCGCGACGCAATTTGAGTGTTCCATCGTCATTAGGAGGCCCTGAATGATACAATTAACTATCAGTTTTTCGTCGGATTCGAAAATCTAGACCCACTGGCAACGGACCATAAGGTGCCCGAGGCAGCAATATCCCTTTGGAGACAAGTCTCATTGAGGACGATGTGTTGAATCGCGACTCAATTAGAGTGTTCCATCGTCATTAGGAAACCCTGAGCGTTACAATTAACAATCAGTTTCGCGTCGGTATCGAAAATCTAGACTCACAGGTGAGCGACCATAAGGAGCCCGAGGCTGCAATATCCCCATGGAGACAATCAGGCTGGAGGACGATGTATTTAATCTCGACGCAATTTGAGTGTTCCATCGTCATTAGGAGGCGCTGAACTTTACAATTAACTATCATTTTAGCGTCGGATTCGAAAATCCACTCACACGAGAAGGATCATATGGTGACCGAGACATCAATATCCCCTTGGATACAAGTCGGCTGGACGACGATGTATTGAATCTCGAAGCAATTTGAGTGTTCTATCGTCATTAGGAGGCCCTGAACGCTACAATTAACTATCAGTTTTGCGTCGGATTCGAAAATCTAGACTCACAGGAGAACGATCATAAGGTGCCCGAGGCTGCAATAGACCCTTGGAGACAAGTCGGCTCGAGGACGATACATTGGATCACGACAAAATTTGAGTGTTCCCTCGTCATTTGGAGGCCCTGAATGTTACAATTCACTATCAGATTTGCGTCGGATTCGAAAATCTAGACTCACTGGAGACGGGCCATAAGGTGCCCGAGGCAGCTATATCCCCTTGGAGACCAGTCCCCTGAAGGACGATGTTTTGAATCGCGACGCAATTTGAGTGCTCCATCGTCATTAGGAGGCCCTGAACGTTACAATTAACAATCAGTTTTGCTTCGGATTCGAAAACGTAGAATCACCGGAGACGGACCAAGTGGTGCCCGATGCAGCGATATCCCCTTGGAAACAAGTCCGCTGGAGGACGATGTAGTGAATATCGACGCAATTTGAGTTATCCTTCGTCATTAGGAGGCCCTGAACGTTACAATTAACTATCTGTTTTGCGTCGAATTCGAAAATCTAGACTCACAGGAGAACGACCATAAGGTGCCCGAGCCAGCAATAGACCCTTGGAGACAATTCGGCTCGAGGTCCGTGTATTTAATCTCGACGCAATTTGAGTGTTCCATCGTCATTAGGAGTCCCTGATCGTTACAATTAACTATCTGCTTTGCGTCGGATTCGAAAATCTAGACTCACAGGAGCCCGAACATAAGGTGCCCGAGGCAGCAATATCCCCTTGGAGACCAGGCCGCTGGAGGACGATGTATTGAATCGTGACTCAATTTGAGTGTTCCATCGTCATTAGGAGGCCCTGAACGTTACAATTAACTATCAGTTTTGCTACGGATTCGAAAACGTAGAATCACCGGAGACGGACCAAGTGGTGCCCGAGGCAGCGTTATCCCATTGGAGACAAGTCGGCTGGAGGACGATGTAGTGAATCTCGACGCAATTTGAGTGTTCCTTCGTCATTAGCACGCCCTGAAAGTTACAATTAACTATCTGTTTTGCGTCGGATTCGAAAATATGGTTTCACAGGGGAACGACCATAAGGTGCCCGAGGCAGCAATAGACCCTTGGAGACAAGTCGGCTCGTGAACCATGTATTGAATCTCGACGCAATTTGATTGTTCCATCGTCATTAGGAAACCTTAACGTTACAATTAACAATCAGTTTCGCGTCGGATTTGAAAATCTATACTCACAGGAGGAGGACCATATGGCGCCCGAGGCAGCAATATCCCCTTCGAGACAAGTCGGCTGGAGGACGATGTATTGAATCTCGACGCAATTTGAGTTTTCCATCGCCATTAGGAAACCCTGAACGTTACAGTTTCGCGTCGGATTCGAAAAGCTAGACTCACAGGAGAGCGACCATAAGGAGCCCGCGGCAGCAATTTGCCCATGGAGACAAATCGGCTGGAGAACTATGTATTGAATCTCGACGCAATTTGTGTGTTCCATCGTCGTTAGGAGGCGCTGAACGTTACTATTAACTATCATTTTAGCGTCGGATTCGAAAAGCTACTCACAGGAGAAGTATCATATGGTGCCCGAGACAACAATTTCCCCTTGGATACAAGTCGGCTGGAGGACGATGTATTGAATCTCGACGCAATTTGAGTGTTCTATCGTCATTAGGAGGCCCTGAACGCTACAATTAACTACCAGTTTTGCCTCGGATTCGAAAATCTAGACTCACAGGAGAACGATCATAAGGTGCCCGAGGCTGCTATGGACCCTTGGAGACAAGTCGGCTGGAGGACGATGTAGTGAATATCGACGCAATTTGAGTGATCCTTCGTCATTAGGAGGCCCTGAACGTTACAATTAACTATCTGTTTTGCGTCGGATTCGAAAATCTAGACTCACAGGAGAACGACCATAAGGTGCCCGAGCTAGCAATAGACCCTTGGAGACAATTCAGCTCGAGGCCCGTGTATTTAATCTCGACGCAATTTGAGTGTTCCATCGTCATTAGGAGTCCCTGATCGTTACAATTAACTATCTGCTTTGCGTCGGATTCGAAAATCTAGACTCACAGGAGACCGAACATAAGGTGCCCGAGGCAGCAATATCCCCTTGGAGTCCAGTCCGTTGGAGGACGATGTATTGAATCGTGACTCAATTTGAGTGCTCCATCGTCATTAGGAGTCCCTGATCGTTACAATTAACTATCTGCTTTGCGTCGGATTCGAAAATCTAGACTCACAGGAGAACGACCATAAGGTGCCCGAGGCAGCAATACACCCTTGGAGACAAGTCGGCTGAAGGACGATGTATTGAATCTCGACGCAATTTGAGTGTTCCATCGTCATTAGGAAGCCCTGAACGTTACAATTAACAATCAGTTTCGCGTCGGATTCGATAATCTAGACTCACAGGAGGGCGACCATTAGGAGCCCGAGGCAGCATTATCCCCATGGAGACAAGTCGGCTGGAGGACGATGTATTGAATCTCGACGCAATTTGAGTGTTCCATCGTCATTAGGAGGCGCTGAACGTTACAATTACCTATCATTTTAGCGTCGGGTTCGAAAATCTACTCACAGAAGTAGGATCATATGGTGCCCGAGACAACAATATCCCCTTGGATACAAGTCGGCTGGAGGACGATGTATTGAATCTCGACGCAATTTGAGTGTTCTATCGTCATTAGGAGGCCCTGAACGCTACAATTAACTATCAGTTTTGCGTCGGATTCGAAAATCTAGACTCACAGGAGAACGATCATAAGGTGCCCGAGGCTGCAATAGACCCTTGGAGGCAAGTCGGCTGGAGGACGATATATTGGATCACGACAAAATTTGAGTGTTCCCTCGTCATTTGGAGGCCCTGAATGTTACAATTCACTATCAGATTTTCGTCGGATTCGAAAATCTAGACTCACTGGAGACGGGCCATAAGATGCCCGAGGCAGCAATATCCCCTTGGAGACCAGTCCGCTGAAGGACGATGTTTTGAATCGCGACGCAATTTGAGTGCTCCATCGTCATTAGGCAGCCCTGAACGTTACAATTAACAATCAGTTTTGCTTCGTATTCGAAAACGTAGAATCACCGGAGACGGACCAAGTGGTGCCCGAGGCAGCGACATCCCCTTGGAGACAAGTCGGCTTGAGGACGATGCAGTGAATCTCGACGCAATTTGAGTCTTCCTTCGTCATTAGGACGCCCTGAACGTTACAATTAACTATCTGTTTTGCGTCGGATTCGAAAATATAGTTTCACAGGGGAACGACCATAAGGAGCCCGAGGCAGCAATAGACCCTTGGAGACAAGTCGGCTCGAGGCCCATGTATTGAATCTCGACGCAATTTAAGTGTTCCATCGTCATTAGGAAACCTTGAACGTTACAATTAACAATCAGTTTCATGTCGGATTCGAAAATCTATACTCACAGGAGAAGGACCATATGGTGCCCGAGGCAGCAATATCCCCTTCGAGACAAGTCGGCTGGAGGACGATGTATTGAATCTCGACGCAATTTGAGTTTACCATCGTCATTAGGAAACCCTGAACGTTACAGTTTCGCGTCGGATTCGAAAATCTAGACTCACAGGAGAGCGACCATAAGGAGCCCGCGGCAGCAATTTGCCCATGGAGACAAATCGGCTGGAGAACTATGTATTGAATCTCGACGCAATTTGAGTGTTCCATCGTCGTTAGGAGGCGCTGAACGTTACAAATAACTATCATTTTAGCGTCGGATTCGAAAATCTACTCACAGGAGAAGTATCATATGGTGCACGAGACATCAATATCCCCCTGGATACAAGTCGGCTGGAGGACGATTTATTAAATCCCGAAGCAATTTGAGTGTTCCATCGTCATTAGGAGGCCCTGAATGTTACAATTAACAATCAGTTTTGCGTCGGATTAGAATATGTAGACTCACAGGAGAACGACCATAAGGTGCCCGAGGCAGCAATAGAACCATGGAGACAAGTCGGCTGGAACACGAGGTATTGGATCGCGACGCATTTTGAGTGTTCCATCGTAACTAGGAGGCCCTGATTGTTACAATTAACGATCAGTTTTGCGTCGGATTAGAATATCTAGACTCACAGGAGAACGACCATAAGGTGGCCGAGGTAGCAATAGACCGTTGGAGACAAGTCGGCTGGAGGACGATGTATTGAATCTCGACGCAATTTGAGTGTTCCATCGTCATTAGGAGGCGCTGAACGTTACAATTAACTTTCAATTTACCGTCGGGTTCGAAAATCTACACACAGGAGTAGGATCATATGGGTCCCGAGACAACAATATCCCCTTGGATACAAGTCGCCTGGAGGACGATGTATTGAATCTCGCCGCAATTTGAGTGTTCTATCGTCATTAGGAGGCCCTGAACGCTACAATTAACTATCAGTTTTGCGTCGGATTCGAAAATCTAGACTCACAGGAGAACGATCATAAGGTGCCCGAGGCTGCTATCGACCCTTGGAGACAAGTCGGCTGGAGGACGATATATTGGATCACGACAAAATTTGAGTGTTCCATCGTCATTTGGAGGCCCTGAATGTTACAATTAACTATCAGATTTTCGTCGGATTCGAAAATCTAGAGTCACTGGAGACGGGCCATAAGGTGCCCGAGGCAGCAATATCCCCTTGGAGACCAGTCCTCTGGAGGACGATGTTTTGAATCGCGACGCAATTTGAGTGCTCCATCGTCATTAGGAAGCCCTGAACGTTACAATTAACTATCAGTTTTGCTACGGATTCGAAAATCTAGACTCACAGGAGAACGACCATAAGGTGCCCGAGCCAGCAATAGACCCTTGGAGACAATTCGGCTCGAGGCCCGTGTATTTAATCTCGACGCAATTTGAGTGTTCCATCGTCAGTAGGAGTCCCTGATCGTTACAATTAACTATCTGCTTTGCGTCGGATTCGAAAATCTAGACTCACAGGAGACCGAACATAAGGTGCCCGAGGCAGCAATATCCCCTTGGAGACCAGTCCGCTGGAGGACGATGTATTCAATCGTGACGCAATTTGAGTGTTTCATCGTAACTAGGAGTCCCTGAATGTTACAATTAACTGTCAGTTTTTCATCGGATTCGAAAATCTAGACTCACTGGAATCGGACCATAAGATACCCGAAGCAGCAATATCCTCTTGGAGACCAGTCCGCTGGAGGACGATGTATTGAGTCTCGACGCAATTTGGGTGTTCCATCGTCATTAGGAGGACCTGAACGTTACAATTAAAAATCAGTTTTGCGTCGGATTAGAAAATCTAGACTCACAGGAGAACGACCATAAGGTGCACGAGGCAGCAATAGACCCTTGGAGGCAAGTCGTCTGAAGGACGATGTATTGAATCTCGTCGCAATTTGAGTGTTCCATCGCCATTAGGAGGCCCTGAACGCTACAATTAGCTATCAGTTTCGCGTCGGATTCAAAAATCTAGACTCACAGGAGACGGACCATTTGGTGCCGGAAGCAGCAATATCCCTTTGGAGACAAGTCGGCTGGAGCCTGACGTATTGAATCTCGACGAATTTTGAGTGTTCTATCGTCATTAGGAGGCGCTGAACGTTACAATTAACAATCAGTTTTGCGACGGATTCGAAAACGTAGAATGACCGGAGACGGACCAAGTGGTGCGCGAGGCAGCGATATCCCCTTGGAAACAAGTCCGCTGGAGGACGATATAGTGAATATCGACGCAATTTGAGTGTTCCTTCGTCATTAGGAGGCCCTGAACGTTACAATTAACTATCTGTTTTGAGTCGGATTCGAAAATCTAGACTCACAGGTGAACGACCATAAGGTGCCCGAGCCAGATATAGACCCTTGGAGACAAGTCGGCTCGAGGCCCATGTATTTAATCTCGACGCAATTAGAGTGTTCCATCGTCATTAGGAGTCCCTGAACTTTACAATTAAAAATCAGTTTTGCGTCGGATTAGAAAATCTAGACTCACAGGAGAACGACCATAAGGTGCACGAGGCAGCAATAGACCCTTGGAGGCAAGTCGTCTGAAGAACGATGTATTGAATCTTGACGCAATTTGAGTGTTCCATCGTCATTATGAGGCCCTGAACGTTACAATGAACTATCAGTTTCGCGTCGGACTGAAAATCTAGACTCACAGGTGACGGACCACATGGAGTTCGAGGCAGCAATATCCCCTTGTATACAAGTCGCCTGGAGGTCGATGTATTGACTCCCGACGCAATTTGAGTGTTCCATCGTCATTAGGAGGCGCTGAACGTTACAATTAACTACCAGTTTAGCGTCGGATTCGAAAATCCACTCACAGGAGAAGGATCGTATGGTGACCGAGACATCAGTATCCCCTTGGATACAACTCGGCTGGACGACGATGTATTGAATCTCGACGCAATTTGAGTGTTCCATCGTCGTTAGGAGGCCCTGAACGTTACAATTAACTATCAATTTTGCGTCGGATTCGAAAATCTAGACTCACAGGAAAACGATCATAAGGTGCCCCAGCCAGCAATTGACCCTTGGGGACAGGTCCGCTGGAGGACGATGAATTGGATCGCGACGCAATTTGAGTGTTCCAAAGTAACTAGGAGTCCGTGAATGTTACAATTAACTATCAGTTTTTCGTCGGATTCGAAAATCTAGACTCACTGGAGACGGACCATAAGGTACCCGAAGCAGCAATATCCCCTTGGAGCCCTGTCCGCTGGAGGACGATGTATTGAATCGCGACGCAATTTGAGTGTTCCATCGTCATTAGGAGGCCCTGTACGTTAGAATTAACTATCAGGTTCGCGTCGGATTCGAAAATCTAGACTCACAGGAGAACGACCATAAGGTGCCCGAGGCAGCAATAGACCCTTGGAGACAAGTCGGCTGGAGGACGATGTATTGAGTCTCGACGCAATTTGAGTGCTCCATCGTCATTAGAAGGCGCTGAACGTTACAATTAACTATCATTTTAGCGGCGGATTCGAAAATCTACTCACAGGAGAAGGATCATATGAAGCGCGAGACAGCAATATCCCCTTGGATACAAGTCGGCTGGAGGACGATGTATTGAATCTCGACGCAGTTTGAGTGTTCCATCGTCATTAGGAGGCCCTGAACGTTACAATTAACTATCAGTTTTGTGTCGGATTAGAAAATCTAGACTCACAGGAGACCGACCATAAGGTGCCCGAGGCAGCAATAGGCGCTTGGAGACAAGTTGGCTGAAGGACAATGTATCGAATCTCGACGCAATTTGAGTGTTCCATCGTCATTAGGAGGCGCTGAACGTTACAATTAACTATCATTTTAGCGTCGGATTCGAAAATCTACTCACAGGAGAAGGATCATATGGTGCCCGAGGCAGCAATATCCCCTTGGAGACAAGTCGGTTGGAGGACGATGTATTGAGTCTCGACGCAATTTGAGTGTTCAATCGCCATTAGGAGGCGCTGAACGTTACAATTAACTATCATTTTAGCGTCGGATTCGAAAATCTACTCACAGGAGAAAGATCACATCAAGCCCGAGACAGCAATATCCCCTTTGGTACAAGTCGGCTGGAGGACGATGTATTGAATCTCGACGCAATTTGAGTGTTCCATCGTCATTAGGAGGCACTGAACGATACAATCAACTATTATTTTAGCGTGGGATTCGAAAATCCACTCACAGGAGAAGGATGATATGGTGCCCGAGACAGCAATATACCCTTGGAGACAAGTCGGCTGGAGGCCGATGTATTGAATCTCGACCCAATTTGAGTGTTCCATCGTCATTAGGTGGCCCTGAGCGTTACAATTAACTATCAGTTTTGCGTCGGGTTCGAAAATCTAGAACCACAGGAAAACGATCATAAGGTGCCCGAGGCAGCAATAGACCCCAGGAGAAAAGTCGGCTGGAAGACGATGTATTGGATCGCGACGTAAGTTGAGTGTTCCATCGCCATTAGGAGGCCCTGAATGTTACAATTAACTAACAGCTTTTCGTCGGATTCGAAAATCTAGACTCTTTGGAAACGGACCATAAGGTTCCCGAGGCAATATCCCCTTGGAGACCAGTCCGCTGGAGGACGATGTATTGAATCGCGACGCAATTTGAATGCTCCATCGTCATTACGAGGCCCTGAACGTGGCAATTAACTATCAGTTTTGCGTCGGATTCGAAAACTTAGAATCACCGGAGACGGACCATGTGGTGCCCGAGGCAGCGATATCCCCTTGGAGACAAGTCTGCTGGAGGACGATGTATTGAATCTCGACGCAATTTGAGTGTTCAATCGTCATTAGGAGGTGCTGAACTGTACAATTAAATATCAGATATGCGTCGGATTGGATAATCTAGACTCACAGGAGACGGACCATGTGGTGCCCGAGGCAGCGATATCCCCTTGGAAACAAGTCCGCTGGAGGTCGATGTAGTGAAATCGACGCAATTTGAGTGTTCCTTCGTCATTAGGAGGCCCTGAACGTTACAATTGACTATCTGTTTTGCGTCGGATTCGAAAATCTAGACTCACAGGAGAACGACCATAAGGTGCCCGAGGCAGCAATAGGCTCTTGGAGACAAGTCGGCTGAAGGACGATGTATTGAATCTCGTCGCAATTTGAGCGTCCCATCGCCATTATGAGGCCCTGAACGTTACAATTAACCATCTGTTTTGCGTCGCATTTGAAAATGTAGACTCACAGGAAAACTATCATAACGTGCCCCAGGCAGCAATAGACCCTTGGAGACAAGTCGGCTGGAGGACGATGTATTGGATCGCGACGCAATTTGAGTGTTCCAACGTAACGAGGAGGCCCTGAATGTTACAATTAACTATCAGTTTTTCGTCGGATTCGAGAATCTAGACTCACTGGAGACGGACCATAGGGTGCTCAATGCAGCAATATCCCCTTTCAGACCAGTCCGCTGGAGAACGATTTATTGAATCGCGACGCACTTTGGGTGCTCCATCGTCTTTAGGAGGCCCTGAACGTTACAATTAACTATCAGTTTCGCGTCGTATTCGAAAATCTAGCCTCACAGGAGAACGACCGTAAGGTGCCCGAGGCAGCAACAGACCCTTGGAGACAAGTCGGCTGGAGGACGATATATTGAATCTCGACGCAATTTGAGTGTTCCATCGTCATTAGGAGTAACTGAACGGTACAATTAACTATCAGTTTCGCGTCGGATTCGAAAATCTAGCCTCACAGGAGAACGACCGTAAGGTGCCCGAGGCAGCAACAGACCCTTGGAGACAAGTCGGGTGGAGGCCGATGTATTGAATCTCGACGCAATTTGAGTGTTCCATCGTCATTAGGAGGCCCTGAACGTTACAATTAACTATCAGTTTCGGTTCGTATTCGAAAATCTAGACTCACAGGAGACGGACCACATGGAGCCCGAGGCAGCAATAGACCCTTGGAGACAATTCGCCTCGGGGCCGATGTATTGAATCTCGACGCAATTTGAGTGTTCCATCGTCATTAGGAGGCCATGAACGTTACAATTAACTATCTGTTTTGCGTCGGATTCGAAAATCTAGACTCACAGGAGAACGACCAAAAGGTGCCCGATGCAGCAATAGACTCTTGGAGACATGTCGGCTGAAGGACGATGTATTGAATTTCGACCCATTTTGAGTGTTCGATCGTCATTAGGAGGCCCAGAACGGTACAATTAACTATCAGTTTCGCGTCGGATTCGAAAATGTAGACTCACAGGAGACGGACCACATGGAGCCCGAGGCAGCAATAGACCCTTGTAGACAAGTCGGCACGAGGCCGGTGTATTGAATCTCGACGCAATTTGAGTGTTCCATCGTCATTTGGAGACCCTGAACGTTACAATTAACTATCTGTTTTGCGTCGGATTCTAAAATTTTGTCTCACAGGAGAACGACCATAAGGTGCCCGAGGCAGCTATAGACCCTTGGAGACCATTCGGCTGGAGGACGATATATTGCCTCTCGACGCAATTTGTGTGTTCCATCGTCATTAGGAGGCGCTGACTGTTACAATTAACTATCATTTTAGCGTCGGATTCGAAAATCTACTCACAGGTGAAGGATCATATGGTGCCCGAGACAGCCATACCCCTTGGATACAAGTCGGGTGGAGGACGATGTATTGAATCTCGACGCAATTTGAGTGTTCAATCGTCATTAGCAGGCCCTGAACGTTAGTATTAACAGTCAGTTTTGCGTGGGATTATAAAATCTAGACTCCCATGAGAACGACCATAAGGTGCCCAAGGCAGCAATAGACCTTTGGAGACAAGTCGGCTGAAGGACGATGTATTGAATCTTGGCGCAATTTGAGTGTTCCATCGTCATTAGGACGCCCTGAACGCTACAATTAACTATCATTTTAGCGTCGGATTCGAAAATCGACTCACACGAGTATTATCATATGGTGACGGAGACATCAATATCCCCTTGGATACAAGTCGGCTGGACGACGATGTATTGAATCTCGACGCAATTTGAGTGTACCATCGTCATTAGAAGGCCCTGAACGTTACAATTAATTATCAGTTTTGCGTCTGATTCGAAAATCTAGACTCACAGGAAAACGATCATAAGGTGCCCCAGACAGCAATTGACCCTTGGAGACAGGTCGGCTGGAGGACGATGTATTGGATCGCGACGCAATTTGAGTGTTCCATCGTAACTAGGAGTCCCTGAATGTTACAATTAACTATAAGTTTTTCGTCGGATTCGAAATTCTAGACTCACTGGAGACGGACCATAAGGTACCCGAAGCAGCAATATCCCCTTGGAGGCCAGTCCGCTGGAGGATGATGTACTGAATCGCGACGCAATTTGAGTGCTCCATCGTCATTAGGAGGCCCTGAACGTTAGAATTAACTATCAGGTTCGCGTCGGATTCGAAAATCTAAACTCACAGGAGAACGACCGTAAGGTGCCCGAGGCAGAAACAGACCCTTGGAGACAAGTCGGCTGGAGGACGATGTATTGAATCTCGACGCAATTTGAGTGTTCCATTGTCATTAGGAGGCGCTGAACGTTACAATTAACTATCATTTTAGCGTCGGATTCGAAAATCCACTCACAGGAGAAGGATCATATGGTGACCGAGACATCAATATCCCCTTGGATACAAGTCGGCTGGACGACGATGTATTGAACCTCGACGCAATTTGAGTGTACCATCGTCATTAGAAGGCCCTGAACGTTACAATTAATTATCAGTTTTGCGTCGGATTCGAAAATCTAGACTCACAGGAAAACGATCATAGGGTCCCCCAGACAGCAATTGACCCTTGGAGACAGGTCGGCTGGAGGACGATGTATTGGATCGCGACACAACTTGAGTGTTCCATCGTAACTAGGAGTCCCTGAATATTACAATTAGCTATCAGTTTTTCGTCGGATTCAAAAATCAAGACTTACAGGAGAACGACCATAAGGTGCCCGAGGCAGCAATAGAACCTTGGAGACAAGTCGGCTGGAGGACGATGTATTTAGTCTCGACGCAATTTGAGCGTTCCATCGTCATTAGGAGGCGCTGAACGTTACAATTAACTATCATTTTAGCATCGGATTCGAAAATCTACTCACAGGAGAAGGATCATATGAAGCCCAAGGCAGCAATATCCCCTTGGGTGCAAGTCGGCTGGAGGACGATATATTGAATCTCGACGCAATTTGAGTGTTCCATCGTCGTTAGGAGTACCTGAACGTTACAATTAACATTCAGTTTTGGGTCGGATTAGAAAATCTAGACTCACAGGAGAACGACCATAAGGTGCCCGAGGCAGCAATAGACCCTTGGAGACAAGTCGGCTCAAGGACGATGTACTGAATCTCGACGCAATTTGAGTGTTCCATCGTCATTAGGAGGCGCTGAACGTTACAATTAACTATCATTTTTGCGTCGGATTAGAAAATCTAGACTCACAGGAGACGGACCATATGGTGCCCAAAGCAGCAATATCCCTCTGGAGACAAGACGGCTGGAGGCCGATTTGTTGAATCTCGACGCAATTTGAGTGGTCCATCGTCATTAGGAGGCACTGAACGTTACAATCAACTATTATTGTAGCGTCGGACTCGAAAATCTACTCACAGGAGAAGGATGATATGGTGCCCGAGACAGCAATATCCCCTTGGATACAAGTGGGCTGGAGGATGATGTATTGAATCTCGACGCAGTTTGAGTGTTCCATCGTCATTAGGAGGCCCTGAACGTTACAATTAACAACCAGTTTTGCGTCGCATTAGAAAATCTAGACTCACAGGAGAACGATCATAAGGCGCCCGAGGCAGCAATAAACCCATGGAGACAAGTCGGCTGAAGGACGATGTATTGAATCTCGACGCAATTTGAGTGTTCCATCGTCATTAGGAGGCCCTGAACGTTACAATTAACTATCTGTTTTGCGTCGGATTCTAAAATTTTGTCTCACAGGAGAACGACCATAAGGTGCCCGAGGCAGCTATAGACCCTTGGAGACCATTCGGCTGGAGGACGATATATTGCCTCTCGACGCAATTTGTGTGTTCCATCGTCATTAGGAGGCGCTGACTGTTACAATTAACTATCATTTTAGCGTCGGATTCGAAAATCTACTCACAGGTGAAGGATCATATGGTGCCCGAGACAGCCATACCCCTTGGATACAAGTCGGGTGGAGGACGATGTATTGAATCTCGACGCAATTTGAGTGTTCAATCGTCATTAGCAGGCCCTGAACGTTAGTATTAACAGTCAGTTTTGCGTGGGATTATAAAATCTAGACTCCCATGAGAACGACCATAAGGTGCCCAAGGCAGCAATAGACCTTTGGAGACAAGTCGGCTGAAGGACGATGTATTGAATCTTGGCGCAATTTGAGTGTTCCATCGTCATTAGGACGCCCTGAACGCTACAATTAACTATCATTTTAGCGTCGGATTCGAAAATCGACTCACACGAGTATTATCATATGGTGACGGAGACATCAATATCCCCTTGGATACAAGTCGGCTGGACGACGATGTATTGAATCTCGACGCAATTTGAGTGTACCATCGTCATTAGAAGGCCCTGAACGTTACAATTAATTATCAGTTTTGCGTCTGATTCGAAAATCTAGACTCACAGGAAAACGATCATAAGGTGCCCCAGACAGCAATTGACCCTTGGAGACAGGTCGGCTGGAGGACGATGTATTGGATCGCGACGCAATTTGAGTGTTCCATCGTAACTAGGAGTCCCTGAATGTTACAATTAACTATAAGTTTTTCGTCGGATTCGAAATTCTAGACTCACTGGAGACGGACCATAAGGTACCCGAAGCAGCAATATCCCCTTGGAGGCCAGTCCGCTGGAGGATGATGTATTGAATCGCGACGCAATTTGAGTGCTCCATCGTCATTAGGAGGCCCTGAACGTTAGAATTAACTATCAGGTTCGCGTCGGATTCGAAAATCTAAACTCACAGGAGAACGACCGTAAGGTGCCCGAGGCAGAAACAGACCCTTGGAGACAAGTCGGCTGGAGGACGATGTATTGAATCTCGACGCAATTTGAGTGTTCCATTGTCATTAGGAGGCGCTGAACGTTACAATTAACTATCATTTTAGCGTCGGATTCGAAAATCCACTCACAGGAGAAGGATCATATGGTGACCGAGACATCAATATCCCCTTGGATACAAGTCGGCTGGACGACGATGTATTGAACCTCGACGCAATTTGAGTGTCCCATCGTCATTAGAAGGCCCTGAACGTTACAATTAATTATCAGTTTTGCGTCGGATTCGAAAATCTAGACTCACAGGAAAACGATCATAGGGTCCCCCAGACAGCAATTGACCCTTGGAGACAGGTCGGCTGGAGGACGATGTATTGGATCGCGACACAACTTGAGTGTTCCATCGTAACTAGGAGTCCCTGAATATTACAATTAGCTATCAGTTTTTCGTCGGATTCAAAAATCAAGACTTACAGGAGAACGACCATAAGGTGCCCGAGGCAGCAATAGACCCTTGGAGACAAGTCGGCTGGAGGACGATGTATTTAGTCTCGACGCAATTTGAGCGTTCCATCGTCATTAGGAGGCGCTGAACGTTACAATTAACTATCATTTTAGCATCGGATTCGAAAATCTACTCACAGGAGAAGGATCATATGAAGCCCAAGGCAGCAATATCCCCTTGGGTGCAAGTCGGCTGGAGGACGATATATTGAATCTCGACGCAATTTGAGTGTTCCATCGTCGTTAGGAGTACCTGAACGTTACAATTAACAATCAGTTTTGGGTCGGATTAGAAAATCTAGACTCACAGGAGAACGACCATAAGGTGCCCGAGGCAGCAATAGACCCTTGGAGACAAGTCGGCTCAAGGACGATGTACTGAATCTCGACGCAATTTGAGTGTTCCATCGTCATTAGGAGGCGCTGAACGTTACAATTAACTATCATTTTTGCGTCGGATTAGAAAATCTAGACTCACAGGAGACGGACCATATGGTGCCCAAAGCAGCAATATCCCTCTGGAGACAAGACGGCTGGAGGCCGATTTGTTGAATCTCGACGCAATTTGAGTGGTCCATCGTCATTAGGAGGCACTGAACGTTACAATCAACTATTATTGTAGCGTCGGACTCGAAAATCTACTCACAGGAGAAGGATGATATGGTGCCCGAGACAGCAATATCCCCTTGGATACAAGTGGGCTGGAGGATGATGTATTGAATCTCGACGCAGTTTGAGTGTTCCATCGTCATTAGGAGGCCCTGAACGTTACAATTAACAACCAGTTTTGCGTCGCATTAGAAAATCTAGACTCACAGGAGAACGATCATAAGGCGCCCGAGGCAGCAATAAACCCATGGAGACAAGTCGGCTGAAGGACGATGTATTGAATCTCGACGCAATTTGAGTGTTCCATCGTCATTAGGAGGCCCTGACGTTACAATTAACTATCTGCTTTGCGTCTGATTCGAAAATCTAGACTCACAGGAGAACGACCACAAGGTGCCCGAGGCAGCAATAGACTCTTGGAGACCAGTCGGCTGAAGGACGATGTATTGAATCTCGTCGCAATTTGAGCGTTCCATCGTGATTATGAGGCCCTGAACGTTACAATTAACTATCTGTTTTGCGTCGCATTCGAAAATCTAGACTCACAGGAAAACGATCATAACGTGCCCGAGGCAGCAATAGACCCTTGGAGACAAGTCGGCTGGAGGACGATGTATTGGATCGCGACGCAATTTGAGTGTTCCAACGCAACTAGGAGGCCCTGAATGTTACAATTAACTATCAGTTTTTCGTCGGATTCGAGAATCTAGAGTCACAGTAGACGGACCATGAGGTGCCCAAAGCAGCAATATCCCCTTTTAGACCAGTCCGCTGGAGGACGATTTATTGAATCGCGAGGCAATTTGGGTGCTCCATCGTCATTAGGAGGCCCTGAACGTTACAATTACCTACCAGTTTCGCGTCGGATTCGAAAATCTAGACTCACAGGAGAACGACCGTAAGGTGCCCGAGGCAGCAACAGACCCATGGAGACAAGTCGGGTGGAGGCCGATGTATTGAATCTCGACGCAATTTGAGTGTTCCATCGTCATTAGGAGGCCCTGAACGTTACAATTAACTATCAGTTTCGCGTCGTATTCGAAAATCTAGACTCACAGGGGACGGACCACATGGAGCCCGAGGCAGCAATAGACCCTTGGAGACAAGTCGGCTCGGGGCCGATGTATTGAATCTCGACGCAATTTGAGTGTTCCATCATCATTAAGAGGCCATGAACGTTACAATTAACTATCTGTTATGCGTCGGATTCGAAAATCTAGACTCACAGGAGAACGACCATAAGGTGCCCGAGGCAGCAATAGACTATTGGAGACAAGTCGGCTGAAGGACGATGTATTGAATTTCGACGCAATTTGAGTGTTCGATCGTCATTAGGAGGCCCTGAACGGTACAATTAAATATCAGTTTCGCGTCGGATTCGAAAATCTAGACTCACAGGAGACGGACCACATGGAGCCCGAGGCAGCAATAGACCCTTGGAGACAAGTCGGCTGGAGGACGATGTATTTAGTCTCGATGCAATTTGAGTGTTCCATCGTCATTAGGAGGCGCTCAACGTTACAATTAAGTATCATTTTAGCGTCGGATTCGAGAATCTACTCACAGGAGAAGGATCATATGAAGCCCGAGACAGCAATATCCCCTTGGGTACAAGTCGGCTGGAGGACGATATATTGAATCTCGACGCAATTTGAGTGTTCCATCGTCATTAGGAGTACCTGAACGTTACAATTAACAATCAGTTTTGCGTCGGATTAGAAAATCTAGACTCACGGGAGAACGACCATAAGGTGCCCGAGGCAGCAATAGGCCCTTGGAGACAAGTCGGCTGAAGGACGATGTATTGAATCTCGACGCAATTTGAGTGCTCCATCGTCATTAGGAGGCCCTGAACGTTACAATTAACTATCAGTTTTGCGTCGGATTAGACAATCTAGACTCACAGGAGAACGACCATAAGGTGCCCGAGGCAGCAATAGACCCTTGGAGACAAGTCGGCTCAAGGACGATGTATTGAATCTCGACGAAATTTGAGTGTTCCATCGTCATTAGGAGGCGCTGAACGTTACAATTAACTATCATTCTTGCGTCGGATTAGAAAATGTAGACTCACAGGAGACGGACCATATGGTGCCCAAAGCAGCAATTTCCCCTTGGGTACAAGTCGGCTGGAGGCCGAATTATTGAATCTCGACGCAATTTAAGTGTTCCATCGTCACTAGGAGGCCCTGAACGTTACAATTATCTATCAGTTTCGCGTCGTATTCGAAAATCTAGACTCACAGGAGACGGACCACATGGAGCCCGTAGCAGCAATAGACCCTTGGAGACAAGTCGGCTCGGGGCCGATGTATTGAATCTCGACGCAATTTGTGTGTTCCATCTTCAATAGGAGGCCATGAACGTTACAATTAACTATCTGTTTTGCGTCGGATTCGAAAATCTAGACTCACAGGAGAACGACCATAAGGTGCCCGAGGCAACAATAGACTATTCGAGACAAGTCGGCTGAAGGACGATGTATTGAATTTCGACGCAATTTGAGTGTTCGATCGCATTAGGAGGCACTGAACGGTACAATTAAATATCAGTTTCGCGTCGGATTCGAATATCTAGACTCACAGGAGACGGACCACATGGAGCCCGAGGCAGCAATAGACCCTTGTAGACAAGTCGGCTCGAGGCCGGTGTATTGAATCTCGACGCAATTTGAGTGTTCCATCGTCAGTTGGAGGCCCTGAAAGTTACAATTAACTATCAGTTTTGCGTCGGATTCTAAAATCTTGTCTCACAGGAGAACGACCATAAGGTGCCCGAGGCAGCAATAGACCTTTGGAGAACATTCGGCTGGAGGACGATATATTGACTCTCGACGCAATTTGAGTGTTCAATCGTCATTAGGAGGCCCTGAACGTTACTATTAACAATCAGTTTTGCGTCGGATTAGAAAATCTAGACTCCCATGAGAACGACCAGAAGGGGCCCAAGGCAGCAATAGACCTTTGGAGACAAGTCGGCTGAAGGACGATGTATTGAATCTCGGCGCAATTTGAGTGTTCCATCGTCATTAGGAGGCCCTGAACGCTACAATTAACTATCAGTTTTGCGTCGGATTCGAAAATCTAGACTCACAGGAAAAAGATCATAAGGTGTCCCAGACAGCAATTGACCCTCGGAAACAGGTCGGCTGCAGCCCGATGTATTGGATCGCGACACAACTTGAGTGTTCCATCGTAACTAGGAGTCCCTGAATGTTACAATTAACTATCAGTTTTTCGTCGGATTCGAAAATGTAGACTCACTGGAGACGGACCATAAGGTACCCGAAGCAGCAATTTCCCCTTGGAGACCAGTCCGCTGGACGACGATGTATTGAATCGCGACGGAATTTGAGTGCTCGATCGTCATTAGGAGGACTTGAACGTTAGAATTAACTGTCAGGTTCGCGTCGGATTCGAAAATCTCGACTCACAGGAGAACGACCGTAAGGTGCCCGAGGCAGCAACAGACCCTTGGAGACAAGTCGGCTGGGGGCCGATGTATTGAATCTCGACGCAATTTGAGTGTTCTATCGTCATTAGGAGGCCCTGAACGTTTCAATTAACAATCAGTTTTGCGTCGGATTAGAAACTCTAGAATCACAGGAGAACGACCATAAGGTGCCCGAGGCAGCAATAGACCCTTGGAGACAAGTCGGCTGGAGGACGATGTATTGGATCACGACAAAATTTGAGTGTTCCATCGTCATTAGGAGGCCCTGAACGTTACAATTAACAATCAGTTTTGCGTCGGATTCGAAAACGTAGAATGACCGGAGACGGACCAATTGGTGCCCGAGGCAGCGATATCCCCTTGGAAACAAATCCGCTGGAGGACGATGTAGTGAATATGGACGCAATTTGAGTGTTCCTTCGTCATTAGGAGGCCCTGAACGTTACAATTAACTATCTGTTTTGCGTCGGATTCGAAAATCTAGTCTCACAGGTGAACGACCATATGGTGCCCGAGCCAGAAATAGACCCTTGGAGACAAGTCGGCTCGAGGCCAATATATTTAATCTCGACGCAATTTGAGTGATCCATCGTCATTAGGAGTCCCTGAACGTTACAATTAACTATCTGCTTTGCGTCGGATTCGAAAATCTAGACTCACAGGAGACCGAACATAAGGTGCCCGAGGCAGCAATAGACTCTTGAAGACAAGTCGGCTGAAGGACGATGTATTGAATCTCGACGCAATTTGAGTGTTCCATCGTCATTATGAGGCCCTGAACGTTACAATTAACTATCAGTTTCGCGTCGGACTGAAAATCTAGACTCACAGGTGCCGGGCCACATGGAGCCCGAGGCTCCATGGAGACAATCAGGCTGGTGGACGATGTATATAATCACGACGCAATTTGAGTGTTCCATCGTCATTAGGAGGCCCTGAACGTTACAATTAACTATCAGTTTTGCGTCGCATTAGAAAATCTAGACTCACAGGAGAACGACCATAAGGTGCCCGAGGCAGCAATAAACCCATGGAGACAAGTCGGCTGAAGGACGATGTATTGAATCTCGACGCAATTTGAGTGTTCCATCGTCATTAGGAGACCCTGACGTTACAATTAACTATCAGTTTTGCCTCGGATTCGAAAATCTACACTCACAGGAGAACGACCATAAATTGCGCGAGGCAGCAATAGACCCTTGGAGACAAGTCGGCTGAAGGACGATGTATTGAATCTCGACGCAATTTCAGTGTTCCATCGACATTAGGAGTCCCTGAACTTTACAATTAACTATCAGTTTCGCGTCGGATTCAAAAATATAGACTCACAGCAGACGGACCATTTGGTGCCCGAGGCAGCGATATCCCCTTGGAAACAAGTCCGCTGGAGGACGATGTAGTGAATATCGACGCAATTGGAGTGGTCCTTCGTCATTAGGAGGCCCTGAACCTTACAATTAAGTATCTGTTTTGCGTCTGATTCGAAATTCTAGACTCACAGGAGAACGACCATAAGGTGCTCGAGGCAGCAATAGACTCTTGGAGACAAGTCGGCTGAAGGACGAAGTATTGAATCTCGTCGCAATTTGAGCGTTCCATCGTCATTATGAGGCCCTGAATGTTACAATTAACTATCTGTTTTGCGTCGCATTCGAAAATCTAGACTCACAGGAGATCGACCGTAAGGTGCCCAAAGCAGCAATATCCCCTTTTAGACCAGTCCGCTGGAGGACGATTTATTGAATCGCGACGCAATTTGAGTGTTCCATCGTCATTAGGAGGCCATGAACGTTACAATTAACTATCAGTTTTGCGTCGGATTCTAAAATCTTGTCTCACAGGAGAACGACCATAAGGTGCCCGAGGCAGCAATAGACCTTTGGAGACAAGTCGGCTGAAGGACGATGTATTGAATATCGGCGCAATTTGAGTGTTCCATCGACATTAGGAGGCCCTGAACGTTACAATTAACTATCATTTTAGCGTAGGATTCGAAAATCTACTCACAGGAGAAGGATCATATGGTGCTCGAGGCAGCAATATCCCCTTGGATACAAGTCGGCTGGAGGACGATGTATTGAATATCGACGCAATTTGAGTGTTCAATCGTCATTAGGAGGCCCTGAACGTAACTATTAACAATCAGTTTTGCGTCGGATTAAAAAATCTAGACTCACATGAGAACGACCATAAGGTGCCCGAGGCAGCAATAGACCTTTGGAGACAAGTCGGCTGAAGGGCGATGTATTGAATCTCGGCGCAATTTGAGTCTTCCATCGTCATTAGGAGACCCTGAACGTTACAATTAACTATCATTTTAGCGTCGGATTCGAAAATCCGCTCACAGGAGAAGGATCATATGGTGAACGAGACATCAATATCCCCTTGGATACAAGTCGGCTGGACGACGATGTATTGAATCTCGACGCTATTTGAGTGTTCCATTGTCATTAGGAGGCCCTGTACGTTACAATTAATTATCATTTTTGCGTCGGATTCGAAAATCTAGACTCACAGGAGACGGACCATATTGTGCCCAAGGCAGCAATATCCCCTTGGACACAAGTCGGCTGGAGGCCGATGTATTGAATCTCGACTCAATTTGAGTGTTCCATTGTCATTAGGAACCACTGAACGTTACAATCAACTAATATTTTAGCGTCGGATTCGAAAATCTACTCACAGGAGAAGGATGATATGGTGCCCGAGACAGCAATATCCCCTTGGAGATAAGTCGGCTGGAGGACGATGTATTGGATCGCGACGTAATTTGAGTGTTCAAACGTAACTAGGAGGCCCTGAATGTTACAATTAACTATCAGTTTTTCGTCGGATTCGAGAATCTAGACTCACTGGAGACGGACCATAAGGTGCCCAAAGCAGCAATATCCCTTTTTAGACCAGTCCGCTGGAGGACGATTTATTGAATCGCGACGCAAGTTGGGTGCACCATCGTCTGTAGGAGGCCATGAACGTTACAATTAACTATTTGTTTTGCGTCGGATTCGAAAATCTAGACTCACAGGAGAACGACCATAAGGTGCCCGAGGCAGCAATAGACTCTTGGAGACAAGTCGGCTGAAGGACGATATATTGAATCTCGTCGCAATTTGAGCGTTCCATCGTCATTATGAGGCCCTGAACGTTACAAGTAACTATCTGTTTTGCTTTGCATTTGAAAATCTAGACTCACAGGAAATCGATCATAACGTGCCCCAGGCAGCAATAGACCCTTGGAGACAAGTCGGCTGGAGGACGATGTATTGGATCGCGACGCAATTTGAGTGTTCCAACGTAACTAGGAGGCCCTGAATGTTACAATTAACTATCAGTTTTTCGTCGGATTCGAGAATCTAGACTCACTGGAGACGGACCATAAGGTGCCCAAAGCAGCAATATCCCTTTTTAGACCAGTCCGCTGGAGGACGATTTATTGAATCGCGACGCAAATTGAGTGCTCCATCGTCTGTAGGAGGCCCTGAACGTCACAATTAACTATCAGTTTCGCGTCGGATTCGAAAATCTTGACTCACAGGAGAACGACCGTAAGGTGCCCGAGGCAGCAACAGACCCCTGGAGACAAGTCGGGTGGAGGCCGATGTATTGAATCTCGACGCAATTTGAGTGTTCCATCGTCATTAGGAGGCCCTGAACGTTACAATTAACTTTCAGTTTCGCGTCGTATTCGAAAATCTAGACTCAGAGGAGACGGACCACATGGAGCCCGAGGCAGCAATAGACCGTTGGAGACAATTCGGCTCGGGGCTGATGTATTGAATTTCGACGCCGTTTGAGTGTTCCATCGTCATTAGGAGGCCATAAACGTTACAATTAACTATCTGTTTTGCGTCAGATTCGAAAATCTAGAATCACAGGAGAACGACCATAAGGTGCCCGAGGCAGCAATAGACTCTTGGAGACAAGTCGGCTAAAGGACGATGCATTGAATGTCGACGCAATTTGAGTGTTCGATCGTGATTAGGAGGCCATGAACGGTACAATTAACTATCAGTTTTGCGTCGGATTCGAAAATCTAGACTCACACGATAACGATCATAAAGTGCCCCAGACAGCAATTGACCCTTGAAGACAGGTCGGCTGGAGGACAATGTATTGGATCGCAACGCAATTTGAGTGTTCCATCGTAACTAGGAGTCCCTGAATGTTACAATTATCTATCAGTTTTTCGTCGGATTCGAAAATCTAGACTCACTGGAGACGGACCATAAGGTACCCGAAGCAGCAATATCCCCTTGGAGACCAGTCCGCTGGAGGACGATGTATTGAATCGCGACGTAATTTGAGTGCTTCATCGTCATTAGGAGGCCCTGAACGTTAAAATTAACTATCAGGTTCGCGTCGGATTCGAAAAACTATACTCACAGGAGAACGACAGTAAGGTGCCCGAGGCAGCAACATGCCCTTGGAGACAAGACGGCTGGGGGCCGATGTATTGAATCTCGACGCAATTTGAGTGTTCCATCGTCATTAGGAGGCCCTGAACGTTACAATTATCTATCATTTTTGCGTCGGATTCGAAAATCTAGACTTACAGGAGAACGACCATAAGGTGCCCGAGGCAGCAATAGACCCTTGGAGACAAGTCGGCTGGAGGACGATGTATTTAGTCTCGACGCAATTTGAGTGTTCCGTCGTCATTAGGAGGCGCTGCACGTTACAATTAACTGTCATTTTAGCGTCGGATTCGAAAATCTACTCACAGGAGAAGGATCATATGAAGCCCGAGACAGCAATATTCCCTTGGGTACAAGTCGGCTGGAGAACGATGTATTGAATCTCGGCGCAATTTGAATGTTCCATCGTCATTTGGAGGCGCTGAACGTTACAATCAACCATTATTTTAGCGTCGGATACGAAAATCTACTCACAGGAGAAGGATGATAAGGTGCCCGGGACAGCAATATCCCCTTGGCTACAAGTGGGCTGGAGGATGATGGATTGAATCTCGACGCAATTTGAATGTTCCATCGTCATTAGGCGGCCCTGAACGTTACAATTAACAATCAGTTTTGCGTCGCATTAGAAAATCTAGACTCACAGGAGAACGACCATAAGGTGCCCGAGGCAGCAACAGACCCATGGCGACAAGTCGGGTGGAGGCCGATGTATTGAATCTCGACGCAATTTGTGTTTTCCATCGTCATTAGGAGGCCCTGAATGTTACAATTAACTATCAGTTTTGCGTCGGTTTCGAAAATCTAGACTCATAGGAGAACGATCATAAGGTGCCCGAGGCAGCAATGGACCCTAGGAGAAATGTCGGCTGGAAGACGATGTATTGGATCGCTACGTAATTTGAGTGTTCCATCGCCATTAGGAGGCCCTGAATGTTACAATTAACTATCAGTCTTTCGTCGGATTCGAAAATCTAGACTTACTGGAGATGGACCATATGGTGCCCGAGGCAATATCCCCTTGGAGACAAGTCCGCTGGAGGACGATGTATTGAATCGCGACGCTATTTGAGTGCTCCATCGTCATTAGGAGGCCCTGAACGTTGCAATTAACTATCAGTTTTGCGTCGGATTCCAAAACTTAGAATCACCGGAGACGGACCATGTGGTGCAAGAGGCAGCGATATCCCCTTGGAGACCAGTCGGCTGGAGGACGATGTATTGAATCTCGACGCAATCTGAGTGTTCAATCGTCAATAGGAGGTGCTGAACTATACAATTAAATATCAGAAATGCGTCGGATTCGAAAATCTAGACTCACAGGAGACGGACCATGTGGTGCCCGATGTAGCGATATCCCCTTGGAAACAAGTCCGCTGGAGGACGATGTAGAGAATATCGACGCAATTTGAGTGTTCCTTCGTCATTACGAGGCCTTAAACGTTACAATTAACTATCTGTTTTGCGTCGGATTCGAAAATCTAGACTCACAGGAGAACGACCATAAGGTGCCCGAGGCAGCAATAGACTCTTGGAGACAAGTCGGCTGACGGACGATGTAGTGAATCTCGTCGCAATTTGAGCGTTCCATCGTCATTATGAGGCCCTGAACGTTACAAGTAACTATCTGTTTTGCGTCGCATTTGAAAATCTAGACTCACAGGAAATCGATCATAACGTGCCCCAGGCAGCAATAGACCCTTGGAGACAAGTCGGCTGGAGGACGATGTATTGGATCGCGACGCAATTTGAGTGTTCCAACGTAACTAGGAGGCCCTGAATGTTACAATTAACTATCAGTTTTTTGTCGGATTCGAGAATCTAGACTCACTGGAGACGGACCATAAGGTGCCCAAAGTAGCAATATACCTTTTTAGACCAGTCCGCTGGAGGACGATTTATTGAATCGCGACGCAAATTGAGTGCTCCATCGTCTGTAGGAGGCCCTGAACGTCACAATTAACTATCAGTTTCGCGTCGGATTCGAAAATCTTGACTCACAGGAGAACGACCGTAAGGTGCCCGAGGCAGCAACAGACCCCTGGAGACAAGTCGGGTGGAGGCCGATGTATTGAATCTCGACGCAATTAGAGTGTTCCATCGTCATTAGGAGGCCCTGAACGTTACAATTAACTTTCAGTTTCGCGTCGTATTCGAAAATCTAGACTCAGAGGAGACGGACCACATGGAGCCCGAGGCAGCAATAGACCGTTGGAGACAATTCGGCTCGGGGCCGATGTATTGAATTTCGACGCAGTTTGAGTGTTCCATCGTCATTAGGAGGCCATGAACGTTACAATTAACTATCTGTTTTGCGTCTGATTCTAAAATCTTGTTTCACAGGAGAACGACCGTAAGGTACCCGAACCAGCAATATCCCCTTGGAGACCAGTCCGCTGGAGGACGATGTATTGAATCGCGACGTAATTTGAGTGCTTCATCGTCATTAGGAGGCCCTGAATGTTAAAATTAACTATCAGGTTCGCTACGGATTCGAAAATCTATACTCACAGGAGAACGACAGTAAGGTGCCCGAGGCAGCAACATGCCCTTGGAGACAAGACGGCTGGGGGCCGATGTATTGAATCTCGACGCAATTTGAGTGTTCCATCGTCATTAGGAGGCCCTGAACGTTACAATTAACTATCATTTTTGCGTCGCATTCGAAAATCTAGACTTACAGGAGAACGACCATAAGGTGCCCGAGGCAGCAATAGACCCTTGGAGACAAGTCGGCTGGAGGACAATGTATTTTGTCTCGACGCAATTTGAGTGTTCCATCGTCATTAGGAGGCGCTGCACGTTACAATTAACTGTCATTTTAGCGTCGGATTCGAAAATCTACTCACAGGAGAAGGATCATATGAAGCCCGAGACAGCAATATTCCCTTGGGTACAAGTCGGCTGGAGAACGATGTATTGAATCTCGGCGCAATTTGAATGTTCCATCGTCATTTGCAGGCGCTGAACGTTACAATCAACCATTATTTTAGCGTCGGATTCGAAAATCTACTCACAGGAGAAGGATGATAAGGTGCCCGAGACAGCAATATCCCCTTGGCTAGAAGTGGGCTGGAGGATGATGGATTGAATCTCGACGCAATTTGAGTGTTCCATCGTCATTAGGCGGCCCTGAACGTTACAATTAACAATCAGTTTTGCGGCGCATTAGAAAGTCTAGACTCACAGGAGAACCACCATAAGGTGCCCGAGGCAGCAACAGACCCATGGCGACAAGTCGGGTGGAGGCCGATGTATTGAATCTCGACGCAATTTGTGTTTTCCATCGTCATTAGGAGGCCCTGAATGTTACAATTAACTATCAGTTTTGCGTCGGTTTCGAAAATCTAGACTCATAGGAGAACGATCATAAGGTGCCCGAGGCAGCAATAGACCCTAGGAGAAAAGTCGGCTGGAAGACGATGTATTGGATCGCTACGTAATTTGAGTGTTCCATCGCCATTAGGAGGCCCTGAATGTTACAATTAACTATCAGTCTTTCGTCGGATTCGAAAATCTAGACTTACTGGAGATGGACCATAAGGTGCCCGAGGCAATATCCCCTTGGAGACCAGTCCGCTGGAGGACGATGTATTGAATCGGGACGCAATTTGAGTGCTCCATCGTCATTAGGAGGCCCTGAACGTTGCAATGAACTATCAGTTTTGCGTCGGATTCCAAAACTTAGAATCACCGGAGACGGACCATGTGGTGCAAGAGGCAGCGATATCCCCTTGGAGACCAGTCGGCTGGAGGACGATGTATTGAATCTCGACGCAATCTGAGTGTTCAATCGTCAATAGGAGGCGCTGAACTATACAATTAAATATCAGAAATGCGTCGGATTCGAAAATCTAGACTCACAGGAGACGGACCATGTGGTGCCCGAGGCAGCGATATCCCCTTGGAAACAAGTCCGCTGGAGGACGATGTAGAGAATATCGACGCAATTTGAGTGTTCCTTCGTCATTACGAGGCCCTGAACGTTACAATTAACTATCTGTTTTGCGTCGGATTCGAAAATCTAGACTCACAGGAAAACGATCATAACGTGCCCCAGGCACAATAGACCCTTGGAGCCATATCGGCTGGAGTATGATGTATTGGATCGCGACGCAATTTAAGTGTTCCAACGTAACTAGGAGGCCCTGAATGTTACAATTAACTATCAGTTTTTCGTCGGATTCGAGAATCTAGACTCACTGGAGACGGACCATAAGGTGCCCAAAGCAGCAATATCCCCTTTTAGACCAGTCCGCTGAAAGACGATTTATTGAATCGCGACGCAATTTGGGTGCTCCATCGTCATTAGGAGGCCCTGAACGTTACAATTAACTATCTGTTTTGCGTCGGATTCGAAAATCTAGACTCACAGGAGAACGACCATAAGGTGCCCGAGACAGCATTATCCCCTTGGATACAAGTCGGCTGGAGGACGATGTATTGAATCTCGACGCAATTTGAGTGTTCAATCGTCATTAGGAGGCCCTGAACGTTACTATTAACAATCGGTTTTGCGTCGGATTAGAAAATCTAGACTCACATGAGATCGACCATATGGTGCCCGAGGCAGCAATAGACCTTTGGAGACAAGTCAGCTGGAGGATGATGTATTGAATCTCGACGCAATTTGGGTGTTCCAACGTCATTTGGAGGCCCTGAACTTTATAATTGACTGTCACTTTCGCGTCGGATTCAAATATCTCGACTCACAGGAGACGGACCATTTGGTGCCCGAGGCTACAATTTCCCCTTGGAGACAAGTCGGCTGATGGACGATGTATTGAATCTCGACGCCTTTTGAGTGTTCTATCGTCAATGGGAGGCTCTGAACGTTACAATTCACTATCATTTTTGCGTCGGATTCGAAAATCTAGACTCACAGGAGAAGGATCAAATTGTGCCCGAGACAGCAATATCCCCTTGGAGACAAGTCGGCTGGAGGCCGATGTATTGAATCTCCACGCAATTTGAGTGTTCCATCGTCATTAGGTGGCCCTGAGCGTTACAATTAACTATCAGTTTTGCGTCGGGTTCGAAAATCAAGACACAGGAGAACGATCATAAGGTGCCCGAGGCAGCAATAGACCCTAGGAGAAAAGTCGGCTGGAAGACGATGTATTGAATCTCGACTCAATTTGAGTGTTCAATCGTCATTAGTAGGCGCTGAACTATACAATTAAATATCAGATATGCGTCGGATTCGAAAATCTGGACTCACAGGAGACGGACCATAAAGTGCCCGAGGCAAGTCGGCTGAAGGACGATGTATTGAATCTCGTCGCAATTTGAGCGTTCCATCGTCATTATGAGGCCCTGAACGTTACAATTAACTATCTGTTTTGCGTCGCATTCGAAAATCTAGACTCACAGGAAAACGATCATAACGTGTGTAACGGAACTGAAATGATTGTGGGCTGACAGTAATTTGGAGCCCGCGCGTCGGAAACGGTCGCGCTGGTGTGAGACTGCCAGGGAGTGCACCCTGATGCCATCTATTGGCGAAACTGGGAACTAGCGCTGTCTCAGACAATGCACTATGCTATCGGAGTCAAATGTATTCTTTTTATTGGTAATTATAAGCTATTACTGTATGATTTAATGTTATAAAGCGCTAGTAGTAAATTATTATGACTGGTATGAACTCCAGGGTAGTAAATGTAAATATTCTTAAATACTAAATGATTTCGGTAAAAAACTCCCACTCTTGGTGATACGAGCATAGCTAGAGGTAGCTGGAGACACAGGGACTGAACAATGGAATGGCCTGGGGAGTGTTGACGTGAGCGGACGTGCATAACTGTGCTCACGCAAAAGTGACTGTGCAACAGCGAAAAGGAGAATATCGTCGCCGTTTGTGGAGTAGAACGCGACGAATGGTTGTCGAAGCCGTCTCTATGCCACTGGGGCTGATTGTAAGAGTTCCTGCGCCCAGATTTTATGGCGGACGTGCAGTAGCTTATACGAGTACTACAGCTCGTAGTTCCAGCCGCCATTAAGGGCATGAGGCGTGAAGAGCTGCGTTAGCCACATGCATCCCACCACCAGCACCGACACGTCTACCCAAGGCAAGACTGCTTGAAATTGTTAAGTCGAACTTTGTATACATGTAAAAGGAGAATACCAGTTTTCTTTTGTGCAAGTGCAGAAGACTGAATATAGTAATGAGTAAAATTACAACGCATGTTGTTCATTGTAAAGTGTAGTTACCTGAAACATAGTGTAGTGAAATCAGACTGAGGCCACCATCGCCTCTTTCATTTACAATTCTTTTGGTTGTAGAATACTTTAGCGTTTAAGAATGTAGAAAAGAGCAATGGTCACACCAGAATGAGTCGCCTATTTATAGTTACTTAAATTTTTCTGAGTAACCTTTCAAGTAAAGTCACTTAACTAATTCTGTAGCAATTGTCCAAAGAGTAATATCCCAAAATCATTAAATAAGTTGAAGGGTAGAAGTCTGTTAACCTAAGTAGCTTAAATTGTCTTGGTGGTAATTACCAAGCCAACTCACAGAAATTGAGAGAGTATTTGCTTTGTAGAATCACCTAGAATGATCAGAAATAGTAATATTCAGAATTAAGTTTAAAATTCAACTCAAGGCGTTTCACTTTGAAACGAGCCAAAAAATTGATTTATTCTTTTGCTCCTTCAGAGCTGGCGACCGTAGTTATAAGTATTTTCAGGAGGATTCGACGGTAAGTCTGCTGCTCTCGTCGTGCTGATAGGATTATCTACTGCTGCTAGCAGTGGTGATTGGATACATAAGCTCACTACCAAGTTAAGTGGGTCAGGTAGGCAGTGTTACCGTGTGAACTGTAGGGCACTGTAGGCCGTGGATCGAACCCGTTCAATCATCACAGCTCTTTGAGAAATAGTCCAGTTAGGAGTGTACTAATCCAATAGGTAAATACTGGCGAGTAACGGTCAGAAATGTACACGGAAGTGAATTTAGCAAGGTCTATGTAGCACCTAGTTAATGTGGTGTAATGCGAGGGTAGGAGTGGAGTAAAAGTGAGCTGAGCTTGTGGCAGCTGTGCTGTCTTCAAAGATTAATAACGCCAGAATTCACTACCAACTCTTACCATTAGGGCTGAGCTATTTACGGTTAAAATACGTAGCAGTAAGCGCAAAGGCGTGACAGCTACAAGTCCGTATTGGCTTTATACATACGGAAGTAGGAAGCGGGTCATTCTGTCAGTGGAGGGGTTAAAACAACGGAGTCACTTGAGAACCTACCCCATTTACTGATGGAAAGATTCGGCGGTTCGGTCGCATGTGGCGACCGTGGCAGGACTTACCAAGTTTGTAGAATAATGGCTGCAATAAAAGTGTTTTATATAAGCTGGTAGTTTCAAGAAAATTTTAAATTTAAAATTCTGTTGTAGACAAATATACCACAATTGGTATGTTCAAGACGACAACCTGCAAAGCAGCAAAAGAAGGTCCAATAGTAGGAGTTAAACAAGTAATACTTGGTTTAATAAACATTTCTATTAGGCACGAAATACAGCAGATTAAGATGGAGTCGAATAGTAACAAGCAAGACGAAAACATTACAAGGTCAGACCCAGAGTTAGGGACCATAGATACTGTTGTAGGGTTGGAAAATCTTATAGATGAATCCACATCCACAAGACAGGAGGAACGGGAAGTGAAACCAAAGGTAGTGAAAAGTGAACCCAATGTATCTGTGGATGCAAGTCACAAGGGAGAGGATATGGAATTAACAAGTTTGTTAAATAGTATGATGGCGCAAATTCGAGAAGGGAATGCTAGTTTGAAAGCAGAAATGGCTAGTCATATATCCCAACTGGATGAAAACCTATCTGGTAAAATAAAAGCCAATTTAGATATTTTGAATACGCAAAGCCAACGTATCACAGAGGTAAACAAATCAGTAAATAGCATTAGGGCTGAAATAACAAATGTTCAGAGAAAAGTCACAGAAATAGAGAAAAGATTGGATACCGAAATTCAGAGAATAGAGAAATCAGTGGAACCTTTGGTTAGTGAAAAATTAGAACCGATAATTGAAAGTAAATTACAGGTGATAGTACCAGTTGTAAAGAAAGAGATTGTTAAAGAAACGGCAGCTGATATTGAAACACTGCGCAATACCATGTTGAGTTTTGATGCATGTGTGCAGGAGCAGGAAAATACACTGCGTAATGAGATAAAATTGTTAAGTCAGCAAGTTCAGAATCAGACGTTTCTTAACTGTAGTGGTATCCCATTGGTAATGCAAAAATCGGAAATACTGAGTAGGGAGGAAAAATACGATCCTCAAAAGAAACAAGGTGGATGGCATCCAATGGATTTTATAAAAAATTGTGAACGTGTCTTACCAACAGACATGTCGGATAAAGAAAAAATTAATTTAGTAATAGACGCTTTAGCAGGTCATGCTAAACGTTGGGGATTGAATTTGGATATCGATAATTTGAAGTTTACAGACTTCAAAGAAAAGTTCCTTGAGGAATTCTGGGGCACACAACAGAGGGATGGGTTGTGTAGAGAATTCGTTGTCGCCAGAATGCCAGAACATGGGCGTGGGCTCATGAAAGAATACTGTGAAGGATGGTTCAAGCGTTTGGAGTATCTTAAAGATCGTAGATCAGAATCGGAGATAGTGTGGGAGTTGTGGAAAAAGCTACCTGACGATTCAAAGCGTTATGTAGGAGGCACTCATCGAACATTCGATGAATTTTTAGAAGAAATCGAGAATGAAGATAGGTGGCGTGAAACTAGAGAGTTTCGAGGTTTCAGAAATCAGAATGGAATAGTTAAAGGTGGTAGGAATGAACCGCAAATTAACATGATGAGAGGAAGAGGTCGAGGAGGTAACTCTCAGCGAGGGAGAGGACACTATCAGGGAAACGGGATGCATTATCAAAATCAGGAAAACTAAATACCGCGCAGGTCAGGGGCCTAACGCGTGCGGAAAGAAAGAAATGGCCCAAATATAGGGAAGATCGGAGTAGTCAGTACTATAGTAGGATAGTGCGTCGTTCGCCTGAAGAGCAGTTACATAAACGAAACTTTGCGAAGTATAATGCAGGGATACAGAGGAGAGAGAGCAGGGAGGAATTATTAAGGGAAATGAAGTAGGAAAAGAATATCGGTCGGATGTGAAGGCTCACGTGAATGAAATAAGTACAATTTGAGGTCAGAGTGACGAATTGATGATGGAAGAGTCAGAGACGGCGTTGTTTGTCGGTAGGGATGGCAACTGTGCAGAGAGGCAGGGGCAAGGTAGGAGTGATGTGACTTATGGTAAAAGGTTCGTACGAATAGTCGACGAATCGCATCGAGAAGTAATTAAAGAGGAAAGGGTGGATAAGAAAAAGGGGCATAGTGCAGAGACGCATGCCGATTCAGAAATTACCTCGTATGCAGAATATGTACATCATCTCAAAAGCCAGCCAGCACAATTAGAAAGATCTTCCACTCAAGTGATTAATTTGGACCCGAATATGACAGTGTTAGAGAGCCATACCGATTATGATGTGTACCTAGTGACAGCAAGAGTACATGACTGTGATGAAGATTCTTTTAAAGAAATTAGAGAAAGTGTATCTAACCAAGAGAAAGAGTGTTGTGATCCCTGTAGTACTGAAGCAAATGAGTTGAGTGAGACTGGAATTCCATTAGTAGGGGAAAATAATGAAAGTAAGAGTGGCGAATGTACTATCCAACAAAGGGAAAGTAGAGAAATGGATTATAATTTGCAAGAATTATTTGAAACCGATGAAGGTCATATTTCTAAGGAGGAGGAATTATCGTCAGAATCATCAGAAAGCATCCAGGGAGAAAAAGAAGTAGAGGAAGTTTCCGATTCTGCAACCGAGAGTTCAGGCATGACAGATTCGAATGAGAACGAGATGGCATTAAAGAGCCTAGACGAAGGACTATTGGAAAAAGTGGTGAAAGAATTTAGGATGAAGAGGAGAAAGAAACCTCCAGATGGAATGGTCAGTATAAAAACCGGAAAAATAATATGGCAAGACTTGGCGGTGGAAAAGGATTTATTATGGGAAGATAAAGAAAGTATGAAAGAGGACAATAGGATGCAAACAATCCTGCCCATTAATGTATGTGGGTACGATTTATATGTATTGTTGGATACGGGTGCTCAAATAAGTGCTATTTCGCACGCATTTTTTGAGATGATCAAAGAGCAACGAGGAGTAGTCATGATGCCAGTAACAGGTGTTAAAGTGATAGGGGCGACAGGGAAATGTAGTAAACCTGTTAAACATCAAGTGATGATGGAATTTAAGATAAAAAACAAGCAAATATTCGAATGCATTTTTAGTAGTTCCAGAGCTCAGGGCCGAGATCATTTTAGGCATTGACTGGTTAATAAAACAGAAAGTAATTATAGATTGTGACAAAGGGATAATAGTTTGTAAAGTTGATAGTGCGGTATTAGAAATACCATTTGAATCATCTAGAGTAATGGAAGAGAACCAGCTGAGATGGGTAGAATTTAGAGATGATCATGATTCAGGAATAGGTCAAAAATTCGATTGGTGTCTGGTGAGGCAGATAGTTGAAGATGGAAATAAGGAGCCACTCCTTCGAAATGTAGTGAATAAAACGGAAGGACTATCTGATGACCAAAGGGAGAATCTATGGCAAATTCTGAAAGAAAATCAGGAAGTATTTTCGGACAGACCGGGACGAGTGATAAATTATGAGTACTGCATGGAGGTAGAGGAGCATGAACCTTTCTTTAAACCACCATATAGTGTACCCTTGTCTAAGAAAGAAGCAGTTCAAAAAGAAATAGATAAAATGGTTTCATGTGGGGTCATTGAACGGAGTTCTAGCCCATATAATAACCCACTGGTGATAGTAGGTAAGAAGGATGGAAGTGTACGAATAGTGATAGATGCTCGTACTCTGAATAAAGTAGTGAAGAGGGAGTTGGATCGTCCAGAGAACATAGATAATTTATTGCAGAAGTTTAATGGTGTAAAGTACATGACTAGTTTAGACCTAACTGCAGGATACTGGCAAATCCCATTAAGTGAGGAGTCTAGGAAGTACACGGCATTTTTATTCAATTGCAAATGCTACCATTTCACAGTGGTACCATTTGGCCTAAATAATTCCGTTTCAGTGTTCATTCGGGCTTTAGACAAAATTTTAGGGAGTGAACTTAGTTCGCTAATCACGGTTTATGTAGATGATTTGTTAATTGCTACAAGGACATGGGAAGAGCACATGGAGTTATGCGACAGGGTGTTCAAAGCTTTAATTAAAGGAGGAATGACCCTGAACCTGAAAAAATGCGAGTTTGTGAAGAAAGAAATAAAGTTTTTAGGTCACATAGTAACACCAGAGGGAATTGAAAAGGATCCCGATAAAGTCAAAGCAATAAGAAATTGTCCGGCTCCCAAGAATAAAAAACAACTAAAGTCATTTATAGGACTTTGTTCATTTTATCGTAAGTATGTGGATGATCAGGTGTTCAATAGCCCACATCTGAACAACCTACTTAAGAAGAACAGTGTGTATATATGGACTGAGGAATGTGAAACAGCATTCAACCGGCTAAAAGACAATTTGGCTAAAAACATAAAGTTATGGCACCCTGACCTGTGTGAACCATTCCACATGGCAACAGATAGTTCAGATTATGGATTGGGAGTATCCATATTTCAGGAGGTAATGATAGATGGGGAAAAACTCATAGACAAAGTGCATTTGCGAGTAGAACCATGTCTAAGTACGAAAGAAACTATACGGTTTCAGAGAAGGAGGCTTTAGCTATAGTATGGGGTTTTAG
Organism: Schistocerca americana; assembly: GCF_021461395.2. NCBI lineage: Eukaryota > Metazoa > Arthropoda > Insecta > Orthoptera > Acrididae > Schistocerca > Schistocerca americana. The sequence continues at coordinate 772,740,471 of NC_060123.1, forward strand.
GAAATTTCAACTTTTCTTATGGGGGCATAAGACTGTGGTCCATACAGACCACAAAGCTTTAATATTTTTGAAGGACTGCAGATTGTTACATAACAGGTTGACCAGATGGGCGCTGTTTTTACAACAATTTGATATAGAGATCAAGTATGTTAAAGGGAAAGAACATGCAGTACCGGATGCTTTGTCGAGATTACCGGAAGGATGTGAGATACTAGAAAGTGTAAAGAATAGGGAAGATGTTTTTGAGATGAATTACTTCAAAAAAGCGGAAGGGAGAGAAAAAATTAGGGAAATATGTCGGAATATGCGAAGATATCAAAGTGATGATGATGCACTCAAGTCGGTAAAGGTCAAGTTTGACAATCCGGACGCAACTAACATAAGGGCTTCATATAAAATACATAAAGGTGTACTGTATCTTCAAAGATTAAATAATCCAGGGAAGTGGAGAGTATGTTGGCCGGAACAACACACTGAAGTGGTGATAGATTATGTTCACTTGGCATATGGCCATTTTGGTGCGCGGAAGTGTACCGATAAGTTAGATGAATGCATTACCTTTAATAACATGGCACGAAGGGTAGCACAGAGGATAAGATCTTGTGATCTATGCCAAAAGGCGAAAGTAACAAATGCAACTAATCAAGGGCCCATGCAATCAATAAAACCTGATGAAGTATTAGAAATAGTAGCAGTAGATATCTTTGGACCATTACCGAAAACCATGGGGGGTTTTGTGTACATATTTGTAGCAGTTGAACTTTTCTCAAAGTATATAAAGCTATATCCCTTGAGAAAAGCTACTGCCAGAGCTGTGTATGATAAAATGGTGTGTGATTATTTTGTGAAAGTAGGGAAGCCAAAGAGAATACTATCAGATAATGGTGTTCAGTTTTGCTCAAAAATGTGGAAGGATGGGATAACTGAGAAACAGGTAGAAGTGGTACATATATCAGCTTATTACCCATCAAGCAATCCGGCAGAAAGATATATGCGTGAGATAGGTCGGTTATTTAGGACGTACTGCCATAGTAACCACAAGAAGTGGGGCATGTATGTGAGTGAATTCGAAGAAATCATGAATTCATTAACAAACGAGAGCACTGGATTTACTCCAGAAGAAATCCTGAAAAAGACGAGAAGTAAAAGTCTAGTAGAAGACCTACTAGAATTTCCAGATAGAGTTGAATTAGATTATGATAGTAAAAAGAACTTAGTAAAAGACAAGATGAGAAAACAAGCAGATGCGAGAATTCGTCGTCATGACGAAAAAGTAAGGAATCCTAAATTCAAAATAGGTGATCTCGTTCTTGTAAAAACACATGAAAAGTCAAGTGAAATTAATAACGAGATCAGTAAATTTAAATATATATATAATGGACCATTTAAAATAGTGTCCATACCCAATGTGAACGCTTATTATTTAGAGTACCCATTAACAGGCAAACGCCTGGGAGTAAGAAACATAGTGGATCTCAAAAGGTATGAGCCATGAATTCTACCAGATTGAAAATAAATATATAAATAAATATTAAAGTAAACCAATATGTAAATAGTTTTGTTTCTTTTGTTCTATGTGAAAGGTAAATGTTCACTAAAATATGTTGCAGTATTCTAATGAAACTTCTAGTTTAAGTAGAGACTAAACAGACTGGGAAAGACTGAGCTTCTGAGAAAGCCTTAATAGATGTGTAAATAAGTGTTGTGGAAGAGGTAGAAAAGTGAGGAGGTAAAGTGAAAAGGACGGGCTATAAAGTAATAGGCGCATAACGTGTGTTTTACTTGCCTGAGATAAAAGAAGTGTATTTAAAAATTTTTGTAAAAAAGATGTTTAAAGCGTACTGTGTTTAGATGTAAGAAAATTGTAAAGAATATATGTAACTCATTTATGTAATGTTTAGCAGGAAAGATAGAAAGAATTGGTGTTTAATTTTAAATAAGTAATATAAGTACCGAGGTGTATCAGTAAGAATGGGAAAACCCTTGGTAAAAAGCTTAACGAAAATTTCAGATTCATTATAGGAGAGACTTCTTATTGAATTATCACTGTTAGATACTTCAATAAGAAGTGGGGCATGTGTAACGGAACTGAAATGATGGTGGGCTGACAGTAATTTGGAGCCCGCGCGTCGGAAACGGGCGCACTGGTGTGAGACTGCCAGGGAGTGCACCCTGATGCCATCTATTGGCGAAACTGGGAATTAGCGCTGTCTCAGACAACGCACTATGCTATCGGAGTCAAATGTATTCTTTTTATTGGTAATTATAAGCTATTACTGTATGATTTAATGTTATAAAGCGCTAGTAGTAAATTATTATGACTGGTATGAACTCCAGGGTAATAAATGTAAATATTCTTAAATACTAAATGATTTCGGTAAAAAGGTGGTAGGGGAACGCCCCCACTCTTGGTGATACGAGCATAGCTAGAGGTAGCTGGAGACACAGGGACTGAACAATGGAATGGCCTGGGGAGTGTTGACGTGAGCGGACGTGCATAACTGTGCTCACGCAAAAGTGACTGTGCAACAGCGAAAAGGAGAATATCGTCGCCGTTTGTGGAGTAGAACGCGACGAATGGTTGCCGAAGCCGTCTCTATGCCACTGGGGCTGATTGTAAGAGTTCCTGCGCCCAGATTTTATGGCGGACGTGCAGTAGCTTATACGAGTACTACAGCTCGTAGTTCCAGCCGCCATTAAGGGCATGAGGCGTGAAGAGCTGCGTTAGCCACATGCATCCCACCACCAGCACCGACACGTCTACCCAAGGCAAGACTGCTTGAAATTGTTAAGTCGAACTTTGTATACATGTAAAAGGAGAATACCAGTTTTCTTTTGTGCAAGTGCAGAAGACTGAATATAGTAATGAGTAAAATTACAACACATGTTGTTCATTGTAAAGTGTAGTAACCTGAAACATAGTGTAGTGAAATCAGACTGAGGCCACCATCGCCTCTCTCATTTACAATTCTTTTGGTTGTAGAATACTTTAGCGTTTAAGAATGTAGAAAAGAGCAATGGTCACACCAGAATGAGTCGCCTATTTATAGTTACTTAAATTTTTCTGAGTAACCTTTCAAGTAAAGTCACTTAACTAATTCTATAGCAATTGTCCAAAGAGTAATATCCCAAAATCATTAAATAAGTTGAAGGGTAGAAGTCTGTTAACCTAAGTAGCTTAAATTGTCTTGGTGGTAATTACCAAGCCAACTCACAGAAATTGAGAGAGTATTTGCTTTGTAGAATCACCTAGAATGATCAGAAATAGTAATATTCAGAATTAAGTTTAAAATTCAACTCAAGGCGTTTCACTTTGAAACGAGCCAAAAAATTGATTTATTCTTTTGCTCCTTCAGAGCTGGCGACCGTAGTTATAAGTATTTTCAGGAGGATTCGACGGTAAGTCTGCTGCTCTCGTCGTGCTGATAGGATTATCTACTGCTGCTAGCACTGGTGATTGGATACATAAGCTCACTACCAAGTTAAGTGGGTCAGGTAGGCAGTGCTACCGTATAACTGTAGGGCACTGTAGGCCGTGGATCGAACCCGTTCAATCATCACAGCTCTTTGAGAAATAGTCCGGTTAGGAGTGTACTAATCCAATATGTAAATGCTGGCGAGTAACGGTCAGAAATGTATACGCAAGTGAATTTAGCAAGGTCTATGTAGCACCTAGTTAATGTGGTGTAATGGCGAGGGTAGGAGTGGAGTAAAAGTGAGCTGAGCTTGTGGCAGCTGTGCTGTCTTCAAAGTCTAATAACGCCAGAATTCACTACTAACTCTTACCATTAGGGCTGAGCTATTTACGGTTAAAATACGTAGCAGTAAGCGCAAAGGCGTGACAGCTACAAGTCCGTATTGGCTTTATACATACGGAAGTAGGAGGCGGGTCATTCTGTCAGTGGAGGGGTTAAAACAACGGAGTCACTTGAGAACATACCCCATTTACTGATGGAAAGATTCGGCGGTTCGGTCGCACGTGCCACAGGCAGCAATAGACCCTTGGAGACAAGTCGGCTGGAGGACGATGTATTGGATCGAGACGCAATTTGAGTGTTCCAACGTAACTAGGAGGCCCTGAATGTTACAATTAACTATCACTTTTTCGTCGGATTCGAGAATCTAGACTCACTGGAGACGGACTATAAGGTGCCCAACGCAGCAATATCCCCTTTTAGACAAGTCCGCTGGAGGACGATTTATTGAATCGCGACGCAATTTGGGTGCTAAATCGTCATTACAAGGCTCTGAACGTTACAATTAACTATCAATTTCGCGTCGGATTCGAAAATCTAGACTCACAGGAGGATGACCATAAGGTGCCCGATGCAGCAATAGACCCTTGGAGACCATTCGGCAGGAGGACGATATATTGACTCTCGACGCAAATTGAGTGTTCCATCGTCATTAGGAGGCGCTGACTGTTACAATTAACTATCATTTTAGCGTCGGATTCGAAAATCTACTCACAGGAGAAGGATCATATGGTGCCCGAGACAGCAATATCCCCTTGGATACATGTCGGCTGGAGGACGATGTATTGAATCTCGACGCAATTCGAGTGTTCAATCGTCATTAGGAGGCCCTGAACGTTACTATTAACAATCAGTTTTGCGTCTAATTAGAAAATCTAAACTCACATGAGAACGACCATAAGGTGCCCGAGGCAGCAATAGACCTTTGGTGACAAGTCGGCTGGACGACGATGTATTGAATCTCGACGCAATTTGAGTGTTCCATCGTCATTAGGAGGCCCTGAAAGTTACAATTAACTATCAGTTTTGCGTCGGATTCGGAAATCTAGACTCACAGGAGAACGACCATAAGGTGCCCGAGGCAGCAATTGACCCTTGCTAACAAGTTAGCTGAAGGACGATGTACTGAATCTAGACGCAATTTGAGTGTTCCATCGTCATTAGGAGGCGCTGAACGTTACAATCAACTATTATTTTAGCGTCGGATTCGAAAATCTACTCACAGGAGAAGGCTGATATGGTGCTTGAGACAGCAATATCCCCTTGGATACAAGTGGGCTGGAGGATGATGTATTGAATCTCGACGCAATTTGAGTGTTCCATCGCCATTAGGAGGCCCTGAACGTTACAATTTGCAATCAGATTTGCGTCGCATTAGAAATTCTAGACTCACAGGAGAACAACCATAAGGTGCCCGAGGCAGCAATAGACCCATGGAGACAAGTCGGCTGAAGGACGATGTATTGAATCTCGACGCAATTTGAGTGTTCCATCGTCATTAGGAGGCCCTGAAAGTTACAATTAACTATCAGGTTTGCGTCGGATTCGAAAATCTAGACTCATAGGAGAACGACTATAAGGTGCCAGAGGCAGCAATAGACCCTTGGAGACAAGTCGGCTGAAGGACGATGTATTGAATCTCGACGCAATTTGAGTGTTCCATCGTCATTAGGAGTCCCTGAACGTTACAATAAACTAACAGTTTCGCGTCGGATTCAAAAATCTAGACTCATAGGAGACGGACTATTTGGAGCCCGAGGCAGCCATAGACCCTTGGAGACAAGTCGGCTGGAGGACGATGTATTGGATCGCGAATCAATTTGAGTGCTCCATCGTCATTAGGAGGCCCTGAATGTTACAATTAACTATCAGTTTTTCGTCGGATTCAAAAATCTAGACTCACTGGAGACGGACCATAGGGTGCCCGAGGCTATATCACCTTGGAGACCAGTCCGCTGGAGGACGATGTATTGAATCGCGACGCAATTTGAGTGTTCGATCGTCATTAGGAAGCGCTGAACGTTACAATTCACCATAATGTTTGCGTCGGATTCGAAAATCTAGACTCACAGTAGAAGGATCATATTGTGCCCGAGACAGCAATATCCCCTTGGAAACAATTCGGCTGGAGGCCGATGTATTGAATCTCGACGCAATTTGAGTGATCCATCGGCATTAGGAAGCCTTGAACGTTACAATTAGCAATCAGTTTTGCGTCGCATTAGAAAATCTAGACTCACAGGAGAACGAATATAAGGTGCCCGAGGCAGCAACAGACCCATGGAAACAAGTCGGCTGAAGGACGTTGTATTGAATCTCGACGCAATTTGTGTGTTCCATCGTCATTAGGAGGCGCTGACTGTTACAATTAACTATCATTTTAGGGTCGGATTCGAAAATCTACTCACAGGAGAAGGATCATATGGTGCCCGAGACAGCGATATCCCGTTGGATACATGTCGGCTGGAGGACGATGTATTAAATCTCGACGCAATTTGAGTGTTCAATCGTCATTAGGAGGCCCTGAACGTTACTATTAACAATCAGTTTTGCGTCGGATTAGAAAATCTAAACTCACATGAGAACGACCATATGGTGCCCGAGGCAGCAATAGACCTTTGGTGACAAGTCGGCTGGACGACGATGTATTGAATCTCGACGCAATTTGTGTGTTCCATCGTCATTAGGAGGCCCTGAACGTTACAATTAACTATCAGTTTTGCGTCGGATTCGAAAATCTAGACTCACAGGACAACAATCATAAGCTGCCCCAGACAGCAATTGACCCTTGGAGACAGGTCGGCTGGAGGCCGATGTATTGGATCGCGACGCAATGTTACAATTAACTATCAGTTTTTCGTCGGATTCTAAAATCTAGACTCACTGGAGACGGACCATAAGGTACCCGAAGCAGCAATATCCCCTTGGAGACAAGTCGGCTGGAGGCCGGTGTATTGAATCTCGACGCAATTTGAGTGTTCCATCGTCATTAGGAGGCCCTGAACGTTACAATTAGCAATCAGTTTTGCGTCGCATTAGAAAATCTAGACTCACAGGAAAACGACCATAAGGTGCCCGAGGCAGCAATAGACTCTTGGAGGCAAGTCGGCTGGAGGACGATGTATTGGATCGCGTCGCAATTTGAGTGTTCCAACATATCTAGGAGGCCCTGAATGTTACAATGAACTATCAGTTTTTCGCCGGATTCGAGAATCTAGACTCACTGGAGACGGACCATAAGGTGCCCAAAGCAGCAATATCCCCTTTTAGACCAGTCCGCTGGAGGACGATTTATTGAATCGCGACGCAATTTGAGTGGTCCATCGTCATTAGGAGGCCCTGAATGTTACAATTAACTATCAGTGTTTCGTCGGATTCGAAAATCTAGACTCACTGGAGACGGACCATAAGGTGCCCGAAGCAGGAGACCAGTCCGCTGGAGGACGATGTATTGAATTGCGACCTAATTTGAGTGTTCCATCGTCATTAGGAGGCCCTGAACGTTACGATTAACTATCAGTTTCGCGTTGGATTCGAAAATCTAGACTCACACTAGAACGACCATAAGGTGCCCGAGGCAGCAATGGACTCTTGGAGACAAGTCTGCTGAAGGACGACGCAATTTGAGTGGTCCATCGGTATCAGGAGGCCCTGAACTTTACAATTAACTATTAGTTTCGCGTCGGATTCAAAAATCTACACTCACAGGAGATAGACCATTTGGTGCCCGAGGCAGCAATATCCCCTTGGAGTCAAGTCGGCTGATGGACGATGTATTGATCTCGACGCAATTTGAGTGTTCCATCGTCATTAGGAGGCCCTGAACTTTACAATTAACGATTAGTTTTGCGGCGGATTCGAAAACCTACACTCACAGGAGAAGGATCATATGGTGCCCTAGACAGCAATATCCCCTTGGAGACGAATCGGCTGGAGGCCGATATATTGATTCTCGACGCAATTTGAGTGTTCCATCGTCATTAGGAAGCCCTGAACGTTACAATTAACAATCAGTTTGGCGCCGGTTTCGAAAATCTAGACTCACAGGTCAGCGACCATAAGGAGCCCGAGGCAGCAATATCCCCATGGTGACATGTCGGCTGGAGGCCGGTAAGTTGAATCTCGATGCAATTTGAGTGTTCCATCGTCATTAGGAGGCCCTGAACGTTACAATTAACTATCAGTTTTGCGTCGGATTCGAAAAGCTGGACTCACAGGAGAACGATCATAAGGAGCCCCAGGCAGCAATAGACCCTTGGAGACAAGTCGGCTGGTGGACGATGTATTAGATCACGACGCAATTTGAGAGTTCCATCGTAACTAGGAGGCCCTGAATGTTACAATTAACTATCAGTTTTTCGTCGGGTTCGATAATCTAGACTCACCGGAGACGGACCATAAGGTGCCAGAAGCAGCAATAGACCCTTGGAGACAAGTCGGCTGGAGGACGATGTATTAAATCTCGACGCAATTTGAGTGTTCCATCGTCATTAGGAGGCCCTGAACGTTACAATTAACTATCAGTTTCGCGTTGGATTCGAAAATCTAGACTCACAGGAGAAGGACCATATGGTGCCCGAGGCAGCAATATCCCCTTGGAGACAAGTCGGCTGGAGGCAGATATATTGAGTCACGAGGCAATTTGAGTGTTTCATCGTCATTAGGAGGCCCTGAAAGTTACAATTAACTATCATTTTTGCGTCGGATTCGAATATCTAGACTCACACTAGAACGACCGTAAGGTGCCCGAGGCAGCAATAGACCCTTGGAGACAATTCGGCTGGAGCACGATGTATTGAATCTCGACGCAATTTGAGTGTTCCATCGTCATTACGTGGCCCTGACCGTTACAATTAACTATCAGTTTTACGTCGGGTTCGAAAATCTATACTCACCGGAGGCGGACCATAAGGTGCCCGAAGCAGCAATATCCCCTTGGAGACCAGTCCGCTGGAGTACGATGTATTGAATCGCGACGCAATTTGAGTGCTCCATCATCATTAGGAGGCCCTGAACGTTACAATTAACTATCAGTTTCGCGTCGGATTCGAAAATCTAGACTCACAGGAGAACGACCATAAGGTGCCCGAGGCAGCAATAGACCCTTGGAGACCATTCGGCTCTAGGACGATATATTGACTCTCGACGCAATTTGAGTGTTCCATCGTCATTAGGAGGCGCTGAACGTTACAATTAACTATCATTTTAGCGTCGGATTCGAAAATCTATTCACAGGAGATGGATCATATGGTGCCTGAGACAGCAAAATCCCCTTGGATACAAGTCGGCTGGAGGAGGATGTATTGAATCTCGACGCATTTTGAGTGTTCCATCGTCATTAGGAGGCCCTGAACGTTACTATTAACAATCATTTTAGCGTCGGATTCGAAAATCTACTCGCAGGAGAACGATCATATGGTGCCCGAGAAAGAAATATCCCCTTGGATACCAGTCGGCTGGAGGACGATGTATTGAATCTCGACGCTATTTGAGTGATCCGTCGTCATTAGGAGGCCCTGAACGTTACAATTAACTATCAGTTTCGCGTCGGATTATAAAATCTAGACTCACTGGAGACGGAACATAAGGTGCCCGAGGCTATATCCCCTTGGAGACCAGTCCGCTGGAGGACGATGTAGTGAATCTCGACGCAATTTGAGTGTTCCATCGTCATTAGCAGGCCGTGTACGTTACAATTAACTATCAGTTTTGCGTCGAAATAGAAAATCAAGACTCACAGGAAAACGATCATTAGGTGCCCCAGGCAGCAATAGACCCTTGAAGACAAGTCGGCTGGAGTAAGATGTATTGGATCGCGACGCAATTTGAGTGTTCCATCGTAACTAGCAGGATCTGAGTGTTACAATTAATCATGTTTTTCGTCGGATTCGAAAATCTACACTCACTGGAGACAGACCAAAAGGTGCCCGAAGCAGCAATATCCTATAGGAGACAAGTCCGCTGGAGTACGATGTATTGAAACGCGACGCAATTTGAGTGCTCCATCGTCATTACGAGGCCGTGAACGTTACAATTAACTATCAGTTTGCGTCGGATTCGAAAACGTAGAATCAAAGGAGACGGACCATGTGGTGCCCGAGGCAGCGATATCCCCTTGGAGACAATTCGGCTGGAGGACGATGTAGAGAATCTCGACGCAATTTGAGTGTTCCATCGTCATTAGGATGCCCTGAATGTTACAATTAACTATCAGTTTTTCGTCGGATTCGAAAATCTAGACCCACTGGAGAAGGACCATATGGTGCCCGAGGCAGCAATATCCCCTTGGAGACAAGTCGGCTGGAGGCAGATATATTGAGTCTCGAGGCAATTTGAGTGTTTCATCGTCATTAGGAGCCCCTGAAAGTTACAATTAACTATCATTTTTGCGTCGGATTCGAAAATCTAGACTCACAGGAGAACGACCATAAGGTGCCCGAGGCAGCAATTGACTCTTGGAGACAAGTCGGCTGAAGGACGACGCAATTTGAGTGTTCCATCGTCATTAGGAGGCCCTGAACTTTACAATTAACTATTAGTTTCGCGTCGGATTCAAAAATCTACGCTCACAGGAGAAGGACCATTTGGTGCCCGAGGCAGCAATATCCCCTTGGAGTCAAGTCGGCTGATGGACGATGTATTGAATCTCGTCGCAATTTGAGTGTTCCATCGTCATTAGGAGGCGCTGAACGTTACAATTAACTTTCATTCTAGCGTCGGGTTCGAAAATCTACTCACAGGAGAAGGCTCATATGGTGCCCGAGACAGCAATATCCCCTTGGAGACAAATCGGCTGAATGCCGATGTATTAAGTCTCGACGCAATTTGAGTGTTCCATCGTCATTAAGAGGCCCTGTACGTTACAATTAACTATCAGTTTTGCGTCGGATTCGGAAAATCTAGACTCACAGGAAAACGATCATTAGGTGCAACAGGCAGCAATAGTCCCTTGAAGACAAGTCGGCTGGAGTACGATGTATTGGATCGCGACGCAATTTGAGTGTTCCATCGTAACCAGCACTCCCTGAAAGTTACAATTAACCATCAGTTTTTCGTCGGATTCGAAAATCTAGACTCACTGGTGACGGACCATAAGGTGCCCGAAGCAGCAATATCCCCTTGGAGACCAGTCCGCTGGAGTACGATGTATTGAATCGCGACGCAATTTGAGTGCTCCATCGTCATTAGGAGGCACTGAACGTTACAATTAACTATCAGTTTCGCGTCGGATTCGAAAATCTAGACTCACAGAAGAAGGACCATGTGGTGCCCGAGGCAGCAAAATCCCCTTGGAGACAAGTCGGCTGGAGGACGATGTATTGAATCGTGACGCAATTTGAGTGTTGCATCGACATTAGGAGGCCCTGAACCTTACAATTAACTATCATTTTTGCGTCGGATTCCAAAATCTAGATTCACAGGGGAACGACCATAAGGTGCCCGAGGCAGCAATAGACCCTTGGAGACCATTCGGCTGGAGGACGATATATTGACTCTCGACGCAATTTGAGTGTTCCATCGTCATTAGGAGGCGCTGAACGTTACAGTTAACTATCATTTTAGCGTCGGATTCGAAAATCTATTCACAGGAGAAGGATCATATGGTGTCCGAGACAGCAATATCCCCTTGGATACAAGTCGGCTGGAGGACGATGTATTGAATCTCGACGCAATTTGAGTGCTCCATCGTCATTAGGAGGCCCTCAACGTTACAAGGAACTATTAGTTTCGCGTCGGATTCAAAAATTTAGACTCACAGGAGACGGACTATTTTGAGCCCGAGGCAGCAATAGACCCTTGGAGACAAGTCGGCTAGAGGACGATGTATTGGATCGCGAATCAGTTTGGGTGCTATATCGTCATTAGGAGGCCCTGAATGTTACAATTAACTATCAGTTTTTCGTTGGATTCAAAAATCTAGATTCACTGGAGACGGACCATAAGGTGCCTGAGGCTATATCCCCTTGGAGACCAGTCCGCTGGAGGACGATGTATTGAATCGCGACGCAATTTGAGTGTTCGATTGTCATTAGGAGGCGCTGAACGTTACAATTCACTATCATGTTTGCTTCGGATTCCCAAATCTCGACTCACAATAGAAGGATCATATTGTGCCCGAGACAACAATATGCCCTTGGATACAAGTCGGCTGGAGGCCGAAGTATTGAATCTCGACGCAATTTGAGAGTTCCATCGTCATTAGGAGGCCCTGACCGTTACAATTAACTATCATTTTAGCGTCGGATTCGAAAATCTACTCGCAGGAGAAGGATCATATGGTGCCCGACACAGAAATATCCCCTTGGATACAAGTCGGCTGGAGGACGATGTATTGAATCTCGACGCAATTTGAGTGTTCAATCGTCATTAGGAGGCCCTGAACGTTACTATTAACAATCACTTTTGCGTAGGATTCGAAAATCTAAACTCAAAGGAGAGCGACCATAAGGAGCCCGAGGCAGCAATATCCCAATGGAGACAAGTCGGCTGGAGGACTATGTATTGAATCTCGACGCAATTCGAGTGTTCCATCGTCATTATGAGGCCCTGAACGTTACAATTAACTATCAGTTTTTCGTCGGATTCGAAAATCTAAATTCACAGGAAAACGATCATAAGGTGTCCCAGGCAGCAATAGACCCTTGGAGACAAGTCGGCTGGAGGACGATGTAGTGAATCTCGACGCGATTTGAGTGATCCATCGTCATTAGGAGGCCCTGAACATTACAATTAACAATCAGTTTTGTGTCGGATTCTAAAATCTAGACCTACAGGGAAACGACCATAAGGTGCCCGAGGCAGCAATAGACCCTTGAAGACAAATCGGCTTAATGCCGATGCATTGAGTCTCGACGCAATTTGAGTGTTCCATCGTCATTAGGAAGCCCTGACCGTTACAATTAACAATCAGTTTCGCGTCGGATTCGAAAATCTAGACTCACAGGAGAGCGACCATAAGTAGCCCGAGGCAGCAATATCACCATGGAGACAAGTCGGCTGGAGGACGATGTATTGAATCTCGACGCAATTTGAGTGTTCCATCGTCATTAGGAGGCCCTGTACGTTACAATTAACTATCAGTTTTGCGTCGGATTCGAAAATCTAGACTCACGGGAAAACGATCATTAGGTGCCCCAGGTAGCAATAGTCCCTTGAAGACAAGTCGGCTGGAGTACGATGTTTTGGATCGCGACGCAATTTGAGTGTTCCATCATAACCAGCAGGCCCTGAAAGTTACAATTAACCATCAGTTTTTCGTCGGATTCGAAAATCTAGACTCACTGGAGACGGACCATATGGTGCCCGAAGCAGCAATATCCCCTTGGAGACCAGTCCGCTGGAGTACGATGTATTGAATCGCACGGCAATTTGAGTGCTCCATCGTCATTAGGTGGCCCTGAACGTTACAATTAACTATCAGTTTCGCGTCGGATTCGAAAATCTAGACTCACAGGAGAAGGACCATGTGGCGCCCGAGGCAGCAAAATCCCCTTGGAGACAAGTCGGCTGGAGGACGATGTATTGAATAGAGACGCAATTTGAGTGTTGCATCGTCATTAGGAGGCCCTGAACGTTACAATTAACTATCATTTTTGCGTCGGATTCGAAAATCTAGACTCACAGGAGAACGACCATAAGGTGCCCGAGGCAGCAATAGACCCTTGGAGACCATTCGGCTGGAGGACGATATATTGACTCTCGACGCAATTTGAGTGTTCCATCGTCATTAGGAGGCGCTGAACGTTACAGTTAACTATCATTTTAGCATCGGATTCGAAAATCTATTCACAGGAGAAGGATCATATGGTGCCCGAGACAGCAATATCCCCTTGGATACAAGTCGGCTGGAGGACGATGTATTGAATCTCGACGCAATTTGAGTGCTCCATCGTCATTAGGAGGCTCTGAACGTTACAATAAACTATTAGTTTCGCGTCGGATTCAAAAATCTAGACTCACAGGAGATGGACTATTTGGAGCCCGAGGCAGCAATAGACCCTTGGAGACAAGTCGGCTGGAGGACGATGTATTGGATCGCGAATCAATTTGGATGCTCCATCGTCTTTAGGAGGCCCTGAATGTTACAATTAAATTTTAGTTTTTCGTCGGATTAGAAAATCTAGACCCACATGAGAACGACCATAAGGTGCCAGAGGCAGCAATAGACCTTTGGAGACAAATCGGCTGAAGGACGATGTATTGAATCTCGGCGCAATTTGAGTGCTCCATCGTCATTAGGAGGCCCTGAACGTTACAATAAACTATTAGTTTCGCGTCGGAATCAAAAATCTAGACTCACAGGAGACGGACTATTTTGAGTCCGAGGCAGCAATAGACCCTCGGAGACAAGTCGGCTGGAGGACGATGTATTGGATCGCGAATCAATTTGGGTGCTCCATCGTCATTAGGAGGCCCTGAATGTTACAATTAAATATCAGTTTTTCGTCGGATTCAAAAATTTAGACTCACTGGAGACGGACCATAAGGTGCCTGAGGCTATATCCCCTTGGAGACCAGTCCGCTGGAGGACGATGTATTGAATCGCGACGCAATTTGAGTGTTCCATCGTCATTAGGAGGCCCTGAACGTTGCAATTAACAATCAGTTTCGCGTCGGATTCGAAAATCTAGACTCACAGGAGAAGGACCATATGGTGCCCGAGGCAGCAATATCCCCTTGGAGACAAGTCGTCTGGAGGATGATGTATTGAATCTCGACGGAATTTGGGTGTTCCATCGTCATTAGGAGGCGCTGAACGTTACAATTAACTATCATTTTAGCGTCGGATTCGAAAATCTACTCGCAGGAGAAGGATCATATGGTGCCCGAGACAGAAATATCCCCTTGGATACAAGTCGGCTGGAGGACGATGTATTGAATCTCGACGCTTTTTGAGCGATCCGTCGTCATTAGGAGGCGTTGAAAGTTGCAATTAACTATCAGTTTCGCATCGGATTAGAAAATCTAGACTCACTGGAGACCGACCATTAGGTGCCCGAGGCTATATCCCCTTGGAGACAAGTCCGCTGGAGGACAATGTATTTAATCGCGACATAATTTGAGTGCTTCATCGTCTTTAGGTGGCCCTGAACGTTACAATTTACTATCAGTTTTGCGTCGGATTCGAAAACGTAGAATCACCGGAGACAGACCATGTGGTGCCCGAGGCAGCGATATCCCCTTGGAGACAAGTCGGCTGGAGGACGATGTAGTGAATCTCGACGCAATTTGAGTGTTCCATCGTCATTAGGAGGCCCTGTACGTTACAATTAACTATCAGTTTTGCGTCGTTATAGAAAATCTAGACTCACAGGAAAACGATCATTAGGTGCCCCAGGCAGCAATTGACCCTTGAAGACAAGTCGGCTGGAGTACGATGTATTGGATCGCGACGCAATTTGAGTGTTCCATCGTAACTAGCAGGCCCTGAATGTTACAATTAACCATCAGTTTTTCGTCGGATTCGAAAATCTAGACTCACAGGAGACGGACCACATGGAGCCCGAGGGAGCAATATCCCCTTGTAGACAAGCCGGCTGGAGGTCTCGACGCAATTTGAGTGTTCCATCGTCATTAGGAGGCGCTTAACGTTAGAATTAACTGTCATTTTTGCGTCGGATTCGAAAATGTAGACTCACAGGAGAAGGATCATATGTGCCCGAGACAGCAATATCCCCTTGGAGACAAGTCGGCTGGAGGACGTTGTAGTGAATCTCGACGCAATTTGAGTGTTCCTTCGTCATTAGGAGGCCATGAACGTTACAATTAAATATCTGTTTTGAGTCGGATTTGAAAGTCTAGACTCGCTGGAGAACGACCATACGGTGCCCGAGGCACCAATACACCCTTGGAGACAAGTCGGCTCGAGGCCGATGTATTCAATCTCGACGCGATTTGAGTGTTCCATCGTCAATATGAGGCCCTGAACGTTACAATTAACTATCTGTTTTGCGTCGGATTCAAAAATCTAGACTAACAGAAGAACGACCCGAGGCAGCAATGGACTCTTGGAGGCAAGTCGGCTGAAGGACGATGTATTGAATCTCGACGCAATTTGAGTGTTCTATCGTCATTAGGACGCTCTGAATGTTACAATTAACTATCAGTTTGGCGTCGCGTTCGAAACCCTAGCCTCACAGGAGAACGATCATAAGGTGCCCGAGGCAGCAATAGACCCTTGGAGACAAGTCGGCTGGAGGACGATGTATTTTATCGCGACGCAATTTGAGTGTTCCATCGTAACTAGGAGGCCCTGGATGTTACAATTAACTATCACTTTTTCGACGGATTCGATAGTCTAGACTCACCGGAGACGGACCATAAGGTGCCCGAAGCAGCAATAGTCCCTTGGAAACCAGTCGGCTGGAGGACGATGTATTGAATCTGGACGCGATTTGAGTGTTCAATCGTTATTAAGAGGCGCTGAACGTTACAATTAACTATCAGTTTTGCGTCGGATTCGAAAATCTAGACTCACAGGAGAAGGATCATATGTGCCCGAGACAGCAATATCCCCTTGGAGACAAGTCGGCTGGAGGACGTTGTAGTGAATCTCGACGCAATTTGAGTGTTCTGTCGTCATTGGGTGGCGCTGAACGTTACAATTCACTATCATTTTTGCGTCTAATTCGAAAATCTAGACTCACAGGACAAGAATCATATAGTGCCCGAGACAGCAATAACCCCTTGGAGAGCAGTCGGCTGGAGGCCGATGTAATGTATCTCGCCGCAATTTGAGTGTTCCATCGTCATTAGGAGGCCCTGAACGTTACAATTAACTATCAGTTATGCGTCGGATTCGAAAACGTAGAATCACCGGAGACGGACCATGTGGTGCCCGAGGCAGCGATATCTCCTTGGAGACAAGTCGGCTGGAGGACGTTGTAGTGAATCTCGACGCAATTTGAGTGTTCCTTCGTCATTAGGAGGCCATGAACGTTACAATTAACTATCTGTGTTGCATCGGATTCGAAAATCTGGACTCGCTGGAGAACGACCATAAGGTGCCCGAGGTAGCAATACACCCTTGGAGACAAGTCGGCTGGAGAACGATGTATTGAATCTCGACGCAATTTGATTGTTCCATCGTCATTAGGAGGCCCTGAACGTTACAATTAACTATTAGTTCCGCGTCGTATTCGAAAATCTAGACTCACAGGAGACGGACCACATGGAGCCCGAGGGAGCAATATCCCCTTGTAGACAAGCCGGCTGGAGGTCTCGACGCAATTTGAGTGTTCCATCGTCATTAGGAGGCGCTTAACGTTAGAATTAACTGTCATTTTTGCGTCGGATTCGAAAATGTAGACTCACAGGAGAACGACCATAAGGTGCCCGAGGCAGCAATATCCCTTTGGAGGCAAATCGGCTGAGTGCCGATATATTGATTCTCGACGCAATTTGAGTGTTCCATCGTCATTAGGAAGCCCTGAACGTAACAATTAACAATCAGTTTGGCGTCGGTTTCGAAAATGTAGACTCACAGGACAGCGACCATAAGGAGCCCGAGGCAGCAATATCCCCTTGGAGACAAGTGTACTGGAGGCCGATGTATTGAATCTCGACGCAATTTGAGTGTTCCATCGTCATTAGGAAGCCCTGAACGTTACAATTAACTATCAGTTTTTCGTCGGATTCGAAAAGCTGGACGCACAGGAGAACGATCATAAGGAGCCCCAGGCAGCAATAGACTCTTGGAGACAAGTCGGCTGGTGGACGATGTATTAGATCGCGACGCAATTTGCGTGTTCCATCGTAACTAGGAGGCCCTGAATGTTACAATTAACTACCAGTTTTTCGTCGGGTTCGATAATGTAGACTCACCGGAGACGGACCATAAGGTGCCAGAAGCAGCAATAGACCCTTGGAGACAAGTCGGCTGGAGGACGATGTATTGAATCTCGACGCAATTTGAGTGTTCCATCGTCATTAGGTGGCCCTGACCGTTACAATTAACTATCAGTTTTACGTCGGGTTCGAAAATCTAGACTCACAGGTGAACGATCATAAGGTGCCCGAGGCAGCAATAGACCCTTGGAGACAAATCGGCTGAATGCCGATGTATTGCGTCTCGACGCAATTTGAGTGTTCCATCGTCATTAGGAAGCCCTGACCGTTACAATTAACAATTAGTTTCATGTCGGATTCGAAAATCTAGACTCACAGGAGAGCGACCATAAATAGCCCGAGGCAGCAATATCACCATGGAGACAAGTAGGCTGGAGGACGATGTATTGAATCGCGACGCAATTTGTGTGCTCCATCATCATTAGGAGGCCCTGAAGGTTAGAATTAACTATCAGTTTGGCGTCGGATTCGAAAATCTAGACTCACAGGAGAAGGACCATGTGGTGCCCGAGGCAGCAATAGACCCTTGGAGACCATTCGGCTGGAGGACGATATATTGACTCTCGACGCAATTTGAGTGTTCCATCGTCATTAGGAGGCCCTGAACTTTACAATTAACTATTAGTTTCGCGTCGGATTCAAAAATATACACTCACAGGAGACGGACCATTTGGTGCCCGAGGCAGCAATATCCCCTTGGAGACAAGTCGGCTGGTGGACGATGTATTAGATCGCGACGCAATTTTAGTGTTCCATCGTAACTAGG
Organism: Schistocerca americana; assembly: GCF_021461395.2. Classification (NCBI taxonomy): domain Eukaryota; kingdom Metazoa; phylum Arthropoda; class Insecta; order Orthoptera; family Acrididae; genus Schistocerca; species Schistocerca americana. Next base: position 772,758,840 of record NC_060123.1, read on the forward strand.
AGGCCCTGAATGTTACAATTAACTATCAGTTTTTCGTCGGGTTCGATAATCTAGACTCACTGGAGACGGACCATTAGGTACCCGAAGCAGCAATATCCCCTTGGAGACCTGTCCGCTGGAGGACGATGTATTGAATCGCGACGCAATTTGAGTGCTCCATCGTCATTAGGAGGCCCTGTACGTTGGAATTAACTATCAGTTTCGCGTCGGATTCGAAAATCCAGACTCACAGGAGAAGGACCATGTGGTGCCCGAGGCAGCAAAATCCCCTTGGAGACAAGTCGGCTGGAGGACGATGTATTGAATCGAGCCGCAGTTTGAGTGTTGCATCGTCATTAGGAGGCCCTGAACGTTACAATTAACTATCATTTTTGCGTCGGATTCGAAAATCTACTCGCAGGAGAAGGATCATGTGGTGCCCGAGAAAGAAATATCCCCTTGGATACAAGTCGGCTGGAGGACGATGTATTGAATCTCGACGCTATTTGAGTGATCCGTCGTCATTAGGAGGCCCTGAACGTTACAATTAACTATCAGTTTCGCGTCGGATTCGAAAATCTAGACTCACAGGAGAACGACCATAAGGTGCCCGAGGCAGGAATAGACCCTTGGAGACAATTCGGCTGGAGCACGATGTATTGACTCTCGACGCAATTCGAGTGTTCCATCTTTATTAGGAGGCGCTGAACGTTACAATTAACTTTCATTCTAGCGTCGGGTTCGAAAATCTACTCACAGGAGAAGGATCATATGGTGCCCGAGACAGCAATATCCCATTGGAGACAAATCGGCTGGAGGCCGATGTATGGACTCTCGTCGCAATTTGATTGTTCCATCGCCATTAGGAGGCCCTGAACGTTACAATTAACTATCTGTTTTGCGTCGGATTCGAAAATCGAGACTCACAGGAGAACTGCCATAAGGTGCCCGAGGCAGCAATGGACTCTTGGAGACAAGTCGGCTGAAGGACGACGCAATTTGAGTGTTCCATCGTCATTAGACGGCCCTGAACTTTACAATTAACTACTAGTTTCGCGTCGGATTCAAAAATCTACGCTCACAGGAGATGGACCATTTGGTGCCCGAGGCAGCAATATCCCCTTGGAGTCAAGTCGGCTGATGGACGATGTATTGAATCTCGACGCAATTTGAGTGTTCCATCGTCATTAGGAGGCCCTGAACGTTACAATTAACTATCAGTTTTTCGTCGGGTTCAAAAATCTAGCCTCACTGGAGACGGACCATAAGGTGCCTGAGGCTATATCCCCTTGGAGACCAGTCCGCTGGAGGACGATGTATTGAATCGCGACGCATTTTGAGTGTTCGATCGTCATTAGGAGGCGCTGAACGTTACAATTCACTATCATGTTTGCGTCGGATTCGAAAATCTAGACTCACAGTAGAAGGATCATATTGTGCCCGAGACAGCAATATCCCCTTGGAGACAAGTCGGCCTGAGGCCGAAGTATTGAATCTCGACGCAATTTGAGTGTTCCATCGGCATTTGGAAGCCCTGAACGTTACAATTAACAATCAGTTTCGCGTCGGATTCGAAAATCTAGACTCACTGTAGACGGACCATAGGGTGCCCGAAGCAGCAATATCCCCTTGGAGACCAGTCCGCTGGAGGACGATGTATTGAATCGCGACGTAATTAGAGTTCTCCATCGTCATTAGGAGGCCCTGAACGTTACAATTAACTATCAGTTTTGCGTCGGATTCGAAAATCTAGACTCAATGGATACGGACCACATCGAGCCAGAGGCAGCAATATCCCCTTGTCGACAAGTCGGCTGGAGGTCGATGTATTGAATCTCGACGCGATTTGAGTGTTCCTTCGTCATCAGGAGGCCCTGAACGTAACAATTAACCATCTGTTTTGCGTCGGATTCGAAATTCTAGACTCACAGGAGAACGACCATAAGGTGCCCGAGGCAGCAATAGACCCATGGAGACAAGTCGGCTCGAGGCCGATGTATTGAATCTCGACGCAATTTGAGTGCTCCATCGTCATTAGGAGGCCCTGAACGTTACAATTAACTATCATTTTAGCGTCGGATTCGAAAATCTGTTCACAGGAGGAGGATCATATGGTGCCCGAGACAGCAATATGCCCTTGGTGAAAAGTCGGCTGAAGGACGATATATATCTCGACGCGATTTGAGTGTTCCTTCGTCATTAGGAGGCGCTGAACGTTACAATTAACTATCATTTTTGCGTCGGATTCGAAAATCTAGACTCACAGGAGAACGACCATAAGGTGCCCGAGGCAGCAATAGACCCTTGGAGACAAGTCGACTGGAGGACGATGTATTGCCTCTCGACGCAATTTGAGTGTTCCATCGTCATTAGGAGGCGCTGAACGTTACAATTAACTATCATTTTAGCGTCGGTTTCGAAAATCTACCCACAGGAGAAGGATCATATGGTGCCCGAGACAGCAATATCCCCTTGGAGAAAACTCGGCTGAGGGACGATGTATTGAATAGCGACGCAATTTGAGTGTTCCATCGTCATTAGGAGGCCCTGAACGTTACAATTAACTATCAGTTTCGCGTCGGATTCAAAATTCTAGACTCACAGGAGACGGACCATTTGGTGCCCCAGGCGGCAATATCCCCTTGGAGACAAATCGGCTGGAGGACGATGTATTCAATCTCGACCCAATTTGAGTGGTCTATCGTCATTAGGAGGCGCTGAACGTTACAATTCACTATCATTTTTGCGTCGTATTCGACTAATCTAGACTCACAGAAGAAGGCTCATATGGTGCCCGAGACAGCAATATCCTCTTGGAGACAAGTCGGCTGGAAGACGATGTATTGAATCTAGACGCAATGCGTGTGTTCTGTCGTCATTAGGAGGCCCTGAACGTTAAAATTAACTATCAGTTTCGCGTCGGAATCGAAAATGTAGACTCACAGGAGACGGACCACATGGAGCCCGAGGCAGCAAAATCCACTTGTAGACAAGTCAGCTGGAGGTCGATGAATTGACTCTCGACGCAATTTGAGTGTTCCATCGTCATTAGGAGGCCCTGAACGTTACAATTAACTATCAGTTTCGCGTCGGATTCGAAAATCTAGACTCACAGGAGACGGACCATATGAAGCCCGAGGCAGCAATATGCCCTTGGAGAAAAGTCGGCTGAAGGACGATATATATCTCGACGCAATTTGAGAGATCCATCGTCATTAGGAGGCGCTGAACGTTACAATTAACTATCATTTTAGCGTCGGTTTCGAAAATCTACCCACAGGAGAAGGATCATACGGTGCCCGAGACAGCAATATCCCCTTGGAGACAAGTCGGCTGAAGGACGATGTATTGATACTCACCGCAATTTGAGTGTTCCATCGTCATTAGGGGGCCCTGAACGTTACAATTAACTATCAGTTTCGCGTTGGATTCAAATATCTAGACTCACAGGAGACGGAACATTTGGTTGCCGAAGCAGCAATATCCCCTTGGAGACAAATCGGCTGGAGGACGATGTATTGAATCCCGACGCAATTTGAGTGCTCCATCGTCATTAGGAGGCCCTGAACATTACAATTAACTATAAGTTTTGCGTCGGATTCGAAAACGTAGAATCACCGGAGACGGACCATGTGGTGCCCGAGGCAGCGATATCCCCTTGGAGACAAGTTAGCTGGAGGACGATGTAGTGAATCTCGACGAATTTGAGTGTTCCTTCGTCATTAGGATGCCCTGAACGTTACAATTAACTATCTGTTTTGCGTCGGATTCGAAAATCTAGACTCATAGGAGAACGACCATCAGGTGCCCGAGGCAGCAATAGACCCTTGGAGACAAGTCGGCTCGAGGCTGCTGTTTTGAATCTCGACACAATTTGAGTGTTCCATCGTCATTAGGAGGCCCTGAACGTTACAATTAACTATCTGTTTTGCGTCGGATTCGAAAATCTAGACTCACAGGAGAACGACAAGAAGGTGCTCGAGGCTGCAATAGACTCTTGGAGACAAGTCGGCTTAATGCAGATGTATTGAATCTCGGCGCAATTTGAGTGTTCCATCGTCATTAGGAGGCCCTGAACGTTACAACTATCAGTTTCTCGTCGGATTCGAAAATCTAGACTCACAGGAGACGGTCCATTTGGTGCCCGAGGCAGCAATATCCCCTTGTAGACAAGTCGGCTGGAGATCGATGTATTGACTCTCGACGCAATTTGAGCGTTCCATGGTCATTAGGAGGCGCTGAACGTTACAATGAACTATCATTTTTGCGTCGGATTCGAAAATCTAGTCACAGGAGACGGACCATATGGTGCCCGAGGCAGCAATATCCCCTTGAAGACAAGTTGGCTGAAGGCCGATGTATTGAATCTCGACGCAATTTGAGTGTTCCATCGTCATTTGGAGGCCCTGAATGTTACAATTAACTGTCAGTTTTTCGTCGGATTCGAAAATCTATACTCACTGGAGACGGACCATAAGATGCCCTAAGCAGCAATATCCACTTGGGGACCAGTCCGCTGGAGGACGATGTATTGAATCGCGACGTAATTAGAGTGCTCCATCGTCATTAGGAGGCCCTGAACTTTACAATAAACCATCATTTTAGCGTCGGATTCGAACATCTACTCACAGGAGAAGGATCATATGATGCCCGAGACAGCAATATCCCCTTGGAGACAAGTCGGCTGAGGGACGATGTATTGAATAGCGACGCAATTTGAGTGTTCCATCGTCATTACGAGGCCCTGAACGTTACAATTAACTATCTGTTTTGCGTCGGATTCGAAAATCTAGACTCATAGGAGAACGACCAGAAGGTGCCCGAGGCAGCAATAGACTCTTGGAGACAAGTCGGCTGGAGGCCGATGTATTGATTCTCGACGGAATTTGAGTGTTCCATCGTCATTAGGAGGCCCTAAATGTTACAATTAACTGTCAGTTTTTCGTCGGATTCGAAAATCTAGACTCACTGTAGACGGACCATAGGGTGCCCGAAGCAGCAATATCCCCTTGGAGACCAGTCCGCTGGAGGACGATGTATTGAATCGCGACGTAATTAGAGTTCTCCATCGTCATTAGGAGGCCCTGAACGTTACAATTAACTATCAGCTTTGCGTCGGATTCGAAAATCTAGACTCAATGGATACGGACCACATCGAGCCCGAGGCAACAATATCCCCTTGCCGACAAGTCGGCTGGAGGTCGATGTATTGAATCTCGACGCGATTTGAGTGTTCCTTCGTCATTAGGAGGCCCTGAACGTAACAATTAACCACCTGTTTTGCGACGGATTCGAAAATCTAGACTCACAGGAGAACGACCATAAGGTGCCCGAGGCAGCAATAGACCCATGGTGACAAGGCGGCTCGAAGCCGATGTATTGAATCTCGACGCAATTTGAGTGTTCCATCGTCATTAGGAGGCCCTGAGCGTTACAATTAATTATCAGTTTTGCGTCGGATTCGAAAATCTAGACTCACAGGAGACGGACCACATCGAGCCCGAGGCAGCAATATCCCCTTGTAGACAAGTCGGCTGGAGGTCGATGTATTGAATCTCGACGCGATTTGAGTGTTCCTTCGTCATTAGGAGGCCCTGAACGTCACAATTAACCATCTGTTTTGCGTCGGATTCGAAATTCTAGACTCACAGGAGAACCACCATAAGGTGCCCGAGGCAGCAATAGACCCATGGAGACAAGTCGGCTCGAGGCCGATGTATTGAATCTCGACGCAATTTGAGTGCTCCATCGTCATTAGGAGGCCCTGAACGTTACAGTTAACTATCATTTTAGCGTCGGATTCGAAAATCTATTCACAGGAGGAGGATCATATGGTGCCCGAGACAGCAATATGCCCTTGGAGAAAAGTCGGCTGAAGGACGATATAGATCTCGACGCGATTTGAGTGTTCCTTCGTCATTAGGAGGCGCTGAACGTTACAATTAACTATCATTTTTGCGTCGGATTCGAAAATCTAGACTCACAGGAGAACGACTATAAGGTGCCCGAGGCAGCAATAGACCCTTGGAGACAAGTCGACTGGAGGACGATGTATTGCCTCTCGACGCAATTTGAGTGTTCCATCGTCATTAGGAGGCGCTGAACGTTACAATTAATTATCATTTTAGCGTCGGTTTCGAAAATCTACCCACAGGAGAAGGATCATATGGTGCCCGAGACAGCAATATCCCCTTGGAGACAAGTCGGCTGAAGGACGATGTATTGATACTCACCGCAATTTGAGCGTTCCATCGTCATTAGGAGGCCCTGAACGTTACAATTAACTATCAGTTTCGCGTCGGTTTCAAATATCTAGACTCACAGGAGACGGACCATTTGGTTTCCGAAGCAGCAATATCCCCTTGGAGACAAATCGGCTGGAGGACGATGTATTGAATCTCGACGCAATTTGAGTGCTCCATTGTCATTAGGAGGCCCTGAACGTTACAATTAACTATAAGTTTAGCATCGGATTCGAAAACGTAGAATCACCGGAGACGGACCATGTGGTGCCCGAGGCAGCGATATCCCCTTGGAGACAAGTCAGCTGGAGGACGATGTAGTGAATCTCGACGAATTTGAGTGTTCCTTCGTCATTAGGATGCCCTGAACGTTACAATTAACTATCTGTTTTGCGTCGGATTCGAAAATCTAGACTCACAGGAGAACGACCATGTGGTGCCCGAGGCAGCAATAGACCCTTGGAGACAAGTCGGCTCGAGGCCGCTGTTTTTAATCTCGACACAATTTGAGTGTTCCATCGTCATTAGGAGGCCCTGAACGTTACAATTAACTATCTGTTTTGGTCGGATTCGAAAATCTAGACTCACAGGAGAACGACAAGAAGGTGCCCGAGGCAGCAATAGACTCTTGGAGACAAGTCGGCTTAATGCCGATGTATTGAATCTCGACGCAATTTGAATGTTCCATCATCATTAGGGGCCCTGAACGTTATAATTAACTATCAGTTGCGCGTCGGATTCGAAAATCTAGACTCACTGGAGAACGACCAGAAGGTGCCCGAAGCAGCAGTAGACTCTTGGAGACAAGTCGGGTGAATGCCGATGTATTGAGTCTCGACGCAATTTGAGTATTCCATCGTCATTAGGTGCCCCTGAACGTTACAATTAACTATCATTTTAGCGTCGGATTCGAAAATCTACTAACAGGAGGAGGATCATATGGTGCCCGAGACAGCAATATCCCCTTGGAAACAAGTCGGCTGAAGGACGATGTATTGAATCTAAACGCAATGTGAGTGTTCCATCGTCATTAGGAGGCCCTGAACGTTACAATTAACTATCAGTTTCGCGTCGGATTCGAAAATGTAGACTCACAGGAGACGGACCACATGGGGCCCGAGGCAGCAAAATCCCCTTGTAGACAAGTCAGCTGGAGGTCGATGAATTGACCCTCGACGCAATTTGAGTGTTGCATCGTCATTAGGAGGCCCTGAATGTTACAATTAACTGTCAGTTTTTCGTCGGATTCGAAAATCTATACTCACTGGAGACGGATTATAAGGTGCTCGAAGCAGCAATATCCCCTTATGGACCAGTCCGCTGGAGGACGATGTATTGAATCGCGACGTTATTAGAGTGCTCCATCGTCATTAGGAGGCCCTGAACGTTACAATTAACTATCAGTTTCGCGTCGGATTCGAAAATCTAGACTCACAGGAGAACGACCAGAAGGTGCCCGAAGCAGCAATAGACTCTTGGAGACAAGTCGGCTGAATGCCGATGTATTGAGTCTCGACGCAATTTGAGTGTTCCATCGTCATTAGGAGGCCCTGAACGTTACAATTAACTATCAGTTTCGCGTCGGATTCGAAAATCTAGAATCACAGGAGACGGACCACATGAAGCCCGAGGCAGCAATATCCCCATGTAGACAAGTCGTCTGGAGATCGATGTATTGACCCTCGACGCAATTTGAGTGTTCCATCGTCATTAGGAGGCGCTGAACGTTACAATGAACTATCATTTATGCGTCGGATTCGAAAATCTAGACTCACAGGAGAAGGCTCATATGGTGCCCGAGACAGCAATATCCCCTTGGAGACAAGTCGGCTAAATGCCGATGTATTGAGTCTCGACGCAATTTGAGTGTTCCATCGTCATTAGGAGGCCCTGAACGTTACAATTAACTATCAGTTTCGCGTCGGATTCGAAACTGTAGACTCACAGGAGACGGACCACATGGAGCCCGAGGCAGCAAAATCCACTTGTAGACAAGTCAGCTGGAGGTCGATGAATTGACTCTCGACGCAATTTGAGTGTTCCATCGTCATTAGGAGGCCCTGAACGTTATAATAAACTATCAGTTTTGCGTCGGATTCGAAAATCTGGACTCACAGGAGAACGACGATAAGGTGCCCGAGGCAGCAATAGACCCATGGAGACAAGTCGGCTCGAGGCCGATGTTTTGAATCTCGACGCAATTTGAGTGTTCCATCGTCATTAGGAGGCCCTGAACGTTACAATTAACTATCTGTTTCGCGTCGGGTTCGAAAATCTAGACTCATAGGAGGACGACCAGAAGGTGCCCGAGGCAGAAATAGACTCTTGGAGACAAGTCGGCTGAATGCCGATGTATTGAATCTCGACGCAATTTGAGTGTTCCATCGTCATTAGGAGGCCCTGATCGTTACAATTAACTATCAGTTTCGCGTCGGATTCGAAAATCTAGACTCACAGGAGACGGACCACATGAAACCCGAGGCAGCAATATCCCCTTGGAGACAAGTTGGCTGGAGGCCGATGTATTGATTCTCGACGCAATTTGAGTGTTCCATCGTCATTAGGAGGCCCTGAATGTTACAATTAACTGTCAGTTTTTCGTCGGATTCGAAAATCTAGACTCACTGGAGACGGACCATAAGGTGCCCGAAGCAGCAATATCCCCTCGGAGACCAGTCCGCTGGAGGACGATGTATTGAATCGCGACGTAATTAGAGTTCTCCATCGTCGTTAGGAGGCCCTGAACGTTACAATTAACAGTCAGATTTGCGTCGGATTCGATAACGTAGAATGACCGGAGACGGACCAAGTGGTGCCCGAGACAGCGATATCCCCTTGGAAACAAGTCCGCTGGAGGACGATGTAGTGAATATCGACGCAATTTGTGTGTTCCTTCGTCATTAGGAGGCCCTGAACGTTACAATTAACTATCGGTTTTGCGTCGGATTCGAAAATCTAGACTCACAGGAGAACGACCATAAGATACCTGAGCCAGCAATAGACCCTTGGAGACAAGTCGGCACGAGGCCCATGTATTTAATCTCGACGCAATTTGAGTGTTCCATCGTCATTAGGAGTCCCTGAACGTTAACAATTAACTATCTGCTTTGCGTCGGATTCGATAATTTAGACTCACAGGAGATCGTACATAAGGTACCCGAGGCAGCAATAGACTCTTGAAGACAAGTCAGATGAAGGACGATGTATTGAATCTCGACGCAATTTAAGTGTTCCATCGTCATTATCAGGCCCTGAACTATCAGTTTCGCGTCGGACTAAAAATCTAGACCCACAGGTGACGGACCACATGGAGCCCGAGGCAGCATTATCCCCTTGTAGACAAGTCGGCTGGAGGTCGATGTATTGACTCCCAACGCAATTTGAGTGTTCCATCGTCATTACGAGGCGCTGAACGTTACAATTAACTATCATTTTTGCGTTGGATTCGAAAATCTAGACTCACAGGAGACGGAACATATGGTACCCGAGGCACCAATATCCCCTTGGAGACAAGTCGCCTAGAGGTCGATGAATTGAATCTAGACGCCATTTGAGTGTTCCATCGTTATTAGGAGGCCCTGAACATTACAATTAACTATCAGTTTTGCGTCGGATTCTAAAATCTAGGCTCACTGGGGAACGACCATAAGGGGCCCGAGGCAGCAATAGAACCTTGGAGACAAATCGGCTGAATGCCGATATATTGAATCTCGACGCAATTAGAGTGTTCCATCGTCATTAGGAAACCCTGAGCGTTACAATTAGCAATCAGTTTCGCGTCGGATTCGAAAATCTAGACTCACAGGTGAGCGACCATAAGGAGCCCGAGGCAGCAATATCCCCATGGAGACAATCAGGCTGGAGGACGATGTATTTAATCTCGACGCAATTTGAGTGTTCCATCGTCATTAGGAGGCCCTGAACGTTACAATTAACTATCAGTTTCGCGTCGGATTCGAAAATCTAGACTCACAGGAGAACGACCATAAGGTGCCCGAGGCAGCAATAGACCCTTGGAGACAAATCGGCTGGAGGACGTGGTGTTGGATCGCGACGCAATTTGAGTGTTCCATCGTCATTAGGAGGCCCTGAATGATACAATTAACTATCAGTTTTTCGTCGGATTCGAAAATCTAGACCCACTGGAAACGGACCATAAGGTGCCCGAGGCAGCAATATCCCTTTGGAGACAAGTCTGATTGAGGACGATGTGTTGAATCGCGACTCAATTAGAGTGTTCCATCGTCATTAGGAAACCCTGAGCGTTACAATTAACAATCAGTTTCGCGTCGGTATCGAAAATCTAGACTCACAGGTGAGCGACCATAAGGAGCCCGAGGCTGCAATATCCCCATGGAGACAATCAGGCTGGAGGACGATGTATTTAATCTCGACGCAATTTGAGTGTTCCATCGTCATTAGGAGGCGCTGAACTTTACAATTAACTATCATTTTAGCGTCGGATTCGAAAATCCACTCACACGAGAAGGATCATATGGTGACCGAGACATCAATATCCCCTTGGATACAAGTCGGCTGGACGACGATGTATTGAATCTTGAAGCAATTTGAGTGTTCTATCGTCATTAGGAGGCCCTGAACGCTACAATTAACTATCAGTTTTGCGTCGGATTCGAAAATCTAGACTCACAGGAGAACGATCATAAGGTGCCCGAGGCTGCAATAGACCCTTGGAGACAAGTCGGCTCGAGGACGATACATTGGATCACGACAAAATTTGAGTGTTCCCTCGTCATTTGGAGGCCCTGAATGTTACAATTCACTATCAGATTTGCGTCGGATTCGAAAATCTAGACTCACTGGAGACGGGCCATAAGGTGCCCGAGGCAGCTATATCCCCTTGGAGACCAGTCCCCTGAAGGACGATGTTTTGAATCGCGACGCAATTTGAGTGCTCCATCGTCATTAGGAGGCCCTGAACGTTACAATTAACAATCAGTTTTGCTTCGGATTCGAAAACGTAGAATCACCGGAGACGGACCAAGTGGTGCCCGATGCAGCGATATCCCCTTGGAAACAAGTCCGCTGGAGGACGATGTAGTGAATATCGACGCAATTTGAGTTATCCTTCGTCATTAGGAGGCCCTGAACGTTACAATTAACTATCTGTTTTGCGTCGAATTCGAAAATCTAGACTCACAGGAGAACGACCATAAGGTGCCCGAGCCAGCAATAGACCCTTGGAGACAATTCGGCTCGAGGTCCGTGTATTTAATCTCGACGCAATTTGAGTGTTCCATCGTCATTAGGAGTCCCTGATCGTTACAATTAACTATCTGCTTTGCGTCGGATTCGAAAATCTAGACTCACAGGAGCCCGAACATAAGGTGCCCGAGGCAGCAATATCCCCTTGGAGACCAGGCCGCTGGAGGACGATGTATTGAATCGTGACTCAATTTGAGTGTTCCATCGTCATTAGGAGGCCCTGAACGTTACAATTAACTATCAGTTTTGCTACGGATTCGAAAACGTAGAATCACCGGAGACGGACCAAGTGGTGCCCGAGGCAGCGTTATCCCATTGGAGACAAGTCGGCTGGAGGACGATGTAGTGAATCTCGACGCAATTTGAGTGTTCCTTCGTCATTAGCACGCCCTGAAAGTTACAATTAACTATCTGTTTTGCGTCGGATTCGAAAATATGGTTTCACAGGGGAACGACCATAAGGTGCCCGAGGCAGCAATAGACCCTTGGAGACAAGTCGGCTCGTGAACCATGTATTGAATCTCGACGCAATTTGATTGTTCCATCGTCATTAGGAAACCTTGACGTTACAATTAACAATCAGTTTCGCGTCGGATTTGAAAATCTATACTCACATGAGGAGGACCATATGGCGCCCGAGGCAGCAATATCCCCTTCGAGACAAGTCGGCTGGAGGACGATGTATTGAATCTCGACGCAATTTGAGTTTTCCATCGTCATTAGGAAACCCTGAACGTTACAGTTTCGCGTCGGATTCGAAAAGCTAGACTCACAGGAGAGCGACCATAAGGAGCCCGCGGCAGCAATTTGCCCATGGAGACAAATCGGCTGGAGAACTATGTATTGAATCTCGACGCAATTTGAGTGTTCCATCGTCGTTAGGAGGCGCTGAACGTTACTATTAACTATCATTTTAGCGTCGGATTCGAAAAGCTACTCACAGGAGAAGTATCATATGGTGCCCGAGACAACAATTTCCCCTTGGATACAAGTCGGCTGGAGGACGATGTATTGAATCTCGACGCAATTTGAGTGTTCTATCGTCATTAGGAGGCCCTGAACGCTACAATTAACTACCAGTTTTGCCTCGGATTCGAAAATCTAGACTCACAGGAGAACGATCATAAGGTGCCCGAGGCTGCTATGGACCCTTGGAGACAAGTCGGCTGGAGGACGATGTAGTGAATATCGACGCAATTTGAGTGATCCTTCGTCATTAGGAGGCCCTGAACGTTACAATTAACTGTCTGTTTTGCGTCGGATTCGAAAATCTAGACTCACAGGAGAACGACCATAAGGTGCCCGAGCTAGCAATAGAACCTTGGAGACAATTCAGCTCGAGGCCCGTGTATTTAATCTCGACGCAATTTGAGTGTTCCATCGTCATTAGGAGTCCCTGATCGTTACAACTAACTATCTGCTTTGCGTCGGATTCGAAAATCTAGACTCACAGGAGACCGAACATAAGGTGCCAGAGGCAGCAATATCCCCTTGGAGTCCAGTCCGTTGGAGGACGATGTATTGAATCGTGACTCAATTTGAGTGCTCCATCGTCATTAGGAGTCCCTGATCGTTACAATTAACTATCTGCTTTGCGTCGGATTCGAAAATCTAGACTCACAGGAGAACGACCATAAGGTGCCCGAGGCAGCAATACACCCTAGGAGACAAGTCGGCTGAAGGATGATGTATTGAATCTCGACGCAATTTGAGTGTTCCATCGTCATTAGGAAGCCCTGAACGTTACAATTAACAATCAGTTTCGCGTCGGATTCGATAATCTAGACTCACAGGAGAGCGACCATAAGGAGCCCGAGGCAGCATTATCCCCATGGAGACAAGTCGGCTGGAGGACGATGTATTGAATCTCGACGCAATTTGAGTGTTCCATCGTCATTAGGAGGCGCTGAACGTTACAATTACCTATCATTTTAGCGTCGGGTTCGAAAATCTACTCACAGAAGTAGGATCATATGGTGCCCGAGACAACAATATCCCCTTGGATACAAGTCGGCTGGAGGACGATGTATTGAATCTCGACGCAATTTGAGTGTTCTATCGTCATTAGGAGGCCCTGAACGCTACAATTAACTATCAGTTTTGCGTCGGATTCGAAAATCTAGACTCACAGGAGAACGATCATAAGGTGCCCGAGGCTGCAATAGACCCTTGGAGGCAAGTCGGCTGGAGGACGATATATTGGATCACGACAAAATTTGAGTGTTCCCTCGTCATTTGGAGGCCCTGAATGTTACAATTCACTATCAGATTTTCGTCGGATTCGAAAATCTAGACTCACTGGAGACGGGCCATAAGATGCCCGAGGCAGCAATATCCCCTTGGAGACCAGTCCGCTGAAGGACGATGTTTTGAATCGCGACGCAATTTGAGTGCTCCATCGTCATTAGGCAGCCCTGAACGTTACAATTAACAATCAGTTTTGCTTCGTATTCGAAAACGTAGAATCACTGGAGACGGACCAAGTGGTGCCCGAGGCAGCGACATCCCCTTGGAAACAAGTCCGCTGGAGGACGATGTAGTGAATATCGACGCAATTTGAGTGATCCTTCGTCATTAGGAGGCCCTGAACGTTACAATTAACTATCTGTTTTGCGTCGGATTCGAAAATCTAGACTCACAGGAGAACGACCATAAGGTGCCCGAGCCAGCAATAGACCCTTGGAGACAATTCGGCTCGAGGCCCGTGTATTTAATCTCGACGCAATTTGAGTGTTCCATCGTCAGTAGGAGTCCCTGATCGTTGCAATTAACTATCTGCTTTGCGTCGGATTCGAAAATCTAGACTCACAGGAGACCGAACATAAGGTGCCCGAGGCAGCAAAATTCCCTTGGAGACCAGTCCGCTGGAGGACGATGTATTGAATCGTGACTCAATTTGAGTGCTCCATCGTCATTAGGAGGCCCTGAACGTTACAATTAACTATCAGTTTTGCTACGGATTCGAATACATAGAATCACCGGAGACGGACCCAGTGGTGCCCGAGGCAGCGTTATCCCCTTGGAGGCAAGTCGGCTTGAGGACGATGCAGTGAATCTCGACGCAATTTGAGTCTTCCTTCGTCATTAGGACGCCCTGAACGTTACAATTAACTATCTGTTTTGCGTCGGATTCGAAAATATAGTTTCACAGGGGAACGACCATAAGGAGCCCGAGGCAGCAATAGACCCTTGGAGACAAGTCGGCTCGAGGCCCATGTATTGAATCTCGACGCAATTTAAGTGTTCCATCGTCATTAGGAAACCTTGAACGTTACAATTAACAATCAGTTTCATGTCGGATTCGAAAATCTATACTCACAGGAGAAGGACCATATGGTGCCCGAGGCAGCAATATCCCCTTCGAGACAAGTCGGCTGGAGGACGATGTATTGAATCTCGACGCAATTTGAGTTTTCCATCGTCATTAGGAAACCCTGAACGTTACAGTTTCGCGTCGGATTCGAAAATCTAGACTCACAGGAGAGCGACCATAAGGAGCCCGCGGCAGCAATTAGCCCATGGAGACAAATCGGCTGGAGAACTATGTATTGAATCTCGACGCAATTTGAGTGTTCCATCGTCGTTAGGAGGCGCTGAACGTTACAAATAACTATCATTTTAGCGTCGGATTCGAAAATCTACTCACAGGAGAAGTATCATATGGTGCACGAGACATCAATATCACCCTGGATACAAGTCGGCTGGAGGACGATTTATTAAATCCCGAAGCAATTTGAGTGTTCCATCGTCATTAGGAGGCCCTGAATGTTACAATTAACAATCAGTTTTGCGTCGGATTAGAATATGTAGACTCACAGGAGAACGACCATAAGGTGCCCGAGGCAGCAATAGAACCATGGAGACAAGTCGGCTGGAACACGAGGTATTGGATCGCGACGCATTTTGAGTGTTCCATCGTAACTAGGAGGCCCTGATTGTTACAATTAACGATCAGTTTTGCGTCGGATTAGAATATCTAGACTCACAGGAGAACGACCATAAGGTGGCCGAGGTAGCAATAGACCGTTGGAGACAAGTCGGCTGGAGGACGATGTATTGAATCTCGGCGCAATTTGAGTCTTCCATCGTCATTAGGAGGCGCTGAACGTTACAATTAACTTTCAATTTAGCGTCGGGTTCGAAAATCTACACACAGGAGTAGGATCATATGGGTCCCGAGACAACAATATCCCCTTGGATACAAGTCGGCTGGAGGACGATGTATTGAATCTCGCCGCAATTTGAGTGTTCTATCGTCATTAGGAGGCCCTGAACGCTACAATTAACTATCAGTTTTGCGTCGGATTCGAAAATCTAGACTCACAGGAGAACGATCATAAGGTGCCCGAGGCTGCTATGGACCCTTGGAGACAAGTCGGCTGGAGGACGATATATTGGATCACGACAAAATTTGAGTGTTCCATCGTCATTTGGAGGCCCTGAATGTTACAATTAACTATCAGATTTTCGTCGGATTCGAAAATCTAGAGTCACTGGAGACGGGCCATAAGGTGCCCGAGGCAGCAATATCCCCTTGGAGACCAGTCCTCTGGAGGACGATGTTTTGAATCGCGACGCAATTTGAGTGCTCCATCGTCATTAGGAAGCCCTGAACGTTACAATTAACAATCAGTTTTGCTTCGTATTCGAAAACGTAGAATCACCGGAGACGGACCAAGTGGTGCGCGAGGCAGCGATATCCCCTTGGAAACAAGTCCGCTGGACGACGATGTAGTGACTATCGACGCAATTTGAGTGATCCTTCGTCATTAGGAGGCCCTGAACGTTACAATTAACTATCTGTTTTGCGTCGGATTCGAAAATCTAGACTCACAGGAGAACGACCATAAGGTGCCCGAGCCAGCAATAGACCCTTGGAGACAATTCGGCTCGAGGCCCGTGTATTTAATCTCGACGCAATTTGAGTGTTCCATCGTCAGTAGGAGTCCCTGATCGTTACAATTAACTATCTGCTTTGCGTCGGATTCGAAAATCTAGACTCACAGGAGACCGAACATAAGGTGCCCGAGGCAACAATATCCCCTTGGAGACCAGTCCGCTGGAGGACGATGTATTCAATCGTGACTCAATTTGAGTGCTCCATCGTCATTAGGAGGCCCTGAACGTTACAATTAACTATCAGTTTTGCTACGGATTCGAAAACGTAGAATCACCGGAGACGGACCCAGTGGTGCCCGAGGCAGCGTTATCCCCTTGGAGACAAGTCGGCTTGAGGACGATGTAGTGAATCTCGACGCAATTTGAGTGTTCCTTCGTCATTAGGACGCCCTGAACGTTACAATTAACTATCTGTATTGCGTCGGATTCGAAAATATAGTTTCACAGGGGAACGACCATAAGGTGCCCGAGGCAGCAATAGACCTTTGGAGACAAGTCGGCTCGAGGCCCATGTATTGAATCTCGACGCAATTTGAGTGTTCCATCGTCATTAGGAAACCTTGAACGTTACAATTAACAATCAGTTTCATGTCGGATTCGAAAATCTATACTCACAGGAGAAGGACCATATGGTGCCCAAGGCAGCAATATCCCCTTCGAGACAAGTCGGCTGGAGGACGATGTATTGAATCTCGACGCAGTTTGAGTTTTCCATCGTCATTAGGAAACCCTGAACGTTACAGTTTCGCTTCGGATTCGAAAATCTAGACTCACAGGAGAGCGACCATAAGGAGCCCGCGGCAGCATTTTGCCCATGGAGACAAATCGGCTGGAGAACTATGTATTGAATCTCGACGCAATTTGAGTGTTCCATCGTCGTTAGGAGGCGCTGAACGTTACAATTAACTATCATTTTAGCGTCGGATTCGAAAATCTACTCACAGGAGAAGTATCATATGGTGCACGAGACATCAATATCCCCCTGGATACAAGTCGGCTGGAGGACGATTTATTAAATCTCGACGCAATTTGAGTGTTCCATCGTCATTAGGAGGCCCTGAATGTTACAATTAACAATCAGTTTTGCGTCGGATTAGAATATGTAGACTCACAGGAGAACGACCATAAGGTGCCCGAGGCAGCAATAGAACCATGGAGACAAGTCGGCTGGAACACGAGGTATTGGATCGCGACGCATTTTGAGTGTTCCATCCTAACTAGGAGGCCCTGATTGTTACAATTAACGATCAGTTTTGCGTCGGATTAGAATATCTAGACTCACAGGAGAACGACCATAAGGTGCCCGAGGCAGCAATAGACCGTTGGAGACAAGTCGGCTGGAGGACGATGTATTGAATCTCGACGCAATTTGAGTGTTCTATCGTCATTAGGAGGCCCTGAACGCTACACTTAACTATCGGTTTTGCGTCGGATTCGAAAATCTAGACTCACAGGAGAACGATCGTAAGGTGCCCGAGGCTGCAATAGACCCTTGGTGACAAGTCGGCTGGAGGACGATATATTGAATCATGACAAAATTTGAGTATTCCATCGTCATTTGGAGGCCCTGAATGTTACAATTAACTATCAGATTTTCGTCGGATTCGAAAATCTAGACTCACAGGAGAACGACCATAAGGTGCCCGAGCCAGCAATAGATCCTTGGAGACAAGTCGGCTCGAGGCCCATGTATTTAATCTCGACGCAATTTGAGTGTTCCATCGTCATTAGGAGTCCCTGAACGTTACAATTAACTATCAGTTTTGCGTCGGATTCGAAAATCTAGTTTCACAGGAGAACGACCATAAGGTGCCCGAGGCAGCAATAGACCCTTGGAGACAGGTCGGCTTGAGCCCATGTATTGAATCTCGACGCAATTTGAGTGTTCCATCGTCATTAGGAAACACTGAACGTTACAATTAACAATCAGTTTCGCGTCGGATTCGAAAATCTATAATCACAGGAGAAGGACCATATGGTGCCCGGGGCAGCAATATCCCCTTCGAGACAAGTCGGCTGGAGGACGATGTATTGAATCTCGACACAATTTGAGTTTTCCATGATCATTAGGAAACCCTGAACGTTACAATTAACAATCAGTTTCGCGTCGTATTCGAAAATCTAGACTCACAGGAGAGCGACCATAAGGAGCCCGAGGCAGCAATATCCCCATGGAGACAAATCGGCTGGAGGACTATGTATTGAATCTCGACGCAATTTGAGTGTTCCATCGTCATTAGGAGGCGCTGAACGTTACAATTAACTATCATTTTAGCGTCGGATTCGAAAATCTACTCACAGGAGAAGGATCATATGGTGCCCGAGACATCAATATCCCCCTGGATACAAGTCGGCTGGAGGACGATGTTTTGAATCTCGACGCAATTTGAGTGTTCCATCGTCATTAGGAGGCCCTGAACGTTACAATTAACTATCTGCTTTGCGTCGGATTCGAAAATCTAGACTCACAGGAAAACAATCATAAGGTGCCCCAGACAGCAATTGACCCTAGTAGACAGGTCGGCTGGAGGACGATGTATTGGATCGCGACGCAATTTGAGTGTTTCATCGTAACTAGGAGTCCCTGAATGTTACAATTAACTGTCAGTTTTTCATCGGATTCGAAAATCTAGACTCACTGGAATCGGACCATAAGATACCCGAAGCAGCAATATCCTCTTGGAGACCAGTCCGCTGGAGGACGATGTATTGAGTCTCGACGCAATTTGGGTGTTCCATCGTCATTAGGAGGACCTGAACGTTACAATTAAAAATCAGTTTTGCGTCGGATTAGAAAATCTAGACTCACAGGAGAACGACCATAAGGTGCACGAGGCAGCAATAGACCCTTGGAGGCAAGTCGTCTGAAGGACGATGTATTGAATCTCGTCGCAATTTGTGTGTTCCATCGCCATTAGGAGGCCCTGAACGCTACAATTAGCTATCAGTTTCGCGTCGGATTCAAAAATCTAGACTCACAGGAGACGGACCATTTGGTGCCGGAAGCAGCAATATCCCTTTGGAGACAAGTCGGCTGGAGCCTGACGTATTGAATCTCGACGAATTTTGAGTGTTCTATCGTCATTAGGAGGCGCTGAACGTTACAATTAACAATCAGTTTTGCGACGGATTCGAAAACGTAGAATGACCGGAGACGGACCAAGTGGTGCGCGAGGCAGCGATATCCCCTTGGAAACAAGTCCGCTGGAGGACGATATAGTGAATATCGACGCAATTTGAGTGTTCCTTCGTTATTAGGAGGCCCTGAACGTTACAATTAACTATCTGTTTTGAGTCGGATTCGAAAATCTAGACTCACAGGTGAACGACCATAAGGTGCCCGAGCCAGATATAGACCCTTGGAGACAAGTCGGCTCGAGGCCCATGTATTTAATCTCGACGCAATTAGAGTGTTCCATCGTCATTAGGAGTCCCTGAACTTTACAATTAAAAATCAGTTTTGCGTCGGATTAGAAAATCTAGACTCACAGGAGAACGACCATAAGGTGCACGAGGCAGCAATAGACCCTTGGAGGCAAGTCGTCTGAAGAACGATGTATTGAATCTTGACGCAATTTGAGTGTTCCATCGTCATTATGAGGCCCTGAACGTTACAATGAACTATCAGTTTCGCGTCGGACTGAAAATCTAGACTCACAGGTGACGGACCACATGGAGTTCGAGGCAGCATTATCCCCTTGTATACAAGTCGCCTGGAGGTCGATGTATTGACTCCCGACGCAATTTGAGTGTTCCATCGTCATTAGGAGGCGCTGAACGTTACAATTAACTACCAGTTTAGCGTCGGATTCGAAAATCCACTCACAGGAGAAGGATCGTATGGTGACCGAGACATCAGTATCCCCTTGGATACAACTCGGCTGGACGACGATGTATTGAATCTCGACGCAATTTGAGTGTTCCATCGTCGTTAGGAGGCCCTGAACGTTACAATTAACTATCAATTTTGCGTCGGATTCGAAAATCTAGACTCACAGGAAAACGATCATAAGGTGCCCCAGCCAGCAATTGACCCTTGGGGACAGGTCCGCTGGAGGACGATGAATTGGATCGCGACGCAATTTGAGTGTTCCAAAGTAACTAGGAGTCCGTGAATGTTACAATTAACTATCAGTTTTTCGTCGGATTCGAAAATCTAGACTCACTGGAGACGGACCATAAGGTACCCGAAGCAGCAATATCCCCTTGGAGCCCTGTCCGCTGGAGGACGATGTATTGAATCGCGACGCAATTTGAGTGTTCCATCGTCATTAGGAGGCCCTGTACGTTAGAATTAACTATCAGGTTCGCGTCGGATTCGAAAATCTAGACTCACAGGAGAACGACCATAAGGTGCCCGAGGCAGCAATAGACCCTTGGAGACAAGTCGGCTGGAGGACGATGTATTGAGTCTCGACGCAATTTGAGTGCTCCATCGTCATTAGAAGGCGCTGAACGTTACAATTAACTATCATTTTAGCGGCGGATTCGAAAATCTACTCACAGGAGAAGGATCATATGAAGCGCGAGACAGCAATATCCCCTTGGATACAAGTCGGCTGGAGGACGATGTATTGAATCTCGACGCAGTTTGAGTGTTCCATCGTCATTAGGAGGCCCTGAACGTTACAATTAACTATCAGTTTTGTGTCGGATTAGAAAATCTAGACTCACAGGAGACCGACCATAAGGTGCCCGAGGCAGCAATAGGCGCTTGGAGACAAGTCGGCTGAAGGACAATGTATCGAATCTCGACGCAATTTGAGTGTTCCATCGTCATTAGGAGGCGCTGAACGTTACAATTAACTATCATTTTAGCGTCGGATTCGAAAATCTACTCACAGGAGAAGGATCATATGGTGCCCGAGGCAGCAATATCCCCTTGGAGACAAGTCGGTTGGAGGACGATGTATTGAGTCTCGACGCAATTTGAGTGTTCAATCGCCATTAGGAGGCGCTGAACGTTACAATTAACTATCATTTTAGCGTCGGATTCGAAAATCTACTCACAGGAGAAAGATCACATCAAGCCCGAGACAGCAATATCCCCTTTGGTACAAGTCGGCTGGAGGACGATGTATTGAATCTCGACGCAATTTGAGTGTTCCATCGTCATTAGGAGGCACTGAACGTTACAATCAACTATTATTTTAGCGTGGGATTCGAAAATCCACTCACAGGAGAAGGATGATATGGTGCCCGAGACAGCAATATACCCTTGGAGACAAGTCGGCTGGAGGCCGATGTATTGAATCTCGACCCAATTTGAGTGTTCCATCGTCATTAGGTGGCCCTGAGCGTTACAATTAACTATCAGTTTTGCGTCGGGTTCGAAAATCTAGAACCACAGGAAAACGATCATAAGGTGCCCGAGGCAGCAATAGACCCCAGGAGAAAAGTCGGCTGGAAGACGATGTATTGGATCGCGACGTAAGTTGAGTGTTCCATCGCCATTAGGAGGCCCTGAATGTTACAATTAACTAACAGCTTTTCGTCGGATTCGAAAATCTAGACTCTTTGGAGACGGACCATAAGGTTCCCGAGTCAATATCCCCTTGGAGACCAGTCCGCTGAAGGACGATGTATTGAATCGCGACGCAATTTGAATGCTCCATCGTCATTACGAGGCCCTGAACGTGGCAATTAACTATCAGTTTTGCGTCGGATTCTAAAATTTTGTCTCACAGGAGAACGACCATAAGGTGCCCGAGGCAGCTATAGACCCTTGGAGACCATTCGGCTGGAGGACGATATATTGCCTCTCGACGCAATTTGTGTGTTCCATCGTCATTAGGAGGCGCTGACTGTTACAATTAACTATCATTTTAGCGTCGGATTCGAAAATCTACTCACAGGTGAAGGATCATATGGTGCCCGAGACAGCCATACCCCTTGGATACAAGTCGGGTGGAGGACGATGTATTGAATCTCGACGCAATTTGAGTGTTCAATCGTCATTAGCAGGCCCTGAACGTTAGTATTAACAGTCAGTTTTGCGTGGGATTATAAAATCTAGACTCCCATGAGAACGACCATAAGGTGCCCAAGGCAGCAATAGACCTTTGGAGACAAGTCGGCTGAAGGACGATGTATTGAATCTTGGCGCAATTTGAGTGTTCCATCGTCATTAGGACGCCCTGAACGCTACAATTAACTATCATTTTAGCGTCGGATTCGAAAATCGACTCACACGAGTATTATCATATGGTGACGGAGACATCAATATCCCCTTGGATACAAGTCGGCTGGACGACGATGTATTGAATCTCGACGCAATTTGAGTGTACCATCGTCATTAGAAGGCCCTGAACGTTACAATTAATTATCAGTTTTGCGTCTGATTCGAAAATCTAGACTCACAGGAAAACGATCATAAGGTGCCCCAGACAGCAATTGACCCTTGGAGACAGGTCGGCTGGAGGACGATGTATTGGATCGCGACGCAATTTGAGTGTTCCATCGTAACTAGGAGTCCCTGAATGTTACAATTAACTATAAGTTTTTCGTCGGATTCGAAATTCTAGACTCACTGGAGACGGACCATAAGGTACCCGAAGCAGCAATATCCCCTTGGAGGCCAGTCCGCTGGAGGATGATGTATTGAATCGCGACGCAATTTGAGTGCTCCATCGTCATTAGGAGGCCCTGAACGTTAGAATTAACTATCAGGTTCGCGTCGGATTCGAAAATCTAGACTCACAGGAGAACGACCGTAAGGTGCCCGAGGCAGAAACAGACCCTTGGAGACAAGTCGGCTGGAGGACGATGTATTGAATCTCGACGCAATTTGAGTGTTCCATTGTCATTAGGAGGCGCTGAACGTTACAATTAACTATCATTTTAGCGTCGGATTCGAAAATCCACTCACAGGAGAAGGATCATATGGTGACCGAGACATCAATATCCCCTTGGATACAAGTCGGCTGGACGACGATGTATTGAACCTCGACGCAATTTGAGTGTACCATCGTCATTAGAAGGCCCTGAACGTTACAATTAATTATCAGTTTTGCGTCGGATTCGAAAATCTAGACTCACAGGAAAACGATCATAGGGTGCCCCAGACAGCAATTGACCCTTGGAGACAGGTCGGCTGGAGGACGATGTATTGGATCGCGGCACAACTTGAGTGTTCCATCGTAACTAGGAGTCCCTGAATATTACAATTAACTATCAGTTTTTCGTCGGATTCGAAAATCTAGACTCACTGGAGACGGACCATAAGGTACCCGAAGCAGTAATATCCCCTTGGAGACCAGTCGGCTGGAGGACGATGTATTGAATCGCGACGCAATTTGAGTGCTCCAACGTCATTAGGAGGCCCTGAACGTTAGAATTAACTATCAGGTTCGCGTCGGATTCGAAAATATAAACTCACAGCAGAACGACCGTAAGGTGCCCGAGGCAGCAACAGACCCTTCGAGAGACAAGTCGGCTGGGGGCCGATGTATTGAATCTCGACGCAATTTGAGTGTTCCATCGTCATTAGGAGGCCCTGAACGTTACAATTAACTATCATTTTTGCGTCGGATTCAAAAATCAAGACTTACAGGAGAACGACAATAAGGTGCCCGAGGCAGCAATAGACCCTTGGAGACAAGTCGGCTGGAGGACGATGTATTTAGTCTCGACGCAATTTGAGCGTTCCATCGTCATTAGGAGGCGCTGAACGTTACAATTAACTATCATTTTAGCATCGGATTCGAAAATCTACTCACAGGAGAAGGATCATATGAAGCCCAAGGCAGCAATATCCCCTTGGGTGCAAGTCGGCTGGAGGACGATATATTGAATCTCGACGCAATTTGAGTGTTCCATCGTCGTTAGGAGTACCTGAACGTTACAATTAACAATCAGTTTTGGGTCGGATTAGAAAATCTAGACTCACAGGAGAACGACCATAAGGTGCCCGAGGCAGCAATAGACCCTTGGAGACAAGTCGGCTCAAGGACGATGTATTGAATCTCGACGCAATTTGAGTGTTCCATCGTCATTAGGAGGCGCTGAACGTTACAATTAACTATCATTTTTGCGTCGGATTAGAAAATCTAGACTCACAGGAGACGGACCATATGGTGCCCAAAGCAGCAATATCCCTCTGGAGACAAGTCGGCTGGAGGCCGATTTGTTGAATCTCGACGCAATTTGAGTGGTCCATCGTCATTAGGAGGCACTGAACGTTACAATCAACTATTATTTTAGCGTCGGACTCGAAAATCTACTCACAGGAGAAGGATGATATGGTGCCCGAGACAGCAATATCCCCTTGGATACAAGTGGGCTGGAGGATGATGTATTGAATCTCGACGCAATTTGAGTGTTCCATCGTCATTAGGAGGCCCTGAACGTTACAATTAACAACCAGTTTTGCGTCGCATTAGAAAATCTAGACTCACAGGAGAACGATCATAAGGCGCCCGAGGCAGCAATAAACCCATGGAGACAAGTCGGCTGAAGGACGATGTATTGAATCTCGACGCAATTTGAGTGTTCCATCGTCATTAGGAGGCCCTGACGTTACAATTAACTATCTGCTTTGCGTCTGATTCGAAAATCTAGACTCACAGGAGAACGACCACAAGGTGCCCGAGGCAGCAATAGACTCTTGGAGACCAGTCGGCTGAAGGACGATGTATTGAATCTCGTCGCAATTTGAGCGTTCCATCGTCATTATGAGGCCCTGAACGTTACAATTAACTATCTGTTTTGCGTCGCATTCGAAAATCTAGACTCACAGGAAAACGATCATAACGTGCCCCAGGCAGCAATAGACCCTTGGAGACAAGTCGGCTGGAGGACGATGTATTGGATCGCGACGCAATTTGAGTGTTCCAACGCAACTAGGAGGCCCTGAATGTTACAATTAACTATCAGTTTTTCGTCGGATTCGAGAATCTAGAGTCACAGTAGACGGACCATGAGGTGCCCAAAGCAGCAATATCCCCTTTTAGACCAGTCCGCTGGAGGACGATTTATTGAATCGCGAGGCAATTTGGGTGCTCCATCGTCATTAGGAGGCCCTGAACGTTACAATTACCTACCAGTTTCGCGTCGGATTCGAAAATCTAGACTCACAGGAGAACGACCGTAAGGTGCCCGAGGCAGCAACAGACCCATGGAGACAAGTCGGGTGGAGGCCGATGTATTGAATCTCGACGCAATTTGAGTGTTCCATCGTCATTAGGAGGCCCTGAACGTTACAATTAACTATCAGTTTCGCGTCGTATTCGAAAATCTAGACTCACAGGGGACGGACCACATGGAGCCCGAGGCAGCAATAGACCCTTGGAGACAAGTCGGCTCGGGGCCGATGTATTGAATCTCGACGCAATTTGAGTGTTCCATCATCATTAAGAGGCCATGAACGTTACAATTAACTATCTGTTATGCGTCAGATTCGAAAATCTAGACTCACAGGAGAACGACCATAAGGTGCCCGAGGCAGCAATAGACTATTGGAGACAAGTCGGCTGAAGGACGATGTATTGAATTTCGACGCAATTTGAGTGTTCGATCGTCATTAGGAGGCCCTGAACGGTACAATTAAATATCAGTTTCGCGTCGGATTCGAAAATCTAGACTCACAGGAGACGGACCACATGGAGCCCGAGGCAGCAATAGACCCTTGGAGACAAGTCGGCTGGAGGACGATGTATTTAGTCTCGATGCAATTTGAGTGTTCCATCGTCATTAGGAGGCGCTCAACGTTACAATTAAGTATCATTTTAGCGTCGGATTCGAGAATCTACTCACAGGAGAAGGATCATATGAAGCCCGAGACAGCAATATCCCCTTGGGTACAAGTCGGCTGGAGGACGATATATTGAATCTCGACGCAATTTGAGTGTTCCATCGTCATTAGGAGTACCTGAACGTTACAATTAACAATCAGTTTTGCGTCGGATTAGAAAATCTAGACTCACAGGAGAACGACCATAAGGTGCCCGAGGCAGCAATAGACCCTTGGAGACAAGTCGGCTGAAGGACGATGTATTGAATCTCGACGCAATTTGAGTGCTCCATCGTCATTAGGAGGCCCTGAACGTTACAATTAACTATCAGTTTTGCGTCGGATTAGACAATCTAGACTCACAGGAGAACGACCATAAGGTGCCCGAGGCAGCAATAGACCCTTGGAGACAAGTCGGCTCAAGGACGATGTATTGAATCTCGACGAAATTTGAGTGTTCCATCGTCATTAGGAGGCGCTGAACGTTACAATTAACTATCATTCTTGCGTCGGATTAGAAAATGTAGACTCACAGGAGACGGACCATATGGTGCCCAAAGCAGCAATATCCCCTTGGGTACAAGTCGGCTGGAGGCCGAATTATTGAATCTCGACGCAATTTAAGTGTTCCATCGTCACTAGGAGGCCCTGAACATTACAATTATCTATCAGTTTCGCGTCGTATTCGAAAATCTAGACTCACAGGAGACGGACCACATGGAGCCCGTAGCAGCAATAGACCCTTGGAGACAAGTCGGCTCGGGGCCGATGTATTGAATCTCGACGCAATTTGTGTGTTCCATCTTCAATAGGAGGCCATGAACGTTACAATTAACTATCTGTTTTGCGTCGGATTCGAAAATCTAGACTCACAGGAGAACGACCATAAGGTGCCCGAGGCAACAATAGACTATTCGAGACAAGTCGGCTGAAGGACGATGTATTGAATTTCGACGCAATTTGAGTGTTCGATCGCATTAGGAGGCACTGAACGGTACAATTAAATATCAGTTTCGCGTCGGATTCGAATATCTAGACTCACAGGAGACGGACCACATGGAGCCCGAGGCAGCAATAGACCCTTGTAGACAAGTCGGCTCGAGGCCGGTGTGTTGAATCTCGACGCAATTTGAGTGTTCCATCGTCAGTTGGAGGCCCTGAAAGTTACAATTAACTATCAGTTTTGCGTCGGATTCTAAAATCTTGTCTCACAGGAGAACGACCATAAGGTGCCCGAGGCAGCAATAGACCTTTGGAGAACATTCGGCTGGAGGACGATATATTGACTCTCGACGCAATTTGAGTGTTCAATCGTCATTAGGAGGCCCTGAACGTTACTATTAACAATCAGTTTTGCGTCGGATTAGAAAATCTAGACTCCCATGAGAACGACCAGAAGGGGCCCAAGGCAGCAATAGACCTTTGGAGACAAGTCGGCTGAAGGACGATGTATTGAATCTCGGCGCAATTTGAGTGTTCCATCGTCATTAGGAGGCCCTGAACGCTACAATTAACTATCAGTTTTGCGTCGGATTCGAAAATCTAGACTCACAGGAAAAAGATCATAAGGTGTCCCAGACAGCAATTGACCCTCGGAAACAGGTCGGCTGCAGCCCGATGTATTGGATCGCGACGCAATTTGAGTGTTCCATCGTAACTAGGAGTCCCTGAATGTTACAATTAACTATCAGTTTTTCGTCGGATTCGAAAATGTAGACTCACTGGAGACGGACCATAAGGTACCCGAAGCAGCAATTTCCCCTTGGAGACCAGTCCGCTGGACGACGATGTATTGAATCGCGACGGAATTTGAGTGCTCGATCGTCATTAGGAGGCCCTGAACGTTAGAATTAACTGTCAGGTTCGCGTCGGATTCGAAAATCTCGACTCACAGGAGAACGACCGTAAGGTGCCCGAGGCAGCAACAGACCCTTGGAGACAAGTCGGCTGGGGGCCGATGTATTGAATCTCGACGCAATTTGAGTGTTCTATCGTCATTAGGAGGCCCTGAACGTTTCAATTAACTATCATTTTTGCGTCGGATTCGAAAATCTAGACTTACAGGAAAACGACCATAAGGTGCCCGAGGCAGCAATAGACCCTTGGAGACAAGTCGGCTGGAGAACGATGTACTTAGTCTCGACGCAATTTGAGTGTTCCATCGTCATTAGGAGGCGCTGAACGTTACAATTAACTATCATTTTAGCGTCGGATTCGAAAATCTACTCACAGGAGAAGGATCATATGAAGCCCGAGACAGCAATATCCCCTTGGGTACAAGTCGGCTGGAGGACGATATATTGAATCTCGACGCAATTTGAGTGTTCCATCGTCATTAGGGGGCGCTGAACGTTAGAATTAACAATCAGGTTCGCGTCGTATTCGGAAATCTAGACTCACAGGAGAACGACCGTAAGGTGCCCGAGGCAGCAACAGACCCTTGGAGACAAGTCGGCTGGTGGCCGATGTATTGAATCTCGACGCAATTTGAGTGTTCCATCGTCATTAGGAGGCCCTGAACGTTACATTTAACTATCATTTTTGCGTCGGATTCGAAAATCTAGACTTACAGGAGAACGACCATAAGGTGCCCGAGGCAGCAATAGACCCCTTTTAGACAAGTCCGCTGGAGGACGATGTATTTAGTCTCGACGCAATTTGAGTGTTATATCGTCATTAGGAGGCGCTGAACGTTACAATTAACTACCATTTTAGCGTCGGATTCGAAAATCTACTCACAGGTGAAGGATCATATGAAGCCCGAGACAGCCACATCCCCTTGGGTACAAGTCGGCTGGAGGACGATAAATTCAATCTCGAAGCAATCTGAGTGTTCCATCGTCATTAGTAGTACCTGAACGTTACAATTAACAATCAGTTTTGCGTCGGATTAGAAACTCTAGAATCACAGGAGAACGACCATAAGGTGCCCGAGGCAGCAATAGACCCTTGGAGACAAATCGGCTGGAGGACGAAGTATTGGATCACGACAAAATTTGAGTGTTCCATCGTCATTAGGAGGCCCTGAACGTTACAATTAACAATCAGTTTTGCGTCGGATGCGAAAACGTAGAATGACCGGAGACGGACCAATTGGTGCCCGAGGCAGCGATATCCCCTTGGAAACAAATCCGCTGGAGGACGATGTAGTGAATATGGACGCAATTTGAGTGTTCCTTCGTCATTAGGAGGCCCTGAACGTTACAATTAACTATCTGTTTTGCGTCGGATTCGAAAATCTAGTCTCACAGGTGAACGACCATATGGTGCCCGAGCCAGAAATAGACCCTTGGAGACAAGTCGGCTCGAGGCCCATATATTTAATCTCGACGCAATTTGAGTGATCCATCGTCATTACGAGTCCCTGAACGTTACAATTAACTATCTGCTTTGCGTCGGATTCGAAAATCTAGACTCACAGGAGACCGAACATAAGGTGCCCGAGGCAGCAATAGACTCTTGAAGACAAGTCGGCTGAAGGACGATGTATTGAATCTCGACGCAATTTGAGTGTTCCATCGTCATTATGAGGCCCTGAACGTTACAATTAACTATCAGTTTCGCGTCGGACTGAAAATCTAGACTCACAGGTGCCGGGCCACATGGAGCCCGAGGCTCCATGGAGACAATCAGGCTGGTGGACGATGTATATAATCACGACGCAATTTGAGTGTTCCATCGTCATTAGGAGGCCCTGAACGTTACAATTAACTATCAGTTTTGCGTCGCATTAGAAAATCTAGACTCACAGGAGAACGACCATAAGGTGCCCGAGGCAGCAATAAACCCATGGAGACAAGTCGGCTGAAGGACGATGTATTGAATCTCGACGCAATTTGAGTGTTCCATCGTCATTAGGAGGCCCTGACGTTACAATTAACTATCAGTTTTGCCTCGGATTCGAAAATCTACACTCACAGGAGAACGACCATAAATTGCGCGAGGCAGCAATAGACCCTTGGAGACAAGTCGGCTGAAGGACGATGTATTGAATCTCGACGCAATTTCAGTGTTCCATCGACATTAGGAGTCCCTGAACTTTACAATTAACTATCAGTTTCGCGTCGGATTCAAAAATATAGACTCACAGGAGACGGACCATTTGGTGCCCGAGGCAGCGATATCCCCTTGGAAACAAGTCCGCTGGAGGACGATGTAGTGAATATCGACGCAATTGGAGTGGTCCATCGTCATTAGGAGGCCCTGAACCTTACAATTAAGTATCTGTTTTGCGTCTGATTCGAAATTCTAGACTCACAGGAGAACGACCATAAGGTGCTCGAGGCAGCAATAGACTCTTGGAGACAAGTCGGCTGAAGGACGATGTATTGAATCTCGTCGCAATTTGAGCGTTCCATCGTCATTATGAGGCCCTGAACGTTACAATTAACTATCTGTTTTGCGTCGCATTCGAAAATCTAGACTCACAGGAGATCGACCGTAAGGTGCCCAAAGCAGCAATATCCCCTTTTAGACCAGTCCGCTGGAGGACGATTTATTGAATCGCGACGCAATTTGAGTGTTCCATCGTCATTAGGAGGCCATGAACGTTACAATTAACTATCAGGTTCGCGTCGGATTCGAAAAACTATACTCACAGGAGAACGACAGTAAGGTGCCCGAGGCAGCAACATGCCCTTGGAGACAAGACGGCTGGGGGCCGATGTATTGAATCTCGACGCAATTTGAGTGTTCCATCGTCATTAGGAGGCCCTGAACGTTACAATTATCTATCATTTTTGCGTCGGATTCGAAAATCTAGACTTACAGGAGAACGACCATAAGGTGCCCGAGGCAGCAATAGACCCTTGGAGACAAGTCGGCTGGAGGACGATGTATTTAGTCTCGACGCAATTTGAGTGTTCCGTCGTCATTAGGAGGCGCTGCACGTTACAATTAACTGTCATTTTAGCGACGGATTCAAAAATCTACTCACAGGAGAAGGATCATATGAAGCCCGAGACAGCAATATTCCCTTGGGTACAAGTCGGCTGGAGAACGATGTATTGAATCTCGGCGCAATTTGAATGTTCCATCGTCATTTGGAGGCGCTGAACGTTACAATCAACCATTATTTTAGCGTCGGATTCGAAAATCTACTCACAGGAGAAGGATGATAAGGTGCCCGGGACAGCAATATCCCCTTGGCTACAAGTGGGCTGGAGGATGATGGATTAAATCTCGACGCAATTTGAGTGTTCCATCGTCATTAGGCGGCCCTGAACGTTACAATTAACAATCAGTTTTGCGTCGCATTAGAAAATCTAGACTCACAGGAGAACGACCATAAGGTGCCCGAGGCAGCAACAGACCCATGGCGACAAGTCGGGTGGAGGCCGATGTATTGAATCTCGACGCAATTTGTGTTTTCCATCGTCATTAGGAGGCCCTAAACGTTACAATTAACTATATGTTTTGCGTCGGATTCGAAAATCTAGACTCACAGGAGAACGACCATAAGGTGCCCGAGGCAGCAATAGACTCTTGGAGACAAGTCGGCTGACGGACGATGTAGTGAATCTCGTCGCAATTTGAGCGTTCCATCGTCATTATGAGGCCCTGAACGTTACAAGTAACTATCTGTTTTGCGTCGCATTTGAAAATCTAGACTCACAGGAAATCGATCATAACGTGCCCCAGGCAGCAATAGACCCTTGGAGACAAGTCGGCTGGAGGACGATGTATTGGATCGCGACGCAATTTGAGTGTTCCAACGTAACTAGGAGGCCCTGAATGTTACAATTAACTATCAGTTTTTTGTCGGATTCGAGAATCTAGACTCACTGGAGACGGACCATAAGGTGCCCAAAGTAGCAATATCCCTTTTTAGACCAGTCCGCTGGAGGACGATTTATTGAATCGCGACGCAAATTGAGTGCTCCATCGTCTGTAGGAGGCCCTGAACGTCACAATTAACTATCAGTTTCGCGTCGGATTCGAAAATCTTGACTCACAGGAGAACGACCGTAAGGTGCCCGAGGCAGCAACAGACCCCTGGAAACAAGTCGTGTGGAGGCCGATGTATTGAATCTCGACGCAATTAGAGTGTTCCATCGTCATTAGGAGGCCCTGAACGTTACAATTAACTTTCAGTTTCGCGTCGTATTCGAAAATCTAGACTCAGAGGAGACGGACCACATGGAGCCCGAGGCAGCAATAGACCGTTGGAGACAATTCGGCTCGGGGCCGATGTATTGAATTTCGACGCAGTTTGAGTGTTCCATCGTCATTAGGAGGCCATGAACGTTACAATTAACTATCTGTTTTGCGTCGGATTCTAAAATCTTGTTTCACAGGAGAACGACCGTAAGGTGCCCGAGGCAGCAATAGACCCTTGGAGACCATTCGGCTGGAGGACGATATATTGACGCTCGACGCAATTTGAGTGTTCCATCGTCATTAGGAGGCCCTGACTGTTACAATTAACAATCATTTTAGCGTCGGATTCGAAAATCTACTCACAGGAGAAGGATCATATGGTGCCCGAGACATCAATATCCCCTTGGATACAAGTCGGCTGGACGACGATGTATTGAATCTCGACGCAATTTGAGTGTTCCATCGTCATTAGGAGGCCCTGAACGATACAATTAACTATCAGTTTTGCGTCGGATTCGAAAATCTAGACTCACAGGATAACGATCATAAAGTGCCCCAGACAGCAATTGACCCTTGAAGACAGGTCGGCTGGAGGACAATGTATTGGATCGCAACGCAATTTGAGTGTTCCATCGTAACTAGGAGTCCCTGAATGTTACAATTATCTATCAGTTTTTCGTCGGATTCGAAAATCTAGACTCACTGGAGACGGACCATAAGGTACCCGAACCAGCAATATCCCCTTGGAGACCAGTCCGCTGGAGGACGATGTATTGAATCGCGACGTAATTTGAGTGCTTCATCGTCATTAGGAGGCCCTGAATGTTAAAATTAACTATCAGGTTCGCTACGGATTCGAAAATCTATACTCACAGGAGAACGACAGTAAGGTGCCCGAGGCAGCAACAGGCCCTTGGAGACAAGACGGCTGGGGGCCGATGTATTGAATCTCGACGCAATTTGAGTGTTCCATCGTCATTAGGAGGCCCTGAACGTTACAATTAACTATCATTTTTGCGTCGCATTCGAAAATCTAGACTTACAGGAGAACGACCATAAGGTGCCCGAGGCAGCAATAGACCCTTGGAGACAAGTCGGCTGGAGGACAATGTATTTAGTCTCGACGCAATTTGAGTGTTCCATCGTCATTAGGAGGCGCTGCACGTTACAATTAACTGTCATTTTAGCGTCGGATTCGAAAATCTACTCACAGGAGAAGGATCATATGAAGCCCGAGACAGCAATATTCCCTTGGGTACAAGTCGGCTGGAGAACGATGTATTGAATCTCGGCGCAATTTGAATGTTCCATCGTCATTTGGAGGCGCTAAACGTTACAATCAACCATTATTTTAGCGTCGGATTCGAAAATCTACTCACAGGAGAAGGATGATAAGGTGCCCGAGACAGCAATATCCCCTTGGCTACAAGTGGGCTGGAGGATGATGGATTGAATCTCGACGCAATTTGAGTGTTCCATCGTCATTAGGCGGCCCTGAACGTTACAATTAACAATCAGTTTTGCGGCGCATTAGAAAGTCTAGACTCACAGGAGAACGACCATAAGGTGCCCGAGGCAGCAACAGACCCATGGCGACAAGTCGGGTGGAGGCCGATGTATTGAATCTCGACGCAATTTGTGTTTTCCATCGTCATTAGGAGGCCCTGAATGTTACAATTAACTATCAGTTTTGCGTCGGTTTCGAAAATCTAGACTCATAGGAGAACGATCATAAGGTGCCCGAGGCAGCAATAGACCCTAGGAGAAAAGTCGGCTGGAAGACGATGTATTGGATCGCTACGTAATTTGAGTGTTCCATCGCCATTAGGAGGCCCTGAATGTTACAATTAACTATCAGTCTTTCGTCGGATTCGAAAATCTAGACTTACTGGAGATGGACCATAAGGTGCCCGAGGCAATATCCCCTTGGAGACCAGTCCGCTGGAGGACGATGTATTGAATCGGGACGCAATTTGAGTGCTCCATCGTCATTAGGAGGCCCTGAACGTTGCAATGAACTATCAGTTTTGCGTCGGATTCCAAAACTTAGAATCACCGGAGACGGACCATGTGGTGCAAGAGGCAGCGATATCCCCTTGGAGACCAGTCGGCTGGAGGACGATGTATTGAATCTCGACGCAATCTGAGTGTTCAATCGTCAATAGGAGGCGCTGAACTATACAATTAAATATCAGAAATGCGTCGGATTCGAAAATCTAGACTCACAGGAGACGGACCATGTGGTGCCCGAGGCAGCGATATCCCCTTGGAAACAAGTCCGCTGGAGGACGATGTAGAGAATATCGACGCAATTTGAGTGTTCCTTCGTCATTACGAGGCCCTGAACGTTACTATTAACAATCGGTTTTGCGTCGGATTAGAAAACCTAGACTCACATGAGATCGACCATATGGTGCCCGAGGCAGAAACAGACCCTTGGAGACAAGTCGGGTGGAGGCCGATGTATTGAATCTCGACGCAATTTGTGTGTTCCATCGTCATTAGGAGGCCCTGAACGTTACAATTAACTATCAGTTTCGCGTCGTATTCGAAAATCTAGACTCACAGGAGACGGACCACTTGGAGCCCGAGGCAGCAATAGACCCTTCAAGACAAGTCGGCTCGCGGCCGCTGTATTGAATCTCGACGCAATTTGAGTCTCCATCGTCATTAGGAGGCAATGAACGTTACAATTAACTATCTGTTTTGCGTCGGATTCGAAAATCTAGACTCACAGGAGAACGACCATAAGGTGCCCGAGACAGCATTATCCCCTTGGATACAAGTCGGCTGGAGGACGATGTATTGAATCTCGACGCAATTTGAGTGTTCAATCGTCATTAGGAGGCCCTGAACGTTACTATTAACAATCGGTTTTGCGTCGGATTAGAAAATCTAGACTCACATGAGATCGACCATATGGTGCCCGAGGCAGCAATAGACCTTTGGAGACAAGTCAGCTGGAGGATGATGTATTGAATCTCGACGCAATTTGGGTGTTCCAACGTCATTAGGAGGCCCTGAACTTTATAATTGACTGTCACTTTCGCGTCGGATTCAAATATCTCGACTCACAGGAGACGGACCATTTGGTGCCCGAGGCTACAATTTCCCCTTGGAGACAAGTCGGCTGATGGACGATGTATTGAATCTCGACGCCTTTTGAGTGTTCTATCGTCAATGGGAGGCTCTGAACGTTACAATTCACTATCATTTTTGCGTCGGATTCGAAATTCTAGACTCACAGGAGAAGGATCAAATTGTGCCCGCGACAGCAATATCCCCTTGGAGACAAGTCGGCTGGAGGCCGATGTATTGAATCTCCACGCAATTTGAGTGTTCCATCGTCATTAGGTGGCCCTGAGCGTTACAATTAACTATCAGTTTTGCGTCGGGTTCGAAAATCAAGACACAGGAGAACGATCATAAGGTGCCCGAGGCAGCAATAGACCCTAGGAGAAAAGTCGGCTGGAAGACGATGTATTGAATCTCGACTCAATTTGAGTGTTCAATCGTCATTAGTAGGCGCTGAACTATACAATTAAATATCAGATATGCGTCGGATTCGAAAATCTGGACTCACAGGAGACGGACCATAAAGTGCCCGAGGCAAGTCGGCTGAAGGACGATGTATTGAATCTCGTCGCAATTTGAGCGTTCCATCGTCATTATGAGGCCCTGAACGTTACAATTAACTATCTGTTTTGCGTCGCATTCGAAAATCTAGACTCACAGGAAAACGATCATAACGTGTGTAACGGAACTGAAATGATTGTGGGCTGACAGTAATTTGGAGCCCGCGCGTCGGAAACGGTCGCGCTGGTGTGAGACTGCCAGGGAGTGCACCCTGATGCCATCTATTGGCGAAACTGGGAACTAGCGCTGTCTCAGACAATGCACTATGCTATCGGAGTCAAATGTATTCTTTTTATTGGTAATTATAAGCTATTACTGTATGATTTAATGTTATAAAGCGCTAGTAGTAAATTATTATGACTGGTATGAACTCCAGGGTAGTAAATGTAAATATTCTTAAATACTAAATGATTTCGGTAAAAAACTCCCACTCTTGGTGATACGAGCATAGCTAGAGGTAGCTGGAGACACAGGGACTGAACAATGGAATGGCCTGGGGAGTGTTGACGTGAGCGGACGTGCATAACTGTGCTCACGCAAAAGTGACTGTGCAACAGCGAAAAGGAGAATATCGTCGCCGTTTGTGGAGTAGAACGCGACGAATGGTTGTCGAAGCCGTCTCTATGCCACTGGGGCTGATTGTAAGAGTTCCTGCGCCCAGATTTTATGGCGGACGTGCAGTAGCTTATACGAGTACTACAGCTCGTAGTTCCAGCCGCCATTAAGGGCATGAGGCGTGAAGAGCTGCGTTAGCCACATGCATCCCACCACCAGCACCGACACGTCTACCCAAGGCAAGACTGCTTGAAATTGTTAAGTCGAACTTTGTATACATGTAAAAGGAGAATACCAGTTTTCTTTTGTGCAAGTGCAGAAGACTGAATATAGTAATGAGTAAAATTACAACGCATGTTGTTCATTGTAAAGTGTAGTAACCTGAAACATAGTGTAGTGAAATCAGACTGAGGCCACCATCGCCTCTTTCATTTACAATTCTTTTGGTTGTAGAATACTTTAGCGTTTAAGAATGTAGAAAAGAGCAATGGTCACACCAGAATGAGTCGCCTATTTATAGTTACTTAAATTTTTCTGAGTAACCTTTCAAGTAAAGTCACTTAACTAATTCTGTAGCAATTGTCCAAAGAGTAATATCCCAAAATCATTAAATAAGTTGAAGGGTAGAAGTCTGTTAACCTAAGTAGCTTAAATTGTCTTGGTGGTAATTACCAAGCCAACTCACAGAAATTGAGAGAGTATTTGCTTTGTAGAATCACCTAGAATGATCAGAAATAGTAATATTCAGAATTAAGTTTAAAATTCAACTCAAGGCGTTTCACTTTGAAACGAGCCAAAAAATTGATTTATTCTTTTGCTCCTTCAGAGCTGGCGACCGTAGTTATAAGTATTTTCAGGAGGATTCGACGGTAAGTCTGCTGCTCTCGTCGTGCTGATAGGATTATCTACTGCTGCTAGCAGTGGTGATTGGATACATAAGCTCACTACCAAGTTAAGTGGGTCAGGTAGGCAGTGTTACCGTGTGAACTGTAGGGCACTGTAGGCCGTGGATCGAACCCGTTCAATCATCACAGCTCTTTGAGAAATAGTCCGGTTAGGAGTGTACTAATCCAATAGGTAAATACTGGCGAGTAACGGTCAGAAATGTACACGCAAGTGAATTTAGCAAGGTCTATGTAGCACCTAGTTAATGTGGTGTAATGCGAGGGTAGGAGTGGAGTAAAAGTGAGCTGAGCTTGTGGCAGCTGTGCTGTCTTCAAAGATTAATAACGCCAGAATTCACTACCAACTCTTACCATTAGGGCTGAGCTATTTACGGTTAAAATACGTAGCAGTAAGCGCAAAGGCGTGACAGCTACAAGTCCGTATTGGCTTTATACATACGGAAGTAGGAAGCGGGTCATTCTGTCAGTGGAGGGGTTAAAACAACGGAGTCACTTGAGAACCTACCCCATTTACTGATGGAAAGATTCGGCGGTTCGGTCGCATGTGGCGACCGTGGCAGGACTTACCAAGTTTGTAGAATAATGGCTGCAATAAAAGTGTTTTATATAAGCTGGTAGTTTCAAGAAAATTTTAAATTTAAAATTCTGTTGTAGACAAATATACCACAATTGGTATGTTCAAGACGACAACCTGTAAAGCAGCAAAAGAAGGTCCAATAGTAGGAGTTAAACAAGTAATACTTGGTTTAATAAACATTTCTATTAGGCACGAAATACAGCAGATTAAGATGGAGTCGAATAGTAACAAGCAAGACGAAAACATTACAAGGTCAGACCCAGAGTTAGGGACCATAGATACTGTTGTAGGGTTGGAAAATCTTATAGATGAATCCACATCCACAAGACAGGAGGAACGGGAAGTGAAACCAAAGGTAGTGAAAAGTGAACCCAATGTATCTGTGGATGCAAGTCACAAGGGAGAGGATATGGAATTAACAAGTTTGTTAAATAGTATGATGGCGCAAATTCGAGAAGGGAATGCTAGTTTGAAAGCAGAAATGGCTAGTCATATATCCCAACTGGATGAAAACCTATCTGGTAAAATAAAAGCCAATTTAGATATTTTGAATACGCAAAGCCAACGTATCACAGAGGTAAACAAATCAGTAAATAGCATTAGGGCTGAAATAACAAATGTTCAGAGAAAAGTCACAGAAATAGAGAAAAGATTGGATACCGAAATTCAGAGAATAGAGAAATCAGTGGAACCTTTGGTTAGTGAAAAATTAGAACCGATAATTGAAAGTAAATTACAGGTGATAGTACCAGTTGTAAAGAAAGAGATTGTTAAAGAAACGGCAGCTGATATTGAAGCACTGCGCAATACCATGTTGAGTTTTGATGCATGTGTGCAGGAGCAGGAAAATACACTGCGTAATGAGATAAAATTGTTAAGTCAGCAAGTTCAGAATCAGACGTTTCTTAACTGTAGTGGTATCCCATTGGTAATGCAAAAATCGGAAATACTGAGTAGGGAGGAAAAATACGATCCTCAAAAGAAACAAGGTGGATGGCATCCAATGGATTTTATAAAAAATTGTGAACGTGTCTTACCAACAGACATCTCGGATAAAGAAAAAATTAATTTAGTAATAGACGCTTTAGCAGGTCATGCTAAACGTTGGGGATTGAATTTGGATATCGATAATTTGAAGTTTACAGACTTCAAAGAAAAGTTCCTTGAGGAATTCTGGGGCACACAACAGAGGGATGGGTTGTGTAGAGAATTCGTTGTCGCCAGAATGCCAGAACATGGGCGTGGGCTCATGAAAGAATACTGTGAAGGATGGTTCAAGCGTTTGGAGTATCTTAAAGATCGTAGATCAGAATCGGAGATAGTGTGGGAGTTGTGGAAAAAGCTACCTGACGATTCAAAGCGTTATGTAGGAGGCACTCATCGAACATTCGATGAATTTTTAGAAGAAATCGAGAATGAAGATAGGTGGCGTGAAACTAGAGAGTTTCGAGGTTTCAGAAATCAGAATGGAATAGTTAAAGGTGGTAGGAATGAACCGCAAATTAACATGATGAGAGGAAGAGGTCGAGGAGGTAACTCTCAGCGAGGGAGAGGACACTATCAGGGAAACGGGATGCATTATCAAAATCAGGAAAACTAAATACCGCGCAGGTCAGGGGCCTAACGCGTGCGGAAAGAAAGAAATGGCCCAAATATAGGGAAGATCGGAGTAGTCAGTACTATAGTAGGATAGTGCGTCGTTCGCCTGAAGAGCAGTTACATAAACGAAACTTTGCGAAGTATAATGCAGGGATACAGAGGAGAGAGAGCAGGGAGGAATTATTAAGGGAAATGAAGTAGGAAAAGAATATCGGTCGGATGTGAAGGCTCACGTGAATGAAATAAGTACAATTTGAGGTCAGAGTGACGAATTGATGATGGAAGAGTCAGAGACGGCGTTGTTTGTCGGTAGGGATGGCAACTGTGCAGAGAGGCAGGGGCAAGGTAGGAGTGATGTGACTTATGGTAAAAGGTTCGTACGAATAGTCGACGAATCGCATCGAGAAGTAATTAAAGAGGAAAGGGTGGATAAGAAAAAGGGGCATAGTGCAGAGACGCATGCCGATTCAGAAATTACCTCGTATGCAGAATATGTACATCATCTCAAAAGCCAGCCAGCACAATTAGAAAGATCTTCCACTCAAGTGATTAATTTGGACCCGAATATGACAGTGTTAGAGAGCCATACCGATTATGATGTGTACCTAGTGACAGCAAGAGTACATGACTGTGATGAAGATTCTTTTAAAGAAATTAGAGAAAGTGTATCTAACCAAGAGAAAGAGTGTTGTGATCCCTGTAGTACTGAAGCAAATGAGTTGAGTGAGACTGGAATTCCATTAGTAGGGGAAAATAATGAAAGTAAGAGTGGCGAATGTACTATCCAACAAAGGGAAAGTAGAGAAATGGATTATAATTTGCAAGAATTATTTGAAACCGATGAAGGTCATATTTCTAAGGAGGAGGAATTATCGTCAGAATCATCAGAAAGCATCCAGGGAGAAAAAGAAGTAGAGGAAGTTTCCGATTCTGCAACCGAGAGTTCAGGCATGACAGATTCGAATGAGAACGAGATGGCATTAAAGAGCCTAGACGAAGGACTATTGGAAAAAGTGGTGAAAGAATTTAGGATGAAGAGGAGAAAGAAACCTCCAGATGGAATGGTCAGTATAAAAACCGGAAAAATAATATGGCAAGACTTGGCGGTGGAAAAGGATTTATTATGGGAAGATAAAGAAAGTATGAAAGAGGACAATAGGATGCAAACAATCCTGCCCATTAATGTATGTGGGTACGATTTATATGTATTGTTGGATACGGGTGCTCAAATAAGTGCTATTTCGCACGCATTTTTTGAGATGATCAAAGCGCAACGAGGAGTAGTCATGATGCCAGTAACAGGTGTTAAAGTGATAGGGGCGACAGGGAAATGTAGTAAACCTGTTAAACATCAAGTGATGATGGAATTTAAGATAAAAAACAAGCAAATATTCGAATGCATTTTTAGTAGTTCCAGAGCTCAGGGCCGAGATCATTTTAGGCATTGACTGGTTAATAAAACAGAAAGTAATTATAGATTGTGACAAAGGGATAATAGTTTGTAAAGTTGATAGTGCGGTATTAGAAATACCATTTGAATCATCTAGAGTAATGGAAGAGAACCAGCTGAGATGGGTAGAATTTAGAGATGATCATGATTCAGGAATAGGTCAAAAATTCGATTGGTGTCTGGTGAGGCAGATAGTTGAAGATGGAAATAAGGAGCCACTCCCTCGAAATGTAGTGAATAAAACGGAAGGACTATCTGATGACCAAAGGGAGAATCTATGGCAAATTCTGAAAGAAAATCAGGAAGTATTTTCGGACAGACCGGGACGAGTGATAAATTATGAGTACTGCATGGAGGTAGAGGAGCATGAACCTTTCTTTAAACCACCATATAGTGTACCCTTGTCTAAGAAAGAAGCAGTTCAAAAAGAAATAGATAAAATGGTTTCATGTGGGGTCATTGAACGGAGTTCTAGCCCATATAATAACCCACTGGTGATAGTAGGTAAGAAGGATGGAAGTGTACGAATAGTGATAGATGCTCGTACTCTGAATAAAGTAGTGAAGAGGGAGTTGGATCGTCCAGAGAACATAGATAATTTATTGCAGAAGTTTAATGGTGTAAAGTACATGACTAGTTTAGACCTAACTGCAGGATACTGGCAAATCCCATTAAGTGAGGAGTCTAGGAAGTACACGGCATTTTTATTCAATTGCAAATGCTACCATTTCACAGTGGTACCATTTGGCCTAAATAATTCCGTTTCAGTGTTCATTCGGGCTTTAGACAAAATTTTAGGGAGTGAACTTAGTTCGCTAATCACGGTTTATGTAGATGATTTGTTAATTGCTACAAGGACATGGGAAGAGCACATGGAGTTATGCGACAGGGTGTTCAAAGCTTTAATTAAAGGAGGAATGACCCTGAACCTGAAAAAATGCGAGTTTGTGAAGAAAGAAATAAAGTTTTTAGGTCACATAGTAACACCAGAGGGAATTGAAAAGGATCCCGATAAAGTCAAAGCAATAAGAAATTGTCCGGCTCCCAAGAATAAAAAACAACTAAAGTCATTTATAGGACTTTGTTCATTTTATCGTAAGTATGTGGATGATCAGGTGTTCAATAGCCCACATCTGAACAACCTACTTAAGAAGAACAGTGTGTATATATGGACTGAGGAATGTGAAACAGCATTCAACCGGCTAAAAGACAATTTGGCTAAAAACATAAAGTTATGGCACCCTGACCTGTGTGAACCATTCCACATGGCAACAGATAGTTCAGATTATGGATTGGGAGTATCCATATTTCAGGAGGTAATGATAGATGGGGAAAAACTCATAGACAAAGTGCATTTGCGAGTAGAACCATGTCTAAGTACGAAAGAAACTATACGGTTTCAGAGAAGGAGGCTTTAGCTATAGTATGGGGTTTTAGGAAATTTCAACTTTTCTTATGGGGGCATAAGACTGTGGTCCATACAGACCACAAAGCTTTAATATTTTTGAAGGACTGCAGATTGTTACATAACAGGTTGACCAGATGGGCGCTGTTTTTACAACAATTTGATATAGAGATCAAGTATGTTAAAGGGAAAGAACATGCAGTACCGGATGCTTTGTCGAGATTACCGGAAGGATGTGAGATACTAGAAAGTGTAAAGAATAGGGAAGATGTTTTTGAGATGAATTACTTCAAAAAAGCGGAAGGGAGAGAAAAAATTAGGGAAATATGTCGGAATATGCGAAGATATC
Source organism: Schistocerca americana (assembly GCF_021461395.2). Classification (NCBI taxonomy): domain Eukaryota; kingdom Metazoa; phylum Arthropoda; class Insecta; order Orthoptera; family Acrididae; genus Schistocerca; species Schistocerca americana. Next base: position 772,801,491 of record NC_060123.1, read on the forward strand.
AAAGTGATGATGATGCACTCAAGTCGGTAAAGGTCAAGTTTGACAATCCGGACGCAACTAACATAAGGGCTTCATATAAAATACATAAAGGTGTACTGTATCTTCAAAGATTAAATAATCCAGGGAAGTGGAGAGTATGTTGGCCGGAACAACACACTGAAGTGGTGATAGATTATGTTCACTTGGCATATGGCCATTTTGGTGCGCGGAAGTGTACCGATAAGTTAGATGAATGCATTACCTTTAATAACATGGCACGAAGGGTAGCACAGAGGATAAGATCTTGTGATCTATGCCAAAAGGCGAAAGTAACAAATGCAACTAATCAAGGGCCCATGCAATCAATAAAACCTGATGAAGTATTAGAAATAGTAGCAGTAGATATCTTTGGACCATTACCGAAAACCATGGGGGGTTTTGTGTACATATTTGTAGCAGTTGAACTTTTCTCAAAGTATATAAAGCTATATCCCTTGAGAAAAGCTACTGCCAGAGCTGTGTATGATAAAATGGTGTGTGATTATTTTGTGAAAGTAGGGAAGCCAAAGAGAATACTATCAGATAATGGTGTTCAGTTTTGCTCAAAAATGTGGAAGGATGGGATAACTGAGAAACAGGTAGAAGTGGTACATATATCAGCTTATTACCCATCAAGCAATCCGGCAGAAAGATATATGCGTGAGATAGGTCGGTTATTTAGGACGTACTGCCATAGTAACCACAAGAAGTGGGGCATGTATGTGAGTGAATTCGAAGAAATCATGAATTCATTAACAAACGAGAGCACTGGATTTACTCCAGAAGAAATCCTGAAAAAGACGAGAAGTAAAAGTCTAGTAGAAGACCTACTAGAATTTCCAGATAGAGTTGAATTAGATTATGATAGTAAAAAGAACTTAGTAAAAGACAAGATGAGAAAACAAGCAGATGCGAGAATTCGTCGTCATGACGAAAAAGTAAGGAATCCTAAATTCAAAATAGGTGATCTCGTTCTTGTAAAAACACATGAAAAGTCAAGTGAAATTAATAACGAGATCAGTAAATTTAAATATATATATAATGGACCATTTAAAATAGTGTCCATACCCAATGTGAACGCTTATTATTTAGAGTACCCATTAACAGGCAAACGCCTGGGAGTAAGAAACATAGTGGATCTCAAAAGGTATGAGCCATGAATTCTACCAGATTGAAAATAAATATATAAATAAATATTAAAGTAAACCAATATGTAAATAGTTTTGTTTCTTTTGTTCTATGTGAAAGGTAAATGTTCACTAAAATATGTTGCAGTATTCTAATGAAACTTCTAGTTTAAGTAGAGACTAAACAGACTGGGAAAGACTGAGCTTCTGAGAAAGCCTTAATAGATGTGTAAATAAGTGTTGTGGAAGAGGTAGAAAAGTGAGGAGGTAAAGTGAAAAGGACGGGCTATAAAGTAATAGGCGCATAACGTGTGTTTTACTTGCCTGAGATAAAAGAAGTGTATTTAAAATTTTTGTAAAAAAGATGTTTAAAGCGTACTGTGTTTAGATGTAAGAAAATTGTAAAGAATATATGTAACTCATTTATGTAATGTTTAGCAGGAAAGATAGAAAGAATTGGTGTTTAATTTTAAATAAGTAATATAAGTACCGAGGTGTATCAGTAAGAATGGGAAAACCCTTGGTAAAAAGCTTAACGAAAATTTCAGATTCATTATAGGAGAGACTTCTTATTGAATTATCACTGTTAGATACTTCAATAAGAAGTGGGGCATGTGTAACGGAACTGAAATGATGGTGGGCTGACAGTAATTTGGAGCCCGCGCGTCGGAAACGGGCGCGCTGGTGTGAGACTGCCAGGGAGTGCACCCTGATGCCATCTATTGGCGAAACTGGGAATTAGCGCTGTCTCAGACAACGCACTATGCTATCGGAGTCAAATGTATTCTTTTTATTGGTAATTATAAGCTATTACTGTATGATTTAATGTTATAAAGCGCTAGTAGTAAATTATTATGACTGGTATGAACTCCAGGGTAATAAATGTAAATATTCTTAAATACTAAATGATTTCGGTAAAAAGGTGGTAGGGGAACGCCCCCACTCTTGGTGATACGAGCATAGCTAGAGGTAGCTGGAGACACAGGGACTGAACAATGGAATGGCCTGGGGAGTGTTGACGTGAGCGGACGTGCATAACTGTGCTCACGCAAAAGTGACTGTGCAACAGCGAAAAGGAGAATATCGTCGCCGTTTGTGGAGTAGAACGCGACGAATGGTTGTCGAAGCCGTCTCTATGCCACTGGGGCTGATTGTAAGAGTTCCTGCGCCCAGATTTTATGGCGGACGTGCAGTAGCTTATACGAGTACTACAGCTCGTAGTTCCAGCCGCCATTAAGGGCATGAGGCGTGAAGAGCTGCGTTAGCCACATGCATCCCACCACCAGCACCGACACGTCTACCCAAGGCAAGACTGCTTGAAATTGTTAAGTCGAACTTTGTATACATGTAAAAGGAGAATACCAGTTTTCTTTTGTGCAAGTGCAGAAGACTGAATATAGTAATGAGTAAAATTACAACACATGTTGTTCATTGTAAAGTGTAGTAACCTGAAACATAGTGTAGTGAAATCAGACTGAGGCCACCATCGCCTCTCTCATTTACAATTCTTTTGGTTGTAGAATACTTTAGCGTTTAAGAATGTAGAAAAGAGCAATGGTCACACCAGAATGAGTCGCCTATTTATAGTTACTTAAATTTTTCTGAGTAACCTTTCAAGTAAAGTCACTTAACTAATTCTATAGCAATTGTCCAAAGAGTAATATCCCAAAATCATTAAATAAGTTGAAGGGTAGAAGTCTGTTAACCTAAGTAGCTTAAATTGTCTTGGTGGTAATTACCAAGCCAACTCACAGAAATTGAGAGAGTATTTGCTTTGTAGAATCACCTAGAATGATCAGAAATAGTAATATTCAGAATTAAGTTTAAAATTCAACTCAAGGCGTTTCACTTTGAAACGAGCCAAAAAATTGATTTATTCTTTTGCTCCTTCAGAGCTGGCGACCGTAGTTATAAGTATTTTCAGGAGGATTCGACGGTAAGTCTGCTGCTCTCGTCGTGCTGATAGGATTATCTACTGCTGCTAGCACTGGTGATTGGATACATAAGCTCACTACCAAGTTAAGTGGGTCAGGTAGGCAGTGCTACCGTATAACTGTAGGGCACTGTAGGCCGTGGATCGAACCCGTTCAATCATCACAGCTCTTTGAGAAATAGTCCGGTTAGGAGTGTACTAATCCAATATGTAAATGCTGGCGAGTAACGGTCAGAAATGTATACGCAAGTGAATTTAGCAAGGTCTATGTAGCACCTAGTTAATGTGGTGTAATGGCGAGGGTAGGAGTGGAGTAAAAGTGAGCTGAGCTTGTGGCAGCTGTGCTGTCTTCAAAGTCTAATAACGCCAGAATTCACTACTAACTCTTACCATTAGGGCTGAGCTATTTACGGTTAAAATACGTAGCAGTAAGCGCAAAGGCGTGACAGCTACAAGTCCGTATTGGCTTTATACATACGGAAGTAGGAGGCGGGTCATTCTGTCAGTGGAGGGGTTAAAACAACGGAGTCACTTGAGAACATACCCCATTTACTGATGGAAAGATTCGGCGGTTCGGTCGCACGTGCCACAGGCAGCAATAGACCCTTGGAGACAAGTCGGCTGGAGGACGATGTATTGGATCGAGACGCAATTTGAGTGTTCCAACGTAACTAGGAGGCCCTGAATGTTACAATTAACTATCACTTTTTCGTCGGATTCGAGAATCTAGACTCACTGGAGACGGACTATAAGGTGCCCAATGCAGCAATATCCCCTTTTAGACAAGTCCGCTGGAGGACGATTTATTGAATCGCGACGCAATTTGGGTGCTAAATCGTCATTACAAGGCCCTGAACGTTACAATTAACTATCAATTTCGCGTCGGATTCGAAAATCTAGACTCACAGGAGGATGACCATAAGGTGCCCGATGCAGCAATAGACCTTTGGAGACCATTCGGCAGGAGGACGATATATTGACTCTCGACGCAAATTGAGTGTTCCATCGTCATTAGGAGGCGCTGACTGTTACAATTAACTATCATTTTAGCGTCGGATTCGAAAATCTACTCACAGGAGAAGGATCATATGGTGCCCGACACAGCAATATCCCCTTGGATACATGTCGGCTGGAGGACGATGTATTGAATCTCGACGCAATTCGAGTGTTCCATCGTCATTAGGAGGCCCTGAAAGTTACAATTAACTATCAGTTTTGCGTCGGATTCGGAAATCTAGACTCACAGGAGAACGACCATAAGGTGCCCGAGGCAGCAATTGACCCTTGCTAACAAGTTAGCTGAAGGACGATGTACTGAATCTAGACGCAATTTGAGTGTTCCATCGTCATTAGGAGGCGCTGAACGTTACAATCAACTATTATTTTAGCGTCGGATTCGAAAATCTACTCACAGGAGAAGGCTGATATGGTGCTTGAGACAGCAATATCCCCTTGGATACAAGTGGGCTGGAGGATGATGTATTGAATCTCGACGCAATTTGAGTGTTCCATCGTCATTAGGAGGCCCTGAACGTTACAATTTGCAATCAGATTTGCGTCGCATTAGAAATTCTAGACTCACAGGAGAACAACCATAAGGTGCCCGAGGCAGCAATAGACCCATGGAGACAAGTCGGCTGAAGGACGATGTATTGAATCTCGACGCAATTTGAGTGTTCCATCGTCATTAGGAGGCCCTGAAAGTTACAATTAACTATCAGGTTTGCGTCGGATTCGAAAATCTAGACTCATAGGAGAACGACTATAAGGTGCCAGAGGCAGCAATAGACCCTTGGAGACAAGTCGGCTGAAGGACGATGTATTGAATCTCGACGCAATTTGAGTGTTCCATCGTCATTAGGAGTCCCTGAACGTTACAATAAACTAACAGTTTCGCGTCGGATTCAAAAATCTAGACTCATAGGAGACGGACTATTTGGAGCCCGAGGCAGCCATAGACCCTTGGAGACAAGTCGGCTGGAGGACGATGTATTGGATCGCGAATCAATTTGAGTGCTCCATCGTCATTAGGAGGCCCTGAATGTTACAATTAACTATCAGTTTTTCGTCGGATTCAAAAATCTAGACTCACTGGAGACGGACCATAGGGTGCCCGAGGCTATATCACCTTGGAGACCAGTCCGCTGGAGGACGATGTATTGAATCGCGACGCAATTTGAGTGTTCGATCGTCATTAGGAGGCGCTGAACGTTACAATTCACCATAATGTTTGCGTCGGATTCGAAAATCTAGACTCACAGTAGAAGGATCATATTGTGCCCGAGACAGCAATATCCCCTTGGAAACAATTCGGCTGGAGGCCGATGTATTGAATCTCGACGCAATTTGAGTGATCCATCGGCATTAGGAAGCCTTGAACTTTACAATTAACAATCAGTTTCGCGTCGGATTCGAAAATGTAAACTCACAGGAGAGCGACCATAAGGAGCCCGAGGCAGCAATATCCCAATGGAGACAAGTCGGCTGGAGGACGATGTATTGAGTCTCGACGTAATTTGGGTGTTCCATCGTCATTAGGAGGCCCTGAAAGTTACAATTAACTATCAGTCTTTCGTCGGATTCGAAAATCTAGACTCACTGGATACGGACCATATGGTACCAGAAGCAGCAATATCCCCTGGGAAACAAGTCGGCTGGAGGCCGATGTATTGAATCTCGACGCAATTTGAGTGTTCCATCGTCATTAGGAGGCGCTGAACGTTACAATCAACTATTATTTTAGCGTCGGATTCGAAAATCTACTCACAGGAGAAGGATGATATGGTGCCTGAGACAGCAATATCCCCTAGGATACAAGTGGGCTGGAGGATGATGTATTGAATCTCGACGCAATTTGAGTGTTCCATCGTCATTAGGAGGCCCTGAACGTTACAATTAGCAATCAGTTTTGCGTCGCATTAGAAAATCTAGACTCACAGGAGAACGAATATAAGGTGCCCGAGGCAGCAACAGACCCATGGAAACAAGTCGGCTGAAGGACGTTGTATTGAATCTCGACGCAATTTGTGTGTTCCATCGTCATTAGGAGGCGCTGACTGTTACAATTAACTATCATTTTAGGGTCGGATTCGAAAATCTACTCACAGGAGAAGGATCATATGGTGCCCGAGACAGCGATATCCCGTTGGATACATGTCGGCTGGAGGACGATGTATTAAATCTCGACGCAATTTGAGTGTTCAATCGTCATTAGGAGGCCCTGAACGTTACTAATAACAATCAGTTTTGCGTCGGATTAGAAAATCTAAACTCACATGAGAACTACCATATGGTGCCCGAGGCAGCAATAGACCTTTGGTGACAAGTCGGCTGGACGACGATGTATTGAATCTCGACGCAATTTGTGTGTTCCATCGTCATTAGGAGGCCCTGAACGTTACAATTAACTATCAGTTTTGCGTCGGATTCGAAAATCTAGACTCACAGGAAAACAATCATAAGCTGCCCCAGACAGCAATTGACCCTTGGAGACAGGTCGGCTGGAGGCCGATGTATTGGATCGCGACGCAATGTTACAATTAACTATCAGTTTTTCGTCGGATTCTAAAATCTAGACTCACTGGAGACGGACCATAAGGTACCCGAAGCAGCAATATCCCCTTGGAGACAAGTCGGCTGGAGGCCGGTGTATTGAATCTCGACGCAATTTGAGTGTTCCATCGTCATTAGGAGGCCCTGAACGTTACAATTAGCAATCAGTTTTGCGTCGCATTAGAAAATCTAGACTCACAGGAAAACGACCATAAGGTGCCCGAGGCAGCAATAGACTCTTGGAGGCAAGTCGGCTGGAGGACGATGTATTGGATCGCGACGCAATTTGAGTGTTCCAACATATCTAGGAGGCCCTGAATGTTACAATGAACTATCAGTTTTTCGCCGGATTCGAGAATCTAGACTCACTGGAGACGGACCATAAGGTGCCCAAAGCAGCAATATCCCCTTTTAGACCAGTCCGCTGGAGGACGATTTATTGAATCGCGACGCAATTTGAGTGGTCCATCGTCATTAGGAGGCCCTGAATGTTACAATTAACTATCAGTGTTTCGTCGGATTCGAAAATCTAGACTCACTGGAGACGGACCATAAGGTGCCCGAAGCAGGAGACCAGTCCTCTGGAGGACGATGTATTGAATTGCGACCTAATTTGAGTGTTCCATCGTCATTAGGAGGCCCTGAACGTTACGATTAACTATCAGTTTCGCGTTAGATTCGAAAATCTAGACTCACACTAGAACGACCATAAGGTGCCCGAGGCAGCAATGGACTCTTGGAGACAAGTCTGCTGAAGGACGACGCAATTTGAGTGGTCCATCGGTATCAGGAGGCCCTGAACTTTACAATTAACTATTAGTTTCGCGTCGGATTCAAAAATCTACACTCACAGGAGATAGACCATTTGGTGCCCGAGGCAGCAATATCCCCTTGGAGTCAAGTCGGCTGATGGACGATGTATTGAATCTCGACGCAATTTGAGTGTTCCATCGTCATTAGGAGGCCCTGAACTTTACAATTAACGATTAGTTTTGCGGCGGATTCGAAAACCTACACTCACAGGAGAAGGATCATATGGTGCCCTAGACAGCAATATCCCCTTGGAGACAAATCGGCTGGAGGCCGATATATTGATTCTCGACGCAATTTGAGTGTTCCATCGTCATTAGGAAGCCCTGAACGTTACAATTAACAATCAGTTTGGCGTCGGTTTCGAAAATCTAGACTCACAGGTCAGCGACCATAAGGAGCCCGAGGCAGCAATATCCCCATGGTGACATGTCGGCTGGAGGCCGGTAAGTTGAATCTCGATGCAATTTGAGTGTTCCATCGTCATTAGGAGGCCCTGAACGTTACAATTAACTATCAGTTTTGCGTCGGATTCGAAAAGCTGGACTCACAGGAGAACGATCATAAGGAGCCCCAGGCAGCAATAGACCCTTGGAGACAAGTCGGCTGGTGGACGATGTATTAGATCACGACGCAATTTGAGTGTTCCATCGTAACTAGGAGGCCCTGAATGTTACAATTAACTATCAGTTTTTCGTCGGGTTCGATAATCTAGACTCACCGGAGACGGACCATAAGGTGCCAGAAGCAGCAATAGACCCTTGGAGACAAGTCGGCTGGAGGACGATGTATTAAATCTCGACGCAATTTGAGTGTTCCATCGTCATTAGGAGGCCCTGAACGTTACGATTAACTATCAGTTTCGCGTTGGATTCGAAAATCCAGACTCACAGGAGAAGGACCATATGGTGCCCGAGGCAGCAATATCCCCTTGGAGACAAGTCGGCTGGAGGCAGATATATTGAGTCACGATGCAATTTGAGTGTTTCATCGTCATTAGGAGGCCCTGAAAGTTACAATTAACTATCATTTTTGCGTCGGATTCGAATATCTAGACTCACACTAGAACGACCGTAAGGTGCCCGAGGCAGCAATAGACCCTTGGAGACAATTCGGCTGGAGCACGATGTATTGAATCTCGACGCAATTTGAGTGTTCCATCGTCATTACGTGGCCCTGACCGTTACAATTAACTATCAGTTTTACGTCGGGTTCGAAAATCTATACTCACCGGAGGCGGACCATAAGGTGCCCGAAGCAGCAATATCCCCTTGGAGACCCGTCCGCTGGAGTACGATGTATTGAATCGCGACGCAATTTGAGTGCTCCATCATCATTAGGAGGCCCTGAACGTTACAATTAACTATCAGTTTCGCGTCGGATTCGAAAAAATAGACCCACAGGAGAAGCACCATGTGGTGCCCGAGGCTGCAAAATCCCCTTGGAGACAAGTCGGCTGGAGGACGATGTATTAAATCGAGACGCAATTTTTTGTGTTCCATCGTCATTAGGAGGCCCTGAAAGTTACAATTAACTATCAGGTTTGCGTCGGATTCGAAAATCTAGACTCATAGGAGAACGACTATAAGGTGCCAGAGGCAGCAATAGACCCTTGGAGACAAGTCGGCTGAAGGACGATGTATTGAATCTCGACGCAATTTGAGTGTTCCATCGTCATTAGGAGTCCCTGAACGTTACAATAAACTAACAGTTTCGCGTCGGATTCAAAAATCTAGACTCATAGGAGACGGACTATTTGGAGCCCGAGGCAGCCATAGACCCTTGGAGACAAGTCGGCTGGAGGACGATGTATTGGATCGCGAATCAATTTGAGTGCTCCATCGTCATTAGGAGGCCCTGAATGTTACAATTAACTATCAGTTTTTCGTCGGATTCAAAAATCTAGACTCACTGGAGACGGACCATAGGGTGCCCGAGGCTATATCACCTTGGAGACCAGTCCGCTGGAGGACGATGTATTGAATCGCGACGCAATTTGAGTGTTCGATCGTCATTAGGAGGCGCTGAACGTTACAATTCACCATAATGTTTGCGTCGGATTCGAAAATCTAGACTCACAGTAGAAGGATCATATTGTGCCCGAGACAGCAATATCCCCTTGGAAACAATTCGGCTGGAGGCCGATGTATTGAATCTCGACGCAATTTGAGTGATCCATCGGCATTAGGAAGCCTTGAACTTTACAATTAACAATCAGTTTCGCGTCGGATTCGAAAATGTAAACTCACAGGAGAGCGACCATAAGGAGCCCGAGGCAGCAATATCCCAATGGAGACAAGTCGGCTGGAGGACGATGTATTGAGTCTCGACGTAATTTGGGTGTTCCATCGTCATTAGGAGGCCCTGAAAGTTACAATTAACTATCAGTCTTTCGTCGGATTCGAAAATCTAGACTCACTGGATACGGACCATATGGTACCAGAAGCAGCAATATCCCCTTGGAAACAAGTCGGCTGGAGGCCGATGTATTGAATCTCGACGCAATTTGAGTGTTCCATCGTCATTAGGAGGCGCTGAACGTTACAATCAACTATTATTTTAGCGTCGGATTCGAAAATCTACTCACAGGAGAAGGATGATATGGTGCCTGAGACAGCAATATCCCCTAGGATACAAGTGGGCTGGAGGATGATGTATTGAATCTCGACGCAATTTGAGTGTTCCATCGTCATTAGGAGGCCCTGAACGTTACAATTAGCAATCAGTTTTGCGTCGCATTAGAAAATCTAGACTCACAGGAGAACGAATATAAGGTGCCCGAGGCAGCAACAGACCCATGGAAACAAGTCGGCTGAAGGACGTTGTATTGAATCTCGACGCAATTTGTGTGTTCCATCGTCATTAGGAGGCGCTGACTGTTACAATTAACTATCATTTTAGGGTCGGATTCGAAAATCTACTCACAGGAGAAGGATCATATGGTGCCCGAGACAGCGATATCCCGTTGGATACATGTCGGCTGGAGGACGATGTATTAAATCTCGACGCAATTTGAGTGTTCAATCGTCATTAGGAGGCCCTGAACGTTACTAATAACAATCAGTTTTGCGTCGGATTAGAAAATCTAAACTCACATGAGAACTACCATATGGTGCCCGAGGCAGCAATAGACCTTTGGTGACAAGTCGGCTGGACGACGATGTATTGAATCTCGACGCAATTTGTGTGTTCCATCGTCATTAGGAGGCCCTGAACGTTACAATTAACTATCAGTTTTGCGTCGGATTCGAAAATCTAGACTCACAGGAAAACAATCATAAGCTGCCCCAGACAGCAATTGACCCTTGGAGACAGGTCGGCTGGAGGCCGATGTATTGGATCGCGACGCAATGTTACAATTAACTATCAGTTTTTCGTCGGATTCTAAAATCTAGACTCACTGGAGACGGACCATAAGGTACCCGAAGCAGCAATATCCCCTTGGAGACAAGTCGGCTGGAGGCCGGTGTATTGAATCTCGACGCAATTTGAGTGTTCCATCGTCATTAGGAGGCCCTGAACGTTACAATTAGCAATCAGTTTTGCGTCGCATTAGAAAATCTAGACTCACAGGAAAACGACCATAAGGTGCCCGAGGCAGCAATAGACTCTTGGAGGCAAGTCGGCTGGAGGACGATGTATTGGATCGCGACGCAATTTGAGTGTTCCAACATATCTAGGAGGCCCTGAATGTTACAATGAACTATCAGTTTTTCGCCGGATTCGAGAATCTAGACTCACTGGAGACGGACCATAAGGTGCCCAAAGCAGCAATATCCCCTTTTAGACCAGTCCGCTGGAGGACGATTTATTGAATCGCGACGCAATTTGAGTGGTCCATCGTCATTAGGAGGCCCTGAATGTTACAATTAACTATCAGTGTTTCGTCGGATTCGAAAATCTAGACTCACTGGAGACGGACCATAAGGTGCCCGAAGCAGGAGACCAGTCCGCTGGAGGACGATGTATTGAATTGCGACCTAATTTGAGTGTTCCATCGTCATTAGGAGGCCCTGAACGTTACGATTAACTATCAGTTTCGCGTTGGATTCGAAAATCTAGACTCACACTAGAACGACCATAAGGTGCCCGAGGCAGCAATGGACTCTTGGAGACAAGTCTGCTGAAGGACGACGCAATTTGAGTGGTCCATCGGTATCAGGAGGCCCTGAACTTTACAATTAACTATTAGTTTCGCGTCGGATTCAAAAATCTACACTCACAGGAGATAGACCATTTGGTGCCCGAGGCAGCAATATCCCCTTGGAGTCAAGTCGGCTGATGGACGATGTATTGAATCTCGACGCAATTTGAGTGTTCCATCGTCATTAGGAGGCCCTGAACTTTACAATTAACGATTAGTTTTGCGGCGGATTCGAAAACCTACACTCACAGGAGAAGGATCATATGGTGCCCTAGACAGCAATATCCCCTTGGAGACAAATCGGCTGGAGGCCGATATATTGATTCTCGACGCAATTTGAGTGTTCCATCGTCATTAGGAAGCCCTGAACGTTACAATTAACAATCAGTTTGGCGTCGGTTTCGAAAATCTAGACTCACAGGTCAGCGACCATAAGGAGCCCGAGGCAGCAATATCCCCATGGTGACATGTCGGCTGGAGGCCGGTAAGTTGAATCTCGATGCAATTTGAGTGTTCCATCGTCATTAGGAGGCCCTGAACGTTACAATTAACTATCAGTTTTGCGTCGGATTCGAAAAGCTGGACTCACAGGAGAACGATCATAAGGAGCCCCAGGCAGCAATAGACCCTTGGAGACAAGTCGGCTGGTGGACGATGTATTAGATCACGACGCAATTTGAGTGTTCCATCGTAACTAGGAGGCCCTGAATGTTACAATTAACTATCAGTTTTTCGTCGGGTTCGATAATCTAGACTCACCGGAGACGGACCATAAGGTGCCAGAAGCAGCAATAGACCCTTGGAGACAAGTCGGCTGGAGGACGATGTATTAAATCTCGACGCAATTTGAGTGTTCCATCGTCATTAGGAGGCCCTGAACGTTACGATTAACTATCAGTTTCGCGTTGGATTCGAAAATCTAGACTCACAGGAGAAGGACCATATGGTGCCCGAGGCAGCAATATCCCCTTGGAGACAAGTCGGCTGGAGGCAGATATATTGAGTCACGATGCAATTTGAGTGTTTCATCGTCATTAGGAGGCCCTGAAAGTTACAATTAACTATCATTTTTGCGTCGGATTCGAATATCTAGACTCACACTAGAACGACCGTAAGGTGCCCGAGGCAGCAATAGACCCTTGGAGACAATTCGGCTGGAGCACGATGTATTGAATCTCGACGCAATTTGAGTGTTCCATCGTCATTACGTGGCCCTGACCGTTACAATTAACTATCAGTTTTACGTCGGGTTCGAAAATCTATACTCACCGGAGGCGGACCATAAGGTGCCCGAAGCAGCAATATCCCCTTGGAGACCCGTCCCCTGGAGTACGATGTATTGAATCGCGACGCAATTTGAGTGCTCCATCATCATTAGGAGGCCCTGAACGTTACAATTAACTATCAGTTTCGCGTCGGATTCGAAAATCTAGACCCACAGGAGAAGCACCATGTGGTGCCCGAGGCAGCAAAATCCCCTTGGAGACAAGTCGGCTGGAGGACGATGTATTAAATCGAGACGCAATTTTTTGTGTTCCATCGTCATTAGGAGGCCCTCAACGTTACAATTAACTATCATTTTTGCGTCGGATTCGAAAATCTAGACTCACAGGAGAACGACCATAAGGTGCCCGAGGCAGCAATAGACCCTTGGAGACCATTCGGCTCTAGGACGATATATTGACTCTCGACGCAATTTGAGTGTTCCATCGTCATTAGGAGGCGCTGAACGTTACAATTAACTATCATTTTAGCGTCGGATTCGAAAATCTATTCACAGGAGATGGATCATATGGTGCCTGAGACAGCAAAATCCCCTTGGATACAAGTCGGCTGGAGGACGATGTATTGAATCTCGACGCATTTTGAGTGTTCCATCGTCATTAGGAGGCCCTGAACGTTACTATTAACAATCATTTTAGCGTCGGATTCGAAAATCTACTCGCAGGAGAACGATCATATGGTGCCCGAGAAAGAAATATCCCCTTGGATACAAGTCGGCTGGAGGACGATGTATTGAATCTCGACGCTATTTGAGTGATCCGTCGTCATTAGGAGGCCCTGAACGTTACAATTAACTATCAGTTTCGCGTCGGATTAGAAAATCTAGACTCACTGGAGACGGAACATAAGGTGCCCGAGGCTATATCCCCTTGGAGACCAGTCCGCTGGAGGACGATGTTTTGAATCGCGACACAATTTGAGTGCTCCATCGTCTTTAGGAGGCCCTGAACGTTACAATTAACTACCAGTTTTGCGTCGGGTTCGAAAACGTAGAATCACCGGAGATAGACCATGTGGTGCCCGAGGCAGCGATATCCCCTTGGAGACAAGTCGGCTGGAGGACGATGTAGTGAATCTCGACGCAATTTGAGTGTTCCATCGTCATTAGCAGGCCGTGTACGTTACAATTAACTATCAGTTTTGCGTCGAAATAGAAAATCAAGACTCACAGGAAAACGATCATTAGGTGCCCCAGGCAGCAATAGACCCTTGAAGACAAGTCGGCTGGAGTAAGATGTATTGGATCGCGACGCAATTTGAGTGTTCCATCGTAACTAGCAGACCCTGAGTGTTACAATTAACCATGTTTTTCGTCGGATTCGAAAATCTACACTCACTGGAGACGGACCAAAAGGTGCCCGAAGCAGCAATATCCTCTAGGAGACAAGTCCGCTGGAGTACGATGTATTGAAACGCGACGCAATTTGAGTGCTCCATCGTCATTACGAGGCCGTGAGCGTTACAATTAACTATCAGTTTGCGTCGGATTCGAAAACGTAGAATCAAAGGAGACGGACCATGTGGTGCCCGAGGCAGCGATATCCCCTTGGAGACAATTCGGCTGGAGGACGATGTAGAGAATCTCGACGCAATTTGAGTGTTCCATCGTCATTAGGAGGCCCTGAATGTTACAATTAACTATCAGTTTTTCGTCGGATTCGAAAATCTAGACCCACTGGAGAAGGACCATATGGTGCCCGAGGCAGCAATATCCCCTTGGAGACAAGTCGGCTGGAGGCAGATATATTGAGTCTCGAGGCAATTTGAGTGTTTCATCGTCATTAGGAGCCCCTGAAAGTTACAATTAACTATCATTTTTGCGTCGGATTCGAAAATCTAGACTCACAGGAGAACGACCATAAGGTGCCCGAGGCAGCAATTGACTCTTGGAGACAAGTCGGCTGAAGGACGACGCAATTTGAGTGTTCCATCGTCATTAGGAGGCCCTGAACTTTACAATTAACTATTAGTTTCGCGTCGGATTCAAAAATCTACGCTCACAGGAGAAGGACCATTTGGTGCCCGAGGCAGCAATATCCCCTTGGAGTCAAGTCGGCTGATGGACGATGTATTGAATCTCGTCGCAATTTGAGTGTTCCATCGTCATTAGGAGGCGCTGAACGTTACAATTAACTTTCATTCTAGCGTCGGGTTCGAAAATCTACTCACAGGAGAAGGCTCATATGGTGCCCGAGACAGCAATATCCCCTTGGAGACAAATCGGCTGAATGCCGATGTATTAAGTCTCGACGCAATTTGAGTGTTCCATCGTCATTAAGAGGCCCTGTACGTTACAATTAACTATCAGTTTTGCGTCGGATTCGGAAAATCTAGACTCACAGGAAAACGATCATTAGGTGCCCCAGGCAGCAATAGTCCCTTGAAGACAAGTCGGCTGGAGTACGATGTATTGGATCGCGACGCAATTTGAGTGTTCCATCGTAACCAGCAGGCCCTGAAAGTTACAATTAACCATCAGTTTTTCGTCGGATTCGAAAATCTAGACTCACTGGTGACGGACCATAAGGTGCCCGAAGCAGCAATATCCCCTTGGAGACCAGTCCGCTGGAGTACGATGTATTGAATCGCGACGCAATTTGAGTGCTCCATCGTCATTAGGAGGCACTGAACGTTACAATTAACTATCAGTTTCGCGTCGGATTCGAAAATCTAGACTCACAGAAGAAGGACCATGTGGTGCCCGAGGCAGCAAAATCCCCTTGGAGACAAGTCGGCTGGAGGACGATGTATTGAATCGTGACGCAATTTGAGTGTTGCATCGTCATTAGGAGGCCCTGAACCTTACAATTAACTATCATTTTTGCGTCGGATTCCAAAATCTAGACTCACAGGGGAACGACCATAAGGTGCCCGAGGCAGCAATAGACCCTTGGAGACCATTCGGCTGGAGGACGATATATTGACTCTCGACGCAATTTGAGTGTTCCATCGTCATTAGGAGGCGCTGAACGTTACAGTTAACTATCATTTTAGCGTCGGATTCAAAAATCTATTCACAGGAGAAGGATCATATGGTGTCCGAGACAGCAATATCCCCTTGGATACAAGTCGGCTGGAGGACGATGTATTGAATCTCGACGCAATTTGAGTGCTCCATCGTCATTAGGAGGCCCTCAACGTTACAATGAACTATTAGTTTCGCGTCGGATTCAAAAATTTAGACTCACAGGAGACGGACTATTTTGAGCCCGAGGCAGCAATAGACCCTTGGAGACAAGTCGGCTAGAGGACGATGTATTGGATCGCGAATCAGTTTGGGTGCTATATCGTCATTAGGAGGCCCTGAATGTTACAATTAACTATCAGTTTTTCGTTGGATTCAAAAATCTAGATTCACTGGAGACGGACCATAAGGTGCCTGAGGCTATATCCCCTTGGAGACCAGTCCGCTGGAGGACGATGTATTGAATCGCGACGCAATTTGAGTGTTCGATTGTCATTAGGAGGCGCTGAACGTTACAATTCACTATCATGTTTGCTTCTGATTCAAAAATCTCGACTCACAATAGAAGGTTCATATTGTGCCCGAGACAACAATATGCCCTTGGATACAAGTCGGCTGGAGGCCGAAGTATTGAATCTCGACGCAATTTGAGTGTTCCATCGTCATTAGGAGGCCCTGACCGTTACAATTAACTATCATTTTAGCGTCGGATTCGAAAATCTACTCGCAGGAGAAGGATCATATGGTGCCCGACACAGAAATATCCCCTTGGATACAAGTCGGCTGGAGGACGATGTATTGAATCTCGACGCAATTTGAGTGTTCAATCGTCATTAGGAGGCCCTGAACGTTACTATTAACAATCACTTTTGCGTAGGATTCGAAAATCTAAACTCACAGGAGAGCGACCATAAGGAGCCCGAGGCAGCAATATCCCAATGGAGACAAGTCGGCTGGAGGACTATGTATTGAATCTCGACGCAATTCTAGTGTTCCATCGTCATTATGAGGCCCTGAACGTTACAATTAACTATCAGTTTTTCGTCGGATTCGAAAATCTAAATTCACAGGAAAACGATCATAAGGTGTCCCAGGCAGCAATAGACCCTTGGAGACAAGTCGGCTGGAGGACGATGTAGTGAATCTCGACGCGATTTGAGTGTTCCATCGTCATTAGGAGGCCCTGAACATTACAATTAACAATCAGTTTTGTGTCGGATTCTAAAATCTAGACCTACAGGGAAACGACCATAAGGTGCCCGAGGCAGCAATAGACCCTTGAAGACAAATCGGCTTAATGCCGATGCATTGAGTCTCGACGCAATTTGAGTGTTCCATCGTCATTAGGAAGCCCTGACCGTTACAATTAACAATCAGTTTCGCGTCGGATTCGAAAATCTAGACTCACAGGAGAGCGACCATAAGTAGCCCGAGGCAGCAATATCACCATGGAGACAAGTCGGCTGGAGGACGATGTATTGAATCTCGACGCAATTTGAGTGTTCCATCGTCATTAGGAGGCCCTGTACGTTACAATTAACTATCAGTTTTGCGTCGGATTCGAAAATCTAGACTCACGGGAAAACGATCATTAGGTGCCCCAGGTAGTAATAGTCCCTTGAAGACAAGTCGGCTGGAGTACGATGTTTTGGATCGCGACGCAATTTGAGTGTTCCATCATAACCAGCAGGCCCTGAAAGTTACAATTAACCATCAGTTTTTCGTCGGATTCGAAAATTTAGACTCACTGGAGACGGACCATATGGTGCCCGAAGCAGCAATATCCCCTTGGAGACCAGTCCGCTGGAGTACGATGTATTGAATCGCACGGCAATTTGAGTGCTCCATCGTCATTAGGTGGCCCTGAACGTTACAATTAACTATCAGTTTCGCGTCGGATTCGAAAATCTAGACTCACAGGAGAAGGACCATGTGGCGCCCGAGGCAGCAAAATCCCCTTGGAGACAAGTCGGCTGGAGGACGATGTATTGACTCTCGACGCAATTTGAGTGTTCCATCGTCATTAGGAGGCGCTGAACGTTACAGTTAACTATCATTTTAGCATCGGATTCGAAAATCTATTCACAGGAGAAGGATCATATGGTGCCCGAGACAGCAATATCCCCTTGGATACAAGTCGGCTGGAGGACGATGTATTGAATCTCGACGCAATTTGAGTGCTCCATCGTCATTAGGAGGCTCTGAACGTTACAATAAACTATTAGTTTCGCGTCGGATTCAAAAATCTAGACTCACAGGAGATGGACTATTTGGAGCCCGAGGCAGCAATAGACCCTTGGAGACAAGTCGGCTGGAGGACGATGTATTGGACCGCGAATCAATTTGGATGCTCCATCGTCATTAGGAGGCCCTGAATGTTACAATTAAATTTCAGTTTTTCGTCGGATTAGAAAATCTAGACCCACATGAGAACGACCATAAGGTGCCAGAGGCAGCAATAGACCTTTGGAGACAAATCGGCTGAAGGACGATGTATTGAATCTCGGCGCAATTTGAGTGCTCCATCGTCATTAGGAGGCCCTGAACGTTACAATAAACTATTAGTTTCGCGTCGGAATCAAAAATCTAGACTCACAGGAGACGGACTATTTTGAGTCCGAGGCAGCAATAGACCCTCGGAGACAAGTCGGCTGGAGGACGATGTATTGGATCGCGAATCAATTTGGGTGCTCCATCGTCATTAGGAGGCCCTGAATGTTACAATTAAATATCAGTTTTTCGTCGGATTCAAAAATTTAGACTCACTGGAGACGGACCATAAGGTGCCTGAGGCTATATCCCCTTTGAGACCAGTCCGCTGGAGGACGATGTATTGAATCGCGACGCAATTTGAGTGTTCCATCGTCATTAGGAGGCCCTGAACGTTGCAATTAACAATCAGTTTCGCGTCGGATTCGAAAATCTAGACTCACAGGAGAAGGACCATATGGTGCCCGAGGCAGCAATATCCCCTTGGATACAAGTCGGCTGGAGGACGATGTATTGAATCTCGACGCTTTTTGAGCGATCCGTCGTCATTAGGAGGCGTTGAAAGTTGCAATTAACTATCAGTTTCGCATCGGATTAGAAAATCTAGACTCACTGGAGACCGACCATAAGGTGCCCGAGGCTATATCCCCTTGGAGACAAGTCCGCTGGAGGACAATGTATTTAATCGCGACATAATTTGAGTGCTTCATCGTCTTTAGGTGACCCTGAACGTTACAATTAACTATCAGTTATGCGTCGGATTCGAAAACGTAGAAACATTGGAGACGGACCATGTGGTGCCCGAGGCAGCGATATGTCCTTGGAGACAAGTCGGCTGGAGGACGTTGTAGTGAATCTCGACGCAATTTGAGTGTTCCTTCGTCATTAGGTGGCCATGAACGTTACAATTAAATATCTGTTTTGAGTCGGATTTGAAAGTCTAGACTCGCTGGAGAACGACCATACGGTGCCCGAGGCACCAATACACCCTTGGAGACAAGTCGGCTCGAGGCCGATGTATTCAATCTCGACGCGATTTGAGTGTTCCATCGTCAATATGAGGCCCTGAACGTTACAATTAACTATCTGTTTTGCGTCGGATTCAAAAATCTAGACTAACAGAAGAACGACCCGAGGCAGCAATGGACTCTTGGAGGCAAGTCGGCTGAAGGACGATGTATTGAATCTCGACGCAATTTGAGTGTTCTATCGTCATTAGGACGCTCTGAATGTTACAATTAACTATCAGTTTGGCGTCGCGTTCGAAACCCTAGCCTCACAGGAGAACGATCATAAGGTGCCCGAGGCAGCAATAGACCCTTGGAGACAAGTCAGCTGGAGGACGATGTATTTTATCGCGACGCAATTTGAGTGTTCCATCGTAACTAGGAGGCCCTGGATGTTACAATTAACTGTCACTTTTTCGACGGATTCGATAGTCTAGACTCACCGGAGACGGACCATAAGGTGCCCGGAGCAGCAATAGTCCCTTGGAAACCAGTCGGCTGGAGGACGATGTATTGAATCTGGACGCGATTTGAGTGTTCAATCGTTATTAAGAGGCGCTGAACGTTACAATTAACTATCAGTTTTGCGTCGGATTCGAAAATCTAGACTCACAGGAGAAGGATCATATGTGCCCGAGACAGCAATATCCCCTTGGAGACAAGTCGGCTGGAGGACGTTGTAGTGAATCTCGACGCAATTTGAGTGTTCTGTCGTCATTGGGTGACGCTGAACGTTACAATTCACTATCATTTTTGCGTCTAATTCGAAAATCTAGACTCACAGGACAAGAATCATATAGTGCCCGAGACAGCAATAACCCCTTGGAGAGCAGTCGGCTGGAGGCCGATGTATTGTATCTCGCCGCAATTTGAGTGTTCCATCGTCATTAGGAGGCCCTGAACGTTACAATTAACTATCAGTTATGCGTCGGATTCGAAAACGTGGAATCACCGGAGACGGACCATGTGGTGCCCGAGGCAGCGATATCTCCTTGGAGACAAGTCGGCTGGAGGACGTTGTAGTGAATCTCGACGCAATTTGAGTGTTCCTTCGTCATTAGGAGGCCATGAACGTTACAATTAACTATCTGTGTTGCATCGGATTCGAAAATCTGGACTCGCTGGAGAACGACCATAAGGTGCCCGAGGTAGCAATACACCCTTGGAGACAAGTCGGCTGGAGAACGATGTATTGAATCTCGACGCAATTTGATTGTTCCATCGTCATTAGGAGGCCCTGAACGTTACAATTAACTATTAGTTTCGCGTCGTATTCGAAAATCTAGACTCACAGGAGACGGACCACATGGAGCCCGAGGGAGCAATATCCCCTTGTAGACAAGCCGGCTGGAGGTCTCGACGCAATTTGAGTGTTCCATCGTCATTAGGAGGCGCTTAACGTTAGAATTAACTGTCATTTTTGCGTCGGATTCGAAAATGTAGACTCACAGGAGAACGACCATAAGGTGCCCGAAGCTGCAATAGATCCTTGGAGACAAGCCGGCTCGAGGCCGATGTATTGAATCTCGCCGCAATTTGAGTGTTCCATCGTCATTAGGAGGCGCTTAACGGTAGAATTAACTGTCATTTTTGCGTCGGATTCGAAAATGTAGACTCACAGGAGAATGACCATAAGGTGCCCGAGGCAGCAATATCCCCTTGGAGGCAAATCGGCTGAGTGCCGATATATTGATTCTCGACGCAATTTGAGTGTTCCATCGTCATTAGGAAGCCCTGAACGTAACAATTAACAATCAGTTTGGCGTCGGTTTCGAAAATGTAGACTCACAGGACAGCGACCATAAGGAGCCCGAGGCAGCAATATCCCCTTGGAGACAAGTGTACTGGAGGCCGATGTATTGAATCTCGACGCAATTTGAGTGTTCCATCGTCATTAGGAAGCCCTGAACGTTACAATTAAGTATCAGTTTTTCGTCGGATTCGAAAAGCTGGACGCACAGGAGAACGATCATAAGGAGCCCCAGGCAGCAATAGACTCTTGGAGACAAGTCGGCTGGTGGACGATGTATTAGATCGCGACGCAATTTGCGTGTTCCATCGTAACTAGGAGGCCCTGAATGTTACAATTAACTACCAGTTTTTCGTCGGGTTCGATAATGTAGACTCACCGGAGACGGACCATAAGGTGCCAGAAGCAGCAATAGACCCTTGGAGACAAGTCGGCTGGAGGACGATGTATTGAATCTCGACGCAATTTGAGTGTTCCATCGTCATTAGGTGGCCCTGACCGTTACAATTAACTATCAGTTTTACGTCGGGTTCGAAAATCTAGACTCACAGGTGAACGATCATAAGGTGCCCGAGGCAGCAATAGACCCTTGGAGACAAATCGGCTGAATGCCGATGTATTGCGTCTCGACGCAATTTGAGTGTTCCATCGTCATTAGGAAGCCCTGACCGTTACAATTAACAATTAGTTTCATGTCGGATTCGAAAATCTAGACTCACAGGAGAGCGACCATAAATAGCCCGAGGCAGCAATATCACCATGGAGACAAGTAGGCTGGAGGACGATGTATTGAATCGCGACGCAATTTGAGTGCTCCATCATCATTAGGAGGCCCTGAAGGTTAGAATTAACTATCAGTTTCGCGTCGGATTCGAAAATCTAGACTCACAGGAGAAGGACCATGTGGTGCCCGAGGCAGCAATAGACCCTTGGAGACCATTCGGCTGGAGGACGATATATTGACTCTCGACGCAATTTGAGTGTTCCATCGTCATTAGGAGGCCCTGAACTTTACAATTAACTATTAGTTTCGCGTCGGATTCAAAAATATACACTCACAGGAGACGGACCATTTGGTGCCCGAGGCAGCAATATCCCCTTGGAGACAAGTCGGCTGGTGGACGATGTATTAGATCGCGACGCAATTTTTAGTGTTCCATCGTAACTAGGAGGCCCTGAATGTTACAATTAACTATCAGTTTTTCGTCGGGTTCGATAATCTAGACTCACTGGAGACGGACCATTAGGTACCCGAAGCAGCAATATCCCCTTGGAGACCTGTCCGCTGGAGGACGATGTACTGAATCGCGACGCAATTTGAGTGCTCCATCGTCATTACGAGGCCGTGAACGTTACAATTAACTATCAGTTTTGCGTCGGATTCGAAAACGTAGCATCAAAGGAGACGGACCATGTGGCGCCCGAGGCAGCGATATCCCCTTGGAGACAAGTCGGCTGGAGGACGATGTAGAGAATCTCGACGCAATTTGAGTGTTCCATCGTCATTAGGAGGCCCTGAATGTTACAATTAACTATCAGTTTTTCGTCGGATTCGAAAATCTAGACCCACTGGAGAAGGACCATATGGTGCCCGAGGCAGCAATATCCCCTTGGAGACAAGTCGGCTGGAGGCAGATATATTGAGTCTCGAGGCAATTTGAGTGTTTCATCGTCATTAGGAGGCCCTGAAAGTTACAATTAACTATCATTTTTGCGTCGGATTCGAAAATCTAGACTCACAGGAGAACGACCATAAGGTGCCCGAGGCAGGAATAGACCCTTGGAGACAATTCGGCTGGAGCACGATTTATTGACTCTCGACGCAATTCGAGTGTTCCATCGTCATTAGGAGGCGCTGAACGTTACAATTAACTTTCATTCTAGCGTCGGGTTCGAAAATCTACTCACAGGAGAAGGTTCATATGGTGCCCGAGACAGCAATATCCCCTTGGAGACAAAACGGCTGGAGGCCGATGTATTGACTCTCGACGCAATTTGATTGTTCCATCGTCATTAGGAGGCCCTGAACGTTACAATTAACTATCTGTTTTGCGTCGGATTCGAAAATCGAGACTCACAGGAGAACTGCCATAAGGTGCCCGAGGCAGCAATGGACTCTTGGAGACAAGTCGGCTGAAGGACGACGCAATTTGAGTGTTCCATCGTCATTAGGAGGCCCTGAACTTTACAATTAACTATTAGTTTCGCGTCGGATTCAAAAATCTACGCTCACAATAGATGGACCATTTGGTGCCCGAGGCAGCAATATCCCCTTGGAGTCAAGTCGGCTGATGGACGATGTATTGAATCTCGACGCAATTTCAGTGTTCCATCGTCATTAGGAAGCCCTGAACGTTACAATTAACTATCAGTTTTTCGACGGAATCAAAAATCTAGCCTCACTGGAGACGGACCATAAGGTGCTTGAGGCTATATCCCCTTGGAGACCAGTCCGCTGGAGGACGATGTATTGAATCGCGACGCATTTTCAGTGTTCGATCGTCATTAGGAGGCGCTGAACGTTACAATTCACTATCATGTTTGTGTCGGATTCGAAAATCTAGACTCACAGTAGAAGGATCATATTGTGCCCGAGACAGCAATATCCCCTTGGAGACAAGTCGGCTGGAGGCCGAAGTATTGAATCTCGACGTAATTTGAGTGTTCCATCGTCATTAGGAAGCCCTGACCGTTACAATTAACAATTAGTTTCACGTCGGATTCGAAAACCTAGACTCACAGGAGAGCGACCATAAACAGCCCGAGGCAGCAATATCACCATGGAGACAAGTCGGCTGGAGGACGATGTATTGAATCTCGACGCAATTTGAGTGTTCCATCGTCATTAGGAGGCCCTGTACGTTACAATTAACTATCAGTTTTGCGTCGGATTCGAAAATCTAGACTCACAGGAAAACGATCATTAGGTGCCCCAGGCAGCAATAGTCCCTTGAAGGCAAGTCGGCTGGAGTACGGTGTATTGGATCGCGACGCAATTTGAGTGTTCCATCGCAACCAGCAGGCCCTAAAAGTTACAATTAACCATCAGTTTCTCGTCGGATTCGAAAATCTAGACTCACTGGAGACGGACCATAAGGTGCCAGAAGCAGCAATATCCCCTTGGAGACCAGTCCGCTGGAGTACGATGTATTGAATCGCGACGCAATTTGAGTGCTCCATCATCATTAGGAGGCCCTGAAGGTTACAATTAACTATCAGTTTCGCGTCGGATTCGAAAATCTAGACTCACAGGAGAAGGACCATGTGGTGCCCGAGGCAGCAATAGACCCTTGCAGACCATTCGGCTGGAGGACGATACATTGACTCTCGACGCAATTTGAGTGTTCCATCGTCATTAGGAGGCGCTGAACGTTACAATTAACTATCATTTTAGCGTCGGATTCGAAAATCCATTCACAGGAGAAGGATCATATGGTGCCTGTGACAGCAATATCCCCTTGGATACAAGTCGGCTGGAGGACGATGTATTGAATCTCGACGCAATTTATTTGTTCCATCGTCATTATGAGGCCCTGAACGTTACTATTAACAATCATTTTAGCGTCGGATTCGAAAATCTACTCGCAGGAGAAGGATCATATTGTGCCCGAGAAAGAAATATCCCCTTGGATACAAGTCGGCTGGAGGACGATGTATTGAATCTCGACGCTATTTGAGTGATCCGTCGTCATGAGGAGGCCCTGAACGTTACAATTAACTATCAGTTTCGCGTCGGATCAGAAAATCTAGACTCACTGGAGACGGACCATAAGGTGCCCGAGGCTATATCCCCTTGGAGACCAGTCCGCTGGAGGACGATGTATTGAATCGCGACACAATTTGAGTGCTCCATCGTCATTACGAGGCCGTGAACGTTACAATTAACTATCAGTTTGCGTCGGATTCGAAAACGTAGAATCAAAGGAGACGGACCATGTGGCGCCCGAGGCAGCGATATCCCCTTGGAGACAAGTCGGCTGGAGGACGATGTAGAGAATCTCGACGCAATTTGAGTGTTCCATCGTCATTAGGAGGCCCTGAATGTTACAATTAACTATCAGTTTTTCGTCGGATTCGAAAATCTAGACCCACTGGAGAAGGACCATATGGTGCCCGAGGCAGCAATATCCCCTTGGAGACAAGTCGGCTGGAGGCAGATATATTGAGTCTCGAGGCAATTTGAGTGTTTCATCGTCATTAGGAGGCCCTGAAAGTTACAATTAACTATCATTTTTTGCGTCGGATTCGAAAATCTAGACTCACAGGAGAACGACCATAAGGTGCCCGAGGCAGGAATAGACCCTTGGAGACAATTCGGTTGGAGCACGATTTATTGACTCTCGACGCAATTCGAGTGTTCCATCGTCATTAGGAGGCGCTGAACGTTACAATTAACTTTCATTCTAGCGTCGGGTTCGAAAATCTACTCACAGGAGAAGGTTCATATGGTGCCCGAGACAGCAATATCCCCTTGGAGACAAATCGGCTGGTGGCCGATGTATTGACTCTCGACGCAATTTGATTGTTCCATCGTCATTAGGAGGCCCTGAACGTTACAATTAACTATCAGTTTTTCGTCGGATTCAAAAATCTAGCCTCACTGGAGACGGACCATAAGGTGCTTGAGGCTATATCCCCTTGGAGACCAGTCCGCTGGAGGACGATGTATTGAATCGCGACGCATTTTCAGTGTTCGATCGTCATTAGGAGGCGCTGAACGTTACAATTCACTATCATGTTTGCGTCGAATTCGAAAATCTAGACTCACAGTAGAAGGATCATATTGTGCCCGAGACAGCAATATCCCCTTGGAGACAAGTCGGCTGGAGGCCGAAGTATTGAATCTCGACGTAATTTGAGTGTTCCATCGGCATTAGGAAGCCCTGAACGTTACAATTAACAATCAGTCTCGCGTCGGATTCGAAAATCTAAACTCACAGGAGAGCGACCATGAGGAGCCCGAGGCAGCAATATCCCAATGGAGACAAGTCGGCTGGAGGACGATGTATTGAATCTCGACGCAATTTGAGTGTTCCATCGTCATTAGGAATCCCTGAACGTATCAATTAACTATCAGTTTCGCGTCGGCTTCAAAAATCTAGACTCACTGGAGCCGGGCCGAAAGGTGCCCGAGGCTATATCCCCTTGGAGACCAGTCCGCTGGAGGACGATGTATTGAATCGCGACGCAATTTGAGTGCTCCATCGTCTTTAGGAGGCCCTGAACGTTACAATTAACTATCAGTTTTGCGTCGGATTCGAAAACGTAGAATCACCGGAGACAGACCATGTGGTGCCCGAGGCAGCGATATCACCTTGGAGACAAGTCGGCTGGAGGACGATGTAGTGAATCTCGACGCAATTTGAGTGTTCCATCGTCATTAGGAGGCCCTGTACGTTACAATTAACTATCAGTTTTGCGTCGGATTCGAAAATCTAGACTCACAGGAAAACGATCATTAGGTGCCCCAGGAAGCAATAGTCACTTGAAGACAAGTCGGCTGGAGTACAATGTATTGAATCGCGACGCAATTTGAGTGCTCCATCGCCATTAGGAGGCCCTGAACGTTACAATTAACTATCAGTTTCGCGTCGGATTCGAAAATCCAGACTCACAGGAGAAGGACCATGTGGTGCCCGAGGCAGCAAAATCCCCTTGGAGACAAGTCGGCTGGAGGACGATGTATTGAATCGAGCCGCAATTTGAGTGTTGCATCGTCATTAGGAGGCCCTGAACGTTACAATTAACTATCATTTTTGCGTCGGATTCGAAAATCTACTCGCAGGAGAAGGATCGTGTGGTGCCCGAGAAAGAAATATCCCCTTGGATACAAGTCGGCTGGAGGACGATGTATTGAATCTCGACGCTATTTGAGTGATCCGTCGTCATTAGGAGGCCCTGAACGTTACAATTAACTATCAGTTTCGCGTCGGATTCGAAAATCTAGACTCACAGGAGAACGACCATAAGGTGCCCGAGGCAGGAATAGACCCTTGGAGACAATTCGGCTGGAGCACGATGTATTGACTCTCGACGCAATTCGAGTGTTCCATCTTTATTAGGAGGCGCTGAACGTTACAATTAACTTTCATTCTAGCGTCGGGTTCGAAAATCTACTCACAGGAGAAGGATCATATGGTGCCCGAGACAGCAATATCCCCTTGGAGACAAATCGGCTGGAGGCCGATGTATGGACTCTCGTCGCAATTTGATTGTTCCATCGCCATTAGGAGGCCCTGAACGTTACAATTAACTATCTGTTTTGCGTCGGATTCGAAAATCGAGACTCACAGGAGAACTGCCATAAGGTGCCCGAGGCAGCAATGGACTCTTGGAGACAAGTCGGCTGAAGGACGACGCAATTTGAGTGTTCCATCGTCATTAGACGGCCCTGAACTTTACAATTAACTATTAGTTTCGCGTCGGATTCAAAAATCTACGCTCACAGGAGATGGACCATTTGGTGCCCGAGGCAGCAATATCCCCTTGGAGTCAAGTCGGCTGATGGACGATGTATTGAATCTCGACGCAATTTGAGTGTTCCATCGGCATTTGGAAGCCCTGAACGTTACAATTAACAATCAGTTTCGCGTCGGATTCGAAAATGTAAACTCACAGGAGAGCGACGATGAGGAGCCCGAGGCAGCAATATCCCAATGGAGACAAGTCGGCTGGAGGACGATGTATTGAGTCTCGACGCAATTTGAGTGTTCCATCGTCATTAGGAGGCCCTGAACGTTACAATTAACTATCAGTTTCGCGTCGGCTTCAAAAATCTAGACTCGCTGGAGACGGGCCATAAGGTGCCCGAGGCAGCGATATCACCTTGGAGACAAGTCGGCTGGAGGACGATGTAGTGAATCTCGACGCAATTTGAGTGTTCCATCGTCATTAGGAGGCCCTGAACATTACAATTAACAATCAGTTTTGTGTCGGATTCTAAAATCTAGACCTACAGGGAAACGACCATAAGATGCCCGAGGCAGCAATTGACCCTTGGAGACAAATCGGCTGAATGACAATGTATTGAGTCTCGACGCAATTTGAGTGTTCCATCGTTATTAGGAAGCCCTGACCGTTACAATTAACAATCAGTTTCGCGTCGGATTCGAAAATCTAGACTCACAGGAAAGCGACCATAAGTAGCCCAAGGCAGCAAAATCACCATGGAAACAAGTCGGCTGGCGGACAATGTATTGAATCTCGACGCAATTTGAGTGTTCCATCGTCATTAGGAGGCCCTGTACGTTACAGTTAAATATCATTTTAGCGTCGGATTCGAAAATCTATTCACAGGAGAACGATCATATGGTGCCCGAGACAGCATAATCCTCTTGGATACAAGTCGGCTGGAGGACGATGTATTGAATCTCGACGCAATTTGAGTGCTCCATCGTCATTAGGAGGCCCTGAACGTTCCAATAAACTATTACTTTCGCGTCGGATTCAAAAATCTAGACTCACAGGAGACGAACTATTTGGAGCCCGAGGCAGCAATAGACCCTTGGAGACAAGTCGGGTGGAGGACGATGTATTGGATCGCGAATCAATTTGGGTGCTCCATCGTCATTAAGAGGCCCTGAATGTTGCAATTAACTATCAGTTATTCGTCGGATTAGAAAATCTAGACCCACATGAGAACGACCATAAGGTGCCCGAGGCAGCAATAGACCTTTGGAGACGAGTCGGCTGAAGGACGATGTATTGAATCTCGGCGCAATTTGAGTGCTCCATCGTCATTAGGAGGCCCTGAAAGTTACAATTAACCATCAGTTTTTCGTCGGATTCGAAAATCTAGACTCACTGGAGACGGACCATAAGGTGCCCGAAGCAGCAATATCCCCTTGGAGACCAGTCCGCTGGAGTACGATGTATTGAATCGCGACGCAATTTGAGTGCTCCATCGTCATTAGGAGGCCCTGAACGTTACAATTAGCTATCAGTTTTTCGTCGGATTCGAAAATCTAAATTCACAGGAAAACGATCATAAGGTGCCCCAGGCAGCAATAGACCCTTGGAGCCAAGTCGGCTGGAGGACGATGTAGTGAATCTCGACGCAATTTGAGAGTTCCATCGTCATTATCAAGCCCTGACCGTTACAATTAACAATCAGTTTCGCGTCGGATTCGAAAATCTAGTCTCACAGGAGAGCGACCATTAGTAGCCCGAGGCAGCAATATCACCATGGAGACAAGTCGGCTGGAGGACGATGTATTGAATCTCGACGCAATTTGAGTGTTCCATCGTCATTAGGAGGCCCTGTACGTTACAATTAACTATCAGTTTTGCGTCGGATTCGAAAATCTGGACTCACAGGAAAACGATCATTAGGTGCCCCAGGCAGCAATAGTCCCTTGAAGACAAGTCGGCTGGAGTACGATGTATTGGATCACGACGCAATTTGAGTGTTCCATCGTAACCAGCAGGCCCTGAAAGTTACAATTAACCATCAGTTTTTCGTCGGATTCGAAAATCTAGACTCACTGGAGACGGACCATAAGGTGCCCGAAGCAGCAATATCCCCTTGGAGACCAGTCCGCTGGAGTACGATGTATTGAATCGCGACGCAATTTGAGTGCTGCATCGTCATTAGGAGGCCCTGATCGTTACAATTAACTATCAGTTTCGCGTCGGATTCGAAAATCTAGACTCACAGGAGAAGGACCATGTGGTGCCCGAGGCAGCAAAATCCCCTTGGAGACAAGTCGGCTGGAGGACGATGTATTGAATCTATACGCAATTTGAGTGTTGCATCGTCATTAGGAGGCCCTGAACGTTACAATAAACTATTAGTTTCGCGTCGGATTCGAAAATCTAGACTCACAGGAGAACGACCATAAGGTGCCCGAGGCAGCAATAGACCCTTGGAGACCATTCGGCTGGAGGACGATATATTGACTCTCGACGCAATTTGAGTGTTCCATCGTCATTAGGAGGCGCTGAACGTTACAGTTAACTATCATATTAGCGTCGGATTGGAAAATCTATTCACAGGAGAAGGATCATATGGTGCCCAAGACAGCAATATCCCCTTGGATACAAGTCGGCTGGAGGACGATGTATTGAATCTCGACGCAATTTGAGTGCTCCATCGTCATTAGGAGGCCCTGAACGTTACAATAAACTATTAGTTTCGCGTCGGATTCAAAAATCTAGACTCACAGGAGACGGACTATTTTGAGCCCGAGGCAGCAATAGACCCTCAGAGACAAGTCGGCTGGAGGACGATGTATTGGATCACGAATCAATTTGGGTGCTCCATCGTCATTAGGAGGCCCTGACTGTTACAATTAACTATCAGTTTTTCGTCGGATTCAAAAATTTAGACTCACTGGAGACGGACCATAAGGTGCCTGAGGCTATATCCCCTTGGAGACCAGTCCGCTGGAGGACGTTGTATTGAATCGCGACGCAATTTGAGTGTTCGATCGTCATTAGGAGGCGCTGAACGTTACAATTCACCATCATGTTTGCGTCGGATTCGAAAATCTAGACTCACAATAGAAGGATCATATTGTGCCCGAGACAGCAATATCCCCTTGGAGACAAGTCGGCTGGAGGCCGAAGTATTGAATCTCGACGCAATTTGAGTGTTCCATCGTCATTAGGAGGCCCTGACCGTTACAATTAACTATCATATTAGCGTCGGATTCGAAAATCTACTCGCAGGAGATGGATCATATGGTGCCCGAGACAGAAATATCCCCTTGGATACAAGTCGGCTGGAGGACGATGTATTGAATCTCGACGCAATTTGAGTGTTCAAACGTCATTAGGAGGCCCTGAACGTTACTATTAACAATCAGTTTTGCTCCGGATTCGAAAATCTAAACTCACAGGAGAGCGACCATAAGGAGCCCGAGGCAGCAATATCCCAATGGAGACAAGTCGGCTGGAGGACGATGTATTGAATCTCGACGCAATTTGAGTGTTCCATCGTCATTATGAGGCCCTGAACGTTACATTTAACTATCAGTTTTTCGTCGGATTCGAAAATCTAAATTCACAGGAAAAAGATCATAAGGTGCCCCAGGCAGCAATAGACCCTTGGAGACAAGTCGGCTGGAGGACGATGTATTGAATCGCGACGCAATTAGAGTGTTCCATCGTCATTAGGAGGCCCTGAACGTTACAATTAACAATCAGTTTCGCGTCGGATTCGAAAATCTAGACTCACAGGAGAAGGACCATATGGTGCCCGAGGCAGCAATATCCCCATGGAGACAAGTCGGCTGGAGGATGATGTATTGAATCTCGACGGAATTTGAGTGTTCCATCGTCATTAGGAGGCGCTGAACGTTACAATTAACTAACAGTTATGCGTCGGATTCGCAACTCTAGACTAACAGGAGAACGACCATAAGGTGCCCGAGGCACCAACAGATCCTTGGAGACAAGTCGGCTGGAAGCCGATGTATTGAATATCGACGCAATTTCAGTGTTCCATCGTCATTACGAGGCCCTGACCGTTACAATTAACTATCATATTTGCTTCGGATTCGAAAATCTATACTCACAGGAGAACGACCATAAGGTGCCCGAGGCAGCAATAGACCCTTGGAGACAAGTCGGCTTGAGGGCGATGTATTGACTCTCGGCGCAATTTGAGTGTCCCATCGTCATTAGGGGGGGCTGAACGTTACAATTAACTATCATTTTAGCGTCGGATTCGAAAATCTACTCGCAGGAGAAGGATCATATGGGCCTGAGACAGAAATATCCCCTTGGATACAAGTCGGCTGGAGGACGATGTATTGAATCTCGACGCTATTTGAGTGATCCGTCGTCATTAGGAGGCCCTGAAAGTTGCAATTAACTATCAGTTTCGCGTCGGATTAGAAAATCTAGACTCACTGGAGACGGACCATAAGGTGCCCGAGGCTATATCCCCTTGGAGACCAGTCCGCTGGAGGACAATGTATTGAATCGCGACATAATTTGAGTGCTTCATCGTCTTTTGGAGGCCCTGAACGTTACAATTAACTATCAGTTTTGCGTCGGATTCGAAAACGTAGAATCACCGGAGACAGACCATGTGCTGCCCGAGGCAGCGATATCCTCTTGGAGACAAGTCGGCCGGAGGACGATGTAGTGAATCTCGACGCAATTTGAGTGTTCCATCGTCATTAGGAGGCCCTTTACGTTGCAATTAACTATCAGTTTTGCGTCGTTATAGAAAATCTAGACTCACAGGAAAACGATCATTAGGTGCCCCAGGCAGCAATAGACCCTTGAAGACAAGTCGGCTGGAGTACGATGTATTGTATCGCGACGCAATTTGAGTGTTCCATCGTAACCAGCAGGCCCAAAATGTTACAATTAACCATCAGTTTTTCGTCGGATTAGAAAACCTAGACTCACAGGAGACGGACCACATGGAGCCCGAGGCAGCAATATCCCCTTGTAGACAAGTCGGCTGGAGGTCGATGTATTGTCTCTCGACGCAATTTGATTGTTCCATCGTCATTAGGAGGCCCTGATTGTTACAATTAACTATCTGTTTTGCGTCGGATTCGAAAATCGAGATTCACAGGAGAACTGCCATAAGGTGCCCGAGGCAGCAATGGACTCTTGGAGACAAGTCGGCTGAAGGACGACGCAATTTGAGTGTTCCATCGTCATTAGGAGGCCCTGAACTTTACAATTAACTATTAGTTGTGCGCCGGATTCAAAAATCTACACTCACAGGAAATGGACCATTTGGTGCCCGAGGCAGCAATATTCCCTTGGAGACAAATCGGCTGAGTGCCGATATATTGATTCTCGACGCAATTTGAGTGTTCCATCGTCATTAGGAAGCCCTGAACGTTACAATTAACAATCAGTTTGGCGTCGGTTTCGAAAATCTAGACTCACAGGACAGCGACCATAATGAGCCCGAGGCAGCAATATCCCCATGGTGACAAGTCGGCTGGAGGGCGGTATGTTGAATCTCGATACAATTTGAGTGTTCCATCGTCATTAGGAGGCCCTGAACATTACAATTAACTATTTGTTTCGCGTCGGATTGAAAATCTAGACTCACAGGAGACGGACCACATGGAGCCCGAGGCAGCAATATCCCCTTGTAGACAAGTCGGCTGGAGGACGATGTATTGGATCGCGACGCAGTTTGAGTGTTCCATCGTCATTAGGTGGCCCTGAGCTTTACAATTAACTTTCAGTTTTGCGTCGGATTCTAATATCTAGACTCACAGGGGAACGACCATAAGGTGCCCGAGGCAGCAAATGGACCCTTGGAGACAAATCGGCTGAATGCCGATATATTGAATCTCGACGCAATTTGAGTGTTCCATCGTCATTAGGAAGCCCTGAACGTTACTATTAACAACCAGTTTCGCGTCGGTTTCGAAAATCTAGAGTCACAGGGCAGCGACCATAAGGAGTTCGAGGCAGCAATATCCCCATGGAGACAAGTCGGCTGGAGGCCGGTATGTTGAATCTCGATGCAATTTTGAGTGTTCCGTCGTCATTAGGAGGCCCTGAACGTTACAATTAACTATCAGTTTTGCATCGGATTCGAAAATCTGGACTCACAGGAGAACGATCATAAACAGCCCCAGGCACCAATAGACCCTTGGAGACAAGTCGGCTGGAGGACGATGTATTGGATCGCGACGCAATTTGAGCGTTCCATCGTAACTAGGAGGCCCTCAGTGTTACAATTAACTATCAGTTTTTCGTCGGATTCGAAAATCTAGACTCACAGGAGCACGATTATAAGGTGCCCGAGGCAGCAATAGACCCTTGGAGACAAGTCGGCTGAAGGACGATGTATTGAATCTATACGCAATTTGAGTGTTGCATCGTCATTAGGAGGACCTGAACGTTACAATTAACTATCATTTTTGCGTCGGATTCGAAAATCTAGACTCACAGGAGAACGACCATAAGGTGCCCGAGGCAGCAATAGACCCTTGGAGACCATTCGGCTAAAGGACGATATATTGACTCTCGACGCAATTTGAGTGTTCCATCGTCATTAGGAGGCGCTGAACGTTACAGTTAACTATCATTTTAGCGTCGGATCTGAAAACCTATTCACAGGAGAAGGATCATATGGTGCCCGAGACAGCAATATCCCCTTGGATACAAGTCGGCTGGAGGACAATGTATTGAATCTCGGCGCAATTTGAGTGCTCCATCGTCATTAGGAGGCCCTGAACGTTACAATAAACTAATAGTTTTGCGTCGGATTCAAAAATCTAGACTCACAGGAGACGGACTATTTTGAGCCCGAGGCAGCAATAGACCCTCAGAGACAAGTCGGCTGGAGGACGATGTATTGGATCGCGAATCAATTTGGGTGCTCCATCGTCATTAGGAGGCCCTGACTGTTACAATTAACTATCAGTTTTTCGTCGGATTTAAAAATTTAGACTCACTGGAGACGGACCATAAGGTGCCTGAGGCTATATCCCCTTGGAGACCAGTCCGCTGGAGGACGATGTATTGAATCGCGACTCAATTTGAGTGTTCGATCGTCATTAGGAGGCGCTGAACGTTACAATTCACTATCATGTTTGCGTCGGATTCGAAAATCTAGACTCACAATAGAAGGATCATATTGTGCCCGAGACAGCAGTATCCCCTTGGAGACAAGTCGGCTGGAGGCCGAAGTATTGAATCTCGACGCAATTTGAGTGTTCCATCGTCATTAGGAGGCCCTGACAATTACAATTAACTATCATTTTAGCGTCGGATTCGAAAATCTACTCGCAGGAGAAGGATCACATGGTGCCCGAGACAGAAATATCCCCTTGGATACAAGTCGGATGGAGGATGATGTATTGAATCTCGACGCAATTTGAGTGTTCAAACGTCATTAGGAGGCCCTGAACGTTACTATTAACAATCAGTTTTGCGCCGGATTCGAAAATCTAAACTCACAGGAGAGCGACCATAAGGAGCCCGAGGCAGCAATATCCCAATGGAGACAAGTCGGCTGGAGGACGATGTATTGAATCTCGACGCAATTTGAGTGTTCCATCGTCATTATGAGGCCCTGAACGTTACAATTAACTATCAGTTTTTCGTCGGATTCGAAAATCTAAATTCACAGGAAAAAGATCATAAGGTGCCCCAGGCAGCAATAGACCCTTGGAGACAAGTCGGCTGGAGGACGATATATTGGATCACGACGCAATTTGAGAGTTCCATTGTAACTAGGAGGACCTGCATGTTACAATTAACTATCAGTCTTTCGTCGGATTCGAAAATCTAGACTCACTGCAGACGGACCATAAGGTGCCCGAAGCAGCAATATCCCCTTGCAGACCAGTTAGCTAGAGGACGATGTATTGAATCGCGACGCAATTAGAGTGTTCCATCGTCATTAGGAGGCCCTGAACGTTACAATTAACAATCAGTTTCGCGTCGGATTCGAAAATCTAAACTCACAGGAGAAGGACCATATGGTGCCCGAGGCAGCAATATCCCCTTGGAGACAAGTCGGCTGGAGGATGATGTATTGAATCTCGACGGAATTTGAGTGTTCCATCGTCATTAGGAGGCGCTGAACGTTACAATTAACTAACAGTTATGCGTCGGATTCGCAAATCTAGACTAACAGGAGAACGACCATAAGGTGCCCGAGGCAGCAACAGACCCTTGGAGACAAGTCGGCTGGAAGCCGATGTATTGAATCTCGACGCAATTTGAGTGTTCCATCGTCATTAGGAGGCCCTGCCCGTTACAATTAACTATCATATTTGCGTCGGATTCGAAAATCTATACTCACAGGAGAACGACCATAAGGTGCCCGAGGCAGCAATAGACCCTTGGAGACAAGTCGGCTTGAGGGCGATGTATTGACTCTCGGCGCAATTTGAGTGTCCCATCGTCATTAGGGGGGGCTGAACGTTACAATTAACTATCATTTTAGCGTCGGATTCGAAAATCTACTCGCAGGAGAAGGATCATATGGTGCCCGAGACAGAAATATCCCCTTGGATACAAGTCGGCTGGAGGACGATGTATTGAATCTCGACGCTACTTGAGTGATCCGTCGTCATTAGGAGGCCCTGAAAGTTGCAATTAACTATCAGTTTCGCGTCGGATTAGAAAATCTAGACTCACTGGAGACGGACCATAAGGTGCCCGAGGCTATATCCCCTTGGAGACCAGTCCGCTGGAGGACAATGTAATGAATAGCGACATAATTTGAGTGCTTCATCGTCTTTAGGAGGCCCTGAACGTTACAATTAACTATCAGTTTTGCGTCGGATTCGAAAATGTAGAATCACCGGAGACAGACCATGTGCTGCCCGAGGCAGCGATATCCTCTTGGAGACAAGTCGGCTGGAGGACGATGTAGTGAATCTCGACGCAATTTGAGTGTTCCATCGTCATTAGGAGGCCCTGTACGTTACAATTAACTATCAGTTTTGCGTCGTTATAGAAAATCTAGACTCACAGGAAAACGATCATTAGGTGCCCCAGGCAGCAATAGACCCTTGAAGACAAGTCGGCTGGAGTACGATGTATTGGATCGCGACGCAATTTGAGTGTTCCATCGTAACCAGCAGGCCCAAAATGTTACAATTAACCATCAGTTCTTCGTCGGATTCGAAAACCTAGACTCACAGGAGACGGACCACATGGAGCCCGAGGCAGCAATATCATCTTGTAGACAAGTCGGCTGTAGGTCGATGTATTGTCTCTCGACGCAATTTGATTGTTCCATCGTCATTAGGAGGCCCTGATTGTTACAATTAACTATCTGTTTTGCGTCGGATTCGAAAATCGAGATTCACAGGAGAACTGCCATAAGGTGCCCGAGGCAGCAATGGACTCTTGGAGGTAAGTCGGCTGAAGGACGACGCAATTTGAGTGTTCCATCGTCATTAGGAGGCCCTGAACTTTACAATTAACTATTAGTTGTGCGCCGGATTCAAAAATCTACACTCACAGGAAATGGACCATTTGGTGCCCGAGGCAGCAATATCCCCTTGGAGACAAATCGGCTGAGTGCCGATATATTGATTCTCGACGCAATTTGAGTGTTCCATCGTCATTAGGAAGCCCTGAACGTTACAATTAAAAATCAGTTTGGCGTCGGTTTCGACAATCTAGACTCACAGGACAGCGACCATAATGAGCCCGAGGCAGCAATATCCCCATGGTGACAAGTCGGCTGGAGGCCGATGTATACAATCTCGACGCAATTTGAGTGTTCCATCGTCATTAGGTGACCCTGAACGTTACAATTAACTATGAGTTTTGCGTCGGGTTCGAAAATCCAGACTCACAGGAGATCGATCTTAAGGTGCCTGTGGCAGCAATAGACCCTTGGAGACAAGTCGGCTGGAGGACGATGTATTGTATCGCGACGCAATTTGAGTGTTCCATCGTCATTAGGTGGCCCTGAGCTTTACAATTAACTTTCAGTTTTGCGTCGGATTCTAAAATCTAGACTCACAGGGGAACGACCATAAGGTGTCCGAGGCAGCAAATGGACCCTTGGAGACCATTCGGCTGGAGGACGATATATTGACTCTCGGCGGAATTTGAGTGTTCCATCGTCATTAGGAGGTGCTGAACGTTACAGTTAACTATCATTTTAGCGTCGGATTGGAAAATCTATTCACAGGAGAAGGATCATATGGTGCCCGAGACAGCAATATCCCCTTGGATACAAGTTGGCTGGAGGACGATGAATTGAATCTCGACGCAATTTGAGTGCTCCATCGTCATTAGGAGGCCCTGAACGTTACAATAAACTATTAGTTTCGCGTCGGATTCAAAAATCTAGACTCACAGGAGACGAACTATTTGGAGCCCGAGGCAGCAATATACCCTTGGAGACAAGTCGGCTGGAGGACGATGTATTGGATCGCGAATCAATTTGGGTGCTCCATCGTCATTAGGCGGCCCTGAATGTTACAATTAACTATCAGTTTTTCGTCGGATTAGAAAATCTAGACCCACATGAGAACGAACATAAGGTGCCCGAGGCAGCAATAGACCATTGGAGACAAGTCGGCTGAAGGACAATGTATTGAATCTCGGCGCAATTTGAGTGCTCCATCGTCATTAGGAGGCCCTGAACGTTACAATAAACTATTAGTTTCGCGTCGGATTCAAAAATCTAGACTCACAGGAGACGGACTATTTTGAGCCCGAGGCAGCAATAGACCCTCAGAGACAAGTCGGCTGGAGGACGATGTATTGGATCGCGAATCAATTTGGGTGCTCCATCGTCATTAGGAGGCCCTGACTGTTACAATTAACTATCAGTTTTTCGTCGGATTCAAAAATTTAGACTCACTGGAGACGGACCATAAGGTGCCTGAGGCTATATCCCCTTGGAGACAAGTCCGCTGGAGGACGATGTATTGAATCGCGACGCAATTTGAGTGTTCGATCGTCATTCGGAGGCGCTTGAACGTTACAATTCACTATCATGTTTGCGTCGGATTCGAAAATCTAGACTCACAATAGAAGGATCATATTGTGCCCGAGACAGCAATATCCCCTTGGAGACAAGTCGGCTGGAGGCCGAAGTATTGAATATCGACGCAATTTGAGTGTTCCATCGTCATTAGGAGGCCCTGACCGTTACAATTAACTATCATTTTAGCGTCGGATTCGAAAATCTACTCGCAGGAGAAGGATCATATGGTGCCCGAGACAGAAATATCCCCTTGGATACAAGTCGGCTGGAGGACGATGTATTGAATCTCGACGCAATTTGAGTGTTCAATCGTCATTAGGAGGCCCTGAACGTTACTATTAACAATCAGTTTTGCGTCGGATTCGAAAATCTAAACTCACAGGTGAGCGACCACAAGGAGCCCGAGGCAGCAATATCCCAATGGAGACAAGTCGGCTGGAGGACGATGTATTGAATCTCGACGCAATTTGAGTGTTCCATCGTCATTATGAGGCCCTGAACGTTACAGTTAACTATCAGTTTTTCGTCGGATTCGAAAATCTAAATTCACAGGAAAAAGATCATAAGGTGCCCCAGGCAGCAATAGACCCTTGGAGACAAGTCGGCTGGAGGACGATATATTGGATCGCGACTCAATTTGAGAGTTCCATTGTAACTAGGAGGACCTGAATGTTACAATTAACTGTCAGTCTTTCGTCGGATTCGAAAATCTAGACTCACTGCAGACGGACCATAAGGTGCCAGAAGCAGCAATATCCCCTTGCAGACCAGTTAGCTGGAGGACGATGTATTGAATCGCGACGCATTTAGAGTGTTCCATCTTCATTAGGAGGCCCTGAACGTTACAATTAACAATCAGTTACGCGTCGGATTCGAAAATCTAGACTCACAGGAGAAAGACCATATGGTGCCCGAGGCAGCAATATCCCCTTGGAGACAAGTCGGCTGGAGGATGATGTATTGAATCTCGACGCAATTTGAGTGTTCCATCGTCATTAGGAGGCCCTGACCGTTACAATTAACTATCATATTTGCGTCGGATTCGAAAATCTATACTCACAGGAGAACGACCATAAGGTGCCCGAGGCAGCAATAGACCCTTGGAGACAAGTCGGCTTGAGGGCGATGTATTGACTCTCGGCGCAATTTGAGTATCCCATCGTCATTAGGGGGGGCTGAACGTTACAATTAACTATCATTTTAGCGTCGGATTCGAAAATCTACTCGCAGGAGAAGGATCATATGGTGCCCGAGACAGAAATATCTCCTTGGATACAAGTCGGCTGGAGGACGATGTATTGAATCTCGACGCTACTTGAGTGATCCGTCGTCATTAGGAGGACTGAACGTTACAATTAACTATGAGTTTTGCGTCGTATTCGAAAACGTAGAATCACCGGAGACGGACTATGTGGTGCCCGAGGCAGCGATATCCCCTTGGAGACAAGTTGCCTGGAGGAAGTCGTAGTGAATCTCGACGCAATTTGAGTGTTCCATCGTCATTAGGAGGCCCTGTACGTTACAATTAACTATCAGTTTTGCGTCGTTATAGAAAATCTAGACTCACAGGAGACGGACCACATGGAGCCCGAGGCAGCAATATCCCCTTGTAGACAAGTCGGCTGGAGGTCGATGTATTGTCTCTCGACGCAATTTGATTGTTCCATCGACATTAGGAGGCCCTGATTGTTACAATTAACTATCTGTTTTGCGTCGGATTCGAAAATCGAGACTCACATGAGAACTACCATAAGGTGCCCGAGGCAGCAATGGACTCTTGGAGACAAGTCGGCTGAAGGACGACGCAATTTGAGTGTTCCATTGTCATTAGGAGGCCCTGAACTTTACAATTAACTATTAGTTGTGCGCCGGATTCAAAAATCTACACTCACAGGGAATGGACCATTTGGTGCCCGAGGCAGCAATATCCCCTTGGAGACAAATCGGCTGAGTGCCGATATATTGATTCTCGACGCAATTTGAGTGTTCCATCGTCATTAGGAAGCCCTGAACGTTACAATTAACAATCAGTTCGGCGTCGGTTTCGAAAATCTAGACTCACAGGACAACGACCATAATGAGCCCGAGGCAGCATTATCCCCATGGTGACAAGTCGGCTGGAGGCCGGTATGTTGAATCTCGATGCAATTTGAGTGTTCCATCGTCATTTAGAGGCCCTGAACATTACAATTAACTATTTGTTTCGCGTCGGATTTAAAATCTAGACTCACAGGTGACGGACCACATGGAGCCCGAGGCAGCAATATCCCCTTGTAGACAAGTCCCCTGGAGGCCGATGTATAGAATCTCGACGCAATTTGAGTGTTCCATCGTCATTAGGTGACCCTGAACGTTACAATTATCTATGAGTTTTGCGTCGGGTTCGAAAATCCAGACTCACAGGAGATCGATCTTAAAGTGCCTGTGGCAGCAATGGACCCTTGGAGACAAGTCGGCTGGAGGACGATGTATTGGATCTCGACGCAATTTGAGTGTTCCATCGTCATTAGGAAGCCCTGAACGTTACTATTAACAACCAGTTTCGCGTCGGTTTCGAAAATCTAGACTCACAGGGCAGCGACCATAAGGAGTTCGAGGCAGCAATATCCCCATGGAGACAAGTCGGCTGGA
Organism: Schistocerca americana; assembly: GCF_021461395.2. Lineage (NCBI taxonomy): Eukaryota > Metazoa > Arthropoda > Insecta > Orthoptera > Acrididae > Schistocerca > Schistocerca americana. The sequence continues at coordinate 772,842,597 of NC_060123.1, forward strand.
GGCCGGTATGTTGAATCTTGATGCAATTTGAGTGTTCCATCGTCTTTAGGAGGCCCTGAACGTTACAATTAACTATCAGTTTTGCGTCGGATTCGAAAACGTAGAATAACCGGAGACGGACCATTTGGTGCCCGAAGCAGCGATATCTCCTTGGAGACAAGTCAGCTGGAGGTCGATGTAGTGAATCTCGACGCAATTTGACTGTTCCATCGTCATTAGGACGCCCTAAACGTTACAATTAACTATCATTTTTGCGTCGGATTCTAAAATCTAGACTCACAGGAGAACGACCATAAGGTGCCCGAGGCAGCAATGGACTCTTGGAGACAAATCGGCTGAATGCCGATATATTGAATCTCGACGCAATTTGAGTGTTCCATCGTCATTAGGAAGCCCTGATCGTTACAATTAACAATCAGTTTCGCGTCGGTTTCGAGAATCTAGACTCACAGGCCAGCGACCATATGGAGATCGAGGCAGCAATATCCCCATGGAGACAAATCCGCTGGAGGACGATGTATTGAATCGCGACGCAATTTGAGTGCTCCATCGTCATTAGGAGGCCCTGAACGTTGCAATTAACTATCAGTTTTGCGTCGGTTTCGAAAACGTGGAATCACCGGAGACGGACCATGTGGTGCCCGAGGCAGGGATATCTCCTTGGAGACAAGTCGGCTGGAGGACGATGTAGTGAATCTCGACGCAATTTGAGTGTTCCATCGTCATTAGGAGGCCCTGAACATTACAATTAACTATCAGTTTTGCGTCGGATTCTAAAATCTAGACTCACAGGGGAACGACCATAAGGTGCCCGAGGCAGCAATAGACCCTTAGAGACAAAGCGGCTGAATTCCCGATATATTGAATCTCGACGCAATTTGAGTGTTCCATCGTCATTATGAGGCGCTGAACGTTACAATTCACTATCATTTTTGCGTCGGATTCGAAAATCTAGACTCACAGGATAACGACCATAAGGTGCCCGAGGCAGCAATAGACCCTTGGAGACAAGTAGGCTGGAGGCCGATGTATTGAATCTCGACGCAATTTGAGTGTTCCATCGTCATTACGAGGCCCTGAACGTTACAATTAACTATCTGTTTGGCGTCGGATTCGAAAATCTAGACTCACAGGAGAACGACCATAAGGTGCCCGAGGCAGCAATGGACTCTTGGAGACAAATCGGCTGAAGGACGATATATTGAATCTCGACGCAATTTGAGTGCTCCATTGTCATTAGGAGGCCCTGAACATTACAATTAACTATCAGTTTCGCGTCGGATTCGAAAATGCAGTCACACAGGAGAAAGACCATGTGGTGCCCGAGGCAGCAAAATCCCCTTGGAGACAAGTCGGCTGGAGAACGATGTATTGAATCTCGACGCATATTGAGTGTTCCATCGTCATTAGGAGGACTGAACGTTACAATTAACTATGAGTTTTGCGTCGGATTCGAAAACGTAGAATCACCGGAGACGGACTATGTGGTGCCCGAGGCAGCGATATCCCCTTGGAGACAAGTTGCCTGGAGGAAGTCGTAGTGAATCTCGACGCAATTTGAGTGTTCCTTCGTCATTAGGAGGCCTTGAACGTTACAATTAACTATCTCTTTTGCGTCGGATTCGAAAATCTAGACTCACAGGAGAACGACCATAAGGTGCCCGAGGCAGCTGGAGACAAGTCGGCTCGAGGCCGATGTATTGAATCTCGACGCAATTTGAGTGTTCCATCGTCATTAGGAGGCCCTGAACGTTACAATTAACTATCTGTTTTGCGTCGGATTCGAAAATCTAGACTCACAGGAGAACGACCGCAAGGTGCCGAGGCAGCAATGGACTCTTGGAGACAAATCGGCTGAAGGACGATATGTTGAATCTCGACGCAATTTGAGTGTTCCATCGTCATTAGGAAGTCCTGATCGTTACAATTAAAAATCAGTTTCGCGTCGGTTTCGAAAATCTAGTCTCACAGGACAGCGACCATAAGGAGCCCGAGGCAGCAATATCCCCATGCAGACAATTCGGCTGGAGGCCGATGTATTGGATCGCGACGCAATTTGAGTGTTCCATCGTCATTAGGAGGCCCTGAACGTTACAATTAACTAATAGTTTTGGGTCGGATTGGAAAACGTAGAATCACCGGAGACGGACTGTGGTGCCTGAGGCAGCGATATCCCCGTGGAGACAAGTCGGCTGGAGATCGATGTATTGACTCTCGACGCAATTTGAGTGTTCCACCGTCATTAGGAGGCGCTGAATGTTACAATTAACTATCATTTTTGCGTCGGATTCGAAAATCTAGACTCACAGGAGACTGACCATATGGTGCCCGAGGCAGCAATATCCCCTTGGAGACAAGTGGGCTGGAGCCCGATGTATTGAATCTCGACGCAATTTGAGTGTTCCATCGCCATTAGGCAGCCCTGAACGTTACAATTAACTATCAGTTTTTCGTCGGATTCGAGAATCTAGACTCACTGGAGACGGACCATAAGGTGCCCGAAGCAGCAATATCGCCTTGGAGACAAGTCGGCTGGAGGCCGATGTATTGAATCTCGACGCAATTTGAGTGTTCCCTCGTCATTATGTGGGTCTGAATGTTATAATTAACTATCAGTTTTTCGTCGGATTCGAAAATCTGGACTAACAGGAGAACGACCATAAGGTGCCCGAGGCAGCAATGGACTCTTGGTGACAAGTCGGCTGAAGGACGATGTATTGAATCTCGACGCAATTTGAGCGATCCATCGTCATTAGGAGGCACTGAACGTTAGAATTAACTATCAGTTATGCGTCGGATTCGAAAATCTAGACTAACAGGAGCACGACCATAAGGTGCCCGAGGCAGCAACAGACTCTTGGAGACAAGTCGGCTGGAGGCCGATGTATTGAATCTCTACGCAATTTGAGTGTTCTATCGTCATTAGGAGGTGCTGAACGTTACAATTCACTATCATTTTTGCGTCGGATTCGAAAATCTAGACTCACAGGAGCAGGATCATATAGTGCCCGAGACAGCAATATCCCCTTGGAGACAAGTGGGCTGGAGGCCGATGTATTGAATCCCGACGCAATTTGAGTGTTCCACCGTCATTAGGAAGACCTGAACGTTACAATTAACTATCATTCTTGCGTCGGATTCGAAAATCTAGATTCACAGGAGAACGACCATCAGGTGCCCGAGTCAGCAACAGACCCTTGGAGATTAGTCGGCTGGAGGCCGGTGTATTGAATCTCGACGCAATTTGTGTGTTCTATCGTCATTAGGAGGTGCTGAACGTTACAATTCACTATAATTTTTGCGTCGGATTCGAAAATCTAGACTCACAGGAGCAGGATCATAAAGTGCCCGAGACAGCAATATCCCCTTGGAGACAAGTCGGCTGGAGGACGATGTATTGGATCGCGATGCAATTTGAGTGTTCCATCGTCATTAGGAGGCCCTGAACGTTCCAATTAACTATCAGTTTTGCGTCGGATTCGAAAATCTAGACTAACAGGAGAACGACCATAAGGTGCCCGAGGCAGCAATGGACTCTTGGTGACAAGTCGGCTGAAGGACGATGTATTGATCTCGACGCAATGTGAGTGTTCCATCGTCTTTAGGAGGCCCTGAACGTTACAATTAACTATCAGTTTCGCGTCGGATTCGAAAATCTAGACTCACAGGAGACGGACAACAAGGAGCCCGAGGCAGCAATATCCCCTTGTTGACAAGTCGGCAGGATGTCGATGTATTGACTTTCGACGCAATTTGAGTGTTCCATCGTCATTAGGAGGCGCTGAACGTAACAATTAACTATCATTTTTGCGTCGGATTCGAAAATCTAGACACACAGGAAAACGACCATAAAGTGCCCGAGGCAGCAATAGACCCTTGGAGACAAATCGGCTAAATGCCGATATATTGAATCTCGACGCAATTTGAGTGTTCCATCGTCATTAGGAAGTCCTGATCGTTACAATTAACAATCAGTTTCGCGTCGGTTTCGAAAATCTGGACTTAGAGGACAGCGACCATAAGGAGCCCGAGGCAGCAAAATCCCCTTGGAGACAAGTCGGCTGGAGGCCTATGCATTGAATCTCGACGCAATTTGCGTGTTCCATCGTCATTAGGAGGCCCTGAACATTACAATTACTATCTATTTTGCGTCGGATTCGTAATTCTAGCCTCACAGGAAAACGACCATTAGGTGCCCCAGGCAGCAATAGACCCTTGGAGTCAAGTCGGCTAGAGGACGATGTAATGGATCGCGACGCATTTTGAGTGTTCCATCGTAACTAGGAGGCCCTGAATGTTACAATTAACTATCAGTTTTGCGTCGGATTCGAAAATCTAGACTCACAGGAAAACGATCATAAGGTGCCCCAGGCAGCAATAGACCCTTGGAGACAAGTCAGTTGAAGGACGATGTTTTGAATCTCGACGCAATTTGTGTGTTCCATCGCCATTAGGAGGCCCTGAACGTTACAATTAACAATCAGTTTTGCGTCGGATTAGAAATTCTAGACTCACAGGAGCACGTCCATAAGGTGCCCGAAGCAGCAATAGAACCTTGGAGACAAGTCGGCTGAAGGACGATGTATTGAATCTGGACGCAATTTGAGTGTCCCATCGTCATTAGGAGGCCCTGAACGTTACAATTAACTATCAGTTTTTCGTCGGATTCGAAAATCTAGACTCACAGGAGACGGACCGTAAGGTGCCCGAGGCGGCAACAGACCCTTGGAGACAAGTCGGCTGGACGCCGATGTATTGAATCTCGACGCAATTTGAGTGTTGCATCGTCATTAGGTGGCCCTGAACGTTACAATTAACAATCATTTTTGCGTCGGATTCGAAAATCTAGTCTCACAGGAGAACGATCATAAGGTGCCCCAGGCAGCAATTGACCCTTGGATACAAGTCGGCTGGAGGACGATGTATTGAATTTCGACGCAATTTGAGTGTTCCATCGTCATTAGGAGGCCTTGATCGTTACAATTAACAATCAGTTTTGCGTCGGATTAGAAAATCTAGACTCACAGGAGAACGAACATAAGGTGCCCGAGGCAGCAATTGACCCTTGGAGACAAGTCGGCTGAAGGACGAAGTATCGAATCTCGACGCAAATTGAGTGTTCCATCATCATTAGGAGGCCCTGAACGTTAATATTAACTATCAGTTTTGCGTCGGATTCAAAAATCTAGACTCACAGGAGACGGACCATATGGTGCCCGAGGCAGTAATATGCCCTTGGAGACAAGTCGGCTGGAGGACGATGTATTGAATCTCGACGCAATATGAGTGTTCCATCGTCATTAGGAGGCCCTAACGTTAAAATTAACTATCAGTTTTGCGTCGGATTCGAAAATGTAGACTCACAGAAAGACAACCATAAGGTGCCCGAGGCAGCAGTATCCCCTTGGAGACAAGTCGGCTGGAGGACAATGTATTGAATCTCGACGCAATTTGAGTGTTCCATCGTCATTAGGAAGCCCTGAACGATACAATTAACAATCAATTTCGCGTCGGATTCGAAAATCTAGACTCACATGAGAGCGACCCGAGGCAGCAATATCCCCATGAACCCAAGACGATGTATTGAATTTCGGCGCAATTTGAGTGTTCCATCGTCATTAGGAGGCCCTGAACGTTACAATTACCTATCAGTTTTTCGTCGGATTCGAAAATCTAGACTCACAGGAGAAGGACCGTAAGGTGCCAGAGGCAGTAATAGACCCTTGGAGATAAGTCGGGTGAAGGACGATGTATTGAATCTCGACGCAATTAGAGAGTTCCATCGTCATTAGGAGGCCCTGAACGTTACAATTAACAATCAGTTTTGCGTCGGATTAGAAAATCTAGACTCACAGGGGAACGTCCATTAGGTGCCCGAAGCAGCAATAGAACCTTGGAGACAAGTCGGCTGGATGACGATGTAATGGATCGCGACGCAATTTGAGTGTTCCATCGTAACTAGGAGGCCCTGAACAATACAATTAACTATCAGTTTTTCGTCGGATTCGAAAATCTAGACTCACTTGCGACGGACCATAAGGTGCCCGAGGCTATATCCCCTTGTAGACCAGTGCGCTGGAGGACGATGTATTGAATCGCGACGCAATTTGAATGCTCCATCGTCATTAGGAGGCCCTGAGCGTTACAATTAACTATCATTTGTTGCGTCGGATTCAAAAATCTAGACTCACAGGGGACGTACCATTTGGTGACCGAGGCAGCAATAGTCCCTTAGAGACAAGTCGGCTGGAGGACAATGTATTGAATCTCGACGCAATTTGAGTGTTCCATCGTCATTAGGAGGCGCTGAACGTTACAATTAACTATCATTTTAGCGTCGGATTCAAAAATCTACTCACAGGAGAAGGATCATATGGTGCCCGAGACAGTAATATCGCCTTGGATACAAGTCGGCTGGAGGACGATGTATTGAATCTCGACGCAATTTGAGTGTTGCATCGTTATTAGGTGGCCCTGAACGTTACAATTAACAATCATTTTTGCGTCGGATTCGAAAATCTAGTCTGACAGGAGAACGATCATAAGGTGCCCCAGGCAGCAATAGACCCTTGGAGACCAGTCGGCTGGAGGACGATGTATTGAATCTGGACGCAATTTGAGTGTTCCATCGTCATTAGGAGGCGCTGAACGTTACAATTAACTATCATTTTAGCGTCGGATTAGAAAATCTACTCACAGGAGAAGGATCTTATGGTGCCCGAGACAGCAATATCCCCTTGGATACAAGTCGGCTGCAGGACGATGTATTGAATCTGGACGCAATTTGAGTGTTCCATCGACATTAGGAGGCCTTGAACGTCACAATTAACAATCAGTTTTGCGTCGGATTAGAAAATCGAGACTCACAGGAGAACGAACATAGGGTGCCCGAGGCAGCAATAGACCCTTGGAGACAAGTCAGCTGAAGGACGATGTACTGAATCCCGACGCAATTTGAGTGTTCCATTGTCATTAGGAGGCCCTGAACGTTACAATTAACTATCAGTTTTGCGTCGGATTCTAAAATCTAGACTAACAGGGTAACGACCATAAGGTGCCCGAGGCAGCAATAGACCCTTGGAGACAACTCGGCTGAATGCCAATCTATTGAATCTCGACGCAATTTGAGTGTTCCATCGTCATTGGGAAGCCTTGAACATTACAATTAACAATCAGGTTCGCGTCGGATTCGAAAATCTAGACTCACATGAGAGCGACCATAAGGAGCCCGAGGCAGCAATATCCCCATGAAGACAAGTCGGCTGGAGGACGATTTAATGAATCACGACGCAGTTTCTGTGTTCCATCGTCATTAGGAGGCCCTGAACGTTACAATTAACTATCAGCTTTGCGTCGGATTCGAAAATCTAGACTCACAGGAAAACGATCATAAGGTGCCCCAGGCAGCAATAGACCCTTGGTGTCAAGTCGGCTAGAGGACGATGTAATGGATCGCGACGCAATTTGAGTGTTCCATCGTAACTAGGAGGCCCTGAATGTTACAATTAACTATCAGTTTTTCGTCGGCTTCGAAAATCTAGACTCACTTGCGACGGACCATAAGGTGCCCGAGGCTATATCCCCTTGTAGACCAGTGCGCTGGAGGACGATGTATTGAATCGCGACGCAATTTGAGTGATCCATCGTCATTAGGAGGCGATGAACGTTACAATTAACTATCATTTTAGCATCGGATTCGAAAATCTACTCCCAGGAGAAGGATCATATGGTGCCCGAGACAGCAATATCCCCTTGGATACAAGTCGGCTGGATGACGATGTATTGAATCTCGACGCAATTTCAGTGATCCATCGTCATCAGGAGGCCCTGAACGCTACAATTAACTATCATTTTTTGCGTCGGATTCAAAAATCTAGACTCACAGGAGACAGACCTTTTGGTGACAGAGGCAGCAATATCCCTTTGGAGACAAGTCGGCTGGAGGACAATGTATTGAATCTCGACGCAATTTGAATGTTCCATCGCCATTAGGACGCCCTGAACGTTAAAATTAACTATCAGTTTTGCGTCGAATCCGAAAATCTAGACTCACAGAAGAACGACCATAAGGTGCCCGAGGCAGCAATAGACCCTTGGAGACAAGTCAGTTGAAGGACGATGTTTTGAATCTCGACGCAATTTGAGTGCCCCATCGTCATTAGGAGGCCCTGAGCGTTACAATTAACTATCAGTTTCTCGTCGGATTCAAAAATGTAGACTCACGGGAAACGGACCATATGGTGCCCGAGGCAGCAATATGCCCTTGGAGACAAGTCGGTTGGGGGCCGACGTATTTAATCTCGACGAAATTTGAGTGTTCCATCGTCATTAGGAGGCCCTGAACATTACAATTAACTATCAGTTTTGCGTCAGATTCTAAAATCTAGACTCACAGGGTAACGACCATAAGGTGCCCGAGGCAGCAATAGACCCTTGGAGACAAATCGGCTGAATGCCGATCTATTGAATCTCGACGCAATTTGAGTGTTCCATCGTCATTAGGAAGCCCTGAACGTTACAATTAACAATCAGCTTAGCGTCGGATTCGAAAATCTAGACTCACATGAGAGCGACAATAAGGAGCCCGAGGCAGCAGTATCCCCATGAAGACAAGTCGGCTGGACGACGATGTATTGAATCTTGACGCAATTTGTGTGTTCCATCGTCATTAGGAGGCCCTGAACGTTACAATTAACTATCAGTTTTGCGTCGGATTCGAAAGTCTAGACTCACAGGAAAACGATCATAAGGTGCCCCAGGCAGCAATAGACCCTTGGAGACAAGTCAGTTGAAGGACGATGTTTTGAATCTCGACGCAATTTGTGTGTTCCATCGCCTTTAGGAGGCCCTGAACGTTACAATTAACAATCAGTTTTGCGTCGGATTAGAAATTCTAGACTCACAGGAGCACGTCCATAAGGTGCCCGAAGCAGCAATAGAACCTTGGAGACAAGTCGGCTGAAGGACGATGTATTGAATCTGGACGCAATTTGAGTGTCCCATCGTCATTAGGAGGCCCTGAACGTTACAATTAACTATCAGTTTTTGTCGGATTCGAAAATCTAGACTCACAGGAGAAGGACCGTAAGGTGCCCGAGGCGGCAACAGACCCTTGGAGACAAGTCGGCTGGAGGCCGATGTATTGAATCTCGACGCAATTTGAGTGTTGCATCGTCATTAGGTGGCCCTGAACGTTACAATTAACAATCATTTTTGCGTCGGATTCGAAAATATAGTCTCACAGGAGAACGATCATAAGGTGCCCCAGGCAGCAATTGACCCTTGGATACAAGTCGGCTGGAGGACGATGTATTGAATCTCGACGCAATTTGAGTGTTCCATCGTCATTAGGAGGCCTTGATCGTTACAATTAACAATCAGTTTTGCGTCGGATTAGAAAATCTAGACTCACAGGAGAACGAACATAAGGTGCCCGAGGCAGCAATTGACCCTTGGAGACAAGTCAGCTGAAGGACGATGTATTGAATCTCGACGCAGTTTGAGTGTTCCATTGTCATTAGGAGGCCCTGAACGTTACAATTAACTATCAGTTTCTCGTCGGATTCAAAAATCTAGACTCACAGGAGACGGACCATATGGTGCCCGAGGCAGCAATATGCCCTTGGAGACAAGTCGGCTGGAAACCGATGTATTGAATCTCGACGTAATTTGAGTGTTCCATCGTCATTATGAGGCCCTGAACATTACAATTAACTATCAGTTTTGCGTCGGATTCGAAAATCTAGACTCACAGGGGAACGACCATAAGGTCCCCGAGGCAGCAATTGACCCTTGGAGACAAGTCGGCTGAAGGACGATGTATTGAATCTCGACGCAATTTGAGTGTTCCATCGTCCGTAGGAGGCCCTGAACGTTAGTATTAACTATCAGTTTTGCGTCGGATTCAAAAATCTAGACTCACAGGAGACGGACCATATGGTGCCCGAGGCAGTAATATGCCCTTGGAGACAAGTCGGCTGGAGATCGATGTATTTAATCTCGACGCAATTTGAGTGTTCCATCGTCATTATTAGGCTTGAACGTTACAATTAACAATCAGTTTTGCGTCGGATTAGAAAATCTAGACTCACAGGAGAACGAACATCAGTTGCCCGAGGCAGCAATAGACCCTTGGAGACAAGTCGGCTGAAGGACGAAGTATTGAATCTCGACGCAATTTGAGTGTTCCATCGTCATTAGGAGGCCGTGAACGTTAAAATTAACTATCAGTTTTGCGTCGGATTCAAAAATCTAGACTGACAGGAGACGGACCATTTGGTGACCGAGGCAGCAATATCCAATTGGAGACAATTCGGCTGATGGACGATGAATTGAGTCTCGACGCAATTTCAGTGTTCTATCATCATTATGAGGCGCTGAACGTTACAATTCACTATCATTTTTGCGTCGGATTTGAAAATCTGGTCTCACAGGAGAACGGCCATAAGGTGCCCGAGGCAGCAATAGACCCTTGGCGACAAGTCGGCTGAAGGACGATGTATTGAATCTCGACGCAATATGAGTGTTCCATCGTCATTAGGAGGCCCTAACGTTAAAATTAACGATCAGATTTGCGTCGGATTCGAAAATCTAGACTCACAGAAGAACAACCATAAGGTGCCCGAGGCAGCAGTATCCCCTTGGAGACAAGTCGGCTGGAGGAGGATGTATTGAATCTCGACGCAATTTAAGTGTTCCAACGTCATTAGGAGGCCCTGAAAGTTACAATTAACAATCACTTTTGCGTCGGATTAGAAAATCTAGACTCACAGGTGAACGTCCATGAGGTGCCAGAAGCAGCAATAGAACCTTGGAGACAAATCGGCTGAATGCCGATCTATTGAATCTCGACGCAATTTGAGTGTTCCATCGTCATTAGGAAGCCCTGAACGATACAATTAACAATCAATTTCGCGTCGGATTCGAAAATCGAGACCCACATGAGAGCGACCCGAGGCAGCAATATCCCCATGAACCCAAGTCGGCTGGAGGACGATGTATTGAATTTCGACGCAATTTGAGTGATCCATCGTCATTAGGAGGCCCTGAACGTTACAATTAACTACCAATTTTTGCGTCCGATTCAAAAATCTAGACTCACAGGAGACGGACCATTTGGTGACCGCGGCAGCAATATCCCTTTGGAGACAAGTCGGCTGGAGGACAATGTATTAAATCTCGACGCAATTTGCGTGTTCCATCGTCATTAGGCGGCGCTGATCGTTACAATTAACTATCATTTTAGCGGCGGATTCGAAAACGTACTCACAGGAGAAGGATCATATGGTGCCCGAGACAGTAATATCGCCTTGGATACAAGTCGGCTGGAGGACGATATATTGAATATCGACGCAATTTGAGTGTTCCATCGCCATTAGGAGGCCCTGAACGTTACAATTAACGATCAGATTTGCGTCGGATTCGAAAATCTAGACTCACAGGAAAACGATCATAAGGTGCCCCAGGCAGCAATAGACACTTGGAATCAAGTCGGCTAGAGGACGATGTAATGGATCGCGACGCAATTTGAGTGTTCCATCGTAACTAGGAGGCCCTGAATGTTTCAATTAACTATCAGTTTTTCGTCGGATTCGAAAATCTAGACTCACTTGCGACGGACCATAAGGTGCCCGAGGCTATATCCCCTTGTAGACCAGTGCGCTGGAGGACGATGTATTGAATCGCGACGCAAATTGAGTGCTCCATCGTGATTAGGAGGCCCTGAGCGTTACAATTACATTTTTGCGTCGGATTCCGAAATCAAGACACACAGGAGAACGACCATATGGTGCCCGAGGCAGCAATAGATCCTTGGAGACAAGTCGGCTGGAGGACGATGTATTGACTCTCGACGCAATTTGAGTGATTCATCGTCATTAGGAGGCGATGAACGTTACAATTAACTATAATTTTAGCATCGGATTCGAAAATCTACTCACAGGAGAAGGATCTTATGGTGCCCGAGACAGCAATATCCCCTTGGATACAAGTAGGCTGGAGGACGAAGTATTGAATCTCGACGCAATTTGAGTGTTCCATCGTCATTAGGAGGCCTTGAACGTTACAATTAACAATCAGTTTTGAGTCGGTTTAGAAAATCTAGACTAACAGGAGAACGAACATAAGGTGCCCGAGGCAGCAATATGCCCTTGGAGACAAGTCGGCTGGAAACCGATGTATTGAATCTCGACGCAAGTTGAGTGTTCCATCGTCATTATGAGGCCCTGAACATTACAATTAACTATCAGTTTTCGTCGGATTCTAAAATCTAGACTCACAGGAGACGGATCATATGGTGCCCGAGGCAGCAATATGCCCTTGGACACAAGTCGACTGGAAAACGATGTATTGAATCTCGACGCAATTTGAGTGTTCCATCGTCATTATGAGGCCCTGAACATTACAATTAACTATCAGTTTTGCGTCGGATTCAAAAATCTAGACGCACAGGAGACGGACCATATGGTGCCCGAGGCAGCAATATGCCCTTGGAGACAAGTCGGCTGGAGGACGATGTATTTAATCTCGACGCAATTTGAGAGTTCCATCGTCATTAGGAGGCCCTGAACGTTACTATTAACTATCAGTTTTGCGTCGGATTCAAAAATCTAGACGCACAGGAGACGGGCCATATGGTGCCCGAGGCAGCAATATGCCCTTGGAGACAAGTCGGCTGGAGGACGATGTATTTAATCTCGACGCAATTTGTGTGTTCCATCATCACTATTAGGCTTGAACGTTACAATTAACAATCAGTTTTGCGTCGGATTAGAAAATCTAGACTCACAGGAGAACGAACATAAGGTGCCCGAGGCAGCAATAGACCCTAGGAGACAAGTCGGCTGAAGGACGAAGTATTGAATCTCGACGCAATTTGAGTGTTCCATCGCCATTAAGAGCCGCTGAACGTTACAATTAACTATCAGTTATGCGTCTGATTCGCAAATCTAGACTCACAGGAGAACGACCATAAGGTGCCCGAGGCAGCAACAGACCCTGGGAGACAAGACGGGTGAAGGACGATGTATAGAATCTCGGCGCAATTTGAGTGTTCCATCGTCATTAGGAGGCCCTGAACGTTAAAATTAACTATCAGTTTTGCGTCGGTTTCAAAAAACTAGACTCACAGGAGAACGACCATAAGGCGCCCGAGGCAGCAATAGACCCTTGGAGACAAGTCAGTTGAAGGACGATGTTTTGAATCTCGACGCAATTTGAGTGTCCCATCGTCATTAGGAGGCCCTGAGCGTTACAATTAACTATCATTTTTGTGTCGGATTCGAAAATCTAGTCTCACAGGAGAACGACCATAAAGTGCTCGAGGCAGCAATAGACCCTTGGAGACAAGTCGGCTGGAGGACCATGTATTGACTCTCGACGCAATTTGAGTGTTCCATCGTCATTATGAGGCCCTTAACATTACAATTAACAATCAGTTCCGCGTCGGATTCGAAAATCTAGACTCACAGGAAAACGATCATAAGGTGCCCGAGGCAGCAACATCCCCTTGGAGACAAGTCGGCTGGAGGACGATGTATTGAATCTTTACGCAATTTGAGTGTTCCATCGTCATTAGGAGGCCCTGAACGTTACAATTAACTATCGTTTTTGCGTCGGATTAGAAAATCTAGACTCACATGTGAACGACCATAAGGTGCCCGAGGCAGCAGTAGACCCTTGGAGGCAAGTCAGTTGAAGGACGATATTTTGAATCTCGATGCAATTTGAGTGTCCCATCGTCATTAGGAGGCCCTGAGCGTTACAATTAACTATGTTTCTCGTCGGATTCAAATATGTAGACTCACGGGAGACGGACCATATGGTGCCCGAGGCAGCAATATGCCCTTGGAGACAAGCCGGTTTGTGGCCGACGTATCTAATCTCGACGAAATTTGAGTGTTCCATCGTCATTAGGAGGCCCTGAACATTACAATTAACTATCAGTTTTGCGTCGGATTCTAAAATCTAGACTCACAGGGTAACGACCATAAGGTGCCCGAGGCAGCAATAGACCCTTGGAGACAAATCTTCTGAATGCCGATCTACTGAATCTCGACGCAAATTGAGTGTTCCATCGTCATTAGGAAGCCCTGAACGTTACAATTAACAATCAGCTACGCGTTGGATTCGAAAATCGATACTCACATGAGAGCAACCATAAGGAGCCCGAAGCAGCAATATCCCCATGAAGACAAGTCGGCTGGAGGACGATGTATTGAATCTCGACGCAATTTGTGTGTTCCATCGTCATTAGGAGGCCCTGAACGTTACAATTAACTATCAGCTTTGCGTCGGATTCGAAAATCTAGACTCACAGGAAAACGATCATAAGGTGCCCCAGGCAGCAATAGACCCTTGGAGTCAAGTCGGCTAGAGGACGATGTAATGGATCGCGACGCAATTTGAGTGTTCCATCGTAATTAGGAGGCCCTGAATGTTACAATTAACTATCAGTTTTTCGTCGGATTCGAAAATCTAGACTCACTTGCGACGGACCATAAGGTGCCCGAGGCTATATCCCCTTGTAGACCAGTGCGCTGGAGGACGATGTATTGAATCGCGACGCAATTTGAGTGCTCCATCGTCATTAGGAGGCCTTGAGCGTTACAATTAACTGTCATTTTTGCGTCCGATTCCAAAATCTAGACACACAGGAGAACGACCATATGGTGCGCGAGGCAGCAATAGTCCCTTGGAGACAAGTCGGCTGGAGTATGATGTATTGACTCTCGACGCAATTTGAGTGATCCATCGTCATTAGGATGCGATGAACGTTACAATTAACTATCATTTTAGAATCGGATTCGAAAATCTACTCCCAGGAGAAGGATCATATGGTGCCCGAGACAGCAATATCCCCATGGATACAAGTCGGCTGGATGACGATGTATTGAATCTCGACGCAATTTGAGTGATACATCGTCGTCAGGAGGCCCTGAACGTTACAATTAACTATCATTTTTTGCGTCGGACTCAAAAATCTAGACTCACAGGAGATGTAACATTTGGTGACCGAGGCAGCAATATCCCGTTGGAGACAAGTCGGCTGGAGGACAATGTATTGAATCTCGACGCAATTTGAGTGATCCATCGTCATTAGGAGGCGCTGAACGTTACAATTAACTATCAGTTTTGCGTCGGATTCGAAAATCTAGACTCACAGGAGAACGACCATAAGGTGCCCGAGGCAGCAATAGACCCTTGGAGGCAAGTCAGTTGCAGGACGATGTTTTGAATCTCGACTCAATTTGAGTGCTCCATCGTCATTAGGAGGCCCTGAGCGTTACAATTAACTATCAGTTTCTCGTCGGATTCAAAAATGTAGACTCACGGGAGGCGGACCATATGGTGCCCGAGGCAGCAATATGCCCTTGGAGACAAGTCGGTTGGAGGCCGACGTATCTAATCTCGACGAAATTTGAGTGTTCCATCGTCATTAGGAGGCCCTGAACATTACAATTAACTATCATTTTTGCGTCGGATTCTAAAATCTAGACTCACAGGGTAACGACCATAAGGTGTCCGAGGCTACAATAGACCCTTGGAGACAAATCGGCTGAATGCCGATCTATTGAATCTCGACATTATTTGAGTGTTCCATCGTCATTAGGAAGCCCTGAACGTTACAATTAACAATCAGCTTCGCGTCGGATTCGAAAATCTAGACTCACATGAGAGCGACCATAAGGAGCCCGAGGCAGCAATATCCCCATGAAGACAAGTCGCCTGGAGGACGATGTATTGAATCTCGACGCAATTTGTGTGTTCCATCGTCATTAGGAGGCCCTGAACGTTACAATTAACTATCAGTTTTGCGTCGGATTCGAAAATCTAGACTCACAGGAAAACGATCATAAGGTGGCCCAGGCAGCAATAGACACTTGGAGTCAAGTCGGCTAGAGGACGATGTAATGGATCGCGACGCATTTTGAGTGTTCCAACGTAACTAGGAGGCCCTGAATGTTACAATTAACTATCAGTTTTTCGTCGGATTCGAAAATCTAGACTCACTTACGACGGACCATAAGGTGCCCGAGGCTATATCCCCTTGTAGACCAGTGCGCTGGAGGACGATGTATTGAATCGCGACGCAATTTGAATGCTCCATCGTCATTAGGAGGCCCTGAGCGTTACAATTAACCATCATTTTTGCGTCGGATTCCAAAATCTAGACACACAGGAGAACGACCATATGGTGCCTGAGGCAGCAATAGACCCTTGGAGACAAGTCGGCTGGAGGACGATGTATTGAATCTCGACGCAATTTGAGTGTTCCATCGCCATTAGGAGGGCCTGAACGTTAAAATTAACTATCAGTTTTGCGTCGGATTCGAAAATCTAGACTCACAGGAGATCGACCATAAGGTGCCCGAGGCAGCAATAGACCCTTGGAGGCAAGTCAGTTTCAGGACGATGTTTTGAATCTCGACGCAATTTGAGTGCCCCATCGTCATTAGGAGGCCCTAAGCGTTACAATTAACTATCAGTTTCTCGTCGGATTCAAAAATGTAGACTCACGGGAGACGGACCATATGGTGCCCGAGGCAACAATATGCCCTTGGAGACAAGTCGGTTGGAGGCCGACGTATCTAATCTCGACGAAATTTGAGTGTTCCATCGTCATTAGGAGGCCCTGAGCGTTACAATTAACTATCAGTTTCTCGTCGGATTCAAAAATGTAGACTCACGGGAGACGGACCATAAGGTGCCCGAGGCAGCAATAGACCCTTGGAGACAAATCGGCTGAATGCCGATCTATAGAATCTCGACGCAATTTGAGAGTTCCATCGTCATTAGGAAGCCCTGAACGTTACAATTAACAATCAGCTTCGCGTCGGATTCGAAAATCTTGACTCACATGAGAGCGACCATAAGGAGCCCGAGGCAGCAATATCCCCATGAAGACAAGTCGCCTGGAGGACGATGTATTGAATCTCGACGCAATTTGAGTGTTCCATCGTAACTAGGAGGCCCTGAATGTTACAATTAACTATCAGTTTTTCGTCGGATTCGAAAATCTAGACTCACTTGCGACGGACCATAAGGTGCCCGAGGCTATATCCCCTTGTAGACCAGTGCGCTGGAGGACGATGTATTGAATCGCGACGCAATTTGAATGCTCCATCGTCATTAGGAGGCCCTGAGCGTTACAATTAACTATCATTTTTGCGTCGGAATCCAAAATCTAGACACACAGGAAAACGACCATATGGTGCCCGAGGCAGCAAATAGACCCTTGGAGACAAGTTGGCTGGAGGACGATGTATTGACTCTCGACGCAATTTGAGTGATCCATCGTCATAAGGAGGCGATGAACGTTACAATTAACTATCATTTTAGCATCGGATTCGAAAATCTACTCCCAGTAGAAGGATCATATGTTGCCCGAGTCAGCAATATCCACTTGGATACAAGTCGGCTGGAGGACGATGTATTGAATCTCGACGCAATTTGAGTGATCCATCGTCATTAGGAGGCCCTGAACGTTACAATTAAGTATCTTTTTTTGCGTCGGATTCAAAAATCTAGACTCACAGGGGACGGACCATTTGGTGACCGAGGCAGCAATATCCCTTTGGAGACAAGTCGGCTGGAGGACGATGTATTGACTCTCGACGCAATTTGAGTGTTCCATCGTCATTAGGAGGCGCTGAACGTTACAATTAACTATCATTTTAGCGTCCGA
The DNA here is from genome assembly GCF_021461395.2 of Schistocerca americana. Classification (NCBI taxonomy): domain Eukaryota; kingdom Metazoa; phylum Arthropoda; class Insecta; order Orthoptera; family Acrididae; genus Schistocerca; species Schistocerca americana. Next base: position 772,860,283 of record NC_060123.1, read on the forward strand.
TTAGAAAATCTACTCACAGGAGAAGGATCTTATGGTGCCCGAGACAGCAATATCCCCTTGGATACAAGTCGGCTGGAGGACGATGTATTGAATCTCGACGCAATTTGAGTGTTCCATCGTCATTAGGAGGCCTTGAACGTTACAATTAACAATCAGTTTTGAGTCGGATTAGAAAATATAGACTCACAAAGAGAACGAACATAAGGTGCCCGAGGCAGCAATAGACCCTTGGAGACAAGTCAGCTGAAGGACGATGTATTGAATCTCGACGCAATTTGAGTGTTCCATTGTCATTAGGAGGCCCTGAACGTTACAATTAACTATCAGTTTCTCGTCGGATTCAAAAATCTAGACTCACAGGAGACGGACCATATGGTGCCCGAGGCAGCAATATGCCCTTGGAGACAAGTCGGCTGGAAAACGATGTATTGAATCTCGACGCAATTCGAGTGTTCCATCATCATTATGAGGCCCTGAACATTACAATTAACTATCTGTTTTGCGTCGGATTCGAAAATCTAGACTCACAGGGGAACGACCATAAGGTGCCCGAGGCAGCAATTGACCCTTGGAGACAAGTCGGCTGAAGGACGATGTATTGAATCTCGACGCAATTTGAGTGTTCCATCGTCCGTAGGAGGCCCTGAACGTTACTATTAACTATCAGGTTTGCGTCGGATTCAAAAATCTAGACTCACAGGAGACGGACCATATGGTGCCCGAGGCAGTAATATGCCCTTGGAGACAAGTCGGCTGGAGGACGATGTATTTAATCTCGACGCAATTTGAGTGTTCCATCGTCATTATTAGGCTTGAACGTTACAATTAACAATCAGTTTTGCGTCGGAATAGAAAATCTAGACTCACAGGAGAACGAACATCAGGTGCCCGAGGCAGCAATAGACCCTTGGAGACAAGTCGGCTGAAGGACGAAGTATTGAATCTCGACGCAATTTGAGTGTTCCATCGTCATTAGGAGGCCCTGAACGTTAAAATTAACTATCAGTTTTGCGTCGGATTCAAAAATCTAGACTGACAGAAGACGGACCATTTGGTGACCGAGGCAGCAATATCCCCTTGGAGACAAGTCGGCTGATGGACGATGAATTGAATCTCGACGCAATTTCAGTGTTCTATCATCATTATGAGGCGCTGAACGTTACAATTCACTATCATTTTTGCGTCGGATTTGAAAGTCTACTCACAGGAGAAGGATCATATGGTGCCAGAGACAGCAATATCGCCTTGGATACAAGTCGGCTGGAGAACGATGTATTGAATCGCGACGGAATTTGAGTGTTCCATCGTCATTAGGTGGCCCTGAACGTTATAATTAACCATCAGTTTTGTTTCGGGTTCGAAAGTCTAGACTCACAGCAGAACGATCAGAAGGTGCCCGAGGCAGCAATAGAACCTTGGAGACAAGTCGGCTGAAGGACGATGTATTGAATCTCGACGCAATTTGAGTGCTCCATCGTCATTAGGGGGCCCTAAACATTGCAGTTAACTATCATTTTTGCGTGGGATTCGAAAATCTAGACTCACAGGAGAACGACCATAAGGTACCCGAGGCGGCAATTGACCCTTGGAGTCAAGTCGGCTGGAGGACGATGTATTGACTCTCGACGCAATTTGAGTGATCCATGGTCATTAGGAGGCGCTGTACGTTACAATTAACTATCATTTTTGCATCGGATTCGGAAATCTACTCCCAGGAGATTCATCATATGGTGCCCGAGACAGCAATATCCTCTTGGATACAAGTCGGCTGGATGACGAAGTATTGAATCTCGACGCAATTTGAGAGTTCCATCGTCATTAGGAGGCCCTGAACGTTACAATTAACTATCAGTTTTGCGTCGGATTCAAAAATCTAGACTCACAGGAGACGGACCACTTGGTGACCGAGGCAGCAATATCCCCATGCAGACAAGTCGGCTGGAGGACGATGTATTGAATCTCGACGCAACTTGAGTGTTCCATCGTCATTAGGAGGCACTGAACGTTACAATTCACTATCATTTTTGCGTCGGATTCGAAAACCTAGACTCACAGGAGGAGGAAAATAAGGTGCCCGAGACAGCAATTTCCCCTTGGAGACAAGTCGGCTGGAGGCCGATGTATTGAATCGCGACGGAATTTGAGTGTTCCATCGTCATTAGGTGGCCCTGAACGTTATAATTAACCATCAGTTTTGTTTCGGGTTCGAAAGTCTAGACTCACAGCAGAACGATCATAAGGTGCCCGAGGCAGCAATATTCCCTTGGAGACAAGTCGGCTGGAGGACGATGTATTGAATCTCGACGCAACTTGAGTGTTCCATCGTCATTAGGAGGCACTGAACGTTACAATTCACTATCATTTTTGCGTCGAATTCGAAAACCTAGACTCACAGGAGGAGGAAAATATGGTGCCCGAGACAGCAATATCCCCTTGGAGACAAGTCGGCTGGCAGCCGATGTATTGAATCACGACGCAATTTGAGTCCTCCATCGTCATTAGGAGGCCCTGAACGTTACAATTAACTATCAGTTTCGCGTCGGATTCGAAAATCTAGACTCACAGGAGACGGACCACATGAAGCCCGAGGCAGCAATATCCCCTTGTAGACAAGTCGGCTGGAGTTCAATGTATTGACTCTCGACGCAATTTGAAGGTTCCATCGTCATTAGGAGGCGCTGAGCGTTACAATTAACTATCATTTTTGCGTCGGATTCGAAAATCTAGACTCACAGGAGAACGATCATAAAGTGCCCCAGGCAGCAATATCCCCTTGGACACAAGTCGGCTGGAGGACGATGTATTGATTCTCGACGCAATATGAGTGTTCCATCGTGATTAGGAGGCGCTGAACGTTACAATTAAATTTCAGTTATGCGTCGGATTCGAAAATCTAGACTCACAGGAGAACTACCATAAGGTGCCAGAGGCAGCAACAGACCCTTGGAGACAAGTCGGCTGGAGGCCGATGTATTGAATCTCGACGCAATTTGAGTGTTCCATCGCCATTGGGAGGCCCTGAACGTTACAATTAACTATAATTTTTGCGTCGGATTCGAAAATCTAGACTCACAGGAGAACGACCATAAGGTGCCCGAGGCAGCAATAGACCCTTGGAGACAAGTCGGCTGGAAGACGATGTATTGAAACTCGACGCAATTTGAGTGTTCCATCGTTATTAGGTGCCCCTGAACGTTACAATTAACAATCAGTTCTGCGTCGGGATCGAAAATCTAGACTCACTGGAGACGGACAATTAGGTGCCCGAAGAAGCAATATCCCCATGGAGACAAGTCGGCTGGAGGACGATGTATTGAATCTCGACGCAATTTGAGTGTTCCATCGTCATTAGGAGGCCCTGATCGCTACAATTAACTATCTGTTTTGCGTCGGATTCGAAAATTTAGGCTCACAGGAGAACGATCATAAGGAGCCCCTGGCAGCAATACACCCTTTGAGACAAGTCGGCTGGAGGACGATATATTGGATCGCGACGCAATTTGAGTGTTCCATCGTAACTAGGAGGCCCTCAATGTTACAATTAACTATCAGTTTTTCGTCGGATTCGAAAAACTAGACTCGCTGGAGACGGACCATAAGGTACCCGAAGCAGCAATATCCCCTTGGAGACCAGTCCGCTGGAGGAAGCTGTATTGAATCTCGACGCAATTTGAGTGTTCAATCGTCATTAGGAGGCGCTGAACGTTACAATTAACTATCAGTTATGCGTCGGATTCGAAAATCTAGACGCACAGGAAAACGACCATAAGGTGCCCGAGGCAGCAATAGACCCTTGGAATCAAGTCGGCTGGAGGACGATGTATTGGATCGTGACGCAATTTGAGTGTTCCATCGTCATTAGGAGGCCCTGAATGTTACAATTAACCATCAGTTTTGCGTCGGATTCGAAAATCTAGACTCACTGGAGACGGATCATAAGGTGCCCGAAACAGCAATATCCCCTTGGAGACCACGCCGCTGGAGATCGATGTATTGAATCGCGACGCAATTTGAGTGCTCCATCGTTATTAGGAGTCCCTGAACTCTACAATTATTATCAGTTTTGCGTCGGATTCGAAAATTTAGACTCACAGGAGACGGACCACATCGAGCCCGAGGCAGCAATATCCAATTGAAGACAAGTCCCCTGGAGGTCGATGTATTGACTCTCGACGCAATTTGAGTGTTCCATCGTCATTAGGAGGCCCTCAACGTTACAAATAACTATCAGTTTTGCGTCAGATTCGAAAATCTAGACTCACAGGAGACGGACCATTTGGTGCCCGAGGCAGCAATAGACCCTTGGAGACAAGTCGGCTGGAGGACGATGTACTGAATCTCGACGCAATTTGAGTGTTCTATCGTCAATAGGAGGCGCTGAACGTTACAATTCACTATCATTTTTGCGTCGGATTCGAAAATCTAGACTCACAGGAGAAGGAAAATATGGGGCCCGAGACAGCAATATCCCCTTGGAGACAAGTCGGGTGGAGGCCGATGTATTGATTCGCTACGGAATTTGAGTGTTCCATCGTCATTAGGTGGCCCTGAACGTTATAATTAACTATCAGTTTTGTGTCAGGTTCGAAAATCTAGACTCACAGCAGAACGATCATAAGGTGCCCGAGGCAGCAATAGACCCTTGGAGACAAGTCGGCTGGAGGACGATTTATTGGATCGCGACGCAATTTGAGTGCTCCATCGTCATTAGGAGGCCCTGAACGTTACAATTAACTATCAGTTTTGCGTCGGATTCGAAAACGTAGAATCACCGGAGACGGACCATGTGGTGCCCGAGGCAGCAATTTCCCCTGGGAGACAAGTCGGCTGGAGGACGATGTAGTGAATCTCGACGCAATTTGAGTGTTCCTTCGTCATTAGGAGGACCTAGACGTTACATATATCTATCTGTTTTGCGTCGGATTCGAAACTCTAGACTCACAGGAGAACGACCATAAGGTGCCCGAGGAAGCAATAGACTCTTGGAGACAAGTTGGCTGAATGCCGATGTATTGAATCTCGACGCAATTTGAGTGTTCCATCGTCAATAAGAGGCCCTGAACGTCACAATTAACTATCAGTTTCACGTCGGATTCGAAAATCTAGACTCACAGGAGACGGACCACATGAAGCCCGAGGCAGCAATATCCCCTTGTAGACAAGTCTGCTGATGGACGATGAATTGAATCTCGACTCAATTTGAGTGTTCTATCGTCATTAGGAGGCGCTGAACGTTACAATTCACTATCATTTTTGCGTCGGATTCGAAAATCTAGACTCACAGGAGAAGGATCATATAGTGCCCGCGACAGCAATATCCCCTTGGAGGCATGTCGGCTGGATGCCGATGTATTGAATCCCGACGCAATTTGAGTGTTCCATCGTCATTAGGTGGCCCTGAGCGTTACAATTAACTATCAGTTTTGCGTCGGATTAGAAAACCTAGACTCACAGGTGCACGTCCATAAGGTGCCCGAAGCAGCAGTAGAACCTTGGAGACAAGTCGGCTGAAGGACGATGTATTGAATCTGGACGCAATTTGAGTGTCCCATCGTCATTAGGAGGCCCTGAACGTTACAATTAACTATCCGTTTTTCGTCGGATTCGAAAATCTAGACTCACAGGAGAAGGACCGTAAGGTGCCCGAGGTGGCAACAAACCCTTGGAGACAAGTCGGCTGGAGGCCGATGTATTGAATCTCGACGCAATTTGAGTGTTGCATCGTCATTAGGTGGCCCTGAACGTTACAAGTAACAGTCATTTTTGCGTCGGATTCGAAAATCTAGTCTCACAGGAGAACGATCATATGGTGCCCCAGGCAGCAATAGACCCTTGGAGACCAGTCGGCTGGAGGACGATGTATTGACTCTAGACGCAATTTGAGTGTTCCATCGTCATTAGGAGGCGCTGAACGTTACAATTAACTATCATTTTAGCGTCGGATTAGAAAATCTACTCACAGGAGAAGGATCTTATGGTGCCTGAGACAGCAATATCCCCTTGGATACAAGTCGGCTGGAGGACGATGTATTGAATCTCGACGCAATTTGAGTGTTCCATCGTCATTAGGAGGCCTTGAACGTTACAATTAACAATCAGTTTTGCGTCGGATTAGAAAATATAGACTCACAGGAGAACGAACATAAGGTGCCCGAGGCAGCAATAGACCCTTGGAGACAAGTCAGCTGAAGGACGATGTATTGAATCTCGACGCAATTTGAGTGTTCCATTGTCATTAGGAGGCCCTGAACGTTACAATTAACTATCAGTTTCTCGTCGGATTCAAAAATCTAGACTCACAGGAGACGGACCATATGGTGCCCGAGGCAGCAATATGCCCTTGGAGGCAAGTCGGCTGGAAAACGATGTATTGAATCTCGACGCAATTTGAGTGTTCAATCGTCATTAGGAGGCGCTGAACGTTACAATTAACTATCAGTTATGCGTCGGATTCGAAAATCTAGACGCACAGGAGAACGACCATAAGGTGCCCGAGGCAGCAATAGACCCTTGGAATCAAGTCGGCTGGAGGACGATGTATTGGATCGTGACGCAATTTGAGTGTTCCATCGTCATTAGGAGGCCCTGAATGTTACAATTAACCATCAGTTTTGCGTCGGATTCGAAAATCTAGACTCACTGGAGACGGATCATAAGGTGCCCGAAACAGCAATATCCCCTTGGAGACCACGCCGCTGGAGATCGATGTATTGAATCGCGACGCAATTTGAGTGCTCCATCGTTATTAGGAGTCCCTGAACTCTACAATTAATATCAGTTTTGCGTCGGATTCGAAAATTTAGACTCACAGGAGACGGACCACATCGAGCCCGAGGCAGCAATATCCAATTGAAGACAAGTCCCCTGGAGGTCGATGTATTGACTCTCGACGCAATTTGAGTGTTCCATCGTCATTAGGAGGCCCTCAACGTTACAAATAACTATCAGTTTTGCGTCAGATTCGAAAATCTAGACTCACAGGAGACGGACCATTTGGTGCCCGAGGCAGCAATAGACCCTTGGAGACAAGTCGGCTGGAGGACGATGTACTGAATCTCGACGCAATTTGAGTGTTCTATCGTCAATAGGAGGCGCTGAACGTTACAATTCACTATCATTTTTGCGTCGGATTCGAAAATCTAGACTCACAGGAGAAGGAAAATATGGGGCCCGAGACAGCAATATCCCCTTGGAGACAAGTCGGGTGGAGGCCGATGTATTGATTCGCGACGGAATTTGAGTGTTCCATCGTCATTAGGTGGCCCTGAACGTTATAATTAACTATCAGTTTTGTGTCAGGTTCGAAAATCTAGACTCACAGCAGAACGATCATAAGGTGCCCGAGGCAGCAATAGACCCTTGGAGACAAGTCGGCTGGAGGATGATTTATTGGATCGCGACGCAATTTGAGTGCTCCATCGTCATTAGGAGGCCCTGAACGTTACAATTAACTATCAGTTTTGCGTCGGATTCGAAAACGTAGAATCACCGGAGACGGACGATGTGGTGCCCGAGGCAGCAATATCCCCTGGGAGACAAGTCGGCTGGAGGACGATGTAGTGAATCTCGACGCAATTTGAGTGTTCCTTCGTCATTAGGAGGACCTAGACGTTACATATATCTATCTGTTTTGCGTCGGATTCGAAACTCTAGACTCACAGGAGAACGACCATAAGGTGCCCGAGGCAGCAATAGACTCTTGGAGACAAGTTGGCTGAATGCCGATGTATTGAATCTCGACGCAATTTGAGTGTTCCATCGTCAATAAGAGGCCCTGAACGTCACAATTAACTATCAGTTTCACGTCGGATTCGAAAATCTAGACTCACAGGAGACGGACCACATGAAGCCCGAGGCAGCAATATCCCCTTGTAGACAAGTCTGCTGATGGACGATGAATTGAATCTCGACTCAATTTGAGTGTTCTATCGTCATTAGGAGGCGCTGAACGTTACAATTCACTATCATTTTTGCGTCGGATTCGAAAATCTAGACTCACAGGAGAAGGATCATATAGTGCCCGCGACAGCAATATCCCCTTGGAGGCATGTCGGCTGGATGCCGATGTATTGAATCCCGACGCAATTTGAGTGTTCCATCATCATTAGGTGGCCCTGAGCGTTACAATTAACTATCAGTTTTGCGTCGGATTAGAAAACCTAGACTCACAGGAGCACGTCCATAAGGTGCCCGAAGCAGCAGTAGAACCTTGGAGACAAGTCGGCTGAAGGACGATGTATTGAATCTGGACGCAATTTGAGTGTCCCATCGTCATTAGGAGGCCCTGAACGTTACAATTAACTATCAGTTTTTCGTCGGATTCGAAAATCTAGACTCACAGGAGAAGGACCGTAAGGTGCCCGAGGTGGCAACAAACCCTTGGAGACAAGTCGGCTGGAGGCCGATGTATTGAATCTCGACGCAATTTGAGTGTTTCATCGTCATTAGGTGGCCCTGAACGTTACAAGTAACAGTCATTTTTGCGTCGGATTCGAAAATCTAGTCTCACAGGAGAACGATCATATGGTGCCCCAGGCAGCAATAGACCCTTGGAGACCAGTCGGCTGGAGGACGATGTATTGACTCTAGACGCAATTTGAGTGTTCCATCGTCATTAGGAGGCGCTGAACGTTACAGTTAACTATCATTTTAGCGTCGGATTAGAAAATCTACTCACAGGAGAAGGATCTTATGGTGCCTGAGACAGCAATATCCCCTTGGATACAAGTCGGCTGGAGGACGATGTATTGAATCTCGACGCAATTTGAGTGTTCCATCGTCATTAGGAGGCCTTGAACGTTACAATTAACAATCAGTTTTGCGTCGGATTAGAAAATATAGACTCACAGGAGAACGAACATAAGGTGCCCGAGGCAGCAATAGACCCTTGGAGACAAGTCAGCTGAAGGACGATGTATTGAATCTCGACGCAATTTGAGTGTTCCATTGTCATTAGGAGGCCCTGAACGTTACAATTAACTATCAGTTTCTCGTCGGATTCAAAAATCTAGACTCACAGGAGACGGACCATATGGTGCCCGAGGCAGCAATATGCCCTTGGAGACAAGTCGGCTGGAAAACGATGTATTGAATCTCGACGCAATTTGAGTGTTCCATCGTCATTATGAGGCCCTGAACATTACAATTAACTATCAGTTTTGCGTCGGATTCGAAAATCTAGACTCACAGGGGAACGCCCATAAGGTGCCCGAGGCAGCAATTGACCCTTGGAGACAAGTCGGCTGAAGGACGATGTATTGAATCTCGACGCAATTTGAGTGTTCCATCGTCCGTAGGAGGCCCTGAACGTTAAAATTAACTATCAGTTTTGCGTCGGATTCAAAAATCTAGACTGACAGGAGACGGACCATTTGGTGACCGAGGCAGCAATATCCCCTTGGAGACAAGTCGGCTGATGGACGATGAATTGAATCTCGACGCAATTTCAGTGTTCTATCATCATTATGAGTCGCTGAACGTTACAATTCACTATCATTTTTGCGTCGGATTTGAAAGTCTACTCACAGGAGAAGGATCATATGGTGCCAGAGACAGCAATATCGCCTTGGATACAAGTCGGCTGGAGAACGATGTATTGAATCTCGACGCAATTAGAGAGTTCCATCGTCATTAGGAGGCCCTGAACGTTACAATTAACAATCAATTTCGCGTCGGATTCGAAAATCTAGACTCACATGAGAGCGACCCGAGGCAGCAATATCCCCATGAACCCAAGTCGGCTGGAGGACGATGTATTGAATTTCGACGCAATTTGAGTGTTCCATCGTCATTAGGAGTCCCTGAACGTTACAATTACCTATCAGTTTTGCGTCGGATTCGAAAATCTAGACTCACAGGAGAAGGACCGTAAGGTGCCAGAGGCAGTAATAGACCCTTGGAGACAAGTCGGCTGAAGGACGATGTATTGAATCTCGACGCAATTTGAGTGTTCCATCGTCATTAGGACGCCCTGAGCGTTAAAATTAACTATCAGTTTTGCGTCGGATTCGAAAATCTAGACTCACAGGAGAATGACCACAAGGTGCCTGAGGCAGCAATATCCCCTTGCAGACAAGTCGGCTGGAGGACAATGTATTGAATCTCGACGCAATTTGAGTGCTCCATCGTCATTAGGAGGCGCTAAACGTTACAATTAACTATCATTTTAACGTCGGATTCGAAAGTCTACTCACAGGAGAAGGATCATATGGTGCCCGAGACAGCAATATCGCCTTGGATACAAGTCGGCTGGAGAACGATGTATTGAATCTCGACGCAATTAGAGAGTTCCATCGTCATTAGGAGGCCCCGGACGTTACAATTAACCATCAGTTTTGCGTCGGATTAGAAAATCTAGACTCACAGGAGAACGTCCATTAGGTGCCCGAAGCAGCAATAGAACCTTGGAGACAAGTCGGCTGAAGGACGATGTATTGAATCTCGACGCAATTTGAGTGCTCCATCGTCGTTAGGGGGCCCTAAACATTGCAATTAACTATCATTTTTGCGTCGGATTCGAAAATCTAGAGTCACAGGAGACGGACCGTATGGTGCCCGAGGCAGCAATATCCCCTTGGAGACAAGTCGGCTGGGGGCCGATGTATTGAATCTCGACGCAATTTGTGTGTTCCATCGTCATTAGGAGGCCCAGAACGTTACAATTAACTATCAGTTCTGCGTCGGGATCGAAAATCTAGACTCACTGGAGACGGACCATAACGTACCCGAAGCAGCAATATCCCCTTGGAGACCAGTCCGCTGGAGGAAGCTGTATTGAATCTCGACGCAATTTGAGTGTTCAATCGTCATTAGGAGGCGCTGAACGTTACAATTAACTATCAGTTATGCGTCGGATTCGAAAATCTAGACGCACAGGAGAACGACCATAAGGTGCCCGAGGCAGCAATAGACCCTTGGAGACAAATCGGCTGAATACCGATATATTGAATCTCGATGCAATTTGAGTGTTCCATCGTCATTTAGAGGCCCCGAACGTCACAATTAGCAATCAGTTTCGCGTCGGTTTCGAAAATCAAGACTCACAGGACAGCGACCATAAGGAGCCCGAGGCAGCAAACATCCCCAAGGAGACAAGTCGGCTGGAGGCCGATGTATTGAATCGCAACGGAATTTGAGTGTTCCATCTTCATTAGGTGGCCTTGAACGTTATAATTAACTATCAGTTATGTGTCGGGTTCGAAAATCTAGACTCACAGGAGACGGACCAATTGGTGCCCGAGGCAGCAATATCCCCTTGGACACAAGTCGGCTGGAGGACGATGTATTGAATCTCGACGCAATATGAGTGTTCCATCGTCATTAGGAGGCGAGGAACGTTACAATTAAATATCAGTTATGCGTCGGATTCGAAAATCTAGACTCACAGGAGAACGATCATAAGGTGCCCGAGGCAGCAATATACCCTTGGAGACAAGTCGGCTGGAGGACGATTTATTGGATCGCGACGCAATTTGAGTGTTCCATCGTCGTTAGGAGGCCCTGAATGTTACAATTAACTATCAGCTTTTCGTCGGATTCGAAAATCTAGACTCACTGGAGACGGACCATTAGGTGCGCGAGGCAGCAATATCCCCTTGGAGACCAGTCCGCTGGAGTACGACGTATTGAATCGCGACGCAATTTGAGTGCTCCATCGTCATTAGGAGGCCCAGAACGTTACAATTAACTATCAGTTTTGCGTCGGATTCGAAAACGTGGAATCACCGGAGACGGACCATGTGGTGCCCGACGCAGCGATATCCCCTTGGAGACAAGTCGGCTGGAGGACGATTTATTGGATCGCGACGCAATTTGAGTGTTCCTTCGTCATTAGGAAGCCCTGAACGTTACATTTAACTATCTGTTTTGCGTCGGATTCGAAAATCTAGACTCACTGCCCGAGGCAGCAATAGACCCTTGGAGACAAGTCGGCTCGCGGCCGATGTTTTGAACCTCGACGCAATTTGAGTGTTCCATCGTCATTAGGAGGCCCTGAACGTTGCAATTAACTATCTGTTTTGCGTCGGATTCGAAAATCTAGACTCAGTGGAGACGGACCATAAGGTGCCCGAAGCAGCAATATCCCCTTGGGGACCAGTCCGCTGGAGGCCGATGTATTGAACCTCGACGCAATTTGAGTGTTCAATCGTCATTAGGAGGCCATCAACGTTACAACTAACTATCAGTTTTGAGTCGGATTCGAAAATCTAGACTCACAGGAGAACGACCATAAGGTGCCAGAGGCAGCAACAGACCCTTGGAAACAAGTCGGCTGGAGGCCGATGTATTGAATCTCGACGCAATTTGAGTGTTCCATCGTTATTAGGAGTCCCTGAACTTTACAATTAACTATCACCTTTGCGTCGGATTCAAAAATCTAGAGTCACAGGAGACGGACCACATCGAGCCCGAGGCAGCAATAGATCCTTGGCGACAAGTCGGCTGGAGGACGATTTATTGGATCGCGACGCAATTTGAGTGTTCCATCGTCATTAGGAGGCCCTGAATGTTACAATTAACTACCAGTTTTGCGTCGGATTAGAAAACGTAGAATCACCGGTGACGGACCATGTGGTGCCCGAGGCAGCGATATCCCCTTGGAGACAAGTCGGCTGGAGGACGATGTATTGAAACTCGACGCAATTTGAGTGTTCCATCGTCATTAGGTGCCCCTGAACGTTACAATTAACTATCAGTTTTGCGTCTGATTCGAGAACGTAGAATCACCGGAGACGGACTATGTGGTACCTGAGGCAGCGATATCCCCTTGGAGGCATGTCGGCTGGAGGACGATGTACTGAATCTCGACGCAATTTGAGTGTTCTATCGTCAATAGGAGGCTCTGAACGTTACAATTCACTATCATTTTAGCGTCGGATTCGAAAATCTACTGACAGGAGAAGGATCATATGGTGCCCGAGACAGCAATATACCCTTGGAGACAAGTCGGCTGGAGGCCGATGTATTGAATCTCGACGCAATTTGAGTGTTCCATCGTCATTTGGAGGCCCTGACCGTTACAAATAACTATCAGTTTCGCGTCGGATTCAAAAATCTAGACTCACAGGAGGCGGACCATTTGGTGCCCGAGGCAGCAATATCCCCCTGGAGACAAGTCGGCTGATGGACGATGAATTGAATCTCTGCGCAATTTGAGTGATCTATCGTCATTAGGAGGCGCTGAACGTTACTATTCACTATCATTTTTGCGTCGAATTAAAAAATCTAGACTCACAGAAGATGGATCATATTGTGCCCGAGACAGCAATATCCCCTTGGAGACATGTCGGCTGGATGCCGATGTATTGAATCTCGACGTATTTTGAGTGCTCCATCGTCATTAGGAGGCCCTGACCGTTACAATTAATTATTAGTTTCGCGTCGGGTTCAAAAATCTAGTCTCACAGGAGACGGACCATATGGTGCCCGAGGCAGCAATATCCCCTTGGAGACAAGTCGGCTGGCGGCCGATGTATTGAATCTCGACGCAATTTGAGTGCTCCGTTGTCATTAGGAGGCCCTGAACGTTACAATTAACTATCAGTTTTCCGTCGGATTCGAAAACGTAGAATCACCGCAGACGGACCATGTGGTGCCCGAGGTAGCGATTTCCCCTTGGAGACAAGTCGGCTGGAGGACGATGTAGTGAATCTCGTGGCAATTTTTCTTCGTCATTAGGTGGCCCTGAACGTTACAAATAACTATCTGTTTTGCGTCGGATTCGAAAATCTAGACTCACAGGATAACGACCATAAGGTGCCCGAGGCAGCAATAGACTCTTGGAGACAAGTTGTCTGAATGCCGATGTATTGAATCTTGACGTAATTTGAGTGTTCCATCGTCATTAGGGGGCCCTGAACGTTACAATTAACTATCAGTTTTTCGTCGGATTCGAAAATCTAGACTCACTGGAGAAGTACCATACGGTGCCCGAGGCAGCAATACCCCATTGGACACAAGTCGGCTGGAGGACGATGTACTGAATCTCGACGCAATTTGAGTGTTCTATCGTCAACAGGAGGCTCTGAACGTTACAATTCACTATCATTTTTGCGTCGGATTCGAAAATGTAGACTCACAGGAGAAGGCTCATATGGTGCCCGAGACAGCAATATACCCTTGGAGACAAGTCGTCTGGAGGCCGATGTATTGAATCTCGACGCAATTCGAGTGTTCCATCGTCATTATGAGGCCTTGAACGTTACAATTAACTATCATTTTTGCGTCGGATTCGAAAATCTAGACTCACAGGAGACCGACCATAAGGTGCCCGAGGCAGCAATAGACCCTTGGAGACAAGTCAGATAGAGTACGATGTATTGACTCTCGACGCAATTTGAGTGTTCCATCGTCATTAGGGGGCGCTGAACGTTACAATTAACTATCATTTTAGCGTCGGATTCGAAAATCTACTGACAGGAGAAGGATCATATGGTGCCCGAGACAGCAATTTCCCCCTTGGAGATAAGTCGGCTGAAGGACGATGTATTGAATCTCGACGCAATTTGAGTGTTCCATCGTCATTAGGAGGCCCTGAACGTTACAATTAACTATCTGTTTTGCGTCGGATTCGAAAATCTAGACTCACAGGAGAACGACCATAAGGTGCCCGAGGCAGCAATAGACTCTTGGAGACAAGTTGGCTGAATGCCGAAGTATTGATTCTAGACGCAATTTGAGTGTTCCATCGTCAATAGGAGGCCCTGAACGTTACAATTAACTATCAGTTTCGCGTCGGATTCGAAAATCTACACTCACAGGAGACGGACCACATGAAGCCCGAGGCAGCAATATCCCCTTGTAGACAAGTCGGCTGGAGATCGATGTATTGACTCTCGACGCCATTTGAGTGTTCCATCGTCATTAGGAGGCCCTGAACGTTACAATTAACGATCAATTTCGCGTCGGATTCGAAAATCTAGCCTCACAGGAGAAGTACCATATGGTGCCCGAGGCAGCAAGAGACCCTTGGAGACAAGACGGCTGGAGGCCGATGTATTGAATCGAAACGGAATTTGATTGTTCCATCGTCATTATGTGGCCTTGATCGTTATAATTAACTATCACTTTTGTGTCGGGTTCGAAAATCTACACTCACAGCAGAACGATCATAAGGTGACGGAGGCAGCAATATCCCCTTGGAGACAAGTCAGCTGGCGGCCGATGTATTGAATCTCGACGCAATTTGAGTGCTCCGTTGTCATTAGGAGGCCCTGAACGTTACAATTAACTATCAGTTTTCCGTCGGATTCGAAAACGTAGAATCACCGGAGACGGACCATGTGGTGCCCGAGGTAGCGATTTCCCCTTGGAGACAAGTCGGCTGGAGGACGATGTAGTGAATCTCGTGGCAATTTTTCTTCGTCATTAGGAGGCCCTGAACGTTACAAATAACTATCTGTTTTGCGTCGGATTCGAAAATCTATACTCACAGGATAACGACCATAAGGTGCCCGAGACAGCAATATACCCTTGGAGACAAGTCGGCTGGAGGCCGATGTATTGAATCTCGACGCAATTCGAGTGTTCCATCGTCATTACGAGGCCCTGATCGCTACAATTAACTATCAGTTTTGCATCGGATTCGTAAATCTAGGCTCACAGGAGATCGATCATAAGGAGCCCCAGGCAGCAATAGACCCTTGGAGACAAGTCGGCTGGAGGACGATATATTGGATCGCGACGCAATTTGAGTGTTCTATCGTAACTGGGAGGCCCTGAATGTTACAATTATCTATCAGTTTTTCGTCGGACTCGAAAAACTAGACTCACTGGAGACGGACCATAAGGTACCCGAAGCAGCAATATCCCCTAGGAGACCAGTCCGCTGGAGGACGATGTATTGAATCTCGACGCAATTTGAGTGTTCAATCGTCATTAGGAGGCGCTGAACGTTACGATTAACTATCAGTTATGCATCGGAATCGAAAATTTAGACGCACAGGAGATCGACCATAAGGTGCCCGAGGCAGCAATAGACCCTTGGAAACAGGTCGGCTCGAGGCCGATGTTTTGAATCTCGACGCAATTTGAGTGTTCCATCGTCATTAGGAGGCCCTGAACGTTACAATTAACTATCTGTTTTGCGTCGGATTCGAAAATCTAGACTCACAGGAGAACGACCATAAGGTGCCCGAGGCAGCAATAGACTCTTGGAGACAAGTTGGCTGAATGCCGAAGTATTGAATCTAGACGCAATTTGAGTCTTCCATCGTCAATAGGAGGCCCTGAACGTTACAATTAACTATCAGTTTCGCGTCGGATTCGAAAATCTACACTCACAGGAGACGGACCACATGAAGCCCGAGGCAGCAATATCCCCTTGTAGACAAGTCGGCTGGAGATCGATGTATTGACTCTCGACGCAATTTGAGTGTTCCATCGTCATTAGGAGGCGCTGAACGTTACAATTAAGTATCATTTTTGGGTCGTATTCGAAAATCTAGAGTCACATTAGACGGACCATATGGTGCCCGAGGCAGAAATATCCCCTTGGAGACAAATTGGCTGGAGGCCGATGTATTGATTCTCGACGCCATTTGAGTGTTCCATCGTCATTAGGAGGCCCTGAACGTTACAATTAACGATCAATTTCGCGTCGGATTCGAAAATCTAGACTCACAGGAGAAGTACCATATGGTGCCCGAGGCAGCAAGAGACCCTTGGAGACAAGTCGGCTGGAGGCCGATATATTGGATCTCGACGCAATTTGAGTGTTCCATCGTCATTGGGAGGCCCTGAACGCTACAATTAACTATCATTTTTGCGTCGGATTTGAAAACCTAGACTCACAGGAGAACGACCATAAGGTGCCCGAGGCAGCAACAGACCCTTGGAGACAAGTCGGCTGGAGGACGATGTATTGAAACTCGACGCAATTTGAGCGTTCCATCGTCATTAGGTTCCCCTGAACGTTACAATTAACTATCGGTTTTGCGTCTGATTCGAAAACGTAGAATCACCGGAGACGGACCATGTGGTGCGCGAGGCAGCGATATCCCCTTGGAGACAAGTCGGCTGGAGGACGATGTACTGAATCTCGACGCGGTTTGAGTGTTCTATCGTCATTAGGAGGCTCTGAACGTTACAATTCACTATAATTTTTGCGTCGGATTCGAAAATCTAGACTCACAGGAGAACGACCATAAGGTGCCCGAGGCAGCAATAGACCCTTGGAGACAAGACGGCTGGAGGCCGATGTATTGAATCGAAACGGAATTTGAGTGTTCCGTCGTCATTATGTGGCCTTGATCGTTATAATTAACTATCACTTTTGTGTCGGGTTCGAAAATCTACACTCACAGCAGAACGATCATAAGGTGACGGAGGCAGCAATAGACCCTTGGAGACAAGTCGGCTGGAGGACGATTTATTGGATCGCGACGCAATTTGAGTGTTCCATCGTCATTAGGAGGCCCTGAATGTTACAATTAACTATCAGTTTTTTGTCGGATTCGAAAATCAAGACTCACAGGAGAACGACCATAAGGTGCCCGAGGCACAATAGTCTCTTGGAGACAAGTTGGCTGAATGCCGAAGTATTGAATCTCGACGCAATTTGAGTGTTCCATCGGCAATAGGAGGCCCTGAACGTTACAATTAACTATCAGTTTCGCGTCGGATTCGAAAATGTAGACTCACAGGAGACGGACCACATGGAGCCTGAGGCAGCAATATCCCATTGTAGACAAGTCGGCTGGAGATCGATGTATTGACTCTCAACGCAATTTGAGTGTTCCATCATCATTAGGAGGCGCTGAACGTTACAATTAAGTATCTTTTTTGGGTCGTATTCGAAAATCTAGAGTCACAGGAGAACGATCATAAGGTGCCCCAGGCAGCAATAGACCCTTGGAGACAAGTCAGCTGGCGGCCGATGTATTGAATCTCGACGCAATTTGAGTGCTCCGTTGTCATTAGGAGGCTCTGAACGTTACAATTAACTATCAGTTTTCCGTCGGATTCGAAAACGTAGAATCACCGGAGACGGACCATGTGGTGCCCGAGGTAGCGATTTCCCCTTGAAGACAAGTCGGCTGGAGGACGATGTAGTGAATCTCGTGGCAATTTTTCTTCGTCATTAGGAGGCCCTGAACGTTACAAATAACTATCTGTTTTGCGTCGGATTCGAAAATCTAGACTCACAGGATAACGACCATAAGGTGCCCGAGGCAGCAATAGACTCTTGGAGACAAGTTGTCTGAATGCCGATGTATTGAATCTTGACGTAATTTGAGTGTTCCATCGTGATTAGGAGGCCCTGAACGTTACAATTAACTATCAGTTTTTCGTCGGATTCGAAAATCTAGACTCACTGGAGAAGTACCATACGGTGCCCGAGGCAGCAATACCCCATTGGACACAAGTCGGCTGGAGGACGAAGTACTGAATCTCGACGCAATTTGAGTGTTCTATCGTCAATAGGAGGCTCTGAACGTTACAATTCACTATCATTTTTGCGTCGGATTCGAAAATGTAGACTCACAGGAGAAGGCTCATATGGTGCCCGAGACAGCAATATACCCTTGGAGACAAGTCGGCTGGAGGCCGATGTATTGAATCTCGACGCAATTCGAGTGTTCCATCGTCATTACGAGGCAATGATCGCTACAATTAACTATCGGTTTTGCATCGGATTCGTAAATCTAGGCTCACAGGAGATCGATCATAAGGAGCCCCAGGCAGCAATAGACCCTTGGAGACAAGTCGGCTGGAGGACGATATATTGGATCGCGACGCAATTTGAGTGTTCTATCGTAACTGGGAGGCCCTGAATGTTACAATTATCTATCAGTTTTTCGTCGGACTCGAAAAACTAGACTCACTGGAGACGGACCATAAGGTACCCGAAGCAGCAATATCCCCTTGGAGACCAGTCCGCTGGAGGACGATGTATTGAATCTCGAGCAATTTGAGTGTTCAATCGTCATTAGGAGGCGCTGAACGTTACGATTAACTATCAGTTATCCATCGGAATCGAAAATTTAGACGCACAGGAGATCGACCATAAGGTGCCCGAGGCAGCAATAGACCCTTGGAAACAGGTCGGCTCGAGGCCGATATTTTGAATCTCGACGCAATTTGAGTGTTCCATCGTCATTAGGAGGCCCTGAACGTTACAATTAACTATCTGTTTTGCGTCGGATTCGAAAATCTAGACTCACAGGAGAACGACCATAAGGTGCCCGAGGCAGCAATAGACTCTTGGAGACAAGTTAGCTGAATGCCGAAGTATTGAATCTAGAAGCAATTTGAGTGTTCCATCGTCAATAGGAGGCCCTGAACGTTACAATTAACTATCAGTTTCGCGTCGGATTCGAAAATCTACACTCACAGGAGACGGACCACATGAAGCCCGAGGCAGCAATATCCCCTTGTAGACAAGTCGGCTGGAGATCGATGTATTGACTCTCGACGCAATTTGAGTGTTCCATCGTCATTAGGAGGCCCTGAACGTTACAATTAACGATCAATTTCGCGTCGGATTCGAAAATCTAGACTCACAGGAGAAGTACCATATGGTGCCCGAGGCAGCAAGAGACCCTTGGAGACAAGTCGGCTGGAGGCCGATATATTGGATCTCGACGCAATTTGAGTGTTCCATCGTCATTGGGAGGCCCTGAACGCTACAATTAACTATCATTTTTGCGTCGGATTCGAAAACCTAGACTCACAGGAGAACGACCATAAGGTGCCCGAGACAGCAACAGACCCTTGGAGACAAGTCGGCTGGTGGACGATGTATTGAAACTCGACGCAATTTGAGTGTTCCATCGTCATTAGGTTCCCCTGAACGTTACAATTAACTATCAGTTTTGCGTCTGATTCGAAAACGTAGAATCACCGGAGACGGACCATGTGGTGCGCGAGGCAGCGATATCCCCTTGGAGACAAGTCGGCTGGAGATCGAAGTATTGACTCTCAACGCAATTTGAGTGTTCCATCATCATTAGGAGGCGCTGAAAGTTACAATTAAGTATCATTTTTGGGTCGTATTCGAAAATCTAGAGTCACAGGAGAACGATCATAAGGTGCCCCAGGCAGCAATAGACCCTTGGAGACAAGTCAGCTGGCGGCCGATGTATTGAATCTCGACACAATTTGAGTGCTCCGTTGTCATTATGAGGCCCTGAACGTTACAATTAACTATCAGTTTTCCGTCGGATTCGAAAACGTAGAATCACCGGAGACGGACCATGTGGTGCCCGAGGTAGCGATTTCCCCTTGGAGACAAGTCGGCTGGAGGACGATGTAGTGAATCTCGTGGCAATTTTTCTTCGTCATTAGGAGGCCCTGAACGTTACAAATAACTATCTGTTTTGCGTCGGATTCGAAAATCTAGACTCACAGGATAACGACCATAAGGTGCCCGAGGCAGCAATAGACTCTTGGAGACAAGTTGTCTGAAAGCCGATGTATTGAATCTTGACGTAATTTGAGTGTTCCATCGTCATTAGGAGGCCCCTGAACGTTACAATTAACTATCAGTTTTTCGTCGGATTCGAAAATCTAGACTCACTGGAGAAGTACCATACGGTGCCCGAGGCAGCAATACCCCATTGGACACAAGTCGGCTGGAGGACGATGTACTGAACTCGACGCAATTTGAGTGTGCTATCGTCAATAGGAGGCTCTGAACGTTACAATTCACTATCATTTTAGCGTCGGATTCGAAAATGTAGACTCACAGGAGAAGGCTCATATGGTGCCCGAGACAGCAATATACCCTTGGAGACAAGTCGGCTGGAGGCCGATGTATTGAATCTCGACGCAATTCGAGTGTTCCATCGTCATTACGAGGCCCTGATCGCTACAATTAACTATCAGTTTTGCGTCGGATTCGTAAATCTAGGCTCACAGGAGATCGATCATAAGGAGCCCCAGGCAGCAAAAGACCCTTGGAGACAAGTCGGCTGGAGGACGATATATTGGATCGCGACGCAATTTGAGTGTTCTATCGTAACTGGGAGGCCCTGAATGTTACAATTATCTATCAGTTTTTCGTCGGACTCGAAAAACTAGACTCACTGGAGACGGACCATAAGGTACCCGAAGCAGCAATATCCCCTTGGAGACCAGTCCGCTGAAGGACGATGTATTGAATCTCGACGCAATTTGAGTGTTCAATCGTCATTAGGAGGCGCTGAACGTTACGATTAACTATCAGTTCTGCGTCGGAATAGAAAATTTAGACGCACAGGAGATCGACCATAAGGTTCCCGAGGCAGTAATAGACCCTTGGAAACAGGTAGGCTCGAGGCCGATGTTTTGAATCTCGACGCAATTTGAGTGTTCCATCGTCATGAGGAGGCCCTGAACGTTACAATTAACTATCTGTTTTGCGTCGGATTCTAAAATCTAGACTCACAGGAGAACGACCATAAGGTGCCCGAGGCAGCAATAGACTCTTGGAGACAAGTTGGCTGAATGCCGAAGTATTCAATCTAAACGCAATTTGAGTGTTCCATCGTCAATAGGAGGCCCTGAACGTTACAATTAACTATCAGTTTCGCGTCGGATTCGAAAGTCTACACTCACAGGAGACGGACCACATGAAGCCCAAGGCAGCAATATCCCGTTGTAGACAAGTCGGCTGGAGATCGATGTATTGACTCTCGACGCAATTTGAGTGTTCCATCGTCATTAGGAGGCGCTGAACGTTACAATTAAGTATCATTTTTGGGTCGTATTCGAAAATCTAGAGTCACATTAGACGGACCATATGGTGCCCGAGGCAGAAATATCCCCTTTGAGACAAATTGGCTGGAGGCCGATGTATTGATTCTCGACGCCATTTGAGTGTTCCATCGTCATTAGGAGGCCCTGAACGTTACAATAAACGATCAATTTCGCGTCGGATTCGAAAATCTAGACTCACAGGAGAAGTACCATATGGTGCCCGAGGCAGCAAGAGACCCTTGGAGACAAGTCGGCTGGAGGCCGATATATTGGATCTCGACGCAATTTGAGTGTTCCATCGTCATTGGGAGGCCCTGAACGCTACAATTAACTATCAGTTTCACGTCGGATTCAAAAATCTAGACTCACAGGAGGCGGACCATTTGGTGCCCGAGGCAGCAATATCCCACTGGAGACAAGTCGGCTGATGGACGATGAATTGAATTTCGGCGCAATTTGAGTGTTCTATCGTCATTAGGAGGCGCTGAACGTTACTATTCACTATCATTTTTGCGTCGAATTAAAAAATCTAGACTCACAGAAGAAGGATCATATTGTGCCCGAAACAGCAATATCCCCTTGGAGACATGTCGGCTGGATGCCGATGTGTTGAATCTCGACGCAATTTGAGTGCTCCATCGTCATTAGGAGGCCCTGACCGTTACAATTAATTATTAGTTTCGCGTCGGGTTCAAAAATCTAGGCTCACAGGAGACGGACCATATGGTGCCCGAGGCAGCAATATCCCCTTGGAGACAAGTCAGCTGGCGGCCGATGTATTGAATCTCGACGCAATTTGAGTGCTCCGTTGTCATTAGGAGGCCCTGAACGTTATAATTAACTATCAGTTTTCCGTCGGATTCGAAAACGTAGAATCACCGGAGACGGACCATGTGGTGCCCGAGGTAGCGATTTCCACTTGGAGACAAGTCGGCTGGAGGACGATGTAGTGAATCTCGTGGCAATTTTTCTTCGTCATTAGGAGGCCCTGAACGTTACAAATAACTATCTGTTTTGCGTCGGAATCGAAAATCTAGACTCACAGGATAACGACCATAAGGTGCCCGAGGCAGCAATAGACTCTTGGAGACAAGTTGTCTGAATGCCGCTGTATTGAATCTTGACGTAATTTGAGTGTTCCATCGTCATTAGTAGGCCCTGAACGTTACAATTAACTATCAGTTTTTCGTCGTATTCGAAAATCTAGACTCACTGGAGAAGTACCATACGGTGCCCGAGGCAGCAATACCCCATTGGACACAAGTCGGCTGGAGGACGATGTACTGAATCTCGACGCAATTTGAGTGTTCTATCGTCAATAGGAGGCTCTGAACGTTACAATTCACTATCATTTTTGCGACGGATTCGAAAATGTAGACTCACAGGAGAAGGCTCATATGGTGCCCGAGACAGCAATATACCCTTGGAGACAAGTCGGCTGGAGGCCGATGTATTGAATCTCGACGCAATTCGAGTGTTCCATCGTCATTACGAGGCCCTGATCGCTACAATTAGCTATCAGTTTTGCGTCGGATTCGTAAATCTAGGCTCACAGGAGATCGATCATAAGGAGCCCCAGGCAGCAATAGACCCTTGGAGACAAGTCGGCTGGAGGACGATATATTGGATCGCGACGCAATTTGAGTGTTCTATCGTAACTGGGAGGCCCTGAATGTTACAATTATCTATCAGTTTTTCGTCGGACTCGAAAAACTAGACTCACTGGAGACGGACCATAAGGTACCCGAAGCAGCAATATCCCCTTGGAGACCAGTCCGCTGGAGGACGATGTATTGAATCTCGACGCAATTTGAGTGTTCAATCGTCATTAGGAGGCGCTGAATGTTACGATTAACTATCAGTTATGCGTCGGAATCGAACATTTAGACGCACAGGAGATCGACCATAAGGTGCCCGAGGCAGTAATAGACCCTTGGAAACAGGTCGGCTCGAGGCCGATGTTTTGAATCTCGACGCAATTTGAGTGTTCCATCGTCATTAGGAGGCCCTGAACGTTACAATTAACTATCTGTTTTGCGTCGGATTCGAAAATCTAGACTCACAGGAGAACGACCATAAGGTGCCCGAGGCAGCAATAGACTCTTGGAGACAAGTTGGCTGAATGCCGAAGTATTGAATCTAGACGCAATTTGAGTGTTCCATCGTCAATAGGAGGCCCTGAACGTTACAATTAACTATCAGTTTCGCGTCGGATTCGAAAATCTACACTCACAGGAGACGGACCACATGAAGCCCGAGGCAGCAATATCCCCTTGTAGACAAGTCGGCTGGAGATCGATGTATTGACTCTCGACGCAATTTGAGTGTTCCATCGTCATTAGGAGGCGCTGAACGTTACAATTAAGTATCATTTTTGGGTCGTATTCGAAAATCTAGAGTCACATTAGACGGACCATATGGTGCCCGAGGCAGAAATATCCCCTTGGAGACAAATTGGCTGGAGGCCGATGTATTGATTCTCGACGCCATTTGAGTGTTCCATCGTCATTAGGAGGCCCTGAACGTTACAATTAACGATCAATTTCGCGTCGGATTCGAAAATCTAGACTCACAGGAGAAGTACCATATGGTGCCCGAGGCAGCAAGAGACCCTTGGAGACAAGTCGGCTGGAGGCCGATATATTGGATCTCGACGCAATTTGAGTGTTCCATCGTCATTGGGAGGCCCTGAACGTTACAAATAATTATCAGTTTCGCGTCGGATTCAAAAATCTAGACTCACAGGAGAACAATCATAAGGTGCCCGAGGCAGCAATAGACCCATGGAGACAAGTCGGCTCGAGGCCGATGTATTGAATCTCGACGCAATTTGAGTGTTCCATCGTCATTTGGAGGCCCTGAACGTTACAAATAATTATCAGTTTCGCGTCGGATTCAAAAATCTAGACTCACAGGAGGCGGACCATATGGTGCCCGAGGCAGCAATATCCCCCTGGAGACAAGTCGGCTGATGGGTGATGAATTGAATCTCGGCGCAATTTGAGTGTTCTATCGTCATTAGGAGGCGCTGAACGTTACTATTCACTATCATTTTTGCGTCGAATTAAAAAATCTAGACTCACAGAAGAAGGATCATATTGTGCCCGAGACAGCAATATCCCCTTGGAGACATGTCGGCTGGATGCCGATGTATTGAATCTCGACGCAATTTGAGTGCTCCATCGTCATTAGGAGGCCCTGACCGTTACAATTAATTATTAGTTTCGCGTCGGGTTCAACAATCTAGGCTCACAGGAGACGGACCATATGGTGCCGGAGGCAGCAATATCCCCTTGGAGACAAGTCAGCTGGCGGCCGATGTATTGAATCTCGACGCAATTTGAGTGCTCCGTTGTCATTAGGAGGCCCTGAACGTTACAATTAACTATCAGTTTTCCGTCGGATTCGAAAACGTAGAATCACCGGAGACGGACCATGTGGTGCCCGAGGTAGCGATTTCCCCTTGGAGACAAGTCGGCTGGAGGCCGATGTATTGAATCGCGAAGGAATTTGAGTGTTCCATCGTCATTATGTGGCCCTGATCGTTATAATTAACTATCACTTTTGTGTCGGGTTCGAAAATCTACACTCACAGCAGAACGATCATAAGGTGACGGAGGCAGCAATAGACCCTTGGAGACAAGTCGGCTGGAGGACGGTTTATAGGATCGCGACGCAATTTGAGTGTTCCATCGTCATTAGGAGGCCCTGAATGTTACTATTAACTATCAGTTTTTTGTCGGATTCGAAAATCTAGACTCACAGGAGAACGACCATAAGGTGCCCGAGGCACAATAGTCTCTTGGAGACAAGTTGACTGAATGCCGAAGTATTGACTCTCGACGCAATTTGAGTGTTCCATCGGCAATAGGAGGCCCTGAACGTTACAATTAACTATCAGTTTCGCGTCGGATTCGAAAATGTAGACTCACAGGAGACGGACCACATGAAGCCTGAGGCAGCAATATCCCATTGTAGACAAGTCGGCTGGAGATCGATGTATTGACTCTCAACGCAATTTGAGTGTTCCATCATCATTAGGAGGCGCTGAACGTTACAATTAAGTATCATTTTTGCGTCGGATTCGAAAATCTAGACTCACAGGAGAACGACCATAAGGTGAACGAGGCAGCAATAGACCCTTGGAGACAAGTCGGCTGGAGTACGATGTATTGACTCTCGACGCAATTTAAGTGTTCCATCGTCATTAGGAGGCCCTTAATGTTACAATTCACTATCATTTTTGCGTCGGATTCGAAAATCTAGACTCACAGGAGAAGGCTCATATGGTGCCCGAGACAGCGATATACCCTTGGAGACAAGTCGGCTGGAGGCGGTTGTATTGAATCACGACGCAATTTGAGTGCACCATCGTCATTACGAGGCCCTGAGCGTTACAATTAACTATCAGTTTTGCGTCGGAATCGAATAACTAGACACACAGGAGAACAATCATAAGGTGCCGAGGCAGCAATAGACCCATGGAGACAAGTCGGCTCGAGGCCGATGCATTGAATCTCGACGCAATTTGAGTGTTCCATCGTCATTAGGTCGCCCTGAGCGTTACAATTATCTATCAGTTTTGCGTCGGGTTCGAAAATCTAGACTCACAGGTGAACGATTTTAAGGTGCCCGAGGCTATATCCCCTTGGAGACCAGTCCTCTGGAGGACGATGTATTGAATCGCGACGCAATTTGAGTGGTCCTTCGTCATTAGGAGGCCCTGAACGTAACAATTAATTATTAGTTTCGCGTCGGGTTCAAAAATCTAGGCTCACAGGAGACGGACCATATGGTGCCCGAGGCGGCAATATCCCCTTGGACACAAGTCGGCTGGCGGCCGATAGATTGAATCTCGACGCAATTTGAGTGTTCCATCGTCATTAGGAGGCCCTGAACGTTACAATTAACTATCAGTTTTCCGTCGGATTCGAAAACGTAGAATCACCGGAGACGGACCATGTGGTGCCCGAGGTAGCGATATCCCCTTGGAGGCAAGTCGGCTGGAGGACGATGTATTGAATCTCGACGCAATGTGAGTGTTCCATCGTCATTAGGAGGCGCTGAACGTTACAATTAAATATCAGTTATGCGTCGGGTCCAAAGGCTAGACTCTCAGGAGAACGACCATAAGGTGCCAGAGGCGGCAACAGACCCTAGGAGACAAGTCGGCTGGAGGCCGATGTATTGAATCTCGACGCAATTTGAGTGTTCCATCGTCATTGGGAGGCCCTGAACGTTACAATTAACTATCATTTTTGCGTCGGATTCGAAAACCTAGACTCACAGGAGAACGACCATAAGGTGCCCGAGGCACAATAGACTCTTGGAGACAGGTTGGCTGAATGCCGACGTATTGAATCTCGACGCAATTTGAGTGTTCCATCGGCAATAGGAGGCCCTGAACGTTACAATTAACTATCTGTTTCGCGTCGGATTCGAAAATGTAGACTCACAGGAGACGGACCCCATGAAGCCTGAGGCAGCAATATCCCATTGTAGACAAGTCGGCTGGAGATCGATGTATTGACTCTCGACGCAATTTGAGTGTTCCATCGTCATTAGGAGGCGCTGAACGTTACAATTAAGTATCATTTTTGGGTCGTATTCGAAAATCTAGAGTCACAGGAGAACGATCATAAGGTGCCCCAGGCAGCAATAGACCCTTGGAGACAAGTCGGCTGGAGGCCGATGTATTGAATCTCGACGCAAATTGAGTGTTCCATCGTCATTAGGAGGCCCTGAACGCTACAATTAACTATCATTTTTGCGTCGGATTCGAAAATCTAGACTCACAGGAGAACGACCATAAGGTGCCCGAGGCAGCAATAGACCCTTGGAGACAAGTCGGCTGGAGTACGATGTATTGACTCTCGACGCAATTTGAGTGTTCCATCGTCATTAGGAGGCCCTGAAAGTTACAATTCACTATCATTTTTGCGTCGGATTTAAAATCTAGACTCACAGGAGAAGGCTCATATGGTGCCCGAGACAGGAATATAATCTTGGAGACAAGTCGGCTGAAGGCCGATGTATTGAATCACGACGCAATTTGAGTGCTCCATCGTCATTACGAGGCCCTGAGCGTTACAATTATCTATCAGTTTTGCGTCGGATCCGAATATCTAGACACACAGGAGAACAATCAAAGGTGCCGAGGCAGCAATAGACCCATGGAGACAAGTCGGCTCGAGGCCGATGTATTGAATCTCGACGCTATTTAAGTGTTCCATCGTCATTAGGTGGCCCTGAGCGTTACAATTATCTATCAGTTTCGCGTCGGGTTCGAAAATCTAGACTCACATTTGAACGATTTTAAGGTGCCCGAGGCTATATCCCCTTGGAAACCAGTCCTCTGGAGAACGATGTATTGAATCGCGACGCAATTTGAGTGCTCCATCGTCATTAGGAGGCCCTGAACGTAACAATTAATTATTAGTTTCGCGTCGGGTTCAAAAATCTAGGCTCACAGGAGACGGACCATACGGTGCCCGAGGCAGCAATATCCCCTTGGAGACAAGTCGGCTGGCGGCCGATGTATTGAATCTCGACGCAATTTGAGTGCTCCATCGTCATTAGGAGGCCCTGAACGTTACAATTAACTATCAGTTTTCCGTCGGATTCGAAAACGTAGAAATACCGGAGGCGGACCATGTGGTGCCCGAGGTAGCGATGTCCCCTTGGAGACAAGTCGGCTGGAGGACGATGTAGTAAATCTCGTCGCAATTTCAGTTTTCCTTCGTCATTAGGAGGCCCTGAACGTTACAATTAACTATCTGTTTTGCGTCGGATTCGAAAATCTAGACTCACAGGAG
Organism: Schistocerca americana; assembly: GCF_021461395.2. Lineage (NCBI taxonomy): Eukaryota > Metazoa > Arthropoda > Insecta > Orthoptera > Acrididae > Schistocerca > Schistocerca americana. The sequence goes on from NC_060123.1 coordinate 772,888,776, forward strand.
AACCACCATAAGGTGCCCGAGGCAGCAATAGACCCTTGGAGACGAGTCGGCTCGAGGCCGATGTTTTGAATCTCGACGAAATTTGAGTGCTCCATCGTCATTAGGAGGCCCTTAACGTTACACATAACGATCAGTTTCGCGTCGGATTCGAAAACCTAGACTCACAGGAGAAAGACCATATGGTGCACGAGGCAGGAATATCCCTTTGGACACAAGTCGGCTGGAGGACGATGTATTGAATCTCGACGCAATGTGAGTGTTCCATCGTCATTAGGAGACGCTGAGCGTTACAATTAAATATCAGTTATGCGTCGGGTCCAAAGGCTAGACTCACAGGAGAACGACCATAAGGTGCCAGAGGCAGCAACAGACCCTGGGAGACAAGTCGGCTGGAGGCCGATGTATTGAATCTCGACGCAATTTGAGTGTTCCATCGTCTTTAGGAGGCCCTGAACGTTGCAATTCACTATCAGGTTTGCGTCGGATTCGAAAATCTAGACTCACAGGAGAACGATCATAAGGAGCCCCAGGCAGCAATAGACCCTTGGAGACAAGTCGGCTGGAGGACGATGTATTGGATCGCGACGCAATTTGAGTGTTCCAACGTCATTAGGAGGCCCTGAATGTTACAATTAACTATCAGTTTTTCGTCGGACTCGAAAAACTAGACTCACTGGAGACTCACCATAAGGTACCCGAAGCAGCAATATCCCCTTGGAGACCAGTCCGCTGGAGGACGATGTTTTGTATCGCGCCGCAATTTGAGTGCTCCATCGTTATTAGGAGTCCCTGAGCTTTACAATTAGCTGTCTGTTTTTCGTCGTATTCGAAAATCTAGACTCACTGGAGACGGGCCATAAGGTACCCGAAGCAGCAATATCCCCTTGGAAACAAGTCGGCAGGAGGACGATGTAGTGAATCTCGACGCAATTTGAGTAATCCTTCGTCATTAGGAGGCCCTGAGCGTTGCAATTAACTATCTGTTTCGTGTCGGATTCGAAAATCTAGACTCACAGAAGAACGACCAAAAGGTGCCGGAGGCAGCAATAGACTCTTGGAGACAAGTTGGCTGAATGCCGAAGTATTGAATCTCGACGCAATTTGAGTGTTTCATCGTCATTTGGAGGCCCTGAACGTTACAATTAACTATCAGTTTCGCGTCGGATTCGAAAATCGAGACTCACAGGAGACGGATTACGTGAAGCCCGAGGCAGCAATATCCCCCTGTAGACAAGTCGGCTGGACATCGATGTGTTGACTGTCGACGCAATTTGAGTGTTCCATCGTCATTAGTAGGCGCTATACGTTAAATTTAAGTATCATTTTTGGGTCGGATTCGAAAATCTAGAGTCCGAGGAGACGGACCATATGGTGCCCTAGGCACAAATATCCCCTTGGAGACAAATTGGCTGGAGGCCGATGTATTGATTCTCGACGCAATTTGAGTGTTCCATCGTCATTAGGAGGCGCTGAAAGTTACAATTAACTATCTGTTTTGCGTCGGATTCGAAAATCTAGACTCAAAGGAGAACGACCATAAGGTGCCCGAAGCAGCAATGGACCCTTGGAGACAAGTCGGCTGGAGTACGATGTGTTGACTCTCGACGCAATTAGTGTGTTCCATCGTCATTAGGAGGCGCTGAACGTTACAATTAACTATCATTTTAGCGTCGGATTCGAAAATCTACTCACAGGAGACGGACCATAAGGTGCCCGAAACAGCAATATCCCCTTGGAGACCAGGCCGCTGGAGGACGACGTATTGAATCGCGACGCAATTTGAGTGCTCCATCGTTATTAGGAGTCCCTGCACTTTACAATTAACTATCAGTTTTGCGTCGGATTCGAAAATCTAGACTCACAGGAGACGTACCACATCGAGCCCGAGGCAGCAATATCCCCTTGAAGACAAGTCGGCTGGAGGTCAATGTATTGACTCTCGACGAAATTTGAGTGTTCCATCGTCATTAGGAGGCCCTGAACGTTACAATTAAGTATCAGTTTTGCGTCGGAATCGAAAATCTAGACTCACAGGAGACGGACCATTTGGTGCCCGAGGCAGCAATAGACCCTTGGAGACAAGTCGGCTGGAGGACGATGTACTGAATCTCGACGCAATATGAGTGTTCTATCGTCATTAGGAGGCGCTGAACGTTACAATTAAGTACCATTTTTGGGTCGGATACGAAAATCTAGTGTCACAGGAGACGGACCATATGGTGCCCTAGGCAGAATTATCCCCTTGGAGACAAATTGGCTGGAGGCCGATGTATAGATTCTCGACTAAATTTGAGTGTTCCATCGTCATTAGGAGGCCCTGAACGTTACAATTAACTATCAGTTTTGCGTCGGATTCGAAAATCTAGACTCACAGGAGAACGATCATAAGGTGCCCGAAGCAGCAATATCCCCTTGGGGACCAGTCGGCTGGAGGACGATGTATTGAATCGCGACGCAATTAGAGTGCTCCATCGTCATTAGGAGGTCCTGAACGTTACAATTAACTATCAGTTTCGCGTCAGATTCAAAAATCTAGACTCACAGGAGACGCACCATTTGGTGCCCGAGGCAATAAATATCCCCTTGGAGACAAATCGGCTGGAGGACGATGTACTGATTCTCGACGCAATTTGAATGTTCTATCGTCATTAGGAGGCGCTGAACGTTACAATTCACTATCATTTTTGCGTCGGATTCGAAAATCAAGACTCACAGGAGAAGGATCATATTGTGCCGGAGACAGCAATATCCCCTTGGAGACACGTCGGCTGGATGCCGATGTACTGAATCTCGACGCAATTTGAGTGTTCCATCGTCAGTAGGTGGCTCTGAGCGTTACAATTAACTATCAGTTTTGCGTCGGGTTCGAAAATCTAGACTCACAGGTGAAAGATCATAAGGTGCCCGTGGCTATATCCCCTTGGAGACCAGTCCTCTGGAGGACGATGAAATGAATCGCGACGCAATTTGAGTGCTCCATCGTCATTAGGAGGCCCTGAACGTTACAATTAACTATCAGTTTCGCGTCGGATTCCAAAATCTAGACTCACAGGAGACGGACGAAATGAAGCCCGAGGCAGCAATATCCCCTTGTAGACAAGTCGGCTGGAGATCGATGTATTGACTCTCGACGCAATTTGAGTGTTCCATCGTCATTAGGAGGCGCTTAACGTTGCAATTAACTATCATTTTTGCGTCGGATTCGAAAATGTAGAATCACCGGTGACGTACCATGTGGTGCCCGAGGCAGCGATATCCCCTTGGAGGCAAGTCGGCTGGAGGACGGTGTAGTGAATCTCGACGCAATTTGAGTGTTCCTTCGTCATTAGGAGGCCCTCAACGTTACAATTAACTATCTGTTTTGCGTCGGGTTCGAAAATCTAGACTCACAGGTGAACGATCATAAGGTGCCCGAGGCTATATCCCCTTGGAGACCAGTCCTCTGGAGGACGATGAAATGAATCGCGACGCAATTTGAGTGCTCCATCGTCATTAGGAGGCCCTGAACGTTACAATTAACTATTAGTTTCGCGTCGGATTCGAAAATCTAGACTCACAGGAGACGGACGACATGAAGCCCGAGGCAGCAATATCCCCTTGTAGACAAGTCGGCTGGAGATCGATGTATTGACTCTCGACGCAATTTGAGTGTTCCATCGTCATTAGGAGGCGCTTAACGTTACAATTAACTATCATTTTTGCGTCGGATTCGAAAACGTAGAATCACCATTGACGGACCATGTGGTGCCCGAGGCAGCGATATCCCCTTGGAGACAAGTCGGCTGGAGGACGGTGTAGTGAATCTCGACGCAATTTGAGTGTTCCTTCGTCATTAGGAGGCCCTCAACGTTACAATTAACTATCTGTTTTGCGTCGGATTCGAAAATCTAGACTCACATGAGCACAATCATAAGGTGCCCGAGGCAGCAATAGATCCTTGGAGACTAGACGGCTCGAGGCCGATGTTTTGAATCTCGACGCAATTTGAGTGTTCCATCGTCATTAGGAGGCCCTGAACGTTACAATTAACTATCTGTTTTGCGTCGGATTCGAAAATCTAGACTCACAGGAGAACGACCATAAGGTGCCCGAGGCAGCAATAGCCTCTTGGAGACAAGTTGGCTGAATGCCGAAGTATTGTATCTCGACGCAATTTGAGAGTTCCATCGTCATTAGGAGGCGCTGAACGTTACAATTAACTATCATTTTAGCGTCGGATTCGAAAATCTACTCACAGGAGAAGGATCATTTGGTGCCCGTGACAGCAATATCCCCTTGGAGACAAGTCGGCTGAAGGACGATGTATTGAATCTCGACGCAATTTGATTGTTCCATCGTCATTAGGGGGCGCTGAACGTTACAATTAATCAGCAGTTTCGTGTCAGATTAAAAAATCTGGACTCACAGGAGACGCACCATTTGGTGCCCGAGGCAGCAATATCCCCTTGGAGACAAATCGGCTGGAGGACGATGTATTGAATCTCGACGCAATTTGAGTGTTCCATCGTCATTAGGAGGCGCTGAACGTTACAATTAACTATCAGTTTCGCGTCAGATTCAAAAATCTAGACTCACAGGAGACGCACCATTTGGTGCCCTAGGCAGCAATATCCCCTTGGAGACAAATCGGCTGGAGGACGATGTACTGAATCTCGACGCAATTTGAGTGTTCTATCGTCCTTAGTAGGCGCTGAACGTTACAATTCACTATCATTTTTGCGTCGGATTCGAAATTCTAGACTCACATGAGAACAATCATAAGGTGCCCGAGGATGCAATAGACCCATGGAGGCAAGTTGGCTCGAGGCCGATGTATTGAATCTCGACGCAATTTGAGTGTTCCATCGTCATTTGGAGGCCCTGAACGTTACAATTAACTATCAGTTTCGCGTCGGATTCAAAAATCTAGCCTCACAGGAGACGGACCATTTGGTGCCAGAGGCAGCAATATCCCCTTGGAGACAAGTCGGCTGATGGACGATGAATTGAATCTCGACGCAATTTGAGTGTTCTATCGTCATTAGGAGGCGCTGAACGTTACAATTCACTATCATTTTTGCGTCGGATTCGAAAATCAAGACTCACAGGAGAAGGAATATATTGTGCCGGAGACAGCAATATCCCCTTGAAGACATGTCTGCTGGATGCCGATGTATTGAATCTCGACGCAATTTGAGTGTTCCATCGTCATTAGGTGGCCCTGAGCGTTACAATTAACTATCAGTTTTGCGTCGGGTTCGAAAATCTAGACTCACAGGTGAACGATCATAAGGTGCCCGAGGCTATATCCCCTTGGAGACCAGTCCTCTGGAGGACGATGGATTGAATCGCGACGCAATTTGAGTGCTCCATCGTCATTAGGAGGCCCTGAACGTTACAATTAACTATCAGTTTCGCGTCAGATTCAAAAATCTAGACTCACAGGAGACGCACCATTTGGTGCCCGAGACAGCAATATCCCCTTGGAGACAAATCGGCTGGAGATCGATGTATTGACTCTCGACGCAATTTGAGTGTTCCATCGTCATTAGGAAGCGCTGAACGTTACAATTAACTCTCATTTTAGCGTCGGATTCGAAAATCTACTCACAGGAGAAGGATCATTTGGTGCCAGAGGCAGCAATATCCCCTTGGAGACAAGTCGGCTGATGGACGATGAATTGAATCTCGACGCAATTTGAGTGTTCTATCGTCATTAGGAGGCGCTGAACGTTACTATTCACTATCATTTTTGCGTCGGATTCGAAAATCTAGAGTCGCAGGAGACGGACCATATGGTGCCCGAGGCAGCAATATCCCCTTGGAGACAAGTCGGCTGGAGCCGATGTATTGCATCTCGACGCAATTTGAGTGTTCCATCGTATTTAGGAGGCCCTGAACGTTACAATTAACTATCAGTTTTGCGTCGGATTCGAAAATCTAGACTCACAGGAGAACGATCATAAGGTGCCCCAGGCAGAAATGGACCCTTAGAGACAAGTCGGCTGGAGTACGATGTATTGACTCTCGCCGCAATGTGAGTGTTCCATCGTCATTAGGAGGCGCTGAACGTTACAATTCACTATCATTTTTTCGTCGGATTCGAAAATCAAGACTCACAGGAGAAGGAATATATTGTGCCGGAGACAGCAATATCCCCTTGAAGACATGTCTGCTGGATGCCGATGTATTGAATCTCGACGCAATTTGCGTGTCCCATCGTCATTAGGTGGCCCTGAGCGTTACAATTAACTATCAGTTTTGAGTCGGGTTCGAAAATCTAGACTCACAGGTGAACGATCATAAGGTGCCCGAGGCTATATCCCCTTGGAGACCAGTCCTCTGGAGGACGATGAATTGAATCGCGACGCAATTTGAGTGCTCCATCGTCATTAGGAGGCCCTGAACGTTACAATTAACTATCAGTTTCGCGTCAGATTCAAAAATCTAGACTCACAGGAGACGCACCATTTGGTGCCCGAGGCAGCAATATCCCCTTGGAGACAAATCGGCTGGAGATCGATGTATTGACTCTCGACGCAATTTGAGTGTTCCATCGTCATTAGGAAGCGCTGAACGTTACAATTAACTATAATTTTAGCGTCGGATTCGAAAATCTACTAACAGGAGAAGGATCATTTGGTGCCCGAGACAGCAATATGCCCTTGGAGACAAGTCGGCTGAAGGACGATGTATTGAATCTCGACGCAATTTGTGTGTTCCATCGTCATTTGGAGGCCCTGAACGTTACAATTAACTATCAGTTTCACGTCGGATTCAAAAATCTAGACTCACAGGAGACGGTCCATTTGGTGCCCGAGGCAGCAATATCCCCTTGGAGACAAGTCGGTTGATGGACGATGAATTAAATCTCGACGCAATTTGAGTGTTCTATCGTCATTAGGAGGCGCTGAACGTTACTGTTCACTATCATTTTTGCGTCGGATTCGAAAATCTAGACTCACAGGTGAACGATCATAAGGTGCCCGAGGCTATATCCCCTTGGAGACCAGTCCTCTGGAGGACGATGAAATGAATCGCGACGCAATTAGAGTGCTCCAACGTCATTAGGAGGCCCTGAACGTTACAAATTAACTATCATTTTGGCGTCGGATTCGAAAATCTAGACTCACAGGAGAAGGAATATATTGTGCCGGAGACAGCAATATCCCCTTGGAGACATGTCTGCTGGATGCCGATGTATTGAATCTCGACGCAATTTGAGTGTTCCATCGTCATTTGGAGGCCCTGAACGCTACAATTAACTATCAGTTTCGCGTCGGATTCGAAAATCTAGACTCACAGGAGACGGACCACATGGAGCCCGGGGCAGCAATATCCCCTTGTAGACAAGTCGGCTGGAGATCGATGTATTGACTCTCGACGCAATTTGAGTGTTCCATCGTCATTAGGAGGCGCTTAACGTTACAATTTACTATCATTTTTCGTCGGATTCGGAAATCTAGAGTCGCAGGAGACGGACCATATGGTGCCCGAGGCTGCAATATCCCCTTGGAGACAAGTCGGCTGGAGGCCGATGTATTGAATCGCGACGGAATTTGAGTGTTCCATCGTCATTAGGTGGCCCCGAAAGTTTTAATTAACTATCAGTCTTGCGTCGGATTCGAAAACGTAGAATCACCGGTGACGGACCATGTGGTGCCCGAGGCAGCGATATCCCCTTGGAGACTAGACGGCTCGAGGCCGATGTTTTGAATCTCGACGCAATTTGAGTGTTCCATCGTCATTAGGAGGCCCTGAACGTTACAATTAACTATCTGTTTTGCGTCGGATTCGAAAATCTAGACTCACAGGAGAACGACCATAAGGTGCCCGAGGCAGCAATAGACTCTTGGAGACAAGTTGGCTGAATGCCGAAGTATTGAATCTCGACGCAATTTGAGTGTTGCATCGTCAGTAGGGGGCCCTGAACGTTACAATTAACTATCAGTTTTGCGTCGGATTCGAAAATCTAGACTCAGAGGAGACGGACCACGTGGAGCCCAGGGCAGCAATATCCCCTTGTAGACAAGTCGGCTGGAGATCGAAGTATTGACTCTCGACGCAATTTGAGTGCTCCATCGTCATTAGGAGGCCCTGAACGTTACAATTAAAGATCAGTTTCGTGTCAGATTCAAAAATCTAGACTCACAGGAGACGCACCATTTGGTGCCCGAGGCAGCATTATCCCCTTGGAGACAAATCGGCTGGAGGACGATGTATTGAATCTCGACGCAATTTGAGTGTTCTATCGTCATTAGTAGGCGCTGAACGTTACAATTCACTATCATTTTTGCGTCGGATTCGAAATTCTAGACTCACAGGATAAGGTTCATATGGTGCTCGATACAGCAATATCCCCTTGGAGACAAGTCGGCTGGAGGGCGATGTATTGAATCACGACGGAATTTGAGTGCTCCATCGTCATTAGGAGGCCCTGAGCGTTACAATTAACTATCAGTTTTGCGTCGGAATCGAAATTCTAGACTCACATGAGAACAATCATAAGGTGCCCGAGGCAGCAATATACCCATGTAGACAAGTCGGCTCGAGGCCGAGGTATTGAATCTCGACGCAATTTGAGTGTTCCATCGTCATTTGGAGGCCCTGAACGTTACAATTAACTATCAGTTTCACGTCGGATTCAAAAATTTAGACTCACAGGAGACGGTCCATTTGGTGCCCGAGGCAGCAATATCCCCTTGGAGACAAGTCGGCTGATGGACGATGAATTGAATCTCGACGCAATTTGAGTGTTCTATCGTCATTAGGAGGCGCTGAACGTTACAATTCACTATCATTTTTGCGTCGGATTCGATAATCAACACTCACATTAGAAGGAACATACTGTGACGGAGACAGCAATATCCCCTTGGAGACATGTCGGCTGGATGCCGATGTATTGAATCTCGACGCAATTTGAGTGTTCCATCGTCATTAGGTGGCCCTGAGCGTTACAATTAACTATCAGTTTTGCGTCGGGTTCGAAAATCTAGACTCACAGGTGAACGATCATAAGGTGCCCGAGGCTATATCCCCTTGGAGACCAGTCCTCTGGAGGACGATGAATTGAATCGCGACGCAATTTGAGTGCTCCATCGTCATTAGGAGGCCCTGAACGTTACAAGTAACTATCAGTTTCGCGTCGGATTCGAAAATCTAGACTCACAGGAGACGGACCACGTGGAGCCCGGGGCAGCAATATCCCCTTGTAGACAAGTCGGCTGGAGATCGATGTATTGACTCTCGACGCAATTTGAGTGTTCCATCGTCATTAGGAGGCGCTTAACGTTACAATTAACTATCATTTTTGCGTCGGATTCGAAAATCTAGAGTCGCAGGAGACGGACCATATGGTGCACGAGGCAGCAATATCCCCTTGGAGACAAGTCGGCTGGAGGCCGATGTATTGAATCGCGAAGGAATTTGAGTGTTCCATCGTCATTAGGTGGCCCCGAAAGTTTTAATTAACTATCAGTCTTGCGTCGGATTCGAAAACGTAGAATCACCGGTGACGGACCATGTGGTGCCCGAGGCAGCGATATCCCCTTGGAGACAAGTCGGCTGGAGATCGATGTATTGACTCTCGACGCAATTTGAGTGCTCCATCGTCATTAGGAGGCCCTGAACGTTACAATTAACGATCAGTTTCGCGTCGGATTCGAAAATCTAGACTCACAGGAGAAGGACCATATGGTGCCCGAGTCAGCAATAGACCGTTGGACACTAGACGGCTCGAGGCCGATGTTTTGAATCTCGACGCAATTTGAGTGTTCCATCGTCATTAGGAGGCCCTGAACGTTACAATTAACTATCTGTTTTGCGTCGGATTCGAAAATCTAGACTCACAGGAGAACGACCATAAGGTGCCCGAGGCAGCAATAGACCGTTGGACACTAGACGGCTCGAGGCCGATGTTTTGAATCTCGACGCAATTTGAGTGTTCCATCGTCATTAGGAGGCCCTGAACGTTACAATTAACTATCTGTTTTGCGTCGGATTCGAAAATCTAGACTCACAGGAGAACGACCATAAGGTGCCCGAGGCAGCAATAGACTCTTGGAGACAAGTTGGCTGAATGCCGATGTATTGAATCTCGACGCAAGTTGAGTGTTCCATCGTCATTGGGAGGCCCTGAATGTTACAATTAACGATCAGTTTCGCGTCGGATTGGAAAATCTAGACTCACAGGAGAAGGACCATATGGTGCCCGAGGCAGCAATATCCCTTTGGACACAAGTCGGCTCGAGGACGATGTATTGAATCTCGACGCAATTTGAGTGTTCCATCGTCATTAGGAGGTGCTGAACGTTACAATTAACTATCAGTTTCGCGTCAGATTCAAAAATCTAGACTCACAGGTGACGCACCATTTGGTGCCCGAGGCAGCAATATCCCCTTGGAGACAAGTCGGCTGGAGATCGATGTATTGACTCTCGACGCAATTTGAGTGCCCCATCGTCATTAGGAGGCCCTGAACGTTACAATTAACGATCAGTTTCGCGTCGGATTCGAAAATCTAGACTCACAGGAGAAGGACCAAATGGTGCCCGAGTCAGCAATATCCCCTTGGACACAAGTCGGCTGGAGGACCATGTATTGAATCTCGACGCAATTTGAGTGTTCCATCGGCATTAGGTGGCCCTGAGCGTTGCAATTAACTATCACTTTTGCGTAGGGTTCGAAAATCTAGACTCACAGGTGAACGATCATAAGGTCCCCGAGGCTATATCCCCTTGGAGACCAGTCCTCTGGAGGACGATGAATTGAATCGCGACGCAATTTAAGTGCTCCATCGTCATTAGGAGGCCACAATTAACTATAAGTTTCGCGTCGGATTCGAAAATCTGGACTCACAGGAGACGGACCACATGAAGCCCGAGGCAGCAATATCCCCTTGTAGACAAGTCGGCTGGAGATCGATGTATTGACTCTCGACGCAAATTCAGTGTTCCATCGTCATTAGGAGGCGCTTAACGTTACATTTAACTATCATTTTAGCGTCGAAATCGAAAATCTACTCACAGGAGAAGGATCATTTGGTGCCCGAGACAGCAATATCCCCTTGGAGACAAGTCGGCTGAACGAAGATGTATTGAATCTCGACGCAATTTGAGTGTTCCATCGTCTTTAGGAGGCGCTGAACGTTACAATTAACTATCAGTTTCGCGTCAGATTCAAAAATCTAGACTCACAGGAGACGCACCATTTGGTGCCCGAGGCAGCAATATCCCCTTGAAGACAAATCGGCTGGAGGACGATGTATTGAATCTCGACGCAATTTGAGTGTTCTATCGTCATTAGGAGGCGCTGAACGTTACAATTCACTATCATTTTTGCGTCGGATTCGAAATTCTAGACTCACAGGAGAAGGCTCAAATGGTGCCCGAGACAGCAATATCCCCTGGGAGACAAGTCGGCTGGAGGCCGATGTATTGAATCACGACGCAATATGAGTGCTCCATCGTCATTAGGAGGCCCTGAACGTTACAATTAACTATCAGTTTCGCGTCGGATTCGAAAACGTAGAATCACCGGTGACGGACCATGTGGTGCCCGAGGCAGCAATATCCCCTTGGAGACAAGTCGGCTGATGGCCGATAAATTGAATCTCGACGCAATTTGAGTGTTCTATCGTCATTAGGAGGCGCTGAACGTTACAATTCACTATCATTTTTGCGTCGGATTCGAAAATCAAGACTCACAGGAGAACGATCATATTGTGCCGGAGACAGCAATATCCCCTTGGAGACATATCGGCTGGATGCCGTTGTATTGAATCTCGACGCAATTTGAGTGTTCCATCCTCATTTGGTGGCCCTGAGCGTTACAATTAACTATCAGTTTTGCGTCGGGTTCGAAAATCTAGACTCACAGGTGAACGATCATAAGGTGCCCGAGGCTATATCCCCTTGGAGACCAGCCCTCTGTAGGACGATGAATTGAAACGCGACGCAATTTGAGTGCTCCATCGTCATTAGGAGGCCACAATTAACTATCAGTTTCGCGTCGGATTCGAAAATCTGGACTCACAGGAGACGGACCACATGAAGCCCGAGGCAGCAATATCCCCTTGTAGACATGTCGGCTGGAGATCGATGAATTGACTCTCGACGCAAATTCAGTGTTCCATCGTCATTAGGAGGCGCTTAACGTTACAATTAACTATCATTTTTGCGTCGGATTCGAAAATCTAGACTCACAGGAGAACGACCATAAGGTGCCCGATTCAGCAATAGACACTTATAGACAAGTCGGCTGGAGTACGATGTATTGACTCTCGACGCAATTTAAGTGTCCCATCGTCATTAGGAGGCGCTGAACGTTACAATTAACTATCAGTTTCGCGTCAGATTCAAAAACCTTGACTCACAGGAGACGCACCATTTGGTGCCCGAGGCAGCAATATCCCCTTGGAGACAAATCGGCTGGAGGACGATGTATTGAATCTCGACGCAATTTGAGTGTTCTATCGTCATTAGGAGGCGCTGAACGTTACAATTCACTATCATTTTTCCGCCGGATTCGAAATCCTAGACTCACAGGAGAAGGCTCATATGGTGCCCGAGACAGCAATATCCCCTTGGAGACAAGTCGGCTGGAGGCCGATGTATTGAATCACGACGCAATTTGAGTGTTCCATCGTCATTTGGAGGCTCTGAACGTTACAATTAACTACCAGTTTCGCGTCGGATTCAAAAATCTAGACTCACAGGAGACGCACCATTTGGTGCCCGAGACAGCAATATCCCCTTGTAGACAAGTCGTCTGGAGATCGATGTATTGACTCTCGACGCAATTTGAGTGTTCCTTCGTCTTTAGGAGGCCCTGAATATTACAATTAACTATCAGTTTTTCGTCGGATTCGAAAATCTAGACGCACTGGAGACGGATCATAAGGTGCCCGAGGCAGCAATATCCACTTGGAGACCTGGCCGCTGGAGGACGAAGTATTGAAACGCGACGCAATTTGAGTGCTCTATCGTAATTAGCAGTCCCTGAACTTTACGATTAACTATCAGTTTTGCGTCGCATTCGAAAATCTAGACTCACAGGAAACGGACCATTTCGTGCCCGAGGCAGCAATAGACCCTTGGAGACAAGTCGGCTGAAGGACGATGTATTGAATCTCGACGCAATTTCAGTATTCTGTCGTCACTAGGAGGCGCTGAATGTTACAATTCACTATCATTTTTGTGTCGGATTCGAAAATCTAGACTCACAGGAGAAGGATCATATGGTGCCCGAGACAGCAATATCCCCTTGGAGACAAGTCGGCTGGAGGCCGATGTATTGAATCGCGACGCAATTTGAGTGTTCCATCGTCATTAGGTGGCCCTAAAAGTTATAATTAACTATCAATTTTGTGTCGGGTTCGAAAATCTAGACCCACAGGAGAACGATCATAAGGTGCCCGAGGCAGCAATAGACCCTTGGAGACAAGTCGGCTGGAGGACGATGTATTGGATCGCGACGCAATTTGAGTGTTCCATCGTTATTAGGAGGCCCTGAATGTTACAATTAACTATCAGTTTTTCGTCGGATTCGAAAATCTAGACATACTGGAGACGGACCATTAGGTGCCCGAAGCAGCAATATCATCTTGGAGACCAGTCCGCTGGAGGACGATGTATTGAATCGCGACGCAATTTGAGTTTTCCATCGTCATTAGGAGGCCCTGAACTATACAATTAACTATCAGTTTTGCGTCGGACTCGAAAACGTAAAATCACCGGAGACGGACCATGAGGTGCCCGAGGCAGCGATATCCCGTTGGAGACAAGTCGGCTGGAGAACGATGTATTGACTCTCGACGCAATTTGAGTGTTCCTTCGTCATTAGGAGGCCCTGAACGCTACAATTAACTATCTGTTCTGCGTCGGATTCGAATATCTAGACTCACAGGAGAACGACAATAAGGTGCCCGAGGCAGCAATAGATTCTTGGAAACGAGTTGCCTGAATGCCGATGTATTGAATCTCGACGCAATTTGAGTGTTCCATCGTCATTAGGAGGCCCTGAACGTTACAAATAACTATCAGTTTCGCGTCGGATTCGAAAATCTAGACTCACAGGAGAGGGACCACATGAAGCCCGAGGCAGCAATATCCCCTTGTAGACAAGTCGGCTGGAGATCGATGTATTGTCTCTCGACGCAATTTGAGTGTTCCATCGTAACTAGGAGGCCCTCAATGTTACAATTAACTATCAGTTTTTCGTCGGATTCAAAAATCTAGACTCACAGGAGACGGACCAATTGGTGCCCGAGGCAGCAATATCCCCTTGGACACAAGTCGGCTGGAGGACGATGTATTAATTCTCGACGCAAAATGAGTGTTCCATCGTCATTAGGAGGCGCTGAACGTTACAATTAAATATCAGTTATGCGTCGGTTTCGAAAATATAGACTCACAGGAGAACGACCATAAGGTGCCAGAGGCAGCAACAGACCCTTGGAGACAATTCGGCTGGAGGCCGATGGATTGAATCTCGACGCAATTTGAGTGTTCCATCGTCATTGGGAGGCCCTGAACGTTGCAATTAACTATCATTTTTGCGTCGGATTCGAAATTCTGGACTCACAGGAGAACGACCAAAAGGTGCCCGAGGCAGCAATAGACCCTTGGAGACAAGTCGGCTGGAGGACGATGTATTGAATCTCGACGCAATTTGAGTGTTCGATCGTCAATGGAGGCCCCTGAACGTTACAATTAACAATCAATTTTGCGTCGGGTTCGAAATTCTAGACTCACTGGAGACGGACCATTAGGTGCCCGAGGCAGCAATATCCCCATGAAGACCAGTCCGCTGGAGGACGATGTATTGAATCACGACGCAATTTGAGTGCTCCATCGTCATTCGGAGGCCCTTAAATGATACAATTAACTATCAGTTTTGCGTCGGATTTGAAAATCTAGACTCACAGGAGGCGGACCACATCGAGCCCGAGGCAGCAATATCCCCTTGTAGAAAAGTCGTTTGGAGGTCGATGTATTGACTCTCGACGCAATTTGAGTGTTCCATCGTCATTAGGAGGCGCTGAACGTTACAATTAACTATCATTTTTGCGTCGGATTCGAAAATCTAGACTTACAGTAGACGGACCATATGGTGCCCGAGGCAGCAATATCCCCTTGGAGACAAGTTGGCTGGAGGCCGATGTATTGAATCTCGACGCAATTTGAGTATTCCATCGTCTTTAGGAGGCCCTGAACGTTACAATTAACTATCAGTTTTGCGTCGGATTCGAAAATCTAGACTCACAGGAGAACGATCATAAGGTGCCCCAGGCAGCAATAGACCCTTGGACACAAGTCGGCTGGAGGACGATATATTGGATCGCGGCGCAATTTGAGTGATCCATCGTAACTAGGAGGCCATGAATGTTACAATTAACTATCAGTTTTTCGTCGGATCCGAAAATCTAGACTCACTGGAGACGGAACATAAGGTGCCCGAAGCAGAAATATCCCTTTGGGGACCAGTCCGCCGGAGGCCGATGTATTGAATCTCGACGCAATTTGAGTGTTCCATCGTCATTAGGAGGCGCTTAACGTTACAATTAACTATCACTTTTGCGTCGGATTCGAAAAACTAGAGTCACAGGAGACGGACCATATGGTGCCCGAGGCAGCAATATCCCCTTGGAGACAAGTCGGCTGGAGGCCGATGTATTGAAGCTCGACGCAATTTGAGTGTCCCATCGTCTTTAGGAGGCCCTGAACGTTACAATTAACGATCAGTTTCGCGTCGGATTCGATAATCTAGACTCACAGGAGAGGGACCATATGGTGCCCGAGGCAGCATTATCCCTTTGGACACAAGTCGGCTGGAGGACGATGTATTGAATCTCGACGCAATTTGAGTGTTCCATCGTCATTAGGAGGCATTGAACGTTACAATGAAATATCAGTTATATGTCGGATTCGAAAATCTAGACTCACAGGAGAACGACCATAAGGTGCCAGAGGCAGAAACAGTCCCTTGGAAACAAGTCGGCTGGAGGCCGATGTATTGAATCGCGACGCAATTTGAGTGCTCCATCGTAATTAGGAGTCCCTGAAATTTACAATTAATTATCAGTTTTGCGTCGGATTCGAAAATCTAGACTCACAGGAAACGGACCATTTCGTGCCCGTGGCAGCAATAGACCCTTGGTGACAAGTCGGCTGAAGGACGATGTATTGAATCTCGACGCAATTTGTGTGTTCCATCGTCATTAGGAGGCCCTGAACGTTACAATTAACTATCAGTTTCCCGTCGGATTCGAAATACTAGACTCACAGGAGAACGACCATAAGGTGCCCGAGGCAGCAATAGATTTTTGGAGACGAGTTAGCTGAATGCCGATGTATTGAATCTCGACGTAATTTGAGTGTCCTATCGTCGTTAGGAGGCCGTGAACGTTACAATTAACTATTAGTTTCGCGTCGGATTAAAAAATCTAGACTCACAGGAGAGGGACCACATGAAGCCCGAGGCAGCAATATCCCCTTGTAGACAAGACGGCTGGAGATCGATGTATTGACTCTCGACGCAATTTGAGTGTTCCATCGTAACTAGGAGGCCCTGAATGTTACAATTAACAATCAGTTTTTCGTCGGATTCAAAAATCTAGACTCACAGGAGACGGACCAATTGGTGCCCGAGGCAGCAATATCCCCTTGGACACAAGTCGGCTGGGGGACAATGTTTTGATTCTCGACGCAAAATGAGTGTTCCATCGCCATTAGGAGGCGCTGAACGTTACAATTAAATATCAGTTATGCGTCGGTTTCGAAAATCTAGACTCACAGGAGATCGACCATAAGGTGCCAGAGGCAGCAACAGACCCTTGCAGACAAGTCGGCTGGAGGCCGATGTATTGAATCTCGACGCAATTTGAGTGTTCCATCGTCATTGGGAGGCCCTGAAAGTTACAATTAACTATCATTTTTGCGTCGGATTCGAAAATCTAGACTCACAGGAGAACGACCATAAGGTGCCCGAGGCATCAATATCCATATGGAGACCAGTCCACTTGAGGAGTATGAATTGAATCGCGACGCAATTTGAGTGCTCCATCGTCATTAGGAGGCCCTTAAATGATACAATTAACTATCAGTTTTGCGTCGGATTTGAAAATCTAAACTCACAGGAGAACGACCATAAGGTGCCAGAGGCAGCAACAGTCCCTTATAGACAAGTCGGCTGGAGGCCGATGTATTGAATATCGACGCAATTTGAGTGTTCCATTGTCATTAGGAGGCCCTGAATATTACAATTAACTATCAGTTTTTCGTCGGATTCGAAAATCTGGACGCACTGAAGACGGATCATAAGGTGACCAAAGCAGCAATATCCCCTTGGAGACCAGGCCGCCGGAGGACGAAGTATTGAATCGCGACGCAATTTGAGTGCTCCATCGTAATTAGGAGTCCCTGAACATCACAATTAATTATCAGTTTTGCGACGGATTCGAAAATCTAGACTCACAGGAAACGGACCATTTCGTGCCCGTGGCAGCAATAGACCCTTGGAGACAAGACGGCTGAAGGACGATGTATTGAATCTCGACGCAATATCAGTGTTCTGTCGTCATTAGGAGGCGCTGAACGTTACAATTCACTATCATTTTTGTGTCGGATTCGAAAATCTAGACTCACAGGAGAAGGATCATATGGTGCCCGAGACAGCAATATCCCCTTGGAGAAAAGTCGGCTGGAGGCCGATGTATTGAATCGCGACGCAATTTTAGTGTTCCATCGTCATTAGGTGGCCCTGAAAGTTACAATTAACTATCTGTTTTGCGTCGGATTCGAATATCTAGACTCACAGGAGAACGACCATAAGGTGCCCGAGGCAGCAATAGATTCTTGGAGACGAGTTAGCTGAATGACGATGTATTGAATCTCGACGTAATTTGAGTGTTCCATCGTCATTAGGAGGCCCTGAACGTTACAATTAACTATCAGTTTCGCGTCGGATTCGAAAATCTAGACTCACAGGAGAGGGACCACATGAAGCCCGAGGCAGCAATACCCCTTGTAGACAAGTCGGCTGGAGATCGATGTGTTGACTCTCGACGCAATTTGTGTGTTCCATCGTAACTAGGAGGCCCTCATTGTTACAATTAACAATCAGTTTTTCGTCGGATTCAAAAATCTAGACTCACAGGAGACGGACCAATTGGTGCCCGAGGCAGCAATATCACCTTGGACACAAGTCGGCTGGAGGACGATGTATTGATTCTCGACGCAAAATGAGTGTTCCATCGTCATTAGGAGGCGCTAGACGTTACAATTAAATATCAGTTATGCGTCGGTTTCGAAAATCTAGACTCACAGGAGAACGGCCATAAGGTGCCAGAGGCAGCAACAGACCCTTTGAGACAAGTCGGCTGGAGGCCGATGTATTGAATCTCGACGCAATTTGAGTGTTCCATCGTCATTGGGAGGCCCTGAAAGTTACAATTAACTATCATTTTTGCGTCAGATTCGAAATACTAGACTCACAGGAGAACGACCATAAGGTGCCCGAGGCATCAACAGACAGTTGGAGACAAGTCGGCTGGAGGACGATGTATTGAATCTCGACGCTATTTGAGTGTTCCATCGTCAATAGGTGCCCCTGAACGTTACAATTAACAATCAGTTTTGCGTCGGGTTCGAAATCCTAGACTCACTGGAGACGGACCATTAGGTGCCCGAGGCAGCAATATCCCCATGGAGACCAGTCCGCTGGAGGACGATGAATTGGATCGCGACGCAATTTGAGTGCTCCATCGTCATTAGGAGGCCCTGAACGTTACAATTAACTATCAGTTTCGCGTCGGATTCGAAAATCTAGACTCACTGGAGACGGACCACATGAAGTCCGAGGCAGCAATATCCCCTTGTATACAAGTCGGCTGGAGATCGATGTATTGACTCTCGACGCAATTTGAGTGTTCCATCGTCTTTAGGAGGCCCTGAACGTTACAATTAAATATCAGTTTTTCGACGGATTCGAAAATCTAGACGCACTGGGACGGATCATAAGGTGACCAAAGCAGCAATATCCCCTTGGAGACCAAGCCGCTGGAGGACGAAGTATTGAATCGCGACGTAATTTGAGTGCTCCATCGTAATTAGGAGTCCCTGAACTTTTCAATTAACTATCAGTTTTGCGTCGGATTCGAAAATCTAGACTCACAGGAAACGGACCATTTCGTGCCCGAGACAGCAATATCCCTTGGAGACAAGTCGGCTGGAGGCCGATGTATTGAATCGCGACGCAATTTGAGAGTTCCATCGTCATTAGGTGGCCCTGAAAGTTATAATTAACTATCAATTTCGTGCCGGGTTCGAAAATCTAGACCCACAGGAGAACGATCATAAGGTGCCCGAGGCAGCAATAGACCCTTGGAGACAAGTCGGCTGGAGGACGATGTATTGGATCGCGACGCAATTTGAGTGTTCCATCTCATTAGGAGGCCCTGAATGTTACAATTAACTATCAGTTTTTCGTCGGATTCGAGAAACGAGACATACTGAAGACGGACCATTAGGTGCCCGAAGCAGCAATATCATATTGGAGACCAGTCCGCTGGAGGACGATGTATTGAATCGCGACGCAATAGAAGTTTTCCATCGTCATTAGGAGGCCCTGAACGTTACAATTAACTATCAGTTTTGCGTCGGATTCGAAAACGTAGAATCACCGGAGACGGACCATGTGGTGCCCGAGGCAGCGATATTCCGTTGGAGACAAGTCGGCTGGAGTACGATGTAGTGAATCTCGACGCAATTTGAGTGTTCCTTCGTCATTAGGAGGCCCTGAACGTTACAATTAACTATCTGTTTTGCGTCGGATTCGAATATCTAGACTGACAGGAGAACGACCATAAGGTGCCCGAGGCAGCAATAGATTCTTGGAGACGAGTTAGCTGAGTGCCGATGTATTGAATCTCGACGCAATTTGAGTGTTCCATCGTCATTAGGAGGCCCTGAACGTTGCAATTAACTATCAGTTTCGCGTCGGATTCGAAATTCCAGACTCACAGGAGAGGGACCACATGAAGCCCGAGGCAGCAATATCCCCTTGTAGACAAGTCGGCTGGAGATCGATGTATTGACTCTCGACGCAATTTGAGTGTTCCATCGTAACTAGGAGGCCCCGAATGTTACAATTAACTATCAGTTTTTCGTCTAATTCAAAAATCTAGACTCACAGGAGACGGACCAATTGGTGCCCGAGGCAGCAATATCCCCTTGGGGACCAGTCCGCTGGAGGGCGATGTACTGAATCTCGACGCAATGTGAGTGTTCCATCCTCATTAGGAGGCGCTGAACGTTACAATTAACTATCAGTTATCCTACGGATTCGAAAATCTAGACTCACAGGAGAACGACCATAAGGTGCCCGAGGCAGCAATGGACCCAAGGAGACAAATCGGCTCGAGGACGATGTATTGAATCTCGATGCAATTTGAGTGTTCCACCGTCATTAGGAGGCGCTGAACGTTACAAGTAACTATCTGTTTTGCGCCGGATTCGAAAATCTAGACTCACCGGAGAACGACCATAAGGTGCCCGAGGCAGCAATAGACTCTCGGAGACAAGTCGGCTGAAGGACGATGTATTGAATCTCGACGCAATTTGAGTGTTCCATCGTCATTAGGAGGCCTTGAACGTTACAATTAACTATCAGTTTCGCGTCGGATACGAAAATGTAGACTCACAGGAGACGGACCACATGGAGCCCGAGGCAGCAATATCCCCTTTTAGACAAGTCGGTTGGAGGTCGATGTATTGACTCTCGACGCAATTTGAGGGTTCCATCGTCATTAGGAGGCCCTGAATGTTACAATTAACTATCAGTTTTTCGTCGGATTCGAAAATCTAGACTCACTGGAGACGGACCATAAGGTGCCCGTATCAGCAATATACCCTTGGAGACCAGTCCGCTGGAGGCCGATGTATTGAATCTCGGCGCAATTTGAGTGCTCCATCGTCATTAGGAGGCTCTGAACGTTACAATTAACTATCAGTTTTGCGTCGGATTCGAAAATCTAGACTCACAGGAGACGGACCACATCGAGCCCGAGGCAGCAATATCCCCTTGTAGACAAGTCGGCTGGAGGTCGATGTATTGACTCTCGACGCAATTTGAGTGTTCCATCGTCATTAGGAGGCGCTGAACGTTACAATTCACTATCATGTTTGCGTCGGATTCGAAAATCTAGACTCACAGGAGACGGACCATTTGGTGCCCGAGGCAGCAATATCACCTTGGGGACAAATCGGCTGGAGGACGATGTATTGAATCTCGACGCAATATGAGTGTTCTATCGTCATTAGGAGGCGCTGAACGTTACAATTCACTATCATTTTTGCGTCGGATTCGAAACTCTAGACTCTCAGGAGAAGGCTCATATGGTGCCCGAGACA
The DNA here is from genome assembly GCF_021461395.2 of Schistocerca americana. Lineage (NCBI taxonomy): Eukaryota > Metazoa > Arthropoda > Insecta > Orthoptera > Acrididae > Schistocerca > Schistocerca americana. Next base: position 772,910,165 of record NC_060123.1, read on the forward strand.
GCAATATCCCTTTGGAGACAAGTCGGTTGGAGGACGATGTATTGATTCTCGACGCAAAATGAGTATTCCATCGTCATTAGGAGGCGCTGAACGTTACAATTAAATATCAGTTATGCGTCGGTTTCGAAAATCTAGACTCACAGGAGAACGACCATAAGGTGCCCGAGGCAGCAATAGACTCTTGGAGACAAGTCGGCTGAATGACGATGTATTGAATCTCGACGCAATTTGAGTGTTCCATCGTCATTAGGAGGCCTTGAACGTTACAATTAACTATCAGTTTCGCGTCGGATTCGAAAATGTAGACTCACAGGAGACGGACCACATGGGGCCCGAGGCAGCAATATCCCCTTGTAGACAAGTCGGTTGGAGGTCGAAGTATTGACTCTCGACGCAATTTGAGTGTTCCATAGTCATTAGGAGGCGCTGAACGTTACAATTAATTACCTGTTTTGTGCCGGATACGAAAATCTAGACTCACCGGAGAACGACCATAAGATGCAAGAGGCAGCAATAGACTCTTGGAGACAAGTCGGCTGAAGGACGATGTATTGAATCTCGACGCAATTTGAGTGTTCCATCGTCATTAGGAGGCCATGAACGTTACAATTAACTATCAGTTTCGCGTCGGATTCGAAAATGTAGAGTCACAAGAGACGGACCACATGGAGCCCGAGGCGGCAATATCCCCTTGTAGACAAGTCGGCTGGAGGTCGATGTATTGACTCTCCACGCAATTTGAGTGTTCCATCGTCATTAGGAGGCGCTGAAGGTTACAATTAACTAATATTTTAGCGTCGGATTCGAAAATCCACTCACAGGAGAAGGATCATATGGTGCCCGAGACAGCAATATCCCCTTGGAGACAAGTCGGCTGAAGGATGATGTATTGAATCTCACCGCAATAAGAGTGTTCCATCGTCATTAGGAGGCCATGAACGTTACAATTCACTATCATTTTTGCGTCGGATTCGAAAATCTAGACTCACAGGAGAAGGCTCATATGGTGCCCGAGACAGCAATATCCCCTTGGAGACCAGTCCGCTGAAGGACGATGTTTTGAATCGCGACGCAATTTGAGTGCTCCATCGTCATTAGGAGGCCCTGAACGTTAGAATTAACTATCTGGTTCGCGACGGATACGAAAATCTTGACTCACAGGAGAACGACCTTAAGGTGCCCGAGGTAGCAACAGACCCTTGGAGACAAGTCGGCTGGGGGACGATGTATTGAATCTCGACGCAATTTGAATGTTCCATCGTCATTAGGAGGCTCTGAACGTTACAATTAACTATCAGTTTTGCGTCGGATTCGAAAATCTAGACTCACAGGAAAACGACCATAAGGTGGGCGAGGCAGCAAAAGACCCTTGGAGACAAGTCGGCTGGAGGACGATGTATTGACTCTCGACGCAATTTGAGTGTTCCATCGTCAATAGGAGGCGCTGAGCGTTACAATTAACTATCAGTTTCGCGTCGGATTCGAAAATGTAGAGTCACAAGAGACGGACCAATTGGTGCCCGAGGCAGCAATATCCCCTTGGACACAAGTCGGCTGGAGGACGATGTATTGATTCTCGACGAAAAATGAGTATTCCATCGTCATTAGGAGGCGCTGGACGTTACAATTAAATATCAGTTATGCGTCGGTTTCGAAAATCTAGACTCACAGGAGAACGACCATAAGGTGCCAGGGGCAGCAACAGACCCTTGGAGACAAGTCGGCTGGGTGACGATGTATTGACTCTCCACGCAATTTGAGTGTTCCATCGTCATTAGGAGGCGCCGAACGTTACAATTAACTATCATTCTTGCGTCGGATTCGAAAATCCAGACTCACAGGAGAACGACCATAAGGTGCCCGAGGCAGCAATAGACCCTTGGAGACAAGTCGACTGGAGGACGATGTATTGACTCTCGCGCAATTTGAGTGTTCCATCGTCATTAGGAGGCGCTGAACGTTACAATTAACTATTATTTTAGCGTCGTTTTCGAATATCTACTCACAGGAGAAGGATCATATGGTGCCCGAGACAGCTACACTCCTGGAAATTGAAATAAGAACACCGTGAATTCATTGTCCCAGGAAGGGGAAACTTTATTCACACATTCCTGGGGTCAGATACATCACATGATCACACGGACAGAACCACAGGCACATAGACACAGGCAACAGAGTATGCACAATGTCGGCACTAGTACAGTGTATATCCACCTTTCGCAGCAATGCAGGCTGCTATTCTCCCATGGAGACGATCGTAGAGATGCTGGATGTAGTCCTGTGGAACGGCTTGCCATGCCATTTCCACCTGGCGCCTCAGTTGGACCAGCGTTCGTGCTGGACGTGCAGACCGCGTGAGATGACGCTTCATCCAGTCCCAAACATGCTCAATGGGGGACAGATCTGGAGATTTTGCTGGCCAGGGTAGTTAACTTACACCTTCTAGAGCACGTTGGGTGGCGCGGGATACATGCGGACGTGCATTGTCCTGTTGGAACAGCAAGTTCCCTTGCCGGTCTAGGAATGGTAGAACGATGGGTTCGATGACGGTTTGGATGTACCGTGCACTATTCAGTGTCCCCTCGACGATCACCAGTGGTGTACGGCCAGTGTAGGAGATCGCTCCCCACACCATGATGCCAGGTGTTGGCCCTGTGTGCCTCGGTCGTATGCAGTCCTGATTGTGGCGCTCACCTGCACGGCGCCAAACACGCATACGACCATCATTGGCACCAAGGCAGAAGCGACTCTCATCGCTGAAGACGACACGTCTCCATTCGTCCCTCCATTCACGCCTGTCGCGACACCACTGGAGGCGGGCTGCACGATGTTGGGGCGTGAGCGGAAGACGGCCTAACGGTGTGCGGGACCGTAGCCCAGCTTCATGGAGACGGTTGCGAATGGTCCTCGCCGATACCCCAGGAGCAACAGTGTCCCTAATTTGCTGGGAAGTGGCGGTGCGGTCCCCTACGGCACTGCGTAGGATCCTACGGTCTTGGCGTGCATCCGTGCGTCGCTGCGGTCCGGTCCCAGGTCGACGGGCACGTGCACCTTCCGCCGACCACTGGCGACAACATCGATGTACTGTGGAGACCTCACGCCCCACGTGTTGAGCAATTCGGCGGTACGTCCACCCGGCCTCCCGCATGCCCACTATACGCCCTCGCTCAAAGTCCGTCAACTGCACATACGGTTCACGTCCACGCTGTCGCGGCATGCTACCAGTGTTAAAGACTGCGATGGAGCTCCGTATGCCACGGCAAACTGGCTGACACTGACGGCGGCGGTGCACAAATGCTGCGCAGCTAGCGCCATTCGACGGCCAACACCGCGGTTCCTGGTGTGTCCGCTGTGCCGTGCGTGTGATCATTGCTTGTACAGCCCTCTCGCAGTGTCCGGAGCAAGTATGGTGGGTCTGACACACCGGTGTCAATGTGTTCTTTTTTCCATTTCCAGGAGTGTATATCCCCTTGGAGACAAGTCGGCTGAAGGACGATGTATTGAATGTCACCGCAATATGAGTGTTCCATCGTCATTAGGAGGCCCTGAACGTTACAATTCACTATCAGGTTTGCGACGGATTCGAAAATCTAGACTCACAGGAGACGGACCATATCGAGCCCGAGGCAGCAATATCCCCTTGTAGACAAGTCGGCTGGAGGTCGATGTATTGACTCTCCACGCAATTTGAGTGTTCCATCGTCATTAGGAGGCGCTGAAGGTTACAATTAACTAATATTTTAGCGTCGGATTCGAAAATCCACTCACAGGAGAAGGATCATATGGTGCCCGAGACAGCAATATCCCCTTGGAGACAAGTCGGCTGAAGGATGATGTATTGAATCTCACCGCAATAAGAGTGTTCCATCGTCATTAGGAGGCCATGAACGTTACAATTCACTATCATTTTTGCGTCGGATTCGAAAATCTAGACTCACAGGAGAAGGCTCATATGGTGCCCGAGACAGCAATATCCCCTTGGAGACCAGTCCGCTGAAGGACGATGTTTTGAATCGCGACGCAATTTGAGTGCTCCATCGTCATTAGGAGGCCCTGAACGTTAGAATTAACTATCTGGTTCGCGTCGGATACGAAAATCTTGACTCACAGGAGAACGACCGTAAGGTGCCCGAGGTAGCAACAGACCCTTGGAGACAAGTCGGCTGGGGGACGATGTATTGAATCTCGACGCAATTTGAATGTTCCATCGTCATTAGGAGGCTCTGAACGTTACAATTAACTATCAGTTTTGCGTCGGATTCGAAAATCTAGACTCACAGGAAAACGACCATAAGGTGGGCGAGGCAGCAAAAGACCCTTGGAGACAAGTCGGCTGGAGGACGATGTATTGACTCTCGACGCAATTTGAGTGTTCCATCGTCAATAGGAGGCGCTGAGCGTTACAATTAACTATCAGTTTCGCGTCGGATTCGAAAATGTAGAGTCACAAGAGACGGACCAATTGGTGCCCGAGGCAGCAATATCCCCTTGGACACAAGTCGGCTGGAGGACGATGTATTGATTCTCGACGAAAAATGAGTATTCCATCGTCATTAGGAGGCGCTGGACGTTACAATTAAATATCAGTTATGCGTCGGTTTCGAAAATCTAGACTCACAGGAGAACGACCATAAGGTGCCAGGGGCAGCAACAGACCCTTGGAGACAAGTCGGCTGGGTGACGATGTATTGACTCTCCACGCAATTTGAGTGTTCCATCGTCATTAGGAGGCGCCGAACGTTACAATTAACTATCATTCTTGCGTCGGATTCGAAAATCCAGACTCACAGGAGAACGACCATAAGGTGCCCGAGGCAGCAATAGACCCTTGGAGACAAGTCGACTGGAGGACGATGTATTGACTCTCGCGCAATTTGAGTGTTCCATCGTCATTAGGAGGCGCTGAACGTTACAATTAACTATTATTTTAGCGTCGTTTTCGAATATCTACTCACAGGAGAAGGATCATATGGTGCCCGAGACAGCTATATCCCCTTGGAGACAAGTCGGCTGAAGGACGATGTATTGAATGTCACCGCAATATGAGTGTTCCATCGTCATTAGGAGGCCCTGAACGTTACAATTCACTATCAGGTTTGCGACGGATTCGAAAATCTAGACTCACAGGAGACGGACCATATCGAGCCCGAGGCAGCAATATCCCCTTGTAGACAAGTCGGCTGGAGGTCGATGTATTGAATCTCGACGCGATTTGAGTGTTGCTTCGTCTGTAGGAGGCCCTGAACGTCACAATTAACCATCTGTTTTGCGTCGGATTCGAAAATCTAGACTCAATGGAGAACGACCATATGGTGCCCGAGGCAGCAATAGACCCATGGTGACAAGGCGGCTCGAGGCCGATGTATTGAATCTCGACGCAATTTGAGTGTTCCATCGTCATTAGGAGGCCCTGAGCGTTGCAATTAACTATCAGTTTTGCCTCGGATTCGAAAATCTAGACTCACAGGAGACGGACCACATCGAGCCCGAGGCAGCAATATCCCCTTGTAGACAAGTCGGCTGGAGGTCGATGTATTGAATCGCGACGCGATTTGAGTGTTCCTTCGTCATTAGGAGGCCCTGAACGTCACAATTAACCATCTGTTTTGGTCGGATTCGAAAATCTAGACTCACAGGAGAACCACCATAAGGTGCCCGAGGCAGCAATAGACCCATGGAGACAAGTCGGCTCGAGGCCGATGTATTGAATCTCGACGCAATTTGAGTGCTCCATCGTCATTAGGAGGCCCTGAACGTTACAATTAACTATCATTTTAGCGTCGGATTCGAAAATCTAGACTCACAGGAGACGGACCACATCGAGCCCGAGGCAGCAATATCCCCTTGTAGACAAGTCGGCAGGAGGTTGATGTATTGAATCTCACCGCAATATGAGTGTTCCATCGTCATTAGGAGGCCCTGAACGTTTTCAATTAACTATCAGTTTCGCGTCGGATTCAAAAATCTAGACTCACAGGAGACGGACCATTTGGTTGCCGAAGCAGCAATATCCCCTTGGAGACAAATCGGCTGAAAGACGATGTATTAAATCTCGACGCAATTCTAGTGTTCCATCGTCATTAGGAGGCGCTGAACGTTGCAATTAACTATCAGTTTCACGTCGCATTCAAAAATGTAGACTCACAGGAGACGGACCATTTGGTGCCCGAGGCAGCAATATCCCCTTGGCGACAAATCGGCTGGAGGACGATGTATTGAATCTCGACGCAATTTGATTGTTCTGTCGTCATTAGGAGGCGCTGAACGTTACAATTCACTATCATTTTTGCGTCGGATTCGAAAATCTAGACTCACAGCAGAAGGCTCCTATGGTGCCCGATACAGCAATATCCCCTTGGAGACAAGTCGGCTGGAAGCCGATGTATTGAATCTCGACGCAATTTGAGGATTCTATCGTCATTAGGAGGACCTGAATGTTACAATTAACTATCAGTTTTTCGTCGGATTCGAAAATCTAGACTCACTGGAGACGGTCCATAAGGTGCCCGAGGCAGCAATATCCCCTTGGAGACCAGCCCGCTGGAGGACGATGTATTGAATCGCGACGTTATTAGAGTGCTCCATCGTCATTAGGAGACCCTGAACGTTACAATTAACTATCAGTTTCGCGTCGGATTGGAAAATCTAGACTCACAGGAGACGGTCCATTTGGTGCCCGGGACAGGAATATCCCCTTGGAGACAAATCGGCTGGAGGACGATGTATTCAATCTCGACGCAATTTGAGTGTTCTATCGTCATTAGGTGGCGCTGAACGTTACAATTCACTATCATTTTTTCGTCGGATTCGAAAATCTAGACTCACAGGAGTAGCAGCAATAGACTCTTGGAGACAAGTCGGCTGAATGCCGATGTATTGAATCTCGACGCAATTTGAGTGTTCCATCGTCATTAGGAGGCCCTGAACGTTACAATTAACTATCAGTTTCGCGTCGGATTCGAAAATCTAGACTCACAGGAGACGGACCACATGAATCCCGAGGCAGCAATATCCCTTGTAGACAAGTCGGCTGGGGATCGATGTATTGACTCTCGACGCAATTTGAGCGTTCCATCGTCATTAGGAGGCGCTGAACGTTACAATGAACTATCATTTCTGCGTCGGATTCGAAAATCTAGTCACAGGAGACGGACCATATGGTGCCCGAGGCAGCAATATCCCCTTGGAGACAAGTTGGCTGGAGGCCGATGTATTGAATCTCGACGCAATTTGAGTGTTCCATCGTCATTAGGAGGCCCTGAATGTTACAATTAACTGTCAGTTTTTCGTCGGATTCGAAAATCTAAACTCACTGGAGACGGACCAAAAGGTGCTCGAAGCAGCAATATCCGCTTGGGGACCAGTCCGCTGGAGGACGATGTATTGAATCGCGACGTAATTAGAGTGCTCCATCGTCATTAGGAGGCCCTGAACGTTACAATTAACCATCATTTTAGCGTCGGATTCGAACATCTACTCACAGGAGAAGGATCATATGATGCCCGAGACAGCAATATCCCCGTGGAGACAAGTCGGCTGAGGGACGATGTATTGAATAGCGACGCAATTTGAGTGTTCCATCGTCATTAGGAGGCCCTGAACGTTACAATTAACTATCAGTTTCGCGTCGGATTCAAAATTCTAGAATCACAGGAGACGGACCATTTGGTGCCCGAGGCAGCAATATCCCCTTGGAGACAAATCGGCTGGAGGACGATATATTCATTCTCGACCCAATTTGATTGGTCTATCGTCATTAGGAGGCGCTGAACGTTACAATTCACTATCATTTTTGCGTCGTATTCGAAAATCCAGACTCACAGAAGAAGGCTCATATGGTGCCCGAGACAGCAATATCCTCTTGGAGACAAGTCGGCTGGAAGACGATGTATTAAATCTAGACGCAATGCGTGTGTTCTGTCGTCATTAGGAGGCCCTGAACGTTACAATTAACTATCAGTTTCGCGTCGGATTCGAAAATGTAGACTCACAGGAGACGGACCACATGGAGCCCGAGGCAGGAAAATCCACTTGTAGACAAGTCAGCTGGAGGTCGATGAATTGACTCTCGACGCAATTTGAGTGTTCCATCGTCATTAGGAGGCCCTGAACGTTATAATTAACTATCAGTTTTGCGTCGGATTCGAAAATCTGAACTCACAGGAGAAGGACCATAAGGTGCCCGAGGCAGCAATAGAACCTTGGAGACAAGTCGGCTGGAGGCCGATGTTTTGAATCTCGACGCAATTTGAGTGTTCCATCGTCATTAGGAGGCCCTGAGCGTTGCAATTAACTATCAGTTTTGCGTCGGATTCGAAAATCTAGACTCACAGGAGACGGACCACATCGAGCCCGAGGCAGCAATATCCCCTTGTAGACAAGTCGGCAGGAGGTCGATGTATTGAATCTCACCGCAATATGAGTGTTCCATCGTCATTAGGAGGCCCTGAACGTTTTCAATTAACTATCAGTTTCGCGTCGGATTCAAAAATCTAGACTCACAGGAGACGGCCCATTTGGTTACCGAAGCAGCAATATCCCCTTGGAGACAAATCGGCTGAAAGACGATTTATTGAATCTCGACGCAATTTGAGTGTTCCATCGTCATTAGGAGGCGCTGAACGTTACAATTAACTATCAGTTTCACGTCGCATTAAAAAATGTAGACTCACAGGAGACGGTCCATTTGGTGCCCGGGACAGGAATATCCCCTTGGAGACAAATCGGCTGGAGGACGATGTATTCAATCTCGACGCAATTTGAGTGTTCCATCGTGATTAAGAGGACCTGAACGTTACAATTAACTATCAGTTTCGCGTCGGGTTCGAAAATCTAGACTCACAGGAGACGGACCACATGTATCCCGAGGCAGCAATATCCCCTTGTAGACAAGTCGGCTGGAGATCGACGTATTGACTCTCGACGCAATTTGAGCGTTCCATCGTCATTAGAAGGCGCTGAACGTTACAATGAACTATCATTTTTGCGTCGGATTCGAAAATCTAGTCACAGTAGATGGACCATATTGTGCCCGAGGCAGCAATATCCCCTTGGAGACAAGTTGGCATGAGGCCGATATATTGAATCTCGACGCAATTTGAGTGTTCCATCGTCATTAGGAGGCCCTGAATGTTACAATTAACTGTCAGTTTTTCGTCGGATTCGAAAATCTAAACACACTGGAGACGGACCATAAGGTGCCCGAAGCAGCAATATCCGCTTGGGGACCAGTCCGCTGGAGGACGATGTATTGAATCGCGACGTAATTAGAGTGCTCCATCGTCATTAGGAGGCCCTGAACGTTACAATTAACCATCATTTTAGCGTCGGATTCGAACATCTACTCACAGGAGAAGGATCATATGATGCCCGAGACCGCAATATCCCCTTGGAGACAAGTCGGCTGAGGGACGATGTATTGAATAGCGACGCAATTTGAGTGTTCCATCGTCATTAGGAGGCCCGGAACGTTACTATTAACTATCAGTTTCGCGTCGGATTCAAAATTCTAGAATCACAGGAGACGGACCATTTGGTGCCCCAGGCAGCAATATCCCCTTGGAGACAAATCGGCTGGAGGACGATGTATTCAATCTCGACCCAATTTGAGTGGTCTATCGTCATTAGGAGGCGCTGAACGTTACAATTCACTATCATTTTTGCGTCGTATTCGAAAATCTAGACTCACAGAAGAAGGCTCATATGGTGCCCGAGACAGCAATATCCTCTTGCAGACAAGACGGCTGGAAGACGATGTATTGAATCTAGACGCAATGCGTGTGTTCTGTCGTTATTAGGAGGCCCTGAAAGTTACAATTAACTATCAGTTTCGCGTCGGATTCGAAAATGTTGACTCACAGGAGACGGACCACATGAAGCCCGAAGCAGCAATATGCCCTTGGAGACCAGTCCGCTGGAGGACGATGTATTGAATCGCGACGTAATTAGAGTTCTCCATCGTCATTAGGAGGCCCTGAACGTTACAATTAACTATCAGTTTTGCGTCGGATTCGAAAATCTAGACTCACAGGATACGGACCACATTGAGCCCCAGGCAGCAATATCCCCTTGTAGACAAGTCGGCTGGAGGTCGATGTATTGAATCTCGACGCGATTTGAGCGTTCCTTCGTCGTTAGGAGGCCCTGAACGTAACAATTAACCATCTGTTTTGCGTCGGAGGCCCTAAACGTTACAATTAACTGGCATTTTTGCGTCGAAATCAAAAATCTACTCGCAGGAGAAGTTCATACGGTGCTCGAGGGAGCAACCGACCCTTGGAGACAAGTCGGCTGGAGGCCGATGTATTGAATCTCGACGCAATTTGAGTGTTCCATCGGCATTACAAGGCCCTGAACGTTACAATTAACTATCATTTTTGCGTCGGATTCGATAATCTAGACTCACAGGAGAACGACCATAAGGTGCCCGAGGCAGCAATAGACCCTTGGAGACAAGTCGGCTGGAGGCCGATGTATTGAATCTCGACGTAAGTTGAGTGTTCCATCGGCATTAGGAGGCCCTGAACGTTACAATTAACTATCATTTTTGCGTCGGATTCGATAATCTACTCACAGGAGAAGTTCATACGGTGCTCGAGACTGCAATATCCCCTTGGATACAAGTCGACTGGAGGTCGATGTATTGACACTCGACGCAATTTGAGTGTTCCATCGTCTTTAGGAGTCCCTGAACGTTACAATTAACTATCATTTATGCGTCGGATTCGAAAATCTAGACTCACAGGAGAACGACCATAAGGTGCCCGAGGCAGCAATAGACCCTTGGAGACAAGTCGGCTGGAAACCGATGTATTGAATCTCGACGCAAATTGAGAGTTCCATCGCCAATAGGAGGCCCTGAACGTGACAATTAACTATCATATTTGCGTCGGATTCGATAATCTAAACTCACAGGAGAACGACCATAAGGTGCCCGAATCAGCAATATCCCCTTGGAGACAAGTCGGCTGGAGGCCGATGTATTGAATCTCGACGCAATTTGAGTGTTCCATCGTCATTAGGAGGCCCTAAACGTTACAATTAACTATCATTTTTGCGTCGGATTCGATAATCTAAACTCACAGGCGAACGACCATAAGGTGCCCGAGGCAGCAACAGACCCTTGGAGACAAGTCGGCTGGAGGACGATGTATTGAATCTCGACGCAATTTGAGTATTCCATCGTTATTACAAGGTCCTGAACGTTACAATTAACTATCATTTTAGCGTCGGATTCGAAAATCTACTCACAGGAGATGTTCATACGGTGCACGAGACAGCAATATACCCCTTGGAGACAAATCGACTGGAGGCCGATGTATTGAATATCGACGCAATTTGAGTGTTCCATCGTCATTAGGAGGCCTTAGACGTTACAATTAACTATCATTTTTGCGTCGGATTCGATAATCTAAACTCACAGGAGAACGACCATAAGGTGCCCGAGGCAGCAACCAACCCTTGGAGACAAGTCGGCTGGAGGCCGATGTATTGAATCTCGACGCAATTTGAGTGTTCCATCGGCATTAGGAGGCCCTGAACGTTACAATTAACTATCATTTTTGCGTCGGATTCGATAATCTAAACTCACAGGAGAAAGACCATAAGGTGCCCGAGGCAGCAAGAGACCCTTGGAGACAAGTCGGCTGGTGGCCGATGTATTGAATCTCGACGCAAATTTAATGTTACATCGTCTTTAGGGGTCCCTGAACGTTACAATTAACTATCATTTGTGCGTCGGATTCGAAAATCTAGACTCACAGGAGAACGACCATAAGGTGCCCGAGGCAGCAATAGACCCTTGGAGACAAGTCGGCTGGAGGTCGATGTATTGAATCTCGACGCAATTTGAGTGTTCCATCGCCAATAGGAGGCCCTGAACGTTACAATTAACTATCAGTTTTTCGTCGGATTCCAAAATCTAGACTCAAAGCAGACGGACCATTTGGTGCCCGAGGCAGCAATATCCCCTCGGAGACAAATCGGCTGGAGGCCGATGTATTGAATCTCGAAGCAATTTGAGTGTTCCATCGTCATTATGAGGCCCTAAACGTTACAATTAACTATCATTTTTGCGTCGGATTCGATAATCTAAACTCACAGGAGAACGACCATAACGTGCCCGAGGCAGCAATAGACCCTTGGAGACACGTTGGCTGGAAACCGATGTATTGATTCTTGACGCAATTTGAGTGTTCCATCGTCATTAGGAGGCCCTGAACGTTACAAATAACAATCATTTTAGCGTCGGATTCGAAAATCTACTCACAGGAGAAGTTCATACGGTGCTCGAGACAGCAATATACCCCGTGGAGACAAATCGACTGGAGGCCGATGTATTGAATCTCGACGCAATTTGAGTGTTCCATCGTCATTACAGGGCCCTGAACATTACAATTAACTATCATTTTAGCGTCGGATTCGAAAATCTACTCACAGGAGAAGTTCATACGGTGCTCGAGGCAGCAATAGACCCTTGGAGACAAGTCGGCTGGAAACCGATGTATTGATTCTTGACGCAATTTGAGTGTTCCATCGTCATTAGGAGGCCCTAAACGTTACAATTAAATATCATTTTTGCGTCGGATTCGATAATCTAAACTCACAGGAGAACGACCATAAGGTGCCCGAGGCAGCAATAGACCCTTGGAGACAAGTCGGCTGGAGGCCGATGTATTGAATCTCGACGCAATTTGAGTGTCCCATCGTCATTAGATGGCCCTGAACGTTACAATTAACAATCAGTTTTGCGTCGGGTTCGAAAATCTAGACTCACAGGAGAAGGACCATGTGGTGCCTGAGGCAGCGATATCCCCTTGGAGACAAGTCGGCTGGAGGCCGATGTATTGAATCTCGACGCAATTTGAGTCTTCTATCGTCATTAGGAGGCCCTAAACGTTACAATTAACTGTCATTTTTGCGTCGGATTCAAAAATCTACTCACAGGAGAAGTTCATACGGTGCTCGAGGCAGCATCAGACCCTTGGAGAAAAGTCGGCTGGAGGCCGATGTATTGAATCTCGACGCAATTTTAGTGTTCCATCGGCATTACTAGGCTCTCAACGTTACAATTAACTATCATTTTTGCGTCGGATTCCATAATCTAAACTCACAGGAGAACGACCATAAGGTGCCCGAGGCAGCAATAGACCCTTGGAGACAAGTCGGCTGGAGGCCGATGTATTGAATCTCGACGTAATTTGAGTGTTCCATCGGCATTAGGAGGCCCTGAACGTTACAATTAACTATCATTTTTGCGTCGGATTCGATAATCTACTCACAGGAGAAGTTCATACGGTGCTCGAGACTGCAATATCCCCTTGGATACAAGTCGAGAGTAGGGCGATGTATTGACTCTCGACGGAATTTGAGTGTTCCATCGTCTTTAGGAGTCCCTGAACGTTACAATTAACTATCATTTATGCGTCGGATTCGAAAATCTAGCCTCACAGGAGAACGACCATAAGGAGCCCGAGGCAGCAATAGACCCTTGGAGACAAGTCGGCTGGAAACCGATGTATTGATTCTTGACGCAATTTGAGTGTTCCATCGTCATTAGGAGGCCTGAACGTTACAATTAACCATCGTTTTTGCGTCGGATTCGAAAACCTAGACTCACAGGAGAACGACCATAAGGTGCCCGAGGCGGCAATAGACTCTTGGAGACAAGTCGGCAGGAGGCCGATGTATTGAATCTCGACGCAATTTGAGTGTTCCATCGTCATTAGGAGGCCCTAAACGTTACAATTAACCATCATTTTTGCGTCGGATTCGATATTCTAAACTCACAGGAGAACGACCATAAGGTGCCCGAGGCAGCAACAGACCCTTGGAGACAAGTCGGCTGGAGGACGATGTATTGAATCTCGACGCAATTTGAGTGTTCCATCGTCATTACAAGGCCCTGAACGTTACAATTAACTATCATTTTAGCGTCGGATTCGAAAATCTACTCACAGGAGAAGTTCATACGGTGCTCGAGACAGCAATATACCCCTTGGAGACAAATCGACTGGAGGCCGATGTATTGAATATCGACGCAATTTGAGTGTTCCATCGTCATTAGGAGGCCCTAAACATTACAATTAACTATCATTTTTGCGTCGGATTCGATAATCTAAACTCACAGGAGAACGACCATAAGGTGCCCGAGGCAGCAACAGACCCTTGGAGACAAGTCGGCTGGAGGCCGATGTATTGAATCTCGACGCAATTTGAGTGTTCCATCGTCGTTACGAGGCCCTAAACGTTACAATTAAATATCATTTTTGCGTCGGATTCGATAATCTAAACTCACAGGAGAACGACCATAAGGTGCCCGAGGCAGCAATAGACCCTTGGAGACAAGTCGGCTGGAGGCCGATGTATTGAATCTCGACGCAATTTGAGTGTCCCATCGTCATTAGATGGCCCTGAACGTTACAATTAACAATCATTTTAGCGTCGGATTCGAAAATCTACTCACAGGAGAAGTTCATACGGTGCTCGAGACAGCAATATACCCCTTGGAGACAAATCGACTGGAGGCCGATGTATTGAATCTCGACGCAATTTGAGAGTTCCATCGTCATTACAGGGCCCTGAACATTACAATTAACTATCATTTTAGCGTCGGATTCGAAAATCTACTCACAGGAGAAGTTCATACGGTGCTCGAGGCAGCAATAGACCCTTGGAGACAAGTCGGCTGGAAACCGATGTATTGATTCTTGACGCAATTTGAGTGTTCCATCGTCATTAGGAGGCCCTAAACGTTACAATTAAATATCATTTTTGCGTCGGATTCGATAATCTAAACTCACAGGAGAACGACCATAACGTGCCCGAGGCAGCAATAGACCCTTGGAGACAAGTCGGCTGGAGGCCGATGTATTGAATCTCGACGCAATTTGAGTGTCCCATCGTCATTAGATGGCCCTGAACGTTACAATTAACAATCAGTTTTGCGTCGGGTTCGAAAATCTAGACTCACAGGAGAAGGACCATGTGGTGCCTGAGGCAGCGATATCCCCTTGGAGACAAGTCGGCTGGAGGCCGATGTATTGAATCTCGACGCAATTTGAGTCTTCTATCGTCATTAGGAGGCCCTAAACGTTACAATTAACTGTCATTTTTGCGTCGGATTCAAAAATCTACTCACAGGAGAAGTTCATACGGTGCTCGAGGCAGCATCAGACCCTTGGAGAAAAGTCGGCTGGAGGCCGATGTATTGAATCTCGACGCAATTTTAGTGTTCCATCGGCATTACTAGGCTCTCAACGTTACAATTAACTATCATTTTTGCGTCGGATTCCATAATCTAAACTCACAGGAGAACGACCATAAGGTGCCCGAGGCAGCAATAGACCCTTGGAGACAAGTCGGCTGGAGGCCGATGTATTGAATCTCGACGTAATTTGAGTGTTCCATCGGCATTAGGAGGCCCTGAACGTTACAATTAACTATCATTTTTGCGTCGGATTCGATAATCTACTCACAGGAGAAGTTCATACGGTGCTCGAGACTGCAATATCCCCTTGGATACAAGTCGAGAGTAGGGCGATGTATTGACTCTCGACGGAATTTGAGTGTTCCATCGTCTTTAGGAGTCCCTGAACGTTACAATTAACTATCATTTATGCGTCGGATTCGAAAATCTAGACTCACAGGAGAACGACCATAAGGAGCCCGAGGCAGCAATAGACCCTTGGAGACAAGTCGGCTGGAGGACGATGTATTGAATCTCGACGCAATTTGAGTGTTCCATCGTCATTACAAGGCCCTGGACGTTACAATTAACTATCATTTTAGCGTCGGATTCGAAAATCTACTCACAGGAGAAGTTCATACGGTGCTCGAGACTGCAATATCCCCTTGGATCCAAGTCGAGTGTAGGGCGATGTATTGACTCTCGACGCAATTTGAGTGTTCCATCGTCATTAGGAGGCCCTAAACGTTACAATTAACCATCATTTTTGCGTCGGATTCGATATTCTAAACTCACAGGAGAACGACCATAAGGTGCCCGAGGCAGCAACAGACCCTTGGAGACAAGTCGGCTGGAGGACGATGTATTGAATCTCGACGCAATTTGAGTGTTCCATCGTCATTACAAGGCCCTGAACGTTACAATTAACTATCATTATAGCGTCGGATTCGAAAATCTACTCACAGGAGAAGTTCATACGGTGCTCGAGACAGCAATATACCCCTTGGAGACAAATCGACTGGAGGCCGATGTATTGAATATCGACGCAATTTGAGTGTTCCATCGTCGTTACGAGGCCCTAAACGTTGCAATTAACTATCATTTTTGCGTCGGATTCGATAATCTAAACTCACAGGAGAACGACCATAAGGTGCCCGAGGCGGCAACAGACCCTTGGAGACAAGTCGGCTGGAGGCCGATGTATTGAATCTCGACGCAATTTGAGAGTTCCATCGTCATTAGGAGGCCCTGAACGTTACAATTAACTATCATTTTTGCGTCGGATTTGAAAATCTAGACTCACAGGAGAACGACCATAAGGTGCCCGAGGCAGCAACAGACCCTTGGAGACAAGTCGGCTGGAGGACGATGTATTGAATCTCGACGCAATTTGAGTCATCTATCGTCATTAGGAGGCCCTAAACGTTACAATTAACTGTCATTTTTGCGTCGAATTCAAAAATCTACTCGCAGGAGAAGTTCATACGGTGCTCGAGGCAGCAACAGACCCTCGGAGACAAGTCGGCTGGAAACCGATGTATTGAATCTCGACGCAATTTGAGTGTTCCATCGTCATTACAAGGCCCTTAACGTTACAATTAACTATCATTTTAGCGTCGGATTCGAAAGTCTACTCACAGGAGAAGTTCATACGGTGCTCGTGACAGAAATATACCAATTGGAGACAAATCGACTGGAGGCCGATGTATTGAATCTCGACGCATTTTGAGTGTTCCATCGTCATTACAAGGCCCTGAACATTACAAATAACTATCATTTTTGCGTCGGATTCGATAATCTACTCACAGGAGAAGTTCATACGGTGCTCGAGACTGCAATATCCCTTTGGATACAAGTCGAGAGGAGGTCGATGTATTGACTCTCGACGGAATTTGAGTGTTCCATCGTCTTTAGGAGTCCCTGAACGTTACAATTAACTATCATTTATGCGTCGGATTCGAAAATCTAGACTCACAGGAGAACGACCATAAGGTGCGGGAGGCAGCAATAGACCATTGGAGACAAGTCGGCTGGAAACCGATGTATTGAATCTCGACGCAATTTGAGAGTTCCATCGCCAATAGGAGGCCCTGAACGTTACAATTAACTATCATTTTTGCGTCGGATTCGAAAATCTAGACTTACAAAAGAATGACCATAAGGTGCCCGAGACAGCATTAGACCCTTGGAGACAAGTCGGCTGGAGGACGATGTATTAAATCTCGACGAAATTTGAGTGTCCCATCGTCAGTAGGAGGCCCTAAACGTTACAATTAACTATCATTTTTGCGTCGGATTCGATAATCTAAACTCACAGGAGAACGACCATAAGGTGCCCGAGGCAGCAACAGACCCTTGGAGACAAGTCGGCTGGAGGCCGATTTATTGAATCTCGACGCAATTTGAGTGTTCCATCGTCATTACAAGGCCCTGAACGTTACAATTAACTATCATTTTTGCGTCGGATTCGAAAATCTAGACTCACAAGAGAATGACCATAAAGCGCCCGAGGCAGCGACAGACCCTTGGAGGCAAGTCGGCTGGAGACCGATGTATTGAATCTCGACGCAATTTGAGTGTTCCATCGGCATTAGGAGGCCCTGAACGTGACAATTAACTATCATATTTGCGTCGGATTCGATAATCTAAACTCACAGGAGAAGGACCATGTGGTGCCCGAGGCTGCGATATCCCCTTGGAGACAAGTCCGCTGGAGGCCGATGTATTGAATCTCGACGCAATTTGAGTCATCTATCGTCATTAGGAGGCCATAAACGTTACAATTAACTGTCATTTTTGCGTCGAATTCAAAAATCTACTCGCAGGAGAAGTTCATACGGTGCTCGAGGCAGCAACAGACCCTTGGAGACAAGTCGGCTGGAAACCGATGTATTGAATCTCGACGCAATTTGAGTGTTCCATCGTCATTACAAGGCCCTTAACGTTACAATTAACTGTCATTTTAGCGTCGGATTCGAAAGTCTACTCACAGGAGAAGTTCATACGGTGCTCGAGACAGCAATATACCCCTTGGAGACAAATCGACTGGAGGCCGATGTATTGAATCTCGACGCATTTTGAGTGTTCCATCGTCATTACAAGGCCCTGAACATTACAAATAACTATCATTTATGCGTCGGATTCGAAAATCTAGACTCACAGGAGAACGACCATAAGGTGCCCGAGGCAGCAATAGACCCTTGGAGACAAGTCGGCTGGAAACCGATGTATTGAATCTCGACGCAATTTGAGAGTTCCATCGCCAATGGGAGGCCCTGAACGTTACAATTAACTATTATTTTTGCGTCGGATTCGAAAATCTAGACTTACAAAAGAACGACCATAAGGTGCCCGAGGCAGCATTAGACCCTTGGAGACAAGTCGGCTGGAGGCCGATGTATTGAATCTCGACGCAATTTGAGTGTTCCATCGTCATTAGGAGGCCCTAAACGTTACAATTAACTATCATTTTTGCGTCGGATTCGATAATCTAAACTCACAGGAGAACGACCATAAGGTGCCCGAGGCACCAATATCCCCTTGGAGACAAGTCGGCTGGAGGCCGATGTATTGAATCTCGACGCAATTTGAGTGTTCCATCGTCATTAGGAGGCCCTAAAGGTTACAATTAACTATCATTTTTGCGTCGGAATCGATAATCTAAACTCACAGGAGAACGACCATAAGGTGCCCGAGGCAGCAACCAACCCTTGGAGACAAGTCGGCTGGAGGCCGATGTATTGAATCTCGACGCAATTTGAGTGTTCCATCGTCATTAGGAGGCCCTAAACGTTACAATTAACTATCATTTTTGCGTCGGATTCGATAATCTAAACTCAAAGGAGAACGACCATAAGGTGCCCGAGGCAGCAACAGACCCTTGGAGAGAAGTCGGCTGGAGGCTGATGTATTGAATCTCGACGCAATTTGAGTGTTCCATCGTCATTACAAGGCCCTGAACGTTACAATTAACTATCATTTTTGCGTCGGATTCGAAAATCTAGACTCACAGGGGAAGGATCATATTGTGCCCGAGACAGCAATATCCCCTTGGAGACAAGTCGGCTAGAGGCCGATGTATTGAATGTCGACGCAATTTGAGTGTTCCATCGTCATTAGGATACCCTGAACGTTACAATTAACTATCAGTTTCGCGTCGGATTCGAAAATCTATACTCACAGGAGAACGACCATAAGGTGACCGAGGCAGCAATAGACCCTTGGAGACAAGTCGGCTGGAAGCCGATGTATCGAATCTCGACGCAATTTGAGTGTTCCATCGTCACTAGGAGGCCCTAAACGTTACAATTAACTAACATTTTTGCGTCGGATTCGATAATCTATACTCACAGGAGAACGACCATAAGGTGCCCGAGGCAGCAACAGACCGTTGGAGACAAGTCGGCTGGAGGCCGATGTATTGAATCTCGACGCAATTTGAGTGTTCCATCGTCATTACAAGGCCCTGAACGTTACAATTAACTATCATTTTTGCGTCGGATTCGTAAATCTAGACTCACAGTGCAACACCACAGCTCTTATGCTGTATGGATTCATTTTGCTTTATTTAATGTTACATTGTTGATCGCCTGTGAATGTGTTCAAATCGATAGCATAAAATTGTGTATTCTTTTCTTTGTCAAACCTTTGATGTCGTGATTTGATTCTATGCAAAGTAGTGTATCTGCAATTTGTATTCTTTGTCCCATTTGGAGGGAACAGAACTTGTTGTATGTAATCGTAATTTTGTGTGAATAATTTTTTGTAGAAGTGTCAATATGTGAAAATGTTCTGTTTTATTTAATGTAGTTGTTTGCTGTTATGTAAATTGCTGATCCTCACTTAGGGTTCTTAGTTAGTTTGTATGTAAATGGTGTAGTGGTTCCCCTCTGGAACGGAAATGCGTAGCACGCGCAAATTGTGGTTGGCATAGGTGGAAAAGGTGGAACTGATAGTCGGAGACGAGCCACTAGTCGGGAAGGAGCTACCAGTCTGTGCACTGTCAATGTAAAGCTGCATATCATGCTGATTCAGAGAGAGGCTTTTACTGCTTCTTTCCAATGCCTCGGATGGGTGGATAAATAGCTGGATCTATTCTGGAATTTGTATGAATCATCGCCATGAAGATACGATAAAGTCCGGCAATTCTACCTGTAATTCCACCTACCAACATGCAGTTGCCACCACATTGCGCAATCACTGTAACGTAATACTATATTGATGTACAGTGAAGGATCAGCCTAATGGATGTGTTAGTGTGCTGAAATATAAGGTAATTCATATCGGAATTTATTTACCTACCTTGATTTTACTCCTCATCATAACACCTCTCAGGGTCCACTCCGTTTGAAGTAAAGTGATTACCGAGTGTCCTTACTGAAAGTACGTTGAAGCCTAGAGCTTTGTTAAATAATGCCTCTTGAACTTATTAGAAAGATAGTTAAAGCTAAGGTGGTAACAGAGTGAGTTAAAGCAAATGTTATTTGTCCAATAATAATTTTCCTATTGAAACTGTTATTTAAAGTGCTGTTACCAACTTCAAACTTTAGGCTGAGTCTTATAAAGTAAATGATCACGTTGTTGTCTGTAGTAAATTCTAAAAAGGAGAGTCAATTCCTTGCAATTTTGTCAACATTGTGTTTCGTTGTAGTAAAAGTGAGAAAGCTGCAGTTGTGAAACGTTACATTCTCATGTATGCCAAGTGTTTGTCTCCCTTGTGTGCATATTAACAGTATAAAGACCACTCAGTTTGTGTAAACCCTGAAAGTGGTAGTGTTTTTCTGTACGTGTTATAATTTTGAAAATAGTTCCTGCTGCTCTAACTGTTAGCTTCAATCTTAAAACATATGTGTGTTAGAGTTCATTGCACTCGCGTGTTGCTAAGTCTAGGTTGTGTCTGTTGTGTTGTCCATTATAGTTACTTATACCTACTTTCATAAACGAGAATGTTAACCTTTCTCTTGCCTAATTAGGCTGGCGACCGTTTCCCTTATTCTAGGAATAGTATAGCTAGGCAAAATTTTGTTTGTCACTATTCCAATATTAACGTAATTCTGACTCTCATTTCCGATAAGCCACTTCCATTAGGAACAATACGGTCAACTTAACAAAATTCCTCTCAGAGGGTAACACTGCTCTGTTGCTTTGTGCCATAGTTACTTTTACAAAATTGTTTTATGTTACAACCTGCTTCTGGCATTGAGGTTATGGTACAATAGTTAGCAGAGAGGGGAGTGTTATACGTGGCGCCGCATGACAGGACGTTGTTCAGTTTGCACCTACAGATGGAAAAAATTATAAGTAGTTAGCATTTTACAAACATTGAGTGAACATAAAACGTCCAGCGGCACGAACCTGTACATTACCTGCCAGAACTGGTAGTGAAAGTTCAGTTTAAATTAAAAATAAAACGTGTCAGTACTTAATAATAGCTAAAATGGGCAGGAAACTAGAAAGAAATCTAGACACGCGAGAGCAGAATGCAACCGAGAGCAGTTCAAGCAACACACCAACAGATGGCATGACGCGCGAGTTAAATTACGTACGTTATCACGCGGACGTTAATAAACAGATCGAAGCTATGTGTGTAGCGCGTAATAAGCAAGACAATGTAGGCGATGTTGTCGAAGACAGTGGCTATGCTGATGAATCGAGGGATATGTTTGAATCACCAAAAACTGAAAGGAAAGTAGAACCTGCACACGGAAATGCAGCAGAACATAAAAGTGAAAAGAATTCAGATATGATAAATTTGTTAAAAGTGTTGTCTGCACAAATTACAGCACTGGGACAACAAAATGTAGAACAAAGACAGCAATTTGCTGCACAAAATGACAATATTAATGCACAAATTGCAGCACAGGGGCAGTTAATTGCAACACAGGGGAGTGATATTAGCAAACAAATGCAAGAGCAAGGCAAAAAACTTAGTAAACAGATTGAGAAAGTTGATGTAAAAGTAGACATTGTGAGTAATGAAATTAAAAACCTTAAAAGCGAAATTACTGTCATCAATGGCAATATTGACAACATACAGGGACAAGTTGATGACATTAACGAAAGATTTGACTCTGAAATAATTAAAATTCAAGATCAGATAGAACCCTTAGTCTGTACTAAAGTGGATGAAAAGGTATTCGGTATTAAATCCGAAATACAAACCGAATGTAACGCAGAATTTGCCCAGATTAAACAATCTGTAACAGAAACAAGCAGAGCTCTAACCAAACAGATTCTTACTTGCGAAAAGAAGTGTGAACATAACACTTCACAAATCCATGGCAAAATGTATGACTTGGAAAGAAAAATACAAACCGGACCTACACATTTTACTGAAAAAATGCCTTTCAGTAAAATATTAGAGGGCGAGGAAAAATTCGACCCAGCAAAGAGACATAACGGATGGCAACCATTAGACTTTGTAAAGAATTGCGAAAGAAATTTTCCTGAATATTTGACTGACCAGAAAAAAATTAATGTTGTAATCAGTGCATTAACGGGAGACGCAAAAAGGTGGGGGTTAAATCTTGATACTAACCAGATGTCTTTTGAAACCTTCAAACAAAAATTTATTGACGAATACTGGTCAGAACAAAAACAAGACCAGTTGTGGCGTGAATTTCTAATGGCCAGACTGTATGATGTCAGAGGTAGGCAAACCATGAAAGAATTTTGCGAATCATGGTACAGAAAACTGATACATTTGAAGGCTAGAAGAACTGAAGCTGAGATCGTTTTGGTTCTTTGGCAGAAACTGCCTGAGGATTCGAAACGATATGTTGGGAGTACACACAGTAGTTTTTCTGCGTTCTTGGAAAGGGTAGAAGATGAAGATCATTGGCGAAGAAATCGCGAGTACCGTCCCCATAATAGCAATAATTATTCGCGAGAAAGTAATGACCAAGCTGAACGACAGGAAAACGGTAGATTTCGTGTAAACACGATTCAAAGAGGTCGTGCGAGAGGTAGAGGAAATTATACGACGCGCGGCAGAGGATACATAGCACGGAATTCCCAAACTAGAGACGAAATGGAAAACTAAAAACCGCGTGTGTTACGGGCCGGATTCACGCGGAAACCGGTTTTGGGCCCAAAGAAAAGATGTCAAATATTAGATTCGAGAAGGAAAAATGTAAACTACGGGGCAGAAAGGTTAAGGACGCACCTATAGCAGACGGGCGCGGAGTGATACATAGTGGCGTTTCCAGTGCTAAGTCACGTGACCGTTCGTGCTCGGGCCAGCCGTTGCCGAAGCAGCGTACATTGCACTTGGCAGCAGACACAAATGGCAGACGGCGGAACAAGATGGCTGCCGTAGAGAGAAACAGAAGAGGCGGGATCGGACACTTCCGATGGCCGGTTTCAGTAGTAGATGAATGTAGAGATGAAAATAAAGTTAATATGTCATATGATAATGATAACTCGGTATCGGAATCGTGCGAAAAGACTTCAGTAAAGAATGAAAGGGAGATAGTAAACGCGAATGAAAAAGAGAATATTGATATTGTTAATAATGTATATGAGGTACAAGACGTAGATGTGGTGGAGGTTGTGATGAATAAAGAGGAAAGGGAGGTAGAATATGCCACGCAAAAGACGTGTGCACAATTAATAATAGGCAAAAATGAGGTAGAGGAGGACGTTAGTAATCATGACTTTATAAGCAGTGCAGACGAAATTGTTGTTAATGGAAAGGTGTTCTGTGATTATAATGCAGAAGAGTCTAGTAGGAATTTCGCACGATTACCTGAGAATGACAACAAAGGGGAAAATGAAATGAAAGTTATCGAAGTATGTGACGATTATACTAAGTATGAAGTTAAGGCTGAAATCGTTCAAAGTGATATAACAGAAGTGCCTGACTGTCCAAACGATGTGCATTGTGTAGAAAATGAGTCGGAAAACGAAGTGACTGAAACATCTAGTGATAATCTGCCTCACTGTCTAAAAGTTGCTTTCCTCCTGGAACCTGATGACGAAAATGAAATCAGTGATAGTTCAGATAATGAAGGGTATATGAATACAGATAAGAATGAATATACCAACTTTCCCTATTGTTCAAAAGTCGAGTACTTAAGTAATTCTGATGGTGAGGAAAAGAGTAGTGATGACTCCAGTGAAGATGAATTCTCAGGTGTAAATGAAAGTGAATATACTTTTACTGAAAGAGGGTATGAGAAAATTAGTAACATTTTTCCAAAGCAAGATACAGGAAGTAGAACTGGGCCAAAACCGAATGAATTATTTAGTAATGTAACACAGGGGCATAATTTGCAGGAACCTCCAGATGATACTATACTGGGGCAAGCCTTAACAAATGTTTTGAAAGAGTGTGAATCACAGGAACAAAAAGAACCTCATGATAACACTATATTGGGGCAAGCTTTAACTAATGTTTTGAGTAAGTGTGAGGCACAGGAACAAAAAGAACCACCTGATAAAATAATAGCAGAGCAGGAGATGTTGTACCTTGCTAAAGACTTTGAAATTCCTAAACCTAAAAAGCCACCTGATGAAACAAAACGTTGGCAAGATCTGAATAGGTTAGTGAAAGATGTAGAAAGTAGGAGGCCTAAAAAGCCACCAGACTTAGTAACTGTTTTATGAACCATAAAAGACTGCCTTGTTAATAAAGAGACTGGAGGCAGGGTGCTGTATTTGTATATATGTTGTTAATATAATGCATGACTTTATT
Source organism: Schistocerca americana (assembly GCF_021461395.2). Classification (NCBI taxonomy): domain Eukaryota; kingdom Metazoa; phylum Arthropoda; class Insecta; order Orthoptera; family Acrididae; genus Schistocerca; species Schistocerca americana. The sequence continues at coordinate 772,935,046 of NC_060123.1, forward strand.
ATTATTATTATATCTGAGTGTTACCTGAAAGTCGATTATTGTTTTGTTGACCTTTAGGCCTGTGGCAGTTTGTTGCTTATTTTCTATAGTGTACTGTTTAAGTTTGCTTAGAAACTGTTCATTTTCAATTGAATACTTACTGTTGCCAGTCTAATTATGATGAGAGGGTCATGTAGTGTGAGAAACATGAAAACTTTATGAATAAATATGCTTATGGTAACTTAATGAAAGTGCAAAGAACTCTTCAAGATAATAATTAATTTCTAATATACTTAAAATTCAGAAAGGGCTTATGTTTGCAGTATGTGGTTTACTTAAAGATACATGTCCTCAGAAGAGGGTTATTAACCCTCAGGGGGCAATGCACTCTTTGCATTGTCAGGTGCCTGACGAGCACCAGGGACCCGAGTCGTTGCTAGCACTACTTCCATTTCTTTTCGTGCTGCCAACCTTCCTCTTCATCATTCAGAACTTTTACTATCTTCTTTCCTTCTTCTCTATCAGAGTGTATTGAATAGTGTGGCAATGATGTAAGATATTGTGTATTGTTTGTGGACAAGTAAATGGAAAAATAATATGGGTACACTAGAAAATGGCAAAGAATAATGAAAATATAGTGGGTACTGTAAAGGAAAAATGAAATTAAAAAGTAATTGGAAAGAGAAATATGGATGAGAAAAGGTAAGAATATTGAAAAGAAAAGGTAAATGAATGCCATAATATAATGAAATGTAAATGTTTTTGAAAAAGAAAGGGGCAAATATGGTGTTGAAAAACTGTATATGTGTTTAAAACTGAGGAGATGAACCTGGCTAAGGTATGTGTAAAGTAGATGTGAGGTATGTGTCTAGTGCCAGCAAAAGAGTTGGCAGAAATCACTTGCAATAGGATATGAAATTATTGTCCTGATCTTGATGTATGTAATGACCTAACTGTGTGTGGAAAAGCAATGATAAAGGAGTAGTAAGAAATACTTTATCCTAACTTGATCCTGAATATGACATTTAATTCTTTCTCGATTAATGTACATGTTACCTGATTGTGTCATTTGAAAAGAAATGGTTTTGTTACCAGTGTCTAATTGCTGTTTCAAAGTTACAGGTTTCATGTTTTATACCACTAATGCAAATTTTACCAAAAGTGTGTCAGAATGATAAAAAACCTGGAAATGATGACAATAAACTGCTCAAAAATATGTTGATGGGCAGTAAAACAAGACAAAATAATAAAAATGCTGTGGTCCTGATGCTAAGGACTACAAAATATACGATGTGAGCAGTAACCAAAGGACTTGCCATTGTGGGGCAAGGAGCTGATAAGTGGTCATGAACTGCCAAACCTAGAGGATGGGGCAGTGTGTCAATTTAAAAATGTGTTTTTTGTGTATTCTTAATCTAAATTGTGTTTTTGTGTCTAAATGTGTATGTAAAAAGACTGCTAAACCAATAATGGGTAGAATGTGTAACATGGACTGCTAGTGCTGAGGCAAGCAGTGAATTAAGTTAGGTTTTTTTGAGCAATATGTTATAAACTGACTATTCTTATTGAAGTCAGTGAAAAGTTATTATAAAATGTATAAGGAATCTTATTTAAATGGATGTAGATGTTTTTGATACTAGGTTTTTTGAAATAACGTAAAGTTTTGGACTGCCTTGTTTTGAAACACAGCAGTGATGATTAAAGATAGGCTCTGAATATGTTAGTATGTTTATGTGTAACAAATATTTTGGACTGCTATTAATGAAGAGCAGCTTTAAAGTTAATTATTTTGAAACAACCTTGCAAAGTTACTTTGGTATTTAAGGAGTCAGTTGGAAAAGGTTTCTCATAGTTGTTTGTATAATTAATTGTGCATATCCGGATGCAAACTGAAATTTTCAATATTTCATTAATTGCTGAACCTTGTAAAATATACTGTGATCATTAATATGCTTGTGTGTCTGTGAAATTTTACATTCCTCTATAATTATTGAGAGACAAAATTCTGTTTTGCTAACTTAGAATGTCCTGTGTTATTGTATATGTGTTTAAATTTTTTTTCATATTATTTAAAGGCTTTTCCTATTCTACTTATATGTAGATGAGTTTGTGTGCTGATTGCCTATTAATTGAACTATGTGTGTATGAAAGATATTTTGTGTAATGATGAAAATTAGTTTCCTTAAACCAGTGTGAAATTGAAAATTGCTTTAGATATTTTACTTTGAAAATATTTTGGAAGAAATACATGCAATTTCTTAGTGTATATACTGTATATTTGTAATGTGTGTGTGTGTTTTTTTTATCTTCCAACTGAAGTTGGATGGAATAATTTTTTTTTTTTTTGCAGCCAGCACCACTTAGGTGTTATGGATGTTTCCTTGAAGTATCCCTGATGGGAAACTTCAACGAAACATGGGGCATGTGTAACACCACAGCTCTTATGCTGTATGGATTCATTTTGCTTTATTTAATGTTACATTGTTGATCGCCTGTGAATGTGTTCAAATCGATAGCATAAAATTGTGTATTCTTTTCTTTGTCAAACCTTTGATGTCGTGATTTGATTCTATGCAAAGTAGTGTATCTGCAATTTGTATTCTTTGTCCCATTTGGAGGGAACAGAACTTATTGTATGTAATTGTAATTTTGTGTGAATAATTTTTTGTAGAAGTGTCAATATGTGAAAATGTTCTGTTTTATTTAATGTAGTTGTTTGCTGTTATGTAAATTGCTGATCCTCACTTAGGGTTCTTAGTTAGTTTGTATGTAAATGGTGTAGTGGTTCCCCTCTGGAACGGAAATGCGTAGCACGCGCAAATTGTGGTTGGCATAGGTGGAAAAGGTGGAACTGATAGTCAGTCGGAGACGAGCCACTAGTCGGGAAGGAGCTACCAGTCTGTGCACTGTCAATGTAAAGCTGCATATCATGCTGATTCAGAGAGAGGCTTTTACTGCTTCTTTCCAATGCCTCGGATGGGTGGATAAATAGCTGGATCTATTCTGGAATTTGTATGAATCATCGCCATGAAGATACGATAAAGTCCGGCAATTCTACCTGTAATTCCACCTACCAACATGCAGTTGCCACCACATTGCGCAATCACTGTAACGTAATACTGTATTGATGTACAGTGAAGGATCAGCCTAATGGGTGTGTTAGTGTGCTGAAATATAAGGTAATTCATATCGGAATTTATTTACCTACCTTGATTTTACTCCTCATCATAACACCTCTCAGGGTCCACTCCGTTTGAAGTAAAGTGATTACCGAGTGTCCTTACTGAAAGTACGTTGAAGCCTAGAGCTTTGTTAAATAATGCCTCTTGAACTTATTAGAAAGATAGTTAAAGCTAAGGTGGTAACAGAGTGAGTTAAAGCAAATGTTATTTGTCCAATAATAATTTTCCTATTGAAACTGTTATTTAAAGTGCTGTTACCAACTTCAAACTTTAGGCTGAGTCTTATAAAGTAAATGATCACGTTGTTGTCTGTAGTAAATTCTAAAAAGGAGAGTCAATTCCTTGCAATTTTGTCAACATTGTGTTTCGTTGTAGTAAAAGTGAGAAAGCTGCAGTTGTGAAACGTTACATTCTCATGTATGCCAAGTGTTTGTCTCCCTTGTGTGCATATTAACAGTATAAAGACCACTCAGTTTGTGTAAACCCTGAAAGTGGTAGTGTTTTTCTGTACGTGTTATAATTTTGAAAATAGTTCCTGCTGCTCTAACTGTTAGCTTCAATCTTAAAACATATGTGTGATAGAGTTCATTGCACCCGCGTGTTGCTAAGTCTAGGTTGTGTCTGTTGTGTTGTCCATTATAGTTACTTATACCTACTTTCATAAACGAGAATGTTAACCTTTCTCTTGCCTAATTAGGCTGGCGACCGTTTCCCTTATTCTAGGAATAGTATAGCTAGGCAAAATTTTGTTTGTCACTGTTCCAATATTAACGTAATTCTGACTCTCATTTCCGATAAGCCACTTCCATTAGGAACAATACGGTCAACTTAACAAAATTCTTCTCAGAGGGTAACACTGCTCTGTTGCTTTGTGCCATAGTTACTTTTAAAAAATTGTTTTATGTTACACCCTGCTTCTGGCATTGAGGTTATGGTACAATAGTTAGCAGAGAGGGGAGTGTTATAACAGGAGAACGACCATTAGGTGCCCGAGGCAGCAATAGACCCTTGGAGACAAGTCGGCTGGAGGACGATGTATTGAATCTCGACGCAATTTGAGAGTTCCATCGTCATTAGGAGGCCCCGAACGTTACAGTTAACTATCATTTTTGCGTCGGATTCGATAATCTAAAGTCACAGGAGAACGACCATAAGGTGCCCGAGGCAGCAATAGACCCTTGGAGACCAGTCGGCTGGAGGCCGATGTATTGAATCTCGACGCAATTTGAGTGTTCCATCGGCATTAGGAGGCCCTGAACGTTGCAGTTAACTATCATTTTAACGTCGGATTCGATAATCTAAACTCACAGGAGAACGACTATAAGGTGCCCGAGGCAGCAACAGACCCTTGGAGACAAGTCGGCTGGAGGCCGATGTATTGAATCTCGACGCAATTTGAGTGTTCCATCGTCATTAGAAGGCCCTGAACGTTACAATTAACTATCATTTTTGCGTCGGATTCGCAAACCTAGACTCACAAGAGAACGACCATAAGGTGCCCGAGGCAGCAATAGACCCTTGGAGACAAGTCGGCTGGAGGTCGATGTATTGGATCGCGACGCAATTTGAGTGTTCCATCGGCATTAGGAGACCCTGAACGTTACAGTTAACCATCAGTTTTTCGTCGGATTTGAAAATCTAGACTCACAGCAGACAGACCATTTGGTGCCCGAGGCAGCAATATCCCCTTGGAGACAAATCGGCTGGAGGACGATGTATTGAATCTCGACGCAATTTGAGTCTTCTATCGTCATTAGGAGGCCCTGAACGTTACAATTAACTATCATTTTTGGGTCGGATTTGAAAATCTAGACTCACAGGAGAAGGATCATATTGTGCCCGAGACAGCAATATCCCCTTGGAGACAAGTCGGCTGGAGGCCGATGTATTGAATCTCGTGACAATATGAGTGTTCCATCGGCACTAGGAGGCCCTGAACGTTACAATTAACTGTCATTTTTGCGTCGGATTCGATAATATAAACTCACAGGAGAACGACCATAAGGTGCCCGAGACAGCAATATCCCCTTGGAGACAAGTCCGCTGGAGGCCGATGTATTGAATCTCGACGCAATTTGAGTGTTCCATCGTCATTAGAAGGCCCTGAACGTTACAATTAACTATCATTTTTGCGACGGATTCGAAAATCTAGACTCACAGGAGAACGACCATAAGGTGCCCGAGGCAGCAATAGACCCTTGGAGACAAGTCGGCTGGAGGCCGATGTATTGAATCTCGACGCAATTTGAGTGTTCCATCGGCACTAGGAGGCCCTGAACGTTACAATTACAATTAACTATCATTTTTGCGTCGGATTCGATAATCTAAACTCACAGGAGAACGACCATAAGGTGCCCGAGGCAGCAATAGACCCTTGGAGACAAGTCGGCTGGAGGCCGATGTATTGAATCTCGACGGATTTTTAATGTTACATCTCTTTAGGAGTCCCTGAACGTTACAATCAACTATCATTTATTCGTCGGATTCGAAAATCTTGACTCACAGGAGAACGACCATAAGGTGCCCGTGGCAGCATTACACCCTTGGAGACAAGTCGCCTGGAGGACGATGTATTGGATCGCGACGCAATTTCAGTGTTCCATCGTCATTAGGAGGCCCTGAATGTTACAATTAACTATCAGTTTTTCGTCGGATTCAAAATTTAGACTCACAGCAGACGGACCATTTGGTGCCCGAGGCAGCAATATCCCCTTGGAGACAAATCGGCTGGAGGACGATGTATTGAATCTCGACACAATTTGAGTCTTCTATCGTCATTAGGAGGCGCTGAACGTTACAATTCACTATCATTTTTGCGTCGGATTCGAAAATCTTTACTCACAGGAGAAGGATCATATTGTGCCCGAGACTGCAATATCCCCTTGGATACAAGTCGACTGGAGGTCGATGTATTGACTCTCGACGCAATTTGAGTGTTCCATCGTCTTTAGGAGTCCCTGAACGTTACAATTAACTATCATTTATGCGTCGGATTCGAAAATCTAGACTCACAGGAGAACGAACATAAGGTGCCCGAGGCAGCAATAGACCCATGGAGACAAGTCGGCTGGAGGTCGATGTATTGAATCTCGACGCAATTTGAGTGTTCCATCGCCAATAGGAGGCCCTGAACGTTACAATTAACTATCATTTTTTCGTCGGATTCGAAAATCTAGACTCACAGCAGACGGACCATTTGGTGCCCGAGGCAGCAATATCCCCTCGGAGACAAATCGGCTGGAGGACGATGTATTGAATCTCGACGCAATTTGAGTCTTTTATCGTCATTAGGAGGCGCTGAACGTTTTAATTCACTATCATTTTTGCGTCGGATTCGAAAATCTAGACTCACAGGAGAAGGATCATATTGTGCCCGAGACAGCAATATCCCCTTGGAGACAAGTCGGCTGGAGGCCGATGTATTGAATCTCGACGCAATTTGAGTGTTCCATCGTCATTAGGAGGCCCTAAACGTTACAATCATTTTTGCGTCGGATTCGATAATCTAAACTCACAGGAGAACGACCATAACGTGCCCGAGGCAGCAATAGACCCTTGGAGACAAGTCGGCTGGAAACCGATGAATTGATTCTAGACGCAATTTGAGTGTTCCATCGTCATTAGGAGGCCCTGAACGTTACAATTAACAATCATTTTAGCGTCGGATTCGAAAATCTACTCACAGGAGAAGTTCATACGGTGCTCGAGACAGCAATATACCCCTTGGAGACAAATCGACTGGAGGCCGACGTATTGAACATCGACGCAATTTGAGTGTTCCATCGTCATTAGGTCGCCCTGAACGTTATAATGAACTATCAGTTTTGCGTCGGATTCGAAAATCTAGACTTACAAGAGAACGACCATAGGGGGCCCGAGGCAGCATTAGACCCTTGGAGACAAGTCGGCTGGAGGACGATGTATTGGATCGCGACGCAATTTGAGTGTTCCATCGTCATTAGGTCGCCCTGAACGTTACAATTAACTATCATTTTTGCGTCGGATTCGATAATCTAAACTCACAGGAGAACGACCATAACGTGCCCGAGGCAGCAATATCCCCTTGGAGACAAGTCGGCTGGAGGCCGATGTATTGAATCTCGACGCAATTTGAGTGTTTCATCGTCATTAGGAGGCCCTAAACGTTACAATTAACTATCATTTTTACGTCGGATTCGATAATCTAAACTCACAGGAGATTGACCATAAGGTGCCCGAGGCAGCAACAGACCCTTGGAGGCAAATCGGCTGGAGGCCGATGTATTGAATCTCGTCGCAATTTGAGTGTTCCATCGTCATTACAACGCCCTTAAAGTTACAATTAACTATCATTTTAGCGTCGGATTCGAAAATCTACTCACAGGAGAAGTTCATACGGTGCTCGAGACAGCAATATACCCCTTGGAGACAAATCGACTGGAGGCCGATGTATTGAATCTCGACGCATTTTGAGTGTTCCATCGTCATTACAAGGCCCTGAACATTACAATTAACTATCATTTTTGCGTCGGATTCGATAATCTACCCACAGGAGATGTTCATACTGTGCTCGAGACTGCAATATCCCTTTGGATACAAGTCGAGAGGAGGTCGATGTATTGACTCTCGACGGAATTTGAGTGTTCCATCGTCTTTAGGAGTCCCTGAACGTTACAATTAACTATCATTTTTGCGTCGGATTCGAAAATCTAGACTCACAGGAGAACGACCATAAGGTGCCCGAGGCAGCAATAGACCCTTGGAGACAAGTCGACTGGAGGCCGATGTATTGAATCTCGACGCAATTTGAGTGTTCCATCGTCATTAGGAGGCCCTGAACGTTACAATTAACTATCATTTATGCGTCGGATTCGAAAATCTACTCACAGGAGAAGTTCATACGGTGCTCGAGGCAGCAATAGACCCTTGGAGACAAGTCGGCTGGAAACCGATGTATTGATTCTTGACACAATTTGAGTGTTCCATCGTCATTAGGAGGCCCTAAACGTTACAATTAAATATCATTTTTGCGTCGGACTCCATAATCTAAACTCACAGGAGAACGACCATAAGGTGCCCGAGCCAGCAATAGACCCTTGGAGACAAGTCGGCTGGAGGCCGATGTAATGAATCTCGAGGCAATTTGAGTGTCTCATCGTCATTAGATGGCCCTGAACGTTACAATTAACAATCAGTTTTGCGTCGGGTTCGAAAATCTAGACTCACAGGAGAACGACCATAAGGTGCCCGAGGCAGCAATAGACCCTTGGAGACAAGTCGGCTGGAGGCCGATGTTTTGAATCTCGAAGCAATTTGAAAGTTCCATCGTCATTAGGTGGCCCTGAACGTTACAATTAACTATCATTCTTGCGTCGGATTCGAAAATCTAGAATCACAGGAGAACGACCATAAGGTGCCCGAGGCAGCAACAGACCCTTGGAGACAAGTCGGCTGGAGGCCGATGTATTGAATCTCGACGCAATTTGAGTCTTCTATCGTCATTAGGAGGCCCTAAACGTTACAATTAACTATCATTTTTGCGTCGGATTCGAAAATCTAGACTTACAAGAGAACGACCATAAGGTGCCCGAGGCAGCATTAGACCCTTGGAGACAAGTCGGCTGGAGGACGATGTATTGAATCTCGACGAAATTTGAGTGTCCCATCGTCAGTAGGAGGCCCTAAACGTTACAATTAACTATCATTTTTGCGTCGGGTTCGATAATCTAAACTCACAGGAGAACGACCATAAGGTGCCCGAGGCAGCAACAGACCCTTGGAGACAAGTCGGCTGGAGGCCGATGTATTGAATCTCGACGCAATTTGAGTGTTCCATCGTCATTACAAGGCCCTGAACGTTTCAATTAACTATCATTTTTGCGTCGGATTCGAAAATCTAGACTCACAGGAGAACGACCATAATGTGCCCGAGGCAGCAATAGACCCTTGGAGGCAAGTCGGCTGGAGGCCGATGTATTGAATCTCGACGCAATTTGTGTGTTCCATCGGCATTAGGAGGCCCTGAACGTTACAATTAACTATCATTTTTGCGTCGGATTCGATAATCTAAACTCACAGGAGAACGACCATAAGGTGCCCGAGGCAGCAATAGACCCTTGGAGACAAGTCGGCTGCAGGCCGATGTATTGAATCTCGACGCAATTTGAGTGTTCCATCGGCATTAGGAGGCCCTGAACGTTACAGTTAACTATCATTTTAGCGTCGGATTCGAAAATCTACTAACAGGAGAAGGATCATATGGTGAACGAGACTGCAATAACCCCTTGGATACAAGTCGGCTGGATGTCGATGTATTGAATCTCGACGCAATTTGAGTCTTCTATCGTCATTAGGAGGCCCTAAACGTTACAATTAACTATAATTTTCGCGTCGGATTCAAAAATCTACTCACAGGAGAAGTTCATACGGTGCTCGAGGCAGCAATAGACCCTTGGAGACAAGTCGGCTGGAAACCGATGTATTGATTCTTGACGCAATTTGAGTGTACCATCGTCATTAGGAGGCCCTGAACGTTACAATTAACAATCATTTTAGCGTCGGATTCGAATATCTAGACTCACAGGAGAACGACCATAAGGTGCCCGAGGCAGCAATAGACCCTTGGAGACAAGTCGGCTGGAGGCCGATGTATTGAATCTCGACGCAATTTGAGTGTTGCATCGTCATTAGGAGGCCCTGAACGTTACAATTAACTATCATTTTTGCGTCGGTTTCGAAAATCTAGACTTACAAGAGAACGACCATAAGGTGCCCGAGGCAGCATTAGACCCTAGGAGACAAGTCGGCTGGTGGACGATGTATTGAATCTCGACGCAATTTTAGTGACCCATCGTCATTAGGAGGCCCTAAACGTTACAATTAACTATCATTTTTGCGTCGGATTCGATAATCTAAACTCACAGGAGAACGACCATAAGGTGCCCGAGGCAGCAACAGACCCTTGGAGACAAGTTGGTTGGAGGCCGATGTATTGAATCTCGACGCAATTTGAGTGTTCCATCGTCATTACAAGGCCCTGAACGTTACAATTAACTATCATTTTTGCGTCGGATTCGAAAATCTAGACTCACAGGAGACGGACCACATGGAGCCCGAGGCAGCAATATCCCCTAGTAGACAAGTCGGCTGGAGGAAGATGTATTGACTCTCGACGCAATTTGAGCGTTCCATCGTCATCAAGAGGCCCTGAGCATTGCATTTAACTATCAGTTTTGCGCCGGATTCTAAAATCTAGACTCACAGGAGAACGACCATACGGTGCCCGAGGCAGCAATAGACCCTTGCAGACAAGTCGGCTGGAGGACGATGTTTTGAATCTCGACGCAATTAGAGAGTTCCATCGTCATTAGGAGGCCCTTAACGTTACAATTCACTATCATTTTCGCGTCGGATTCGATAATCTAGACTCACAGGAGAACGACCATAGGGTGCCCGAGGCAGCAACAGACCCTTGGAGACAAGTCGGCAGGACGCCGATGTATTGAATCTCGACGCAATTTGAGTGTTCCATCGTCATTACATGGCCCTGAACGTTACAATTAACTATCATTTTTGCGTCGGATTCGAAAATCTAGACTCACAGGAGAACGACCATAAGGTGCCCGAGGCAGCAATAGACCCTTGGAGACAAGTCGGCTGGAGGCCGATGTATTGAATCTCGACGCAATTTGAGTGTTCCATCGGCATTAGGAGGCCCTGAACGTTACAATTAACTATCATTTATGCGTCGTATTCGAAAATCTACTCACAGGAGAAGTTCATACGGTGCTCGAGGCAGCAATAGACACTTGGAGACAAGTCGGCTGGAAACCGATGTATTGATTCTTGACGCTATTTGAGTGTTCCATCGTCATTAGGAGGCCCTGAACGTTACAACTAACTATCATTTTTGCGTCGGATTCGAAAATCTAGACTCACAGGAGAACGACCATAAGGTGCCCGAGGCAGCAATATCCCCTTGGAGACAAGTCGCCTGGAGGCCGATGTATTGAATCTCGACGCAATTTGAGTGTTCCATCGGCATTACAAGGCCCTGAACGTTACAATTAACTATCATTTTTGCGTCGGATTCGATAATCTAGGCTCACAGGAGAACGACCATAAGGTGCCCGAGGCAGCAATAGACCCTTGGAGACAAGTCGGCTGGAAACCGATATATTGATTCTTGACGCAATTTGAGTGTTCTATCGTCATTAGGAGGCCCTGAACGTTACAATTAACAATCATTTTAGCGTCGGATTCGATAATCTAAACTCACAGGAGAACGACCATAAGATGCCCGAGGCAGCAACAGACCCATGGAGGCAAGTCGGCTGGATGCCGATGTATTGAATCTCGACGCAATTTGAGTGTTCCATCGTCATTACAAGGCCCTGAACGTTACAATTAACTATCATTTTGGCGTCGGATTCGAAAATCTACTCACAGGAGAAGTACATACGGTGCTCGAGACAGCAATATACCCCTTGGAGACAAATCGACTGGAGGCCGATGCATTGAATCTCGACGCAATTTGAGTCTTCCATCGGCATTAGGAGGCCCTGAACGTTACAATTAACTATCATTTTTGCGTCGGATTCGATAATCTAAACTCACAGGAGAACGACCATAAGGTGCCCGAGGCAGCAATAGACCCTTGGAGACAAGTCGGCTGCAGGCCGATGTATTGAATCTCGACGCAATTTGAGTGTTCCATCGGCATTAGGAGGCCCTGAACGTTACAGTTAACTATCATTTTAGCGTCGGATTCGAAAATCTACTAACAGGAGAAGGATCATATGGTGAACGAGACTGCAATAACCCCTTGGATACAAGTCGGCTGGATGTCGATGTATTGAATCTCGACGCAATTTGAGTCTTCTATCGTCATTAGGAGGCCCTAAACGTTACAATTAACTATAATTTTCGCGTCGGATTCAAAAATCTACTCACAGGAGAAGTTCATACGGTGCTCGAGGCAGCAATAGACCCTTGGAGACAAGTCGGCTGGAAACCGATGTATTGATTCTTGACGCAATTTGAGTGTTCCATCGTCATTAGGAGGCCCTGAACTTTACAATTAACAATCATTTTAGCGTCGGATTCGAATATCTAGACTCACAGGAGAACGACCATAAGGTGCCCGAGGCAGCAATAGACCCTTGGAGACAAGTCGGCTGGAGGCCGATGTATTGAATCTCGACGCAATTTGAGTGTTGCATCGTCATTAGGAGGCCCTGAACGTTACAATTAACTATCATTTTTGCGTCGGTTTCGAAAATCTAGACTTACAAGAGAACGACCATAAGGTGCCCGAGGCAGCATTAGACCCTAGGAGACAAGTCGGCTGGTGGACGATGTATTGAATCTCGACGCAATTTTAGTGACCCATCGTCATTAGGAGGCCCTAAACGTTACAATTAACTATCATTTTTGCGTCGGATTCGATAATCTAAACTCACAGGAGAACGACCATAAGGTGCCCGAGGCAGCAACAGACCCTTGGAGACAAGTTGGTTGGAGGCCGATGTATTGAATCTCGACGCAATTTGAGTGTTCCATCGTCATTACAAGGCCCTGAACGTTACAATTAACTATCATTTTTGCGTCGGATTCGAAAATCTAGACTCACAGGAGACGGACCACATGGAGCCCGAGGCAGCAATATCCCCTAGTAGACAAGTCGGCTGGAGGAAGATGTATTGACTCTCGACGCAATTTGAGCGTTCCATCGTCATTAAGAGGCCCTGAGCATTGCATTTAACTATCAGTTTTGCGCCGGATTCTAAAATCTAGACTCACAGGAGAACGACCATACGGTGCCCGAGGCAGCAATAGACCCTTGCAGACAAGTCGGCTGGAGGACGATGTTTTGAATCTCGACGCAATTAGAGAGTTCCATCGTCATTAGGAGGCCCTTAACGTTACAATTCACTATCATTTTTGCGTCGGATTCGATAATCTAGACTCACAGGAGAACGACCATAGGGTGCCCGAGGCAGCAACAGACCCTTGGAGACAAGTCGGCAGGACGCCGATGTATTGAATCTCGACGCAATTTGAGTGTTCCATCGTCCTTACATGGCCCTGAACGTTACAATTAACTATCATTTTTGCGTCGGATTCGAAAATCTAGACTCACAGGAGAACGACCATAAGGTGCCCGAGGCAGCAATAGACCCTTGGAGACAAGTCGGCTGGAGGCCGATGTATTGAATCTCGACGCAATTTGAGTGTTCCATCGGCATTAGGAGGCCCTGAACGTTACAATTAACTATCATTTATGCGTCGTATTCGAAAATCTACTCACAGGAGAAGTTCATACGGTGCTCGAGGCAGCAATAGACACTTGGAGACAAGTCGGCTGGAAACCGATGTATTGATTCTTGACGCTATTTGAGTGTTCCATCGTCATTAGGAGGCCCTGAACGTTACAACTAACTATCATTTTTGCGTCGGATTCGAAAATCTAGACTCACAGGAGAACGACCATAAGGTGCCCGAGGCAGCAATATCCCCTTGGAGACAAGTCGGCTGGAGGCCGATGTATTGAATCTCGACGCAATTTGAGTGTTCCATCGGCATTACAAGGCCCTGAACGTTACAATTAACTATCATTTTTGCGTCGGATTCGATAATCTAGGCTCACAGGAGAACGACCATAAGGTGCCCGAGGCAGCAATAGACCCTTGGAGACAAGTCGGCTGGAAACCGATATATTGATTCTTGACGCAATTTGAGTGTTCTATCGTCATTAGGAGGCCCTGAACGTTACAATTAACAATCATTTTAGCGTCGGATTCGATAATCTAAACTCACAGGAGAACGACCATAAGATGCCCGAGGCAGCAACAGACCCATGGAGGCAAGTCGGCTGGATGCCGATGTATTGAATCTCGACGCAATTTGAGTGTTCCATCGTCATTACAAGGCCCTGAACGTTACAATTAACTATCATTTTGGCGTCGGATTCGAAAATCTACTCACAGGAGAAGTACATACGGTGCTCGAGACAGCAATATACCCCTTGGAGACAAATCGACTGGAGGCCGATGCATTGAATCTCGACGCAATTTGAGTCTTCCATCGGCATTACAAGGCCCTGAACGTTACAACTATCAATTTTGCGTCGGATTCGATAATCTAGACTCACAGGAGAACGACCATAAGGTGCCCGAGGCAGCAATAGACCCTTGGAGACAAGTCGGCTGGAGGCCGATGTATTGAATCTCGACGCAATTTGAGTGTCCCATCGTCATTAGATGGCCCTGAACGTTACAATTAACAATCAGTTTTGCGTGGGGTACGATAATCTAGACTCATAGGAGAAGGACCATGTGGTGCCCGAGGCAGCGATATCCCCTTGGAGACAAGTAGGCTGGAGGCCGATGTATTGAATCTCGACGCAATTTGAGTCTTCTATCGTCATTAGGAGGCCCTAAACGTTACAATTAACTGTCATTTTTGCGTCGAATTCAAAAATCTACTCGCAGGAGAAGTTCATACGGTGCTCGAGGCAGCAACAGACCCTTGGAGACAAGTCGGCTGGAGACCGATGTATTGATTCTTGACGCAATTTGAGAGTTCCATCGCCAATAGGAGGCCCTGAACGTTACACTTAACTATCATTTTTGCGTCGGATTCGAAAATCTAGACTTACAAGAGAACGACCATAAGGTGCCCGAGGCAGCATTAGACCCTTGGAGACAAGTCGGCTGGAGGACGATGTATTAAATCTCGACGAAATTTGAGTGTCCCATCGTCAGTAGGAGGCCCTAAACGTTACAATTAACTATCATTTTTGCGTCGGATTCGATAATCTAAACTCACAGGAGAACGACCATAAGGTGCCCGAGGCAGCAACAGACCCTTGGAGACAAGTCGGCTGGAGGCCGATGTATTGAATCTCGACGCAATTTAAGTGTTCCATCGTCATTACAAGGCCCTGAACGTTACAATTAACTATCAATTTTGCGTCGGATTCGAAAATCTAGACTCACAAGAGAACGACCATAAAGTGCCCGAGGCAGCAATAGACCCATGGAGACAAGTCGGCTGGAGGACGATGTATTGAATCTCGACGCAATTTGAGAGTTCCATCGTCATTAGGAGGCCCTAAACGTTACAGTTAACTATCATTTTTGCGTCGGATTCGAAAATCTAGACTTACAAGAGAACGACCATAAGGTGCCCGAGGCAGCATTAGACCCTTGGAGACAAGTCGGCTGGAGGACGATGTATTGAATCTCGACGCAATTTGAGTGTCCCATCGTCAGTAGGAGGCCCTAAACGTTACAATTAACTATCATTTTTGCGTCGGATTCGATAATCTAAACTCACAGGAGAACGACCATAAGGTGCCCGAGGCAGCAACAGACCCTTGGAGACAAGTCGGCTGGAGGCCGATGTATTGAATCTCGACGCAATTTGATTGTTCCATCGTCATTACAAAGCCCTGAACGTTACAATTGACTATCATTTTTGCGTCGGATTCGAAAATCTAGACTCACAGGAGAACGACCATAATGTGCCCGAGGCAGCAATAGACCCTTGGAGGCAAGTCGGCTGGAGGCCGATGTATTGAATCTCGACGCAATTTGAGTGTTCCATCGGCATTAGGAGGCCCTGAACGTTACAATTAACTATCATTCTTGCGTCGGATTCGATAATCTAAACTCACAGGAGAACGACCATAAGGTGCCCGAGGCAGCAATAGACCCTTGGAGACAAGTCGGCTGCAGGCCGATGTATTGAATCTCGACGCAATTTGAGTGTTCCATCGGCATTAGGAGGCTCTGAACGTTACAGTTAACTATCATTTTAGCGTCGGATTCGAAAATCTACTAACAGGAGAAGGATCATATGGTGAACGAGACTGCAATAACCCCTTGGATACAAGTCGGCTGGACATCGATGTATTGAATCTCGACGCAATTTGAGTCTTCTATCGTCATTAGGAGGCCCTAAACGTTACAATTAACTATAATTTTTGCGTCGGATTCAAAAATCTACTCACAGGAGAAGTTCATACGGTGCTCGAGGCAGCAATAGACCCTTGGAGACAAGTCGGCTGGAAACCGATGTATTGATTCTTGGCGCAATTTGAGTGTTCCATCGTCATTAGGAGGCCCTGAACGTTACAATTAACAATCATTTTAGCGTCGGATTCGAATATCTAGACTCACGGGAGAACGACCATAAGGTGCCCGAGGCTGCAATAGACCCTTGGAGACAAGTCGGCTGGAGGCCGATGTATTGAATCTCGACGCAATTTGAGTGTTCCATCGTCATTAGGAGGCCCTGAACGTTACAATTAACTATCATTTTTGCGTCGGTTTCGAAAATCTAGACTTACAAGAGAACGACCATAAGGTGCCCGAGGCAGCATTAGACCCTAGGAGACAAGTCGGCTGGTGGACGATGTATTGAATCTCGACGCAATTTGAGTGACCCATCGTCATTAGGAGGCCCTAAACGTCACAATTAACTATCATTTTTGCGACGGATTCGATAATCTAAACTCACAGGAGAACGACCATAAGGTGCCCGTGGCAGCAAGAGACCCTTGGAGACAAGTTGGCTGGAGGCCGATGTATTGAATCTCGACGCAATTTGAGTGTTCCATCGTCATTACAAGGCCCTGAACGTTACAATTAACTATCATTTTTGCGTCGGATTCGAAAATCTAGACTCACAGGAGACGGACCACATGGAGCCCGAGGCAGCAATATCCCATAGTAGACAAGTCGGCTGGAGGAAGATGTATTGACTCTCGACGCAATTTGAGTGTTCCATCGTCATTAAGAGGCCCTGAGCTTTGCATTTAACTATCAGTTTTGCGTCGGATTCTAAAATCTAGACTCACGGGAGAACGACCATACGGTGCCCGAGGCAGCAATTGACCCTTGGAGACAAGTCGGCTGGAGGACGATGTTTTGAATCTCGACGCAATTAGAGAGTTCCATCGTCATTAGGAGGCCCTTAACGTTACAATTAACTATCATTTTTGCGTCGGATTCGATAATCTAAACTCACAGGAGAACGACCATAAGGTGCCCGAGGCAGCAACAGACCCTTGGAGACAAGTCGGCAGGAGGCCGATGTATTGAATCTCGACGCAATTTGAGTGTTCCATCGACATTACATGGCCCTGAACGTTACAATTAACTATCATTTTTGCGTCGGATTCGAAAATCTAGACTCACAGGAGAACGACCATTAGGTGCCCGAGGCAGCAATAGACGGAGACAAGTAAGGCTGGTGGCCGATGTATTGAATCTCGACGCAATTTGAGTGTTCCATCGGCATTAGGAGGCCCTGAACGTTACAATTAACTATCATTTATGCGTCGGATTCGAAAATCTACTCACAGGAGAAGTTCATACGGTGCTCGAGGCAGCAATAGACACTTGGAGACAAGTCGGCTGGAAACCGATGTATTGATTCTTGACGCAATTTGAGTGTTCCATCGTCATTAGGAGGCCCTAAACGTTACAATTAAATATCATTTTTGCGTCGGATTCGATAATCTTAACTCACATGAGAACGACCATAAGGTGCCCGAGGCAGCAATAGACCCTTGGAGAGAAATCGGCTGGAGGCCGATGTATTGAATCTCGACGCAATTTGAGTGTCTCATCGTCATTAGATGGCCCTGACCGTTACAATTAACAATCAGTTTTGCGTCGGGTTCGAAAATCTAGACTCACAGGAGAAGGACCATGTGGTGCCCGAGGCAGCGATAGACCCTTGGAAACAAGTCGGCGGGAGGCCGATGTATTGAATCTCGACGTAAGTTGAGTGTTCCATCGGCATTAGGAGGCCCTGAACGTTACAATTAACTATCATTTTTATGTCGGATTCGAATTTCTAGACTCACAGGAGAACGACCATAAGGTGCCCGAGGCAGCAATAGACCCTTGGAGACAAGTCGGCTGGAGGCCGATGTATTGAATCTCGACGCAATTTGAGTGTTCCATCGTCATTAGGAGGCCCTGAACGTTACAATTAACTATCATTTTTGCGTCGGTTTCGAAAATCTAGACTTACAAGAGAACGACCATAAGGTGTCCGATTCAGCATTAGATCCTAGGAGACAAGTCGGCTGGTGGACGATGTATTGAATCTCGACGCAATTTGAGTGACCCATCGTCATTAGGAGGCCCTAAACGTTACAATTAACTATCATTTTTGCGTCGGATTCGATAATCTAAACTCACAGGAGAACGACCATAAGGTGCCCGAGGCAGCAAGAGACCCTTGGAGACAAGTTGGATGGAGGCCGATGTATTGAATCTCGACGCAATTTCAGTGTTCCATCGTCATTATAAGGCCCTGAACGTTACAATTAACTATCATTTTTGCGTCGGATTCGAAAATCTAGACTCACTGGAGACGGACCACATGGAGCCCGAGGCAGCAATATCCCCTAGTAGACAAGTCGGCTGGAGGAAGATGTATTGACTCTCGACGCTATTTGAGTGTTCCATCGTCATTAAGAGGCCCTGAGCATTGCATTTAACTATCAGTTTTGCGTCGGATTCTAAAATCTAGACTCACAGGAGAACGACCATACGGTGCCCGAGGCAGCAATTGACCCTTGGAGACAAGTCGGCTGGAGAACGATGTTTTGAATCTCGACGCAATTAGAGAGTTCCATCGTCATTAGGAGGCCCTTAACGTTACAATTAACTATCATTTTTGCGTCGGATTCGATAATCTAAACTCACAGGAGAACGACCATAAGGTGCCCGAGGCAGCAACAGACCCTTGGAGACAAGTCGGCAGGAGGCCGATGTATTGAATCTCGACGCAATTTGAGTGTTCCATCGGCATTAGGAGGCCCTGAACGTTACAATTAACTATCATTTATGCGTCGGATTCGAAAATCTACTCACAGGAGAAGTTCATACGGTGCTCGAGGCAGCAATAGACCCTTGGAGACAAGTCGGCTGGAAACCGATATGTTGATTCTTGACGCAATTTGAGTGTTCCATCGTCATTAGGAGGCCCTGAACGTTACAATTAACAATCATTTTTGCGTCGGATTCGATAATCTAAACTCACAGGAGAACGACCATAAGATGCCCGAGGCAGCAACAGACCCATGGAGGCAAGTCGGCTGGATGCCGATGTATTGAATCTCGACGCAATTTGAGTGTTCCATCGTCATTACAAGGCCCTGAACGTTACAATTAACTATCATTTTAGCGTCGGATTCGAAAATCTACTCACAGGAGAAGTTCATACGGTGCTCGAGACAGCAATATACCGCTTGGAGACAAATCGACTGGAGGCCGATGCATTGAATCTCGACGCAATTTGAGTCTTCCATCGGCATTACAAGGCCCTGAACGTTACAATTAACTATCATTTTTGCGTCGGATTCGAAAATCTAGACTCACAGGAGACGGACCACATGGAGCCCGAGGCAGCAATATCCCCTAGTAGACAAGTCGGCTGGAGGAAGATGTATTGACTCTCGACGCAATTTGAGTGTTCCATCGTCATTAAGAGGCCCTGAGCATTGCATTTAACTATCAGTTTTGCGTCGGATTCTAAAATCTAGACTCACTGGAGAACGACCATACGGTGCCCGAGGCAGCAATTGACCCTTGGAGACAAGTCGGCTGGAGAACGATGTTTTGAATCTCGACGCAATTCGAGAGTTCCATCGTCATTAGGAGGCCCTTAACGTTACAATTAACTATCATTTTTGCGTCGGATTCGATAATCTAAACTCACAGGAGAACGACCGTAAGGTTCCCGAGGCAGCCACAGACCCTTGGAGACAAGTCGGCAGGAGGCCGATGTATTGAATCTCGACGCAATTTGAGTGTTCCATCGTCATTACATGGCCCTGAACGTTACAATTAACTATCATTTTTGCGTCGGATTCGAAAATCTAGACTCACAGGAGAACGACCATAAGGTGCCCGAGGCAGCAATAGACCCTTGGAGACAAGTCGGCTGGAGGCCGATGTATTGAATCTCGACGCAATTTGAGTGTTCCATCGGCATTAGGAGGCCCTGAACGTTACAATTAACTATCATTTATGCGTCGGATTCGAAAATCTACTCACAGGAGAAGTTCATACGGTGCTCGAGGCAGCAATAGACACTTGGAGACAAGTCGGCTGGAAACCGATGTATTGATTCTTGACGCAATTTGAGTGTTCCATCGTCATTAGGAGGCCCTAAACGTTACAATTAACTATCATTTTTGCGTCGGATTCGATAATCTAAACTCACATGAGAACGACCATAAGGTGCCCGAGGCAGCAATAGACCCTTGGAGAGAAATCGGCTGGAGGCCGATGTATTGAATCTCGATGCAAATTGAGTGTCCCATCGTCATTAGATGGCCCTGACCGTTACAATTAACAATCAGTTTTGCGTCGGGTTCGAAAATCTAGACTCACAGGAGAAGGACCATGTGGTGCCCGAGGCAGCGATATCCCCTTGGAGACAAGTCGGCTGGAGGCCGATGTATTGAATCTCGACGCAATTTGAGTCTACTATCGTCATTAGGAGGCCCTAAACGTTAGAATTAACTATCATTTTTGCGTCGGATTTAAAAATCTACTCACAGGAGAAGTTCATACGGTGCTCAAGGCAGCAACAGACCCTTGGAGACAAGTCGGCCGGAGGCCGATGTATTGAATCTCGACGCAATTTGAGTGTTCCATCGTCATTAGGAGGCCCTGAACGTTACAATTAACTATCATTTTTGCGTCGGTTTCGCAAATCTAGACTTACAAGAGAACGACCATAAGGTGCCCGAGGCAGCATTAGACCCTAGGAGACAAGTCGGCTGGAGGACGATGTATGGAATCTCGACGCAATTTGAGTGACCCATCGTCATTAGGAGGCCCTAAACGTTACAATTAACTATCATTTTTGCGTCGGATTCGATAATCTAAACTCACAGGAGAACGACCATAAGGTGCCCGAGGCAGCAACAGACCCTTGGAGACAAGTCGGCTGGAGGCCGATGTATTGAATCTCGACGCAATTTGAGTGTTCCATCGTCATTACAAGGCCCTGAACGTTACAATTAACTATCATTTTTGCGTCGGATTCGAAAATCTAGACTCACAGGAGACGGACCACATGGAGCCCGAGGCAGCAATATCCCCTAGTAGACAAGTCGGCTGGAGGAAGATGTATTGACTCTCGACGCAATTTGAGTGTTCCATCGTCATTAAGAGGCCCTGAGCATTGCATTTAACTATCAGTTTTGCGTCGGATTCTAAAATCTAGACTCACAGGAGAACGACCACACGGTGCCCGAGGCAGCAATAGACCCTTGGAGACAAGTCGGCTGGAGGACGATGTTTTGAATCTCGACGCAATTTGAGAGTTCCATCGTCATTAGGAGGCCCTTAACGTTACAATTAACTATCATTTTTGCGTCTGATTCGATAATCTAAACTCACAGGAGAACGACCATAAGGTGCCCGAGGCAGCAATAGACCCTTGGAGACAAGTCGGCTGGAGGACGATGTATTAAATCTCGACGAAATTTGAGTGTCCCATCGTCAGTAGGAGGCCCTAAACGTTACAATTAACTATCATTTTTGCGTCGGATTCGATAATCTAAACTCACAGGAGAACGACCATAAGGTGCCCGAGGCAGCAACAGACCCTTGGAGACAAGTCGGCTGGAGGCCGATGTATTGAATCTCGACGCAATTTAAGTGTTCCATCGTCATTACAAGGCCCTGAACGTTACAATTAACTATCAATTTTGCGTCGGATTCGAAAATCTAGACTCACAAGAGAACGACCATAAAGTGCCCGAGGCAGCAATAGACCCATGGAGACAAGTCGGCTGGAGGACGATGTATTGAATCTCGACGCAATTTGAGAGTTCCATCGTCATTAGGAGGCCCTAAACGTTACAGTTAACTATCATTTTTGCGTCGGATTCGAAAATCTAGACTTACAAGAGAACGACCATAAGGTGCCCGAGGCAGCATTAGACCCTTGGAGACAAGTCGGCTGGAGGACGATGTATTGAATCTCGACGCAATTTGAGTGTCCCATCGTCAGTAGGAGGCCCTAAACGTTACAATTAACTATCATTTTTGCGTCGGATTCGATAATCTAAACTCACAGGAGAACGACCATAAGGTGCCCGAGGCAGCAACAGACCCTTGGAGACAAGTCGGCTGGAGGCCGATGTATTGAATCTCGACGCAATTTGATTGTTCCATCGTCATTACAAAGCCCTGAACGTTACAATTGACTATCATTTTTGCGTCGGATTCGAAAATCTAGACTCACAGGAGAACGACCATAATGTGCCCGAGGCAGCAATAGACCCTTGGAGGCAAGTCGGCTGGAGGCCGATGTATTGAATCTCGACGCAATTTGAGTGTTCCATCGGCATTAGGAGGCCCTGAACGTTACAATTAACTATCATTCTTGCGTCGGATTCGATAATCTAAACTCACAGGAGAACGACCATAAGGTGCCCGAGGCAGCAATAGACCCTTGGAGACAAGTCGGCTGCAGGCCGATGTATTGAATCTCGACGCAATTTGAGTGTTCCATCGGCATTAGGAGGCTCTGAACGTTACAGTTAACTATCATTTTAGCGTCGGATTCGAAAATCTACTAACAGGAGAAGGATCATATGGTGAACGAGACTGCAATAACCCCTTGGATACAAGTCGGCTGGACATCGATGTATTGAATCTCGACGCAATTTGAGTCTTCTATCGTCATTAGGAGGCCCTAAACGTTACAATTAACTATAATTTTTGCGTCGGATTCAAAAATCTACTCACAGGAGAAGTTCATACGGTGCTCGAGGCAGCAATAGACCCTTGGAGACAAGTCGGCTGGAAACCGATGTATTGATTCTTGGCGCAATTTGAGTGTTCCATCGTCATTAGGAGGCCCTGAACGTTACAATTAACAATCATTTTAGCGTCGGATTCGAATATCTAGACTCACGGGAGAACGACCATAAGGTGCCCGAGGCTGCAATAGACCCTTGGAGACAAGTCGGCTGGAGGCCGATGTATTGAATCTCGACGCAATTTGAGTGTTCCATCGTCATTAGGAGGCCCTGAACGTTACAATTAACTATCATTTTTGCGTCGGTTTCGAAAATCTAGACTTACAAGAGAACGACCATAAGGTGCCCGAGGCAGCATTAGACCCTAGGAGACAAGTCGGCTGGTGGACGATGTATTGAATCTCGACGCAATTTGAGTGACCCATCGTCATTAGGAGGCCCTAAACGTCACAATTAACTATCATTTTTGCGACGGATTCGATAATCTAAACTCACAGGAGAACGACCATAAGGTGCCCGTGGCAGCAAGAGACCCTTGGAGACAAGTTGGCTGGAGGCCGATGTATTGAATCTCGACGCAATTTGAGTGTTCCATCGTCATTACAAGGCCCTGAACGTTACAATTAACTATCATTTTTGCGTCGGATTCGAAAATCTAGACTCACAGGAGACGGACCACATGGAGCCCGAGGCAGCAATATCCCATAGTAGACAAGTCGGCTGGAGGAAGATGTATTGACTCTCGACGCAATTTGAGTGTTCCATCGTCATTAAGAGGCCCTGAGCTTTGCATTTAACTATCAGTTTTGCGTCGGATTCTAAAATCTAGACTCACGGGAGAACGACCATACGGTGCCCGAGGCAGCAATTGACCCTTGGAGACAAGTCGGCTGGAGGACGATGTTTTGAATCTCGACGCAATTAGAGAGTTCCATCGTCATTAGGAGGCCCTTAACGTTACAATTAACTATCATTTTTGCGTCGGATTCGATAATCTAAACTCACAGGAGAACGACCATAAGGTGCCCGAGGCAGCAACAGACCCTTGGAGACAAGTCGGCAGGAGGCCGATGTATTGAATCTCGACGCAATTTGAGTGTTCCATCGACATTACATGGCCCTGAACGTTACAATTAACTATCATTTTTGCGTCGGATTCGAAAATCTAGACTCACAGGAGAACGACCATTAGGTGCCCGAGGCAGCAATAGACGGAGACAAGTAAGGCTGGTGGCCGATGTATTGAATCTCGACGCAATTTGAGTGTTCCATCGGCATTAGGAGGCCCTGAACGTTACAATTAACTATCATTTATGCGTCGGATTCGAAAATCTACTCACAGGAGAAGTTCATACGGTGCTCGAGGCAGCAATAGACACTTGGAGACAAGTCGGCTGGAAACCGATGTATTGATTCTTGACGCAATTTGAGTGTTCCATCGTCATTAGGAGGCCCTAAACGTTACAATTAAATATCATTTTTGCGTCGGATTCGATAATCTTAACTCACATGAGAACGACCATAAGGTGCCCGAGGCAGCAATAGACCCTTGGAGAGAAATCGGCTGGAGGCCGATGTATTGAATCTCGACGCAATTTGAGTGTCTCATCGTCATTAGATGGCCCTGACCGTTACAATTAACAATCAGTTTTGCGTCGGGTTCGAAAATCTAGACTCACAGGAGAAGGACCATGTGGTGCCCGAGGCAGCGATAGACCCTTGGAAACAAGTCGGCGGGAGGCCGATGTATTGAATCTCGACGTAAGTTGAGTGTTCCATCGGCATTAGGAGGCCCTGAACGTTACAATTAACTATCATTTTTATGTCGGATTCGAATTTCTAGACTCACAGGAGAACGACCATAAGGTGCCCGAGGCAGCAATAGACCCTTGGAGACAAGTCGGCTGGAGGCCGATGTATTGAATCTCGACGCAATTTGAGTGTTCCATCGTCATTAGGAGGCCCTGAACGTTACAATTAACTATCATTTTTGCGTCGGTTTCGAAAATCTAGACTTACAAGAGAACGACCATAAGGTGTCCGATTCAGCATTAGATCCTAGGAGACAAGTCGGCTGGTGGACGATGTATTGAATCTCGACGCAATTTGAGTGACCCATCGTCATTAGGAGGCCCTAAACGTTACAATTAACTATCATTTTTGCGTCGGATTCGATAATCTAAACTCACAGGAGAACGACCATAAGGTGCCCGAGGCAGCAAGAGACCCTTGGAGACAAGTTGGATGGAGGCCGATGTATTGAATCTCGACGCAATTTCAGTGTTCCATCGTCATTACAAGGCCCTGAACGTTACAATTAACTATCATTTTTGCGTCGGATTCGAAAATCTAGACTCACTGGAGACGGACCACATGGAGCCCGAGGCAGCAATATCCCCTAGTAGACAAGTCTGCTGGAGGATGATGTATTGACTCTCGACGCTATTTGAGTGTTCCATCGTCATTAAGAGGCCCTGAGCATTGCATTTAACTATCAGTTTTGCGTCGGATTCTAAAATCTAGACTCACAGGAGAACGACCATACGGTGCCCGAGGCAGCAATTGACCCTTGGAGACAAGTCGGCTGGAGAACGATGTTTTGAATCTCGACGCAATTAGAGAGTTCCATCGTCATTAGGAGGCCCTTAACGTTACAATTAACTATCATTTTTGCGTCGGATTCGATAATCTAAACTCACAGGAGAACGACCATAAGGTGCCCGAGGCAGCAACAGACCCTTGGAGACAAGTCGGCAGGAGGCCGATGTATTGAATCTCGACGCAATTTGAGTGTTCCATCGGCATTAGGAGGCCCTGAACGTTACAATTAACTATCATTTATGCGTCGGATTCGAAAATCTACTCACAGGAGAAGTTCATACGGTGCTCGAGGCAGCAATAGACCCTTGGAGACAAGTCGGCTGGAAACCGATATGTTGATTCTTGACGCAATTTGAGTGTTCCATCGTCATTAGGAGGCCCTGAACGTTACAATTAACAATCATTTTTGCGTCGGATTCGATAATCTAAACTCACAGGAGAACGACCATAAGATGCCCGAGGCAGCAACAGACCCATGGAGGCAAGTCGGCTGGATGCCGATGTATTGAATCTCGACGCAATTTGAGTGTTCCATCGTCATTACAAGGCCCTGAACGTTACAATTAACTATCATTTTAGCGTCGGATTCGAAAATCTACTCACAGGAGAAGTTCATACGGTGCTCGAGACAGCAATATACCGCTTGGAGACAAATCGACTGGAGGCCGATGCATTGAATCTCGACGCAATTTGAGTCTTCCATCGGCATTACAAGGCCCTGAACGTTACAATTAACTATCATTTTTGCGTCGGATTCGAAAATCTAGACTCACAGGAGACGGACCACATGGAGCCCGAGGCAGCAATATCCCCTAGTAGACAAGTCGGCTGGAGGAAGATGTATTGACTCTCGACGCAATTTGAGTGTTCCATCGTCATTAAGAGGCCCTGAGCATTGCATTTAACTATCAGTTTTGCGTCGGATTCTAAAATCTAGACTCACTGGAGAACGACCATACGGTGCCCGAGGCAGCAATTGACCCTTGGAGACAAGTCGGCTGGAGAACGATGTTTTGAATCTCGACGCAATTCGAGAGTTCCATCGTCATTAGGAGGCCCTTAACGTTACAATTAACTATCATTTTTGCGTCGGATTCGATAATCTAAACTCACAGGAGAACGACCGTAAGGTTCCCGAGGCAGCCACAGACCCTTGGAGACAAGTCGGCAGGAGGCCGATGTATTGAATCTCGACGCAATTTGAGTGTTCCATCGTCATTACATGGCCCTGAACGTTACAATTAACTATCATTTTTGCGTCGGATTCGAAAATCTAGACTCACAGGAGAACGACCATAAGGTGCCCGAGGCAGCAATAGACCCTTGGAGACAAGTCGGCTGGAGGCCGATGTATTGAATCTCGACGCAATTTGAGTGTTCCATCGGCATTAGGAGGCCCTGAACGTTACAATTAACTATCATTTATGCGTCGGATTCGAAAATCTACTCACAGGAGAAGTTCATACGGTGCTCGAGGCAGCAATAGACACTTGGAGACAAGTCGGCTGGAAACCGATGTATTGATTCTTGACGCAATTTGAGTGTTCCATCGTCATTAGGAGGCCCTAAACGTTACAATTAACTATCATTTTTGCGTCGGATTCGATAATCTAAACTCACATGAGAACGACCATAAGGTGCCCGAGGCAGCAATAGACCCTTGGAGAGAAATCGGCTGGAGGCCGATGTATTGAATCTCGATGCAAATTGAGTGTCCCATCGTCATTAGATGGCCCTGACCGTTACAATTAACAATCAGTTTTGCGTCGGGTTCGAAAATCTAGACTCACAGGAGAAGGACCATGTGGTGCCCGAGGCAGCGATATCCCCTTGGAGACAAGTCGGCTGGAGGCCGATGTATTGAATCTCGACGCAATTTGAGTCTACTATCGTCATTAGGAGGCCCTAAACGTTAGAATTAACTATCATTTTTGCGTCGGATTTAAAAATCTACTCACAGGAGAAGTTCATACGGTGCTCAAGGCAGCAACAGACCCTTGGAGACAAGTCGGCCGGAGGCCGATGTATTGAATCTCGACGCAATTTGAGTGTTCCATCGTCATTAGGAGGCCCTGAACGTTACAATTAACTATCATTTTTGCGTCGGTTTCGCAAATCTAGACTTACAAGAGAACGACCATAAGGTGCCCGAGGCAGCATTAGACCCTAGGAGACAAGTCGGCTGGAGGACGATGTATGGAATCTCGACGCAATTTGAGTGACCCATCGTCATTAGGAGGCCCTAAACGTTACAATTAACTATCATTTTTGCGTCGGATTCGATAATCTAAACTCACAGGAGAACGACCATAAGGTGCCCGAGGCAGCAACAGACCCTTGGAGACAAGTCGGCTGGAGGCCGATGTATTGAATCTCGACGCAATTTGAGTGTTCCATCGTCATTACAAGGCCCTGAACGTTACAATTAACTATCATTTTTGCGTCGGATTCGAAAATCTAGACTCACAGGAGACGGACCACATGGAGCCCGAGGCAGCAATATCCCCTAGTAGACAAGTCGGCTGGAGGAAGATGTATTGACTCTCGACGCAATTTGAGTGTTCCATCGTCATTAAGAGGCCCTGAGCATTGCATTTAACTATCAGTTTTGCGTCGGATTCTAAAATCTAGACTCACAGGAGAACGACCACACGGTGCCCGAGGCAGCAATAGACCCTTGGAGACAAGTCGGCTGGAGGACGATGTTTTGAATCTCGACGCAATTTGAGAGTTCCATCGTCATTAGGAGGCCCTTAACGTTACAATTAACTATCATTTTTGCGTCTGATTCGATAATCTAAACTCACAGGAGAACGACCATAAGGTGCCCGAGGCAGCAATAGACCCTTGGAGAGAAGTCGGCTGGAGGCCGATGTATTGAATCTCGACGCAATTTGAGTGTCCCATCGTCATTAGATGGCCCTGAACGTTACAATTAACAATCAGTTTTGCGTCGGGTTCGAAAATCTAGACTCACAGGTGAAGGACCATGTGGTGCCCGAGGCAGCGATATCCCCTTGGAGACAAGTCGGCTTGAGGCCGATGTATTGAATATCGACGCAATTTGAGTCTTCTATCGTCATTAGGAGGCCCTAAACGTTACAATTAACTATCATTTTTGCGTCGGATTTAAAAATCTACTCACAGGAGAAGTTCATACGGTGCTCGGGCAGCATCAGACCCTTGGAGAAGGGTCGGCTGGAGGCCGATGTATTGAATCTCGACGCAATTTAGTGTTCCATCGGCATTACAAGGCCCTGAACGTTACAATTAACTATCATTTTTGCGTCGGATTCGATAATCTAGACTCACAGGAGAACGACCATAAGGTGCCGGAGGCAGCAATAGACCCTTGGAGGCAAGTCGGCTGGAGGCCGATGTATTGAATCTCGACGTAAGTTGAGTGTTCCATCGGCCATAGGAGGCCCTGAACGTTACAATTAACTATCATTTTTGCGTCGGATTCGACAATCTACTCACTGGAGAAGCTCATACGGTGCTCGAGACTGCAATATCCCCTTGGATACAAGTCGACTGGAGGTCGATGTATTGACTCTCGACGCGATTAGAGTGTTCCATCGTCTTTAGGAGTCCCTGAACGTTACAATTAACTATCATTTATGCGTCGGATTCGAAATTCTAGACTCACAGGAGAACGACCATAAGGTGCCCGAGGCAGCAATAGACCCTTGGAGACAAGTCGGCTGGAAACCGATGTTTTGAATCTCGACGCAATTTGAGAGTTCCATCGCCAATAGGAGGCCCTGAACGTTACAATTAACTATCATTTTTGCGTCGGATTCGAAAATCTAGACTTACAAGAGAACGACCATAAGGTGCCCGAGGCAGCATTAGACCCTTAGAGACAAGTCGGCTGGAGGCCGATGTATTGAATCTCGACGCAATTTGAGTGTTCCATCGTCATTACAAGGCCCTGAAAGTTACAATTAACTATCATTTTTGCGTCGGATTCGAAAATCTAGACTCACAGGAGAACGACCATAATGTGCCCGAGGCAGCAATAGACCCTTGGAGGCAAGTCGGCTGGAGGCCGATGTATTGAATCTCGACGCAATTTGAGTGTTCCATCGGCATTAGGAGGCCCTGAACGTTACAATTAACTATCATTTTTGCGTCGGATTCGATAATCTAAACTCACAGGAGAACGACCATAAGGTGCCCGAGGCAGCAATAGACCCTTGGAGACAAGTCGGCTGCAGGCCGATGTCTTGAATCTCGACGCAATTTGCGTGTTCCATCGGCATTAGGAGGCCCTGAACGTTACAGTTAACTATCATTTTAGCGTCGGATTTGAAAATCTACTAACAGGAGAAGGATCATATGGTGAACGAGACTGCAATAACCCCTTGGATACAAGTCGGCTGGAGGTCGATGTATTGAATCTCGACGCAATTTGAGTCTTCTATCGTCATTAGGAGGCCCTAAACGTTACAATTAACTATCATTTTTGCGTCGGATTCAAAAATCTACTCACAGGAGAAGTTCATACGGTGCTCGAGGCAGCAATAGACCCTTGGAGACAAGTCGGCTGGAAACCGATGTATTGATTCTTGACGCAATTTGAGTGTTCCATCGTCATTAGGAGGCCCTGAACGTTACAATTAACAATCATTTTAGCGTCGGATTCGAATATCTAGACTCACAGGAGAACGACCATAAGGTGCCCGAGGCAGCAATAGACCCTTGGAGACAAGTCGGCTGGAGGCCGATGTATTGAATCTCGACGCAATTTGAGTGTTCCATCGTCATTAGGAGGCCCTGAACGTTACAATTAACTATCATTTTTGCGTCGGTTTCGAAAATCTAGACTTACAAGAGAACGACCATAAGGTGCCAGAGGCAGCATTTGACCCTAGGAGACAAGTCGGCTGGTGGACGATGTATTGAATCTCGACGCAATTTGAGTGACCCATCGTCATTAGGAAGCCCTAAACGTTACAATTAACTATCATTTTTGCGTCGGATTCGATAATCTAAACTCACAGGAGAACGACCATAAGGTGCCCGAGGCAGCAACAGACCCTTGGAGACAAGTCGGCTGGAGGCCGATGTATTGAATCTCGACGCAATTTGAGTGTTCCATCGTCATTACAAGGCCCTGAACGTTACAATTAACTATCATTTTTGCGTCGGATTCGAAAATCTAGACTCACAGGAGACGGACCACATGGAGCCCGAGGCAGCAATATCCCCTAGTTGACAAGTCGGCTGGAGGAAGATGTATTGACTCTCGACGCAATTTGAGTGTGCCATCGTCATTAAGAGGCCCTGAGCATTGCATTTAACTATCAGTTATGGGTCGGATTCTAAAATCTAGACTCACAGGAGAACGACCATACGGTGCCCGAGGCAGCAATAGACCCTTGGAGACAAGTCGGCTGGAGGACTATGTTTTGAATCTCGACGCAATTTGAGAGTTCCATCGTCATTAGGAGGCCCTTAACGTTACAATTAACTATCATTTTTGCGTCGGATTCGATAATCTAAACTCACAGGAGAACGACCATAAGGTGCCCGAGGCAGCAACAGATCCTTGGAGACAAGTCGGCAGGAGGCCGATGTATTGAATCTCGACGCAATTTGAGTGTTCCATCGTCATTACATGGCCCTGAACGTTACAATTAACTATGATTTTAGCGTCGGAATCGAAAATCTACTCACAGGAGAAGTTCATACGGTGCTCGAGACAGCAATATACCCCTTGGAGACAAATCGACTGGAGGCCGTTGTATTGAATATCGACGCAATTTGAGTGTTCCATCGTCATGAGGAGGCCCTAAACGTTACAATTAACTATCATTTTTGCGTCGGATTCGATAATCTAAACTCACAGGAGAACGACCGTAAGGTGCCCGAGGCAGCAACAGACCCTTGGAGACAAGTCGGCTGGAGGCCGATGTATTGAATCTCGACGCAATTTGAGTGTACCATCGTCATTAGGAGACCCTAAACGTTACAATTAACTATCATTTTTGCGTCGGATTCGATAATCTAAACTCACAGGAGAACGACCATAAGGTGCCCGAGGCAGCAACAGACCCTTGTTGAGAAGTCGGCTGGAGGCCGATGTATTGAATCTCGACGCAATTTGAGTGTTCCATCGTCATTACAAGGCCCTGAACGTTACAATTAACTATCATTTTTGCGTCGGATTGGAAAATCTAGACTCACAGGAGAACGACCATAAGGTGCCCGAGGCAGCAATAGACCCTTGGAGACAAGTCGGCTGGAGGCCGATGTATTGAATCTCGACGCAATTTGAGTGTTCCATCGGCATTAGGAGGCCCTAAAAGTTACAATTAACTATCATTTTTGCGTCGGATTCAAAAATCTACTCACAGGAGAAGTTCATACAGTGCTCGAGGCAGCAATAGACCCTTGGAGACAAGTCGGCTGGAAACCGATGTATTGATTCTTGACGCAATTTGAGTGTTCCATCGTCATTAGGAGGCCCTGAACGTTACAATTAACTATCATTTTTGCGTCGGTTTCGAAAATATAGACTTACAAGAGAACGACCATAAGGTGCCCGAGGCAGCATTGGACCCTAGGAGACAAGTCGGCTGGAGGACGATGTATTGAATCTCGACGCAATTTGAGTGTTCCATCGGCATTACAAGGCCCTGAACGTTACAATTAACTATCATTTTTGCGTCGGATTCGATAATCTAGACTCACAGGAGAACGACCATAAGGTGCCCGAGGCAGCAATAGACCCTTGGAGACAAGTCGGCTGGAGGCCGATGTATTGAATCTCGACGTAAGTTGAGTGTTCCATCGGCATTAGGAGGCCCTGAACGTTACAATTAACTATCATTTTTGCGTCGGATTCGATAATCTACTCACTGGAGAAGTTCTTACGGTGCTCGAGACTGCAATATCCCCTTGGATACAAGTCGACTGGAGGTCGATGTATTGACTCTCGACGCGATTTGAGTGTTCCATCGTCGTTAGGAGTCCCTGAACGTTACAATTAACTATCATTTATGCGTCGGATTCGAAATTCTAGACTCACAGGAGAACGACCATAAGGTGCCCGAGGCAGCAATAGACCCTTGGAGACAAGTCGGCTGGAAACCGATGTATTAATCTCGACGCAATTTGAGAGTTCCATCGCCAATAGGAGGCCCTGAACGTTACAATTAACTATCATTTTTGCGTCGGATTCGAAAATCTAGGCTTACAAGAGAACGACCATAAGGGGCCCGAGGCAGCATTAGACCCTTGGAGACAAGTCGGCTGGAGGGCGATGTATTGAATCTCGACGAAATTTGAGTGTCCCATCGTCAGTAGCAGGCCCTAAACGTTACAATTAACTATCATTTTTGCGTCGGATTCGATAATCTAAACTCACAGGAGAACGACCATAAGGTGCCCGAGGCAGCAACAGACCCTTGGAGACAAGTCGGCTGGAGGCCGATGTATTGAATCTCGACGCAATGTGAGTGTTCCATCGTCATTACAAGGCCCTGAACGTTACAATTAACTATCATTTTTGCGTCGGATTCGAAAATCTAGACTCACAGGAGACGGACCACATGGAGCCCGAGGCAGCAATATCCCCTAGTAGACAAGTCGGCTGGAGGCCGATGTATTGAATCTCGACGCAATTTGAGTCCCCTATCGTCGTTAGGAGGCCCTAAACGTTACAATTAACTATCATTTTTGCGTCGGATTTAAAAATCTACTCACAGGAGAAGTTCATACGGTGCTCGAGGCAGCATCAGACCCTTGGAGACAAGTCGGCTGGAGGCCGATGTATTGAATCTCGACGCAATTTGAGTGTTCCATCGGCATTACAAGGCCCTGAACGTTACAATTAACTATCATTTTTGCGTCGGATTCGATAATCTAGACTCACAGGAGAACGACCATAAGGTGCCCGAGGCAGCAATAGACCCTTGGAGACAAGTCGGCTGGAGGCCGATGTATTGAATCTCGACGTAAGTTGAGTGTTCCATCGGCATTAGGAGGCCCTGAACGTTACAATTAACTATCATTTTTGCGTCGGATTCGATAATCTACACACTGGAGAAGTTCATACGGTGCTCGAGACTGCAATATCCCCTTGGATACAAGTCGACTGGAGGTCGATGTATTGACTCTCGACGCGATTTGAGTGTTCCATCGTCGTTAGGAGTCCCTGAACGTTACAATTAACTATCATTTATGCGTCGGATTCGAAATTCTAGACTCACAGGAGAACGACCATAAGGTGCCCGAGGCAGCAATAGACCCTTGGAGACAAGTCGGCTGGAAACCGATGTATTGAATCTCGACGCAATTTGAGAGTTCCATCGCCAATAGGAGGCCCTGAACGTTACAATTAACTATCATTTTTGCGTCGGATTCGAAAATCTAGGCTTACAAGAGAACGACCATAAGGGGCCCGAGGCAGCATTAGACCCTTGGAGACAAGTCGGCTGGAGGGCGATGTATTGAATCTCGACGAAATTTGAGTGTCCCATCGTCAGTAGCAGGCCCTAAACGTTACAATTAACTATCATTTTTGCGTCGGATTCGATAATCTAAACTCACAGGAGAACGACCATAAGGTGCCCGAGGCAGCAACAGACCCTTGGAGACAAGTCGGCTGGAGGCCGATGTATTGAATCTCGACGCAATTTGAGAGTTCCATCGCCAATACGAGGCCCTGAACGTTACAATTAACTATCATTTTTGCGTCGGATTCGAAAATCTAGACTTACAAGAGAACGACCATAAGGTGCCCGAGGCAGCATTAGACCCTTGGAGACAAATCGACTGGAGGCCGTTGTATTGAATATCGACGCAATTTGAGTGTTCCATCGTCATGAGGAGGCCCTAAACGTTACAATTAACTATCATTTTTGCGTCGGATTCGATAATCTAAACTCACAGGAGAACGACCATAAGGTGCCCGAGGCAGCAACAGACCCTTGGAGACAAGTCGGCTGGAGGCCGATGTATTGAATCTCGACGCAATTTGAGTGTACCATCGTCATTAGGAGACCCTAAACGTTACAATTAACTATCATTTTTGCGTCGGATTCGATAATCTAAACTCACAGGAGAACGACCATAAGGTGCCCGAGGCAGCAACAGACCCTTGTTGAGAAGTCGGCTGGAGGCCGATGTATTGAATCTCGACGCAATTTGAGTGTTCCATCGTCATTACAAGGCCCTGAACGTTACAATTAACTATCATTTTTGCGTCGGATTGGAAAATCTAGACTCACAGGAGAACGACCATAAGGTGCCCGAGGCAGCAATAGACCCTTGGAGACAAGTCGGCTGGAGGCCGATGTATTGAATCTCGACGCAATTTGAGTGTTCCATCGGCATTAGGAGGCCCTGAACGTTACAATTAACTATCATTTATGCGTCGGATTCGAAAATCTACTCACAGGAGAAGTTCATACGGTGCTCGATGCAGCAATAGACCCTTGGAGACAAGTCGGCGGGAGGCTGATGTATTGAATCTCGACGTAAGTTGAGTGTTCCATCGGCATTAGGAGGCCCTGAAAGTTACAATTAACTATCATTTTTGCGTCGGATTCGAAAATCTAGACTCACAGGAGAACGACCATAAGGTGCCCGAGGCAGCATTAGACCCTTGGAGACAAGTCTGCTGCAGGCCGATGTGTTGAATCTCAACGCAATTTGAGTGTTCCATCGGCATTAGGAGGCCCTGAACGTTACAGTTAACTATCATTTTAGCGTCGGATTCGAAAATCTACTAACAGGAGAAGGATCATTTGGTGAACGAGACTGCAATATCCCCTTGGATACAAGTCGGCTGGAGGTCGATGTATTGAATCTCGACGCAATTTGAGTCTTCTATCGTCATTAGGAGGCCCTAAAAGTTACAATTAACTATCATTTTTGCGTCGGATTCAAAAATCTACTCACAGGAGAAGTTCATACAGTGCTCGAGGCAGCAATAGACCCTTGGAGACAAGTCGGCTGGAAACCGATGTATTGATTCTTGACGCAATTTGAGTGTTCCATCGTCATTAGGAGGCCCTGAACGTTACAATTAACTATCATTTTTGCGTCGGTTTCGAAAATCTAGACTTACAAGAGAACGACCATAAGGTGCCCGAGGCAGCATTGGACCCTAGGAGACAAGTCGGCTGGAGGACGATGTATTGAATCTCGACGCAATTTGAGTGTTCGATCGGCATTACAAGGCCCTGAACGTTACAATTAACTATCATTTTTGCGTCGGATTCGATAATCTAGACTCACAGGAGAACGACCATAAGGTGCCCGAGGCAGCAATAGACCCTTGGAGACAAGTCGGCTGGAGGCCGATGTATTGAATCTCGACGTAAGTTGAGTGTTCCATCGGCATTAGGAGGCCCTGAACGTTACAATTAACTACCATTTTTGCGTCGGATTCGATAATCTACTCACTGGAGAAGTTCTTACGGTGCTCGAGACTGCAATATCCCCTTGGATACAAGTCGACTGGAGGTCGATGTATTGACTCTCGACGCGATTTGAGTGTTCCATCGTCGTTAGGAGTCCCTGAACGTTACAATTAACTATCATTTATGCGTCGGATTCGAAATTCTAGACTCACAGGAGAACGACCATAAGGTGCCCGAGGCAGCAATAGACCCTTGGAGACAAGTCGGCTGGAAACCGATGTATTAATCTCGACGCAATTTGAGAGTTCCATCGCCAATAGGAGGCCCTGAACGTTACAATTAACTATCATTTTTGCGTCGGATTCGAAAATCTAGGCTTACAAGAGAACGACCATAAGGGGCCCGAGGCAGCATTAGACCCTTGGAGACAAGTCGGCTGGAGGGCGATGTATTGAATCTCGACGAAATTTGAGTGTCCCATCGTCAGTAGCAGGCCCTAAACGTTACAATTAACTATCATTTTTGCGTCGGATTCGATAATCTAAACTCACAGGAGAACGACCATAAGGTGCCCGAGGCAGCAACAGACCCTTGGAGACAAGTCGGCTGGAGGCCGATGTATTGAATCTCGACGCAATGTGAGTGTTCCATCGTCATTACAAGGCCCTGAACGTCACAATTAACTATCATTTTTGCGTCGGATTCGAAAATCTAGACTCACAGGAGACGGACCACATGGAGCCCGAGGCAGCAATATCCCCTAGTAGACAAGTCGGCTGGAGGCCGATGTATTGAATCTCGACGCAATTTGAGTCCCCTATCGTCGTTAGGAGGCCCTAAACGTTACAATTAACTATCATTTTTGCGTCGGATTTAAAAATCTACTCACAGGAGAAGTTCATACGGTGCTCGAGGCAGCATCAGACCCTTGGAGACAAGTCGGCTGGAGGCCGATGTATTGAATCTCGACGCAATTTGAGTGTTCCATCGGCATTACAAGGCCCTGAACGTTACAATTAACTATCATTTTTGCGTCGGATTCGATAATCTAGACTCACAGGAGAACGACCATAAGGTGCCCGAGGCAGCAATAGACCCTTGGAGACAAGTCGGCTGGAGGCCGATGTATTGAATCTCGACGTAAGTTGAGTGTTCCATCGGCATTAGGAGGCCCTGAACGTTACAATTAACTATCATTTTTGCGTCGGATTCGATAATCTACACACTGGAGAAGTTCATACGGTGCTCGAGACTGCAATATCCCCTTGGATACAAGTCGACTGGAGGTCGATGTATTGACTCTCGACGCGATTTGAGTGTTCCATCGTCGTTAGGAGTCCCTGAACGTTACAATTAACTATCATTTATGCGTCGGATTCGAAATTCTAGACTCACAGGAGAACGACCATAAGGTGCCCGAGGCAGCAATAGACCCTTGGAGACAAGTCGGCTGGAAACCGATGTATTGAATCTCGACGCAATTTGAGAGTTCCATCGCCAATAGGAGGCCCTGAACGTTACAATTAACTATCATTTTTGCGTCGGATTCGAAAATCTAGGCTTACAAGAGAACGACCATAAGGGGCCCGAGGCAGCATTAGACCCTTGGAGACAAGTCGGCTGGAGGGCGATGTATTGAATCTCGACGAAATTTGAGTGTCCCATCGTCAGTAGCAGGCCCTAAACGTTACAATTAACTATCATTTTTGCGTCGGATTCGATAATCTAAACTCACAGGAGAACGACCATAAGGTGCCCGAGGCAGCAACAGACCCTTGGAGACAAGTCGGCTGGAGGCCGATGTATTGAATCTCGACGCAATTTGAGAGTTCCATCGCCAATACGAGGCCCTGAACGTTACAATTAACTATCATTTTTGCGTCGGATTCGAAAATCTAGACTTACAAGAGAACGACCATAAGGTGCCCGAGGCAGCATTAGACCCTTGGAGACAAGTCGGCTTGAGGACGATGTATTGAATCTCGACGCAATTTGAGTGTCCCATCGTCAGTAGGAGGCCCTAAACGTTACAATTAACTATCATTTTTGCGTCGGATTCGATAATCTAAACTCACAGGAGAACGACCATAAGGTGCCCAAGGCAGCAACAGACCCTTGGAGACAAGTCGGCTGGAGGCCGATGTATTGAATCTCGACGCAATTTGAGTGTTCCATCGTCATTACAAGGCCCTGAACGTTACAATTAACTATCATTTTTGCGTCGGATTCGAAAATCTAGACTCACAGGAGAACGACCATAAGGTGTCCGAGGCAGCAATAGACCCTTGGAGGCAAGTCGGCTGGAGGCCGATGTATTGAATCTCGACGCAATTTGAGTGTTCCATCGGCATTAGGAGGCCCTGAACGTTACAATTAACTATCATTTTTGCGTCGGATTCGATAATCTAAACTCACAGGAGAACGACCATAAGGTGCCCGATTCAGCAATAGACCCTTGGAGACAAGTCGGCTGCAGGCCGATGTATTGAATCTCGACGCAATTTGAGTGTTCCATCGGCATTAGGAGGCCCTGAACGTTACAATTAACTATAATTTTTGCGTCGGTTTCGAAAATCTAGACTTACAAGAGAACGACCATAAGGTGCCCGAGGCAGCATTAGACCCTAGGAGACAAGTCCGCTGGAGGACGATGTATTGAATCTCGACGCAAATTGAGTGACCCATCGTCATTAGGAGGCCCTAAATGTTACAATTAACTATCATTTTTGCGTCGGATTCGATAATCTAAACTCACAGGAGAACGACCATAAGGTGCCCGAGGCAGCAACAGACCCTTGGAGACAAGTCGGCTGGCGGCCGATGTATTGAATCTCGACGCAATTTGAGTGTTCCATCGTCATTACAAGGCCCTGAACGTTACAATTAACTATCATTTTTTCGTCGGTTTCGAAAATCTAGACTCACAGGAGACGGATCACATGGAGCCCGAGGCAGCAATATCCCCTAGTAGACAAGTCGGCTGGAGGAAGATGTATTGACTCTCGACGCAATTTGAGTGTTCCATGGTCATTAGAAGGCCCTGAACGATACAATTAACTATCATTTTTGCGGCGGATTAGAAAATCTAGACTCACAGGAGAACGACCATAAGGTGCCCGAGGCAGCAATATCCCCTTGGAGAGAAGTCGGCTGGAGGCCGATGTATTGAATCTCGACGCAATTTGAGTGTTCCATCGGCATTACAAGGCCCTGAACGTTACAATTAACTATCATTTTTGCG
This sequence comes from Schistocerca americana, assembly GCF_021461395.2. NCBI lineage: Eukaryota > Metazoa > Arthropoda > Insecta > Orthoptera > Acrididae > Schistocerca > Schistocerca americana. Next base: position 772,974,211 of record NC_060123.1, read on the forward strand.
TCGGATTCGATACTCTAGACTCACAGGAGAACGACCATAAGGTGCCCGAGGCAGCAATAGACCCTTGGAGACAAGTCGGCTGGAGGCCAAAGTATTGAATCTCGACGCAATTTGAGTGTTCCATCGGCATTAGGAGGCCCTGAACGTTACAATTAACTATCATTTTTGCGTCGGATTCGATAATCTACTCACAGGAGAAGTTCATACGGTGCTCGAGACTGCAATATCCCCTAGGATACAAGTCGACTGGAGGTCGATGTATTGACTCTCGACGCAATTTGAGTGTTCCATCGTCTTTAGGAGTCCCTGAACGTTACAATTAACTATCATTTTTGAGTCGGATTCGAAAATCTAGACTCACAGGTGAACGACCATAAGGTGCCCGAGGCAGCAACCGACCCTTGGAGACAAGTCAGCTGGAGGACGATGTATTGAATCTCGACGCAATTTGAGTGTTCCATCGTCATTACAAGGCCCTGAACGTTACAATTAACTATCATTTTTGCGTCGGATTCGAAAATCTAGACTCACAGGAGAAGGATCATATTGTGCCCGAGACAGCAGTATCGCCTTGGAGACAAGTCGGCTGGGGCCGATGTATTGAATCTCGGCGATATTTGAGTGTTCCATCGTCATTAGGAGGCCCTGAACGTTACAATTAACTATCATTTTTGCGTCGGATTCGATAATCTAAACTCACAGGAGAACGACCATAAGGTGCCCGAGGCAGCAACAGACCCTTGGAGACAAGTCGGCTGGAGGCCGATGTATTGAATCTCGATGCAATTTGAGTGTTCCATCGTCATTACAAGGCCCTGAACGTAACAATTAACTATCATTTTTGCGTCGGATTCGAAAATCTAGACTCACAGGAGAACGACCATAAGGTGCCCGAGGCAGCAATAGACCCTTGGAGACAAGTCGGCTGGAGGCCGATGTATTGAATCTCGACGCAATTTGAGAGTTCCATCGTCATTAGGAGGCCCTGAACGTTACAATTAACTATCATTTTTGCGTCGGATTCGAAAATCTGGACTCACAGGAGAACGACCATAAGGTGCCCGAGGCAGCAACAGACTCTTGGAGACAAGTCGGCTGGAGGCCGATGTATTGAATCTCGACGCAATTTGAGAGTTCCATCGTCATTAGAAGGCCCTGAACGATACAATTAACTATCATTTTTGCGGCGGATTAGAAAATCTAGACTCACAGGAGAACGACCATAAGGTGCCCGAGGCAGCAATATCCCCTTGGAGAGAAGTCGGCTGGAGGCCGATGTATCGAATCTCGACGCAATTTGAGTGGTCCATCGGCATTACAAGGCCCTGAACGTTACAATTAACTATCATTTTTGCGTCGGATTCGATAATCTAGACTCACAGGAGAACGACCATAAGGTGCCCGAGGCAGCAATAGACCCTTGGAGACAAGTCGGTTGGAGGCCGATGTATTGAATCTCGACGCAATTTGAGTGTCCCATCGTATGTAGATGGCCCTGAACGTTACAGTTAACTATCATTTATGCGTCGGATTCGAGAATCTACTAACAGGAGAAGGATTATATGGTGAACGAGACTACAATATCCCCTTGGATACAAGTCGGCTGGAGGTCGATGTATTGAATCTCGACGCAATTTGAGTCTTCTATCGTCATTAGGAGGCCCTAAACGTTACAATTAACTATCATTTTTGCGTCGGATTCAAAAATCTACTCACAGGAGAAGTTCATACGGTGCTCGAGGCAACAATAGACCCTTGGAGACAAGTCGGCTGGAAACCGATGTATTGATTCTTGACGCAATGTGAGTGTTCCATCGTCATTAGGAGGCCCTGAACGTTACAATTAACTATCATTTTTGCGTCGGTTTCGAAAATCTAGACTTACAAGAGAACGACCATAAGGTGCCCGAGGCAGCAACAGACGCTTGGAGACAAGTCGGCTGGAGGACGATGTATTGAATCTCGACGCAATTTGAGAGTTCCATCGTCATTAGGAGGCCCTGAACGTTACAATTAACTATCATTTTTGCGTCGGATTCGAAAATCTGGACTCACAGGAGAACGACCATAAGGTGCCCGAGGCAGCAACAGACTCTTGGAGACAAGTCGGCTGGAGGCCGATGTATTGAATCTCGACGCAATTTGAGAGTTCCATCGTCATTAGAAGGCCCTGAACGATACAATTAACTATCATTTTTGCGGCGGATTCGAAAATCTAGACTCACAGGAGAACGACCATAAGGTGCCCGAGGCAGCAATATCCCCTTGGAGAGAAGTCGGCTGGAGGCCGATGTATCGAATCTCGACGCAATTTGAGTGGTCCATCGGCATTACAAGGCCCTGAACGTTACAATTAACTATCATTTTTGCGTCGGATTCGATAATCTAGACTCACAGGAGAACGACCATAAGGTGCCCGAGGCAGCAATAGACCCTTGGAGACAAGTCGGTTGGAGGCCGATGTATTGAATCTCGACGCAATTTGAGTGTCCCATCGCATGTAGATGGCCCTGAACGTTACAGTTAACTATCATTTATGCGTCGGATTCGAGAATCTACTAACAGGAGAAGGATTATATGGTGAACGAGACTGCAATATCCCCTTGGATACAAGTCTGCTGGAGGTCGATGTATTGAATCTCGACGCAATTTGAGTCTTCTATCGTCATTAGGAGGCCCTAAACGTTACAATTAACTATCATTTTTGCGTCGGATTCAAAAATCTACTCACAGGAGAAGTTCATACGGTGCTCGAGGCAACAATAGACCCTTGGAGACAAGTCGGCTGGAAACCGATGTATTGATTCTTGACGCAATTTGAGTGTTCCATCGTCATTAGGAGGCCCTGAACGTTACAATTAACTATCATTTTTGCGTCGGTTTCGAAAATCTAGACTTACAAGAGAACGACCATAAGGTGCCCGAGGCAGCATTAGACCCTAGGAGACAAGTCGGCTGGAGGACAATGTAATGAATCTCGACGCAATTTGAGTGACCCATCGTCATTAGGAGGCCCTAAACGTTACAATTAACTATCATTTTTGCGTCGGATTCGATAATCTAAACTCACAGGAGAACGACCATAAGGTGCCCGAGGCAGCAACAGACCCTTGGAGACAAGTCGGCTGGAGGCCGATGTATTGAATCTCGACGCAATTTGAGTGTTCCATCGTCATTACAAGGCCCTGAACGTTACAATTAACTATCATTTTTGCGTCGGATTCGAAAATCTAGACTCACAGGAGACGGGCCACATGGAGCCCGAGGCAGCAATATCCCCTAGTAGACAAGTCGGCTGGAGGAAGATGTATTGACTCTCGACGCAATTTGAGTGTTCCATGGTCATTAAGAGGCCCTGAGCATTGCATTTAACTATCAGTTTTGCGTCGGATTCTAAAATCTAGACTCACAGGAGAACGACCTTGCGGTGCCCGAGGCAGCAATAGACCCTAGGAGACAAGTCGGCTGGAGGCCGATGTATTGAATCTCGACCAAATTTGAGTGTTCCATCGGCATTACAAGGCCCTGAACGTTACAATTAACTATCATTTTTGCGTCGGATTCGATAATCTACTCACAGGAGAAGTTGATACGGTGCTCGAGACTGCAATATCCCCTTGGATACAAGTCGACTGGAGGTCGATGTATTGACTCTCGACGCAATTTGAATGTTCCATCGTCTTTAGGAGTCCCTGAACGTTACAATTAACTATCATTTATGCGTCGGATTCGAAAATCTAGACTCACAGGTGAACGACCATAAGGTGCCCGAGGCAGCAACAGACCCTTGGAGACAAGTCGGCTGGAGGACGATGTACTGAATCTCGACGCAATTTGAGTGTTCCATCGTCATTACAAGGCCCTGAACGTTACAATTAACTACCATTTTAGCGTCGGATTCGAAAATCTACTCACAGGAGAAGTTCATACGGTGCTCGAGACAGCAATATACCCCTTGGAGACAAATCGACTGGAGGCCGATGTATTGAATCTCGACGCAATTTGAGTGTTCCATCGTCATTAGGAGGCCCTCAACGTTATAATTAACTATCATTTTTGCGTCGGATTCGATAATCTAAACTCACAGGAGAACGACCGTAAGGTGCCCGAGGCAGCAACAGACCCTTGGAGACAAGTCGGCTGGAGGCCGTTGTATTGAATCTCGACGCAATTTGAGTGTTCCATCGTCGTTAGGAGGCCCTAAACGTTACTATTAACTATCATTTTTGCGTCGGATTCAAAAATCTACTCACAGGAGAAGTTCATACGGTGCTCGAGGCAACAATAGACCCTTGGAGACAAGTCGGCTGGAAACCGATGTATTGATTCTTGACGCAATTTGAGTGTTCCATCGTCATTAGGAGGCCCTGAACGTTACAATTAACTATCATTTTTGCGTCGGTTTCGAAAATCTAGACTTACAAGAGAACGACCATAAGGTGCCCGAGGCAGCATTAGACCCTAGGAGACAAGTCGGCTGGAGGACGATGTAATTAATCTCGACGCAATTTGAGTGACCCATCGTCATTAGGAGGCCCTAAACGTTACAATTAACTATCATTTTTGCGTCGGATTCGATAATCTAAACTCACAGGAGAACGACCATAAGGTGCCCGAGGCAGCAACAGACCCTTGGAGACAAGTCGGCTGGAGGCCGATGTATTGAATCTCGACGCAATTTGAGTGTTCCATCGTCATTACAAGGCCCTGAACGTTACAATTAACTATCATTTTTGCGTCGGATTCGAAAATCAGGACTCACAGGAGACGGGCCACATGGAGCCCGAGGCAGCAATATCCCCTAGTAGACAAGTCGGCTGGAGGAAGATGTATTGACTCTCGACGCAATTTGAGTGTTCCATGGTCATTAAGAGGCCCTGAGCATTGCATTTAACTATCATTTTTGCGTCGGATTCGAAAATCTAGACTCACAGGAGAAGGATCATATTGTGCCCGAGACAGCAATATCCCCTTTGAGACAAGTCGGCTGGGGCCGATGTATTGAATCTCGGCGCAATTTGAGTGTTCCATCGTCATTAGGAGGCCCTGAACGTTACAATTAACTATCAGTTTCGCGTCGGATTCGAAAATCTAGACTCACAGGAGAACGACAATAAGGTGCCCGAGGCAGCAATAGACCCTTGGAGACAAGTCGGCTGGAGGCCGATGTATAGAATCTGGACGCTATTTGAGTGTTCCATCGTCATTAGGAGGCCCTAAACGTTACAATTAACTATCATTTTTGCGTCAGATTCGATAATCTAAACTCACAGGAGAACGACCATAAGGTGCCCGAGGCAGCAACAAACCCTTGGAGACAAGTCGGCTGGAGGTCGATGTATTGAATCTCGACGCAATTTGAGTGTTCCATCGTCATTACAAGGCCCTGAACGTAGCAATTAACTATCATTTTTGCGTCGGATTCGAAAATCTAGACTCACAGGAGAACGACCATAAGGTGCCCGAGGCAGCAATAGACCCTTGGATACACGTCGGCTGGAGGCCGATGTATTGAATCTCGACGCAATTTGAGAGTTCCATCGTCATTAGGAGGCCCTGAACGTTACAATTAACTATCATTTTTGCGTCGGATTCGAAAATCTGGACTCACAGGAGAACGACCATAAGGTGCCCGAGGCAGCAACGGACTCTTGGAGACAAGTCGGCTGGAGGCCGATGTATTGAATCTCGACGCAATTTGAGTGGTCTATCGGCATTACAAGGCCCTGAACGTTACAATTAACTATCATTTTTGCGTCGGATTCGATAATCTAGACTCACAGGAGAACGACCGTAAGGTGCCCGAGGCAGCAATAGACCCTTGGAGACAATTCTGCTGGAGGCCGATTTATTGAATCTCGACGTAATTTGAGTGTTCCATCGGAATTAGGAGGCCCTGAACGTTGCAATTAACTATCATATTTGCGTCGGATTCGATAATCTACTCACAGGAGAAGTTCATACGGTGCTCGATACTGCAATATCCCCTTGGATACAAGTCGGCTGGAGGCCTATGTATTGAATCTGGACGCTATTTGAGTGTTCCATCGTCATTAGGAGGCCCTAAACGTTACAATTAACTATCATTTTTGCGTTGGATTCGATAATCTAAACTCACAGGAGAACGACCATAAGGTGCCCGAGGCAGCAACAGACCCTTGGAGACAAGTCGGCTGGAGGCCGATGTATTGAATATCGACGCAATTTGAGTGTTCCATCGTCATTACGTTGCCCTGAACGTTATAATGAACTATCAGTTTTGCGTCGGATTCGAAAATCTAGACTTACAAGAGAACGACCATAAGGTGCTCGAGGCAGCATTAGACCCTTGGAGACAAGTCGGCTGGAGGACTATGTATTGGATCGCGACGCAATTTGAGTGTTCCATCGTCATTAGGAGGCCCTGAATGTTACAATTAACTATCAGTTTTTCGTCGGATTCGAAAATCTAGACTCACCGCAGACGGACCATTCGGTGCCCGAGGCAGCAATATCCCCTTGGAGACAAATCGGCTGGAGGACGATGTATTGAATCTCGACGCAATTTGAGTGTTCCGTCGCCATTAGGAGGCCCTAAACGTTACAATTAACTATCATTTTTGCGTCGGATTCGAAAAGCTAGACTCACAGGAGAACGACCATAAGGTGCCCGAGGCAGCAATAGACCCTTGGAGACAAGTCGACTGGAAACCGATGTATTGATTCTTGACGCAATTTGAGTGTTCCATCGTCATTAGGAGGCCCTAAACGTTACAATTAAATATCATTTTTGCGTCGGATTCGATAATCTAACCTCACAGGAGAACGACCATAAGTTGCCCGAGGCAGCGATAGACCCTTGGAGACAAGTCGGCTGGAGGCCGATGTATTGAATCTCGACGCAATTTGAGTGTTCCATCGGCATTAGGAGGCCCTGAACGTTACAGTTAATTATCATTTTTGCGTCGGATTCGATAATCCACTCACAGAAGAAGTTCATACGGTGCTCGAGACTGCAATATCCCCTTGGATACAAGTCGACTGGAGGTCGATGTATTGACTCTCGACGCAATTTGAGTGTTCCATCGTCTTTAGGAGTCCCTGAACGTTACAATTAACTATCATTTATGCGTCGGGTTTGAAAATCTAGACTCACAGGTGAACGACCATAAGGTGCCCGAGGCAGCAACAGACCCTAGGAGACAAGTCGGCTGGAGGAAGATGTATTGAATCTCGACGCAATTTGAGTGTTCCATCGTCATTACAAGGCCCTGAACGTTACAATTAACTATCATTTTAGCGTCGGATTCGAAAATCTACTCACAGGAGAAGTTCATACGGTGCTCGAGACAGCAATATACCCCTTGGAGACAAATCGACTGGAGGCCGATGTATTGAATCTCGACGCAATTTGAGTGTTCCATCGTCATTAGGAGGCCCTCAACGTTACAATTAACTATCATTTTTGCGTCGGATTCGATAATCTAAACTCACAGGAGAACGACCATAAGGTGCCCGAGGCAGCAACAGACCCTTGGAGACAAGTCGGCTGGAGGCCGATGTATTGAATCTCGACGCAATTTGAGTGTTCCATCGTCGTTAGGAGGCCCTAAACGTTACAATTAACTATCATTTTTGCGTCGGATTCGATAATCTAAGCTCACAGGAGAACGACCATAAGGTGCCCGAGGCAGCAACAGACCCTTGGAGACGTCGGCTGGAGGCCGATGTATTGAATCTCGACGCAATTTGAGTGTTCCATCGTCATTACAAGGCCCTGAACGTTACAATTAACTATCATTTTTGCGTCGGATTCGAAAATGTAGACTCACAAGAGAAGGATCATATTGTGCCCGAGACAGCAATATCCCCTTGGGGACAAGTCGGCTGGGGCCGATGTATTGAATCTCGACGCAATTTGAGTGTTCCATCGTCATTAGGAGGCCCTGAACGTTACAATTAACTATCAGTTTCGCGTCGGATTCGAAAATCTAGACTCACAGGAGAACGACAATAAGGTGCCCGAGGCAGCAATAGACCCTTGGAGACAAGTCGGCTGGAGGCCGATGTATTGAATCTGGACGCTATTTGAGTGTTCCATCGTCATTAGGAGGCCCTAAACGTTACAATTAACTATCATTTTTGCGTCGGATTCGATAATCTAAACTCACAGGAGAACGACCATAAGGTGCCCGAGGCAGCAACAGACGCTTGGAGACAAGTCGGCTGGAGGCCGATGTATTGAATCTCGACGCAATTTGAGTGTCCATCGTCATTACAAGGCCCTGAACGTAACAATTAACAATCATTTTTGCGTCGGATTCGAAAATCTAGACTCACAGGAGAACGACCATAAGGTGCCCGAGGCAGCATTAGACCCTTGGAGACAAGTCGGCTGGAGGCCGATGTATTGAATCTTGACGCAATTTGAGAGTTCCATCGTCATTAGGAGGCTCTGAACGTTACAATTAACTATCATTTTTGCGTCGGATTCGAAAATCTGGACTCACAGGAGAACGACCATAAGGTGCCCGAGGCAGCAACAGACTCTTGGAGACAAGTCGGCTGGAGGCCGATGTATTGAATCTCGACGCAATTTGAGGGTTCCATCGTCATTAGAAAGCCCTGAACGTTACAATTAACAATCAGTTTCGCGTCGGATTCGAAAATCTAGGCTCACAGGAGAAGGATCATATTGTGCCCGAGACAGCAATATCCCCTTGGAGACAAGTCGGCCGGAGGCCGATGTATTGAATCTCGACTCAATTTGAGTCTCCTATCGTCATTAGGAGGCCCAAAACGTACAATTAACTGTCATTTTTGCGTCGGATTCAAAAATCTACTCACAGGAGAAGTTCATACGGTGCTCGAGGCAGCAACAGACCCTTGGAGACAAGTCGGCTATAGGCCGATGTATTGAATCTCGACGCAATTTGAGTGTTCCATCGGCATTACAGGGCACTGAACGTTACAATTAACTACCATTTTTGCGTCGGATTCGATAATCTAGACTCACAGGAGAACGACCATAAGGTGCCTGAGGCAGCAATAGACCCTTGGAGACAAGTCGGCTGGAGGCCGATGTATTGAATCTCGACGTAATTTGAGTGTTCCATCGGCATTAGGAGGCCCTGAACGTTGCAACTAACTATCATTTTTGCGTCGGATTCGATAATCTACTCACAGGAGAAGTTCATACGGTGCTCGAGACTGCAATATCCCCTTGGATACAAGTCGGATGGAGGCCGATGTATTGAATCTGGACGCTATTTGAGTGTTCCATCGTCATTAGGAGGCCCTAAACGTTACAATTAACTATCATTTTTGCGTTGGATTCGATAATCTAAACTCACAGGAGAACGACCATAAGGTGCCCGAGGCAGCAACAGACCCTTGGAGACAAGTCGGCTGGAGGCCGATGTATTGAATCTCGACGCAATTTGAGTGTTCCATCGAAATTACAAGGCCCTTGAACGTTACAATTAACTATCATTTTAGTGTCGGATTCGAAAATCTACTCACAGGAGAAGTTCATACGGTGCTCGAGGCAGCAACAGACCCTTGGAGACAAGTCGGCTATAGGCCGATGTATTGAATCTCGACGCAATTTGAGTTTTCCATCGGCATTACAAGGCCCTGAACGTTACAATTAACTATCATTTTTGCGTCGGATTCGATAATCTAGACTCACAGGAGAACGACCATAAGGTGCCCGAGGCAGCAATAGACCCTTGGAGATAAGTCGGCTGGAGGCCGATGTATTGAATCTCGGCGCAATTTGAGTGTTCCATCGGCATTAGGAGGCCCTAAACGTTACAATTAACTATCAGTTTCGCGTCGCATTCGATAATCTACTCACAGGAGAAGTTCATACGGTGCTCGAGACTGCAATATCCCCTTGGATACAAGTCGACTGGAGGTCGATCTATTGACTATCGACGCAATTTGAGTGTTTCATTGTCTTTAGGAGTCCCTGAACGTTACAATTATCTATCATTTATGCGTCGGATTCGAAAATGTAGACTCACAGGAGAACGACCATAAGGTGCCCGAGGCAGCAACAGACCCTTGGAGACGAGTCGGCTGGAGGCCGATGTATTGAATCTCGACGCAATTTGAGTGTTCCATCGTCATTACAAGGCCCTGAACGTAACAATTAACTATCATTTTTGCGTCGGACTCGAAAATCTAGACTCACAGGAGAACGACCATAAGGTGCCCGAGGCAGCAATAGACCCTTGGAGACAAGTCGGCTGGAGGCCGATGTATTGAATCTCGACGCAATTTGAGAGTTCCATCGTCATTAGGAGGCCCTGAACGTTATAATGAACTATCAGTTTTGCGTCGGATTCGAGAATCTAGACTTACAAGAGAACGACCATAAGGTGCCCGCGGCAGCAATATCCCCTTGGAGACAAGTCGGCTGGAGGCCGATGTATTGAATCTCGACGCAATTTGAGTGTTCCGTCGTCATTAGGAGGCCCTAAACGTTACAATTAACTATCATTTTTGCGTCGGATTCGAAAAGCTAGACTCACAGGAGAACGACCATAAGGTGCCCGAGGCAGCAATAGACCCTTGGAGACAAGTCGACTGGAAACCGATGTATTTATTCTTGACGCAATTTGAGTGTTCCATCGTCATTAGGAGGCCCTAAACGTTACAATTAAATATCATTTTTGCGTCGGATTCGATAGTCTAAACTCACAGGAGAACGACCATAAGGTGCCCGAGGCAGCAATAGACCCTTGGAGACAAGTCGGCTGGAGGCCGATGTATTGAATCTCGACGTAATTTGAGTGTTCCATCGGCATTAGGAGGCCCTGAACGTTGCAACTAACTATCATTTTTGCGTCGGATTCGATAATCTACTCACAGGAGAAGTTCATACGGTGCTCGAGACTGCAATATCCCCTTGGATACAAGTCGGATGGAGGCCGATGTATTGAATCTGGACGCTATTTGAGTGTTCCATCGTCATTAGGAGGCCCTAAACGTTACAATTAACTATCATTTTTGCGTTGCATTCGATAATCTAAACTCACAGGAGAACGACCATAAGGTGCCCGAGGCAGCAACAGACCCTTGGAGACAAGTCGGCTGGAGGCCGATGTATTGAATCTCGACGCAATTTGAGTGTTCCATCGTCATTACAAGGCCCTGAACGTAACAATTAACTATCATTTTTGCGTCGGATTCGAAAATCTAGACTCACAGGAGAACGACCGAGGCAGCAATAGACCCTTAAGTCGGCTGGAGGCCGATGTATTGAATCTCGACGCAATTTGAGAGTTCCATCGTCATTAGGAGGCCCTGAACGTCACAATTAACTATCATTTTGGCGTCGGATTCGATAATCTAAACTCACAGGAGAACGACCATAAGGTGCCCAAGGCAGCAACAGACCCTTGGAGACAAGTCGGCTGGAGGCCGATGTATTGAATCTCGACGCAATTTGAGTGTTCCGTCGTCATTAGGAGGCCCTGAATGTTACAATTAACTATCAGTTTTTTGTCGGATTCGAAAATCTAGACTCACAGCAGACGGACCATTTGGTGCCCGAGGCAGCTATATCCCCTTGGAGACAAATCGGCTGGAGGACGATGTATTGAATCTCGACGCAATTTGAGTCTTCTATCGTCATTAGAACGCCCTGAACGTTACAATTAACAATCAGTTTCGCGTCGGATTCGAAAATCTAGGCTCACAGGAGAAGGATCATATTGTGCCCGAGACAGCAAAAACCCCTTGGAGACAAGTCGGCTGGAGGCCGATGTATTGAATCTCGACGCAATTTGAGTGTTCCGTCGTCATTAGGAGGCCCTAAACGTTACAATTAACTATCATTTTTGCGTCGGACACGATAATCTAAACTCACAGGAGAACGACCATAAGGTGCCCGAGGCAGCAACAGACCCTTGGAGGTAAGTCTGCTGGAGGCCGATGTATTGAATCTCGACGCAATTTCAGTGTTCCATCGTCATTACAAGGCCCTGAACGTAACAATTAACTATCATATTTGCGTCGGACTCGAAAATCTAGACTCACAGGAGAACGACCATAAGGTGCCCGAGGCAGCAATAGACCCTTGGAGACAAGTCGGCTGGAGGCCGATGTATTGAATCTCGACGCCATTTCAGAGTTCCATCGTCATTAGGAGGCCCTGAACGTTACAATTAACTATCATTTTTGCGTCGGATTCGAAAATCTAGACTCACAGGAGAACGACCATAAGGTGCCTGAGGCAGCAACTGACCCTTGGAGACAAGTCGGCTGGAGGCCTACATATTGAATATCGACGCAATTTGAGAGTTCCATCGTCATTAGAAGGCCCTGAACGCTACAATTAACTATCATTTTTGCGTCGGATTGGAAAATCTAGACTCACAGGAGAACGACCATAAGGTGCCCGAGGCAGCAATAGACCCTTGGAGACAAGTCGGCTGGAAACCGATATATTGATTCTTGACGCAATTTGAGTGTTACATCGTCATTAGGAGGCCCTGAACGTTACAATTAACAATCATTTTAGCGTCGGATTCGAAAATCTACTCACTGGAGAAGTTCATACGGTGCTCGAGACAGCAATATACCCCTTGGAGACAAACCGACTGGAGGCCGATGTATTGAATATCGACGCAATTTGAGTGTTCCATCGTCATTAGGTTGCCCTGAACGTTATAATGAACTATCAGTTTTGCGTCGGATTCGAGAATCTAGACTTACAAGAGAACGACCATAAGGTGCCCGAGGCAGCAATATCCCCTTGGAGACAAATCAGCTGGAGGACGATGTATTGAATGTCGACGCAATTTGAGTGTTCCGTCGTCATTAGGAGGCCCTAAACGTTACAATTAACTATCATTTTTGCGTCGGATTCGATAATCTAAACTCACAGGAGAACGACCATAAGGTGCCCGAGGCAGCAATAGACCCTTGGAGACAAATCGGCTGGAGGACGATGTATTGAATCTCGACGCAATTCGAGTCTTCTATCGTCATTAGAAGGCCCTGAACATAACAATTAACAATCAGTTTCGCGTCGGATTCGAAAATCTAGACTTACAAGAGAACGACCATAAGGTGCCCGAGGCAGCATTAGACCCTTGGAGACAAGTCGGCTGGAGGACGATGTATTGAATCTCCACGCAATTTGAGTGTTCCATCGGCATTAGGAGGCCCTGAACATTACAATTAACTATCATATTTGCGTCGGATTCGATAATCTAATTTCACAGGAGAACGACCACAAGGTGCCCGAGGCAGCAATAGACCCTTGGAGACATGTCGGCTGCAGTCCGATGTATTGAATCTCGACGCAATTTGAGTGTTCCATCGGCATTAGGAGGCCCTAAACGTTACAATTAACTATCATATTTGCGTCGGATTCGATAATCTAGACTCACAGGAGAACGACCATAAGATGCCCGAGGCAGCAATAGACCCTTGGAGACAAGTCGGCTGCAGGCCGATGTATTGAATCTCGACGCAATTTGAGTGTTCCATCGGCATTAGGAGGCCCTGAACGTTACAATTAACTATCAGTTTCGCGTCGGATTCGAAAATCTAGGCTCACAGGAGAAGGATCATATTGTGCCCGAGACAGCAATATCCCCTTGGAGAGAAGTCGGCTGGAGGCCGATGTATTGAATCTCGAAGCAATTTGAGTGTTCCGTCGTCATTAGGAGGCCCTAAACGTTACAATTAACTATCATTTTTGCGTCGGATTCGTTAATCTAAACTCACAGGAGAACGACCATAAGGTGGCCGAGGCAGCAATAGACCCTTGGAGACAAGTCGGCTGGAGGCCGATGTATTGAATCTCGACGCAATTTGAGTGTCCCTTCGTATTTAGATGGCGCTGAACGTTACAATTAACAATCAGTTTTGCGTCGGGTTCGAAAAATCTAGACTCACAGTAGAAGGACCATGTGGTGCCCGAGGCAGCGATATCCCCTTGGGGACAAGTCGGCTGGAGGACGATGTATTGAATCTCGACGCAATTTGAGTGTTCCATCGGCATTACAAGGCCCTGAACGTTACAATTAACTATCATTTTTGCGTCGGATTCGATAATCTAGACCCACAGGAGAACGACCATAAGGTGCCCGAGGCAGCAATAGACCCTTGGAGACAAGTCGGCTGGAGGCCGATGTATTGAATCTCGACGTAATTTGAGTGTTCCATCGGCATTAGGAGGCGCCAAACGTTACAATTAACTATCATTTATGCGTCGGATTCGAAAATCTAGACTCACAGTGGGATGACCATAAGGTGCCCGAGGCAGCAATAGACCCTTGGAGACAAGTCGGCTGAAGGACGATGTATTGAAAATCGACGCAATTTAAGTGTTCCATCGTCATTAGGAGGCCCTGAACGTTACAATTAGCTATCAGTTTCGCGTCGGATTCGCAAATCTAGACTCACAGGAGAAGGACCCTATGGTGCCCTAGGCAGCAATATCCCCTTGGAGACAAGTCGGCTGGAGGACGATGTATAGAATCTATACGAAATTTAAGTGTTCCATCGTCATTAGGAGGCCCTGAACGTTACAATCAAGTATCAGTTTTGGGTCGGATTCGACAATCTAGACTCACAGGAGAACGACCATAAGTTGCTCTAGGCAGCAATAGACCCTTGGAGACAAGTCGGCTGAAGGACGATGTATTGAATATCGACGCAATTTTAGTGTTCCATCGTCATTAGGAGGCTCTGATCGTTACAATTAACTATCATTTTCGCGTCGGATTCGAAAATCTAGCCTCATAGGAGACGAACCATATGGTGCCCGTGGAAGCAATAAGCCCTTAGAGACAAGTCGGCTGGAGGACGATGTATTGAATCTCGACGCAATTTGAGTGTTCCATCGTCATTAGGAAGCCCTGAACGTTACAATTAATTGTCAGATTTGCGTCGGATTTGAAAATCCAGACTCACAGGAGAACGACCATAAAGTGCCCGAGGCAGCAAAAACCCTTGGAGACAAGTCGGCTGGTGGACGACGTTTTGAATCTCGACGCAATTTGAATGGTCGTCATTAGGAGACCCTGATCGTTACAATTAACTATCAGTTTCGCGTCGGATTCGAAAATCTAGACTCACAGGAGACGAACCCGTGGAAGCAATATGCCCTTAGAGACAAGTCAGCTGGAGGACGATGTATTGAATCTCGACGCAATTTGAGTGTTCCATCGTCATCAGGAGGCCCTGAACTTCTCAATTAACTATCAGTTTCGCGTCTGATTCGAATATCTAGACTCACAGGGAAGGACCATATAGTGCCCTAGGCAGCAATATTTCCTTGTAGACAAGCCGCCTGATGGACGATGTATTGAATATCGACGCAATTTGTGTGTTCCATCGTCATTAGGAGGCCCTGAACGTTACAATTAACTATCAGTTATGCGTCGGATTCGAAAATCTAGACTCACAGGAGAACGACCATAAGGTGCCCAGAGCAGGAACAGACACTTGGAGACAGGTCGGCTTGTGGCCAATGTATTGAATCTCGACGCAATTTGAGTGCTCCATCTTCATTAGGAGGCCCTGAACGTTACATATAACTATCAATTTTGCGTCGGATTCGACAATCTAGACTTACACGAGAACGACAATTAAGTGCCCGAGGCACCAATAGACCCTTGGAGACAAGTTGGCTGGAAACCGATGTATTGAATCTCGACGCAATTTTAGTGTTCCATCGTCATTAGGAGGCGCTAAACGTTACAATTAACTATCAGTTATGCGTCGAATTCGAAAATCTAGACTCACAGTAGAACAACCATAAGTTGCCCGAGGCAGCAATAGAGCCTTGGAGACAAGTCGGCTGAAGGACGATGTATTGAAAGTCGACGCGATTTGAGTATTCCATCGTCATTAAGAGGCCCTGAACGTTACAATTAACTATCAGATTTGAGTCGGATTTGAAAATCTAGACTCACAGGAGAACGACCATAAGGTGCCAGAGGCAGCGATAGACCCTTCGAGACAATTCGGCTGAATGACGATGTATTGAATCTCGACTCATTTTGAGTGTTCCATCGTCATTAGGAGGCCCTGAACTTTACAATTAACTATCAGTGTCGCGTCTGATTCGAAAATCTAGACTCACTGGGAAGGACCATGTAGTGCCCGAGGCAGCAATATCCCCTTGTAGACGAGTCGCCTGGAGGACGATGTGTTGAATCTCGACGCAATTTTAGCGTTCCATCGTCATTAGGAGGCCCTGAACGTTACAATTAACTATCAGTTATGCGTCGGATTCGAAAATCTAGACTTACAGGAGAACGTCCATAAGGTGCCCCAGGAAGCAATTGACCGTTGGAGACAAGTCGGCTGAAGGACGATGTATCGAATATCGACGCAATTTGAGTGTTCCATCGTTATTAGGAGGCCCTGAACGTTACAATTAACTGTCAGTTTTGCGTCGGAGTCGAAAATCTAGACTCACAGGAGACGGACCTTATGGTTCCCGAGGTAGCAATATCCCCTTGGAGACAAGTCGGCTGGAGGACGATGTATTGAATCTCGACGCAATTTGAGTGTTCCATCGGCATTAGGAGGCCCTGAACATTACAATTAACTATCATATTTGCGTCGGATTCGATAATCTAATTTCACAGGAGAACGACCATAAGGTGCCCGAGGCAGCAATAGACCCTTGGAGACAAGTCGGCTGCAGTCCGATGTATTTAATCTCGACGCAATTTGAGTGTTCCATCGGCATTAGGAGGCCCTAAACGTTACAATTAACTATCATATTTGCGTCGGATTCGATAATCTAGACTCACAGGAGAACGACCATAAGATGCCCGAGGCAGCAATAGACCCTTGGAGACAAGTCGGCTGCAGGCCGATGTATTGAATCTCGACGCAATTTGAGTGTTCCATCGGCATTAGGAGGCCCTGAACGTTACTATTAACTATCAGTTTCGCGTCGGATTCGAAAATCTAGGCTCACAGGAGAAGGATCATATTGTGCCCGAGACAGCAATATCCCCTTGGAGACAAGTCGGCTGGAGGCCGATGTATTGAATCTCGACGCAATTTGAGTGTTCCGTCGTCATTAGGAGGCCCTAAACGTTCTAATTAACTATCATTTTTGCGTCGGATTCGTTAATCTAAACTCACAGGAGAACGACCATAAGGTGGCCGAGGCAGCAATAGACCCTTGGAGACAAGTCGGCTGGAGGCCGATGTATTGAATCTCGACGCAATTTGAGTGTCCCTTCGTATTTAGATGGCCCTGAACGTTACAATTAACAATCAGTTTTGCGTCGGGTTCGAAAAATCTAGACTCACAGGAGAAGGACCATGTGGTGCCCGAGGCAGCGATATCCCCTTGGAGACAAGTCGGCTGGAGGCCGATGTATTGAATCTCGACGCAATTTGAGTGTTCCATCGGCATTACAAGGCCCTGAACGTTACAATTAACTATCATTTTTGCGTCGGATTCGATAATCTAGACCCACAGGAGAACGACCATAAGGTGCCCGAGGCAGCAATAGACCCTTGGAGACAAGTCGGCTGGAGGCCGATGTATTGAATCTCGACGTAATTTGAGTGTTCCATCGGCATTAGGAGGCCCTGAACGTTACAATTAACTATCATTTTTGCGTCGGATTCGATAATCTACTCACAGGAGAAGTTCATACGGTGCTCGAGACTGCAATTTCCCCTTGGATTCAAGTCGACTGGAGGTCGATGTATTGACTCTCGACGCAATTTGAGTGTTCCATTGTCTTTAGGAGTCCCTGAACGTTACAATTAACTATCATTTATGCGTCGGATTCGAAAATCTAGACGCACAGGAGAACGACCATAAGGTGCCCGAGGCAGCGATAGACCCTTGGAGTCAAATCGGCTGAATGACGATGTATTGAATCTCGACTCAATTTGAGTGTTCCATCGTCATTAGGAGGCCCTGAACTTCACAATTAACTATCAGTTTTGCGTCTGATTCGAATATCTAGACTCACAGGCAACGACCATATAGTGCCCGAGGCAGCAATATCCCCTTGTAGACAAGTTGCCTGCAGGACGATATATTTAATCTCGACGCAATTTGAGTGTTCCATCGTCATTAGGAGGCGCCAAACGTTACAATTAACTATCATTTATGCGTCGGATTCGAAAATCTAGACTCACAGTGGGATGACCATAAGGTGCCCGAGGCAGCAGTAGACCCTTGGAGACAAGTCGGCTGAAGGACGATGTATTGAATCTCGACGCAATTTAAGTGTTCAATCGTCATTAGGAGGCCCTGAACGTTACAATTAGCTATCAGTTTCGCGTCGGATTCGCAAATCTAGACTCACAGGAGAAGGACCCTATGGTGCCCGAGGCAGCAATATCCCCTTGGAGACAAGTCGGCTGGAGGACGATGTATGGAATCTCCACGAAATTTAAGTGTTCCATCGTCATTAGGAGGCCCTGAACGTTACAATCAAGTATCAGTTTTGGGTCGGATTCGACAATCTAGACTCACAGGAGAACGACCATAAGTTGCTCTAGGCAGCAATAGACCCTTGGAGACAAGTCGGCTGAAGGACGATGTATTGAATATCGACGCAATTTTAGTGTTCCATCGTCATTAGGAGGCCCTGATCGTTACAATTAACTACCATTTTCGCGTCGGATTCGAAAATCTAGCCTCATAGGAGACGAACCATATGGTGCCCGTGGAAGCAATAAGCCCTTAGAGACAAGTCGGCTGGAGCACGATGTATTGAATCTCGACGCAATTTGAGTGTTCCATCGTCATTAGGAAGCCCTGAACGTTACAATTAATTGTCAGATTTGCGTCGGATTTGAAAATCCAGACTCACAGGAGAACGACCATAAGGTGCCCAGAGCAGGAACAGACACTTGGAGACAGGTCGGCTTGTGGCCGATGTATTGAATCTCGACGCAAGTTGAGTGCTCCATCTTCATTAGGAGGCCCTGAACGTTACAAGTAACTATCAATTTTGCGTCGGATTCGACAATCTAGACTCACACGAGAACGACAATTAAGTGCCCGAGGCACCAATAGACCCTTGGAGACAAGTCGGCTGGAGGACGATGTATTGAATCTCGACGCAATTTGGGTGTTCCATCGCCGTTAGGAGGCGCTAAACGTTACAATTAACTATAAGTTATACGTCGGATTCGAAATTCTAGACTCACAGGAGAACGACCATAAGGTGCCCGAGGCAGCGATAGATCCTTGGAGACAAGTCGGCTGAATGACGATGTATTGAATCTCGACTCAATTTGAGTGTTCCATCGTCATTAGGAGGCCCTGAACGTTACAATTAACTATCAGTTATGCGTCGAATTCGAAAATCTAGACTCACAGTAGAACAACCATAAGTTGCCCGAGGCAGCAATAGAGCCTTGGAGACAAGTCGGCTGAAGGACGATGTATTGAAAGTCGACGCGATTTGAGTATTCCATCGTCAATAAGAGGCCCTGAACGTTACAATTAACTATCAGATTTGAGTCGGATTTGAAAATCTAGACTCACAGGAGAACGACCATAAGGTGCCAGAGGCAGCGATAGACCCTTCGAGACAATTCGGCTGAATGACGATGTATTGAATCTCGACTCAATTTGAGTGTTCCATCGTCATTAGGAGGCCCTGAACTTTACAATTAACTATAAGTGTCGCGTCTGATTCGAAAATCTAGACTCACTGGGAAGGACCATGTAGAGCCCGAGGCAGCAATATCCCCTTGTAGACAAGTCGCCTGGAGGACGATGTGTTGAATCTCGACGCAATTTTAGTGTTCCATCGTCATTAGGAGGCCCTGAACGTTACAATTAACTATCAGTTATGCGTCGGATTCGAAAATCTAGACTCACAGGAGAACGCCCATAAGGTGCCCCAGGAAGCAATAGACCCTTGGAGACAAGTCGGCTGAAGAACGATGTATCGAATATCGACGCAATTTGAGTGTTCCATCGTTATTAGGAGGCCCTGAACGTTACAATTAACTATCAGTTTCGCGTCGGAGGCGAAAATCTAGACTCACAGGAGACGGACCTTATGGTTCCCGAGGTAGCAATATCCCCTTGGAGACAAGACGGCTGGAGGACGATGTATTGAATCTCGACGCAATTTGAGTATTCCATAGTCATTAGGAGGCCCTGATCGTTATCATTAACTATCATTTTTGCTTCGGATTCGATAATCGAGACTCACAGGAGAACGACCATAAGGTGCCCGAGGCAGCAAAATCCCGTGGAGACAGGTCGGCTGGAGGACGATGTATTGAATCTCGACGCAATTTGAATGTTCGTCATTAGGAGACCCTGAACGTAACAATTTACTATCAGTGTCGTGTCGGATTCGAAAATCTAGACTCACAGGAGACGAACCATATGGTGCCTGTGGAAGCAATATGCCCTTGGAGGCAATTCGGCTGGAGGACGATGTATTGAATCTCGACTCAATTTGAGTGTTCCATCGTCATTAGGAGGCCCTGAACTTTACAATTAACTATCATTTTCGCGTCTGATTCGAAAATCTAGACTCACAGGGAAGAACCACATAGTGCCCGAGGCAGCAGTATCCCCTTGTAGACAAAACGCCTGGAGGACGATGTATTGAATTTCGACGCAATTTGAGTGTTCCATCGTCATTAGGAGGCGCCAAACGTTACAATTAACTATCAGTTATGCGTCGGATTCGAAAATCTAGACTCACAGGAGAACGACCATAAGGTGCCCGAGGCAGCAATAGACCCTTGGAGACAAGTTGGCTGGTAGCCGATGTATTGAATCTCGACGGAATTTGAGTGTTTCATCGGCATTAGGAGATCCTGATCGTTACAATTAACTATCAGTTTTGCGTCTGATTCGACAATCTAGACTTACAGGAGAACGACCATAAGGTGCCCGAGGCAGCAATAGACCATTGGAGACAAGTCGGCTGAAGGACGATGTATTGAATCTCGACGCAATTTAAGTGTTCCATCGTCATTAGGAGGCACTGAACGTTACAATGAACTATCAGTTTCGCGACGGATTCGAAAATCTAGACTCACAGGAGGCGGACCCTATGGTGCCCGAGGCAGCAAGATCCCCTTGGAGACAAGTCGGCTGGAGGACGATGTATTGAATCTCCACGCAATTTGTGTGTTCCATCGTCATTAGGAGGCCCTGAACGTTACAATTAACTATCAGTCTCGCGTCGGATTCGAAAATCTAGACTCACAGGAGACGGACATTAGGGTTCCCGAGGCACCAATATCCCCTTGGAGACAAGTCGGCTGGAGGACGATGTATCGAATCTCGACGCAATTTGAGTGTTCCATCGTCATTAGGAGGCCCTGAACGTTAAAATTAACTATCAGCTTTGCGTCGGATTCGATAATCT
Organism: Schistocerca americana; assembly: GCF_021461395.2. NCBI lineage: Eukaryota > Metazoa > Arthropoda > Insecta > Orthoptera > Acrididae > Schistocerca > Schistocerca americana. The sequence continues at coordinate 772,995,552 of NC_060123.1, forward strand.
AGACTCACAGGAGAATGACCATAAGGTGCCCGAGGCATAAAAACCCTTGGAGACAAGTCGGCTGGAGGACGATGTATTGAATCACGACGCAATTTGAATGTTCGTCATTAGGAGGCGCCAAACGTTACAATTAACTATCAGTTATGTGTCGGATTCGAAAATCTAGACTCACAGCCGAACAACCATAAGGTGCCCGAGGCAGCTATAGACCCTTGGAGACAAGTCGGCTGGAGGACAACGTATTGAATCTCGACGCAATTTGAGTGTTCCATCGTCATTTGGAAGCCCTGGACGTTACACTTAACTGTCAGATTTGCGTCGTATTTGAAAATCTAGACTCACAGGAGAACGACCATATGGTGCCCGAGGCAGCGATAGACCCCTGGCGACAAGTAGGCTGAATGACGATGTATTAAATCTCGACTCAATTTGAGTGTTCCATCCTCATTAGGAGGCCCTGAACGTTGCAAGTAACTATCAGTTTTGCGTCGGATTCGACAATCTAGACTAACCGGAGAACGTCTTTAAAATGCCCTAGGCACCAATAGACCCTTGGAGACAAGTCGGCTGGTGGATGATGAATTGCATATCGACGCAATTTGAGTGTTCCATCGTCATTAGGAGGCCCTGAACGGTACAATTAACTATCAGTCTCGCGTCGGATTCGAAAATCTAGACTCACAGGAGACGGACCATATGGTTCCCGAGGTAGCAATATCCCCTTGGAGACAAGTCGGCTGTAGGACGATGTATCGAATCTCGACGCAATTTGAGTGTTCCATCGTCATTAGGAGGCCCTGATCGTTGCAATTAACTATCAGTTTTGCTTCGGATTCGATAATAGAGACTCACAGAAGAACGACCATAAGGTGCCTGAGGCAGCAAAAACACTTGGAGACAAGTCGGCTGGATGAAGATTTATTAAATCTCGACGCCATTTGAATGTTCGTCATTATGAGACACTGAACGTTACAATTAACTATCGGTTTCGCGTCGGATTCGAAAATCTAGACTCACAGGAGACGGACCATATGGTGCCCGTGGAAGCAATATCCCCTTGGAGACAAGTCGGCAGGAGGACGGTGAATTGAATCCCGACGCAATTTAAGTGTTCCATCGTCATTAGGAGGCCCTGATCGTTACAATTAACTATGAGTTTAGCGTCGGATTAGATAATCTAGGCTCACAGGAGAACGACCACAAGGTGCCCGAGGCAGCAAAAACCCTTGGAGACAGTCGGCTGGAGGACGATGTATTGAATCTCGATGCAATTTGAATGTTCGTCATTAGGAGACCCTGAACATTACAATTAACTATCAGTTTCGCGTCGGATTCGAAAATCTAGACTCACAGGAGACGGACCATATGGTGCCCGTGGAAGCAATATGCCCTTGGAGTCAAGTCGGCTGGAGGACGATGTATTGGCTCTCGACGCAATGTGAGTGTTCCATCGTCATTAGGAGGCCCTGAACGTTAAAATTTACTATCAGATTTGCGTCGGATTTGATAATATAGACTCACAGGAGAACGACCATAAGGGGCCCGAGGCAGCGATAGACCCTTGGAGACAAGTCGGCTGAATGATTCAATTTGGGTGTTCCATCGTCATTAGGAGGCCCTGCAAGTTACAATTAACTATCAGTTTCGCGTCTGATTCGAAAATCTAGACTCACTGGGAAGGACCATTTAGAGCCCGAGGCAGCAATATCCCCTTGTAGACAGGTCGCCTGGAGGACGATGTGTTGAATCTCGACGCAATTTGAGTGTTCCATCGTCATTAGGAGGCGCTAATGGTTACAATTAACTATCAGTTTCGCGTCGGATTCGAAAATCTAGACTTACAGGAGAACGACCATAAGGTTCCCCAGGCAGCGATAGACCCTTGGAGACAAGTCGGCTGGTGGCCGATGTATTGAATCTCGACGCAATTTGAGTGTTCCATCGTCATTAGGAGGCCCTGAACGCTACAATTAACTATCAGTTTTGCGTCGGATTCGACAATCTAGACTTACAGGAGAACGACCATAAGGTGCCCGAGGCAGCAATAGACCCTTGGAGACAATTCGGCTGGAGGGCGATGTATTGAATATCGAGCCAATTTGAGCGTTACATCGTCATTCGGAGGCCCTGATCGTTACAATTAACTATGAGTTTCGCGTCGGATTCGAAAATCTAGACTCACAGGAGACGGACCATATGGTGCCCGTGGAAGCAATATGCCCTTGGAGACAAGTCGGCTGGAGGACGACGTATTTTACCTCGACTCAATGTGAGTGTTCCATCGTCATTAGGGAGACCCAGAACGTTACAATTAACTATGAGTTTTGCGTCGGATTTGAAAATCTAGACTCACAGGAGAACGACCATTAGGTGCCCGAGGCAGCAATAGACCCTTGGAGACAAGTCGGCTGAAGGACGATGTATTGAATCTCGACGCAATTTAAGTGTTCCATCGTCATTAGGAGGCCCTGAACGTTACAAATAACTATCAGTTTCGCGTCGGATTCGAAAATCTAGACCCACAGGAGACGGTGCCTATGGTGCCCGAGGCAGCAATATCCCCTTTGAGAGAAGTCCGCTGGAGGACGATGTATTGAATCTCGACGCAATTTGAGTGTTCCATCGTCATTAGGAGGCCCTGATCGTTACAATTAACTATGAGTTTTGCGTCGGATTCGATAATCTAGACTCACAGGAGAACGACCATAAGGTGCCCGAGGCAGCAAAAACCCTTGGAGACAAGTCGGCTGGAGGACGATGTATTGAATCTCGACGCAATTTGAATGTTCGTCATTAGGAGAGCCTGAACGTTACAATTAACTATCAGTTTCGCGTCGGATTCGTAAATCTAGAGTCACAGGAGACGGACCATATGGTGCCCGTGGAAGCAATATGCCCTTGGAGTCAAGTCGGCTGGAGGAGGATGTATTGAATCTCGACGCAATGTGTGTGTTCCATCGTCATTAGGAGGCCCTGAACGTTGCAATTAACTATCAGATTTGCGTCGGATTTGATAATATAGACTCACACGAGAACGACCGTAAGGTGCCCGAGGCAGCGATAGACCCTTGGCGACAAGTCGGCTGACTGACGATGTATTGAATCTCGACACAATTTGAGTGTTCCATCGTCATTAGGAGGCCCTGAACTTTACAATTAAGTATCAGTTTCGCGTCTGATTCGAATATCTAGACTCACAGGGAAGGACCATATAGTGCCCGAGGCAGCAATATCCCCTTGTAGACAAGTCGCCTAGAGGAGGATGTATTGAATCTCGACGCAATTTGAGTGTTCCATCGTCATTAAGAGGCGCTAAACGTTACAATTAACTATAAGTTATGCGTCGGATTTGAAAATCTAGACTCAAAGTAGAACGACCATTAGGTGCCCGAGGCAGCAATAGACCCCTGGAGACAAGTCGGCTGAAGGACGATGTATTGAAACTCGACGCAATTTAAGTGTTCCATCGTCATTAGGAGGCCCTGAACGTTACAAATAACTATCAGTTTCGCGTCGGATTCGAAAATCTAGACCCACAAGGGACGGACCCTATGGTGCCCGAAGCAGCAATATCCCCTTGGAGACAAGTCGGCTGGAGGACGATGTATTGAATCTCGTCGCAATTTGAGTGTTCCATCGTCATTAGGAGGCCCTGAACGTTACAAGTAACTATCAGTTTTGCGTCGAATTCGACCATCTAGACTTACAGGAGAACGATCATAAAGTGCAGGAGGTACAAATAGACCCTTCGAGACAAGTCGGCTGGAGGACGATGTATTAATTCTAGACGCAGGTAGAGTGTTCCATCGTCATTAGGAGGCCCTGAACGTTACAAATAACTATCAGACTTGCGTCGGATTTGAAGATCCAGACTCACAGTAGAACTACCATAGGTTGCCCGAGACAGCAATAGACCCTTGGAGACAAGTCGGCTGAAGGACGATGTATTGAATCTCGACGCAATTTAAGTGTTCCATCGTCATTAGGAGGCACTGAACGTTACATTGAACTATCAGTTTCGCGACGGATTCGAAAATCTAGACTCACAGGAGGCGGACCCTATGGTGCCCGAGGCAGCAAGATCCCCTTGGAGACAAGTCGGCTGGAGGACGATGTATTGAATCTCCACGCAATTTGTGTGTTCCATCGTCATTAGGGGGCCCTGAACGTTACAATTAACTATCAGTCTCGCGTCGGATTCGAAAATCTAGACTCACAGGAGACGGAACATAGGGTTCCCGAGGCACCAATATCCCCTTGGAGACAAGTCGGCTGGAGGACGATGTATCGAATCTCGACGCAATTTGAGTGTTCCATCGTCATTAGGAGGCCCTGAACGTTAAAATTAACTATCAGCTTTGCGTCGGATTCGATAATCTAGACTCACAGGAGAATGACCATAAGGTGCCCGAGGCAGCAAAAACCCTTGGAGACAAGTCGGCTGGAGGACGATGTATTGAATCTCGACGCAATTTGAATGTTCGTCATTAGGAGACCCTGAACATTACAATTAACTATCAGTTTCGCATCGGATTCGAAAATCTAGACTCACAGGAGACGGACCATATGGTGCCCGTGGAAGCAATATGCCCTTGGAGTCAAGTCGGCTGGAGGACGATGTATTGGATCTCGACGCAATGTGAGTGTTCCATCGTCATTAGGAGGCCCTGAACGTTACAATTAACTATCAGTTTTGCGTCGGATTCGACAATCTAGACTTACAGGAGAACGACCATAAGGTGCCCGAGGCAGCAATAGACCCTTGGAGACAATTCGGCTGGAGGGCGATGTATTGAATATCGAGCCAATTTGAGCGTTACATCGTCATTCGGAGGCCCTCATCGTTACAATTAACTATGAGTTTCGCGTCGGATTCGAAAATCTAGACTCACAGGAGACGGACCATATGGTGCCCGTGGAAGCAATATGCCCTTGGAGACAAGTCGGCTGGATGACGACGTATTTTACCTCGACGCAATGTGAGTGTTCCATCGTCATTAGGGAGGCCCTGAACGTTACAATTAAATATCAGATTAGCGTCGGATTTGAAAATCTAGATTCACAGGAGAACGACCATAAGGTGCCCGAGGCAGCGATAGACCCTTGGTGACAAGTCGGCTGAATGACGATGTATTGAATCTCGACGCAATTTGAGTGTTCCATCGTCATTAGGAGGCCCTGAACGTTATAATTAACTATCAGTCTCGGGTCGGATTCGAATATCTAGACTCACAGGAGACGGACCATATGGTTCCCGAGGCAGCAATATCCCCTTGGTGAAAAGTCGGCTGGAGGACGATGTATTGAATCTCGACGCAATTTGAATGTTCGTCATTATGAGACCCTAAACGTTACAATTAACTATTAGTTATGCGTCGGATTCGAAAATCTAGACTCACAGGAGAAGGACCATATGGGTCCCGTGGAAGCAATATGCCCTTGGAGACAAGTCGGCTGGAGGACGGTGTATTGAATCACGACGCAATTTGAGTGTTCCATCGTCATTAGGAGGCGCTAAACGTTACAATTAACTATAAGTTATGCGTCGGATTCGAAAATCTAGACTCACAGGAGAACGAACATTAGGTGCCCGAGGCAGCAATAGACCCTTGGAGACAAGTCGGCTGAAGGACGATGTATTGAATCTCGACGCAATTTAAGTGTTCCATCGTCATTAGGAGGCCCTGAACGTTACAAATAACTATCAGTTTCGCGTCGGATTCGAAAATCTAGACCCACAGGAGTCGGAGCCTATGGTGCCCGAGGCAGCAATATCCCCTTTGAGAGAAGTCCGTTGGAGGACGATGTATTGAATCTCGACGCAATTTGAGTGTTCCATCGTCATTAGGAGGCCGTGAACGCTACAATTAACTATCAGTTTTGCGTCGGATTCGAAAATCTGCACTCACAGGAGAACGACCAATAGGTGCCCGAGGCAGCAATAGACCCTTGGAGACAATTCGGCTCAAGGACGATGTATTGAATCTCGACGCAATTTGAGTGTTCCATTGTCATTAGGAGGCCCTGAACGTTACAATTAACTATCAGTCTCGCGTCGGATTCGAAAATCTAGACTCAATGGAGAACGACCATAAGGTGCCCGAGGCAGCAATAGACCCTTGGCGTCAAGTCGGCTGAAGGACGATGTATTGAATATCGACGCAAATTGAGTGTTCCATCGTCATTAGGACGCCTTGAACGTTACAATTAACTATCAGTCTCGCGTCGGATTCGAAAATCTAATCTCAGTGGGAAGGACCATATAGTGCCCGAGGCAGCAATATCCCCTTGTAGACAAGTCGCCTGGAGGACGATGTATTGAATCTCGACGCAATGTGAGTGTTCCATCGTCATTAGGAGGCCCTGAACTTTACAATTAACTATCAGTTCGCGTCTGATTCGAATATCTAGACTCTCAGGGAAGGACCATATAGTGCCCGAGGCAGCAATATCCCCTTGTAGACAAGTCGCCTGGAGGAGGATCTATTGAATCTCGACGCAATTTGAGTGTTCCATCGTCATTAGGAGGCGCTAAACGTTACAATTAACTATAAGTTATGCGTCGGATTCGAAAATCTTGACTCACAGGAGAACGACCATTAGGTGCCCGAGGCAGCAACAGACCCTTGGAGACAAGTCGGCTGAAGGACGATGTAATGAATCTGGACGCAATTTAAGTGTTCCATCGTTATTAGGAGGCCCTGATCGTTACAATTAACTATGAGTTTTCCGTCGGATTCGATAATCTAGACTCACTGGAGAACGACCATAAGGTGCCCGAGGCAGCAAAAACCCTTGTAGACAAGTCGGCTGGAGGACGATTTATTTAATCTCGACGCAATTAGAGTGATCCATCGTCATTAGGAGGCGCTGAACGTTGCAATTAACTATCAGTTATTCGTCGGATTCGATAATCTACTCACAGGCGAACGACCATAAGGTGCCCGAGGCAGGAATAGACCCTTGGAGACAAGTCGGCTGGAGGACGATGTAATGAATCTCAACGCAATTTGAGTGTTCCTTCGTCATTAGGACGCCCTGAACGTTACAACTAACTATCATTTTTGCGTCGGATTCGAAAATCTAGACTCACAGGAGAAGGACCACATGGTGCCCGAGGCAGCAATATCCCGTTGGAGACAAGTCGGTGGGTGGACGATGTATTGAATCTCTACGCAATTTGAGTGTTCCATCGTTATTACGAGGCCCTGGACGTTTCAATGAACTACAAGTTATGCGTCGGATTCGTTAATCTATACTCACAGGGGACGAAACATATGGTGCCCGAGGCAGCAATATCCCCTTGGAGACAAGTCGGCTGGAGGACGATGTATTGAATCTCGACGCAATTTGAGTGTTCCATCGTCATTAGGAGGCCCTTAACGTTACAATTAAATATCAGCTTTGTGTCGGATTAGAAAATCTAGACTCACCGGAGACGGAACATATGGTGCCCGAGGCAGCAATATCCCCTTGGAGACAAGTCGGCTGGAGGACCACGTATTGAATCTGAACGCAATTTGAGTGTTCTATCGTCATTAGGATGCCTTGAACGTTACCATTAACCATTAGTTTTGCGTCGGATTCGAAAATCTAGACTCACAGAAGAACGACGATAAGTGCCCACGGCAGCAATATCCCCTTAGAGACAAGTCGGCTGGAGGGCGATGTATTGAATCTCGACGCAATTTGAGTGTTCCATCGTCATTAGGAGGCCATGAATGTTACAATTAACCATCAGTTTTGCGTCGGATTCCAAAATCTAGACTCACAGGAAATGGACCATAAGGTGCCCAAGGCAGTGCCCCTTGTAGACAAGTCGGCTGGAGAACGATGTATTGAATCTCGACGCAATTTGAGTGTTCTATCGTCATTAGTAGGCACTAAACGCTATAATTAACTATCAGTTATGCGTCGGATCCGAAAATCTAGACTCTCAGGAGGAAGACCATAAGGTGCCTGAAGCAGCAATAGACCCTTGGAGGCAAGTCGGCTGGAGGACGACATATTGGATCTCCACGCAATTTGAGTGTTCCATCGTCATTAGGAGGCCCTGAACGTTACAATTAACTATTAGATTTGCGTCGGTTTCTAAAATCTAGACTCACAGAAGAACGACGATAAGGTGCCCGAGGCAGCAATATACCCTTGGAGACAAGTAAGCTGGAGGACGATGTATTAAATCTCGACGCAATTTGAGTGTTCCATCGTCATTAGGAGGCCCTGAATGTTTCAATTGACTATCAGTTTCGCGTCGGATTCGAAAATCTAGACTCACAGGAGACGGACCATATGGTGCCCAAGGCAGCAATATCCCCATGGAGACAAGTCGGCTGAGGGACGATGTATTGAATCTCGACGCAATTTGAGTGTTCCACCGTCATTAGGAGGCCGTGAACATTACAATTAACCATCAGGTTTGCGTAGGATTCGAAAATCTAGACTCACAGGAGAAAGTCCATAAGGTGCCCGAGGCAGCAATAGACCCTTGGAGACAAGTCGGCTGAGGGACGATGTATTGAATCTCGACGCAATTTGAGTGTTCCACCGTCATTAGGAGGCCGTGAACATTACAATTAACCATCAGTTTTGCGTAGGATTCGAAAATCTAGACTCACAGGAGAAAGTCCATAAGGTGACCGACGCAGCAATATTCCCTTGGAGACAAGTCGGCTGGAGGACGATGAATTGAATCTCGACGCAATTTGAGTGTTCCATCGTCATTTGGAGGCCCTGACCGTTGCAATTAACTATCAGTTTTGCGTCGGATTCGATAATGTTGACTCACAGGAGAACGACCATAAGGTGCCCGAGGCAGCAAAAACACTTGGAAACATGTCGGCTGGATGATGATGTATTGAATCTCGGCGCAATTTGAATGTTCGTCATTAGGATACCCTGAACGTTACAATTAACTATCAGTTTCGCGTCGGATTCGAAAATCTAGACTCACATGAGACGGTCCATATGGTGGACAAGGCAGCAATATCCCCATGGAGACAAGTCGGCTGAGGGACTATGTATTGAATCTCGACGCAATTTGAGTGTTCCATTGTCATTAGCAGGCCCTGAACGTTACAAGTATCTATCTGTTTTGCGTCGGATTCGACAATCTAGACTTACAGGAGAACGACCATAAAGTGCCCGAGGCTCCAATAGACCCTTGAAGACAAGTCGGCTGAAGGAAGATGTATTAAATCTCGACGCAATATGAGTGTTCCATCGTCATTAGGAGGCCCTGACCTTACAATTAAATATCAGTTTCGCGTCTGATTCAAAAATCAACACACAAAGGGAAGGACAATATAGTGTCCGAGGCAGCAATATCTTCTTGGAGACAAGTCGGCTAAAGGATGAAGTATTGAATCTCGACGCAATATCAGTGTCGCATCGTCATTAGGAGGTCCTGAACGTTACAATTAACTATCAGTTATGCGTCGGATTCGTTAATCTAGACTCACAGGAGAACGACCACAAGGTGCCCGAGGCAGCTATATCCCTATGGAGACAAATCGGCAGGAGGCCGATGTATTGCATCTCTTCGCAATTCGAGTGTTCCATAGTCATTAGGAGGCCCTGATTGTTACAATTAACTATCAGTTTCGCGTCGGATTCGAAAATCTAGACTCACAGGAGACGGACCATATGGTTCCCGAGGCAGCAATATCCATTTGGAGACAAGTCGGCTGAAGGACGATGTATTGAGTCTCGACGCAAATTGAGTGTTCCATCGTCATTAGGAGGCCCTGATCGTTACAATTAACTACCAGTTTTGCGTCGGATTCGATAATCTAGACTCACAGGAGAACGACCATAAGATGCCTGAGGCAGCAAAAACACTTGGAGACAAGTTGGCTGGAGGATGATGTATTGAATCTCGACGCAATTTGAATGTTCGTCTTTAGGAGACCCTGAACGTTACAATTAACTATCAGTTTCGCGTCGGATTCGAAAATCTTGTCCCACAGGAGACGGTCCATATGGAGCCCATGGAAGCAATATGTCCTTGGAGACAAGTCGGCTGGAGGACGATGTATTAAAGCTCGACGCAATTTTAGTGTTCCATCGTCATTAGGAGGCCATGAACGTTACAATTAACTCTCAGTTTTGCGTCGGATTCAAAAATCTAGACTCACTGGAGAAGGTGCCACAGGCAGCAATAGACCCTATGAAACAAGTCGGCTGGTGGCCGATGTATTGAATCTCGACGCAAATTGAGTGTTCCATCGTCATTCGGGGGCCCTGAACGTTACAATTAACTATTTGCGTCGGATTTGAAAATCTAGACTCAAAGGAGAACGACCATAAGGTGCCCGAGGCAGCAATAGACCCTTGGAGACAAGTCGGCTGAATTACGATGTATTGAATCTCGACTCAATTTGAGTGTTCCATCGTCATTACGAGGCCCTGAACGTTACAATTAACTATCAGTTTCGCGTCGGATTCGAAAATCTAGACTCACAGGAGACCGACCATATGGTGCCCATAGCAGCAATATCCCCATGGAGACAAGTCGGCTGAGGGACGATGTATTGAATCTCGACGCAATTTGAGTGTTCCACCGTCATTAGGAGGCCGTGAACATTACAATTAGAAATCAGTTTTGCGTAGGATTCTAAAATCTAGACTCACAGGAGAACGTCCATAATTTGCCCGAGGCAGCAATAGACCCTTGGAGACAAGTCGGCTGAAGGATGATGTAATGAATCTCGTCGCAATTTGAGTGTTCCATCGTCATTAGGAGGCCCTGGACGTTACAATTAACTATCAGTTTCGCGTCGGATTCGAAAATCTAGACTCACAGGAGACGATCCATATGGTGCCCGTGTAAGCAATATGCCCTTGGAGACAAGTCGGCTGAATGACGATGTATTGAATCTCGACGCAATATGAGTGTTCCGTCGTCATTAGGAGGCCCTGACGTTACAATTAACTATCAGTTTCGCGTCTGATTCAAAAATCAACACTCACAGGGAAGGACAATATGGTGCCCGAGGCAGCAATATCCCGTTGTAGACAAGTCGGCTGGAGGACGATGTATTGAATCTCGACGCAATTTTAGTGTTCCATCGTCATTAGAAGGCCATGAGCGTTACAATTAACTCTCAGTTTTGCGTCGGATTCAAAATTCTAGACTCACTGGAGAAGGTGCCACAGGCAGCAATAGACCCTATGAAACAAGTCGGCTGGTGGCCGATGTATTGAATCTCGACGCAAATTGAGTGTTCCATCATCATTCGGGGGCCCTGAACGTTACAATTAACTATTTGCGTCGGATTTGAAAATCTAGACTCAAAGGAGAACGACCATAAGGTGCCCGAGGCAGCAATAGATCCTTGGAGACAAGTCGGCTGAATTACGATGTATTGAATCTCGACGCAATTTGAGTGTTCCATCGTCATTAGGTGGCGCTGAACGTAACAATTAACAATCAGTTATGCGTCGGATTCGAAAATCTAAACTCACAGGAGAACGACCATAAGGTGCCCGAGGCAGCAATATCCCCATGGAGACAAGTCGGCTGGAGGACGATGAATTGAATCTCGACGCAATATGAGTGTTCCATCGTCATTAGGAGGCCCTGAACGTTACAATTTACTATCAGTTTTGCGTCGGATTCGAAAATCTAGACTCAAAGGAGAACGACCATTAGATGCCCGAGGCAGCAATAGACCCTTGGAGACAAGTCGGCTGAAGGACGATGTACTGAATCTCGACGCAATTTGAATGTTCCATCCTCATTAGGACGCCCTGGACGTTACAATTAACTATCAGTTTCGCGTCGGAATCGAAAATCTTGACTAATAGGAGACGGACCATATGGTGTCCGAGGCAGCAATATCCCCTTGGAGACAAGTCGGCTGGAGGACGATGTATTGAATCTCGACGTAAATTGAGTGTTCCATCGTCAATAGGAGGCCCTGATCGTTACAATTAACTATCAGTTTTGCGTCGGATTTGATAATCTAGACTCACAGGAGAACGACCATAAGGTGCCCGAGGCAGCAAGAACACTTGGAGACAAGTCGGCTGGAGGATGATGTATTCAATCTCGACGCAATTTGAATGTTCGTCATTAAGAGACCATGAACGACACAATTAAGTATCAGTTTGGCGTCGGATTCGAAAATCTAGACTCACAGGAGACGGACAATATGGTGTCCGAGGCAGGAATATCCCAATGGAGACAAGTCGGCAGGAGGCCGATGAACTGAGTCTCGACGAAATTTGAGTGTTCCATCGTCATTAGGAGGCCCTGAACGTTACAAGTATCTATCAGTTTTGCGTCGGATTCGACAATCTAGACTCACAGGAGAACGACCATAAAGTGCCCGAGGCAGCAATAGACCCTTGGAGACAAGTCGGCTGGAGGAAGATGTATTGAATCTCGACGCAATTTGAGTGTTCCATCGTCATTAGGAGGCCCTGAACGTTACAATTAACAATCAGTCTCACGTCGGATTCGAAAATCTAGACTCACAGGAGACGGACCATATGGTTCCCGAGGCAGCAAATTCCACTTGGGGACAAGTCGGCTAGGGGTCGATGTATTGAATCTCGACGCAATTTGAGTGTTCCATCGTCATTAGGATGCCCAGCACGTTACAATTAACCATCAGTTTTGCGTCGTATTCGAAAATCTAGATTGACATGAGAAGGTGCCACAGGCAGCAATAGACCCTATGATACAAGTCGGCTGGCGGCGATGTATCTAATCTCGACGCAATTTGAGTGTTCCATCGTCATTAGGAGGCCCTGAACGTTACAATTAACTATCAGGTTTGCGTCGGATTCGAAAATCTAAAAGGAGAAGGACCATAAGGTGCCCGAGGCAGCAATAGACCCTTGGAGACATGTCGGCTGAAGGACGATGTGTTGAATCTCGACGCAATTTGAGTGTTCCATCGTTATTAGGAGGCCCTGACCGTTACAATTAACTATCAGTTTTGCGTCGGATTCGATAATCTAGACTGACAGGAGAACGACCATAAGGTGACCGAGGCAGCAAAAACACTTGGAGACAAGTCGGCTGGAGGATGATGTATTGAATCTCGACGCAATTTGAATAATCGTCATTAAGAGACCCTGAACGTTACAACTAACTATCAGTTTCGCGTCGGATTCGAAAATCTTGACTCACAGGAGACGGACCATATGGTATCCGAGGCGGCAATATCCCCTTGGAGTGAAGTCGGCTGGAGGACGATGTATTGAATCTCGAAGCAAATTGAGTGTTCCATCGTCATTAGGAGGCCCTGATCGTTACAATTAACTATCAGTTTCTCGTCGGATTCGATAATATAGACTCACAGGAGAACGACCATAAGGTGCCCGAGGCAGCAAGAACACTTGGAGACAAGTCGGCTGAAGGAAGATGTATGGAATCTCGACGCATTTTGAGTGTTCCATCGTCATTAGGATGCCCTGCACGTTAGAATTTACTATCAGTTTTGCGTCGGATTCGATAATCTAGACTCACAGGAGAACGACCATAAGGTGCCCGAGGCAGCCAAAACACTTGGAGACAAGTCGGCTGGAGGATGATGTATTGAATCTCGACGCAATTTGAATGTTCGTCATTAGGAGACCCAGAACGTTACAATTAACCATCAGTTTTGCGTAGGATTCGGAAATCTAGACTCACAGGACAACGACCATAAGGTGCCCGAGGCAGCAATGGATCCTTGGAGGCATGTCGGCTGAATGACGATGTATTGAATCTCGACGCAATTTGAGTGTTCCATCGTCATTAGGAGGCCCTGAACGTTACAATTAACTATCAGTTTCGCGTCTGATTCGAAAATCTAGACTCACAGGGAAGGACAATATAGTGCCCGAGGCAGCAATATCCCGTTGTAGACAAGTCGGCTGGAGGACGATGTACTGAATCTCAACGCAATTTGAATGTTCCATCGTCAATAGGAGGCCCTGGACGTTACAATTAACTATCAGTTTCGCGTCGGATTCGAATATCTAGACTCACAGGAGACGCACCGTATGGAGTCCGAGGCAGCAATATCCCCTTGGAGACAAGTCGGCTGGAGGACGATGTATTGAATCTCGACCCAAATTGAGTGTTCCATCGTCATTAGGAGGCCCTGATCGTTACAATTAACTATCAGTTTTGCGTCGGATTCGACAATCTAGACTCACAGGAGAACGACCATAAGGTGCCCGAGGCAGCAAGAAACTTGGAGACAAGTCGGCTGGAGGATGATGTATCGAATCTCGACGCAATGTGAATGTTCGTCATTAAGAGACCCTGAACGTTACAATTAACTATCAGTTTCGCGTCGGATTCGAAAATCTAGACTCACAGGAGACGGTCCATATGGTGCCCGAGGCAGCGATGGATCCTTTGAGGCAAGTCGGCTGAATGACGATGTATTGAAACACGAGGCAATTTGAGTGTTCCATCGTCATTAGGAGGCCCTGAACGCTACATTTAACTATCAGTTTCGCGTCTGATTCGAAAACCTAGACTCACAGGGAAGGACAATATAGTGCCCGAGGCAGCAATATCCCGTTGTAGACAAGTCGGCTGGAGGACGATGTATTGAATCTCGACGCAATTTGAGTGTTCCATCGTCATTAGGAGGTCCAGAACGTTACAATTAACTATCAGTTTCGCGTCGGATTCGAAAATCTAGACGCACAGGAGACGGACCATATAGTGCCCGAGGCAGCAATACCCCCTTGGAGACAAATCGGCTGGAGGACGATGTATTGAATCTCGACGCAATTTGAGTGTTCCATCGTCATTAGGAGGTCCTGAACGTTACAATCAAGTATCAGTTTTGCGTCGGATTCGAAAATCTAGACTCAAAGGAGAACGACAATAAGGTGACCGAGGCAGCAATAGACCCTTGGAGACAAGTCGGCTGAAGGACGATGTACTGAATCTCGACGCAATTTGAATGATCCATCGTCATTATGAGGCCCTGGACGTTACAATTAACTATCAGTTTCGCGTCGGATTCGAAAATCTAGGCTCACAGGAGACGGACCATATGGAGTCCGAGGCAGCAATATCCCCATGGAGACAAGTCGGCTGGAGGAAGATGTATTGAATCTCGACGCAATTTGAGTGTTCCATCGTCATTAGGAGGCCCTGAAAGTTACAATTAACTATCAGTTTTGCGTCGGATTCGAAAATCTAGACTCAAAGGAGAACGACCGTAAGGTGCCCGAGGCAGCAATAGACCCTCGGAGACAAGTCGGCTGAAGGACGATGTATTGAATCTGGACGCAATTTGATTGTTCCATCGTCATTAGGAGCCCTGAACATTACAATTAACTATCAGTCTCGCGTCGGATTCGAAAATCTACACTCACAGGAGACGTAACATATGGTTCCCGAGGCAGCAATATCCACTTGCAGACTAGTCGGCTGGAGGACGATGTATTGAATCTCGACGCAATTTGAGTGTTCCATCGTCAGTAGGAGGCCCTGAACGTTACAATTAACCATCAGTCTTGCGTCGGATTCGACAATCTAGACTTACAAGAGAACGACCATAAGGTGCCCGAGGCAGCAATATCCCCATTGGGACAAGTCGTCTGGAGGACAATGTATTGAATCTCGACGGAATTTGAGTGTTCCATCGTCATTAGGAGGCCCTGAACGTAACAATTAACTATCAGTTTTGCGTCGGATTCGACAATCTAGACTTACAGGAGAACGACCATATTGTGCCCGAGGCACCAATAGACCCTTGGAGACAAGTCGGCTGGAGGACGATGTATTGAATCTCGACGCAATTCGAGTGTTCCATCGTCATTAGGAGGCCCTGAATGTTTCAATTAACTATCAGTTTCGCGTCGGATTCGAAAATCTAGACTCACAGGAGACGGACCATACGGTGCCCGAGGCAGTAATATCCCCTTGGAGACAAGTCGGCTGGAGGACGATGTATTGAATCTCGACGCAATTTGCGTGTTCCATCGTCATTAGGAGGTCCTGAACGTTACAATTAACCGTCAGTTCTGCGTAGGATTCGAAAATCTAGACTCACAAGAAAACGACCATAAGGTGCCCGAGGCAGCAATAGACCCTTGGAGACAAGTCTGCTGGTGGCCGATGTATTGAATCTCGACGCAATTTGAGTGTTCCATCGTCATTAGGTGGCCCTGAACGTTACAATTATCAATCAGTTTCGCGTCGGATTCGAAAATCTAGACTCATAGGAGACGGACCCTATGATGCACGAGGCAGCATTATCCCCTTGGAGACAAGTGGGCCGGATGACGATGTATTGGATATCGACGCAATTTGAGTGTTCCATCGTCATTAGGAGGCCCTGATTGTTACAATTAACTATCAGTTTTGCGTCGGATTCGAAAATCTAGACTCACAGGAGAACGACCATAAGGTGCCCGAGGCAGCAATAGACCCGTGGAGACAGTTCGGCTGAAGGTCGATGTAACGAATGTGGACGCAATTTGAGTGTTCCATCGTCATTAAGAGGCCCTGAACGTTACAATTAACTTTCAGTTTTGCGTCGGATTCCACAATCTAGACTTACAGGTGAACGGCCATAAGGTGCCCGAGGCAGCAATAGACCTTTGGAAACACGTCGGCTGGAGGACGATGTATTGAATATCGATGCAATTTGAGTGTTCCATCGTCATTAGGAGGCCATGAACGTTACATTTAATTATCAGTTTTGCGTCGGATTCGAAATTCTAGACCCACAGGAGAAGGACCATAAGGTGCCCGAGGCAGCAATATCCCCATGGAGACAAGTCGGCTGGAGGACGATATATTGAATCTCGACGCAATTTGAGTGTTCCATCGTCATTAGGATACCCTGCACGTTACAATTTACTATCAGTTTTGCGGCGGATACGAAAATCTAGACTCACAAGTGAAGTTGCCACAGGCAGCAAGGGACCCTATGAAACAAGTCGGCAGGTGGCCGATGTATTGAATCTCGACGCAATTTTAGTGTTCCATCTTCATTAAGAGGCCCTGAACGTTACAATTAACTTTCAGTTTTGCGTCGGATTCCACAATCTAGACTTACAGGAAAACGACCATAAAGTGCCCGAGGCACCAATAGACCCTTGGAGACAAGTCGGCTGGACGACGATGTATTGAATCTCGACGCAATTCGAGTGTTCCATCGTCATTAGGAGGCCCTGAACATTGCAATTAACAATCAGTTTCGCGTCGGATTCGAAAATCTAGACTCAGAGGAGACGGACCCTATTTGCACGAGGCAGCATTATCCCCTTGGAGACAAGTGGGCTGGAGGGAGATGTATTGAATCTCGACGCAATTTGAGAGTTCCATCGTCATTAGGAGGCCCTGATTGTTAAAATTAACTATCAATTTTGCGTCGGATTCGAAAATCTAGACTCACAGGCGAACGACCATAAGGTACCCGAGGCAGCAATATACCCGTGGAGACAGGTCGGCTGAAGGTCGATGTAACGAATGTCGACGCAATTTGAGTGTTCTATCGTCATTAGGAGGCACTGACGTTACAATTAACTATGTTTTGCGTCGGATTCGACAAACTAGACTTACAGGAGAACGACCATAAGGTGCCCGAGGCAGCAATAGACCCTTGGAGACAAGTCGGATGGAGGAGGATGTATTGAATATCGATGTAATTTGAGTGTTCCATCGTAATTAGGAGGCCCTGAACTTTACAATTAATTATCAGTTTTGCGTCGGATTTGAAAATCTAGACTCACAGGAGAAGGACCATAAGGTGCCCGAGGCAGCAATATACCGTTGGAGACTAGTCGGCTGGAGGACGATGTATTGAATCTCGACGCAATTTGATTGTTCCATCGTCATTAGGAGGCCCTGAACGTTACAATTAACTACCAGTTTCGCGTCGGATTCGAAAATCTAGACTCACAGGAGGAGTTGCCACAGGCAGCAATAGACCCTATGAAACAAGTCGGCTGGTGGCCGATGTATTGAATCTCGACGCAATTTTAGTGTTCCATCTTCATTAGGAGGCCCTGAACGTTACAAGTATCTATCAGTTTTGCGTGGGATTCGACAATCTAGACTTACAGGAGAACGACCATAAAGTGCCCGAGGCACCAATAGACCCTTGGAGACAAGTCCGCTGAAGGACGATGTACTGAATCTCGACGCAATATGAGTGTTCCATCGCCATTAGGAGGGCCGGATCGTTACAATTATCAATCAGTTTCGCGTCGGATTCGAAAATCTAGAAGCACAGGAGACGGACCATATGGTGCCCGAGGCAGCAATATACCGTTGGAGACTAGTCGGCTGGAGGACGATGTATTGAATCTCGACGCAATTTGATTGTTCCATCGTCATTAGGAGGCCCTGAACGTTACAATTAACTACCAGTTTCGCGTCGGATTCGAAAATCTACACTCACAGGAGACGGACCATAAGGTGCCCGAGGCAGCAGTATCCCCTTGGAGACAAGTTGGCTGGTGGCCGATGTATTAAATCTCGACGCAATTTGAATATTCCATCGTCATTAGGACGTACTGAACGTTACAATTAACTATCAGATATGCGTCGGATTCGAAGATCTAAACTCACAGGAGAACGACCATAAGGTGCCCGAGGCGGCAATATCCACATGGAAACAAGTCGGCTGGAGGATGATGTATTGAATCTCGACGATATTTGAATGTTCGTCAATGGGAAACCCTGAACGTTACAATTAACCATCAGTTTTGCGTAGGATTCGAAAATTTAGACTCACAGAAGAACGACCATAAGGTGCCCGAGGCAGCAATAGACACTTGGAGGCAAGTCGGCTGAATGACGATGTATTGAATCTCGACGCAATTAGAGTGTTCCATCGTCATTAGGAGGCCCTGAACGTAAAAATTAACTATCAGTTTCGCGTCTGATTCGAAAATCTAGACTCACAGGGAAGGACTATGTAGTGCCCGAGGCAGCAATATCCCGTTGTAGACAAGTCGGCTGGAGGACGATGTATTGAATCTCGACACAATTTGAGTGTTCCATCGTCATTAGGATGCGCTAAACGTTACAATTAACTATCAGTTATCCGTCGGATTCGAAAATCTAGACTCACACGAGAACGATCATAAGGTGCCCGAGGCAGCAATAGACCCTTGGAGACACGTCTGCTGGTGGCCGATGTATTGAATCTCGACGCAATTTGAGTGTTCCATCGTCATTAGGAGGCCCTGACCGTTACAATTAACTATCAGTTTTGCGTCGGATTCGACAATCGAGTCTTGCAGGAGAACGACGAAAAGGTGCACGAGGCAGCAATAGACAATTGGAGACAAGTAGGCTGAAGAACGATGTATTGAATCTCGACGCAATATAAGTGTTTCCTTCGTCATTAGGAGGCCCTGAACGTTACAATTAACTATCAGTTTCGCGTCGGATTCGAAAATCTAGACTCACAAGAGACGGAACATATGGTGCCCGAGGCAGCAATACCCCCTTGGATACAAATCGGCTTGAGGACGATGTATTGAATCTCGACGCAATTAGAGTGTTCCATCGTCATTAGGAGGTCCTGACGTTACAATTAACTATCAGTTTTGCTTCGGATTCGACAATCTAGACTTACAGGAGAACGAACATAAGGTGCCTGAGGCAGCAATAGACCCTTGTAGACAAGTCGGCTGGAGGACGATGTATTGAATATCGACGCAATTTGAGTGTTCCAACGTCATTAGGAGGCCCTGAACGTTACAATTAACTATCAGTTTCGCGTCAGATTCGAAAATCTAGACTCACAGGAGACCGAACATTTGGTGCCCGAGGCCGCAGTACCCCCTTGGATTCAATTCGGCTGGAGGACGATGTATTGAATCTCGACGCAATTTGAGTGTACCATCGTCATTAGGAGGCCCTGAACTTTACAATTGACTATCAGTTTTGCGCCGGATTCAAAAATCTACACTCGCAGGAGTCGGACCATACGGTGCCCGAGGCAGCAATATGCCCTAGGAGACTAGTCGGCTGGAGGACGATGTATTGAATCTCGACGCAATTTGAGTGTTCCATCGTCATTAGGAAACCCTGCACGTTACAATTTACTATCTGTTTTGCGGCGGATTCGAAAATCTAGACTCACAAGAGAAGTTGCCACAGGCAGCAATAGACCCTATGAAACAAGTCGGCAGGTGGCCCATGTATTGAATCTCGACGCAATTTGAGTGTTCCATCGGCATTAGGAGGCCCTGAACGTTACAATTAACTATCATTTTAGCGTCGGATTCGAAAATCTAGACTTACAAGAGAACGACCATAAGATGCCCGAGGCAGAATTAGACCCTTGGAGACAGGTCGGCTGGAGGACGATGTATTGAATCTCGACGCAATATAAGTGTTTCCTTCGTCATTAGGAGGCCCTGAACGTTACAATTAACTATCAGTTTCGCGTCGGATTCGAAAATCCAGACTCACAAATGAGACGGACCCTATGATGCCCGAGGCAGCATAATCCACTTGGAGACAATTCGGCTGGAGGACGATGTATTGAATCTTGACGCAATTTCAGAGTTCCATCGTCATTAGGAGGCGCTAAACGTTACAATTAACTATCAGTTTCGCGTCGGATTCGACAATCTAGTCTTACAGGAGAACGACGATAAGGTGCCCGAGGCAGCAATAGACAATTGGAGACAAGTAGGCTGAAGGACGATGTATTGAATCTCGACGCAATATAAGTGTTTCC
This sequence comes from Schistocerca americana, assembly GCF_021461395.2. NCBI lineage: Eukaryota > Metazoa > Arthropoda > Insecta > Orthoptera > Acrididae > Schistocerca > Schistocerca americana. Next base: position 773,016,224 of record NC_060123.1, read on the forward strand.
TTCGTCATTAGGAGGCCCTGAACGTTACAATTAACTATCAGTTTCGCGTCGGATTCGATAATCTAGACTCACAGGAGAACGACCATAAGGTGCCCGAGGCAGCTACAGACCCTTGGAGACAAGTCGACTGAATGACGATGTACTGAATCTCGACGCATTATGAGTGCTCCATCGTCATTAGGAGGCCCAGAACGATACAATTATCTATCAGTTTCGCGTCGGATTCGAAAATCTAGACGTACAGGAGACGGACCATATGGTGCCCGAGGCAGCAATACCCCATTGGAGACAAATCGGCTGGAGGACGATGTATTGAATCTCGACGCAATTTGAGTGTTCCATCGTCATTAGGAGGCCCTGAACTTTACAATTGACTATCAGTTTTGCGCCAGATTCAAAAATCTACACTCGCAGGAGTCGGAAAATACGGTGCCCGAGGCAGCAATATGCCCTTGGAGACTAGTCGGCTGGAGGACGATGTATTGAATCTCGACGCAATTTGAGTTTTCCATCGTCATTAGGAGGCCCTGAAAGTTACAATTAACTATCAGTTTCGCGTCGGATTCGAAAATGTAGACTCACAGGAGACGGACCCTATGGGGCCCGCGGCAGCATTATCCCCTTGGAGACAGGTCGGCTGGAGGTCGATGTATTGAATCTCGACGCAATATGAGAGTTCCATCGTCATTAGGAGGCCCTGACTGTTACAATTAACTATCAGTTATGCGTGGGATTCGAAAATCTAGACTCACAGGAGAACGACCATAAGGTGCCCGAGGCAGCAATAGACCCTTGGAGACAGGTCGGCTCAAGGTCGATGTAACGAGCCTCGACACGATTTGAGTGTTCCATCGTCATTCGGAGGCCCTGAACGTTAAAATTAACTATCAGTTTTCCTTCGGATTCGAAAATCTAGACTCACAGGAGAACGACCATAAGGTGCCCGAGGCAGCTATAGACCCTTGGAGACAAGTCGACTGAATGACGATGTACTGAATCTCGACGCATTATGAGTGCTCCATCGTCATTAGGAGGCCCAGAACGATACAATTATCTATCAGTTTCGCGTCGGATTCGAAAATCTAGACGTACAGGAGACGGACCATATGGTGCCCGAGGCAGCAATACCCCATTGGAGACAAATCGGCTGGAGGACGATGTATTGAATCTCGACGCAATTTGAGTGTTTCATCGTCATTAATGGGCCCTGAACTTTACAATTAACTATCAGTTTTGCGCCGGATTCACAAATCTACACTCGCAGGAGTCGGACCATACGGTGCCCGAGGCAGCAATATGCCCTTGGAGACTAGTCGGCTGGAGGACGATGTATTGAATCTCGACGCAACTTGAGTGTTCCACCGTCATTAGGAGGCCCTGAACGTTACAATTAACTATCAGTTTCGAGTCGGATTCGAAAATGTAGACTCACAGGAGACGGACCCTATGGTGCCCGCGGCAGCATTATCCCCTTGGAGATGCTCGGCTGGAGGACGATGTATTGAATCTCGACGCAATTTGAGAGTTCCATCGTCATTAGGAGGCCCTGACAGTTACAATTAACTATCACTTTTGCGTCAGATTCGAAAATCCAGAATCACAGGAGACGGACCATAAGGTGGCCGAGGTAGTAATATCCCCTTGGAGACAAGACGGCTGGAGGACGATGTATTGAATCTCGACGCAATTTGAGTGTTCCATCGGCATTAGGAGGCCCTGAAGTTACAATTAACTATCCCTTTTGCGTCGGATTCGACAATCTAGACTTACAGGAGAACGACCATGGGGTGACCGAGGCAGCAATAGATCCTTGGAGACAAGTCGGCTGGAGGACGATGTATTGAATATCGACGCAATTTGAGTGTTCCATCGACTTTAGGAAGCCCTGAACGTTACAATTAACTATCAGTTTTGCGTCGGATTCAAAATTCTAGAGTCACAGGAGACGGACAATACGGTGCCCGAGGCTGCAATATCCCCTTGGAGACTAGTCGGCTGGAGGACGATGTATTGAATCTCGACGCAATTTGAGAGTTCCATCGACATTAGGAGGCCCTGTTTGTTACAATTAACTATCAGTTTTACGTCGGATTCGAAAATCTAGACTCATAGGAGAACGACCATAAGGTGCCCGAGGCAGCAATAGACCCTTGGAGACAGGTCGGCTGAAGGTCGATGTAACGAATCTCGACGCAATTTGAGTGTTCCATCGTCATTAGGAGGCCCTGACAGTTACAATTAACTATCACTTTTGCGTCGGATTCGAAAATCCAGAATCACAGGAGACGGACCATAAGGTGGCCGAGGCAGTAATATCCCCTTGGAGACGAGACGGCTGGAGGACGATGTATTGAATCTCGACGCAATTTGAGTGTTCCGTCGGCATTAGGAGGCCCTGAAGTTACAATTAACTATCCCTTTTGCGTCGGATTCGACAATCTAGACTTACAGGAGAACGACCATGAGGTGACCGAGGCAGCAATATCCCCTTGGAGACAAGTAGGCTGGAGGACGATGTATTGAATCTCGACGCAATTAGAGTGTTCCATAGTCATTAGGAGGCCCTGACGTTACAATTATCTATCAGTTTTGCGTCGGATTCGACAATCTAGACTTACAGGAGAACGACCATAAGGTGCCCGAGGCAGCAATAGACCCTTGGAGACAAGTCGGTTGAAGTACGATGTATTGAATATCGACGCAATTTGAGTGTCCCATTGTCATTAGGAAGCCCTGAACATTTAAATTAACTATCAGTTTTGCGTCGGATTCAGAAATCTAGACTCACAGGAGGACGACCATAAGGTGCCCGAAGCAGTAATAGACCTTTGGAGACAAGTCGGCTGATGGACGATGTATTGAATCTCGACGCAATTTGAGTGTTCCATCGTTATTAGGAGGCCCTGATCGTTACAATTAACTATCAGTTTTGCGTCGGATTCAAAAATCTAGACTCACACGAGTCGGAAAATACGGTGCCCGAGGCAGCAATATCCCCTTGGAGACTAGTCGGCTGGAGGACGATGTATTGAATCTCGACGCAATTAGAGTGTTCCATAGTCATTAGGAGGCCCTGACGTTACAATTATCTATCAGTTTTGCGTCGGATTCGACAATCTAGACTTACAGGAGAACGACCATAAGGTGCCCGAGGCAGCAATAGACCCTTGGAGACAAGTCGGCTGAAGGACGATGTACTGAATCTCGACGCAATATGAGTGTTCCATCGTCATATGGAGGCCCTATCTATCAGTTTCGCGTCGGATTCGAAAATCTAGACGCACAGGAGACGGACCATATGGTGCCCGAGGCAGCAATACCCCCTTGGAGACAAATCGGCTGGAGGACAATGTATTGAATTTCGACGCAATTTGAGTGTTCCATCATCGTTAGGAGGCCCTGAACGTTACAATTAACTATCAGTTTCGCGTCGGATTCGAAAATCTAGACTCACAGGAGACGGACCCTATGGTGCCCGGGGGAGCATTATCCCCTTGGAGACAAGTCGGCTGGAGGACGATGTATTGAATCTCGTCGCAATTTTAGAGTTCCATCGTCATTACGAGGCCCTGATTGTTACGATTAACTATCAGTTTCGCGTCGGATTCGAAAATCTAGACCCACAGGAGAACGACCATAAGGTGCCCGAGGCAGCAATAGACCCTTGGAGACAAATCGGCTGGAGGACGATGTATTGAATCTCGACGCAATTTGAGTGTTCCATCGTCATTAGGAGGCCCTGAATGTTACAATTAACTATCAGTTTCGCGTCGGATTCGAAAATCTAGACGCACAGGAGACGGACCATATGGTGCCCGAGGCAGCAATACCCCCTTGGGGACAAGTAAACTGGAGGATGTGTATTGAATCTCGACGCAATTTGAGTGTTCCATCGTCATTAGGAGGTCCTGACGATACAATTAACTATCAGTTTTGCGCCGGATTCAAAAATCTACACTCGCAGGAGTCGGACCATACGGTGGCCGAGGCAGCAATAGACCGTAGGAGTCAAGTCGGCTGAATGACGATGTACTGAATCTCGACGCAATATGAGTGCTCCATGGTCATTAGGAGGCCGTGAAGGTTACAATTATCTATCAGTTTCGCGTCGGATTCGAAAATCTAGACGTACAGGAGACGGACCATATGGTGCCCGAGACAGCAATACCCCCTTGGAGACAAATCAGCTCGAGGACGATGTATTTATTATCGACGCATTTTGAGTGTTCCATCGTTTTTAGGAGGCCCTGAAAGTTACAATTGACTATCAGTTTTGCATCGGATTCAAAAATCTAGAGTCACAGGAGACGGACAATACGGTGCCCGAGGCAGAAATATACCCTTGGAGACTAGTCGGCTGGAGGAAGAGGTATTGAATCTCGACGCAATTTGAGAGTTCCATCGTCATTAGGAGGCCCTGAGTGTTACAATTAACTATCAGTTTTGCGTCGGATTCGAAAATCTAGACTCACAGGAGAACGACCATAAGGTGCCCGAGGCAGCAATAGACCCTTGGAGACAGGTCGGCTGAAGGTCGATGTAACGAATCTCGGCGCAATTCGATTGTTCCATCGTCAATAGGAGGCCCCCAACATTACAATTAACTATCAGTTTTGCGTCGGATTCGAAAATCTAGACTTACAGGAGAACGACCATAAGGTGCATTAGACAGCAATAGACTCTTGGAGACAAGTCGGCTGAAGGACGATGTACTGAATCTCGACGCAATTTGAGAGTTCCATCGTCATTAGGAGGCCCTGAACGTTACAATTAACTATCAGTTTTGCGTCGGATTCGACAATCTAAACGTACAGGAGAACGGCCATAAGGTGCCCGAGGCAGCAATAGACCCTTGGAGACAGGTCGGCTGAAGGTCGATGTAACGAATCTCGACGCAATTTGAGTGTTCCATTGTTATTAGGAGTCCCTGAACGTTACAATTAACTATCAGTTTTGCGTCGGAATCGAAAATCTAGACTCACAGGAGAACGACCATAAGGTGCCCGAGGCAGCAATAGACCCTTGGAGACAAATCGGCTGGAGGACGATGTATTGAATCTCGACGCAATTTGAGTGTTCCATCGTCATTAAGAGGCCCTGAGCGTTACAATTAACTTTCAGTTTCGCGTCGGATTCGAAAATCTAGACTCACAGGAGACGGACTATTTGGTGCCCGAGGCAGCAATACCCCCTTGGATACAATTCGGCCTGAGGACGATGTATTGAATCTCGACGCAATTTCAGTGTTCCATCGTCATTAGGAGGCCCTGAACTTTACAAATAACTATTAGTTTTGCGCCGGATTCGAAAATCTACACTCGCAGGAGTCGGACCATACGGTGCCCGAGGCAGCAATAGACCCTTGGAGACAAGTCGGCTGAATGACGATGTACTGAATCTCGACGCAATATGAGTGCTCCATCGTCATTAGGAGGCCCTGAAGGTTACAATTCTCTATCAGTTTCGCATCGGATTCGAAAATCTAGACGCACAGGAGACGGACAATACGGTGCCCGAGGCAGCAATATCCCCTTCGAGACTAGTCGGCTGGAGGACGATGTATTGAATCTCGACGCAATTTGAGAGTTCCATCGTCATTAGGAGGCCCTGATTGTTACAATTAACTATCAGTTTTGCGTCGGATTCGAAAATCTAGACTCACAGGAGAACGACCACAAGGTGCCCGAGGCAGCAATAGACCCTTGGAGACAGGTCGGCTGAAGGTCGATGTAACGAATCTCGACGCAATTCGATTGTTCCATCGTCAATAGGAGGCCCTGAACATTACTATTAACTATCAGTTTTGCGTCGGGTTCGAAAATCTAGACTCACAGGAGAACGACAATAAGGTGCACGAGACAGCACTAGACTCTTGGAGACAAGTCGGCTGAAGGACGATGTACTGAATCTCGACGCAATTTGAGTGTTCCATCGTCATTAGGAGGCCCTGAAAGTTACAATTATCTATCAGTTTCGCATCGGATTCGAAAATCTAGACGCACAGGAGACGGACCATATGTTGCCCGAGGCAGCAACACCCCCTTGGAGACAAATCGGCTGGAAGACGATGTATTGAATATCGACGCAATTTGAGAGTTCCAACGTCATTAGGAGGCCCTGAACGTTACAATTAACTATCAGTTTCGGTCGGATTCGAAAATCTAGACTCACAGGAGACGCACCATAAGGTGCCCGAGGAAGCAATATCCCCTTGGAGAAAAGTAGGCTGGAGGACGATGTATTAAATCTCGACGCAATTTGAGTGTTACATCGTCATTAGGAGGCCCTGACGTTACAATTAACTATCAGTTTTGCGTCGGATTCGACAATCTAGACTTACAGGAGAACGACCATAAGGTGCCCGAGGCGGCAATAGACCCTTGGAGACAAGTCGGTTGGAGGACGATGTATTGAATATCGACGCAATTTGAGTGTTCCATCGTCATTAGGAGGCCCTGAACGTTACAATTAACTATCAGTTTTGCGCCGGATTCAAAAATCTAGAGTCACAGGAGACGGACAATACGGTGCCCGAGGCAGCAATAGACCCTTGGAGACAAATCGGCTGGAGGACGATGTATTGAATCTCGACGCAATTTGAGTGTTCCATCGTCATTAAGAGGCCCTGAGCGTTACAATTAACTGTCAGTTTCGCGTCGGATTCGAAAATCTAGACTCACAGGAGACGGACTATTTGGTGCCCGAGGCAGCAATACCCCCTTGGATACAATTCGGCAGGAGGACGATGTATTGAATCTCGACGCAATTTCAGTGTTCCATCGTCATTAGGAGGCCCTGAACTTTACAAATAACTATTAGCTTTGCGCCGGATTCAAAAATCTACACTCGCAGAAGTCGGACCATACGGTGCCCGAGGCAGCAATAGACCCTTGGAGACAAGTCGGCTGAATGACGATGTACTGAATCTCGACGCAATATGAGTGCTCCATCGTCATTAGGAGGCCCTGAAGGTTACAATTCTCTATCAGTTTCGCATCGGATTCGAAAATCTAGACGCACAGGAGACGGACCATATGTTGCCCGAGGCAGCAATACCCCCTTGGAGACTAGTCGGCTGGAGGACGATGTATTGAATATCGATGCAGTTTGAGTGTTCCATCGTCTTTAGGAGGCCCTGAACGTTACAATTAACTATCAGTTTTGCGTCGGATTCAAAAATCTAGAGTCACAGGAGACGGACCATACGGCGCCCGAGGCAGCAATAGACCCTTGGAGACAAGTCGGCTGAAGGTCGATGTAACGAATCTCGGCCCAATTCGATTGTTCCATCGTCAATAGGAGGCCCCGAACATTACAAGTAAGCATCAGTTTTGCGTCGGATTCGAAAATCTAGATTCACAGGAGAACGACCATAAGGTGCACGAGACAGCACTAGACTCATGGAGACAAGTCGGCTGAAGGACGATGTACTGAATCTCGACGCAATTTGAGTGTTCCATCGTCATTAGGAGGCCCTGAAAGTTACAATTATCTATCAGTTTCGCATCGGATTCGAAAATCTAGACGCACAGGAGACGGACCATATGTTGCCCGAGGCAGCAACACCCCCTTGGAGACAAATCGGCTGGAGGACGATGTATTGAATATCGACGCAATTTGAGAGTTCCAACGTCATTAGGAGGCCTTGAACGTTACAATTAACTATCAGTTTCGGTCGGATTCGAAAATCTAGACTCACAGGAGACGCACCATAAGGTGCCCGAGGAAGCAATATCCCCTTGGAGAAAAGTAGGCTGGAGGACGATGTATTAAATCTCGACGCAATTTGAGTGTTCCATCGTCATTAGGAGGCCCTGACGTTACAATTAACTATCAGTTTTGCGTCGGATTCGACAATCTAGACTTACAGGAGAACGACCATAAGGTGCCCGAGGCAGCAATAGACCCTTGGAGACAAGTCGGTTGGAGGACGATGTATTGAATATCGACGCAATTTGAGTGTTCCATCGTCATTAGGAGGCCCTGAACGTTACAATTAACTATCAGTTTTGCGTCGGATTCCAAAATGTAGACTCACAGGAGACGGACCATTTGGTGCCCGAGGCAGCAATACCCCCTTGGATACAATTCGGCTGTAGGACGATGTATTAAATTTCTCGACGCAATTTGAGTGTTCCATCGACTTTAGGAAGCCCTGAACGTTACAATTAACTATCAGTTTTGCGCCGGATTCAAAAATCTAGAGTCACAGGAGACGGACAATACGGTGCCCGAGGCAGCAATACCCCCTTGGAGACAAATCGGCTGGAGGAAGATGTATTGAATATCGACACAATTTGAGTGTTCCATCGTCTTTGGGAGGCTCTGAACGTTACAATTAACTATCAGTTTTGCGTCGGATTCAAAAATCAAGAGTCACAGGAGACGGACAATACGGTGCCCGAGGCAGCAATACCCCCTTGGGGACAAGTAAACTGGAGGATGTGTATTGAATCTCGACGCAATTTGAGTGTTCCATCGTCATTAGGTGGTCCTGGCGATACAATTAACTATCAGTTTTGCGCCGGATTCAAAAATCTACACTCGCAGGAGTCGGACCATACGGTGCCCGAGGCAGCAATAGACCCTTGGAGACAAGTCGGCTGAATGACGATGTACTGAATCTCGACGCAATATGAGTGCTCCATCGTCCTTAAGAGGCCCTGAAGGTTACAATTCTCTATCAGTTTCGCATCGGATTCGAAAATCTAGACGCACAGGAGACGGACCATATGCTGCCCGAGGCAGCAATACCCCCTTGGAGACTAGTCGGCTGGAGGACGATGTATTGAATCTCGACGCTATTTGAGTGTTCCATCGTCATTAGGAGGCCCTGAACGTTACACTTAACTATCAGTTTTGCGTCGGATTCAAAAATCTAGAGTCACAGGAGACGGACAATACGGTGCCCGAGGCAGCAATATCCCCTTCGAGACTAGTCGGCTGGAGGACGATGTATTGAATCTCGACGCAATTTGAGAGTTCCATCGTCATTAGGAGGCCTTGATTGTTACAATTAACTATCAGTTTTGCGTCGGATTCGAAAATCTAGACTCACAGGAGAACGACCACAAGGTGCCCAAGGCAGCAATAGACCCTTGGAGACAGGTAAGCTGAAGGTCGATGTAACGAATCTCGACGCAATTCGATTGTTCCATCGTCAATAGGAGGCCCTGAACATTACAATTAACTATCAGTTTTGCGTCGGGTTCGAAAATCTAGACTCACCGGAGAACGACAATAAGGTGCACGAGACAGCACTAGACTCTTGGAGACAAGTCGGCTGAAGGACGATGTACTGAATCTCGACGCAATTTGAGTGTTCCATCGTCATTAGGAGGCCCTGAATGTTACAATTATCTATCAGTTTCGCATCGGATTCGAAAATCTAGACGCACAGGAGACGGACCATATGTTGCCCGAGGCAGCAACACCCCCTTGGAGACAAATCGGCTGGAGGACGATGTATTGAATATCGACGCAATTTGAGAGTTCCAACGTCATTAGGAGGCCTTGAACGTTACAATTAACTATCAGTTTCGGTCGGATTCGAAAATCTAGACTCACAGGAGACGCACCATAAGGTGCCCGAGGAAGCAATATCCCCTTGGAGACAAGTCGGCTGAAGGTCGATGTAACGAATCTCGGCCCAATTCGATTGTTCCATCGTCAATAGGAGGCCCTGAACATTACAAGTAAGCATCAGTTTTGCGTCGGATTCGACAATCTAGACTTACAGGAGAACGACCATAAGGTGCCCGAGGCAGCCAAAGACCCTTGGAGACAAGTCGGTTGGAGGACGATGTATTGAATATCGACGCAATTTGAGTGTTCCATCGTCATTAGGAGGCCCTGAACGTTACAATTAACTATCAGTTTTGCGTCGGATTCCAAAATGTAGACTCACAGGAGACGGACCATTTGGTGCCCGAGGCAGCAATACCCCCTTGGATACAATTCGGCTGTAGGACGATGTATTGAATCTCGACGCAATTTGAGTGTTCCATCGACTTTAGGAAGCCCTGAACGTTACAATTAACTATCAGTTTTGCGCCGGATTCAAAAATCTAGAGTCACAGGAGACGGACAATACGGTGCCCGAGGCAGCAATACCCCCTTGGAGACAAATCGGCTGGAGGACGATGTATTGAATATCGACGCAATTTGAGTGTTCCATCGTCTTTAGGAAGCCCTGAACGTTACAATTAACTATCAGTTTTGCGTCGGATTCACAAATCAAGAGTCACAGGAGACGGACAATACGGTGCCCGAGGCAGCAATACCCCCTTGGAGACAAATCGGCTGGAGGACGATGTATTGAATCTCGACGCAATTTGAGTGTTCCATCGTCATTAAGAGGCCCTGAGCGTTACAATTAACTGTCAGTTTCGCGTCGGATTCGAAAATCTAGACTCACAGGAGACGTTCCATAAGGTGCCTGAGGCAGCAATAGACCCTTGGAGACAAGTCGGTTGGAGGACGATGTAACGAATCTCGACGCAATTCGATTGTTCCATCGTCAATAGGAGGCCCTGAACATTACAATTAACTATCAGTTTTGCGTCGGATTCGAAAATCTAGACTCACAGGAGAACGACCACAAGGTGCACGAGACAGCAATAGACTCTTGGAGACAAGTCGGCTGAAGGACGATGTACTGAATCTCGACGCAATATGAGTGTTCCATCGTCAATAGGAGGCCCGGATCGTTACAATTATCTATCAGTTTCGCGTCGGATTCGAAAATCTAGACTCACAGGAGACGGACCATGTGGTGCCCGAGGCAGCATTATCCCCTTGGAGACAAGTCGGCTGGAGGACGATGTATTGAATATCGACGCAATTTGAGTGTTCCAACGTCATTAGGAGGCCCTGAACGTTACAATTAACTATCAGCTTCGCATCGGATTCGAAAATCTAGACTCACAGGAGACGGACCATAAGGTGCCCGAGGAGGCAATAGACCCTTGGAGACAAGTCGGCTGGAGTACGATGTATTGATTATCGACGCAATTTGAGTGTTCCATTGTCATTAGGAGGCCCTGAACACTACAATTAACTATCAGTTTTGCGTCGGATTCAAAAATCTAAGCTCACAGGAGGACGACCATAGGGTGCCCGAGGCAGCAATGGACCTTTAGAGACAAGTAGGCTGATGGACGATGTATTGAATCTCGACGCAATTTGAGTGTTCCATCGTCATTAGGAGGCCCTGAACGTCACAATTAAGTATCATTTTCGCGTCGGATTCGAAAATCTACACTCACAGGAGACGGACCATGTGGTGCCCGAGGCAGCATTATCCCCTTGGAGACAAGTCGGCTGGAGGCCGAAGCATTGAATCTCGACGCAATTTGAGAGTTCCATCGTCATTAGGAGGCCTTAATTGTTGCAATTTACTATCAGTTTTGCGTCGGATTCGAAAATCTAGACTCATAGGAGAACGACCATAAGGTGCCCGAGGCAGCAATAGACCCTTGGAGACAGGTCGGCTAAAGGTCGATGTATTGTATCTCGACGCAATTTGAGTGTTCCATCGTCATTAGGAGGCCCTGAACGTTACAATTAACTATCAGTTTCGCGTCGGATTCGAAAATCTAGACTCACAGGAGACGCACCATAAGGTGCCCGAGGAAGCAATATCCCCTTTGAGACAAGTAGGCTGGAGGTCGATGTATTGAATCTCGACGCAATTTGAGTGTTCCGTCGTCATTAGAAGGCCCTGACGATGCAATTAACTATCAGTTTTGCGTCGGATTCAAAAATCTAGACTCACAGGAGGACGACCGTAAGGTGCCCGAGGCAGCAATAGACCCTTGGAGACAAGACGGCTGAAGGACGATGTACTGAATCTCGACGCAATATGAGTGTTCCATCGTCATATAGAGGCCCCATCTATCAGTTTCGCGTCGGATTCGAAAATCTAGACGCACAGGTGACCGACCATATGGTTCCCGAGGCAGCAAAACACCCTTGGAGACAAATCGGCTGGAGGACGATGTATTGAATCTCGACGCAATTTGAGTGTTCCAACGTCATTAGGAGGCCCTGACGTTACAATTAACTATCAGTTTCGCGTCGGAATCGAAAATCTGCACTCACAGGAGATGGACCATAAGGTGCCCGAGGCAGCAATATCCCCTTGGAGACAAGTAGGCTGGAGGACGATGTATTGAATCTCGACGCAATTTGAGTGTTCCATCGTCATTAGGAGGCCCTGACGTTACAATTAACTATCAGTTTCGTGTCGGATTCGAAAATCTAGACTCACAGGAGACGGACCTTGTGGTGCCCGAGACAAGTCGGCTGGAGGCCGATGTATTGAATCTCGACGCAATTTGAGTGTTCCATCGTCATTAGGAGGCCCAGATTGTTACAATTAACTATCAGTTTTGCGTCGGATTCGAAAATCTAAACTCACAGGAGAACGACCATAAGGTGCCCGAGGCAGCAATAGACCCTTGAAGACAAGTCGGCCGAAGGACGATGTACCGAATTTCGACGCAATATGAGTGTTCCATCGTCATAAGGAGGCCCTATCTATCAGTTTCGCGCCGGATTCGAGAATCTAGACTCACAGGAGACGGACCCTATGGATACCGAGGGAGCATTATCCCCTTGGAGACAAGTCGGCTGGAGGACGAGGTATTGAATCTCGACGCAAATTGAGAGTTCCATCGTCATTACGAGACCCTGATTGTTACAATTAACTAACAGTTATGCTTCGGATTCGAAAATCTAGACACACAGGAGAACGACCATAAGGTGCCCAAAGCAGCCATAGAAGCTTGGGGACAGTTCGGCTGAAGGTCAATGTAACGAATCTCGACGCAATTTAAGTGTTCCATCGTCATTAGGAGGCCCTGAACGTTAAAATTAACTATCAGTTTTGCGTCGGATTCGAAAACCTAGACTCACAGGAGAACGACCATAAGGTGCCCGAGGCAGCAATAGACCCTTGGAGACAAGTCGACTGAAGGACGATGTACTGAATCTCGACGCAATTTGAGTGTTCCATCGTCATTAGGAGGCCCTGAGCGTTACATTTATCTATCAGTTTCGCGTCGGATTCGAAAATGTAGACGCACAGGAGACGGACCATATGGTGCCCGAGGCAGCAATACCCCCTTGGAGTCAAATCGGCTGGAGGACGATGTATAGAATCTCGACGCAATTTGAGTGTTCCATCGTCATTAGGAGGCACTGAACGTTACAATTAACTATCAGTTTCTCGTCGGATTCGAAAATCTAGACTCACAGGAGACGGACCATAAGGTGCCCGAGGCAGCAATATCCCCTTGGAGACAAGTAGGCTGGAGGACGATGTATTGAATCTCGACGCAATTTGAATGTTCCATCGTCATTAGGAGGCCCTGACGTTAATATTAACTATCAGTTTTGCGTCGGATTCGACAATCTAGACTTACAGGAGAACGACCTTAATGTGCCCGAGGCAGCGATAGACCCTTGGAGACAAGTCGGCTGGAGGACGATGTACTGAATATCGACGCAATTTGAGTGTTCCATCGTCATTAGGAGGCCCTGAACGTTACAATTAACTATTAGTTTTGCGTCGGATTCGAAAATCGAGACTCACAGGAGAACGACCATAAGGTGCCCGAGGCAGCAATAGACCCTTGGAGACAAGTCGGCTGAAGGTCGATGTAACGATCCTCGACGCAATTTGAGTGTTCCATCGTCATTAGGAGGCCCTGAACGTTACAATTAACTATCAGTTTCGCGTCGGATTCGAAAATCTAGACTCACAGGAGAACTACCATAAGGTGCCCGAGGCAGCAATGGACCCTTGGAGACAAGTCGGCTGTAGGACGATGTACTGAATCTCGACGCAATATGAGTGTTCCATCGTCATAAGGAGGTCCTATCTATCAGTTTCGCGTCGGAGTCGAAAATCTAGACGCACAGGAGATCGACCATAAGGTGCCCGAGGCAGCAATAGACCATTGGAGACAAGTCGGCTGATGGACGATGTATTGAATCTCGACGCAATTTGAGTGCTCCATCGTCATTAGGAGGCCCTGAACGTTACAATTAACTATCAGTTTCGCGTCGGATTCGAAAATCTAGACTCACAGGAGACGGACCTTGTGGTGCCCGAGATAAGTCGGCTGGAGGCCGATGTATTGAATCTCGACGCAATTTGAGAATTCCATCGTCATTAGGAGGCCCAGATTGTTACAATTAACCATCAGTTTTGCGTCGGATTCGAAAATTTTAACTCACAGGAGAACGAACATAAGGTGCCCGAGGCAGCAATAGACCCTTGGAGACAAGTCGGCTGAAGGACGATGTATTGAAACTCGACGCAATTTGAGTGTTCCATCGTCATTAGGAGGCCCTGACCGTTAAAATTACCTAACAGTATGCGTCGGATTCCAAAATCTAGACTCACAGGATGACGACCATAAGGTGCCCGAGGCAGCAATAGACCTTTGGAGACAAGTCGGTTGAAGGACGATGTATTGAATCTCGACGCAATTTGAGCGTTCCATCGTCATTAGGAGGCCCTGAACGTTACAATTAACTATCAATTTTACGTCGGATTCAAAAATCTAGGCTCACAGGAGGCGGACCATACGGTGCCCGAGGCAGCAATATCCCCATGGAGACAAGTCGGCTGGAGGACGATGTATTGAATCTCGACGCAATTTGAGTGTTCCATCGTCATTAGGAGGCCCTGAACGTTACAATTAACTATTAGTTTCTCGTCGGATTCCAAATGCTAGACTCACAGGAGACGGACCATAAGGTGCCCGAGGCAGCAATATCCCCTTGGAGACAAGTAGGCTGGAGGACGATGTATTGAATCTCGACGCAATTTGAGTGTTCCATCGTCATTAGGAGGCCCTGACGTTACAATTAACTATCAGTTTTGCGTCGGATTCGACAATCTAGACTTACAGGAGAACGACCTTAAGGTGCCGGAGGGAGCAATAGACCCTTGGAGACAAGTCAGCTGGAGGACGATGTATTGATTATCGACGCAATTTGAGTGTTCCATCGTCATTAGGAGGCCGTGAACGTTACAATTAACCATCTGTTTTGCGTCGGATACGAAAATCTAGACTCACGGGAGGCGGACCATATGGTGCCCGAGGAAGCAATATCCCCTTGGAGACAAGTCGGCTGGAGGACGATGTATTGAATCTCGACGCAATTTGAGAGATCCATCGTCATTACGAGGCCCTGATTCTTACAATTAACTAACAGTTATGCGTCGGATTCGAAAATCTAGACTCACAGGAGAACGACCATAAGGTGCCCGAGGCAGCTATAGACCCTTGGGGACAATCCGGCTGAAGGTCGATGTAACGAATCTCGTCGCAATTTGAGTGTTCCATCGTCATTAGGAGGCTCTGAAGGTTACAATTAACTATCAGTTTCTCGTCGGATTCGAAAATCTAGACTCACAGGAGACGGACCATAAGGTGCCCGAGGCAGCAATATCAACTTGGAGACAAGTAGGCTGGAGGACGATGTATTGATTCTCGACGCATTTTGAGTGTTCCTTCGTCATTAGGGGGCCCTGACGTTACAATTAACTATCAGTGTTGCGTCGGATTCGACAATCTAGACTAACAGCAGAACAACCTTAAGGTGCCCGAGGCTTCAATAGAAGCTTGGAGACAAGTCGGCTGGAGGACGATGTATTGAATATCGACGCAATTTGAGTGTTCCATCGTCATTAGGAGGCCGTGAACGTTACAATTAACCATCTGTTTTGCGTCGGATACGAAAATCTAGACTCACGGGAGACGGACCATATGGTGCCCGAGGAAGCAATATCCCCTTGGAGACAAGTCGGCTGGAGGACGATGGATTGAATCTCGACGCAATATGAGTGTTCCATTGTCATTAGGAGGCACTGAACGTTACAATTTACTATCAGTTTTGCGTCGGATTCGACAATCTAGACTTACAGAGGAACGACCATAAGGTGCCCGATGTAGCAATAGACCCTTGGAGACTAGCCGGCTGGAGGACGATGTACTGAATCTCGACGCAATATGAGTGTTCCATCGTCATAAGGAGGCCCTATCTATCAGTTTCGCGTCGGATTCGAAAATCTAGACTCACAGGAGAACGACCATAAGGTGCCCGAGGCAGCAATAGACCCTTGGAGACAAGTCGGCTGAAGGTCGATGTAACTATCCTCGACGCAATTTGAGTGTTAAATCGTCATTAGGAGACCCTGAACGTTACAATTAACTATCAGTTTCGCGTCGGATTCGAAAATCTAGACTCACAGGAGACGGACCTTGTGGTGCCCGAGACAAGTCGGCTGGAGGCCGATGAATTGAATCTCGACGCAATTTGAGAGTTCCATCGTCATTAGGAGGGCCAGATTGTTACAATTAACCATCAGTTTTGCGTCGGATTCGAAAATTTAAACTCACAGGAGAACGACCATAAGGTGCCCGAGGCAGCAATAGACCCTTGGAGACAAGTCGGCTGAAGGACGAGGTACTGAATCTCGACGCAATATGAGTGTTCCATGGTCATAAGGAGGCCCTATCTATCAGTTTCGCGTCGGATTCGAAAATCTAGACTCACAGGAGACGGACCCCATGGAGACCGAGGGAGCATTATCCCCTTGGAGACAAGTCGGCTGGAGGACGATGTATTGAATCTCGACGCAAATTGAGAGTTCCATCGTCATTCGGAGGCCCTGAACGTTACATTTATCTACCAGTTTCGCGTCGGATTCGAAAATCTAGACGCACAGGAGACGGACCATATGGTGCCCGAGGCAGCAATACCCCTTGGAGTCAAATCGGCTGGAGGACGATGTATTGAATCACGACGCAATTTGAGTGTTCCATCGTCATTAGGAGGCCCTGAACGTTACAATTAACTATCAGTTTCTCGTCGGATTCGAAAATCTAGACTCACAGGAGACGGACCATAAGGTGCCCGAGGCAGCAATATTCCCTTGGAGACAAGTAGGCTGGAGGACGATGTATTGAATCTCGACGCAATTTGAGTGTTCCATCGTCATTAGGAGGCCCTGACGTTACAATTAACTATCAGTTTTGCGTCGGATTCGACAATCTAGACTTACAGGAGAACGACCTTAAGGTGCCGGAGGGAGCAATAGACCCTTGGAGACAAGTCAGCTGGAGGACGATGTATTGATTATCGACGCAATTTGAGTGTTCCATCGTCATTAGGAGGCCCTGTACGTTACAATTAACTATCAGTTTTGCGTCGGATTCAAAAATCTAGACTCACAGAAGACGGACCATACGGTGCCCGAGGCAGCAATATACCCTTGGAGACAAGTAGGCTGGAGGACGATGTCTTGAATATCGACGCTTTTGGAGTGTTCCATCGTCATTAGGAGGCCCTGATTGTTACAATTAACTATCAGTTTTGCGTCGGATTTGAAAATCGAGACTCACAGGAGACGGAACATATGGTGCCCGAGGCAGCAATAATCCCTTGGAGACAAATCGGCTGGAGGACGATGTATATAATCTTGACTCAATTTGAGTGTTCCATCGTCAATAGGAGGCCCTGAACGTTACAATTAACTATCAGTTTCGCGTCGGATTCGAAAATCTAGACTCACAGGAGACGCACTAAAGGTGCCCGAGGCAGCAATATCACCTTGGAGACAAGTAGGCTGGAGGACGATGTATTGAATCTCGACGCATTTTGAGTGTTCCTTCGTCATTAGGGGGCCCTGACGTTACAATTAACTATCAGTTTTGCGTCGGATTCGACAATATAGACTTACAGGAGAACAACCTTAAGGTGCCCGAGGCATCAATAGACCCTTGGAGACAAGTCGGCTGGAGGACGATGTATTGAATCTCGACGCAATACGAGTGTTCCATCGTCATTAAAAGGCCCTGAACGTTACAATTAACTATCAGTTTCGCGTCGGATTCGAAAATCTAGACTCACAGGAGAACGACCATAAGGTGCTCGAGGCAGGTATAGACCCTTGGAGACAGTCCGGCTGAAGGTCGATGTAACGAATGTCGTCGCAATTTGAGTGTTCCATCGTCATTAGGAGGCCCTGAACGTTAAAATTAACTATCAGTTTTGCGTCGGATTTTAAATCCTAGACTCACAGGAGAACGACCATAAGGTGCCCGAGGCAGCAATACCCCCTTTGGAGTCAAATCGGCTGGTGGACGATGTACTGAATCTCGACGCAATTTGAGTGTTGCATCGTCATTAGGAGGCCCTGAAGGTTACAATTAACTATCAGTTTCTCGTCGGATTCGAAAATCTAGACTCACAGGAGACGGACCGTAAGGTGCCCGAGGCAGCAATATCACCTTGGAGACAAGTAGGCTGGAGGACGATGTATTGAATCTCGACGCATTTTGAGTGTTCCTTCGTCATTAGGGGGCACTGACGTTACAATTAACTATCAGTTTTGCGTCGGATTCGACAATATAGACTTACAGGAGAACAACCTTAAGGTGCCCGAGGCATCAATAGACCCTTGGAGACAAGTCGGCTGGAGGACGATGTATTGAATATCGACGCAATTTGAGTGTTCCATCGTCATTAGGAGGCACTGAACG
Source organism: Schistocerca americana (assembly GCF_021461395.2). Classification (NCBI taxonomy): domain Eukaryota; kingdom Metazoa; phylum Arthropoda; class Insecta; order Orthoptera; family Acrididae; genus Schistocerca; species Schistocerca americana. The sequence goes on from NC_060123.1 coordinate 773,034,787, forward strand.
TTACAATTTACTATCAGTTTTGCGTCGGATTCGACAATCTAGACTTACAGAAGAACGACCATAAGGTGCCCGATGTAGCAATAGACCCTTGGAGACTAGCCGGCTGGAGGACGATGTATTGAATCTCGACGCAATTTGAGTGTTCCATCGTCATTAAAAGGCCCTGAACGTTCAATTAACTATCAGTTTCGCGTCGGATTCGAAAATCTAGACTCAACGGAGACGGACAATATGGAGCCCGAGGGAGTAATTTCCCCTTGGAGACAAGTCGGCTAGAGGACGAGATACTGAAATCGACGCAATATGAGTGTTCCATCGTCATAAGGAGGCACTATCTATCAGTTTCGCGTCGGATTCGAAAATCTAGACTCACAGGAGACGGACCCTACGGAGACCGAGGGAGCATTATCCCCTTGGAGACAAGTCGGCTGGAGGACGAAGTATTGAATCTCGACGCAAATTGAGAGTTCCATCGCCATTACGAGGCCCTGATTGTTACAATTAACTAACAGGTATGCATCGGATTCGAAAATCTAGACTCACAGGAGAACGACCATAAGGTGCCCGAGGCAGCCATAGACCCTTGGGGACAGTTCGGCTGAAGGTCGATGTAACGAATCTCGACGCAATTTAAGTGTTCCATCGTCATTAGGAGGCCCTGAACGTTAAAATTAACTATCAGTTTTGCGTCGGATTCGAAAACCTAGACTCACAGGAGAACGACCATAAGGTGCCCGGGACCCTATGGAGACCGAGGGAGCATTATCCCCTTGGAGACAAGTCGGCTGAAGGACGATGTACTGAATCTCGACGTAATTTGAGTGTTCCATCGTCATTAGGAGGCCCTGAACGTAACATTTATCTATCAGTTCCGCGTCGGATTCGAAAATCTAGACGCACAGGAAACGGACCATATGGTGCCCGAGGCAGCAATACCCCCTTGGAGTCAAATCGGCTGGAGGACGATGTATTGAATCTCGACGCAATGTGAGTGTTCCATCGTCATTAGGAGGCCCTGAACGTTACAATTAACTATCAGTTTCTCGTCGGATTCGAAAATCTAGACTCACAGGAGACGGTCCATAAGGTGCCCGAGGCAGCAATATCCCCTTGGAGGCAAGTAGGCTGGAGGACGATGTATTGAATCTCGACGAAATTTGAGTGTTCCATCGTCATTAGGAGGCCCTGACGTTACAATTAACTATCAGTTTTGCGTCGGATTCGACAATATAGACTTACAGGAGAACGACCTTAACGTGCCCGAGGCAGCAATAGACCCTTGGAGACAAGTCGGCTGGAGGACGATGTATTGAATATCGTCGCAATTTGAGTGTTCCATCGTCATTAGGAGGCCCTGAACGTTACAATGAACTATCAGTTTTGCGTCGGATTCAAAAATCTAGACTCACAGAAGACGGACCATACGGTGCCCGAGGCAGCAATATCCCCTTGGTGACTAGTCGGCTGGAGGACGATGTATTGAATCTCGACGCAATTTGAGTGTTCCATCGTCATTAGGAGGCCCTGAACGTTACAATTAACTAACAGTATGCGTCGGATTCGAAAATCTAGACTCACAGGAGGACGACCATAAGGTGCCCGAGGCAGCAATAGACCTTTGGAGACAAGTCGGTTGAAGGACGATGTACTGAATCTCGACGCAATTTGAGCGTTCCATCGTCATTAGGAGGCCCTGAACGTTACAAATAACTATCAGTTTTGCGTCGGATTCAAAAATCTAGACTCACAGGAGGCGGACCATACGGTGCCCAAGGCAGCAATATCCCCATGGAGACAAGTCGGCTGGAGGACGATGTATTCAATCTCGACGCATTTGGAGAGTTCCATCGTCATTAGGAGGCCCTGATTGTTACAATTAACTATCAGTTTTGCGTCGGATTCGAAAATCGAGACTCACAGGAGAACTACCATATGGTGCCCGAGGCAGCAATAGACCCTTGGAGACAAGTCGGCAGAAGGTCGATGTAACGATCCTCGACGCAATTTGAGTGTTCCATCGTCATTACGAGGCCCTGAACGTTACAATTAACTATCAGTTTTGCGTCGGATTCGAAAATCTAGTCTTACAGGAGAGGTGCCCGAGGCAGCAATAGACCCTTGGAGACAAGTCGGCTGAAGGACGATGTACTAAATCTCGACGCAATTTGAGTGTTCCATCGTCATTAGGAGGCCCTGAACGTTACAATTATCTATCAGTTTCGCGTCGGATTCGAAAATCTAGACGCACAGGAGACGGACCATATGGTGGCCGAGGCAGCAATACTCCCTTGGAGACAAATCGGTTGGAGGATGATGTATTGAAACTCGACGCAATATGAGTGTTCCATCGTCATTAATAGGCCCTGAACGTTACAATTAACTATCAGTTTCGCGTCGGATTCGAAAATCTAGACTCACAGGAGACGGAACCTATGGAGCCCGCGGGAGCATTATCCCCTTGGAGACAAGTCGGCTGGAGGACGATGTATTGAATCTCGACGCAATATGAGTGTTCCATCGTCATTAGGAGGCACTGAACGTTACAATTTACTATCAGTTTTGCGTCGGATTCGAAAATCTAGACTCACAGGAGACGGACCCTATGGAGCCCGAGGGAGCATTTTCCCCTTGGAGACAAGTCGGCTGGAGGACGATGTATTGAATCTCGACGCAATTTGAGAGATCCATCGTCATTACGAGGCCCTGATTGTTCCAATTAACTAACAGTTGTGCGTCGGATTCGAAAAGCTAGACTCACAGGAGAACGGCCATAAGGTGCCCGAGGCAGCAATAGACCCTTGAAACAAGTCGGCTGAAGGACGATGTACTGAATCTCGACGCAATTTGAGTGTTCCATCGTCATTAGGAGGCCCTAAACGTTACATTTATCTATCAGTTTCGCGTCGGATTCGAAAATCTAGACGCACAGGAGACGAACCATATGGTGCCCGAGGCAGCAATACCCCCTTGGAGTCAAATCGGCTGGAGGACGATTTATTGAATCTCGACCCAACTTGAGTGTTCCATCGTCATTGTGAGGCCCTGAACGTTACAATTAACTATCAGTTTCTCGTCGGATTCGAAAATCTATACTCACAGGAGACGGACCATAAGGTGCCCGAGGCAGCAATATCCCCTTGGAGACAAGTAGGCTGGAGGACGATTATATTGAATCTCGACGCATTTTGAGTGTTCCTTGGTCATTAGGAGGCCCTGACGTTACAATTAACTAACAGTTTTGAGTCGGATTCGACAATCTAGACTTACAGGAGAACAACCTTAAAGTGCCCGAGGCATCAATAGACCCTTGGAGACAAGTCGGCTGGAGGACGATGTATTGAATATCGACGCAATTTGAGTGTTCCATCGCCATTGGGAGGCCCTGAACGTTACAATTAACTATCAGTTTTGCGTCGGATTCAAAAATCTAGACTCACAGAAGACGGACCATACAGTGCATTAGGCAGCAATATCCCTTGGAGACTAGTCGGCTGGAGGACGATGTATTGAATCTCGACGCAATTTGAGTGTTCCATCGTCATTAGGAGGCCCTGAACGTTGCAGTTAACTATCAGTTTTGCGTCAGATTCGAAAATCTAGACTCACAGGATGACGACTATAAGGTGAGAGAGGCAGCAATAGACCTTTGGAGACAAGTCGGTTGAAGGACGATGTATTGAATCTCGACGCAATTTGAGTGTTCCATTGTCATTAGGAGGCCCTGAACGTTACAATTAACTATCAGTTTTGCGTCGGATTCAAAAATCTAGACTCACAGAAGACGGACCATACAGTGCCCGAGGCAGCAATATCCCCTTGGAGACTAGTCGGCTGGAGGACGATGTATTGAATCTCGACGCAATTAGAGTGTTCCATCGTCATTAGGAGGCCCTGAACGTTGCAATTAACTATCAGTTTTGCGTCAGATTCGAAAATCTAGACTCACAGGATGACGACTATAAGGTGAGAGAGGCAGCAATAGGCCTTTGGAGACAAGTCGGCTGAAGGACGATGTACCGATCCTCGACGCAATTTAAGTGTTCCATCGTCATTAGGAGGCCCTGAACGTTACATTTATCTAACAGTTTCGCGTCGGATTCGAAAATCTAGACGCACAGGAGACGGAGAATATGGTGCCCGAGGCAGCAATACCCCCTTGGAGTCAAATCGGCTGGAGGACGATGTATTGAATCTCGACGCAATTTGAGTGTTCCATCGTCATTAGGAGGCCCTGAACGTCACAATTAACTATCAGTTTCTCGTCGGATTCGAAAATCTAGACTCACAGGATGACGACTATAAGGAAATAGAGGCAGCAATAGACCTTTGGAGACAAGTCGGTTGAAGGACGATGTATTGAATCTCGACGCAATTTGAGTGTTCCATCGTCATTAGGAGGCCCTGAACGTTACAATTAACTGTCAGTTTTGCGTCGGATTCAAATATCTAGACTCACAGGATGCGGACAATACGGTGCCCGAGTCAGCAATATCCGCTTGGAGACAAGTCGGCTGGAGGACGATGTATTGAATCTCGACGCATTTGGAAAGTTCCATCGACCTTAGGAGGCCCTGATTGTTACGATTAACTATCAGTTTTGCGTCGGATTCGAAAATCGAAACTCACAGGAGAACGACCATAAGGTGCCCGAGGCAGCAATAGACCCTTGGAGACAAGTCGGCTGAAGGTCGATGTAACGATCCTCGACGCAATTTAAGTGTTCCATCGTCATTAGGTGGCCCTGAACGTTACAATTAACTATCAGTTTTGCGTCGGATTCGACAATCTAGACTTACAGGAGAACGACCATAAGGTGCCCGATGCAGCAATAGACCATTGCAGACTAGTCGGCTGGAGGACGATGTATTGAATCTAGACGCAATTTGAGTGTTCCATCGTCATTAAAAGGCCCTGAACGTTACAATTAACTATCAGCTTCGCGTCGGATTCGAAAATCTAGACACACAGGAGACAGACCCTATGGAGCCCGAGGGAGCATTATCCCCTTGGAGACAAGTCGGGTGGAGGACGATGAATTGAATCTCGACGCAATTTGAGTGTTCCATCGTCATTGAGTGGCCCTGAACGTTACAATTATCTATCAGTTTTGCGTCGGATTCGAAAATCTAGACTCACAGGATGACGACTATAGGGTGCAAGAGGCAGCTATAGACCTTTGGAGGCAAATCGGTTGAAGGACGATGTATTGAAACTCGACGCAATTTGAGCGATCCATCAGCATTAGGAGGCCCTGAACGTTACAATTAACTATCAGTTTTGCGTCGGTTTCAAAAATCTAGACACACAGGAGGCGGACCATACGGTGCCCGAGGCAGCAATAGACCCTTGGAGACAAGTCGGCTGAAGGTCGATGTACGGAATCTCGACGCAATTTGAGTGTTCCATCGTCATTAGGAGGCCCTGAACGTTACATTTATCTATCAGTTTCGCGTCGGATTCGAAAATCTAGACGCACAGGAGACGGACCATATGGTGCCCGAGGCAGCAATACCCCCTTGGAGTCAAATCGGCTGGAGGACGATGTATTGAATCTCGACGCAATTTGAGTGTTCCATCGTCATTAGGAGGCCCTGAACGTTACATTTATCTATCAGTTTCGCGTCGGATTCGAAAATCTAGACGCACAGGAGACGGACCATATGGTGCCCGAGGCAGCAATACCCCCTTGGAGTCAAATCGGCTGGAGGACGATGTATTGAATCTCGACGCAATTTGAGTGTTCCATCGTCATTAGGAGGCCCTGAACGTTACAATTAACTATCAGTTTCTCGTCGGATTCGAAAATCTAGACTCACAGGAGACGGACCATAAGGTGCCCGAGGCAGCAATATCCCCTTGGAGACAAGAAGGCTGGAGGACGATGTATTGAATCTCGACGCAATTTGAGTGTTCCATCGTCATTAGGAGGCCCTGAACGTTACAATTAACTAACAGTATGCGTCGGATTCGAAAATTTAGACTAACAGGAGGACGACCATAAGGTGCCCGAGGCAGCAATAGACCTTTGGAGACAAGTCGGTTGAAGGACGATGTATTGAATCTCGACGCAATTTGAGCGTTCCACCGTCATTAGGAGGCCCTGAACATTACAATTAACTATCAGTTTTGCGTCATATTCAAAAATCTAGACTCACAGGAGGCGGACCATACGGTGCCCGAGGCAGCAATATCCCCTTGGAGACTAGTCGGCTGGAGGACGATGTATTGAATCTCGACGCAATTTGAGCGTTCCATCGTCATTAGGAGGCACTGAACGTTACAATTTACTATCAGTTTTGCGTCGGATTCGAAAATCTAGATTCATAGGAGAGGTGCCCGAGGCAGCAATAGACCCTTGGAGACAAGTCGGCTGAAGGACGATGTACTATATCTCGACGCAATTTGAGTGTTCCATCGGCATTAGGAGGCCCTGAACGTTACAATTATCCATCAGTTTCGCGTCGGATTCGAAAATCTAGACGCACAGGAGACGGACCATATGGAGCCCGAGGCAGCAATACTCCCTTGGAAACAAATCGGCTGGAGGACGGTGTATTGAATCTTGACGTAATTTGAGTGTTCCATCGCCATTAGGAGGCCCTGAACGTTACAATTAACTACCAGTTTCGCGTCGGATTCGAATATCTAGACTCACAGGAGACGGACTAAAGGTGCCCGAGGCAGCAATATCCCCTTGGAGACAAGTTGGCTGGAGGACGTTGTATTGAATCTCGACGCAATATGAGTGTTCCAACGTCATTAAAAGGCCCTGAACGTTACAATTAACTATCAGTTTCGCGTCGGATTCGAAAATCTAGACTCACAGGAGACGGACCCTATGAAGCCCGAGGGAGCATTATCCCCTTGGAGACAAGTCAGCTGGAGGACAATGTATTGAATCTCGACGCAATTTGAGAGATCCATCGTTATTACGAGGCCCTGATTGTTACAATTAACTAACAGTTATGCGTCGGATTCGAAAATCTAGACTCACAGGAGAACGACCATAAGGTGCCCGAGGCAGCTATAGACCCTTGGAGACAGTTCGGCTGAATGTCGATGTAACGAATCTCGACGCAATTTGAGTGTTCCATCGTCATTAGGAGGCCCTGAACGGTAAAATTAACTATCAGTTTTGCGTCGGATTCGAAATCCTAGACTCACAGGAGAACGACCATAAGGTGCCCGAGGCAGCAATAGACCCTTGGAGACAAGTCGGCTGAAGGACGATGTACTGTATCTCGACGCAATTTTAGTGTTCCATCGTCATTAGGAGGCCCTTAACGTTACATTTACCTATCAGTTTCGCGTCGGATTCGAAAATCTAGACGCACAGGAGACGGACCATATGGTGCCCGAGGCAGCATAACCCCATTGGAGTCAAATCGGCTGGAGGGCGATGTATTGAATCTCGACGCAATTTGAGTGTTCCATCGTCATTAGGAGGCCCTGAACGTTACATTTATCTTTCAGTTTCGCGTCGGATTCGAAAATCTAGACGCACAGGAGACGGACCATATGGTGCCCGAGGCAGCAATACCCCTTTGGAGTCAAAACGGCTGGAGGACGATGTATTGAATCTCGACGCAATTTGAGTGTTCCATCGTCATTAGGAGGCCCTGAACGTTACAATTAACTATCAGTTTCTCGTCGGATTCGAAAATCTAGACTCACAGGAGACTGACCATAAGGTGCCTGAGGCAGCAATATCCCCTTGGAGACAAGTAGGCTGGAGGACGATGTACTGAATCTCGACGCAATTTGAGTGTTCCATCGTCATAAGGAGGCCCTGATGTTACAATTAACTATCAGTTTTGCGTCGGATTCGACAATCTAGACTTACAGGAGAACGACCTTAAGGTGCCCGAGGCAGCAATAGACCCTTGGAGGCAAGTCGGCTGGAGGACGATGTATTGAATATCGACGCAATTTGAGTGTTCCATCGTCATTATGAGGCCCTCTACGTTACAATTAACTATCAGTTTTGCGTCGGATTCAAAAATCTAGACTCACAGGAGAACGACCATAAGGTGCCCGAGGCAGCAGTAGACCCTTGGAGACAAGTCGGCTGAAGGTCGATGTAACGATCCTCGACGCAATTTGAGTGTTCCATCGTCATTAGGAGGCCCTGAACGTTACAATTAACGATCAGTTTTGCGTCGGATTCGAAAATCTAGATTCACAGGAGAGGTGCCCGAGGCAGCAATAGACCCTTGGAGACAAGTCGGCTGAAGGACGATGTACTAAATCTCGACGCAATTTGAGTGTTCCATTGTCATTAGGAGGCCCTGAACGTTACAATTAACTATCAGTTTCGCGTCGGATTCGAAAATCTAGACTCACAGGAGACGGACCCTATGAAGCCCGAGGGAGCATTATCCCCTTGGAGACAAGTCGGCTGGAGGACAATGTATTGAATCTCGACGCAATTTGAGAGATCCATCGTTATTACGATTCCCTGATTGTTGCAATTAACTAACAGTTATGCGTCGGATTCGAAAATCTAGACTCACAGGAGAACTACCATAAGGTGCCCGAGGCAGCTATAGACCCTTGGAGACAGTTCGGCTGAATGTCGATGTAACGAATCTCGACGCAATTTGAGTGTTCCATCGTCATTAGGAGGCCCTGAACGGTAAAATTAACTATCAGTTTTGCGTCGGATTCGAAATCCTAGACACACAGGAGAACGACCATAAGGTGCCCGAGGCAGCAATAGACCCTTGGAGACAAGTCGGCTGAAGGACGATGTACTGAATCTCGACGCAATTTTAGTGTTCCATCGTCATTAGGAGGCCCTGAACGTTACATTTACCTATCAGTTTCGCGTCGGATTCGAAAATCTAGACGCACAGGAGACGGACCATATGGTGCCCGAAGCAGCAATACCCCCTTGGAGTCAAATCGGCTGGAGGGCGATGTATTGAATCTCGACGCAATTTGAGTGTTCCATCGTCATTAGGAGGCCCTGAACGTTACATTTATCTATCAGTTTCGCGTTGGATTCGAAAATCTAGACGCACAGGAGACGGACCATATGGTGCCCGAGGCAGCAATACCCCTTTGGAGTCAAAACGGCTGGAGGACGATATCTTGAATCTCGACGCAATTTGAGTGTTCCATCGTCATTAGGAGGCCCTGAACGTTACATTTATCTATCAGTTTCGCGTTGGATTCGAAAATCTAGACGCACAGGAGACGGACCATATGGTGCCCGAGGCAGCAATACCCCTTTGGAGTCAAAACGGCTGGAGGACGATGTATTGAATCTCGACGCAATTTGAGTGTTCCATCGTCATTAGGAGGCCCTGGACGTTACAATTAACTATCAGTTTCTCGTCGGATTCGAAAATCTAGACTCACAGGAGACGGACCATAAGGTGCCTGAGGCAGCAATATCCCCTTGGAGACAAGTAGGCTGGAGGACGATGTACTGAATCTCGACGCAATTTGAGTGTTCCATCGTCATAAGGAGGCACTGACGTTACAATTAACTATCAGTTTTGCGTCGGATTCGACAATCTAGACTTACAGGAGAACGACCTTAAGGTGCCCGAGGCAGCAATAGACCCTTGGAGGCAAGTCGGCTGGAGGACGATGTATTGAATATCGACGCAATTTGAGTGTTCCTTCGTCATTGGGAGGCCCTGAACGTTACAATTAACTATCAGTTTTGCGTCGGATTCAAAAATCTAGACTCACAGAAGACGGACCATACGGTGCCCGAGGCAGCAATATCCCCTTGGAGACTAGTCGGCTGGAGGACGATGTATTGAATCTCGACGCAATTTGAGTGTTCCATCGTCATTAAGAGGACCTGAACGTTACAATTAACTAACAGTATGCGTCGGATTCGAAAATCTAGACTCACAGTAGCACGACCATAAGGTGCCCGAGGCAGCAATAGACCTTTGGAGACAAGTCGGTTGAAGGACGATGTATTGAATCTCGACGCAATTTGAGCGTTCCATCGTCATTAGGAGTCCCTGAACGTTACAATTATCTATCAGTTTTGCGTCATATTCAAAAATCTAGACTCACAGGAGGCGGACCATACGGTGCCCGAGGCAGCAATATCCCCTTGGAGACCAGTCGGCTGGAGGACGATGTATTGAATCTCGACGCATTTGGAGAGTTCCATCATCATTAGGAGGTCCTGATTGTTACAATTAGTTATCAGTTTTGCGTCGGATTCGAAAATCGAGACTCACAGGAGAACGACCATAAGGTGCCCGAGGCAGCAATAGACCCTTGGAGACAAGTCGGCTGAAGGTCGATGTAACAATCCTCGACGCAATTTGCGTGTTCCATCGTCATTAGGAGGCCCTGAATGTTACAATTAACTATCAGTTTTGCGTCGGATTCTAAAATCTAGATTCACAGGAGAGGTGCCCGAGGCAGCAATAGACCCTTGGAGACAAGTCAACTGAAGGACGATGTACTAAATCTCGACGCAATTTGAGTGTTCCATCGTCATTAGGAGGCCCTGAACGTTACAATTATCTATCAGTTTCGCGTCGGATTCGAACATCTAGACGCACAGGAGACGGACCATATGGTGCCCGAGGTGGCAATACCCCCTTGGAGTCAAATCGGCTGGAGGACGATGTATTGAATATCGACGCAATTTGAGTGTTCCATCGTCATTAGGAGGCCCTGAACGTTACAATTAACTATCAGTTTCTCGTCGGATTCGAAAATCTAGACTCACAGGAGACGGACCATAAGGTGCCCGAGGCAGCAATATCCCCTTGGACACAAGTAGGCTGGAGGACGATTATATTGAATCTCGACGCATTTTGAGTGTTCCTTCGTCATTAGGAGGCCCTGACGTTACAATTAACTATCAGTTTTGAGTCGGATTCGACAATCTAGACTTACAGGAGAACAACCTTAAGGTGCCCGAGGCATCAATAGACGCTTGGAGACAAGTCGGCTGGAGGACGATGTATTGAATATCGACGCAATTTGAGTGTTCCATCGTCATTTAGAGGCCCTGATCGTTACAATTAACTATCCGTTTTGCGTCGGATTCAAAAATCTAGACTCACAGGTGACGGACCATAGGGTGCCCGAGGCAGCAATATCCCCTTGGAGACTAGTCGGCTGGAGGACGATGTATTGAATCTCGACGCAATTTGAGTGTTCCATCGTCATTAGGAGGCCCTGAACGTTACAATTAACTATCAGTTTTGCGTCGGATTCGAAAATCTACACTCACAGGAGAACGACCATAAGGTGCCCGAGGCAGCAATAGACCCTTGAAGACAAATCGGCTGGAGGACGATGTTTTGAATCTCGACGCAATATGAGTGTTCCATCGTCATTAGGAGGCACTTAACGTTACAATATACTATCAGTTTTGCGTCGGATTCGACAATCTAGACTTACAGGAGAACGACCATAAGGTGCCCGATGCAGCAATAGACCATTGCAGACTAGTCGGCTGGAGGACGATGTATTGAATCTCGACGCAATTTGAGTGTTCCATCGTCATTAAAAGGCCCTGAACGTTACAATTAACTATCAGCTTCGCGTCGGATTCGAAAATCGAGACTCACAGGAGACGGACCCTATGGAGCCCGAGGGAGCATTATCCCCTTGGAGACAAGTCGGCTGGAGGACGATGTATTGAATCTCGACGCAATTTGAGATATCAATCGTTATTACGAGGCCCTGATTGTTACAGTTAACTAACAGTTATGCGACGGATTCGAAAATCTAGACTCACAGGAGAACGACAATAAGGTGCCCGATGCAGCTAATAGACCCTTGGAGACAGTTCGGCTGAAGGTCGATGTAACGAATCTCGACGCAATTTGAGTGTTCCATCGTCATTCGGAGGCACTGAGCGTTAAAATTAACTATCAGTTTTGCGTCGGATTCGAAAACCTAGACTCACAGGAGAACGACCATAAAGTGCCCGAGGCAGCAATAGACCCTTGAAGACAAGTCGGCTGAAGGACGATGTACTGAATCTCGACGCAATTTGAGTGTTCCATCGTCATTAGGAGGCCCTGGACGTTACAATTAACTATCAGTTTCTCGTCGGATTCGAAAATCTAGCCTCACAGGAGACGGACCATAAGGTGCCCGATGCAGCAATATCCCCTTGGAGACGAGTAGGCTGGAGGACGATGTATAAAATCTCGACGCATTTTGAGTGTTCCTTCGTCGTTAGGAGGCCCTGACGTTACAATTAACTATCAGTTTTGCGTCGGATTCGACAATCTAGACTTACAGGAGAACAACCTTAAGGTGCCCGAGGCATCAACAGGCCCTTGGAGACAAGTCGGCTAGAGGACGATGTATTGAATATCGACGCAATTTGAGTGTTTCATCGTCATTAGGAGGCCCTGAACCTTACAATTAACTATCAGTTTTGCGTCAGATTCAAAAATCTAGACTCACAGGAGACGGACCATACGGTGCCCGAGGCAGCAATATCCCCTTGGAGACTAGTCGGCTGGAGGACGATGTATTGAATCTCGACGCATTTTGAGTGTTCCTTCGTCATTATGAGGCCCTGACGTTACAATTAACTATCAGTTTTGCGTCGGATTCGACAATCTAGACTTACAGGAGAACAACCTTAAGGTGCCCGAGGCATCAATAGACCCTTGGAGACAAGTCGGTTGGAGGACGATGTATTGAATATCGACGCAATTTGAGTGTTCCATCGTCATTAGGAGGTCCTGAACGTTACAATTAACTATCAGTTTTGCGTCGGATTCGAAAATCTAGACTCACAGGATGACGACTATAAGGTGCAAGAGGCAGCAATAGACCATTGGAGACAAGTCGGTTGAAGGACGATGTATTGAATCTCGACGCAATTCGAGTGTTCCATCAGCATTAGGAGGCCCTGAACGTTACAATTAACTATCAGTTTTGCGTCGAATTCAAATATCTAGACTCACAGGAGGCGGACCATACGGTGCCCGAGGCAGCAATATCCCCTTGGAGACAAGTCGGCTTTAGGACGATAAATCGAATCTCGACGCAATTTGAGTGTTCCATCGTCATTAGGAGGCCCTGATTGTTACAATTAACTATCAGTTTTGCGTCGGATTCGAAAATCGAGACTCACAGGAGAACTACCATAAGGCGCCCGAGGCAGCAATAGACCCTTGGAGACAAGTCGGCTGAAGGTCGATGTACCGATCCTCGACGCAATTTAAGTGTTCCATCGTCATTAGGAGGCCCTGAACGTTACAATTAACTATCAGTTTTGCGTCGGATTCGAAAATCTAGACTCACAGGAGAACGACCACAAGTTGCCCGAATCAGCAAAAAACCCTTGGAGACAAGCCTGCTGAAGGACGATGTACTGAATCTAGACGCAATATGAGTGTTCCATCGTCAATAGGAGGCCCTGAACGTTACAATTAACTATCATTTTTACGTCGGATTCGAATATCTAGACTCACAGGAGACGGACCATATGGTGCCCGAGGCAGCAGTATCCCCTTGGAGACAAGTCTGATGGAGGCCGATGTATTGAATCTCGACACAATTTGAGTGTTCCATCGTCATTAGGAGGCCCTGAACGTTACAATTAACTATTAGTTTTGCTTCGGATTCAAAAATCTAGACTCCCAGGAGTCGGACCATACGGTGCCCGAGGATGCAATATCCCGGTGGAGACTAGTCGGCTGGAGGACGATGTATTGGATCGCTACGCAATTTGAGTGTTCCATCGTCATTAGGAGGCCCTGAATGTTACAATTAACTATCAGTTTCTCGTTGGATTTGAACATCTAGACTCACTGGAGACGGACCGTAAGGTGCCCGATGCATCAATATCCCCTTGGAGACAAGTCGGCTGGAGTCCGATGTATTGAATCTCGACGCAATTTGAGTGTTCCATCGTCATTTGGAGGCCCTGAACGTTACAATTTACAATCAGTTTTGCGTCGGATTCGAAAATCTAGACTCACAGGAGACGGACCACATGGTGCCCGAGGCAGCAATATCCCCTTGGATACAAGTAGGCTGGAGGACGATGTATTGAAACTCGACACAATTTGAGTGTCCCATCGTCCTTAGGAGGCCCTGAACGTTACAATTAACAATCAGTTTTGCGTCGGATTCGAAAATCTAGACTCACAGGAGAACGACCATAAGGTGCCCGAGGCAGCAATAGACCCTTGGAGACAAGTCGACAGAAGGACCATGTACTGATTGTCGACGCAATTTGAGTGCTCCATCGTCATTATGTGGCCCTGAACGTTACAATTAACTATCAGCTTCGCGTCGGAATCGAAAATCTCGACTCACAGGAGACGGACCATATGGTGCCCGAGGCAGTGATATCCCCTTGGAGACAAGTTGGCTGGAGGACGATGTAATGACTCTCGACGCAATTTGAGCGTTCCATCGTCAATAGGAGGCCCTGAACGTTGCAATTAACTATCATTTTAACGTCGGATTCGGAAATCTAGACTCACAGGAGACGGACCAAATGGTGCCCGAGGCAGCAATATCCCCTTGGAGACAAGTCTGATGGAGGCCGATGTATTGAATCTCGACGCAATTTGAGAGTTCCATCGTCATTAGGAGGCCCTGAACGTTACAATTAGCTATCAGTTATGCGTCGGATTCGAAAATCTAGACTCACAGGAGAACGACAATGAGGTGCCCGAGGCTGCAATAGACTCTTGGAGACAAGTCGACTTGAGGCCGATGTATTGAATCTCGCTGCAATTTGAGTGTTCCATCGTTAATAGGAGGCCCTGAACGTTACAACTAACAATCACTATGGCGTCGGATTCGAAAATCTAGACTCACAGGAGACGGACCGCATGTAGCCCGATTCAGCAATATCCCCTTGTAGACAAGACGGCTGGAGGACGATGCATTGGCTCTCGACGCATTTTGAGTATTCCATTGTCATTAGGACGCCCTGAACGTTACAATTAACTATTATTTCTGCGTCGGATTCGAAAATCTAGACTCACAGGAGACGGACCACATGGAGCCCGAGGTAGCAATATCCCCCTGTAGACAAGGCGGCTGGAGGACGATGTATTGAATCTCGACGCAATTTGAGTGATCATTCGTCATTAAGAGGCGCTGAACGTCACAATTCACTATCATTTTTGCGTCGGATTCGAAAATCTACTCACAGGAGATGGACCATATGGTGCCCGAGACAGCAATAGACACTTGGAGACAAGTCGGCTGGAGGCCGATGTATTGAATCTCGACGCAATTTGAGTGTTGCATCGTCATTTGGAGGCCCTGAACGTTACAATTAACAATCAGTTTTGCGTCGGATTCGAAAATTTAGACTCACAGGAGACGGACCACATGGTGCCCGAGGCAGCAATATCTCCTTTTAGACAAGTCGGCTGGAGGACCATGTATTGACTCTCGACGCTATTTGAGTGCCCCATCGTCATCAGGAGGCGCTGAACGTTACAATTAGCTATCAGTAATGCGTCGGATTCGAAAATCTAGACTCACAGGAGAACGACCATAAGGTGCCCGAGGCAGCAATAGACCCTTGGAGACAAGTCAGCTGGAGGCCGATGTATTGAATCTCGACGCAATTTGACTGTTCCATCGTCATTAGGAGGCCCTGAACATTACAATTAACTATCATTTTTGCGTCGGATTCGAAAATCTAGACTCACAGGAGACAGACCACATGGTGCCCGAGGCAGCAATATCCCCTTGTAGACACGTCGGCTGGAGGACGATGTATTGACTCTCGACGCAATTTGAGTGTTCCATCGTCATTAGGAGGCGCTTAACGTTACGATTAACTATCATTTTAGCGTTGGATTCGAAAATCTACTCACAGGAGAAGGACCATATGGTGCCCGAGACAGCAATATCCCCTTGGATACTAGTAGGCTGGAGGACGATGTATTGAAAATCGACCCAATTTGAGTGTTCCATCGTCATTAGGAGGCCCTGAACGTTACAATTAACAATCAGTTTTGCGTCGGATTCGAAAATCTAGACTCACAGGAGAACGACCATAGGGTGCCCGAGGCAGCAATAGACCCTTTGAGACAAGTCGTCCGAAGGACCATGTATTGAATGTCGACGCAATTTGAGTGTTCCAACGTCTTTATGTGGCCCTGAACGTTACAATTAACTATCAGTTTCGCGTCGGATTCGAAAATCTCGACTCACAGGAGACGGACCATATGGTGCCCGAGGCAGCAATATCCCCTAGGAGACAAGTCGGCTGGAGGAGGATGTATTGAAACTCGCCTAAATTTGAGTGATCCATTGTCATTAGGAGGCCCTGAACGTTACAATTAACTATCAGTTATGCGTCGGATCCGAAAATATAAACTCACAGGAAAACGACCATAAGGTGCCGAATGCAGCAATAGACTCTTGGAGAAAAGTCGGCTGAAGGACGATGTATTGAATCCCGACGCAATTTGAATGTTCCATTGTCATTAGGAGACCCTCAACGTTACAATTAACTATCTGTTTTGCATCGCGTTCGAAAACCTAGACTCACAGGAGAACGACCAGAAGGTGTGCGAGGCAATAATAGACCCTTGGGAGACAAATCGGCAGGAGGACGATGTATTGAATCGCGACGCAATTTGTGTGTTCCATCGTCGTTGACAGGGTCGGAACGTTACAATTAACAGTACGTTTTGCGTCGGATTCGAAAATCTGGACTCACAGGAGAATGACCATAAGGGGACCGTTTCAGCAATAGAGCCATGGAGACATGTCGTCTGGCGGACGATGTAAAGAAACGCAACGCAATTTGTGAGTTCCATCGTCGTTAGCATAGTCGTAACGTTATAATTAAAAGTCAGTTTTGCGTCGGATTCGAAAATCTAGACTCACAGTAGAACGACCATAAGGTGACAGAGGCAGCAATACCTTGGAGACAAGTCGGCTTGAGGACGATCTATTGAATCTCGACGCAATTTGAGTGCTCCAACGTCATTAGGAGCCCCTGAACG
Source organism: Schistocerca americana (assembly GCF_021461395.2). Classification (NCBI taxonomy): domain Eukaryota; kingdom Metazoa; phylum Arthropoda; class Insecta; order Orthoptera; family Acrididae; genus Schistocerca; species Schistocerca americana. The sequence goes on from NC_060123.1 coordinate 773,051,733, forward strand.
TTACAATTAACTATCAGTTTTGGCTCTGAATTGAAAATCTAGACTCACAGGAGAACGACCATAAGGTGCCCGAGGCTGCAATATACTCTTGGAGACAAGTCGACTTTAAGACGATGTAAAGAAACGCAACTCAATTTGTGAGTTCCATCGTCGTTAGTATAGTCGTAACGTTATAATTGAATGTCAGTTTTGCGTCGGATTCGAAAATCTAGACTCACAGGAGAACGAACATAAGGTGCCCGAGGCAGCATTATCCCCATGGAGACAAGTCTGATGGAGGCCGATGTATTGAATCTCGACGCAATTTGAGTGTTCCATCGTCATTAGGAGGCTCTGAACGTTACAATTAACTATCAGTTTTGCGTCTGATACGAAAATCTAGACTCACAGGAGACGGACCATATGGTGCCCGAGGCAGCAATATCCCCTTGGAGACAAGTCGGCTGGAGGACGATGTATTGAATCTCGACGCCATTTGTGTGTTCCCTTCGTCATTAGGAGGCGCAGAACGTTACAATTCACTATCATTTTTGCGTCGGATTCGAAAATCCACTCAAAAGAGAAGGACCATATGGTGACCGAGACAGCAATAGACACTTGGGTACTTGTCGGCTGGAGGACGAATTATTGAATCTCGACGCAATTTGAGTGTTCCATCGTCATTAGGAGGCCATGAACGTTACAATTAACTATCATTTCTGCGTCGGATTCGAAAATGTAGACTCACAGGAGACGGACCACATGGTGCCCGAGGCAGCAATATCCTCTTGGAGAGAAGTCGGCTGGCGGACGATGTATTGAATCTCGACGCAATTTGAGTGTTCTTTCGTCATGAAGAGGCGCTGAACGTCACAATTCACTATCATTTTTGCGTCGGATTCGAAAATCTACTCACAGGAGTTGGGCCATATGGTGGCCGAGACAGCAATAGATACTTGGATACAAGTCGGCTGGAGGACGATGTTATGAATCTCGCTGCAATTTGAGTGTTCCATCGTTAATAGGAGGCCCTGAACGTTACAATTAACCGTCAGTTTTGCGTCGGATACGAAATTCTAGACTCACGGGAGACGGACCACATGGAGCCCGAGGCAGCAATATCCGCTTGTAGACAAGACGGATGGAGGACGATGTATTGAATCTCGACGCAATTTGAGTGTCCCTTCGTCATTAGGAGGCGCAGAACGTTACAATTCACTATCATTTTTGCGTCGGATTCGAAAATCCACTCAAAGGAGAAGGACTATATGGTGACCGAGACAGCAATAGACACATGGGTACATGTTGGCTGAAGGACGATGTATTGAATCTCGACGCAATTTGAGAGTTCCACCGTCATTAGGAGGCCATGAACGTTACAATTAACTATCATTTCTGCGTCGGATTCGAAAATGTAGACTCACAGGAGACGGACCACATGGTGCCCTAGGCAGCAAAATCCCCTTGGAGACAAGTCGGCTGGGGGACGATGTATTGAATCTCGACGCAATTTGAGTGTTCATTCGTCATTTAGAGGCGCTGAACGTCACAATTCACTATCATTTTTGCGTAGGATTCGAAAATCTACTCACAGGAGTTGGACCATATGGAGGCCGAGACAGCAATAGACACTTGGATACAAGTCGGCTGTAGGCCGAAGTATTGATTCTCGACGCAATTTGAGTGTTCCATCGTCATTAGGAGGCGCTGAGCGTTACAATTCACTATCAGTTTTGCGTCGGATTCGAAAATCCACTCACTGGAGAAGGACCATATGGTGACCGAGACAGCAATAGACACTCAGATAGAAGTCGGCTGGATTAGGATGTATGGAATGTCGACGCAATTTGAGTGTTCCATCGTCATTAGGACGCCCTGAACGTTACAATTAACCATCAGTTTTGCGTCGGATACGAAAATCTAGAATCACAGACGACGGACCATATGGTGCCCGAGGAAGCAATTTCCCCTTGAAGATTGGTCGGCTGGAGGAGGAGGTATTGAATCTCGACGCAATTTGAGTGTTGCACTGTCATTAGGAGGCCCTGAACGTTACAATTAACTATCAGTTTTGCCTCGGATTTTAAAATCTAGACTCACAGGAGAAGGACCATAAGGTGCCCGAGGCAGTAATAGACCCTTGGGAGAAAAGGCGGCTGGAGGGCAATGTATTTAATCGCGACGCAATTTGTGTGTTCCATCGTCGTTAACAGGGTCGGAACGTTACAATTAAATGTCCGTTTGGCGTCGGATTCGAAAATCTGGACTCACAGGAGAAAGACCATAAGGTGACCGTTTCAGCAATAGACCCATGGAGACAAGTCGTCTGGAGGACGATGTAAAGAAACGCAACGCAATTTGTGAGTTCCATCGTCGCTAGCATAGTCGTAACGTTATAATTAAGTGACAGTTTTTCGTCGGATTCGGTAACCTAGACCCACAGGAGAACGACCATATGGTGACCGAGGCAGCAATACCGTGGAGACAAGTCGGCTTGAGGACCATGTATTGAATCTCGACGCAATTTGAGTGTTTCATCGTCATTAGGAGGCCCTGAACGTAACAATTTACTATCAGTTTTGCCTCTGATTTGAAAATCCAGACTCACAGGAGAACGACCATAAGGGGCCCGAGGCAGCAATAGACCCTTGGAGACAAGTCGGCTGAAGGTCGATGTACCGATCCTCGACGCAATTTAAGTGTTCCATCGTCATTAGGAGGCCCTGAACGTTACAATTAACTATCAGTTTTGCGTCGGATTCGAAAATCTAGACTCACAGGAGAACGACCACAAGTTGCCCGAATCAGCAAAAAACCCTTGGAGACAAGCCTGCTGAAGGACGATGTACTGAATCTAGACGCAATATGAGTGTTCCATCGTCAATAGGAGGCCCTGAACGATACAATTAACTATCATTTTTACGTCGGATTCGAATATCTAGACTCACAGGAGACGGACCATATGGTGCCCGAGGCAGCAGTATCCCCTTGGAGACAAGTCTGATGGAGGCCGATGTATTGAATCTCGACACAATTTGAGTGTCCCATCGTCATTAGGAGGCCCTGAACGTTACAATTAACTATTAGTTTTGCTTCGGATTCAAAAATCTAGACTCCCAGGAGTCGGACCATACGGTGCCCGAGGATGCAATATCCCGGTGGAGACTAGTCGGCTGGAGGACGATGTATTGGATCGCTACGCAATTTGAGTGTTCCATCGTCATTAGGAGGCCCTGAATGTTACAATTAACTATCAGTTTCTCGTTGGATTTGAACATCTAGACTCACTGGAGACGGACCGTAAGGTGCCCGATGCATCAATATCCCCTTGGAGACAAGTCGGCTGGAGTCCGATGTATTGAATCTCGACGCAATTTGAGTGTTCCATCGTCATTTGGAGGCCCTGAACGTTACAATTTACAATCAGTTTTGCGTCGGATTCGAAAATCTAGACTCACAGGAGAACGAACATAAGGTGCCCAAGGCAGCATTATCCCCATGGAGACAAGTCTGATGGAGGCCGATGTATTGAATCTCGACGCAATTTGAGTGTTCCATCGTCATTAGGAGGCTCTGAACGTTACAATTAACTATCAGTTTTGCGTCTGATACGAAAATCTAGACTCACAGGAGACGGACCATATGGTGCCCGAGGCAGCAATATCCCCTTGGAGACAAGTCGGCTGGAGGACGATGTATTGAATCTCGACGCCATTTGTGTGTTCCCTTCGTCATTAGGAGGCGCAGAACGTTACAATTCACTATCATTTTTGCGTCGGATTCGAAAATCCACTCAAAAGAGAAGGACCATATGGTGACCGAGACAGCAATAGACACTTGGGTACTTGTCGGCTGGAGGACGAATTATTGAATCTCGACGCAATTTGAGTGTTCCATCGTCATTAGGAGGCCATGAACGTTACAATTAACTATCATTTCTGCGTCGGATTCGAAAATGTAGACTCACAGGAGACGGACCACATGGTGCCCGAGGCAGCAATATCCTCTTGGAGAGAAGTCGGCTGGAGGACGATGTATTGAATCTCGACGCAATTTGAGTGTTCTTTCGTCATGAAGAGGCGCTGAACGTCACAATTCACTATCATTTTTGCGTCGGATTCGAAAATCTACTCACAGGAGTTGGGCCATATGGTGGCCGAGACAGCAATAGATACTTGGATACAAGTCGGCTGGAGGACGATGTTATGAATCTCGCTGCAATTTGAGTGTTCCATCGTTAATAGGAGGCCCTGAACGTTACAATTAACCGTCAGTTTTGCGTCGGATACGAAATTCTAGACTCACGGGAGACGGACCACATGGAGCCCGAGGCAGCAATATCCGCTTGTAGACAAGACGGATGGAGGACGATGTATTGAATCTCGACGCAATTTGAGTGTCCCTTCGTCATTAGGAGGCGCAGAACGTTACAATTCACTATCATTTTTGCGTCGGATTCGAAAATCCACTCAAAGGAGAAGGACTATATGGTGACCGAGACAGCAATAGACACATGGGTACATGTTGGCTGAAGGACGATGTATTGAATCTCGACGCAATTTGAGAGTTCCACCGTCATTAGGAGGCCATGAACGTTACAATTAACTATCATTTCTGCGTCGGATTCGAAAATGTAGACTCACAGGAGACGGACCACATGGTGCCCTAGGCAGCAAAATCCCCTTGGAGACAAGTCGGCTGGGGGACGATGTATTGAATCTCGACGCAATTTGAGTGTTCATTCGTCATTTAGAGGCGCTGAACGTCACAATTCACTATCATTTTTGCGTAGGATTCGAAAATCTACTCACAGGAGTTGGACCATATGGAGGCCGAGACAGCAATAGACACTTGGATACAAGTCGGCTGTAGGCCGAAGTATTGATTCTCGACGCAATTTGAGTGTTCCATCGTCATTAGGAGGCGCTGAGCGTTACAATTCACTATCAGTTTTGCGTCGGATTCGAAAATCCACTCACTGGAGAAGGACCATATGGTGACCGAGACAGCAATAGACACTCAGATAGAAGTCGGCTGGATTAGGATGTATGGAATGTCGACGCAATTTGAGTGTTCCATCGTCATTAGGACGCCCTGAACGTTACAATTAACCATCAGTTTTGCGTCGGATACGAAAATCTAGAATCACAGACGACGGACCATATGGTGCCCGAGGAAGCAATTTCCCCTTGAAGATTGGTCGGCTGGAGGAGGAGGTATTGAATCTCGACGCAATTTGAGTGTTGCACTGTCATTAGGAGGCCCTGAACGTTACAATTAACTATCAGTTTTGCCTCGGATTTTAAAATCTAGACTCACAGGAGAAGGACCATAAGGTGCCCGAGGCAGTAATAGACCCTTGGGAGAAAAGGCGGCTGGAGGGCAATGTATTTAATCGCGACGCAATTTGTGTGTTCCATCGTCGTTAACAGGGTCGGAACGTTACAATTAAATGTCCGTTTGGCGTCGGATTCGAAAATCTGGACTCACAGGAGAAAGACCATAAGGTGACCGTTTCAGCAATAGACCCATGGAGACAAGTCGTCTGGAGGACGATGTAAAGAAACGCAACGCAATTTGTGAGTTCCATCGTCGCTAGCATAGTCGTAACGTTATAATTAAGTGACAGTTTTTCGTCGGATTCGGTAACCTAGACCCACAGGAGAACGACCATATGGTGACCGAGGCAGCAATACCGTGGAGACAAGTCGGCTTGAGGACCATGTATTGAATCTCGACGCAATTTGAGTGTTTCATCGTCATTAGGAGGCCCTGAACGTAACAATTTACTATCAGTTTTGCCTCTGATTTGAAAATCCAGACTCACAGGAGAACGACCATAAGGGGCCCGAGGCAGCAATAGACCCTTGGAGACAAGTCGGCTGAAGGTCGATGTACCGATCCTCGACGCAATTTAAGTGTTCCATCGTCATTAGGAGGCCCTGAACGTTACAATTAACTATCAGTTTTGCGTCGGATTCGAAAATCTAGACTCACAGGAGAACGACCACAAGTTGCCCGAATCAGCAAAAAACCCTTGGAGACAAGCCTGCTGAAGGACGATGTACTGAATCTAGACGCAATATGAGTGTTCCATCGTCAATAGGAGGCCCTGAACGTTACAATTAACTATCATTTTTACGTCGGATTCGAATATCTAGACTCACAGGAGACGGACCATATGGTGCCCGAGGCAGCAGTATCCCCTTGGAGACAAGTCTGATGGAGGCCGATGTATTGAATCTCGACACAATTTGAGTGTCCCATCGTCATTAGGAGGCCCTGAACGTTACAATTAACTATTAGTTTTGCTTCGGATTCAAAAATCTAGACTCCCAGGAGTCGGACCATACGGTGCCCGAGGATGCAATATCCCGGTGGAGACTAGTCGGCTGGAGGACGATGTATTGGATCGCTACGCAATTTGAGTGTTCCATCGTCATTAGGAGGCCCTGAATGTTACAATTAACTATCAGTTTCTCGTTGGATTTGAACATCTAGACTCACTGGAGACGGACCGTAAGGTGCCCGATGCATCAATATCCCCTTGGAGACAAGTCGGCTGGAGTCCGATGTATTGAATCTCGACGCAATTTGAGTGTTCCATCGTCATTTGGAGGCCCTGAACGTTACAATTTACAATCAGTTTTGCGTCGGATTCGAAAATCTAGACTCACAGGAGACGGACCACATGGTGCCCGAGGCAGCAATATCCCCTTGGATACAAGTAGGCTGGAGGACGATGTATTGAAACTCGACACAATTTGAGTGTCCCATCGTCCTTAGGAGGCCCTGAACGTTACAATTAACAATCAGTTTTGCGTCGGATTCGAAAATCTAGACTCACAGGAGAACGACCATAAGGTGCCCGAGGCAGCAATAGACCCTTGGAGACAAGTCGACAGAAGGACCATGTACTGATTGTCGACGCAATTTGAGTGCTCCATCGTCATTATGTGGCCCTGAACGTTACAATTAACTATCAGCTTCGCGTCGGAATCGAAAATCTCGACTCACAGGAGACGGACCATATGGTGCCCGAGGCAGTGATATCCCCTTGGAGACAAGTTGGCTGGAGGACGATGTAATGACTCTCGACGCAATTTGAGCGTTCCATCGTCAATAGGAGGCCCTGAACGTTGCAATTAACTATCATTTTAACGTCGGATTCGGAAATCTAGACTCACAGGAGACGGACCAAATGGTGCCCGAGGCAGCAATATCCCCTTGGAGACAAGTCTGATGGAGGCCGATGTATTGAATCTCGACGCAATTTGAGAGTTCCATCGTCATTAGGAGGCCCTGAACGTTACAATTAGCTATCAGTTATGCGTCGGATTCGAAAATCTAGACTCACAGGAGAACGACAATGAGGTGCCCGAGGCTGCAATAGACTCTTGGAGACAAGTCGACTTGAGGCCGATGTATTGAATCTCGCTGCAATTTGAGTGTTCCATCGTTAATAGGAGGCCCTGAACGTTACAACTAACAATCACTATGGCGTCGGATTCGAAAATCTAGACTCACAGGAGACGGACCGCATGTAGCCCGATTCAGCAATATCCCCTTGTAGACAAGACGGCTGGAGGACGATGCATTGGCTCTCGACGCATTTTGAGTATTCCATTGTCATTAGGACGCCCTGAACGTTACAATTAACTATTATTTCTGCGTCGGATTCGAAAATCTAGACTCACAGGAGACGGACCACATGGAGCCCGAGGTAGCAATATCCCCCTGTAGACAAGGCGGCTGGAGGACGATGTATTGAATCTCGACGCAATTTGAGTGATCATTCGTCATTAAGAGGCGCTGAACGTCACAATTCACTATCATTTTTGCGTCGGATTCGAAAATCTACTCACAGGAGATGGACCATATGGTGCCCGAGACAGCAATAGACACTTGGAGACAAGTCGGCTGGAGGCCGATGTATTGAATCTCGACGCAATTTGAGTGTTGCATCGTCATTTGGAGGCCCTGAACGTTACAATTAACAATCAGTTTTGCGTCGGATTCGAAAATTTAGACTCACAGGAGACGGACCACATGGTGCCCGAGGCAGCAATATCTCCTTTTAGACAAGTCGGCTGGAGGACCATGTATTGACTCTCGACGCTATTTGAGTGCCCCATCGTCATCAGGAGGCGCTGAACGTTACAATTAGCTATCAGTAATGCGTCGGATTCGAAAATCTAGACTCACAGGAGAACGACCATAAGGTGCCCGAGGCAGCAATAGACCCTTGGAGACAAGTCAGCTGGAGGCCGATGTATTGAATCTCGACGCAATTTGAGTGTTCCATCGTCATTAGGAGGCCCTGAACATTACAATTAACTATCATTTTTGCGTCGGATTCGAAAATCTAGACTCACAGGAGACAGACCACATGGTGCCCGAGGCAGCAATATCCCCTTGTAGACACGTCGGCTGGAGGACGATGTATTGACTCTCGACGCAATTTGAGTGTTCCATCGTCATTAGGAGGCGCTTAACGTTACAATTAACTATCATTTTAGCGTTGGATTCGAAAATCTACTCACAGGAGAAGGACCATATGGTGCCCGAGACAGCAATATCCCCTTGGATACTAGTAGGCTGGAGGACGATGTATTGAAAATCGACCCAATTTGAGTGTTCCATCGTCATTAGGAGGCCCTGAACGTTACAATTAACAATCAGTTTTGCGTCGGATTCGAAAATCTAGACTCACAGGAGAACGACCATAGGGTGCCCGAGGCAGCAATAGACCCTTTGAGACAAGTCGTCCGAAGGACCATGTATTGAATGTCGACGCAATTTGAGTGTTCCAACGTCTTTATGTGGCCCTGAACGTTACAATTAACTATCAGTTTCGCGTCGGATTCGAAAATCTCGACTCACAGGAGACGGACCATATGGTGCCCGAGGCAGCAATATCCCCTAGGAGACAAGTCGGCTGGAGGAGGATGTATTGAAACTCGCCTAAATTTGAGTGATCCATTGTCATTAGGAGGCCCTGAACGTTACAATTAACTATCAGTTATGCGTCGGATCCGAAAATATAAACTCACAGGAAAACGACCATAAGGTGCCGAATGCAGCAATAGACTCTTGGAGAAAAGTCGGCTGAAGGACGATGTATTGAATCCCGACGCAATTTGAATGTTCCATTGTCATTAGGAGACCCTCAACGTTACAATTAACTATCTGTTTTGCATCGCGTTCGAAAACCTAGACTCACAGGAGAACGACCAGAAGGTGTGCGAGGCAATAATAGACCCTTGGGAGACAAATCGGCAGGAGGACGATGTATTGAATCGCGACGCAATTTGTGTGTTCCATCGTCGTTGACAGGGTCGGAACGTTACAATTAACAGTACGTTTTGCGTCGGATTCGAAAATCTGGACTCACAGGAGAATGACCATAAGGGGACCGTTTCAGCAATAGAGCCATGGAGACATGTCGTCTGGCGGACGATGTAAAGAAACGCAACGCAATTTGTGAGTTCCATCGTCGTTAGCATAGTCGTAACGTTATAATTAAAAGTCAGTTTTGCGTCGGATTCGAAAATCTAGACTCACAGTAGAACGACCATAAGGTGACAGAGGCAGCAATACCTTGGAGACAAGTCGGCTTGAGGACGATCTATTGAATCTCGACGCAATTTGAGTGCTCCAACGTCATTAGGAGCCCCTGAACGTTACAATTAACTATCAGTTTTGGCTCTGATTTGAAAATCTAGACTCACAGGAGAACGACCATAAGGTGCCCGAGGCTGCAATATACTCTTGGAGACAAGTCGACTTTAAGACGATGTAAAGAAACGCAACTCAATTTGTGAGTTCCATCGTCGTTAGTATAGTCGTAACGTTATAATTGAATGTCAGTTTTGCGTCGGATTCGAAAATCTAGACTCACAGGAGAACGAACATAAGGTGCCCGAGGCAGCATTATCCCCATGGAGACAAGTCTGATGGAGGCCGATGTATTGAATCTCGACGCAATTTGAGTGTTCCATCGTCATTAGGAGGCTCTGAACGTTACAATTAACTATCAGTTTTGCGTCTGATACGAAAATCTAGACTCACAGGAGACGGACCATATGGTGCCCGAGGCAGCAATATCCCCTTGGAGACAAGTCGGCTGGAGGACGATGTATTGAATCTCGACGCCATTTGTGTGTTCCTTTCGTCATTAGGAGGCGCAGAACGTTACAATTCACTATCATTTTTGCGTCGGATTCGAAAATCCACTCAAAAGAGAAGGACCATATGGTGACCGAGACAGCAATAGACACTTGGGTACTTGTCGGCTGGAGGACGAATTATTGAATCTCGACGCAATTTGAGTGTTCCATCGTCATTAGGAGGCCATGAACGTTACAATTAACTATCATTTCTGCGTCGGATTCGAAAATGTAGACTCACAGGAGACGGACCACATGGTGCCCGAGGCAGCAATATCCTCTTGGAGAGAAGTCGGCTGGAGGACGATGTATTGAATCTCGACGCAATTTGAGTGTTCTTTCGTCATGAAGAGGCGCTGAACGTCACAATTCACTATCATTTTTGCGTCGGATTCGAAAATCTACTCACAGGAGTTGGGCCATATGGTGGCCGAGACAGCAATAGATACTTGGATACAAGTCGGCTGGAGGACGATGTTATGAATCTCGCTGCAATTTGAGTGTTCCATCGTTAATAGGAGGCCCTGAACGTTACAATTAACCGTCAGTTTTGCGTCGGATACGAAATTCTAGACTCACGGGAGACGGACCACATGGAGCCCGAGGCAGCAATATCCGCTTGTAGACAAGACGGATGGAGGACGATGTATTGAATCTCGACGCAATTTGAGTGTCCCTTCGTCATTAGGAGGCGCAGAACGTTACAATTCACTATCATTTTTGCGTCGGATTCGAAAATCCACTCAAAGGAGAAGGACTATATGGTGACCGAGACAGCAATAGACACATGGGTACATGTTGGCTGAAGGACGATGTATTGAATCTCGACGCAATTTGAGAGTTCCACCGTCATTAGGAGGCCATGAACGTTACAATTAACTATCATTTCTGCGTCGGATTCGAAAATGTAGACTCACAGGAGACGGACCACATGGTGCCCTAGGCAGCAAAATCCCCTTGGAGACAAGTCGGCTGGGGGACGATGTATTGAATCTCGACGCAATTTGAGTGTTCATTCGTCATTTAGAGGCGCTGAACGTCACAATTCACTATCATTTTTGCGTAGGATTCGAAAATCTACTCACAGGAGTTGGACCATATGGAGGCCGAGACAGCAATAGACACTTGGATACAAGTCGGCTGTAGGCCGAAGTATTGATTCTCGACGCAATTTGAGTGTTCCATCGTCATTAGGAGGCGCTGAGCGTTACAATTCACTATCAGTTTTGCGTCGGATTCGAAAATCCACTCACTGGAGAAGGACCATATGGTGACCGAGACAGCAATAGACACTCAGATAGAAGTCGGCTGGATTAGGATGTATGGAATGTCGACGCAATTTGAGTGTTCCATCGTCATTAGGACGCCCTGAACGTTACAATTAACCATCAGTTTTGCGTCGGATACGAAAATCTAGAATCACAGACGACGGACCATATGGTGCCCGAGGAAGCAATTTCCCCTTGAAGATTGGTCGGCTGGAGGAGGAGGTATTGAATCTCGACGCAATTTGAGTGTTGCACTGTCATTAGGAGGCCCTGAACGTTACAATTAACTATCAGTTTTGCCTCGGATTTTAAAATCTAGACTCACAGGAGAAGGACCATAAGGTGCCCGAGGCAGTAATAGACCCTTGGGAGAAAAGGCGGCTGGAGGGCAATGTATTTAATCGCGACGCAATTTGTGTGTTCCATCGTCGTTAACAGGGTCGGAACGTTACAATTAAATGTCCGTTTGGCGTCGGATTCGAAAATCTGGACTCACAGGAGAAAGACCATAAGGTGACCGTTTCAGCAATAGACCCATGGAGACAAGTCGTCTGGAGGACGATGTAAAGAAACGCAACGCAATTTGTGAGTTCCATCGTCGCTAGCATAGTCGTAACGTTATAATTAAGTGACAGTTTTTCGTCGGATTCGGTAACCTAGACCCACAGGAGAACGACCATATGGTGACCGAGGCAGCAATACCGTGGAGACAAGTCGGCTTGAGGACCATGTATTGAATCTCGACGCAATTTGAGTGTTTCATCGTCATTAGGAGGCCCTGAACGTAACAATTTACTATCAGTTTTGCCTCTGATTTGAAAATCCAGACTCACAGGAGAACGACCATAAGGGGCCCGAGGCAGCAATATCCCCTTGGAGACAAGTCGGCTGGAGGAACGGACCATATGGTGCCCGAGGCAGCAATATCCCCATGGAGAAAAGTCGGCTGGAGGACGATGTAAAGAATCGCATCGCAACTTGTGTGTTCGATCGTCGTTAGCATAGTCGTACCGTTATAATTAAATGCCAATTTTGCGTCGGATTCGAAAAACTTGACTCACAGGAGAACGACCATAAGGTGCCCGAGGCAGCGATATCCCCTTGGAGACAAGTCGGCTGGAGGACGATTTATTGAATCTCGACACAATTTGAGTGTTCCATCGTCATTAGGAGGCCCTGAACGTTACAATTAACAATCAGTTTTGCGTCGGATTCGTAAATATAGACTCACAGGAGCCGGACCATCTGGTGCCCGAGGCAGCAATATCCCCTTGGAGACAAGTCGGCTGGAGGAACGGACCATATGGTGCCCGAGGCAGCAATATCCCCATGGAGAAAAGTCGGCTGGAGGACGATGTAAAGAATCGCATCGCAACTTGTGTGTTCGATCGTCGTTAGCATAGTCGTACCGTTATAATTAAATGCCAATTTTGCGTCGGATTCGAAAAACTTGACTCACAGGAGAACGACCATAAGGTGCCCGAGGCAGCGATATCCCCTTGGAGACAAGTCGGCTGGAGGACGATGTATTGAATCTCGACGCAATTTGAGTGTTCCATCGTCATTTGGAGGCTCTGAACGTTACAATTAACTATCCGTTTTGCGTCGGATTCTAAAATCTAGACTCACAGGAGAACGACTACAAGGTGCCCGAGGCAGCAACATCCCCTTCGAGGCAAGTCGGCTGGAGGACGATGTATTGAATCTCGACGCAATTTGAGTGTTCCACGGTCATTAGGAGGCCCTGAACGTTACAATTAACCATCAGTTTTGCGTCGGATACGAAAATCTAGACTCACGGGAGACGGACCATATGGTGACCGAGGAAGCATTTTCCCCTTGGAGACCGGTCGGCTTGAGGAGGAGGTATTGAATCTCGACGCAATTTGAGTGTTGCACTGTCATTAGGAGGCCCTTAACGTTACAATTAACTGTCAGTTATGCGTCGGATTCGACAATCTAGACTCACAGGAGAACGACCATAAGGTGCCCGAGGCAGCAATAGACCCTTGAAGGCAAGTCGGCTGGATGCCGATGTATTAGAATCTCGACGTAATTTGATTGTTCCAACGTCATTAGGATGCACTGAACGTTACAATTAACAATCAGTTATGCATCGGATTCGAAAATCTAGACTCACAGGAAATGGACCACATGGTGCCCGAGGCAGCAATGTCCCCTTGTAGACAAGTCGGCAAGTGGACGATATATTAACTCTCGACGCAATTTGAGTGTTCCATCGTTATTAGGAGGCGCTGAACGTTACAATTAACCGTCAGTTTTGCGTCGGATACGAAAATCTAGACTCACAGAAGACGGACCATATGGTGCTCGAGGCAGCAATATCCCGTTGGAGTCAAGTCGGCTGAAGGACAATGTATTGAAACGCAACGCAATTTGTGAGTTTTATCATCGTTAGCATTGTCGTAACGTTAAAATTAAATATCAGTTTAGCGTCGTATTCGAAAATCTAGACTCACAGGAGAAAGACCATAAGGTGCCCGAGGCAGCAATAGACCCTTGGAGACAAGGCGGTTGGAGGACGATGTATTGAATCTCGACGCAATTTGAGTGCTCCATCGTCATTAGGAGGCCCTGAACGTTACAATTAACTATCAGTTTTGCCTCGGATTTGAAAATCTAGACTCACAGGAGAACGACCATAAGGTGCCCGAGGCAGTAATAGACCCTTGGGAGACAAGGCGGCTGGAGGGAAATGTATTTAATCGCGACGCAATTTGTGTGTTCCATCGTCGTTAACAGGGTCGGAACGTTACAATTAAAAGTCCGTTTTGCGTCGGATTCGAAAATCTGGACTCACAGGAGAAAGACCATAAGGTGACCGTTTCAGCAATAGACCCATGGAGACAAGTCGTCTGGAGGACGCAACGCAATTTTTGAGTTCCATCGTCGTTAGCATAGTCCTATCGTTATAATTAAGTAATTCATCAAGCCAAGCTAAAGTTTTCCGGGCACAAAAACGTGCAGTAAGAATTATATGTGGTGTGAACTCAAGAACATCCTGCAGAAGCCTGTTTAGGGAACTAGGGATACTAACTACAGCTTCCCAATATATTTATTCCTTAATGAAATTTGTCATTAAAAATATATCACTTTTTCAAACCAACAGCTCAATTCATGGAATCAATACTAGAAATAAGAATAATCTTCACAAGGATTTAAAGTCACTTAGTCTTGTACAAAAAGGTGTGCATTATTCAGGAACACACATTTTCAATAACTTGCCAGCAGCCATAAAAAGCTTAACAACCAATGAAATTCAGTTTAAGAGAAGCCTAAAGGATTTATTGGTGGCCAACTCCTTCTACTCCATTGATGAATTTCTGAGGAAAACCAACTGATTTGTATATAAGTACAACATAACTTCTGCACAATTTCAGTGCAGTAATGTGTTCACTGAAAATTTGTGTGTGTGTGTGTGTGTGTGTGTGTGTGTGTGTGTGTGTAAGTATAACCTAACTTCTGCACCATTTCAGTGCAGTAATGTGTTCATTGTAAATAAGTATTACAGTGGTTGTATTACATGTTTCTTACCTTATAAATAAATATAAAACTTTTTTATTTTAAATTCAGTGCAATAGTATTTGTAAAATGACTCTTAGTGTTCATTAAAAAATGACGATCATTCCACTTGGGACCTGTGGAATGGTACATTAGCTTATTTGTTTTAGTTTAAATATTTGTCATGTATTGTTGTTTTTCTGACATGTTCCACGTCCTGGAGGACCTCCTCACTACGGATCAATTGGAATGAAAGTAAATCTAATCTAATCTAAAGACAGTTTTTCGTAGGATTCGGTAACCTAGACCCACAGGAGAACGACCATATGGTAACCGAGGCAGCAATACCGTGGAGACAAGTCGGCTTGAGGACCATGTATTGAATCTCGACGCAATTTGAGTGTTTCATCGTCATTAGGAGGCCCTGAACGTAACAATTTACTATCAGTTTTGCCTCTGATTTGAAAATCTAGACTCACAGGAGAACGACCATAAGGGGCCCGAGGCAGCAATATCCCCTTGGAGACAAGACGGCTGGAGGCCGATGTATTGAATCTCGACGCCATTTGAGTGTTCCATCGTCCTTAGGAGGCCCTGAACGTTACAATAAACTATCAGTTTTGCGTCAGATTCGAAAATCTAGACTCACAGGAGAACGACCATAAGGTGCCCGAGGCAGCAATAGACCCTTGGAGACAATTCGGCTGGAGGCCGATGTATCCAATCTCGAAGCAATTTGAGTGTTCCATCGTCATTAGGATGCCCTGAACGATACAATTAACAATCAGTTTTGCATCGGATTCGAAAATCTAGACTCACAGGAGGCAGCAATATCCCCTTGGAGTCAAGTCGGATGGAGGACGATTTATAGAATCTCGACACAATTTGAGTGTTCCATCGTCATTAGGAGGCCCTGAACGTTACAATTAACAATCAGTTTTGCGTCGGATTCGTAAATATAGACTCACAGGAGCCGGACCATATGGTGCCCGAGGCAGCAATATCGCCTTGGAGACAAGTCGGCTGGAGGAACAGACCATATGGTGCCCGAGGCAGCAATATCCCCATGCAGAAAAGTCGGCTCTAGAACGATGTAAAGAATCGCATCGCAACTTGTGTGTTCCATCGTCGTTAGCATAGTCGTACCGTTATAATTAAATGTCAATTTTGCGTCGGATTCGAAAAACTTGACTCACAGGAGAACGACCATAAGGTGCCCGAGGCAGCGATATCCCCTTGGAGACAAGTCGGCTGGAGGACGATGTATTGAATCTCGACGCAATTTGAGTGTTCCATCGTCATTTGGAGGCTCTGAACGTTACAATTAACTATCCGTTTTGCGTCGGATTCTAAAATCTAGACTCACAGGAGAACGACTACAAGGTGCCCGAGGCAGCAACATCCCCTTCGAGGCAAGTCGGCTGGAGGACGATGTATTGAATCTCGACGCAATTTGAGTGTTCCACGGTCATTAGGAGGCCCTGAACGTTACAATTAACTATCAGTTATGCGTCGGATTCGAAAATCTAGACTCACAGGAGTACAACCATAAGGTGCCCGAGGCAGCAATAGACACTTGGAGACAAGTCGGCTGGAGGCCGATGAATTGAATCTCGACGCAATTTGAGTGTTCCATCGTCATTAGGAGGCCCGGAACGTTACAATTAAATCTCAGTTTTGCGTCGGATTCGAAAATCTAGACTAGAAGACGAACCACATGGTGCCCGAGGCTGCGATATCCCCTTGGAGACAAGTCGGCTGGAGGACGATGCATTGAATCTCGACGCAATTTGAGTGTTCCATCGTCATTAGGAGGCGCTGAACGTTACAATTAACTATCAGCTTTGCGTTGGATTCGAAAATCTAGACCCACAGCAGACGGACCACATGGTGCCCGAGGCAGCAATATCCCCTTGTAGATAAGTCGGCTGCAAGTCGATGTATTGACTCTCGACACAATTTGAGTCTTCCATCGTCATTAGAAGGCGCTGAACGTTACAATTAACTATCAGTTATGCGTCGGACTCGACAATCTACACTCACAGAACGACCATATGGTGCCCGAGGCAGCAATAGACCCTTGGAGACAAGTCGGCTGGAGGCCGATGTATTTAATCTCGACGCAATTTGAGTGTTCCA
The DNA here is from genome assembly GCF_021461395.2 of Schistocerca americana. NCBI lineage: Eukaryota > Metazoa > Arthropoda > Insecta > Orthoptera > Acrididae > Schistocerca > Schistocerca americana. The sequence continues at coordinate 773,068,810 of NC_060123.1, forward strand.
TCGTCAATAGCAGGCCATGAACGTTACAATTAACTATCATTTCTGCGTCGGATTCGAAAATCTAGACTCACAGGAGACGGACCACATGGTGCCCGAGGCAACAATATCCCCTTGGAGACAAGTCGGCTGGATGCCGATGTATAGAATCTCGACGTAATTTGAGTGTTCCATCGTCATTTGGAGGCCCTGAACGATACAATTAAATATCAGTTTCGCGTCGGATTCGAAAAACTAGACTCACAGGAGTCGGACCATATGGTGAGCGAGGCAGCAATATCCCCTTGGAGACAAGTAGGCTGGAGGAACGGACCATATGGTGCCCGAGGCAGCAATATCCCCTTGGAGACAAGTCGGCTGGAGGACGATGTAAAGAATCGCAACGCAATTTGTGTGTTCCATCGTCGTTAGCATAGTCGTACCGTTATAATTAAATGTCAATTTTGCGTCGGATTCGAAAAACTACACTCATAGGAGAACGACGATAAGGTGCCCGAGGCAGCAATAGACCCTTGGAGACAAGTCAGCTGGAGGCCGATGTATTGAATCTCGACGCAATTTGAGTGTTCCATCGTCATTAGGAGGCCCTGAACGTTACAATTAACAATCAGTTTTGCGTCGGATTCGAAAATCTAGACTCACAGGAGACGGACCACATGGTGCCCGAGACAGCAATATCCCCTTGTAGACAAGTCGTCTGCAGGACGATGTATTGACTCTCGACGCAATTTGAGTGTTCCATCGTCATAAGAAGGCCATGACGTTACAATTAACTATCATTTCTGCGTCGGATTCGAAAATCTAGACTCACAGGAGACGGACCACATGGTGCCCAAGGCAGCAATATCCCCTTGGAGACAAGACGTCGCAATTTGAGTGTTCCATCGTCATTAGGAGGCGCTGAACGTTACAATTCACTATCATTTTTGCGTCGGATTCGAAAATCCACTCACAGGAGAAGGACCATATGGTGCCCGAGACAGCAATAGACACTCGGATACAAGTCGGCTGGAGGACGATGTATTGAATCTCGACGCAATTTGAGTGTTCCATCGTCATTAGGAGGCGCTAAACGTTACAATTAACTATCAGTAATGGGTCGAATTCGAAAATCTAGTCTCACAGGAGAACGACCATATGGTGCTCGAGACATGTCGGCTGAATGGCCATGTATTGAATCTCGACGCAATTTGAGTGTTCCATCGTCATTAGGGGGCCCTGAACGTTACAATTAACTATCAGTTTCGCGTCGGAATCGAGAATCTAGACGCACAGGAGACGGACCACATGGTGCCCGAGGCAACAATATCCCATTGAAGACAAGTCGGCTGGATGCAGATGTATTGAATCTCGACGTAATTTGAGTGTTCCATCGTCATTTGGAGGCCCTGAACGTTACAATTAACTATCAGTTTCATGTCGGAATCGAAAATCTAGACTCACAGGGGAGCGACCATAAGGTGACCGAGGTAGCAATAGACTCTTGGAGACAAGTAGGCTTGAGGACGATGTATTGAATCTCGACGCAGTTTGAGTGCTCCATCGCCATTAGGAGGCCCTGAACGTTACAATTAATTATCATTTCTGCGTCGGATTCGAGAATCTAGACTCACAGGAGACGGACCACATGGTGCCCAAGGCAGCAATATCCCCTTGGAGACAAGTCGTCGCAATTTGAGTGTTCCATCGTCATTAGGAGGCGCTGAACGTTACAATTCACTATCATTTTTGCGTCGATTCGAAAATCCACTCACAGGAGGACCATATGGTGCCCGAGAAAGCAACAGACAATTGGATATAAGTCGGCTGGAGGACGATGTATTGAATCTCGACGCAATTTGAGTGTTCCATCGTCATTTGGAGGCTATGAACGTTACAATTAACTATCCGTTTTGCGTCGGATTCTAAAATCTAGACTCACAGGAGAACGACCATAAGGTGCCCGAGGCAGCAATATCCCCTTCGAGCCAAGTCGGCTGGAGGACGATGTATTAATTCTCGACGCAATTTGAGTGTTCCACGGTCATTAGGAGGCTCTGAACGTTACAATTAACTATCATTTAGGCGTCGGATTCGAAAATCTAGACTCACAGGAGTACGACCATAAGGTGCCCGAGGCAGCAATAGACCCTTGGAGACAAGTCGGCTGGAGGCCGATGTATTGAATCTCGACGCAATTTGAGTGTTCCATCGTCATTAGGAGGCCCTGAACGTTATAATTAACAAGCAGTTTTTCGTCGGATTCGAAAATCTAGACTAGGAGACGAACCGCATGGTGCCCGAGGCAGCAATATCCCCTTGGAGACAAGTCGGCTGGCGGTCGATGTATTGAATCTCGACGCAATTTGAGTGTTCCATCGTCATTAGGAGGCGCTGAACGTTACAATTAACTATCAGTAATTCGTCGGATTCGAAAATCTAGCCTCACAGGAGAACGACCATATCGTGCCCGAGGCAGCAATAGACCCTTGGAGACATGTCGGCTGAATGGCCATGTATTGAATCTCGACGCAATTTCAGTGTTCCATCGTCATTAGAAGGCCCTGAACGTTACAATTAACTATCAGTTTCGCGTCGGAATCGAAAATCTAGACTCACAGGAGAACGACCATAAGGTGCCCGAGGCTGCAATAGACTCTTGGAGACAAGTCGGCTGAAGGACGATGTATTGAAACGCAACGCAATTTGTGAGTTCCATCGTCGTTAGCATAGTCGTAACGTTATAATTAAATGTCAGTTTTGCGTCGGATTGGAAAATCTAGACTCACAGGGGAACGACCATATGGTGACCGAGGTAGCAACAGACTCTTGGAGACAAGTCGGCTGGTGGACGATGTATTGAATCTCGACGCAACTTGAGTGCTCCATCGTCATTAGGAGGCCCTGAACGTTACAATTAACTATCAGTTTTGCCTCTGATTTGAAAATCTAGACTCACAGGAGAACGACCATAAGGTGCCCATAGGCAGCAATAGAGCCTTGGAGACAAGTCGGCTGGAGGTCGATGTACTGAATCTCGACGCAATTTGTGTATTCCATCGTCATTAGGAGGCCCTGAACGGTACAATTAACTATCAGTTTCGCGTCGGATTCGAAAATCTAGACTCACAGGAAACGGAACATACGGTGCCCGAGGCAGCAATATCCCCTTGGAGACAAGTCGGCTGGAGGAACAGACCACATTGTGCCCGAACCAGCAATATCCCCTTGGAGACAAGTCGGCTGGAGGACGATGTAAAGAATCGCAACGCAATTTGTGTGTTCCATCGTCGTTAGCATAGTCGTACCGTTATAGTTAAAAGTCAATTTTGCGTCGGATTCGAAAAACTAGACTCACAGGAGAACGACCATAAGGTGCCCGAGGCAGCAACAGACCCTTGGAGACAAGTCGGCTGGAGGACGATGTATTGAATCTCGACGCAATTTGAGTGTTCCTTCGTCATTTGGGGGCTCTGAACGTTACAATTAACTATCCGTTTTGCGTCGGATTCTAAAATCTAGACTCACAGGAGAACGACCATAAGGTGCCCGAGGCAGCAATATCCCCTTGGAGACAAGTCGGCTGGATGCCGATGTATTGAATCTCGACGTAATTTGAGTGTTCCGTCGTCATTTGGAGGCCCTGAACGATACAATTAACTATCAGTTTTGCGGCCAATTCGAAAATCTACACTCACAGGAGAACGACCATTAGGTGACCGAGGTAGCAATAGACCTTTGGAGACAAGTCGGCTTGAGGACGATGTATTGAATCTCGACGCAATTTGAGTGTTCCATCGTCATTAGGAGGCCCTGAACGATAAAATTAACTATCAGTTTCGCGTCGGATTCGAAAAAGTAGACTCACAGGAGACGGACCATATGGTGCCCAAGGCAGCAATATCCCCTTGGAGACAAGTCGGCTGGGGAACGGACCATATGGTGCCCGAGGCAGCAATATCCCTTTGGAGACAAGTCGGCTGGAGGACGATGTAAAGAAACGCAACGCAATTTGTGTGTTCCATCGTCGTTAGCATAGTCGTAACGTTATAATTAAATGTCAATTTTGCGTCGGATTCGAAAAACTTGACTCACAGGAGAACGACCATAAGATGACCGAGGCAGCAATATCCCGTTGGGAACAAGTAGGCTGGAGGCCGATGTATTGAATCACGACACAATTTGAGTGTTCCATCGTCATTAGACGGACATGAACGTTACAATTAACTATCATTTCTGCGTCGGATTCGAAAATCTAGACCCACAGGAGAACGACCATAAGGTGCCCGCGGCAGCAATAGACACTTGGAGACAAGTCGGCTGGAGGCTGATGTATTGAATCTCGACGCAATTTGAGTGTTCCATCGTCATTTGAAGGCTCTGAGCGTTACAATTAACTATCCGTTTTGCGTCGGATTCTAAAATCTATACTCACAGGAGAACGACCATAAGGTGCCCGAGGCAGCAATATCCCTTTGGAGACAAGACGGCTGGGGGCCGATGTATTGAATCTCGACGCAATTTGAGTGTTCCATCGTCATTAGGAGGCCCTGAACGTTACAATTAACAATCAGTTTTGCGTCGGATTCGAAAATGTAAACTAGGAGACGAACCACATGGTGCCCGAGGCAGCAATATCCCCTTGGAGACAAGTCGGCTGGAGGACGATGCATTGAATCTCGACGCAATTTGAGTGTTCCATCATCATTAGGAGGCGCTGAACGTTACAATTCACTATCATTTTTGCGTCGGATTCGAAAATCCACTCACAGGAGAAGGACCATATGGTGCCCGAGACAGCAATAGACACTCGGATACAAGTCGGCTGGAGGACGATGTATCGAATCTCGACGCAATTTGAGTGTTACATCCTCATTAGGAGGCCCTGAACGTTACAATTAACCATCAGTTTTGCGTCGGATACGAAAATCTAGACTCACAGGAGACGGACTGTATGGTTCCCGAGGCAGCGATATCCCCATGGAGACAAGTCGGCTGGAGGACGGTGTATTGAATCTCCACGCAATTTGAGTGTTCCACCGTCATTAGCAGTCCCCGAACGTTACAATTAACTATCAGCTTTGCGTCGGATTCGAAAATCTAGACCCACAGGAGTCGGACCACATGGTGCCCGAGGCAGCAATATCCCCTTGTAGATAAGTCGGCTGCAAGTCGATGTATTGACTCTCGACACAATTTGAGTGTTCCATCGTCATTAGAGGGCGCCGAACGTTACAATTTACTATCAGTTATGCGTCGGACTCGATAATCTGCACCCACAGAACGACCATAAGGTGCCCGAGGCAGCAATAGACCCTTGGAGACAAGTCAGCTGGAGGCCGATGTAATGAATGTCGACGCAATTTGAGTGTTCCATCGTCAATAGGAGGCCATGAACGTTACAATTAACTATCATTTCTGCGTCGGATTCGATAATCTAGACTCACAGGAGACGGACCACATGGTGCCCGAGGCAGCAGTATCCCCTTGGAGACAAGTCGGCTGGCTTACGATGTATTGAATCTCGACGCAATTTGAGTGTTCCATCGTCATTAGGAGGCGCTGAACGTTACAATTAACTATCAGTAATTCGTCGGATTCGAAAATCTAGTCTCACAGGAGAACGACCATATGGTGCCCGAGGGAGCAATATACCCTTTGTAGACATGTCGGCTGAATGGCCATGTATTGAATCTCGACGCAATTTGAGTGTTCCATCGTCATTAGGAGGCCCTGAACGTTACAATTAACTATCAGTTTCGCGTCGGAATCGAGAATTAAGACTCACAGGAGACGGACCACATGGTGCCCGAGGCAACAATATCCCATTGATGACAAGTCGGCTGGATGCCGGTGTATTGAATCTCGACGTAATTTGAGTGTCCCATCGTCATTTGGAGGCCCTGAACGATACAATTAACTATCAGTTTCATGTCGGAATCGAAAATCTAGACTCACAAGGGACGACCATAAGGTGACCGAGGTAGCAATAGACTCTTGGAGACAAGTAGGCTTGAGGACGATGTAGCCCTGAACGTTAAAGTTAACTATCAGTTTTGCCTATGATTTGAAAATCTAGACTCACAGGAGAACGACCGTAAGGTGCCCATAGGCAGCAATAGACCCTTGGAGACAAGTCGGCTGGCGGCCGATGTATTGAATCTCGACGCAATTTGAGTGTTCCATCGTCATTAGGAGGCCCTGAACGTTACAATTAACAATCAGTTTTGCGTCGGATTCGAAAATCTAGACTAGGAGACGAACCACATGGTGCCCGAGGCAGCAATATCCCCTTGGAGACAAGTAGGCTGGAGGACGATGCATTGAATCTCGACGCAATTTGAGTGTTCCATTGTCATTAGGAGGCGCTGAACGTTACAATTAGCTATCAGCTTTGCGTCGGATTCGAAAATCTAGACCCACAGGAGACGGGCCACATGGTGCCCGATGCAGCAATATCCCCTTGTAGATAAATCGGCTGCAAGTCGTTGTATTGACTCTCGACACAATTTGAGTGTTCCATCGTCATTAGAAGGCGCTGAACGTTACAATTAACTATCAGTTATGCGTCGGACTCGACAATCTACACTCACAGAACGACCATAAGGTGCCCGAAGCAGCAATAGACCCTTGGAGACAAGTCGGCTGGAGGCCGATGAATTGAATCTCGACGCAATTTAAGTGTTCCATCGTCAATAGGAGGCCATGAGCGTTACAATTAACTATCATTTCTGCGCCGGATTCCAAAATCTAGACTCACAGGAGACGGACCACATGGTGCCCGAGGCAGCAATATCCCCTTGGAGACAAGTCGGCTGGCGGACGATGTATTGAATCTCGACGCAATTTGAGTGTTCCATCGTCATTAGGAGGCGCTGAACGTTACAATTAACTATCAGTAATTCGTCGGATTCGAAAATCTAGCCTCACAGGAGAACGAACATATGGTGCCCGAGGCAGCAATATACCCTTGGAGACATGTCGGCTGAATGGCCATGTATTGAATCTCGACGCAATTTCAGTGTTCCATCGTCATTAGGAGGCCCTGAACGTTACAATTAACTATCAGTTTCGCGTCGGAATTGAAAATCTAGACTCACAGGAGACGGACCACATGGTGCCCGAGGCAACAATATCCCCTTGGAGACAAGTCGGCTGGATGCCGATGTATTGAATCTCGACGTAATTTGAGTGTTCCATCGTCATTTGGAGGCCCTGAACGTTACAATTAACTATCAGTTTCGCGTCGGAATCGAAAATCTAGACTCACAGGAGAACGACCATAAGGTGCCCGAGGCAGCAATAGACCGTTGCAGACAAGTCGGCTGGAGGTCGATGTATTGAATCTCGACGTAATTTGAGTGTTCCACCGTCATTAGTAGGCCCTGGACGTTACAATTAATTATCAGTTATGCGTCGGATTCGAAAGTCTATAGACTCACAGGAGAACGACCATTAGGTGCGCGAGGCAGCAATAGACCGTTGCAGACAAGTCGGCTGGAGGCCGATGTATTGAATCAAGACGCAATTTGAGTGTTCCATCGTCATTAGGAGGCCCTGAATGTTACAATTAACTATCAGTTTTGCGTCGGATACGAAAATCTAGACTCACAAGAGGCGGACCATATGGTGCTCGAGGCAGCAATATTCCCTTGGAGACAAGTCGGCTGGAGGCCGATGTATTGAATCTCGACGCAATTTGAGTGTTCCATCGTCATTAGGAGGCCATGAACGTTACAATTAACTATCATTTCTGCGTCGGATTCGAAAATCTAGACTCACTGGAGACAGACCACATGGTGCCCGAAGCAGCAATATCCCCTTGGAGACAAGCCGCCGCAATTTGAGTGATCCATCGTCATTAGGAGGCGCTGAACGTTACAATTAACTATCAGTTATTCGTCGGATTCGAAAATCTAGCCTCACCGGAGAACGACCATAAGGTGCCCGAGGCAGCAATAGACCCTTGGAGACAAGTTGACTGGAGGCCGATGTATTGAATCTCGATGCAATTTGAGGTTTCCATCGTCATTAGGGGGCGCTGAGCGTTACAATTAACTATCAGTTTCGCGCCGGATTCGAAAATCTAGACTCACAGGAGAACGACCATAAGGTGCCCGAGGCAGCAATAGACTCTTGGAGACAAGTCGGCTGAAGGACGATGTATTGACTCTCGACGCAATTTGAGTGTTCCATCGTCATTAGGAGGCCCTGAACGTTACAATTAACTATCATTTTAGCGTCGGATTCAAAAATCTACTCACAGGAGAAGGACCATATGGCGCCCGATACAGCAATAGGCCCTTGGATACAAGTCGGCTGGAGGTCATTGTATTGAATCTCGACGCAATCAGAGTGTTCCATCGTCATTAGGAGGCCCAGAACGTTACAATTATTTATCAGTTTTGCCTCAGATTCGAAAACCTAGACTCACAGGAGACGGACCACATGGTGCCCGAGACAGCAATATCCCCTTGTAGACAAATCGGCTGGAGGACAATATATTGAATCTAGACGCAATTTGAGTGTTCCATCGTCATTAGGAGGCCCTGAACGATAAAATTAACTATCAGTTTCGCGTCGGATTCGAAAAACTAGACTCACAGGAGACGGACCATAAGGTGACCGAGGCAGCAATATCCCGTTGGGAACAAGTCGGCTGGAGGGCGATGTATTGAATCACGACACTTGAGTATTCCATCGTCATTAGACGGACATGAACGTTACAATTAACTATCATTTCTGCGTCGGATTCGAGAATCTAGACTCACAGGAGAACGACCATAAGGTGCCCGCGGCAGCAATAGACCCTTGGAGACAAGTCGGCTGGAGGCCGATGTATTGAATCTCGACGCAATTTGAGTGTTCCATCGTCATTAGAAGGCCAAGAACGTTACAATTAACTATCATTTCTGCGTCAGATTCGAAAATCTAGACTAGGAGACGGACCACATGGTTCCCGAGGCAGCAATATCCCCTTGGAGACAAGTCGGCTGGAGGACAATATATTGAATCTAGACGCAATTTGAGTGTTCCATCGTCATTAGGAGGCCCAGAACGTTACAATTAACTATCAGTTTTGCCTCGGATTCGAAAACAAAGACTCACAGGAGACGGACCACATGGTTCCCGAGAAAGCAATAGACACTTGGAGACAAGTCGGCTGTATGCCGATGTATTGAATCTCGACGTAATTTGAGTGTTACGTCGTCATTTGGAGGCCCTGAACGATACAATTAACTATCAGTTTTGCGGCGAATTCGAAAATCTACACCCACAGGAGAACGACCATAAGGTGACCGAGGTAGCAATAGACCTTTGGAGACAAGTCGGCTTGAGGACGATGTATTGAATCTCGACGCAATTTGAGTGTTCCATCGTCATTAGGAGGCCCTGAACGATAAAATTAACTATCAGTTTCGCGTCGGATTCGAAAAACTAGACTCACAGGAGACGGACCATAAGGTGACCGAGGCAGCAATATCCCGTTGGGAACAAGTCGGCTGCAGGCCGATGTATTGAATCACGACACAATTTGAGTGTTCCATCGTCATTAGACGGACATGAACGTTACAATTAACTATCATTTCTGCGTCGGATTCGAGAATCTAGACTCACAGGAGAACGACCATAAGGTGCCCGAGGCAGCAATATCCCTTTGGAGACAAGTCGGCTGGGGGCCGATGTATTGAATCTCGACGCAATTTGAGTGTTCCATCTTCATTAGAAGGCGCCGAACGTTACAATTTACTATCAGTTATGCGTCGGACTCGACAATCTACACCGACAGAACGACCATAAGGTGCCCGAGGCAGCAATAGACCCTTGGAGACAAGTCGGCTGGAGGCCGATGTAATGAATGTCGACGCAATTTGAGTGTTCCATCGTCAATAGGAGGCCATGAACGTTACAATTAACTATCATTTCTGCGTCGGATTCGAAAATCTAGACTCACAGGAGACGGACCACATGGTGCCCGAGGCAGCAATATCCCCTTGGAGACAAGTCGGCTGGCTTACGTTGTATTGAATCTCGACGCAATTTGAGTGTTCCATCGTCATTAGGAGGCGCTGAACGTTACAATTAACTATCAGTAATTCGTCGGATTCGAAAATCTAGTCTCACAGGAGAACGACCATATGGTGCCCGAGGCAGCAATATACCCTTTGTGGACATGTCGGCTGAATGGCCATGTATTGAATCTCGACGCAATTTGAGTGTTCCATCGTCATTAGGAGGCGCTGAACGTTACAATTAACTATCAGTTTCGCGTCGGAATCGAGAATCTAGACTCACAGGAGACGCACCACATGGTGCCCGAGGCAACAATATCCCCATTGATGACAAGTCGGCTGGATGCCGATGTATTCAATCTCGACGTAATTTGAGTGTTCCATCGTCATTTGGAGGCCCTGAACGTTACAATTAACTATCAGTTTCATGTCGGAATCGAAAATCTAGACTCACAGGGGAACGACCATAAGGTGACCGAGGTAGCAATAGACTCTTGGAGACAAGTAGGCTTGAGGACCTTGTAGCCCTGAACGTTAAAGTTAACTATCAGTTTTGCCTCTGATTTGAAAATCTAGACTCACAGGAGAACGACCGTAAGGTGTCCATAGGCAGCAATAGACCCTTGGAGACAAGTCGGCTGGCGGCCGATGTATTGAATCTCGACGCAATTTGAGTGTTCCATCGTCATTAGGAGGCCCTGAACGTTACAATTAACTATCATTTCTGCGTCGGATTCGAAAATCTAGACTCACAGGAGTCGGACCACATGGTGCCCAAGGCAGCAATATCCCCTTGGAGACATGTCGTCGCAATTTGAGCGTTCCATCGTCATTAGGAGGCGCTGAACGTTACAATTCACTATCATTTTTGCGTCGATTCGAAAATCCACTCACAGGAGGACCATATGGTGCCCGAGAAAGCAATAGACAATTGGATACAAGTCGGCTGGAGTACGATGTATTGAATCTCGACGCAATTTGAGTGTTCCATCGTCATTAGGAGGCCCTGAACGTTACAATTAACAATCAGTTTTGCGTCGGATTCGAAAATCTAGACTAGGAGACGAACCACATGGTACCCGAGGCAGCAATATCCCCTTGGAGACAAGTCGGCTGTAGGACGATGCATTGAATCTCGACGCAATTTGAGTGTTCCATCGTCATTAGAAGGCGCTCAACGTTACAATTAACTATCAGTTATGCGTCGCACTCGACAATCTACACTCACAGAACGACCATAAGGTGCCCGAGGCAGCAATAGACCCTTGGAGACAAGTCGGCTGGAGGCCGATGTATTGAATCTCGACGTAATTTGAGTGTTCCATCGTCAATAGGAGGCCATGAGCGTTACAATTAACTATCATTTCTGCGTCGGATTCGAAAATCTAGACTCACAGGAGACGGACCTCATGGTGCCCGAGGCAGCAATATCCCCTTGGAGACAAGTCGGATGGCGGACGATGTATTGAATCTCGACGCAATTTGAGTGTTCCATCGTCATTAGGAGGCGCTGAACGTTACAATTAACTATCAGTAATTCGTCGGATTCGAAAATCTAGCCTCACAGGAGATCGAACATATGGTGCCCGAGGCAGCAATAGATCCTTGGAGACATGTCGGCTGAATGGCCATGTACTGAATCTCGACGCAATTTCAGTGTTCCATCGTCATTAGGAGGCCCTGAACGTTACAATTAACTATCAGTTTCGCGTCGGAATCGAAAATCTAGACTCACAGGAGACGGACCACATGGTGCCCGAGGCAACAATATCCCCTTTTAGACAAGTCGGCTGGATGCCGATGTATTGAATCTCGACGTAATTTGAGTGTTCCATCGTCATTTGGAGGCCCTGAACGTTACAATTAACTATCAGTTTCGCGTCGGCATCGAAAATCTAGACTTACAGGAGAACGACCATAAGGTGCCCGAGGCTGCAATAGACTCTTGGAGGCAAGTCGGCTGAAGGACGATGAATTGAAACGCAACGCAATTTGTGAGTTCCATCGTCGTTAGCATAGTCGTAACGTTATAATTAAATGTCAGTTTTGCGTCGGATTCGAAAATCTAGACTCACAGGAAACGGAATATATGGTGCCCGAGGCAGCAATATCCCCTTGGAGACAAGTCGGCTGGAGGACGATGTAAAGAATCGCAACGCAATTTGTGTGTTCCATCGTCGTTAGCATAGTCGTCTCGTTATAATTAAAATTCAATTTTGCGTCGGATTCGAAAAACTAGACTCACAGGAGAAAGACCATAAGGTGCCCGAGACAGTAATAGACCCTTGGAGACAAGTCGGCTGGAGGTCGATGTATTGAATCTCGACGTAATTTGAGTCTTCCACCGTCATTAGGAGGCCCTGAACGTTACAATTAATTATCAGTTATGCGTCGGATTCGAAAGTCTAGACTCACAGGAGAACGACCGTTAGGTGCGCGAGGCAGCAATAGACCGTTGCAGACAAGTCGGCTGGAGGCCGATGTAATGATTCAAGACGCAATTTGAGTGTTCCATCGTCATTAGGAGGCCCTGAATGTTACAATTAACTATCAGTTTTGCGTCGGATACGAAAATCTAGACTCACAGGAGACGGACTGTATGGTTCCCGAGGCAGCAATATCCCCATGGAGACAAGTCGGCTGGAGGACGATGTATTGAATCTCGACGCAATTTGAGTGTTCCATCGTCATTCGAAGGCGCCGAACGTTACAATTTACTATCAGTTATGCGTCGGACTCGACAATCTTCACCCACAGAACGACCATAAGGCGCCCGAGGCAGCAATAGACCCTTGGAGACAAGTCGGCTGGAGGCCGATGTAATGAATGTCGACGCAAATGTAGTGTTCCATCGTCAATAGGAGGCCATGAACGTTACAATTAACTATCATTTCTGCGTCGGATTCGAAAATCTAGACTCACAGGAGACGGACAACATGGTGCCCGAGGCAGCAATATCCCCTTGGAGACAAGTCGGCTGGCTTACGTTGTATTGAATCTCGACGCAATTTGAGTGTTCCATCGTCATTAGGAGGCGCTGAACGTTACAATTAACTATCAGTAATTCGTCGGATTCGAAAATCTAGTCTCACAGGAGAAACGACCATGTGGTGCCCGAGGCAACAATATCCCATTGACGACAAGTCGGCTGAATGCCGATGTATTGAATCTCGGCGTATTTTGAGTGTTCCATCGTCATTTGGAGGCCCTGAACGTTACAATTAACTATCCGTTTCATGTCGGAATCGAAAATCTAGACTCACAGGGGAACGACCATAAGCTGACCGAGGGTAGCAATAGACTCTTGGAGACAAGTAGGCTTGAGGACGATGTAGCCCTGAACGTTAAAGTTAACTATCAGTTTTGCCTCTGATTTGAAAATCTAGACTCACAGGAGAACGACCATAAGGTGCCCGAGGCTGCAATAGACTCTTGGAGGCAAGTCGGCTGAAGGACGATGTATTGAAACGCAACGCAATTTGTGAGTTCCATCGTCGTTAGCAATAGTCGTAACGTTATAATTAAATGTCAGTTTTGCGTCGGATTCGAAAATCTAGACTCACAGGAAACGGAACATATGGTGCCCGAGGCAGCAATATCCCCTTGGAGACAAGTCGGCTGGATGGACGGACCATATGGTGCCCGAGGCAGCAATATCCCCTTGGAGCCAAGTCGGCTGGAGGACGATGTAAAGAATTGCAACGCAATTTGTGTGTTCCATCGTCGTTAGCATAGTCGTATCGTTATAATTAAAATTCAATTTTGCGTCGGATTCGAAAAACTAGACTCACAGGAGAAAGGACCATAAGGTGCCCGAGACAGCAATAGACCCTTGGAGACAAGTCGGCTGGAGGTCGATGTATTGAATCTCGACGCAATTTGAGTGTTCCACCGTCATTAGAAGGCCCTGGAACGTACAATTAGTTATCAGTTATGCGTTCGGATTCGAAAGTCTAGACTCACAGGAGAACGACCATTAGGTGCGCGAGGCAGCAATAGACCGATGCAGACAAGTCGGCTGGAGGCCGATGTATTGAATCAAGACGCAATTTGAGTGTTCCATCGTCATTAGGAGGATCTGAATGTTACAATTAACTATCAGTTTTGCGTCGGATACGAAAATCTAGACTCACAGGAGGCGGACCATATGGTGCTCGAGGCAGCAATATCTCCTTGGAGACAAGTCGGCTGGAGGGCCGATGTATTGAATCTCGACGCAATTTGAGTGTTCCATCGTCATTAGGAGGCCATGAACGTTACAATTAACTATCATTTCTGCGTCGGATTCAAAAATCTACGCACAGGAGAAGGACCATATGGCGCCCGATACAGCAATAGGCCCTTGGATACAAGTCGGCTGGAGGACATTGTATTGAATCTCGACGCAATCAGAGTGTTCCATCGTCATTAGGAGGCCCAGAACTTTACAATTAACTATCAGTTTTGCCTCGGATTCGAAAACCTAGACTCACAGGAGACGGATCACATGGTGCCCGAGACAGCAATATCCCCTTGTAGACAAGTCGGCTGAAGGACGATGTATTGACTCTCGACGCAATTTGAGTGTTCCCATCGTCATTAGAAGGCCAAGAACGTTACAATTAACTATAATTTCTGCGTCAGATTCGAGAATCTAGACTAGGCGACGGACCACATGGTTCCCGAGGCAGCAATATCCCTGGGAGACAAGTCGGCTGGAGGACAATATATTGAATCTAGGACGCAATTTGAGTGTTCCATCGTCATTAGGAGGCCAGAACGTTACAATTAACTATCAGTTTTGCCTCGGATTCGAAAACCAAGACTCACAGGAGACGGACCACATGGTTCCCGAGAGAAGCAATAGACACTTGGATACAAGTCGGCTGGAGGGACGATGTATTGAATTTCGAGGCAATTTGAGTGTTCCATCGTCATTAGGACGCCCTGAAACGTCCAATTAAACTATCAGTTTTGCCTCTGATTTGAAAATCTAGACTCATTGGAGAACGACCATAAATTGCCCATAGGCAGCAATAGAGCCTTGGAGACAAGTCGGCTGGAGATCTCGACGCAATTTGGGTGTTCCACGTCATTAGGAGGCCCTGAACGTTTCAATTAACCATCAGTAATTCGTCGGATTCGAAAATCTAGTCTCACAGGAGAATGACCATATGGTGCCCGAGGCAGCTATATACCCTTGGAGACATGTCGGCTGAATGGCCATGTATTGAATCTCGACGCAATTTGAGTATTCCATCGTCATTAGTCGGCCCTGAACGTTACAATTAACTATCAGTTTCGCGTCGGAATCGAAAATCTAGACCCACAGGAGAACGACCATAAGGTGCCCCGAGCAGCAATAGACCCTTGGAGACAAGTCGGCTGAAAGACGATGTATTGAAACGCAACGCAATTTGTGAGTTCCATCGTCGTTAGCATAGTCGTAACGTTATAATTAAATGTCAGTTTTGCGTCGGATTCGAAATTTAGACTCACAGGGGAACGACCATAAGGTGACCGAGGGGTAGCAATAGACTCTTAGAGACAAGTCGGCTTGAGGACGATGTATTGGATCTCGACGCAATTTAAGTGCTCCATCGTCATTAGGAGGCCCTGAACGTTAAAATTAACTATTCAGTTTTGCCTCTGATTTGAAAATCTAGACTCACAGGAGAACGACCATAAAGTGCCCATAGGCAGCAATAGAGCCTTGGTGACAAGTCGGCTGGAGATCGATGTACTGAATCTCGACGCAATTTGAGTGTTCCATCGTCATTAGGAGGCCCTGAACATTACAATTAACTATCATTTCTGCGTCGGATTCGAAAATCTAGACTCCACAGGAGACGGACCACATGGTGCCCAAGGCAGCAATATCCCCCTTGGAGACAAGTCGTCGCAATTTGAGTGTTCCATCGTCATTAGGAGGCGATGAACGTTACAATTAACAATTTTTTTGCGTCGGATTCGAAAATCTAGACTCACAGGAGAACGACCATAAGGTGTCCCCGAGGCAGCAATAGACTCACGCAATTTGAGTGTTCCATCGTCATTAGAGCCCTGAATGTTACAATTAACCATCAGTTTTGCGTCGGAATACGAAAATCTAGACTCACAGGAGGTGGACCATATGGTGCTCGAGGCAGCAATATCCCCTTGGAGACAAGTCGGCTGGAGGGACGATGTATTGAATCTCGACGCAATTTGAGTGTTCCACCGTCATTAGCGGCCCTGAACGTTACAATTAACTATCAGTTTTGCGTCGGATTCGAAAATCTAGACTCACAGGAGACGGACCACATGGTGCCCGAGGCAACAATATCCCCTATGAGACAAGTCGGCTGGATGCCGATGTATTGAATCTCGACGTAATTTTGGGTGTTCCATCTTCATTTGGAGCGCTGAACGTTACAATTAACTATCAGTTTCGCGTCGGAATCGAAAATCTAGACTCACAGGAGAACGGCCATAAGGTGCCCGAGGCAGCAATAGACCCTTGTACACAAGTCGGCTGGAGGCCGATGTATTGAATCTAGACTCACAGGAGAACGACCATAAGGTCCCCGAGGCAGCAATAGACTCACGCAATTTGAGTGTTCCATCGTCATTAGGAGGCCCTGAATGTTACAATTAACCATCAGTTTTGCGTCGGATACGAAAATCTAAATCTAGACTCACAGGAGGTGGACCATATGGTGCTCGAGGCAGCAATATCCCCTTGGAGACAAGTCGGCTGGAGGACGATGTATTGAATCTCGACGCAATTTGAGTGTTCCACCGTCATTAGCAGGCCCTGAACGTTACAATTAACTATCAGTTTTGCGTCGGATTCGAAAATCTAGACTCACAGGAGACGGACCACATGGTGCCCGAGGCAACAATATCCCCTATGAGACAAGTCGGCTGGATGCCGATGTATTGAATCTCGACGTAATTTGGGTGTTCCATCGTCATTTGGAGGCCCTGAACGTTACAATTAACTATCAGTTTCGCGTCGGAATCGAAAATCTAGACTCACAGGAGAACGGCCATAAGGTGCCCGAGGCAGCAATAGACCCTTGTACACAAGTCGGCTGGAGGCCGATGTATTGAATCTCGACGCAATTTGAGTGTTCCATCGTCATTAGGAGGCCCTAAACGTTACAATTAACAATCAGTTTTGCATCGGATTCGAAAATCTAGACTCACAGGAGACGGACCACATGGTGCCCGAGACAGCAGTATCCTCTTGTAGACAAGTCGGCTGCAGGACGATTTATTGACTCTCGACGCAATTTGAGTGTTCCATCGTCATTAGAAGGCCATGTACGTTACAATTAACTATCATTTCTGCGTCGGATCCGAAAATCTAGACTAGGAGGCGGACCACATGGTGCCCGAGGCAGCAATATCCCCCTGCAGACAAGTCGGCTGGAGGACGATGCATTGAATCTCGACGCAATTTGAGTGTTCCAACGTCATTAGGGGGCGCTGAACGTTTCAATTCACTATCATTTTTTCGTCGGATTCGAAAATCCACTCACAGGGGGACCATATGGTGCCCGAGAAAGCAATAGACAATTGGATACAAGTCGGCTGGAGGAAGATGTATTGAATCTCGACGCAATGTGAGTGTTCCATCGTCATTAGGACGCCCTGAACTCCAATCAACTATCAGTTTTGCCTCTGATTTGAAAATCTAGACTCACAGGAGAACGACCATAAGGTGCCCATAGGCAGCAATAGAGCCTTGGAGACAAGTTGGCTGGAGGTCGATGTATTGAATCTCGACGCAATTTGAGTGTTCCACCGTCATTAGGAGGCCCTGAACGTTACAATTAACTATCAGTTTCGCGTCGGAATCGAAAATCTGGACTCAGAGGAGAACGACCATAAGGTGCCCGAGACAGCAACAGACTCTTGGAGACAAGTCGGCTGAAGGACGATGTATTGAAACGCAACGCAATTTGTGAGTTCTATCGGCGATAGCATGGTCGTAACGTTATAGTTAAATGTCAGTTTTGCGTCGGATTCGAAAATCTAGACTCACAGGAGAACGACCATAAGGTGACCGAGGTAGCAATAGACCCTTGGGGACAAGTCGGCTTGAGGACGATGTATTGAATCTCGACGCAATTTGAGTGCTCCATCGTCATTAGGAGGCCCTGAACGTTACAAATAACTATCAGTTTGATCTCTGATTTGAAAATCTAGACTCACAGTAGAGCGACCATAAGGTGCCCATAGGCAGCAATAGAGCCTTGGAGACAAGTCGGCTGGAGGCCGATGTATTGAATCTCGACGCAATTTGAGTTTTCCATCGTCATTAAGAGGCCCTGAACGTTACAATTAACAATCAGTTTTGCGTCGGATTCGAAAATCTAGACTCACAGGAGACGGACCACATGGCGCGCGAGACAGCAATATCCCCTTGTAGACAAGTCGGCTGCAGGACGATGTATTGACTCTCGACGCAATTTGAGTGTTCCATCGTCATTAGGAGGCCCTGAACGTTACAATTAACAATCAGTTTTGCGTCGGATTTGAAAATCTAGACTCACAGGAAACGGACCACATGGTGCCCGAGACAGCAATATCGCCTTGTAGACAAGTCGGCTGCAGGACGATGTATTGAATCTCGACGCAATATGAGTGTTCCATCGTCATTAGGAGGCCATGAACGTTACAATTCACTATCAATTAGGCGTCGGATTCGAAAATCTACTCACAGGAGAAGGACCATATGGCACCCGAGACAGCAATAGGCCCTTGGATACAAGTCGGCTGGAGGACGATGTATTGGATCGCGACGCAATTTGAGTGTTCCATCGTCATCAGGACGCCCTGAATGTTACAATTAACAATCAGTTTTGCGTCGGATTCGAAAATCTAGACTCACAGGAGACGGACCACATGGTGCCCGAGACAGCAATATCCCCTTGTAGACAAGTCAGCTGCATTACGATTTATTGACTCTCGACGCAGTTTGAGTGTTCCATCGTCATTAGAAGGCCATGAAGGTTACAAGTAACTATCATTTCTGCGTCGGATTCGAAAATCTAGACTAGGAGACGGACCACATGGTGCCCGAGGCAGCAATATCCCCTTGCAGACAAGTCGGCTGGAGGACGATGCATTGAATCTCGACGCAATTTGAGTGTTCCAACGTCATTAGGAGGCGCTGAACGTTACAATTCACTAACATTTTTGCGTCGGATTCGAAAATCCACTCACAGGGGGACCATATGGTGCCCGAGAAAGCAATAGACAATTGGATATAAGTCACCTGGAGGACGATGTATTGAATCTCGATGCAATTTGAGTGTTCCATCGTCACTAGGACGCCCTGAACTTTCAATTAACTATCAGTTTTGCCTCTGATTTGAAAATCTAGACTCACAGGAGAACGACCATAAGGTGCCCATAGGCAGCAATAGAGCCTTGGAGACAAGTCGGCTGGAGGTCGATGTATTGAATCTCGACGCAATTTGAGTGTTCCACCGTCATTAGGAGGCCCTGAACGTTACAATTAACTATCAGTTTCGCGTCGGAATCGAAAATCTGGACTCACAGGAGAACGACCATAAGGTGCCCATAGGCAGCAATAGAGCCTTGGAGACAAGTCGGCTGGAGGTCGATGTACTGAATCTCGACGCAATTTGTGTGTTATATCGTCATTGCGAGGCCCTGAACGATACAATTAACTATCAGTTTCGCGTCGGATTCGAAAATCTAGACTCACAGGAGTCGGAGGATATGGTGCCCGAGGCAGCAATATCCCCTTGGAGACAAGTCGGCTGGTGGAACGGACCATATGGTGCCCGAGGCAGCAATATCCCCTTTGACACAAGTCGGCTGGAGGACGATGTAAAAAATCGCAACGCAATTTGTGTGTTCCATCGTCGTTAGCATAGTCGTACCGTTATAATGAAATGTCAATTTTGCGTCGGATTCGAAAATCTAGACTCACAGGAGAACGACCATAAGGTGCCCGAGGCAGCAATAGACCCTTGGGGACAAGTCGGCTGGAGGCCGATGTATTGAATCTCGACGCAATTTGAGTTTTCCATCGTCATTAAGAAGCCATGAACGTTACAATTAACAATCAGTTTTGCGTCGGATTCGAAAATCTAGTCTCACAGGAGACGGACCACATGGTGCCCGAGACAGCAATATCCCCTTGTAGACAAGTCGGCTGCAGGACGATGTATTGACTCTTGACGCAATTCGAGTGTTCCATCGTCATTAGGAGGCCCTGAACGTTACAATTAACAATCAGTTTTGCGTCGGAATCGAAAATCTAGACTCACAGGAAACGGACCACATGGTGCCCGAGACAGCAATATCCCCTTGTAGACAAGTCGGCTGCAGGACGATGTATTGATTCTCGACGCAATTTGAGTGTTCCATCGTCATTAGGAGGCCATGAACGTTACAATTAACTATCAGTTTCGCGTCGGAATCGAGAATCTAGTCTCACAGGAAACGGACCACATGGTGCCCGAGACAGCAATTTCCCCTTGTAGACAAGTCGGCTGCAGGACGATGTATTGAATCTCGACGCAATTAGAGCGTTCCATCGTCATTAGGACGCCCTGAACGTCCAATTAACTATCAGTTTTGCCTCTGATTTGAAAATCTAGACTCACAGGAGAACGACCATAAGGTGCCCAAAGGCAGCAATAGAGCCTTGGAGACAAGTCGGCTGGAGGTCGATGTATTGAATCTCGACGCAATTTGAGTGTTCCACCGTCATTAGGAGGCCCTGAACGTTTCAATTAACTATCAGTTATGCGTCGGATGCGAAAGTCTAGACTCACAGGAGAATGACCATAAGGTGCGCGAGGCAGCAATAGACCGTTGCAGAAAAGTCGGCTGGAGGCCGAATTATTGAATCAAGACGCAATTTGAGTGTTCCATCGTCATTAGGAGGCCCTAATTGTTACAATTAACCATCTGTTTTGCGTCGGATACGAAAATCTAGACTCACAGGAGGACGACCATAAGGTGCCCGAGGCAGCAATAGACCCTTGGAGACAAATCGGCTGAAGGTTATGAATTGAATCTCGACGCAATTTGAGTGTTCCAACGTCATTAGGAGGCCCTGAACGTTACAATTAACTATCAGTTTCGCGGCGGAATCGAAAATCTAGACTCACAGGAGACGGAGCATATGGTGCCACAGGCAGGAATATCCCCTTGGAGACAAGTCGGCTGGATGCCGATGTATTGAATCTCGACGTAGATTGAGTTTTTCCATCGTCATTAGGAGGCCCTGAACGTTACAATTAACTATCAGTTTTGCGTCGGGTACTAAAATCTAGACTCACAGGAGAACGACCATAAGGTGCCCGAGTCAGCAATAGACGCTTGGAGACAAGTCGGCTGGAAGCCGATGTATTGAATCGCGACCCAATTTCAGTGTTCCATCGTTATTATGAGGCCCTGATCGTTACAATTAATAATCAGTTTTGCGTCGGATTCGAAAATCTAGACTCACAGGAGAACGACCATAAGGTGCCCGAGGCAGCAACAGACTCTTGGAGACAAGTCGGCTGATGGACGATGTATTGAATCTCGACGCATTTTGAGTGTTCCAACGTCATCAGGAGGCCCTCAACGTTGCAATTAACTATCAGTTTCCAGTCGGATTCGAAAATCTAGACTCACAGGAGAACGACCATAAGGTGCGCGAGGCAGCAATAGACCGTTGCAGACAAGTCGGCTGGAG
This sequence comes from Schistocerca americana, assembly GCF_021461395.2. Classification (NCBI taxonomy): domain Eukaryota; kingdom Metazoa; phylum Arthropoda; class Insecta; order Orthoptera; family Acrididae; genus Schistocerca; species Schistocerca americana. The sequence continues at coordinate 773,090,491 of NC_060123.1, forward strand.
GCCGATGTATTGAATCAAGACGCAATTTGAGTGTTCCATCGTCATTAGGAGGCCCTGAATGTTACAATTAACCATCACGTTTGCGTCGGATACGAAAATCTAGACTCACAGGAGGTGGACCATATGGTGCTCGAGGCAGCAATATCCCCTTGGAGACAAGTCGGCTGGTGGAACGGACCATATGGTGCCCGAGGCAGCGATATCCCCTTGGAGACAAGTCGGCTGGAGGACGATGTAAAGAATCGCAACGCAATTTGTGTGTTCCATCGTCGTTAGCATAGTCGTACCGTTATAATGAAATGTCAATTTTGCGTCAGATTCGAAAAACTAGACTCACAGGAGAACGACCATAAGGTGCCCGAGGCAGCAATAGACCCTTGGGGACAAGTCGGCTGGAGGCCGATGTATTGAATCTCGACGCAATTTGAGTTTTCCATCGTCATTAAGAGGCCCTGAACGTTACAATTAACAATCAGTTTTGCGTCGGATTCGAAAATATAGACTCACAGGAGACGGACCACATGGTGCCCGAGACAGCAATATCCCCTTGTAGACAAGTCAGCTGCATTACGATTTATTGACTCTCGACGCAGTTTGAGTGTTCCATCGTCATTAGAAGGCCATGAAGGTTACAAGTAACTATCATTTCTGCGTCGGATTCGAAAATCTAGACAAGGAGACGGACCACATGGTGCTGGAGGCAGCAATATCCCCTTGCAGACAAGTCGGCTGGAGGACGATGCATTGAATCTCGACGCAATTTGAGTGTTCCAACGTCATTAGGAGGCGCTGAACGTTACAATTCACTAACATTTTTGCGTCGGATTCGAAAATCCACTCACAGGGGGACCATATGGTGCCCGAGAAAGCAATAGACAATTGGATATAAGTCACCTGGAGGACGATGTATTGAATCTCGATGCAATTTGAGTGTTCCATCGTCACTAGGACGCCCTGAACTTTCAATTAACTATCAGTTTTGCCTCTGATTTGAAAATCTAGACTCACAGGAGAACGACCATAAGGTGCCCATAGGCAGCAATAGAGCCTTGCAGACAAGTCGGCTGGAGGTCGATGTATTGAATCTCGACGCAATTTGAGTGTTCCACCGTCATTAGGAGGCCCTGAACGTTACAATTAACTATCAGTTTCGCGTCGGAATCGAAAATCTGGACTCACAGGAGAACGACCATAAGGTGCCCATAGGCAGCAATAGAGCCTTGGAGACAAGTCGGCTGGAGGTCGATGTACTGAATCTCGACGCAATTTGTGTGTTATATCGTCATTGCGAGGCCCTGAACGATACAATTAACTATCAGTTTCGCGTCGGATTCGAAAATCTAGACTCACAGGAGTCGGAGCATATGGTGCCCGAGGCAGCAATATCCCCTTGGAGACAAGTCGGCTGGTGGAACGGACCATATGGTGCCCGAGGCAGCAATATCCCCTTTGAGACAAGTCGGCTGGAGGACGATGTAAAAAATCGCAACGCAATTTGTGTGTTCCATCGTCGTTAGCATAGTCGTACCGTTATAATGAAATGTCAATTTTGCGTCGGATTCGAAAATCTAGACTCACAGGAGAACGACCATAAGGTGCCCGAGGCAGCAATAGACCCTTGGGGACAAGTCGGCTGGAGGCCGATGTATTGAATCTCGACGCAATTTGAGTTTTCCATCGTCATTAAGAAGCCATGAACGTTACAATTAACAATCAGTTTTGCGTCGGATTCGAAAATCTAGTCTCACAGGAGACGGAACACATGGTGCCCGAGACAGCAATATCCCCTTGTAGACAAGTCGGCTGCAGGACGATGTATTGAATCTTGACGCAATTTGAGTGTTCCATCGTCATTAGGAGGCCCTGAACGTTACAATTAACTATCAGTTTCGCGTCGGAATCGAGAATCTAGTCTCACAGGAAACGGACCACATGGTGCCCGAGACAGCAATATCCCCTTGTAGACAAGTCGGCTGCAGGACGATGTATTGAATCTCGACGCAATTTGAGCGTTCCATCGTCATTAGGACGCCCTGAACGTCCAATTAACTATCAGATTTGACTCTGATTTGAAAATCTAGACTCACAGGAGAACGACCATAAGGTGCCCAAAGGCAGCAATAGAGCCTTGGAGACAAGTCGGCTGGAGGTCGATGTATTGAATCTCCACGCAATTTGAGTGTTCCACCGTCATTAGGAGGCCCTGAACGTTTCAATTAACTATCAGTTATGCGTCGGATGCGAAAGTCTAGACTCACAGGAGAATGACCATAAGGTGCGCGAGGCAGCAATAGACCGTTGCAGAAAAGTCGGCTGGAGGCCGAAGTACTGAATCAAGACGCAATTTGAGTGTTCCATCGTCATTAGGAGGCCCTAATTGTTACAATTAACCATCTGTTTTGCGTCGGATACGAAAATCTAGACTCACAGGAGGACGACCATAAGGTGCCCGAGGCAGCAATAGACCCTTGGAGACAAGTCGGCTGAAGGTTATGAATTGAATCTCGACGCAATTTGAGTGTTCCAACGTCATTAGGAGGCCCTGAACGTTACAATTAACTATCAGTTTCGCGGCGGAATCGAAAATCTAGACTCACAGGAGACGGAGCATATGGTGCCACAGGCAGGAATATCCCCTTGGAGACAAGTCGGCTGGATGCCGATGTATTGAATCTCGACGCAGTTTGAGTTTTTCCATCGTCATTAGGAGGCCCTGAACGTTACAATTAACTATCAGTTTTGCGTCGGGTACTAAAATCTAGACTCACAGGAGAACGACCATAAGGTGCCCGAGTCAGCAATAGACGCTTGGAGACAAGTCGGCTGGAAGCCGATGTATTGAATCGCGACCCAATTTCAGTGTTCCATCGTTATTATGAGGCCCTGATCGTTACAATTAATAATCAGTTTTGCGTCGGATTCGAAAATCTAGACTCACAGGAGAACGACCATAAGGTGCCCGAGGCAGCAATAGACTCTTGGAGACAAGTCGGCTGATGGACGATGTATTGAATCTCGACGCAATTTGAGTGTTCCAACGTCATCAGGAGGCCCTCAACGTTGCAATTAACTATCAGTTTCCCGTCGGATTCGAAAATCTAGACTCACAGGAGAACGACCATAAGGTGCGCGAGGCAGCAATAGACCGTTGCAGACAAGTCGGCTGGAGGCCGATGTATTGAATCAAGACGCAATTTGAGTGTTCCATCGTCATTAGGAGGCCCTGAATGTTACAATTAACCATCACGTTTGCGTCGGATACGAAAATCTAGACTCACAGGAGGTGGACCATATGGTGCTCGAGGCAGCAATATCCCCTTGGAGACAAGTCGGCTGGTGGAACGGACCATATGGTGCCCGAGGCAGCGATATCCCCTTGGAGACAAGTCGGCTGGAGGACGATGTAAAGAATCGCAACGCAATTTGTGTGTTCCATCGTCGTTAGCATAGTCGTACCGTTATAATGTAATGTCAATTTTGCGTCGGATTCGAAAAACTAGACTCACAGGAGAACGACCATAAGGTGCCCGAGGCAGCAATAGACCCTTGGGGACAAGTCGGCTGGAGGCCGATGTATTGAATCTCGACGCAATTTGAGTTTTCCATCGTCATTAAGAGGCCCTGAACGTTACAATTAACAATCAGTTTTGCGTCGGATTCGAAAATCTAGACTCACAGGAGACGGACCACATGGTGCCCGAGACAGCAATATCCCTTTGTAGACAAGTCGGCTGCAGGACGATGTATTGATTCTCGACGCAATTTGAGTGTTCCATCGTCATTAGGAGGCCCTGAACGTTACAAATAACAATCTGTTTTGCGTCGGATTCGAAAATCTAGACTCACAGGAAATGGACCACATGGTGCCCGAGACAGCAATATCCCCTTGTAGACAAGTCGGCTGCAGGACGATGTATTGAATCTCGACGCAATTTGAGTGTTCCATCGTCATTAGGAGGCCATGAACGTTACAATTCACTATCAATTTAGCGTCGGATTCGAAAATCTACTCACAGGAGAAGGACCATATGGCGCCCGAGACAGCAATAGGCCCTTGGATACAAGTCGGCTGGAGGACGCTGTATTGGATCGCGACGCAATTTGAGTGTTCCATCGTCATCAGGACGCCCTGAATGTTACAAATAACTATCAGTTTTTCGTCGGATTCGAAAATCTAGACTCACAGGAGGACGACCATAAGGTGCCCGAGGCAACGATAGACCCTAGGAGACAAGTCCTCTGGAGGGCCATGTATTGAATCTCGACGCAATTTGAGTGTTTCAACGTCATTAGGAGGCCCTGATCGTTACAATTAACTATCAGTTTCGCGTCGGAATCGAAAAGCTAGATCCACAGGAGACGGACCACATGGTGCCCGAGGCAGCAATATCCCCTTGTAGATAAGTCGGTTGGTGGTCGATGTATTGACACTCAACGCAATTTGAGTGTTCCTTCGTCATTAGGAGGCGCTGCACGTCACAATTAACTATCAGTTATGCGTCGGATTCGACAATCTAGACTCACAGGATAACGACCATAAGGTGCCCGAGACAGCAATTCGCCCTTGCATACTAGTCGGCTGGAGGACACTGAATTGGATCGCGACGCAATTTGAGTGTTCCATCGTCATCAGCACGCACTGAATGTTACAATTAACTATCAGTTTTTCGTCGGATTCGAGAATCTAGACTCACAGGTGGACGACCGTAAGGTGCCCGAGGCAGCAATAGACCCTTGGAGACAAGTCGGCTGAAGGGCCATGTATTGAATCTCGACGCAATTTGAGTGTTCCATCGTCATCAGGACGCCCTGAATGTTACAATTAACTATCAGTTTTTCGTCGGATTCGAAAATCTAGACTCACAGGAGGACGACCATAAGGTGCCACAGGCAGCTATAGACCCTTGGAGACAAGTCGGCTGGAGGACAATGTATTGAATCTCGAAGCAATTTGAGTGTTCCATCGTCATTAGGAGGCCCAGAACGTTACAATTAACAAACAGTTTTGCGTCGGATTGGAAAATGTGGACTCACAGGAAACGGACCACATGGTGCCCGAGACAGCAATTTCCCCATGTAGACAAGTCGGCTGCAGGACGATGTATTGAATCTCGACGCAATTTGAGTGTTCCATCGTCATCAGGACGCCCTGAAAGTTACAACTAACTATCAGTTTTTCGTCGGATTCGAAAATCTAGACTCACAAGAGGACGACCACAAGGTGCCCGAGGCAACAATAGACCCTAGGAGACAAGTCGGCTGGAGGGCCATGTATTGAATCTCGAAGCAATTTGAGTGTTTCATCGTCATTAGGAGGCTCTGAACGTTACAATTAACTATCAGTTTTGCGTCGGGTACTAAAATCTAGACTCACAGCAGAACGACCATAAGGTGCCCGAGGCAGCAATAGACGCTTGGAGGCAAGTCGGCTGGAAGCCGATGTTTTGAATCGCGACCCAATTTCAGTAATCCATCGTCATTAGGAGGCCCTGAACGTTACAATTAACAATCATTTAAGCGTCGGATCGAAACTCTACTAACAGGAGGAGGACCATATGGTGCCCGAGGCAGCAGTATCCCCCTGGAGACAAGCCGGCTGGAGGACGATGTATTGAATCTCGACGCAATCTGAGTGTTCCATCGTCATTAGGACGCCCTGAACGTCCAATTAACTATCAGTTTTGCTTCTGATTTGAAAATCTAGACTCACAGGAGAACGAGTATAAGGTGCCCATAGGCAGCAATAGAGCCTTCGAGACAAGTCGGCTGGAGGTCGATGTATTGAATCTCGACGCAATTTGAGTGTTCCACCGTCATTAGGAGGCCCTGAACGTTTCATATAACTATCAGTTATGGGTCGGATTCGAAAGACTAGACTCACAGGAGAACGACCATAAGGTGCGCGAGGCAGCGATAGACCGTTGCAGACAAGTCGGCTGGAGGCCGAAGTATTGAATCATGACGCAATTTGAGTGTTCCATCGTCATTAGGAGGCCCTAAATGTTACAATTAACCATCAGTTTTGCGTCGGATACGAAAATCTAGACTCACAGCAGGCGGACCATATGGTGCTCGAGGCAGCAATATCCCCTTGGAGACAAGTCGGCTGGAGGACGATGTATTGAATCTCGACGCAATTTGAGTGTCCCACCGTCATTAGCAGGCCCTGAACGTTACAATTAACTATCAGTTTCGCGTCGGAATCGAAAATGTAGACTCACAGGAGAGGGAGCATATGGTGCCACAGGCAGCAATATCCCCCTAGATACAAGTCGGCTGAAGGACGATGTATTGAATCTCGACGCAATTTGAGTGTTCCAACGTCATCAGGAGGCCCTCAACGCTACAATTAACTATCAGTTTCGCGTCGGATTCGAAAATGTAGACTCACAGGAGACGGACCATATGGTGCCCAAGGCAGCAATATCCCCTTGGAGACAATTCGGCTGGAGAACGATGTATTGAATCTCGACGCAATTTGAGTGTTCCATCGTCAATAGGAGGCCCTGAACGTTACAATTAACTATCAGTTTCCAGTCGGAATCGAAAATCTAGACTCACAGGAGACGGACCGTATCGTGACACAGGCAGCGATATCCCCTTGGAGACAAGTCGTCTGGATGCCGATGTGTTGATTCTTGACGTAATTTGAGTGTTCCATCGTCATTAGGAGGCATGGAACGTTGCAATTAACTATCAGTTTCGCGTCGGAATCGAAAATCTAGACTCACAGGAGGCGGACCATATCGTGCCACAGGCAGCGATATCCCCTTAGAGACAAGTCGGCTGAATGCCGATGTAATGAATCTCGACGTAATTTAAGTGTTCCATCGTCATTTGAAGGCTCTGATCGTTACAATTAACTATCAGTCTTGCGTCGGGTACTAAAATCTAGACTCACAGACGAACGACCATAAGGTGCCCAAGGCACCAGGAGACGCTTGGAGACAAGTCATCTGGAAGCCGATGTATTGAATCTTGACCCAATTTCAGCGTTCCATCGTCATTAGGAGGCGCTGAACGTTACATTTCACTATCATTTTAGCGTCGGATTCGAAAATCTACTCACAGTAGAAGGACCATGTGGTGCCCGAGACAGCAATAGGACCTTGGATACAAGTCGGCTGGAGGACGATGTATTGGATCGCGACGGAATTTGAGTGATCCATCGTCATCAGGACGCCCTGAATGTTACAATTAACTATCAATTTTCGTCGGATTCGATAATCTAGACTCACAGGAGGACGACCATAAGGTGCCCGAGGCAGCAATAGACCCTTGGAGACAAGTCGGCAGAAGGGCCATGTATTGAATCTCGACGAAATTTGAGTGTTCCATCGTCATTAGGAGGCCCGGAACGTTACAATTAACTATTAGTTTCGCGTCGGATTCGAAAATCTAGACTCTCTGGAGACGGACCATATCGTGCCACAGGCACCGATATCCCCTTGGAGACAAGTCGGCTGGATGCCGATGTATTGAATCTCGACGTAATTTAAGTGTTCCATCGTCATTTGAAGGCTCTGAACGTTACAATTAACTATCAGTTTTGCGTCGGATACTAAAATCTAGACTCACAGGCGAACGACCATAAGGTGCCCGAGGCACCAGTAGACGCTTGGAGACAAGTCATCTCGAAGCCGGTGAATTGAATCTCGACCCGATTTCAGTGTTCCATCGTCATTAGGAGGCCCTGAACGTTACAATTAACTATCCGTTTTGCGTCGGATTCTAAAATCTAGACTCACAGGAGAACGACCATTAGGTGCCCGAGGCAGCAATATCCCCTTGGAGACAAGTCGGCTGGAAGACAATGTATTGAATCTCGACCCAATTTGAGTGTTCCATCGTCAATAGGAGACCCTGAACGTTACAATTAACTATCAGTTTTGCCTCGGATTCGAAAACCTAGACTCACAGGTGAACGACAATAAGGTACCCGAAGCAGTAATAGACCGTTGGGAGACAAGTCGTCTGGAGGACGATGTACAGAAACGCAACGCAATTTGTGAGTTCTATCGTCGTTAGCATAGTCGTAAAGTTATAATTAAATGTCAGTTTTGCGTCGGATTCGAAAATCTAGACCCACAGGAGACGGACCATATGGTGCCCGAGGCAGCAATATCCCCTTGTAGATAAGTCGGCTGGTGGTCGATGTATTGACACTCGACGCAATTTGAGTGTTCCATCGTCATTAGGAGGCGCTGAACGATACAATTAACTATCAGTTATGCGTCGGAATCGAAAACTAGACTCACAGGAGAGGGAGCATATGGTGCCACAGGCAGCAATATCCCCTTGGAGACAAGTCGGCTGGATGCCGATAAATTGAATCTCGACGTAATTTGAGTTTTCCATCGTCATTAGGAGGCGCTGAACGTTACATTTCACTATCATTTTAGCGTCGGATTCGAAAATCTACTCACAGTAGAAGGACCATCTGGTGCCTGAGACAGCAATAGGACCTTGGATCCAAGTCGGCTGGAGGACGATGTATTGGATCGCGACGGAATTTGAGTGATCCATCGTCATCAGGACGCCCTGAATGTTACAATTAACTATCAATTTTCGTCGGATTCGATAATCTAGACTCACAGGAGAACGACCATAAGGTGCCCGGGGCAGCAATAGACACTTGGAGACAAGTCGGCTGAAGGGCCATGTATTGAATCTCGACGCAATTTGAGTGTTCCATCGTCATTAGGAGGCCCGGAACGTTACAATTAACTATTAGTTTCGCGTCGGAATCGAAAATCTAGTCTCTCTGGAGACGGACCATATCGTGCCACAGGCACCGATATCCCCTTGGAGACAAGTCGGCTGGATGCCGATGTATTGAATCTCGACGTAATTTAAGTGTTCCATCGTCATTTGAAGGCTCTGAACGTTACAATTAACTATCAGTTTTGCGTCGGGTACTAAAATCTAGTCTCACAGGCGAACGACCAAAAGGTGCCCGAGGCACCAGTAGACGCTTGGAGACAAGTCATCTGGAAGCCGATGAATTGAATCTCGACCCGATTTCAGTGTTCCATCGTCATTAGGAGGCCCTGAACGTTACAATTAACTATCAGTTTTGCGTCGGATTCGAAAATCTAGACTCACAGGAGAACGACCATTAGGTGCCCGAGGCAGCAATATCCCCTTAGAGACAAGTCGGCTGGAAGACAATGTATTGAATATCGACCCAATTTGAGTGTTCCATCGTCAATAGGAGGCCCTGAACGTTACAATTAACTATCAGTTTTGCCTCGGGTTCGAAAACCTAGACTCACAGGTGAACAACCATAAGGTACCCGAAGCAGTAATAGACCGTTGGGAGACAAGTCGTCTGGAGGACGATGTACAGAAACGCAACGCAATTTGTGAGTTCCATCGTCGTTAGCATAGTCGTAAAGTTATAATTAAATGTCAGTTTTGCGTCGGAATCGAAAAACTATACTCACAGGAGAACGACCATAAGGTGACCGAGGCGGCAATACCTTGGAGACAAGTCGGCTTGAGGACGATGTATTGAATCTCGACGCAATTAGAGTGTCCATCGTCATTAGGAGGCTATGAACGTTACAATTAACTATCAGTTTGATTCGAAAACCTAGCCTCACAGGAGAACGACCATTAGGTGCCCGAGGCAGCAATATCCCCTTGGAGACAAGTCGGCTGGAGACCGATGTATTGAATCTCGACGCAATTTGAGTGTTCCATCGTCATTAGGAGGCCCTGAACGTTACAATTAACAATCAGTTTTGCGTCGTATTCGAAAATCTAGACTCACAGGAGACGGACCACATGGTGCCCGAGACAGCAATATCCCTTTGTAGACATGTCGGCTGCAAGACGATGTATTGACTCTCGACCCAGTTTGAGTGTTCCATCGTCATTAGAAGGCCATGAACGTTACAATTAACTATCATTTCTGCGTCGGATTCGAAAATCTAGACTCACAAGAGACGGACCACATGGTGCCCAAGGCAGCAATATCCCCTTGGAGACAAGTCGGCTGGAGGACGATGTATTGAATATCGACGCAATTTGAGTGTTCCATCGTCATTAGGAGGCCATGAACGTTACAATTAACTATTAGTGATGCGTCGTATTCGACAATCTAGACTCACAGCACAACGACCATAAGGTGCCCGAGGCAGCAATAGACCCTTGAAGACAAGTCGGCTGGAGGCCGATGTATAGAATCTCGACGCAATTTGAGTCTTCCATCGTCATTAGGAGGCCATAAAAGTTACAATTAACTATAATTTCTGCGTCGGATTCGACAATCTAGACTCACAGGACACGGACCACATGGTGCCCAAGGCAGCAATATCCCCTTGGAGACAACTCGGCTGGAGGACGATGTATTGAATATCGACGCAATTTGAGTGTTCCATCGTCAATAGGAGGCGCTGAACGTTACAATTAACTATCAGTTATTCGTCGGATTCGAAAATCTAGCCTCACAGGAGAACGACCATAAGGTGCCCGAGGCAGCAATAAACCCTTGGAGACAAGTCGGCTGAAGGGCCATGTATTGAATCTCGACGCAATTTAAGTGTTCCATCGTCATTAGGAGGCCCTGAACGTTACAATTAACTATCAGGTTCGCGTCGGATTCGAAAATCTACTCACAGGAGATGGACCATATGGTGCCTGAGGCAGCGATATCCCATTGGAGACAAGTCCGCTGGAGGACGATGTGTTGAATCTCGACGCAATTGAGTGCTCCATCGTCATTAGGAGGCCCTGAACGTTACAATTAACTATCATTTTTGCGTCGGATTCGAAAATCTAGACTCACAGGAGACGGACCATATGGTGCAAGAGGCAGCAACAACCCCTTCTAGAAAAGTCGGCTGGAGGACGATGTATTGACTCTCGGCGCAATTTGAGTGTTCCATCGTCATTAGGAGGCCCTGAACGTAACAATTAACTATCATTTTAGCGTCGGATCGAAAATCTACTAACAGGAGAAGGACCATATGGTGCCCGAAACAGTAATATCCCCTTGGAGACAAGTCGGCTGGAGGACGATGTATTGAATTTCGACGCAATTTGAGTGTTCCATCGTCATTAGGAGGCCCAGAACGTTACAATTAACTATCAGTTTTGCCTCTGATTTGAAAATCTAGCCTCACAGGAGAACGACTATTAGGTGCCCGAGGCAGCAATATCCCCTTGGAGACAATTCGGCTGGAGGCCGATGTATTGAATCTCGACGCAATTTGAGTGTTCCATCGTCATTAGGGGGCCCCGAACGTTACAATTAACAATCAGTTTTGCGTCGGATTCGAAAATCTAGACTCACAGGAGACGGACCACATGGTGCCCGAGACAGCAATATCCCCTTGGAGACAAGTCGGCTGGAGGACGATGTATTGAATATCGACCCAATTTGAGTGTTCCATCGTCATTAGGAGGCCATGAACGTTACAATTAACTATCATTTCTGCGTCGGATTCGAAAATCTAGACTCACAGGAGACGGACCACATGGAGCCCAAGGCAGCAATATCCCCTTGGAGACAAGTCGGCTGGAGGACGATGTATTGAATATCGACGCAATTTGGGTGTTCCATCGTCAATAAGAGGCGCTGAACATTACAATTAACTATCAGTTATTCGTCTGATTCGAAAATCTAGCCTCACAGGCGAACGACCATAAGGTGCCCGAGGCAGCAGTAGAGCCTTGGAGACAAGTTGGCTGGAGGCCGATGTATTGAATCTCGATGCAATTTGAGTGTTCCATCTTCAATAGGGGGCGCTGAACGTTACAATTCACTATCATTTTAGCGTCGGATTCGAAAATCTACTCGCAGGAGAAGGACCATATGGTGCCCGAGAGAGCAATAGGCCCTTGGATACAAGTCGGCTGGAGGACGATGTATTGGATCGCGACGCGATTTGAGTGTTCCATCGTCATCATGACGCCCTGAATGTTTTTGTCGGATTCGACAACCCTGACTCACAGGTGGACGACCATAAGGTGCCCGACGCAGCAATAGTCCCTTGGAGACAAGTCGGCTGAAGGGCCATGTATTGAATCTCGACGCAATTTGAGTGTTCCATCGTCATTAGGAGGCCCTGAACGTTACATTTAGCTATCAGTTTCGCGTCGGAATCGAAAATCTAGACTCACAGGAGACGGACCATTTGGTGCCACAGGCAGCAATATCCCCTTGGAGACAAGTCGGCTGGATGCCGATGTATTTAATCTCGACGTAATTTGAGTGTTACATCGTCATTTGGAGGCTCTGAACGTTACAATTAACTATCATGTTTGCGTCGGATTCGAAAATCTAGACTCACAGGAGACGGACCATATGGTGCCCTGAGGCAGCAACAACCCCTTCTAGTAAAGTCGGCTGGAGGACGATGTATTGACTCTCGACGCAATTTGAGTGTTCCATCGTCATTAAGAGGCCCTGAACGTTACAATTATTTATCATTATAGCGTCGGATTCGAAAATCTACAAACAGGAGTAGGACCATATGGTGCCCGAGACAGCAATATCCCCTTGGAGACAATTCGGCTGGAGGACGATGTATTGAATCTCGACGCAATTTGAGTGTTCCATCGTCATTAGGAGGCCCTGAACGTTACAATTAGCTATCAGTTTTGCCTCGGATTCGAAAACCTAGACGCACAGGTGAACGACCATAAGGTACCCGAGGCATTAATAGACCGTTGGGAGACAAGTCGGCTGGAGGACGATGTATTGATTCGCGACGCAATTTGTGTGTGCCATCGTCGTTAGCAGGGTCGGAACTTTAAAATTAACGGTCCGTTTTGCGTCGGATTCGAAAATCTGGACTGCCGGGAGAAAGACCATTAGGTGACCGTTTCAGCAATATACCCATAGAGACAAGTCGTCTGGAGGACGATGTACAGAAACGCAACGCAATTTGTGAGTTCCATCGTCGTTAGCATATTCGTAAACTTATAGTTAATTGTCAGTTTTGCGTCGGAATCGAAAATCTAGACTCACAGGAGAATGACCATAAGGTGCCCAAGGCAGCAATAGACACTTGGAGACAAGTCGGCTGATGAACGATATAAAGAAACGCAACGCAATTTGTTTGTTCCATCGTCGTTAGCATAGTCGTAACGTTATAATTAAATGGCAATTTTGCGTCGGATTCGAAAAACTAGACTCACAGGAGAACGACCATAAGGTGAACGAGGCAGCAATACATTGGAGACAAGTCGGCTTGAGGACGATGTATTGACTCTCGACGCAGTTTAAGTGTTCCATCGTCATTAGAAGGCCATGAACGTTACAATTAACAATCATTTCTGCGTCGGATTCGAAAATCTAGACTCACAGGAGACGGACCACATGGTGCCCAAGGCAGCAATATCCATTTGGAGACAAGTCGGCTGGAGGACGATGTATTGAATATCGACGCAATTTGAGTGTTCCATCGTCATTAGTAGGCGCTGAACGTTACAATTAACTATCAGTTTTGCGTCGGACTCGAAAATCTAGACTCACAGGAGACGGACCATATTGTGCCCTAGGCAGCAATAGACCCTTGGAGACAAGTTGGCTGGAGGCCGATGTATTGAATCTCGATGCAATTTGAGTGTTCCATCGTCATTAGGGGGCGCTGAACGTTACAATTCACTATCATTTTAGCGTCGGATTCGAAAATTTACTCACAGGAGAAGGACCATATGGTGCCCGAGACAGCAATATCCCCTTGGAGACAAGTCGGCTGGTAGCCGATGTATTGAATCTCGACCCAATTTCAGTGTTCCATCGTCATTAGGAGGCCATGAACGTTACAATTGACTATCAGTTTTGCGTCGGATTCGAAAATGTAGACTCACCGGACACGGACCATATGGTGCCCGAGGCAGCAATATCCCATTGGAGACAAGTCGGCTGGATGCCGATGTATTTAATCTCGACGTAATTTGAGTGTTCCATCGTCATTTGGAGCCTCTGAACGTTACAATTAACTATCATTTTTGCGTCGGATTCGAAAATCTAGACTCACAGGAGACGGACCATATGGTGCCCGAGGCAGCAACAACCCCTTCTAGAAAAGTCGGCTGGAGGACGAAGTATTGACTCTCGACGCAATTTGAGTGTTCCATCGTCATTAGGAGGCCCTGAACGTTACAATTATTTATCATTTTAGCGTCGGATTCGAAAATCTACTAACAGGAGAAGGACCATATGGTGCCCGAGACAGCAGTATCCCCTTAAAGTAAATTCGGCTGGAGGACGATGTATTGAATCTCGACGCAATTAGAGCGTTCCATCGTTATTAGGAGGCCCTGAACGTTACAATTAACTATCAGTTTTGCCTCTGATTTGAAAATCTAGCCTCACAGGAGAACGAAAATTAGGTGCCCGATGCAGCAATATCCCCTTGGAGACAAGTCGGCTGGAGGCCGATGTATTGAATCTCGACGCAATTTGACTGTTCCATCGTCATTAGGAGGCCCCTAACGTTACAATTAACAATCAGTTTTGCGTCGGCTTCGAAAATCTAGACACACAGGAGACGGACCACATGGTGCCACAGGCAGCAATATCCCCTTGGAGACAAGTCGGCTGGATGCCGATGTATTTAATCTCGACGTAATTTGAGTGTTCCATCGTCATTTGGAGGCTCTGAACGTTACAATTAACTATCATTTTTGCGTCGGATTCGAAAATCTAGACTCACAGGAGACGGACCATATGGTGCCCGAGGCAGCAACAACCCCTTCTAGAAAAGTCGGCTGGAGGACGATGTATTGACTCTCGACGCAATTTGAGTGTTCCATCGTCATTAGGAGGCCCTGAACGTTACAATTATTTATCATTTTAGCCTCGGATTCGAAAATCTACTAACAGGAGAATTACCATATGGTGCCCGAGACAGCAATATCCCCTTGGAGTTAATTCGGCTGGAGGACGATGTATTGAATCTCGACGCAATTTGAGTGTTCCATCGTCATTATGAGGCCCTGAACGTAACAATTAACTGTCAGTTTTGCCTCTGATTTGAAAATCTAGCCTCACAGGAGAACGACCATTAGGTGCCCGAGGCAGCAATATCCCCTTGGAGACAAGTCGGCTGGAGGACGTTGTATTGAATATCGACGCAATTTGAGTGTTCCATCGTCAATAGGAGGCGCTGAACGTTACATTTAACTATCAGTTATTCGTCGGATTCGAAAATCTAGCCTCACAGGAGAACGACCATAAGGTGCCCGAGGCAGCAATAGACCCTTGGAGACAAGTTGGCTGGAGGCCGATGTATTGAATCTCGATGCAATTTGAGTGTTCCATCGTCATTAGGGGGCGCTGAACGTTACAATTCACTATCATTTTAGCGTCGGATTCGAAAATTTACTCACAGGAGAAGGACCATATGGTGCCCGAGACAGCAATATCCCCTTGGAGACAAGTCGGCTGGAAGCCGATGTATTGAATCTCGACGCAATTTGAGTGTTCCATCGTCATTAGGAGGCCCCGAACGTTACAATTAACAATCAGTTTTGCGTCGGATTCGAAAATCTAGACTCACAGGAGACGGACCACATGGTGCCCGAGACAGCAATATCCCCTTGGAGACAAGTCGGCTGGAGGACGATGTATTGAATATCGACGCAATTTGAGTGTTCCATCGTCAATAGGAGGCGCTGAACGTTACAACTAACTATCAGTTATTCGTCGGATTCGAAAATCTAGCCTCACAGGAGAACGACCATAAGGTGCCCGAGGCAGCAATAGACCCTTGGAGACAAGTTGGCTGGAGGCCGATGTATTGAATATCGACGCAATTTGAGTGTTCCATCGTCATTAGGCGGCCCTGAACGTTACAATTAACTATCAGTTTTGCCTCGTATTCGAAAACCTGGACTCACAGGTGAACGACCATAAGGTACTCGAGGCAGTAATAGACCGTTGGGAGACAAGTCGGCTGGAGGACGATGTATTGAATCGCGACGCAATTTGTGTGTGCCATCGTCGTTAGCAGGGTCGGAACTTTAGAATTAACAGTCCGTTTTGCGTCGGATTCGAAAATCTGGACTGCCGGGAGAAAGACCATAACATGACCGTTTTAGCAATAGACCCATGGAGACAAGTCGCCTGGAGGACGATCTACAGAAACGCAACGCAATTTGTGAGTTCCATCGTCGTTAGCATATTCGTAAAGTTATAATTAAATGTCAGTTTTGCGTCGGAATCGAAAATCTAGACTCACAGGAGAATGACCAAAAGGTGCCCAAGGTAGCAATTGACTCTGGGAGACAAGTCGGCTGATGGACGATATAAAGAAACGCAACGCAATTTGTGTGTTCCATTGTCGTTAGCATAGTCGTAACGTTATAATTAAATGTCAATTTTGCGTCGGATTCGAAAAACTAGACTCACAGGAGAACGACCATAAAGTGACCGAGGCGGCAATACCTTGGAGACAAGTCGGCTTGAGGACGATGTATTGAATCTCGACGCAATTAGAGTGTTCCATCTTCATTAGGAGGCCCTGAACATTACAATTAACAATCAGTTTTGAAAATCTAGCCTCACAGGAGAACGACCATTAGGTGCCCGAGGCAGCAATATCCCCTTGGAGACAAGTCGGCTGGAGGCCGATGTATTGAATCTCGACGCAATTTGAGTGTTCCATCGTCATTAGGAGGACCGAACGTTACAATTAACAATCGGTTTTGCGTCGGATTCGAAAATCTAGTCTCACAGGAGACGGACCACATGGTGCCCAAGTTAGCAATATCCCCTTGGAGACAAGTCGGCTGGAGGACGATGTATTAAATATCGACGCAATTTGAGTGTTCCATCCTCATTAGGAGGCCATGAACATTACAATTAACTATCAGTTATGCGTCGGATTCGACAATCTAGACTCACAGGAGAACGACCATAAGGTGCCCGAGGCAGCAACTGACCCTCAGAGACAAGTCGGCTGGAGGCCGATGTATTGAATCTCGACGCAATTTGAGGGTTCCATCGTCATTAGGGGGCCATGAACGTTACAATTAACTATCATTTCTGCGTCGGATTCGAAAATCTAGACTCACAGGAGACGGACCACATGGTGCCCAAGGCAGCAATATCCCCTTGGAGACAAGTCGGCTGGAGGACGATGTATTGAATATCGACGCAATTTGAGTGTTCCATCGTCAATAGGAGGCGCTGAACGTTACAACTAACTATCAGTTATTCGTCGGATTCGAAAATCTAGCCTCACAGGAGAACGACCATAAGGTGCCCGAGGCAGCAATAGACCCTTGGAGACAAGTTGGCTGGAGGCCGATGTATTGAATCTCGATGCAATTTGAGTGTTCCATCGTCATTAGGGGGCGCTGAACGTTACAATTCACTATCATTTTAGCGTCGGATTCGAAAATCTACTCACAGGAGATGGACCATATGGTGCCCGAGAGAGTAATATGCCCTTGGATACAAGTCGGCTGGAGGACAATGTATTGGATCGCGACGCAATTTGAGTATTCCATCGTCATTAGGAGGCCCTGAACGTTACAATTAACTATCAGTTTTACCTCGGATTCGAGAACCTAGACTCACAGGTGAACGACCATAAGGTACCCGAGGCAGTAATAGACCGTTGCGAGACAAGACGGCTGGAGGACGATGTATTGAATCGCGACGCAATTTGTGTGTGCCATCGTCGTTAGCAGGGTCGGAACTTTAGAATTAACAGTCCGTTTTGCGTCGAATTCGAAAATCTGGACTGCGGGCAGAAAGGCCATAAGGTGACCGTTTCAGCAATATACCCATGGAGACAAGACGTCTGGAGGACGATGTACAGAAACGCAACGCAATTTGTGAGTTCCATCGTCGTTAGCATAGTCGTAACGTTATAATTAAATGTCAATTTTGCGTCGGATTCGAAAAACTAGACTCACAGGAGAACGACCATAAGGTGACCGAGGCAGCAATATCCCCTTGGAGACAAGTCGGCTGGAGGACGATGTATTAAATATCGACGCAATTTGAGTGTTCCATCGTCATTAGGAGGCCATGAACGTTACAATTAACTATCAGTTATGTGTCGGATTCGACAATCTAGACTCACAGGAGAACGACCATAAGGTGCCCGAGGCAGCAACAGACCCTTGGAGACAAGTAGGCTGGAGGCCGATGTATTGAATCTCGACGCAATTTGAGTGTTCCATCGTCATTAGGAGGCCATGAACGTTACAATTAACTATCATTTCTGCGTCGGATTCGAAAATCTAGAGTCACAGGAGACGGACCACATGGTGCCCAAGGCAGCAATATCCCCTTGGAGACAAGTCGGCTGGAGGACGATGTATTGAATATCGACGCAATTTGAGTGTTCCATCGTCAATAGGAGGCGCTGAACGTTACAACTAACTCTCAGTTATTCGTCGGATTCGAAAATCTAGCCTTACAGGAGAACGACCATAAGGTGCCCGAGGCAGCAATAGACCCTTGCAGACAAGTTGGCTCGAGGCCGATGTATTGAATCTCTATGCAATTTGAGTGTTCCATCGTCATTAGGGGGCGCTGAACGTTACAATTCACTATCATTTTAGCGTCGGATTCGAAAATCTACTCACAGGAGATGGACCATATGGTGCCCGAGTGAGCAATAGGCCCTTCTATACAAGTCGGCTGGAGGCCGATGTATTGAATCTCGACGCAATTTGAGTGTTCCATCGTCATTCGGACGCCCTGAACGTTACAATTAACTATCAGTTTTGCCTCGGACGCGAAAACCTAGACTCACAGGTGAACGACCATAAGGTACCCGAGGCAGTAATAGACAGTTGCGAGACAAGTCGGCTGGAGGACGATGTATTGAATCGCGACGCAATTTGTGTTTGTCATCGTCGTTAGCAGGGTCGGAACTTTAGAATTAACAGTCCGTTTTGCGTCGGATTCTAAAATCTGGACTGCCGGGAGAAAGACCATAAGGTGACCGAGGCAGCAATATCCCCTTGGAGACAAGTCGGCTGGAGGACGATGTATTAAATATCGACGCAATTTGAGTGTTCCATCGTCATTAGGAGGCCCTGAACATTACAATTAACTATCAGTTTTTAAAATCTAGCCTCACAGGAGAACGACCATTAGGTGCCCGAGGCAGCAATATCCCCTTGGAGACAAGTCGGCTGGAGGCCGATGTATTGAATCTCGACGCAATTTGAGTGCTCCATCGTCATTAGGAGGCCCTGAACGTTACAATTAACTATCATTTTTGCGTCGGATTCGAAAATCTAGACTCACAGGAAACGGACCATATGGTGCCCGAGGCAGCAACAACCCCTTCTAGAAAAGTCGGCTGGAGGACGATGTATTGACTCTCGACGCAATTTGATTGTTCCATCGTCATTAGGAGGCCCTGAACGTTACAATTAACTATCATTTTAGCGTCGGATTCGAAAATCTACTAACAGGAGAAGGACCATATGGTGCCCAAGGCAGCAATATCCCCTTGGAGACAAGTCGGCTGGAGGACGATGTATTGAATATCGACGCAATTTGAGTGTTCCATCGTCAATAGGAGGCGCTGAACGTTACAACTAACTATCAGTTATTCGTCGGATTCGAAAATCTAGCCTCACAGGAGAACGACCATAAGGTGCCCGAGGCAGCAATAGACCCTTGGAGACAAATTGGCTGGAGGCCGATGTATTGAATCTCAATGCAATTTGAGTTTTCCATCGTCATTAGGGGGCGCTGAACGTTACAATTCACTATCATTTTAGCGTCGGATTCGAAAATCTACTCACAGGAGATGGACCATATGGTGCCCGAGAGAGCAATAGGCCCTTGGTGACAAGTCGGCTGGAGGACGATGTATTGGAGCGCGACGCAATTTGAGTGCTCCATCGTCATTAGGAGGCCCTGAACGTATTAATTAACTATATGTTTTGCGTCGGATTCGAAAATGTAGTATCACAGGAGACGGACCATGTGGTGCCACAGGCAGCAATATCCCCTTGGAGACACGTCGGCTGGATGCCGATGTATTTAATCTCGAAGTAATTTGAGTGTTCCATTGTCATTTGGAGGCTCTGAACGTTACAATTAACTATAAGTTTGGCGTCGGATGCTAAAATCTAGACTCACAGGAGAACGACCATAAGGTGCCCAAGGCAGAAACAGACGTTTGGAGAGAAGTCTGCTGGAAGCCGATGTATTGAATCTCGACCCAATTTCAGTGTTCCATCGTCATTAGGAGGCCCTGAACGTTACAATTAACTATCAGTTTCGCGTCGGAATCGAAAGTCTAGACTTACAGGAGACGGACCATATGGTGCCACAGGCAGCAATATCCCCTTGGAGACAAGTCGGCTGGATGCCGATGTATTTAATCTGAACGTAATTTGTGTGTTCCATTGACATTTGGAGGCCCTGAACGTTACAATTAACTATCAGTTCTGCGTCGGATTCGAAAATCTAGACTCACAGGAGAACGACCATAAGGTGCCCGAGGCAGCAATAGACTCATGGAGACAAGTGGCTGAAGGACGATGACTTGAATCTCGACGCAATTTGACTGTTCCATCGTCATTAGGTGGCGCTGAATGTTACAATTAACTATCAGTTTCGCGTCGGATTCGATAATCTAGACTCACAGGAGACGGACCATATGGTGCCCGAGGCAGCAATATTACCTTGGAGACAAGTCGGCTGGAGGACGATGTATTGAATCGCGACGCAATTTGTGTGTGCCATCGTCGTTAGCAGGGTCGGAACGTTAGAGTTAACTGTCTGTTTTGCGTCGGATTCGAAAATCTGGACTGCCGGGAGAAAGACCATAAGGTGACCGTTTCAGCAATAGACCCATGGAGACAAGTCGTCTGGAGGACGATGTACAGAAACGCAACGCAATTTGTGAGTTCCATCGTCGTTAGCATAGTCGTAAAGTTATTATTAAATGTCAGTTTTGCGTCGGAATCGAAAATCTAGCCTCACAGGAGAATAACAATAAGGGAGCCCAAGGAAGCAATAGACCCTTAGAGACAAGTCGCTGATGGACGATATAAAGAAACGCAACGCAATTTGTGTGTTCCATCGTCGTTAGCATAGTCGTAACGTAATAATTAAACGTCAATTTTGCGTCGGATTCGAAAAACTAGACTTACAGGAGAACGAACATAAGGTGACCGAGGCGGCAATACCTTGGAGACAAGTCGGCTTGAGGACGATGTATTGAATTTCGACACAATTAGAGTGTTCCATCGTCATTAGAAGGCCCTGAACGTTACAATTAACTATCAGTTTTGCCTCTGATTTTAAAATCTAGCCTCACAGGAGAACGACCATTAGGTGCCCGAGGCAGCAATATCCCCTTGGAGACAAGTCGGCTGGAGGCCGATGTATTGAATCTCGACGCAATTTGAGTGTTCCATCGTCATTAGGAGGCCATGAACGTTACAATTAACTATCATTTCTGCGTCGGATTCGAAAATCTAGAGTCACAGGAGACGGACCACATGGTGCCCAAGGCAGCAATATCCCCTTGGAGACAAGTCGGCTGGAGGACGATGTATTGAATATCGACGCAATTTGAGTGTTCCATCGTCAATAGGAGGCGCTGAACGTTACAACTAACTCTCAGTTATTCGTCGGATTCGAAAATCTAGCCTTACAGGAGAACGACCATAAGGTGCCCGAGGCAGCAATAGACCCTTGCAGACAAGTTGGCTCGAGGCCGATGTATTGAATCTCTATGCAATTTGAGTGTTCCATCGTCATTAGGGGGCGCTGAACGTTACAATTCACTATCATTTTAGCGTCGGATTCGAAAATCTACTCACAGGAGATGGACCATATGGTGCCCGAGAGAGCAATAGGCCCTTCTATACAAGTCGGCTGGAATCCGATGTATTGAATCTCGACGCAATTTGAGTGTTCCATCGTCATTAGGACGCCCTGAACGTTACAATTAACTATCAGTTTTGCCTCGGACGCGAAAACCTAGACTCACAGGTGAACGACCATAAGGTACCCGAGGCAGTAATAGACAGTTGCGAGACAAGTCGGCTGGAGGACGATGTATTGAATCGCGACGCAATTTGTGTTTGTCATCGTCGTTAGCAGGGTCGGAACTTTAGAATTAACAGTCCGTTTTGCGTCGGATTCTAAAATCTGGACTGCCGGGAGAAAGACCATAAGGTGACCGAGGCAGCAATATCCCCTTGGAGACAAGTCGGCTGGAGGACGATGTATTAAATATCGACGCAATTTGAGTGTTCCATCGTCATTAGGAGGCCCTGAACATTACAATTAACTATCAGTTTTGAAAATCTAGCCTCACAGGAGAACGACCATTAGGTGCCCGAGGCAGCAATATCCCCTTGGAGACAAGTCGGCTGGAGGCCGATGTATTGAATCTCGACGCAATTTGAGTGCTCCATCGTCATTAGGAGGCCCTGAACGTTACAATTAACTATCATTTTTGCGTCGGATTCGAAAATCTAGACTCACAGGAAACGGACCATATGGTGCCCGAGGCAGCAACAACCCCTTCTAGAAAAGTCGGCTGGAGGACGATGTATTGACTCTCGACGCAATTTGATTGTTCCATCGTCATTAGGAGGCCCTGAACGTTACAATTAACTATCATTTTAGCGTCGGATTCGAAAATCTACTAACAGGAGAAGGACCATATGGTGCCCAAGGCAGCAATATCCCCTTGGAGACAAGTCGGCTGGAGGACGATGTATTGAATATCGACGCAATTTGAGTGTTCCATCGTCAATAGGAGGCGCTGAACGTTACAACTAACTATCAGTTATTCGTCGGATTCGAAAATCTAGCCTCACAGGAGAACGACCATAAGGTGCCCGAGGCAGCAATAGACCCTTGGAGACAAATTGGCTGGAGGCCGATGTATTGAATCTCAATGCAATTTGAGCTTTTCCATCGTCATTAGGGGGCGCTGAACGTTACAATTCACTATCATTTTAGCGTCGGATTCGAAAATCTACTCACAGGAGATGGACCATATGGTGCCCGAGAGAGCAATAGGCCCTTGGTGACAAGTCGGCTGGAGGACGATGTATTGGAGCGCGACGCAATTTGAGTGCTCCATCGTCATTAGGAGGCCCTGAACGTATTAATTAACTATATGTTTTGCGTCGGATTCGAAAATGTAGTATCACAGGAGACGGACCATGTGGTGCCACAGGCAGCAATATCCCCTTGGAGACACGTCGGCTGGATGCCGATGTATTTAATCTCGAAGTAATTTGAGTGTTCCATTGTCATTTGGAGGCTCTGAACGTTACAATTAACTATAAGTTTGGCGTCGGATGCTAAAATCTAGACTCACAGGAGAACGACCATAAGGTGCCCAAGGCAGAAACAGACGTTTGGAGAGAAGTCTGCTGGAAGCCGATGTATTGAATCTCGACCCAATTTCAGTGTTCCATCGTCATTAGGAGGCCCTGAACGTTACAATTAACTATCAGTTTCGCGTCGGAATCGAAAGTCTAGACTTACAGGAGACGGACCATATGGTGCCACAGGCAGCAATATCCCCTTGGAGACAAGTCGGCTGGATGCCGATGTATTTAATCTGAACGTAATTTGTGTGTTCCATTGACATTTGGAGGCCCTGAACGTTACAATTAACTATCAGTTCTGCGTCGGATTCGAAAATCTAGACTCACAGGAGAACGACCATAAGGTGCCCGAGGCAGCAATAGACTCATGGAGACAAGTGGCTGAAGGACGATGACTTGAATCTCGACGCAATTTGACTGTTCCATCGTCATTAGGTGGCGCTGAATGTTACAATTAACTATCAGTTTCGCGTCGGATTCGATAATCTAGACTCACAGGAGACGGACCATATGGTGCCCGAGGCAGCAATATTACCTTGGAGACAAGTCGGCTGGAGGACGATGTATTGAATCGCGACGCAATTTGTGTGTGCCATCGTCGTTAGCAGGGTCGGAACGTTAGAGTTAACTGTCTGTTTTGCGTCGGATTCGAAAATCTGGACTGCCGGGAGAAAGACCATAAGGTGACCGTTTCAGCAATAGACCCATGGAGACAAGTCGTCTGGAGGACGATGTACAGAAACGCAACGCAATTTGTGAGTTCCATCGTCGTTAGCATAGTCGTAAAGTTATTATTAAATGTCAGTTTTGCGTCGGAATCGAAAATCTAGCCTCACAGGAGAATAACCATAAGGGAGCCCAAGGAAGCAATAGACCCTTAGAGACAAGTCGCTGATGGACGATATAAAGAAACGCAACGCAATTTGTGTGTTCCATCGTCGTTAGCATAGTCGTAACGTAATAATTAAACGTCAATTTTGCGTCGGATTCGAAAAACTAGACTTACAGGAGAACGAACATAAGGTGACCGAGGCGGCAATACCTTGGAGACAAGTCGGCTTGAGGACGATGTATTGAATCTCGACGCAATTTGAGTGTTCCATCGTCATTAGGAGGCCATGAACGTTACAATTAACTATCATTTCTGCGTCGGATTCGAAAATCTAGAGTCACAGGAGACGGACCACATGGTGCCCAAGGCAGCAATATCCCCTTGGAGACAAGTCGGCTGGAGGACGATGTATTGAATATCGACGCAATTTGAGTGTTCCATCGTCAATAGGAGGCGCTGAACGTTACAACCAACTCTCAGTTATTCGTCGGATTCGAAAATCTAGCCTTACAGGAGAACGACCATAAGGTGCCCGAGGCAGCAATAGACCCTTGCAGACAAGTTGGCTCGAGGCCGATGTATTGAATCTCTATGCAATTTGAGTGTTCCATCGTCATTAGGGGGCGCTGAACGTTACAATTCACTATCATTTTAGCGTCGGATTCGAAAATCTACTCACAGGAGATGGACCATATGGTGCCCGAGAGAGCAATAGGCCCTTCTATACAAGTCGGCTGGAGGCCGATGTATTGAATCTCGACGCAATTTGAGTGTTCCATCGTCATTAGGACGCCCTGAACGTTACAATTAACTATCAGTTTTGCCTCGGACGCGAAAACCTAGACTCACAGGTGAACGACCATAAGGTACCCGAGGCAGTAATAGACAGTTGCGAGACAAGTCGGCTGGAGGACGATGTATTGAATCGCGACGCAATTTGTGTTTGTCATCGTCGTTAGCAGGGTCGGAACTTTAGAATTAACAGTCCGTTTTGCGTCGGATTCTAAAATCTGGACTGCCGGGAGAAAGACCATAAGGTGACCGAGGCAGCAATATCCCCTTGGAGACAAGTCGGCTGGAGGACGATGTATTAAATATCGACGCAATTTGAGTGTTCCATCGTCATTAGGAGGCCCTGAACATTACAATTAACTATCAGTTTTGAAAATCTAGCCTCACAGGAGAACGACCATTAGGTGCCCGAGGCAGCAATATCCCCTTGGAGACAAGTCGGCTGGAGGCCGATGTATTGAATCTCGACGCAATTTGAGTGCTCCATCGTCATTAGGAGGCCCTGAACGTTACAATTAACTATCATTTTTGCGTCGGATTCGAAAATCTAGACTCACAGGAAACGGACCATATGGTGCCCGAGGCAGCAACAACCCCTTCTAGAAAAGTCGGCTGGAGGACGATGTATTGACTCTCGACGCAATTTGAGTGTTCCATCGTCATTAGGAGGCCCTGAACGTTACAATTAACTATCATTTTAGCGTCGGATTCGAAAATCTACTAACAGGAGAAGGACCATATGGTGCCCAAGGCAGCAATATCCCCTTGGAGACAAGTCGGCTGGAGGACGATGTATTGAATATCGACGCAATTTGAGTGTTCCATCGTCAATAGGAGACGCTGAACGTTACAACTAACTATCAGTTATTCGTCGGATTCGAAAATCTAGCCTCACAGGAGAACGACCATAAGGTGCCCGAGGCAGCAATAGACCCTTGGAGACAAATTGGCTGGAGGCCGATGTATTGAATCTCAATGCAATTTGAGTTTTCCATCGTCATTAGGGGGCGCTGAACGTTACAATTCACTATCATTTTAGCGTCGGATTCGAAAATCTACTCACAGGAGATGGAACATATGGTGCCCGAGAGAGCAATAGGCCCTTGGTGACAAGTCGGCTGGAGGACGATGTATTGGAGCGCGACGCAATTTGAGTGCTCCATCGTCATTGGGAGGCCCTGAACGTATTAATTAACTATATGTTTTGCGTCGGATTCGAAAATGTAGTATCACAGGAGACGGACCATGTGGTGCCACAGGCAGCAATATCCCCTTGGAGACAAGTCGGCTGGATGCCGATGTATTTAATCTCGAAGTAATTTGAGTGTTCCATTGTCATTTGGAGGCTCTGAACGTTACAATTAACTATAAGTTTGGCGTCGGATGCTAAAATCTAGACTCACAGGAGAACGACCATAAGGTGCCCAAGGCAGAAACAGACGTTTGGAGAGAAGTCTGCTGGAAGCCGATGTATTGAATCTCGACCCAATTTCAGTGTTCCATCGTCATTAGGAGGCCCTGAACGTTACAATTAACTATCAGTTTCGCGTCGGAATCGAAAGTCTAGACTTACAGGAGACGGACCATATGGTGCCACAGGCAGCAATATCCCCTTGGAGACAAGTCGGCTGGATGCCGATGTATTTAATCTGGACGTAATTTGTGTGTTCCATTGTCATTTGGAGGCCCTGAACGTTACAATTAACTATCAGTTCTGCGTCGGATTCGAAAATCTAGACTCACAGGAGAACGACCATAAGGTGCCCGAGGCAGCAATAGACTCATGGAGACAAGTGGCTGAAGGACGATGACTTGAATCTCGACGCAATTTGACTGTTCCATCGTCATTAGGTGGCGCTGAATGTTACAATTAACTATCAGTTTCGCGTCGGATTCGATAATCTAGACTCACAGGAGACGGACCATATGGTGCCCGAGGCAGCAATATTACCTTGGAGACAAGTCGGCTGGAGGACGATGTATTGAATCGCGACGCAATTTGTGTGTGCCATCGTCGTTAGCAGGGTCGGAACGTTAGAGTTAACTGTCTGTTTTGCGTCGGATTCGAAAATCTGGACTGCCGGGAGAAAGACCATAAGGTGACCGTTTCAGCAATAGACCCATGGAGACAAGTCGTCTGGAGGACGATGTACAGAAACGCAACGCAATTTGTGAGTTCCATCGTCGTTAGCATAGTCGTAAAGTTATTATTAAATGTCAGTTTTGCGTCGGAATCGAAAATCTAGCCTCACAGGAGAATAACCATAAGGGAGCCCAAGGAAGCAATAGACCCTTAGAGACAAGTCGCTGATGGACGATATAAAGAAACGCAACGCAATTTGTGTGTTCCATTGTCGTTAGCATAGTCGTAACGTTATAATTAAATGTCAATTTTGCGTCGGATTCGAAAAACTAGACTCACAGGAGAACGACCATAAAGTGACCGAGGCGGCAATACCTTGGAGACAAGTCGGCTTGAGGACGATGTATTGAATCTCGACGCAATTAGAGTGTTCCATCTTCATTAGGAGGCCCTGAACATTACAATTAACAATCAGTTTTGAAAATCTAGCCTCACAGGAGAACGACCATTAGGTGCCCGAGGCAGCAATATCCCCTTGGAGACAAGTCGGCTGGAGGCCGATGTATTGAATCTCGACGCAATTTGAGTGTTCCATCGTCATTAGGAGGACCGAACGTTACAATTAACAATCGGTTTTGCGTCGGATTCGAAAATCTAGTCTCACAGGAGACGGACCACATGGTTCCCAAGTTAGCAATATCCCCTTGGAGACAAGTCAGCTGGAGGACGATGTATTAAATATCGACGCAATTTGAGTGTTCCATCCTCATTAGGAGGCCATGAACGTTACAATTAACTATCAGTTATGCGTCGGATTCGACAATCTAGACTCACAGGAGAACGACCATAAGGTGCCCGAGGCAGCAACTGACCCTTAGAGACAAGTCGGCTGGAGGCCGATGTATTGAATCTCGACGCAATTTGAGGGTTCCATCGTCAGTAGGAGGCCATGAACGTTACAATTAACTATCATTTCTGCGTCGGATTCGAAAATCTAGACTCACAGGAGACGGACCACATGGTGCCCAAGGCAGCAATATCCCCTTGGAGACAAGTCGGCTGGAGGACGATGTATTGAATATCGACGCAATTTGAGTGTTCCATCGTCAATAGGAGGCGCTGAACGTTACAACTAACTATCAGTTATTCGTCGGATTCGAAAATCTAGCCTCACAGGAGAACGACCATAAGGTGCCCGAGGCAGCAATAGACCCTTGGAGACAAGTTGGCTGGAGGCCGATGTATTGAATCTCGATGCAATTTGAGTGTTCCATCGTCATTAGGGGGCGCTGAACGTTACAATTCACTATCATTTTAGCGTCGGATTCGAAAATCTACTCACAGGAGATGGACCATATGGTGCCCGAGAGAGCAATAGGCCCTTCTATACAAGTCGGCTGGAGGCCGATGTATTGAATCTCGACGCAATTTGAGTGTTCCATCGTCATTAGGACGCCCTGAACGTTACAATTAACTATCAGTTTTGCCTCGGACGCGAAAACCTAGACTCACAGGTGAACGACCATAAGGTACCCGAGGCAGTAATAGACAGTTGCGAGACAAGTCGGCTGGAGGACGATGTATTGAATCGCGACGCAATATGTGTTTGTCATCGTCGTTAGCAGGGTCGGAACTTTAGAATTAACAGTCCGTTTTGCGTCGGATTCTAAAATCTGGACTGCCGGGAGAAAGACCATAAGGTGACCGAGGCAGCAATATCCCCTTGGAGACAATTCGGCTGGAGGACGATGTATTAAATATCGACGCAATTTGAGTGTTCCATCGTCATTAGGAGGCCCTGAACATTACAATTAACTATCAGTTTTGAAAATCTAGCCTCACAGGAGAACGACCATTAGGTGCCCGAGGCAGCAATATCCCCTTGGAGAGAAGTCGGATGGAGGCCGATGTATTGAATCTCGACGCAATTTGAGTGCTCCATCGTCAATAGGAGGCGCTGAACGTTACAACTAACTATCAGTTATTCGTCGGATTCGAAAATCTAGCCTCACAGGAGAACGACCATAAGGTGCCCGAGGCAGCAATAGACCCTTGGAGACAAATTGGCTGGAGGCCGATGTATTGAATCTCAATGCAATTTGAGTTTTCCATCGTCATTAGGGGGCGCTGAACGTTACAATTCACTATCATTTTAGCGTCGGATTCGAAAATCAACTCACAGGAGATGGACCATATGGTGCCCGAGAGAGCAATAGGCCCTTGGATACAAGTCGGCTGGAGGACGATGTATTGGAGCGCTACGCAATTTGAGTGCTCCATCGTCATTAGGAGGCCCTGAACGTATTAATTAACTATATGTTTTGCGTCGGATTCGAAAATGTAGTATCACAGGAGACGGACCATGTGGTGCCACAGGCAGCAATATCCCCTTGGAGACAAGTCGGCTGGATGCCGATGTATTTAATCTCGAAGTAATTTGAGTGTTCCATTGTCATTTGGAGGCTCTGAACGTTACAATTAACTATAAGTTTGGCGTCGGATGCTAAAATCTAGACTCACAGGAGAACGACCATAAGGTGCCCAAGGCAGAAACAGACGTTTGGAGAGAAGTCTGCTGGAAGCCGATGTATTGAATCTCGACCCAATTTCAGTGTTCCATCGTCATTAGGAGGCCCTGAACGTTACAATTAACTATCAGTTTCGCGTCGGAATCGAAAGTCTAGACTTACAGGAGACGGACCATATGGTGCCACAGGCAGCAATATCCCCTTGGAGACAAGTCGGCTGGATGCCGATGTATTTAATCTGGACGTAATTTGAGTGTTCCATTGTCATTTGGAGGCCCTGAACGTTACAATTAACTATCAGTTTTGCGTCGGATTCGAAAATCTAGACTCACAGGAGAACGACCATAAGGTGCCCGAGGCAGCAATAGACTCATGGAGACAAGTGGCTGAAGGACGATGACTTGAATCTCGACGCAATTTGACTGTTCCATCGTCATTAGGTGGCGCTGAATGTTACAATTAACTATCAGTTTTGCGTCGGATTCAGTAATCTAGACTCACAGGAGACGGACCATATGGTGCCCGAGGCAGCAATATTACCTTGGAGACAAGTCGGCTGGAGGACGATGTATTGAATTTCGACGCAATTAGAGTGTTCCATCGTCATTAGAAGGCCCTGAACGTTACAATTAATTATCAGTTTTGCCTCTGATTTTAAAATCCAGCCTCACAGGAGAACGACCATTAGGTGCCCGAGGCAGCAATATCCCCTTGGAGACAAGTCGGCTGGAGGCCGATGTATTGAATCTCGACGCAATTTGAGTGTTCCATCGTCATTAGGAGGCCATGAACGTTACAATTCACTATCATTTTAGCGTCGGATTCGAAAATCTACTCACAGGAGATGGACCACATGGTGCCCAAGGCAGCAGTATCCCCTTGGAGACAAGTCGGCTGGAGGACGATGTATTGAATATCGACGCAATTTGAGTGTTCCATCGACAATAGGAAGCGCTGAACGTTACAACTAACTATCAGTTATTAGTCGGATTCGAAAATCTAGATTCACAGGAGAACGACCATAAGGTGCCCGAGGCAGCAATAGACCCTTGGAGACAACTTGGCTGGAGGCCGATGTATTGAATCTCGATGCAATTTGAGTGTTCCATCGTCATTAGGGGGCGCTGAACGTTACAATTCACTATCATTTTAGCGTCGGATTCGAAAATCTACTCACAGGAGATGGACCACATGGTGCCCGAGAGAGCAATAGGCCCTTGGATACAAGTCGGCTGGAGGACGATGTATTGGGTCGAGACGCAATTTGAGTGTTCCATCGTCATCAAGACGCCCTGAATGTTACAATTAACTATCAGTTTCGCGTCGGAATCGAAAATCTAGACTCACAGGAGACGGACCATATGGTGCCACAGGCAGCAATATCCCCTTGGAGACAAGTCGGCTGGATGCCGATGTATTTAATCTCGACGTAATTTGAGTGTTCCATTGTCATTTGGAGGCCCTGAACGTTACAATTAACAATCAGTTTCGCGTCGGATTCTAAAATCTAGTCACAGGAGATGGACCATTTGGTGCCCGAGGCAGTAATATCCCATTGGAGACAAGTCGGCTGGAGGACGATGTGTTGAATCTCGACGCAGTTGAGTGCTCCATCGTCATTAGGAGGCCCTGAACGTTACAACTAACTATCATTTTTGCGTCGGATTCGAAAATCTAGACTCACAGGAGACGGATCATATGGTGCCCGAGGCAGCAACAACCAATTCCAGAAAAGTCGGCTGGAGGACGATGTATTGACTCTCGACGCAATTTGAGTGTTCCATCGTCATTAGGAGGCCCTGAACGTTACAATTAACTATCATTTTAGCGCCAGATTCCAAAATCTCCTAACAGGAGAAGGACCACATGGTGCCCGAGACAGCAATATCCCCTTGGAGACGAGTCGGCTGGAGGACGATGTATTGAATCTCGACGCAATTTGAGTGTTCCGTCGTCATTAGGAGGCGCTGAACGTTACAATTAACTATCAGTTTTGCGTCGGATTCGAAAATCTAGACTCACAGGAGACGGACCATTAGGTGCACGAGGCAGCAATATCACCTTGGAGACAAGTCGGCTGGCGGACGATGTATTGAATCTCGATGCAATTTGAGTGTTCCATCGTCATTAGGAGGCCCTGAACCTTACAATTAACTATCTGTTTTGAGTCGGGTTCCAAAGTCTAGACCAATAGGAGAACGACCATAAGGTGCCACAGGCAGCAATAGACCCTTGGAGGCAAGTCGGCTGGAGGACAATGTATTGAAACTCGACGCATTTTGAGTGTTCCATCGTCATTAGGAGGCCCTGAACGTTACAATTAACTATCATTTTAGCGCCGGATTCGAAAATCTACTAACAGGAGAAGGACCACATGGTGCCCGAGACAGCAATATCCCCTTGGAGACAAGTCAGCTGGAGGACGATGTATTGAATCTCGACGCAATTTGAGTGTTCCGTCGTCATTAGGAGGCGCTGAACGTTACAATTAACTATCAGTTTTGCCTCGTATTCGAAAACCTAGACTCACAGGTGAACGACCATAAGGTACCCGAGGCAGTAATAGACCGTTGGGAGACAAGTCGGCTGGCGGACGATGTATTGAATCTCGACGCAATTTGTGTGTGCCATCGTCGTTAGCAGGGTCCGAACTTTAGAATTAACAGTCCGTTTTGCGTCGGATTCGAAAATCTGGACTGCCGGGAGAAAGACCATAAGGTGAAGGTTTCAGCAATAGACCCATGGAGACAAGTCGACTGGAGGACGATATACAGAAACGCAACGCAATTTGTGACTTCCATCGTCGTTAGCATATTCGTAAAGTTATAATTAAATGTCAGTTTAGCGTCGGAATCGAAAATCTAGACTCACAGGAGAATGACCATAAGGTGCCCAAGGCAGCAATTGACTCTGGGAGACAAGTCGGCTGATGGACGATATAAGGATACGCAACGCAATTTTTGTGTTCCATCGTCGTTAGCATAGTCGTAACGTTATAATTAAATGTCAATTTTGCGTCGGATTCGAAAAACTAGACTCACAGGAGAACGACCATAAGGTGACCGAGGCGGCAATACCTTGGAGACAAGTCGGCTTGATTACGATGTATTGAATCTCGACGCAATTAGAGTGTTCCATCGTCATTAGGAGGCCCTGAACATACAATTAACTATCAGTTTTGCCTCTGATTTGAAAATCTAGCCTCACAGGAGAACGACCATTAGGTGCCCGAGGCAGCAATTTCCCCTTGGAGACAAGTCGGCTGCAGGACGATGTATTGACTCTCGACGCAGTTTGAGTTTTCCATCGTCATTAGAAGGCCATGAACGTTACAATTAACAATCATTTCTGCGTCGGATTCGAAAATCTTGACTCACAGGAGCCGGACCACATGGTGCCCAAGGCAGCAATATCCCCTTGTAGACAAGTCGGCTGCATGACGATGTATTGATGATCGACGCAAATTGAGTGGTCCATCGTCATTAGGAGGCCATGAACGTTACAATTAACTATCAGTTATGCGTCGGATTCGACAATCTAGACTCACAGGAGAACGACCATGAGGTGCCCGAGGCAGCAATAGACCCTGGGTGACAAGTCGGCTGGGGGCCGACGTATTGAATCTCGACGCAATTTGAGTGTTCCATCGTCATTAGGAGGCCATGAACGTTACAATTAACTATCATTTCTGCGTCGGATTCGAAAATCTAGACTCACAGGAGACGGACCACATGGTGCCCAAGGCAGCAACATCCCCTTGGAGACAAGTCGGCTGGAGGACGATGTATTGAATATCGACGCAATTTGAGTGTTCCATCGTCAATAGGAGGCGCTGAACGTTACAACTACCTATCAGTTATTCGTCGGATTCGAAAATCTAGCCTCACAGGAGAACGACCATAGGGTGCCCGAGGCAGCAAAAGACCCTTGGAGACAAGTTGGCTGGAGGCCGATGTATTGAATCTCGATGCAATTTGAGTGTTCCATCGTCATTAGGGGACGCTGAACGTTACAATTCACTATCATTTTAGCGTCGGATTCGAAAATCTACTCACAGGAGATGGACCATATGGTGCCCGAGAGAGCAATAGGCCCTTGGATACAAGTCGGCTGGAGGACGATGTATTGGATCGCGATGCAATTTGAGTGTTCCATCGTCATCAGGACGCCCTGAATGTAACAATTAACTATCAGTTTTTCGTCGGATTCGAAAATCTAGACTCACAGGAGGACGACCATAAGGTGCCCGAGGCAGCAATAGACCCTTGGAGACAAGTCGGCTGAAGGGCCATGTATTGAATCTCGACGCAATTTGAGTATTCCATCGTCATTAGGAGGCCCTGAACGTTACAATTAACCATCAGTTTCGCGTCGGAATCGAAAATCTAGACTCACAGGAGACGGA
Organism: Schistocerca americana; assembly: GCF_021461395.2. Taxonomy (NCBI): domain Eukaryota; kingdom Metazoa; phylum Arthropoda; class Insecta; order Orthoptera; family Acrididae; genus Schistocerca; species Schistocerca americana. Next base: position 773,124,432 of record NC_060123.1, read on the forward strand.
CCATATGGTGCCACAGGCAGCAATATCCCCTTGGAGACAAGTCGGCTGGATGCCGATGTATTTAGTCTCGATGTAATTTGAGTGTTCGATTGTCATTTAAAGGCTCTGAACGTTACAATTAACTATCAGTTTGGCGTCGGATACTAAAGTCTAGACTCACAGGAGAACGACCATAAGGTGCCCGAGGCAGCAACATACGCTTGGAGAAAAGTCGGCTGGAAGCCGATGTATTGAATCTCGACCCAATTTCAGTGTTCCATCGACATTAGGAGGCCCTGAATGTTACAATTAGCTATCAGTTTCGCGACGGAATCGAAAATCTAGACTCACAGGAGACGGACCATATGGTGCCAATGGCAGCAATATATCCTTGGAGGCAAGTCGGCTGGATGCCGATGTATTTAATCTCGACGTAATTTGAGTCTTCCATTGTCATTTGGAGGCCCTGAACGTTACAATTAACTATCAGTTTTGCGTCGGATTCGAAAATCTAGACTCACAGGAGACGGATTATATGGTGCCCGATTCAGCAACAACCCCTTCTAGAAAAGTCGGCTGGAGGACGATGTATTGACTCTCGACGCAATTTGAGTGTTCCATCGTCATTAGGAGGCCCTGAACGTTACAATTTACTATCATTTTAGCGTCGGATTCGAAAATCTAGACTCACAGGAGACGGACCATATGGTGCCCGAGGCAGCAATATCTCCTTGGAGACAAGTCGGCTGGCGACGATGTATTGAATCTCGACGCAATTTGAGTGTTCCATCGTCATTAGGAGGCCCTGGACGTTACAATTAACTATCTGTTTTGCGTCGGGTTCCAAAGTCTAGACCCATAGGAGAACGACCATAAGGTGCCACAGGCAGCAATAGACTCTTGGAGGCAAGTCGGCTGGAGGACAATGTATTGAATCTCGACGCATTTTGAGTGTTCCATCGTCATTAGGAGGCCCTGAACGTTACAATTAACTATCAGTTTCGCGTCGGAATCGAAAATCTAGACTCACAGGAGACGGACCATATGGTGCCACAGGCAGCAATATATCCTTGGAGACAAGTCGGCTGGATGCCGATGTATTTAATCTCGACGTAATTTGAGTGTTCCATTGTCATTTGGAGGCCCTGAACGTTACAATTAACTATCATTTTTTCGTCGGGTTCGAAAATCTAGACTCACAGGAGACGGATTATATGGTGCCCGATTCAGCAACAACCCCTTCTAGAAAAGTCGGCTGGAGGACGATGTATTGACTCTCGACGCACTTTTGAGTGTTCCATCGTCATTAGAAGGCCATGAACGTTACAATTAACTATCATTTCTGCGTCGGATTCGAAAATCTAGGCTAGAAGACGGACCACATGGTGCCCGAGGCAGCAATATCCCCTTCAAGACAAGTCGGCTGGAGGACGATGTATTGAATCTCGACGCAATTTGAGTGTTCCAAAGTCATTTGCAGGCCAATTGACTATCAGTTATGCGTCGGATTCGAAAATCTAGACTCACAGGTGACGGACCACATGGTGCCCGAGGCAGCAATATCCCCTTGTAGACATGTCGTCTGGAGGCCGATGTATTGAATCTCGACGCAATTTGAGTGTTCCATCGTCATTAGGAGGCCCTGAACGTTACAATTAACCATCAGTTTCGCGTCGGAATCGAAAATCTAGACTCACAGGAGACGGACCATATGGTGCCACAGGCAGCAATATCCCCTTGGAGACAAGTCGGCTGGATGCCGATGTATTTAGTCTCGATGTAATTTGAGTGTTCGATTGTCATTTAAAGGCTCTGAACGTTACAATTAACTATCAGTTTGGCGTCGGATACTAAAGTCTAGACTCACAGGAGAACGACCATAAGGTGCCCGAGGCAGCAACATACGCTTGGAGAAAAGTCGGCTGGAAGCCGATGTATTGAATCTCGACCCAATTTCAGTGTTCCATCGACATTAGGAGGCCCTGAATGTTACAATTAGCTATCAGTTTCGCGACGGAATCGAAAATCTAGACTCACAGGAGACGGACCATATGGTGCCAATGGCAGCAATATATCCTTGGAGGCAAGTCGGCTGGATGCCGATGTATTTTATCTCGACGTAATTTGAGTCTTCCATTGTCATTTGGAGGCCCTGAACGTTACAATTAACTATCAGTTTTGCGTCGGATTCGAAAATCTAGACTCACAGAAGACGGATTATATGGTGCCCGATTCAGCAACAACCCCTTCTAGAAAAGTCGGCTGGAGGACGATGTATTGACTCTCGACGCAATTTGAGTGTTCCATCGTCATTAGGAGGCCCTGAACGTTACAATTTACTATCATTTTAGCGTCGGATTCGAAAATCTAGACTCACAGGAGACGGACCATATGGTGCCCGAGGCAGCAATATCTCCTTGGAGACAAGTCGGCTGGCGACGATGTATTGAATCTCGACGCAATTTGAGTGTTCCATCGTCATTAGGAGGCCCTGGACGTTACAATTAACTATCTGTTTTGCGTCGGGTTCCAAAGTCTAGACCCATAGGAGAACGACCATAAGGTGCCACAGGCAGCAATAGACTCTTGGAGGCAAGTCGGCTGGAGGACAATGTATTGAATCTCGACGCATTTTGAGTGTTCCATCGTCATTAGGAGGCCCTGAACGTTACAATTAACTATCAGTTTCGCGTCGGAATCGAAAATCTAGACTCACAGGAGACGGACCATATGGTGCCACAGGCAGCAATATATCCTTGGAGACAAGTCGGCTGGATGCCGATGTATTTAATCTCGACGTAATTTGAGTGTTCCATTGTCATTTGGAGGCCCTGAACGTTACAATTAACTATCATTTTTTCGTCGGGTTCGAAAATCTAGACTCACAGGAGACGGATTATATGGTGCCCGATTCAGCAACAACCCCTTCTAGAAAAGTCGGCTGGAGGACGATGTATTGACTCTCGACGCACTTTTGAGTGTTCCATCGTCATTAGAAGGCCATGAACCTTACAATTAACTATCATTTCTGCGTCGGATTCGAAAATCTAGGCTAGAAGACGGACCACATGGTGCCCGAGGCAGCAATATCCCCTTCAAGACAAGTCGGCTGGAGGACGATGTATTGAATCTCGACGCATTTTGAGTGTTCCAAAGTCATTTGCAGGCCAATTGACTATCAGTTATGCGTCGGATTCGAAAATCTAGACTCACAGGTGACGGACCACATGGTGCCCGAGGCAGCAATATCCCCTTGTAGACATGTCGTCTGGAGGCCGATGTATTGAATCTCGACGCAATTTGAGTGTTCCATCGTCATTAGGAGGCCATGAACGTTACAATTAACTATCAGTTCTGCTTCTTATTCGAAATTCTAGACTCACAGGAGACGGACCACATGGTGCCCAAGTCAGCAATATCCCCTTGGAGACAAGTCGGCTGGAGGACGATGTATTGAATATCGGCGCAATTTGAGTGTTCCATCGTCATTAGGAGGCGCTGAACGTTACATATAACTACCAGTTATTCGTCGGATTCGAAAATCTAGCCCCACAAGGAACGACCATAAGGTGCCCGAGGCAGCAATAGACCCTTGGAGACAAGTTGGCTGGAGACCGATGTATTGAATCTCGATGCAATTTGAGTGTTCCATCGTCATTAGGGGGCGCTGAACGTTACAATTCACTAACATTTTAGCGTCGGATTCGAGAATCTACTCACAGGAGAAGGACCATATGGTGCCCGAGACAGCAATAGGCCCTTGGATACAAGTCGGCTGGAGGACGATGTATTGGATCGCGACGCAATTTGAGTGTTCCATCGTCATCAGGACGCCCTGAATGTTACAATTAACTATCAGTTTTTCGTCGGATTCGAAAATCTAGACTCACAGGAGGACGACCATTAGGTGCCCGAGGCAGCAATAGACCCTTGGAGACAAGTCGGCTGAAGGGCCATGTATTGAATCTCGACGCAATTTGAGTGTTCCATCGTCATTAGAAGGCGCTGAAAGTAACAATTAACTATGAGTTTTGCGTCGGATTCGAAAATCAAGACTCACAGGAAACGGACCATATGGTGCCCGAGGCAGCAATCTCACCTTGGAGACAAGTCGGCTGGCGGACGATGTATTGAATGTCGACGCAATTTGAGTGTTCCATCGTCATTAGGAGGCCCTGAACGTTACAATTAACTATCTGTTTTGCGTCGGGTTCCAAAGTCTAGACCCATAGGAGAACGACCATAAGGTGCCACAGGCAGCAATAGACCCTTGGAGGCAAGTCGGCTGGAGGACAATGCATTGAACCTCGACGCAATTTGAGTGTTCCATCGTCATTGGGAGGCCCTGAACGTTACAATTAACAATCAGTTTTGCCTCGGATTCAAAAACCTAGACTCACAGGTGAACGATCATTTGGTACCCGAGGCAGTAATAGACCGTTGGGAGACAAGTCGGCTGGAGGACGATGTATTTAATCGCGACTCAATTTGTGTGCCATCGTCGTTAGCGGGGTCGGAACGATAGAATTAACAGTCCGGTTTGAGTCGGATTCGAAAATCTGGACTGCCGGGAGAAAGACCACAAGGCGACCGTTTCAGCAATAGACCAATGGAGGCAAGTCGTCTGGAGGACGATGTACAGAAACGCAACGCAATTTGTGAGTTCCATCGTCGTTAACACAGTCGTAAAGTTATAATTAAATGTCAGTTTTGCGTCGGAATCGAAAATCTAGAATCACAGGAGAATGAGCATAAGGTGCCGAAGGCAGCAATAGACTCTTGGAGACAAGTCGGCTGAAGGACGATGTAAAAAATCGCAACGCAATTCCTGTTTTCCATCGTCGTTAGGATAGTCGTAACGTTATAATTAAATGTCAATTTGCGTCGGATTCGAAAAACTAGACTCACAGGAGGACAACCATAAGGTGACCGAGGCAGCAATATCCCCTTGGAGACAAGTCGGCTGGAGGACGATGCATTGAATCTCGACGCAATTTGGGTGTTCCATCGTCATTAGGAGGCGCTGAAAGTTACAATTAACCATCAGTTTTCCATCGGATACGAAAATCTAGACTCACAGGAGACGGAACATATGGTGCCCGAGGCAGCAATATCCCCTTTGTGACAAGTCGGCTGGAGGACGATGTATTGAATCTCGACGCAATTTCAGTGTTCCACCGTCATCAGGAGCCTCTCAACGTTACAATTAACCATCAGTTATGCGTCGAATTCGAAAATCTAGACTCACAGGAGAACGACCATAACGTGCCCGAGGCAGCAATAGACCCTTGGAGACAAGTCGGCTGGAGGCCGATGTATTGAATCTCGACGCAATTTGAGTGTTCTATCGTCATTAGGAGGCCCTGAACGTTACAATTAACAATCAGTTTTGCGTCGGATTCGAAATTCTAGACTCACAGGAGACGGACCACATGTTGCCCGAGACAGCATTATCCCCTTGTAGACAAGTCGGCTGCAGGACGATGTATTGACTCTCGACGCAATTTGAGTGTTCCATGGTCATTAGAAGGCCATGAACGTTTCAATTAACTATCATTTCTGCGTCGGATTCGAAAATCTAAACTCACAGGAGAACGACCATAAGGTGCCCGAGACAGCAATATCCCCTTGTAGACAAGTCGGCTGCAGGACGATGTATTGACTCTCGACGCAATTTGAGTGTTCTATCGTCATTAGCAGGCCCTGAACGTTTCAATTAACAATCAGTTTTGCGTCGGATTCGAGAATCTTGACACACAGGAGACAGACCACATGGTTCCCGAGACAGCAATATCCCCTTGTAGACAAGTCGGCTGCAGGACGATGTATTGACTCTCGACGCAATTTGAGTGTTCCATCGTCATTAGAAGGCCATGAACGATACAATTAACTATCATTTCTGCGTCGGATTCGAAAATCTAGACTAGGAGACGGACCACATGGTGCCCGAGGCAGCAATATCCCCTTGAAGACAAGTCGGCTGGAGGACGATGCATTGAATCCCGACGCAATGTGAGTGTTCCATCGTCATTAGGAGGCGCTGAACGTTACAATTCACTATCACTTTTGCGTTGGATTCGAAAATCCACTCACAGGAGAAGGACCATATAGTGAACGAGACAGCAATAGACACTTGGATAAAAGTCGGCTGGAGGACGATGTATTGAATCTTGACGCAATTTGAGTGTTCCATCGTCATCAGGACGCCCTGAATGTTACAATTAACTATCAGTTTTTCGTCGGATTCGAAAATCTAGACTCACAGGAGGACGACCAGAAAGTGCCCGAGGCAGCAATAGACCCTTGGAGACAAGTCGGCTGAAGGGCCATGTATTGAATCTTTACGCAATTTGAGTGTTACATCGTCATTAGGAGCCCCTGAACGTTACAATTAACTATCAGTTTCGCGTCGGATTCGAAAGTCTAGACTCACAGGAGAACGACCATAAGGTGCCCGAGGAAGCAATAGACGCTTGGAGACAAGTCGGCTGGAAGCCGATGTATTGAATCTCGACGCAATTTCAGTGTTCCATGGCCATTAGGAGACCCTGATCGTTACAATTAACCATCATTTTTGCGTCGCATTCGAAAGTCTAGACCCATAGGAGAACGACCATTAGGTGCCACAGGCAGCAATAGACCCTTCGAGGCAAGTCGGCTGAAGGACAAACTATTGAATCTCGACGCATTTTTGAGTGTTCCATCGTCATTAGGAGGCCCTGATCGACACAATTAGCTATCAGTTTCGCGTCGGATTGGAAAATCTAGACTCACAGGAGAAGGATCATATGGTGCCCGAGGCAACAACATCCCCTTGGAGTCAAGTCGGCTGATGGACGATGTATTGAATCTCGACGCAATTTGAGTGTTCCATCGTCACTAGGAGGTCCTTAGGGTTACAATTGACTATCAGTTTTCGTTGTATTCGACAATCTAGACTCACAGGAGAACGACCATAAGGTGCCCGAGGCAGTAATAGACACTTGTAGACAAGTTGGTTGATGGACAATGTATTGAAACGCAACGCAATTTGTGAGTTCCATCGTCATTAGCATAGTCGTAACGTTATAATTAAATGTCAGATTTGCGTCGGATTCGAAAATCTAGACTCACAGGAGAATGACCATATTGTGCCCGAGACAGCAATAAGCCCTCGGAGACAAGTCGGCTAGAGGCCGATGTATTGAATTTCGACGCAATTTGAGTGTTCCATCGCCATTACGAGGCCCTTAACGTTACAATTAACTATTAGTTTTGCGTTGGATTCAAAAACTAGACTCACAGGAGCACGACCATAAGGTGACCGAGACAGCAATAGAGCCTTGGAGACAAGTCGGCTGGAGGTCGATGTATTGAATCGCGACGCAATTTGAGTGTTCTATCGTCATAAGGAGGCCCTGAAAGTTACAATTAACTATCAGTTTTGCGTCGGATTCGAAAGGCTAGACCCATAGGGGAACGACCATAAGGTGCCACAGGCAGCAATAGACCCTTGGAGACAAGTCGGCTGGAGGCCGATGTATTGAATCTCGACGCAATTTGAGTGTACCATTGTCCTTAGGAGGCTCTGAAATTTACAATTAACTATCAGTTATGCGTCGGATTCGAAAATCTAGACTCACAGGAGAACGACCATAAGGTGCCCGAGGCAGCAATAGACTCTTGGAGACAAGTCGTCTGAAGGACGATGTATTGAATATCGACGCAATTTGAGTGTTCCATCGCCATTAGGAGGCCCTTAACGTTACAATTAACAATCAGTTTTGCGTTGGATTCAAAATGTAGACTCACATGAGCACGACCATAAAGTGCTGTAGACCCACAGGAGAACGACCATAAGGTGCCCGAGGCAGCAATAGACTCTTGGAGACAAGTCGTCTGAAGGACGATGTATTGAATATCGACGCAATTTGAGTGTTCCATCGTCATCAGGACGCCCTGAATGTTACAATTAACTATCAGTTTTTCGTCGGATTCGAAAATCTAGACTCACAGGAGGACGACCATTAGGTGCCCGAGGCAGCAATAGACCCTTGGAGACAAGTCGGCTGAAGGGCCATGTATTGAATCTCGACGCAATTTGAGTGTTCCATCGTCATTAGAAGGCGCTGAAAGTAACAATTAACTATGAGTTTTGCGTCGGATTCGAAAATCAAGACTCACAGGAAACGGACCATATGGTGCCCGAGGCAGCAATCTCACCTTGGAGACAAGTCGGCTGGCGGACGATGTATTGAATGTCGACGCAATTTGAGTGTTCCATCGTCATTAGGAGGCCCTGAACGTTACAATTAACTATCTGTTTTGCGTCGGGTTCCAAAGTCTAGACCCATAGGAGAACGACCATAAGGTGCCACAGGCAGCAATAGACCCTTGGAGGCAAGTCGGCTGGAGGACAATGCATTGAACCTCGACGCAATTTGAGTGTTCCATCGTCATTGGGAGGCCCTGAACGTTACAATTAACAATCAGTTTTGCCTCGGATTCAAAAACCTAGACTCACAGGTGAACGATCATTTGGTACCCGAGGCAGTAATAGACCGTTGGGAGACAAGTCGGCTGGAGGACGATGTATTTAATCGCGACTCAATTTGTGTGCCATCGTCGTTAGCGGGGTCGGAACGATAGAATTAACAGTCCGGTTTGAGTCGGATTCGAAAATCTGGACTGCCGGGAGAAAGACCACAAGGCGACCGTTTCAGCAATAGACCAATGGAGGCAAGTCGTCTGGAGGACGATGTACAGAAACGCAACGCAATTTGTGAGTTCCATCGTCGTTAACACAGTCGTAAAGTTATAATTAAATGTCAGTTTTGCGTCGGAATCGAAAATCTAGAATCACAGGAGAATGAGCATAAGGTGCCGAAGGCAGCAATAGACTCTTGGAGACAAGTCGGCTGAAGGACGATGTAAAAAATCGCAACGCAATTCCTGTTTTCCATCGTCGTTAGGATAGTCGTAACGTTATAATTAAATGTCAATTTGCGTCGGATTCGAAAAACTAGACTCACAGGAGGACAACCATAAGGTGACCGAGGCAGCAATATCCCCTTGGAGACAAGTCGGCTGGAGGACGATGCATTGAATCTCGACGCAATTTGGGTGTTCCATCGTCATTAGGAGGCGCTGAAAGTTACAATTAACCATCAGTTTTCCATCGGATACGAAAATCTAGACTCACAGGAGACGGAACATATGGTGCCCGAGGCAGCAATATCCCCTTTGTGACAAGTCGGCTGGAGGACGATGTATTGAATCTCGACGCAATTTCAGTGTTCCACCGTCATCAGGAGCCTCTCAACGTTACAATTAACCATCAGTTATGCGTCGAATTCGAAAATCTAGACTCACAGGAGAACGACCATAACGTGCCCGAGGCAGCAATAGACCCTTGGAGACAAGTCGGCTGGAGGCCGATGTATTGAATCTCGACGCAATTTGAGTGTTCTATCGTCATTAGGAGGCCCTGAACGTTACAATTAACAATCAGTTTTGCGTCGGATTCGAAATTCTAGACTCACAGGAGACGGACCACATGTTGCCCGAGACAGCATTATCCCCTTGTAGACAAGTCGGCTGCAGGACGATGTATTGACTCTCGACGCAATTTGAGTGTTCCATGGTCATTAGAAGGCCATGAACGTTTCAATTAACTATCATTTCTGCGTCGGATTCGAAAATCTAAACTCACAGGAGAACGACCATAAGGTGCCCGAGACAGCAATATCCCCTTGTAGACAAGTCGGCTGCAGGACGATGTATTGACTCTCGACGCAATTTGAGTGTTCTATCGTCATTAGCAGGCCCTGAACGTTTCAATTAACAATCAGTTTTGCGTCGGATTCGAGAATCTTGACACACAGGAGACAGACCACATGGTTCCCGAGACAGCAATATCCCCTTGTAGACAAGTCGGCTGCAGGACGATGTATTGACTCTCGACGCAATTTGAGTGTTCCATCGTCATTAGAAGGCCATGAACGATACAATTAACTATCATTTCTGCGTCGGATTCGAAAATCTAGACTAGGAGACGGACCACATGGTGCCCGAGGCAGCAATATCCCCTTGAAGACAAGTCGGCTGGAGGACGATGCATTGAATCCCGACGCAATGTGAGTGTTCCATCGTCATTAGGAGGCGCTGAACGTTACAATTCACTATCACTTTTGCGTTGGATTCGAAAATCCACTCACAGGAGAAGGACCATATAGTGAACGAGACAGCAATAGACACTTGGATAAAAGTCGGCTGGAGGACGATGTATTGAATCTTGACGCAATTTGAGTGTTCCATCGTCATCAGGACGCCCTGAATGTTACAATTAACTATCAGTTTTTCGTCGGATTCGAAAATCTAGACTCACAGGAGGACGACCAGAAAGTGCCCGAGGCAGCAATAGACCCTTGGAGACAAGTCGGCTGAAGGGCCATGTATTGAATCTTTACGCAATTTGAGTGTTACATCGTCATTAGGAGCCCCTGAACGTTACAATTAACTATCAGTTTCGCGTCGGATTCGAAAGTCTAGACTCACAGGAGAACGACCATAAGGTGCCCGAGGAAGCAATAGACGCTTGGAGACAAGTCGGCTGGAAGCCGATGTATTGAATCTCGACGCAATTTCAGTGTTCCATGGCCATTAGGAGACCCTGATCGTTACAATTAACCATCATTTTTGCGTCGCATTCGAAAGTCTAGACCCATAGGAGAACGACCATTAGGTGCCACAGGCAGCAATAGACCCTTCGAGGCAAGTCGGCTGAAGGACAAACTATTGAATCTCGACGCATTTTTGAGTGTTCCATCGTCATTAGGAGGCCCTGATCGACACAATTAGCTATCAGTTTCGCGTCGGATTGGAAAATCTAGACTCACAGGAGAAGGATCATATGGTGCCCGAGGCAACAACATCCCCTTGGAGTCAAGTCGGCTGATGGACGATGTATTGAATCTCGACGCAATTTGAGTGTTCCATCGTCACTAGGAGGTCCTTAGGGTTACAATTGACTATCAGTTTTCGTTGTATTCGACAATCTAGACTCACAGGAGAACGACCATAAGGTGCCCGAGGCAGTAATAGACACTTGTAGACAAGTTGGTTGATGGACAATGTATTGAAACGCAACGCAATTTGTGAGTTCCATCGTCATTAGCATAGTCGTAACGTTATAATTAAATGTCAGATTTGCGTCGGATTCGAAAATCTAGACTCACAGGAGAATGACCATATTGTGCCCGAGACAGCAATAAGCCCTCGGAGACAAGTCGGCTAGAGGCCGATGTATTGAATTTCGACGCAATTTGAGTGTTCCATCGCCATTACGAGGCCCTTAACGTTACAATTAACTATTAGTTTTGCGTTGGATTCAAAAACTAGACTCACAGGAGCACGACCATAAGGTGACCGAGACAGCAATAGAGCCTTGGAGACAAGTCGGCTGGAGGTCGATGTATTGAATCGCGACGCAATTTGAGTGTTCTATCGTCATAAGGAGGCCCTGAAAGTTACAATTAACTATCAGTTTTGCGTCGGATTCGAAAGGCTAGACCCATAGGGGAACGACCATAAGGTGCCACAGGCAGCAATAGACCCTTGGAGACAAGTCGGCTGGAGGCCGATGTATTGAATCTCGACGCAATTTGAGTGTACCATTGTCCTTAGGAGGCTCTGAAATTTACAATTAACTATCAGTTATGCGTCGGATTCGAAAATCTAGACTCACAGGAGAACGACCATAAGGTGCCCGAGGCAGCAATAGACTCTTGGAGACAAGTCGTCTGAAGGACGATGTATTGAATATCGACGCAATTTGAGTGTTCCATCGCCATTAGGAGGCCCTTAACGTTACAATTAACAATCAGTTTTGCGTTGGATTCAAAATGTAGACTCACATGAGCACGACCATAAAGTGCTGTAGACCCACAGGAGCACGACCATAAAGTGCCAGAGGCAGCAATATCGCCTTGGAGACAAGTTGGCTGGAGGTCGATGTATTGAATCGCGACGCAATTTGAGTGTTCCATAGTCATAAGGAGGCCCTGAAAGTTACAATTAACTATCTGTTTTGCGTCGGATACGAAAGTCTAGACTCACAGGAGAACGACCATAAGTTGCCCCGAGGCAGCAATATCGACATGGAGACAAGTCGGCTTTAGGGCGATTTATTGAATCTCGACGCAATTTGAGAGTTCCGTCGTCATTAGGAGGCCCTTAACGTTTCAATTAACTATTATTTTTGCGTCGGATTCGAAAATCTATACTCGCAGGAGCACAACCATAAAGTGCCAGAGGCAGCAATATCCCCTTGGAGACAAGTCGGCGGGAGGACGATGTATTGAATCGCGACGCAATTTGAGTGTTCCATAGTCACAAGGAGGCGCTGAAAGTTACAATTAACTATCAGTTTTGCGTCGGATTCGAATGTCTAGACTCACAGGAGAGAGACCAAAAGTTGCCCCGAGGCAGCAATATCCCCATGGAGACAAGTCGGCTGGAGGACGATGTATTGAATCTCGACGCAATTTGAGTGTTCCATCGTCATTAGGAAGCCCTGAACGTTACAATTAACAATCAGTTTTGCGTCGGATTCGAAAATCTGGACTCACAGGAGAACGACCATAAGGTGCCCGAGGCAGCTATAGACCCTTGGAGACTAGTCGGCTGGAGGCCGATGTATTAAATCTCGACGCAATTTGAGTGTTCCGTCGTCATTAGGAGGCCCTGAACGTTACAATTAACAATCAGTTTTGCGTCGGATACGAAAAGCTAGACTCACAGGAGACGGACCATATGGTGCCCGAGGCAGCAATATCCCCTTGGAGACAAGTCGGCCGGAGCACGATGTATTGTATCTCGACGCAATTTGAGTGTTCCACCGTCATTAGCAGGCCCTGAACGTTACAATTCACTATCATTTTAGCGTCGGATTCGAAAATCCACTCACTGGAGACGGACCATATGGTGCCTGAGACAGCAAGAGGCCCTTGGATACAAGTCGGCTGAAGGACGATGTATTGGATCGCGACGTAATTTGAGTTTTCCATCGTCATCAGGACGCCCTGAATGTCACAATTAACTATCAGTTTTGCGTCGTATTCGAAAATCAAGACTCAAAGGAGAACGACCATAAGGTGCCCGAGGCAGCAGTAGACTCCTGGAGACAAGTCGGCCGAAGGACGATGTATTGAAGCTCGACGCAATTTGAGTGTTCCATCGTCATTAGGAGGCCATGAACGTTGCAATTAACTATCAGTTTCGCGTCGGATTCGAAAATCTAGACTCACAGGAGACGGACCATATGGTGCCCGAGGCAGCAAGATCCCATTAGAGACAAGTCGGCTGGAGGACGATGTGTTGAATCTCGACGCAATTTGATTGCTCCATCGTCATTAGGAGGCTCTGAACGTTACAATTAACTATCATTTTTGCGTCGGATTCGAAAGTCTAGACCCATAGGAGAACGACCATAAGGTGCCACCGCAGCAATAGACCCTTGGAGGCAAGTCGGCTGAAGGACAATGTATTGGATCTCGACGCAGTTTGATTGTTCCATCGGCATTAGAAGGCCCTGAACGTTACAATTAACTATCAGTTTTGCGTCGGATTCGAAAATCTAGCCTCACAGGAGAGCGACCATAAGGTGCTCGAGGCAGCAATAGACTCTTTGAGACAAGTCGGCTGAAGGACGATGTATTGAAACGCAACGCAATTTGTGAGTTCCATCGTCGTGAGCATAGTCGTAACGTTATAATTATATGTCAGTTTTGCGTCGGATTCGAAAATCTAGACTCACAGGAGGACGACCATTAGGTGACCGAGGCAGCAATAGAGACTTGGAGACAAGTCGGCTGGAGGACGATGTATTGAATCGCGACGCAATTTGAGTGTTCCATAGTCATAAGGAGGCCCTGAAAGTTACAATTAACTATCTGTTTTGCGTCGGAGTCGAAAGTCTAGACTCACACGAGAACGAACATAAGTTGCCGCAAGGCAGCAATTTCCCCATGGAGACAAGTCGGCTGCAGGACGATGTATTGAATCTCGACGCAATTTGAGTGTTCCATCGTCATTAGGAAGCCCTGAACGTTACAATTGACTATCAGTGTTGCGTCGCATTCGAAAAGCTAGACTCACAGGAGAACGATCATAAGGTGCAAAAGGCAGCAATAGACCCTTGGAGACAAGTCGGCTGGAGGACGATGTATTGAATCTCGACGCAATTTGAGTGTTCCAACGTCCTTAGGAGGCGCTGAAAGTTACAATTAACAATCAGTTTTGCGTCGGATTCGAAAATCTATTCAGAGGAGAAGCACAATATGGTGCCCGAGACAGCAATATCCCCTTGGATACAAGTCGGCTGGAGGACGATGCATTGAATCTCGACGCAATTTGAGTGTTCCATCGTCATTAGGAGGCGCTGAACGTTACAATTAACTATCATTTTTGCGTCGGATTCGAAAATCTAGACTCACTGGAGACGGAACATAAGGTACCCGAGGCAGCAATATCCCCTTGGAGACCAGTCCGCTGGAGGACGAAGTGTTGAATGGCGATGCAATTTTAGTGTTCTTTCGTCATTGGGAGGCCCTGAACGTTACAATTAACTATCAGTTTTGCGTGGATAAGAAAATGTAGAATCTCAGGAGACGGGCCATATGGTGCTCGCGGCAGCAATATCCCCATGGAGACAAGTCGGCTGGAGGACAACGTATTGAATCTCGACGCGATTTGAGTGTTCCATCTTCATTAGGAGGCCCTGAACGTTACAATTAACTATAAGTTTTGCGTCGGATTCGAAAATCTTGACTCACAGGAGAACGACCATAAGGTGCCCGAGGCAGCAATAGACCCTTGGAGACAAGTCGGCTGGAGGACGATGTATTGGATCGCAACGCAATTTGAGTGTCCCATCGACATTAGGACGCCCTGAACGTTACAATTAACTATCAGTTTTGCGTCGGATTCGAAAATCTTGACTCACAGGAGAACGACCATAAGGTGCCCGAGGCAGCAATAGACCCTTGGAGACAATTCGGCTGGAGGCCGATGTATTGAATCTCGACGCAATTTGAGTGTTCCATCGTCATTAGGAGGTCCTGAACGTTACAATTAACTATAAGTTTTGCGTCGGATTCGAAAATCTTGACTCACAGGAGAACGATCATAAGGTGCAAGAGGCATCTTTAGGAGGCCCTGAATGGTACAATTAACTATCAGTTTTTCGTCGGATTCGAAAATCTAGACTCACCGGAGACGGACCATAAGGTGCCCGAGGCAGCAATATCCCCTTGGAGACCAGTCCGCTGGAGGACGATGCATTGAATCGCGACGCAATTTGAGTGCTCCATCGTCAGTAGGAGGCCCTTAACGTATTAATTAACTATAAGTTATGCGTTGGATTCGAAAATGTAGAATCACAGGAGACGGACCATATGCTGCCCGAGGCAGCAATAGACCCTTGGAGACAAGTCGGCTGGAGGCCGATGTATTGAATCTCAATGCAATTTCAGTGATCCATCGTCATTAAGAGGTCTTGAACGTTACAATTAACTACCATTTTAGCGTCGGATTCGAGAATCTATTCACAGGGGAACGATCGTAAGGTGACCGAGGCATCAAAAGACCCTTGGAGACAAGTCGGCTGGAGGATGATGTATTGGATCGCGACGCAATTTGAGTGTCCCATCGCCATTAGGAGGCCCTGAACGTTAAAATTAACAATCAGTTTTGCGTCGGATTCGAAAATCTAGACTCACAGGAGAACGACCATAAGGTGCCCGAGGCAGCTATAGACCCTTGGAGACAAGTCGGCTGGAGGCCTATGTATTGACTCTCGACGCAATTTGAGTGTTCCATCGTCATTAATAGGCGCTGAAAGTTACAATTAACTATTAGTTATGCGACGGATTCGAAAAGCTGGACTCACTGGAGACGGACCATAAGGTGCCCGAGGCAGCAATTACCCCTTGGAGACCAGTCCGCTGGAGGACGAAGTATTGAATCGCGACGCAATTTGAGTGTTCCTTCGTCGTTAGGAGCCCCTGAACGTTACAATTAACTATCAGATTTGCGTGGATTCGAAAATGTAGAATCACAGGAGACGGACCATATGGTGCCCGTGGCAGCAATATCCCCATGGAGACAAGTCGGCTGGAGGACGACGTATTGAGTCTCGACGCAATTTGAGTGTTCCATCGTCATTAGGAGGCCCTGAACGTTACAATTAACTATCAGTTTGGCGTCGGATTCGAAAATTAGACTCACAGGAGAACGACCACAAGGTACCCGAGGAAGAAATAGACCCTTGGAGACAAGTCGGCAGAAGGACGATGTATTGAATCTTGACGCAATTTGAGTGTTCCATCGTCATTAGGAGGCCCTGAACGTTACAATTAACTATCATTTTAGCGTAGGATTCGAAAATCTATTCACAAGAGAACGATCATAAGGTGCTCGAGGCATCAATAGACCCTTGGAGACAAGTCGGCTGGAGGACGATGTATTGGATCGCGACGCAATTTGAGTGACCCATCGTCATTAGGAGGCCCTGAACGTTACAATTAACTATCAGTTTTGCGTCGGATTCGAAAATCTAGACTCACAGGAGACGGTGCATATGGTGCCCGTGGCAGCTATATCCCCTTGGAGACAAGTTGCTGGAGGACGATTCATTGAATCTCGACGCAATTTGAGTATTCCATCGTCATTAGGAGGCGCTGATCGTTACAATTAACTATCATTTTTGCGTCGGATTCGAAAATCTAGACTCACAGGAGACGGACCACATGGTGCCCGAGGCAGCAATACACTCATGGACACATGTCGGCTTTAGGTCGATGTATTGAATCGCGATTAAATTTCAGTGTTCCATCGTCATTAGGAGGTCCTGAACGTTACAATTAACTCTCATTTTATCGTCGGATTCGAAAATCTATTCACAGGAGAGCGAACATAAGGTGCCCGAGGCATCAATAGACCCTTGGAGACAAGTCGGCTGGAGGACGATGTATTGGTTCGCGACGCAATTTGAGTGTCCCATCGTTATTAAGAGGCCCTGAACGTTAAAATTAACAATCAATTTTGCGTCAGATTCGAAAATCCAGACTCACAGGAGAACGACCATAAGGTTCCCGAGGCAGCAACAGACCCTTGGAGACAAGTCGGCTGGAGGCCACTGTATTGACTGTCGACGCAATTTGAGTGTTCCATCGTCATTAGGAGGCCCTGAACGTTACAGTTAACAATCAGTATTGCATCGGATTCGAAAATCTAGACTCAAAGGAGAACGACCATAAGGTGCCCGAGGCAGCAATAGACCCTTGGAGACAAGTCGGCTGGAGGCCGATGTATTAAATCTCGACGCAATTTCAGTGTTCCATCGTCATTAGGAGGCCCTGAACGTTACAATTAACTATCAGTTTTGCGTCGGATTCGAAAATCTAGACTCACAGGAGAACGACCATAAGGTGCCCGAGGCAGCAATAGACGCTTGGAGACAAGTCGGCTGGAGGCCGATGTATTGAATCTCGGCGCAATTTGAGTGTTCCATCGTCATTAGGAGGCGCTGAACTTTACAATTAACTATCATTTTCGCGTCGGATTCGAAAATCTATTCACAGGAGAAGGTCCATATGGTGCCCGAGACAGTAATATCCCCTTGGATACAAGTCGGCTGGAGGACGATTTATTGAATCTCGACGCAATTTGAGTGTTCCATCGTCATCAGGAGGCGCTGAACGTTACAGTTAACTATCAGTTTTGCGCTGCTCGAAAATCTAGACTCACTAGAGACGGACCATAAGGTGCCCGAGGCAGCAATATCCCCTTGGAGACCAGTCCGCTGGAGGACGATGTATTGAATATCGACGCAATTTCAGTGTTCCATTGTCATTAGGAGGCCCTGAACGTTACAATTAACAATCAGTTTCGCGTCGGATTCGAAAATCTAGACTCACAGGAGACGGTGTATATGGTGCCCGTGGCAGCTATATCCCCTTGGAGACAAGTTGCTGGAGGACGATTCATTGAATCTCGACGCAATTTGAGTATTCCATCGTCATTAGGAGGCGCTGATCGTTACAATTAACTATCATTTTTGCGTCGGATTCGAAAATTAAGACTCACAGGAGACGGACCATATGGTGCCCGAGGCAGCAATAAATCCATGGACACATTTCGGCTTTAGGCCGATGTATTGAATCTCGATGCATTTTCAGTGTTCCATCGTCATTAGGAGGCCCCGAACGTTACAATTAACTATCAGTATCGCGTCGGATTCGAAAATCTAGACCCACAGGAGTCGGACCATTTGGTGCCTGAGGCAGCAATATCACCTTGGAGACAAGTCGGTTGGAGCACGATGTATTGAATCTCGACGCAATTTGAGTGTTCCATCGTCATTAGGAGGCGCTGAAATTTACAATTAACTATCAGTTTTGCGTCGGATTCGAATGTCAAGACTCAAAGGAGAACGACCATAAGGTGCCCGAGGCAGCAGTAGACTCCTGGAGACAAGTCGGCTGAAGGACGATGTATTGAATCTCGACGCAATTTGAGTGTTCCATCGTCATTAGGAGGCCCTGAACGTTGCAATTAACTATCAGTTTCGCGTCGGATTCGAAAATCTAGACTCACAGGAGCCGGACCATATGGTGCCCGAGGCAGCAATATGCCATCAGAGACAAGTCGGCTGGAGGACGATGTGTTGAAACTCGACGCAATTTGATTGCTCCATCGTCATTAGGAGGCTCTGAACGTTACAATTAACTATCATTTTTGCGTCGGATTCGAAAGTCTAGACCCATAGGACAACGACCATAAGGTGCCACAGGCAGCAATAGACCCTCGGAGGCAAGTCGGCTGAAGGACAATGTATTGAATCACGACGCAGTTTGAGTGTTCCATCGTCATTAGAAGGCCCTGAACGTTACAATTAACTATCAATTTTGCGTCGGATTCGAAAATCTAGACTCACAGGAGAGCGACCATAAGGTGCTCGAGGCAGCAATAGACTCTTGGAGACAAGTCGGCTGAAGGACGATGTATTGAAACTCAACGCAATTTGTGAGTTCCATCGTCGTTAGCATAGTCGTAACGTTATAATTAAATGTCAGTTTTGCGTCGGATTCGAAAATCTAGACTCACTGGAGGACGACCATTAGGTGACCGAGGCAGCAATAGAGACTTGGAGACAAGTCGGCTGGAGGACGATGCATTGAATCGCGACGCAATTTGAGTGTTCCATAGTCATAAGGAGGCCCTGAATGTTACAATTAACTATCTGTTTTGCAACGGAGTCGAAAGTCTAGACTCACACGAGAACGAACATAAGTTGCCCCAAGGCAGCAATTTCCCAATGGAGACAAGTCGGCTGGAGGACGATGTATTGAATCTCGACGCAATTTGAGTGTTCCATCGTCATTAGGAAGCCCTGAACGTTACAATTAACTATCAGTTTTGCGTCGCATTCGAAAAGCTAGACTCACAGGAGAACGATCATAAGGTGCAAAAGGCAGCAATAGACCCTTGGAGACAAGTCGGCTGGAGGACGATGTATTGAATCCCGACGCAATTTTAGTGTTCCATCGTCATTAGGAGGGCCTGAACGTTACAATTAACTATCAGTTTTGCGTCGGATTCATAAATCAAGACTCACAGGAGAACGACCATAAGGTGGCAGAGGCAGCAGTATCCCCTTGGAGGAAAATCGGCTGGAGGACGAGGTATTGAATCTCGTCGCAATTTGAGTGTTCCATCGTCATTAGGAGGCACTGAACGTTACAATTAACTATCTGTTTTGCGTCGGATTCGAAAGTCTAGACCCATAGGGGAACAACCATAAGGAGCCACAGGCAGCAATTGACCCTTGGAGACAAGTCGGCTGGAGACCGATGTATTGAATCTCGACGCAATTTGAGTGTTCCAACGTCCTTAGGAGGCGCTGAAAGTTACAATTAACAATCAGTTTTGCGTCGGATTCGAAAATCTATTCACAGGAGAAGCACAATATGGTGCCCGAGACAGCAATATCCCCTTGGATACAAGTCGGCTGGAGGACGATGCATTGAATCTCGACGGAATTTGAGTGTTCCATCGTCATTAGAAAGCGCTGAACGTTACAATTAACTATCATTTTTGCGTCGGATTCGAAAATCTAGACTCACTGGAGACGGAACATAAGGTGCCCGAGGCAGCAATATCCCCTTGGAGACCAGTCCGCTGGGGACGAAGTGTTGAATGGCGATGCAATTTTAGTGTTCTTTCGTCATTAGGAGGCCCTGAACGTTACAATTAACTATCAGTTTTGCGTGGATAAGAAAATGTAGAATCTCAGGAGAAGGGCCATATGGTGCTCGCGGCAGCAATATCCCCATGGAGACAAGTCGGCTGGAGGACAACGTATTGAATCTCGACGCAATTTGAGTGTTCCATCTTCATTAGGAGGCCCTGAACGTTACAATTATCTATCATTTTAGCGTCGGATTCGAAAATCTTTTCACAAGAGAACGATCATAAGGTGCCCGCGGCATCAATAGACCCTTGGAGACAAGTCGGCTGGAGGACAATGTATAGGATCGCGACGCAATTTGAGTGTCCCATCGACATTAGGACGCCGTGAACGTTACAATTAACTATCAGTTTTGCGTCGGATTCGAAAATCTTGACTCACAGGAGAACGACCATAAGGTGCCCGAGGCAGCAATAGACCCTTGGAGACAAGTCGGCTGGAGGCCGATGTATTGAATCTCGACGCAATTTGAGTGTTCCATCGTCATTAGGAGGTCCTGAACGTTACAATTAACTATAAGTTTTGCGTCGGATTCGAAAATCTTGACTCACAGGAGAACGATCATAAGGTGCAAGAGGCATCTTTAGGAGGCCCTGAATGGTACAATTAACTATCAGTTTGTCGTCGGATTCGAAAATCTAGACTCACCGGAGACGGACCATAAGGTGCCTGAGGCAGCAATATCCCCTTGGAGACCAGTCCGCTGGAGGACGATGCATTGAATCGCGACGCAATTTGAGTGCTCCATCGTCATTAGGAGGCCCTGAACGTATTAATTAACTATAAGTTTTGCGTTGGATTCGAAAATGTAGAATCACAGGAGACGGACCATATGGTGCCCGAGGCAGCAATAGACCCTTGGAGACAAGTCGGCTGGAGGCCGATGTATTGAATCTCGATGCAATTTCAGTGATCCATCGTCATTAAGAGGTCTTGAACGTTACAATTAACTACCATTTTAGCGTCGGATTCGAAAATCTATTCACAGGGGAACGATCATAAGGTGACCGAGGCATCAAAAGATGCTTGGAGACAAGTCGGCTGGAGGACGATGTATTGGTTCGCGACGCAATTTGTGTGTTCCATCGTCATTAGGAGGCCCTGAACGTTACAGTTAACAATCAGTATTGCATCGGATTCGAAAATCTAGACTCAAAGGAGAACGACCATAAGGTGCCCGAGGCAGCAACAGACCCTTGGAGACAAGTCGGATGGAGGCCGATGTATTGACTCTCGACGCAATTTGAGTGTTCCATCGTCATTAGGAGGCGCTGAAAGTTACAATTAACTATTACTGATGCGACGGATTCGAAAATCTAGACTCACTGGAGACGGACCATAAGGTGCCCGAGGCAGCAATATTCCCTTGGAGACCAGTCCGCTGGAGGACGAAGTATTGAATCGCGATGCAATTTGAGTGTTCCTTCGTCGTTAGGAGCCCCTGAACGTTACAATTAACTATCAGATTTGCGTGGATTCGAAAATGTAGAATCACAGGAGACGGACCATATGGTGCCCGTGGCAGCAATATCCCCATGGAGACAAGTCGGCTGGAGGACGACGTATTGAGTCTCGACGCAATTTGAGTGTTCCATCGTCATTAGGAGGCCCTGAACGTTACAATTAACTATCAGTTTGGCGTTGGATTCGAAAATTAGACTCACAGGAGAACGACCATAAGGTACCCGAGGAAGAAATAGACCCTTGGAGACAAGTCGGCAGAAGGACGATGAATTGAATCTTGACGCAATTTGAGTGTTCCATCGTCATTAGGAGGCCCTGAACGTTACAATTAACTATCATTTTAGCGTAGGATTCGAAAATCTATTCACAAGAGAACGATCATAAGGTGCCCGAGGCATCAATAGACCCACGGACACATGTCGGCTTTAGGTCGATGTATTGAATCGGGTTCCAATGTCAGTGTTCCATCGTCATTAGGAGGTCCTGAACGTTACAATTAACTCTCATTTTATCGTCGGATTCGAAAATCTATTCACAGGAGAGCGAACATAAGGTGCCCGAGGCATCAATAGACCCTTGGAGACAAGTCGGCTGGAGGACGATGTATTGGTTCGCGACGCAATTTGAGTGTTCCATCGTCATTAGGAGGCCCTGAACGTTACAGTTAACAATCAGTATTGCATCGGATTCGAAAATCTAGACTCAAAGGAGAACGACCACAAGGTGCCCGAGGCAGCAACAGACCCTTGGAGACAAGTCGGCTGGAGGCCGATGTATTGAATCTCGACGCAGTTTCAGTGTTCCATCGTCATTAGGAGGCCCTGAACGTTACAATTAACTATCAGTTTTGCGTCGGATTCGAAAATCTAGACTCACAGGAAGACGACCATAAGGTGCCCGAGGCAGCAATAGACCCTTGGAGACAAGTCGGCTGGAGGCCGATGTATTGAATCTCGGCGCAATTTGAGTGTTTCATCGTCATTAGGAGGCGCTGAACTTTACAATTAACTATCATTTTCGCGTCGGATTCGAAAATCTATTCACAGGAGAATGTCCATATGGTGCCCGAGACAGTAATATCCCCTTGGATACAAGTCGGCTGGAGTACGATTTATTGAATCTCGACGCAATTTGAGTGTTCCATCGTCATCAGGAGGCCCTGAACGTTACAATTAACTATCAGTTTTGCGCTGCTCGAAAATCTAGACTCACTAGAGACGGACCATAAGGTGCCCGAGGCAGCAATATCCCCTTGGAGACCAGTCCGCTGGAGGACGATGTATTGAATATCGACGCAATTTCAGTGTTCCATCGTCATTAGGTGGCCCTGAACGTTACAATTAACAATCAGTTTCGCGTCGGATTCGAAAATCTAGACTCACAGGAGACGGTGCATATGGTGCCCGTGGCAGCTATATCCCCTTGGAGACAAGTTGCTGGAGGACGATTCATTGAATCTCGACGCAATTTGAGTATTCCATCGTCATTAGGAGGCGCTGATCGTTACAATTAACTATCATTTTTGCGTCGGATTCGAAAATTAAGACTCACAGGAGACGGACCATATGGTGCCCGAGGCAGCAATAGACCCATGGAAACATGTCGGCTTTAGGCCGATGTATTGAATCTCGATGCAATTTCAGTGTTCCATCGTCATTAGGAGGTCCTGAACGGTACAATTAATTATCATTTTATCGTCGGATTCGGAAATCTATTCACAGGAGAACGATCATAAGGTGCCCGAGGCATCAATAGACCCTTGGAGACAAGTCGGCTGGAGGACGATGTATTGGATCGCGACGCAATTTGAGTGTCCCATCGTTATTAGGAGGCCCTGAACGTGAAAATTAACAATCAGTTTTGCGTCGGATTCTAAAATCCAGACTCACAGGAGAACGACCATAATGTGCCCGAGGCAGCAATAGACCCTTGGAGACAAGTCGGCTGGAGGCCGATTTATTGAATCTTGACGCAATTTCAGTGTTCCATCGTCATTAGGAGGCCCTGAACGCTACAATTAACTATCATTTTTGCGTCGGATTCGAAAATCTAGACTCACAGGAGACGGACTATATGGTGCCCGAGGCAGCAACAACCCCTTCTAGAGAAGTCGGCTGGAGGGCGATGTATTGACTCTCGACGCAATTTGAGTGTTCCATCGTCATTAGGAGGCCCTGAACGTTACAATTAACTATCATTTTAGCGTCGGATTCGAAAATCTACTAACAGGAGAAGGACCATATGGTGCCCGAGACAGCAATATCCCCTTGGAGACAAGTCGGCTGGAGCACGATGTATTGAATCTCGACGCAATTTGAGTGTTCCATCGTCATTAGGAGGCGCTGAAATTTACAATTAACTATCAGTTATGCGTCGGATTCGAAAATCTAGACTCACAGGAGAACGTCTATAAGGTGCCCGAGGCTGCAATAGACCCTTGGAGGCAAGTCGGCTGAAGGACGATGTATTGAATTTCGACGCAATTTGAGTGTCCCATCGTCATTAGGAGGCCCTGAACGTTACAATTAACTATCAGTTTCGCGTCGGATTCGAAAATCTGGAATCATAGGAGTCGGACCGTATGGTGCCCGAGGCAGCTATATCCCCTTGGAGAAATATCGGCTGGTGGCCACTGTATTGACTGTCAACGCAAATTGAGTGTTCCATCGTCATTAGGAGGCCCTGAACGTTACAGTTAACAATCATTTTTGCATCGGATTCGAAAATCTAGACTCACAGGAGAACCACCATAAGGTGCCCGAGGCAGCAATAGACTCATGGAGACAAGTCGGCTGAAGGACGATGTTTTGAATCTCGACACAATTTCCGTGTTCCATCGTCATTAGGAGGCCCTAAACGTCACAATTAACTATTAGTATCGCGTCGGATTCGAAAATCTAGACTCGCAGGGGACGGACCATCTGGTGCCTGGGGCAGCAATATCACCTTGGAGACAAGTCGGTTGACGCACGATGTATTGAATCTTGACGCAATTTGAGTGTTCCATCGTCATTAGGAGGCGCTGAAATTTACAAGTAACTATCAGTTATGCGTCGGATTCGAAAATCTAGACTCACAGGAGAACGACCATAAGGTTCCCGAGGCAGCAATAGACCCTTGGAGACTACTCGGCTGGAGACCGATGTATTGAATCTCGACGCAATTTGAGTGTTGCATCGTCATTAGGAGGCGCTGAACGTTACAACTAACTATCAGTTTTGCGTCAGATTCGTAAATCTAGACTCACTAGAGACGGACACAAAGGTGCCCGAGGCAGCAATAACCCCTTGGAGACCAGTCCCTGGAGGACGAAGTATTGAATCACGATGCAATTTGAGTGTTCCTTCGTCATTAGGAGGCCCTGAACGTTACAATTAACTATCAGTTTTGCGTGGATTCGAAAATGTGGAATCACAGGAGACGGACCATATGGTGTCCGAGGCAGCAATAGACCCTTGGAGACAAGTTGCTGGAGCACGATTCATTGAATCTCGACGCAATTTGAGTGTTCCATCGTCATTAGGAGGTCCTGAACGCTTTAATTAACTTTAAGTTTTGCGTCGGATTCGAAAATGTAGACTCACAGGAGAACGACCATAAGGTGCTCGAGGCAGCAATATCCCCATGGAGACAAGTTGGCTGGAGGACGATATATTGAATCTCGACGCAATTTGAGTGTACCATCGTTATTAGGAAGCCCTGAGCGTTACAATTAACAATCAGTTTTGCGTCGCATACGAAAATCTAGACTCACAGGAGAACGATCATAAGGTGCAAGAGGCAGCAATATCCGCTTGGAGACCAGTCCGCTGGAGGACGATGTATTGAATCGCGACGCAATTTGAGTATTCCATCGTCATTAGGAGGCGCTGAACGTTACAATTAACCATCATTTTTGCGTCGGATTCGAAAATCTAGACTCACAGGAGACGGACCATATGGTGCCCGAGGAAGCAATATCCCCCTGGAGACATGTCGGCTTTAGGCCGATGTATTGAATCTCGACGCAATTTGAGTGTTCCATCGTCATTAGGAAGCCGTGAGCGATACAATTAACAATCAGTTTTGCGTCGCATTCAAAAATCTAGACTCACTGGAGACGGACCATAAGGTGCCCGAGGCAGCAATTGCCCCTTGGAGACCAGTCCGCTGGAGGACGAAGTATTGAATCGCGATGCAATTTGAGTGTTCCTTCGTCGTTAGGAGGCCCTGAACGTTACAATTAACTATCAGTTTGGCGTCGGATTTGAAAATTAGACTCACAGGGGAGCGACCATACGGTACCCGAGGCAGAAATGGACTCTTGGAGACAAGTCGGCAGAAGGACGATGTATTGAATCTCGACGCAATTTGAGTGTTCCATCGTCAATAGGAGGCCCTGGACGTTACAATTAAGTATCATTTTAGCGTCGGATTCGAAAATCTAGACTCACAGGAGAACGACCATAAGGTGCCCGAGGCAGCAATAGACCCTTGGAGACAAGTCGGCTGGAGGCCGATGTATTGAACCTCGACGCAATTTCAGTGTTTCATTGTCATTAGGAGGCCCTGAACGTTACAATTAACTATCAGTTTTCCGTCGGATTCGAAAATCTAGACTCACAGTAGAACGACCATAAGGTGCCAAAGGCAGCAATAGACCCTTGGGGACAAGTCGGCTGAAGGACGATGTAATGAATCTCGACACAATTTGAGTGTTCCATCGTCATTAGGAGGCCCTGAACGTTACAATTAACTATCAGGATCGCGTCGGATTCGAAAATCTAGACTCCCAGGAGAACGACCACATGGTGCCCGAGGCAGCAATATCCCCATGGAGAAAAGTCGACTGGAGGCCGATGTATTGAATCTCCACGCAATTTCAGTGTTCCATCGTCATTAGGAGGCCCTGAACGTTACAATTAACAATCAGTTTTGCGTCGACTTCGAAAATTCACAGGAGAACGACCATAAGGCACCGAGGCAGCAATAGACTCTTGGAGACAAGTCGGCTGATGGACGATGTATTGAATCTCGACGCTATTTCAGTGCTCCATCGTCATTAGGAGGCCCTTAACGTTACAATTAACAATCAGTTTTGCGTCGGATTCGAAAATCTAGACTCCCAGGAGAACGACCATATGGTGCCCGTGGCAGCTATACCCCCTTGGAGACAAGTTGCTGGAGGACGATTCATTGAATCTCGACACAATTTGAGTATTCCATCGTCATTAGGAGGCGCTGATCGTTACAATTAACTTTTATTTTTGCGTCGGATTCGAAAATCTAGACTCACAGGAGACGGACCATATGGTGCCCGTGGCAGCAATATCCCCTTGCAGACAAGTCGGCTGAAGGACGATGTATTGAATCTCCACGCAATTTGAGTGTTCCATCGTCATTAGGAGGCCCTTAACGTTACAATTAACTGTCAGTTTTGCGTCGTATTCGAAAATCTAGACTCGCAGGAGAACGATAATAAGGTGCCCGAGGCAGCAATAGACCCTTGGAGACAAGTCGGCTGGAGGACGATGTATTGAATCGCGACGTAATTTGAGTGTTCCATCGTCATAAGGAGGCCCTGAATGTTTCAATTAACCATCAGTTTTGCGTCGCATTCTAAAATCTAGACTCACAGGAGAACGATCATAAGGTGCAAGAGGCAGCAATAGACCCTTGGAGACAAGTCGGCTGGAGGACGATGTATTGTATCGCGACGCAATTTGAGTGTTCCATCGTCTTTAGGAGGACCTGAGTGGTACAATTAACTATCAGTTTTTCGTCGGATTCGAAAATCTAGACTCACTGGAGAACGACCATACGGTGCCCGTGGCAGCAATATCCCCTTGGAGACCAGTTCGCTGGAGGACGATGTATTGAATCTCGGCACAATTTCAGTGTTCCATCGTCATTAGGAGGCCCTGAACGTTACAATTAACTATCAGTATCGCGTCGGATTCGAAAATGTAGAATCACAGGAGACGGACCATATGGTGCTCGAGGCGGAAATATCCCCATGGGGACAAGTCCGCTGGAGGACGACGTATTGAATCTCGACGCAATTTGAGTGTTCCGTCGTCAGTAGGAGGCTCTGAACGTTACAATTAACCATCAGTTTGGCGTCGGATTCGAAAATTAGACTCAAAGGAGAACGACCACAACGTACCCGAGGCAGCAACAGACCCTGGGAGACAAGTCGGCAGAAGGACGAAGTATTGAATCTCGACGCAATTTGAGTGTTCCATCGTCATTAGGAGTCCCTGAACTTTACAATTAACTATCAGTTTTGCGTGGATTCGAAAATGTAAAATCGCAGGAGACCGACCATATGGTGCCCGAGGCAGAAATATCCCCATGGGGACAAGTCCGCTGGAGGACGACGTATTGAATCTCGACGCAATTTGAGTGTTCCATCGTCATTAGGAGGCCCTGAACGTTACAATTAACTATCATTTTAGCGTCGGATTCGAAAATCTATTCACAGGAGAACGATCATAAGGTGCCCGAGGCATCAATAGTCCCTTGGAAACAAGTCGGCTGGAAGACGATGTATTGGATCGCGACGCAATTTGAGTGTCCCATCGTCATTAGGAGGCCCCGAATGTTACAATAAACCATCAGTTTTGCGTCGGATTCGAAAATCTACACTCACAGGAGAACGACCATAAGGTGCCTTAAGCAGTAGTAGACCCTTGGAGACAAGTCTCCTGGAGGACGATGTATTGAATCTCGACGCATATTTGACTGTCCCATCGTCATTAGGAGACCCTGAAGGGTACAATTAACTACCAGTGTTGCGTCGGATTCGAATATCTAGACTCATCGGAGAACGACCATAAGGTGCCCGAGGCGGCAATAGACCCCTGGAGATAAGTCGGCTGGAGGCCGATGTATTGAATCGCGACTCATTTTGAGTGTTCCATCGTCATTAGGAGGCCCTGAACGTTACAATTAACATTCAGTTTTGCGTCGGATTCGAAAATCTAACTCACAGGAGAACGACCATAAGGTGCCCGAGGCAGATATAGACCCTTGGAGACAAGTCGGCTGGAGGACGATGTATTGAATCTCGACGCAATTTGAGTGTTCCATCGTCATTAGGAGGCGATGAACGTTACAATTAACTACCATTTTTGCGTCGGATTCGGAAATATAGAATCACAGGAGACGAATCATAAGGTGCCCGAGGCAGCAATATCCCCTTGGTGACCAGTCCGCTGGAGGATGATGTATTGAATCGCGACGCAATTTGAGTGTTCCATCGTCATTAGGAGGCCTTGAACGTTACAATGAACTATCAGTTTTGCGTGGATTCGAAAATGTAGAATCACAGGAGAACGACCATAAGGTGCTCGAGGCAGCGATATCCCCTTGGAGACAAGTCGGCTGGAGGACGATGTATTGAATCGCGACGCAATTTGAGTGTTCCATCGTCATTAGGAGGCCCTAAACGTTACAATTAACCATCAGTTTTGCGTCGGACCATAAGGTGCCCTAAGCAGCATTATCCCCTTGGAGACAAGTCTGATGGAGGACGATGTATTGGATCTCGACGCAATCTGAGTGTTCCATCGTCATTAGGAGGCGCTGAACGTTACAATTAACTATCAGTTTTTCGTCGGATTCGAAAATCTAGACTCACAGGAGAACGACCATAAGTTGCCCGAGGCAGCAATAGACACTTGGAGGCAAGTCGGCTGGAGGAAGATGTATTGAATCTCTACGCAATTTGAGTGTCCATCGTCATTAGGAGGCCCTGAATGTTACAATAAACCATCAGTTTTGCGTCGGATTCGGAAATCTATACTCACAGGAGAACGACCATAAGGTGCCTCAAGCAGTAGTAGGCCCTTGGTGACAAGTCGGCTGGAGGACGATGTATTGAGTCTCGACGCAATTTGACTGTCCCATCGTCATTAGGAGGCCCTGAAGGGTACAGTTAACTACCAGTGTTGCGTCGGATTCGAAAATCTAGACTCATTGGAGAACGACCATAAGGTGCCTCAGGCAGCAATAGACCCCTGGAGCCAAGTCGGCTGGAGGCCGATGTATTGAATCGCGACTCAATTTGAGTGTTCCATCGTCATTAGGAGGCCCTGAACGTTACAATTAACTATCAGTCTTGCGTCGGGTTCGAATATCTAGACTCACAGGAGACGGACCTTAAGGTGCCCGAGGCAGCAATAGGCTCTTGGAGACAAGTCGTCTGGAGGACGATGTATTGAATCGCGATGCAAAATGTGTGTTCCATCGTCGTTAGCGGGGTCGGAACGTTACAATTAACTATCAGTTTAGCGTCGGATTCTAAAATCTAGACTCACAGGAGAACGACGACAAGGTGACCGAGGCCGCTATAGACCCATGGACACAAGTCGGCTGGAGGACGATGTATGGAATCTCGACGCAATTTGAGTGTTCCATCGTCATTAGGAGGCCCTTAACGTTCCAATTAACTATCAGTTTTACGCCGGATTCGAAATACTAGACCCATAGGAGAACAACCATAAGGTGCCATAGGCAGCAATAGACCCTTGGAGACAAGTCGGTTGGAGGACGATGTATTGAATCGCGACGCAATTTGAGTGTCCCACCGTCATTAGGAGGCCCTGAACGTTACAATTAACTATCCGTTTTGCGTCGGATTCTAAAATCTAGACTCACAGGAGAACGACTACAAGGTGCCCGAGGCAGCAACATCCCCTTCGAGGCAAGTCGGCTGGAGGACGATGTATTGAATCTCGACGCAATTTGAGTGTTCCACGGTCATTAGGAGGCCCTGAACGTTACAATTAACCATCAGTTTTGCGTCGGATACGAAAATCTAGACTCACGGGAGACGGACCATATGGTGACCGAGGAAGCATTTTCCCCTTGGAGACCGGTCGGCTTGAGGAGGAGGTATTGAATCTCGACGCAATTTGAGTGTTGCACTGTCATTAGGAGGCCCTTAACGTTACAATTAACTATCAGTTATGCGTCGGATTCGACAATCTAGACTCACAGGAGAACGACCATAAGGTGCCCGAGGCAGCAATAGACCCTTGAAGGCAAGTCGGCTGGATGCCGATGTATTGAATCTCGACGCAATTTGATTGTTCCAACGTCATTAGGATGCACTGAACGTTACAATTAACAATCAGTTATGCATCGGATTCGAAAATCTAGACTCACAGGAAATGGACCACATGGTGCCCGAGGCAGCAATGTCCCCTTGTAGACAAGTCGGCAAGTGGACGATATATTAACTCTCGACGCAATTTGAGTGTTCCATCGTTATTAGGAGGTGCTGAACGTTACAATTAACCATCAGTTTTGCGTCGGATACGAAAATCTAGACTCACAGAAGACGGACCATATGGTGCTCGAGGCAGCAATATCCCGTTGGAGTCAAGTCGGCTGAAGGACAATGTATTGAAACGCAACGCAATTTGTGAGTTCCATCATCGTTAGCATTGTCGTAACGTTAAAATTAAATATCAGTTTTGCGTCGTATTCGAAAATCTAGACTCACAGGAGAAAGACCATAAGGTGCCCGAGGCAGCAATAGACCCTTGGAGACAAGGCGGTTGGAGGACGATGTATTGAATCTCGACGCAATTTGAGTGCTCCATCGTCATTAGGAGGCCCTGAACGTTACAATTAACTATCAGTTTTGCCTCGGATTTGAAAATCTAGACTCACAGGAGAACGACCATAAGGTGCCCGAGGCAGTAATAGACCCTTGGGAGACAAGGCGGCTGGAGGGAAATGTATTTAATCGCGACGCAATTTGTGTGTTCCATCGTCGTTAACAGGGTCGGAACGTTACAATTAAAAGTCCGTTTTGCGTCGGATTCGAAAATCTGGACTCACAGGAGAAAGACCATAAGGTGACCGTTTCAGCAATAGACCCATGGAGACAAGTCGTCTGGAGGACGATGTAAAGAAACGCAACGCAATTTTTGAGTTCCATCGTCGTTAGCATAGTCCTATCGTTATAATTAAGTAATTCATCAAGCCAAGCTAAAGTTTTCCGGGCACAAAAACGTGCAGTAAGAATTATATGTGGTGTGAACTCAAGAACATCCTGCAGAAGCCTGTTTAGGGAACTAGGGATACTAACTACAGCTTCCCAATATATTTATTCCTTAATGAAATTTGTCATTAAAAATATATCACTTTTTCAAACCAACAGCTCAATTCATGGAATCAATACTAGAAATAAGAATAATCTTCACAAGGATTTAAAGTCACTTAGTCTTGTACAAAAAGGTGTGCATTATTCAGGAACACACATTTTCAATAACTTGCCAGCAGCCATAAAAAGCTTAACAACCAATGAAATTCAGTTTAAGAGAAGCCTAAAGGATTTATTGGTGGCCAACTCCTTCTACTCCATTGATGAATTTCTGAGGAAAACCAACTGATTTGTATATAAGTACAACATAACTTCTGCACAATTTCAGTGCAGTAATGTGTTCACTGAAAATTTGTGTGTGTGTGTGTGTGTGTGTGTGTGTGTAAGTATAACCTAACTTCTGCACCATTTCAGTGCAGTAATGTGTTCATTGTAAATAAGTATTACAGTGGTTGTATTACATGTTTCTTACCTTATAAATAAATATAAAACTTTTTTATTTTAAATTCAGTGCAATAGTATTTGTAAAATGACTCTTAGTGTTCATTAAAAAATGACGATCATTCCACTTGGGACCTGTGGAATGGTACATTAGCTTATTTGTTTTAGTTTAAATATTTGTCATGTATTGTTGTTTTTCTGACATGTTCCACGTCCTGGAGGACCTCCTCACTACGGATCAATTGGAATGAAAGTAAATCTAATCTAATCTAAAGACAGTTTTTCGTAGGATTCGGTAACCTAGACCCACAGGAGAACGACCATATGGTAACCGAGGCAGCAATACCGTGGAGACAAGTCGGCTTGAGGACCATGTATTGAATCTCGACGCAATTTGAGTGTTTCATCGTCATTAGGAGGCCCTGAACGTAACAATTTACTATCAGTTTTGCCTCTGATTTGAAAATCTAGACTCACAGGAGAACGACCATAAGGGGCCCGAGGCAGCAATATCCCCTTGGAGACAAGACGGCTGGAGGCCGATGTATTGAATCTCGACGCCATTTGAGTGTTCCATCGTCCTTAGGAGGCCCTGAACGTTACAATAAACTATCAGTTTTGCGTCAGATTCTAAAATCTTGACTCACAGGAGAACGACCATAAGGTGCCCGAGGCAGCAATAGACCCTTGGAGACAATTCGGCTGGAGGCCGATGTATCCAATCTCGAAGCAATTTGAGTGTTCCATCGTCATTAGGATGCCCTGAACGATACAATTAACAATCAGTTTTGCATCGGATTCGAAAATCTAGACTCACAGGAGGCAGCAATATCCCCTTGGAGTCAAGTCGGATGGAGGACGATTTATTGAATCTCGACACAATTTGAGTGTTCCATCGTCATTAGGAGGCCCTGAACGTTACAATTAACAATCAGTTTTGCGTCGGATTCGTAAATATAGACTCACAGGAGCCGGACCATATGGTGCCCGAGGCAGCAATATCGCCTTGGAGACAAGTCGGCTGGAGGAACAGACCATATGGTGCCCGAGGCAGCAATATCCCCATGCAGAAAAGTCGGCTCTAGAACGATGTAAAGAATCGCATCGCAACTTGTGTGTTCCATCGTCGTTAGCATAGTCGTACCGTTATAATTAAATGTCAATTTTGCGTCGGATTCGAAAAACTTGACTCACAGGAGAACGACCATAAGGTGCCCGAGGGAGCGATATCCCCTTGGAGACAAGTCGGCTGGAGGACGATGTATTGAATCTCGACGCAATTTGAGTGTTCCATCGTCATTTGGAGGCTCTGAACGTTACAATTAACTATCCGTTTTGCGTCGGATTCTAAAATCTAGACTCACAGGAGAACGACTACAAGGTGCCCGAGGCAGCAACATCCCCTTCGAGGCAAGTCGGCTGGAGGACGATGTATTGAATCTCGACGCAATTTGAGTGTTCCACGGTCATTAGGAGGCCCTGAACGTTACAATTAACTATCAGTTATGCGTCGGATTCGAAAATCTAGACTCACAGGAGTACAACCATAAGGTGCCCGAGGCAGCAATAGACCCTTGGAGACAAGACGGCTGGAGGCCGATGAATTGAATCTCGACGCAATTTGAGTGTTCCATCGTCATTAGGAGGCCCGGAACGTTACAATTAAATCTCAGTTTTGCGTCGGATTCGAAAATCTAGACTAGAAGACGAACCACATGGTGCCCGAGGCTGCGATATCCCCTTGGAGACAAGTCGGCTGGAGGACGATGCATTGAATCTCGACGCAATTTGAGTGTTCCATCGTCATTAGGAGGCGCTGAACGTTACAATTAACTATCAGCTTTGCGTTGGATTCGAAAATCTAGACTAGAAGACGAACCACATGGTGCCCGAGGCTGCGATATCCCCTTGGAGACAAGTCGGCTGGAGGACGATGCATTGAATCTCGACGCAATTTGAGTGTTCCATCGTCATTAGGAGGCGCTGAACGTTACAATTAACTATCAGCTTTGCGTTGGATTCGAAAATCTAGACCCACAGCAGACGGACCACATGGTGCCCGAGGCAGCAATATCCCCTTGTAGATAAGTCGGCTGCAAGTCGATGTATTGACTCTCGACACAATTTGAGTCTTCCATCGACATTAGAAGGCGCTGAACGTTACAATTAACTATCAGTTATGCGTCGGACTCGACAATCTACACTCACAGAACGACCATATGGTGCCCGAAGCAGCAATAGACCCTTGGAGACAAGTCGGCTGGAGGCCGATGTATTTAATCTCGACGCAATTTGAGTGTTCCATCGTCAATAGCAGGCCATGAACGTTACAATTAACTATCATTTCTGCGTCGGATTCGAAAATCTAGACTCACAGGAGACGGACCACATGGTGCCCGAGGCAACAATATCCCCTTGGAGACAAGTCGGCTGGATGCCGATGTATAGAATCTCGACGTAATTTGAGTGTTCCATCGTCATTTGGAGGCCCTGAACGATACAATTAAATATCAGTTTCGCGTCGGATTCGAAAAACTAGACTCACAGGAGTCGGACCATATGGTGAGCGAGGCAGCAATATCCCCTTGGAGACAAGTAGGCTGGAGGAACGGACCATATGGTGCCCGAGGCAGCAATATCCCCTTGGAGACAAGTCGGCTGGAGGACGATGTAAAGAATCGCAACGCAATTTGTGTGTTCCATCGTCGTTAGCATAGTCGTACCGTTATAATTAAATGTCAATTTTGCGTCGGATTCGAAAAACTACACTCATAGGAGAACGACGATAAGGTGCCCGAGGCAGCAATAGACCCTTGGAGACAAGTCGGCTGGAGGCCGATGTATTGAATCTCCGCGCAATTTGAGTGTTCCATCGTCATTAGGAGGCCCTGAACGTTACAATTAACAATCAGTTTTGCGTCGGATTCGAAAATCTAGACTCACAGGAGACGGACCACATGGTGCCCGAGACAGCAATATCCCCTTGTAGACAAGTCGTCTGCAGGACGATGTATTGACTCTCGACGCAATTTGAGTGTCCCATCGTCATAAGAAGGCCATGACGTTACAATTAACTATCATTTCTGCGTCGGATTCGAAAATCTAGACTCACAGGAGACGGACCACATGGTGCCCAAGGCAGCAATATCCCCTTGGAGACAAGACGTCGCAATTTGAGTGTTCCATCGTCATTAGGAGGCGCTGAACGTTACAATTCACTATCATTTTTTCGTCGGATTCGAAAATCCACTCACAGGAGAAGGACCATATGGTGCCCGAGACAGCAATAGACACTCGGATACAAGTCGGCTGGAGGACGATGTATTGAATCTCGACGCAATTTGAGTGTTCCATCGTCATTAGGAGGCGCTAAACGTTACAATTAACTATCAGTAATGGGTCGAATTCGAAAATCTAGTCTCACAGGAGAACGACCATATGGTGCTCGAGACATGTCGGCTGAATGGCCATGTATTGAATCTCGACGCAATTTGAGTGTTCCATCGTCATTAGGGGGCCCTGAACGTTACAATTAACTATCAGTTTCGCGTCGGAATCGAGAATCTAGACGCACAGGAGACGGACCACATGGTGCCCGAGGCAACAATATCCCATTGAAGACAAGTCGGCTGGACGCAGATGTATTGAATCTCGACGTAATTTGAGTGTTCCATCGTCATTTGGAGGCCCTGAACGTTACAATTAACTATCAGTTTCATGTCGGAATCGAAAATCTAGACTCACAGGGGAGCGACCATAAGGTGACCGAGGTAGCAATAGACTCTTGGAGACAAGTAGGCTTGAGGACGATGTATTGAATCTCGACGCAGTTTGAGTGCTCCATCACCATTAGGAGGCCCTGAACGTTACAATTAATTATCATTTCTGCGTCGGATTCGAGAATCTAGACTCACAGGAGACGGACCACATGGTGCCCAAGGCAGCAATATCCCCTTGGAGACAAGTCGTCGCAATTTGAGTGTTCCATCGTCATTAGGAGGCGCTGAACGTTACAATTCACTATCATTTTTGCGTCGATTCGAAAATCCACTCACAGGAGGACCATATGGTGCCCGAGAAAGCAACAGACAATTGGATATAAGTCGGCTGGAGGACGATGTATTGAATCTCGAAGCAATTTGAGTGTTCCATCGTCGTTTGGAGGCTCTGAACGTTACAATTAACTATCCGTTTTGCGTCGGATTCTAAAATCTAGACTCACAGGAGAACGACCATAAGGTGCCCGAGGCAGCAATATCCCCTTCGAGGCAAGTCGGCTGGAGGACGATGTATTGAATCTCGACGCAATTTGAGTGTTCCACGGTCATTAGGAGGCTCTGAACGTTACAATTAACTATCATTTAGGCGTCGGATTCGAAAATCTAGAC
Source organism: Schistocerca americana (assembly GCF_021461395.2). Lineage (NCBI taxonomy): Eukaryota > Metazoa > Arthropoda > Insecta > Orthoptera > Acrididae > Schistocerca > Schistocerca americana. Next base: position 773,161,090 of record NC_060123.1, read on the forward strand.
TCACAGGAGTACGACCATAAGGTGCCCGAGGCAGCAATAGACCCTTGGAGACAAGTCGGCTGGAGGCCGATGTATTGAATCTCGACGCAATTTGAGTGTTCCATCGTCATTAGGAGGCCCTGAACGTTATAATTAACAAGCAGTTTTTCGTCGGATTCGAAAATCTAGACTAGGAGACGAACCGCATGGTGCCCGAGGCAGCAATATCCCCTTGGAGACAAGTCGGCTGGCGGTCGATGTATTGAATCTCGACGCAATTTGAGTGTTCCATCGTCATTAGGAGGCGCTGAACGTTACAATTAACTATCAGTAATTCGTCGGATTCGAAAATCTAGCCTCACAGGAGAACGACCATATCGTGCCCGAGGCAGCAATAGACCCTTTGAGACATGTCGGCTGAATGGCCATGTATTGAATCTCGACGCAATTTCAGTGTTCCATCGTCATTAGAAGGCCCTGAACGTTACAATTAACTATCAGTTTCGCGTCGGAATCGAAAATCTAGACTCACAGGACAACGACCATAAGGTGCCCGAGGCTGCAATAGACTCTTGGAGACAAGTCGGCTGAAGGACGATGTATTGAAACGCAACGCAATTTGTGAGTTCCATCGTCGTTAGCATAGTCGTAACGTTATAATTAAATGTCAGTTTTGCGTCGGATTGGAAAATCTAGACTCACAGGGGAACGACCATATGGTGACCGAGGTAGCAATAGACTCTTGGAGACAAGTCGGCTGGTGGACGATGTATTGAATCTCGACGCAATTTGAGTGCTCCATCGTCATTAGGAGGCCCTGAACGTTACAATTAACTATCAGTTTTGCCTCTGATTTGAAAATCTAGACTCACAGGAGAACGACCATAAGGTGCCCATAGGCAGCAATAGAGCCTTGGAGACAAGTCGGCTGGAGGTCGATGTACTGAATCTCGACGCAATTTGTGTGTTCCATCGTCATTAGGAGGCCCTGAACGGTACAATTAACTATCAGTTTCGCGTCGGATTCGAAAATCTAGACTCACAGGAAACGGAACATACGGTGCCCGAGGCAGCAATATCCCCTTGGAGACAAGTCGGCTGGAGGAACGGACCACATTGTGCCCGAACCAGCAATATCCCCTTGGAGACAAGTCGGCTGGAGGACGATGTAAAGAATCGCAACGCAATTTGTGTGTTCCATCGTCGTTAGCATAGTCGTACCGTTATAGTTAAAAGTCAATTTTGCGTCGGATTCGAAAAACTAGACTCACAGGAGAACGACCATAAGGTGCCCGAGGCAGCAACAGACCCTTGGAGACAAGTCGGCTGGAGGACGAAGTATTGAATCTCGACGCAATTTGAGTGTTCCTTCGTCATTTGGGGGCTCTGAACGTTACAATTAACTATCCGTTTTGCGTCGGATTCTAAAATCTAGACTCACAGGAGAACGACCATAAGGTGCCCGAGGCAGCAATATCCCCTTGGAGACAAGTCGGCTGGATGCCGATGTATTGAATCTCGACGTAATTTGAGTGTTCCGTCGTCATTTGGAGGCCCTGAACGATACAATTAACTATCAGTTTTGCGGCCAATTCGAAAATCTACACTCACAGGAGAACGACCATTAGGTGACCGAGGTAGCAATAGACCTTTGGAGACAAGTCGGCTTGAGGACGATGTATTGAATCTCGACGCAATTTGAGTGTTCCATCGTCATTAGGAGGCCCTGAACGATAAAATTAACTATCAGTTTCGCGTCGGATTCGAAAAAGTAGACTCACAGGAGACGGACCATATGGTGCCCAAGGCAGCAATATCCCCTTGGAGACAAGTCGGCTGGGGAACGGACCATATGGTGCCCGAGGCAGCAATATCCCTTTGGAGACAAGTCGGCTGGAGGACGATGTAAAGAAACGCAACGCAATTTGTGTGTTACATCGTCGTTAGCATAGTCGTAACGTTATAATTAAATGTCAATTTTGCGTCGGATTCGAAAAACTAGACTCACAGGAGAACGACCATAAGATGACCGAGGCAGCAATATCCCGTTGGGAACAAGTAGGCTGGAGGCCGATGTATTGAATCACGACACAATTTGAGTGTTCCATCGTCATTAGACGGACATGAACGTTACAATTAACTATCATTTCTGCGTCGGATTCGAAAATCTAGACCCACAGGAGAACGACCATAAGGTGCCCGCGGCAGCAATAGACCCTTGGAGACAAGTCGGCTGGAGGCTGATGTATTGAATCTCGACGCAATTTGAGTGTTCCATCGTCATTTGAAGGCTCTGAACGTTACAATTAACTATCCGTTTTGCGTCGGATTCTAAAATCTATACTCACAGGAGAACGACCATAAGGTGCCCGAGGCAGCAATATCCCTTTGGAGACAAGTCGGCTGGGGGCCGATGTATTGAATCTCGACGCAATTTGAGTGTTCCATCGTCATTAGGAGGCCCTGAACGTTACAATTAACAATCAGTTTTGCGTCGGATTCGAAAATGTAAACTAGGAGACGAACCACATGGTGCCCGAGGCAGCAATACCCCTTGGAGACAAGTCGGCTGGAGGACGATGCATTGAATCTCGACGCAATTTGAGTGTTCCATCGTCATTAGGAGGCGCTGAACGTTACAATTCACTATCATTTTTGCGTCGGATTCGAAAATCCACTCACAGGAGAAGGACCATATGGTGCCCGAGACAGCAATAGACACTCGGATACAAGTCGGCTGGAGGACGATGTATCGAATCTCGACGCAATTTGAGTGTTACATCCTCATTAGGAGGCCCTGAACGTTACAATTAACCATCAGTTTTGCGTCGGATACGAAAATCTAGACTCACAGGAGACGGACTGTATGGTTCCCGAGGCAGCGATATCCCCATGGAGACAAGTCGGCTGGAGGCCGATGTATTGAATCTCGACGCAATTTGAGTGTTCCACCGTCATTAGCAGTCCCCGAACGTTACAATTAACTATCAGCTTTGCGTCGGATTCGAAAATCTAGACCCACAGGAGTCGGACCACATGGTGCCCGAGGCAGCAATATCCCCTTGTAGATAAGTCGGCTGCAAGTCGATGTATTGACTCTCGACACAATTTGAGTGTTCCATCGTCATTAGAGGGCGCCGAACGTTACAATTTACTATCAGTTATGCGTCGGACTCGATAATCTGCACCCACAGAACGACCATAAGGTGCCCGAGGCAGCAATAGACCCTTGGAGACAAGTCAGCTGGAGGCCGATGTAATGAATGTCGACGCAATTTGAGTGTTCCATCGTCAATAGGAGGCCATGAACGTTACAATTAACTATCATTTCTGCGTCGGATTCGATAATCTAGACTCACAGGAGACGGACCACATGGTGCCCGAGGCAGCAGTATCCCCTTGGAGACAAGTCGGCTGGCTTACGATGTATTGAATCTCGACGCAATTTGAGTGTTCCATCGTCATTAGGAGGCGCTGAACGTTACAATTAACTATCAGTAATTCGTCGGATTCGAAAATCTAGTCTCACAGGAGAACGACCATATGGTGCCCGAGGCAGCAATATACCCTTTGTAGACATGTCGGCTGAATGGCCATGTATTGAATCTCGACGCAATTTGAGTGTTCCATCGTCATTAGGAGGCCCTGAACGTTACAATTAACTATCAGTTTCGCGTCGGAATCGAGAATTAAGACTCACAGGAGACGGACCACATGGTGGCCGAGGCAACAATATCATATTGATGACAAGTCGGCTGGATGCCGATGTATTGAATCTCGACGTAATTTGAGTGTCCCATCGTCATTTGGAGGCCCTGAACGATACAATTAACTATCAGTTTCATGTCGGAATCGAAAATCTAGACTCACAAGGGACGACCATAAGGTGACCGAGGTAGCAATAGACTCTTGGAGACAAGTAGGCTTGAGGACGATGTAGCCCTGAACGTTAAAGTTAACTATCAGTTTTGCCTATGATTTGAAAATCTAGACTCACAGGAGAACGACCGTAAGGTGCCCATAGGCAGCAATAGACCCTTGGAGACAAGTCGGCTGGCGGCCGATGTATTGAATCTCGACGCAATTTGAGTGTTCCATCGTCATTAGGAGGCCCTGAACGTTACAATTAACAATCAGTTTTGCGTCGGATTCGAAAATCTAAACTAGGACACGAACCACATGGTGCCCGAGGCAGCAATATCCCCTTGGAGACAAGTAGGCTGGAGGACGATGCATTGAATCTCGACGCAATTTGAGTGTTCCATTGTCATTAGGAGGCGCTGAACGTTACAATTAGCTATCAGCTTTGCGTCGGATTCGAAAATCTAGACCCACAGGAGACGGGCCACATGGTGCCCGATGCAGCAATATCCCCTTGTAGATAAATCGGCTGCAAGTCGTTGTATTGACTCTCGACACAATTTGAGTGTTCCATCGTCATTAGAAGGCGCTGAACGTTACAATTAACTATCAGTTATGCGTCGGACTCGACAATCTACACTCACAGAACGACCATAAGGTGCCCGAAGCAGCAATAGACCCTTGGAGACAAGTCGGCTGGAGGCCGATGAATTGAATCTCGACGCAATTTAAGTGTTCCATCGTCAATAGGAGGCCATGAGCGTTACAATTAACTATCATTTCTGCGCCGGATTCCAAAATCTAGACTCACAGGAGACGGACCACATGGTGCCCGAGGCAGCAATATCCCCTTGGAGACAAGTCGGCTGGCGGACGATGTATTGAATCTCGACGCAATTTGAGTGTTCCATCGTCATTAGGAGGCGCTGAACGTTACAATTAACTATCAGTAATTCGTCGGATTCGAAAATCTAGCCTCACAGGAGAACGAACATATGGTGCCCGAGGCAGCAATATACCCTTGGAGACATGTCGGCTGAATGGCCATGTATTGAATCTCGACGCAATTTCAGTGTTCCATCGTCATTAGGAGGCCCTGAACGTTACAATTAACTATCAGTTTCGCGTCGGAATTGAAAATCTAGACTCACAGGAGACGGACCACATGGTGCCCGAGGCAACAATATCCCCTTGGAGACAAGTCGGCTGGATGCCGATGTATTGAATCTCGACGTAATTTGAGTGTTCCATCGTCATTTGGAGGCCCTGAACGTTACAATTAACTATCAGTTTCGTGTCGGAATCGAAAATCTAGACTCACAGGAGAACGACCATAAGGTGCCCGAGGCAGCAATAGACCGTTGCAGACAAGTCGGCTGGAGGTCGATGTATTGAATCTCGACGTAATTTGAGTGTTCCCCCGTCATTAGTAGGCCCTGGACGTTACAATTAATTATCAGTTATGCGTCGGATTCGAAAGTCTATAGACTCACAGGAGAACGACCATTAGGTGCGCGAGGCAGCAATAGACCGTTGCAGACAAGTCGGCTGGAGGCCGATGTATTGAATCAAGACGCAATTTGAGTGTTCCATCGTCATTAGGAGGCCCTGAATGTTACAATTAACTATCAGTTTTGCGTCGGATACGAAAATCTAGACTCACAGGAGGCGGACCATATGGTGCTCGAGGCAGCAATATCCCCTTGGAGACAAGTCGGCTGGAGGCCGATGTATTGAATCTCGACGCAATTTGAGTGTTCCATCGTCATTAGGAGGCCATGAACGTTACAATTAACTATCATTTCTGCGTCGAATTCGAAAATCTAGACTCACTGGAGACAGACCACTTGGTGCCCGAAGCAGCAATATCCCCTTGGAGACAAGCCGCCGCAATTTGAGTGATCCATCGTCATTAGGAGGCGCTGAACGTTACAATTAACTATCAGTTATTCGTCGGATTCGAAAATCTAGCCTCACCGGAGAACGACCATAAGGTGCCCGAGGCAGCAATAGACCCTTGGAGACAAGTTGACTGGAGGCCGATGTATTGAATCTCGATGCAATTTGAGGTTTCCATCGTCATTAGGGGGCGCTGAGCGTTACAATTAACTATCAGTTTCGCGCCGGATTCGAAAATCTAGACTCACAGGAGAACGACCATAAGTTGCCCGAGGCAGCAATAGACTCTTGGAGACAAGTCGGCTGAAGGACGATGTATTGACTCTCGACGCAATTTGAGTGTTCCATCGTCATTAGGAGGCCCTGAACGTTACAATTAACTATCATTTTAGCGTCGGATTCAAAAATCTACTCACAGGAGAAGGACCATATGGCGCCCGATACAGCAATAGGCCCTTGGATACAAGTCGGCTGGAGGTCATTGTATTGAATCTCGACGCAATCAGAGTGTTCCATCGTCATTAGGAGGCCCAGAACGTTACAATTATTTATCAGTTTTGCCTCAGATTCGAAAACCTAGACTCACAGGAGACGGACCACATGGTGCCCGAGACAGCAATATCCCCTTGTAGACAAATCGGCTGGAGGACAATATATTGAATCTAGACGCAATTTGAGTGTTCCATCGTCATTAGGAGGCCAAGAACGTTACAATTAACTATCATTTCTACGTCAGATTCGAAAATCTAGACTAGGAGACGGACCACATGGTTCCCGAGGCAGCAATATCCCCTTGGAGACAAGTCGGCTGGAGGACAATATATTGAATCTAGACGCAATTTGAGTGTTCCATCGTCATTAGGAGGCCCAGAACGTTACAATTAACTATCAGTTTTGCCTCGGATTCGAAAACCAAGACTCACAGGAGACGGACCACATGGTTCCCGAGAAAGCAATAGACACTTGGAGACAAGTCTGCTGGATGCCGATGTATTGAATCTCGACGTAATTTGAGTGTTCCGTCGTCATTTGGAGGCCCTGAACGGTACAATTAACTATCAGTTTTGCGGCGAATTCGAAAATCTACACCCACAGGAGAACGACCATAAGGTGACCGAGGTAGCAATAGACCTTTGGAGACAAGTCGGCTTGAGGACCATGTATTGAATCTCGACGCAATTTGAGTGTTCCATCGTCATTAGGAGGCCCTGAACGATAAAATTAACTATCAGTTTCGCGTCGGATTCGAAAAACTAGACTCACAGGAGACGGACCATAAGGTGACCGAGGCAGCAATATCCCGTTGGGAACAAGTCGGCTGAAGGCGATGTATTGAATCACGACACTTGAGTATTCCATCGTCATTAGACGGACATGAACGTTACAATTAACTATCATTTCTGCGTCGGATTCGAGAATCTAGACTCACAGGAGAACGACCATAAGGTGCCCGCGGCAGCAATAGACCCTTGGAGACAAGTCGGCTGGAGGCCGATGTATTGAATCTCGACGCAATTTGAGTGTTCCATCGTCATTAGAAGGCCAAGAACGTTACAATTAACTATCATTTCTGCGTCAGATTCGAAAATCTAGACTAGGAGACGGACCACATGGTTCCCGAGGCAGCAATATCCCCTTGGAGACAAGTCGGCTGGAGGACAATATATTGAATCTAGACGCAATTTGAGTGTTCCATCGTCATTAGGAGGCCCAGAACGTTACAATTAACTATCAGTTTTGCCTCGGATTCGAAAACAAAGACTCACAGGAGACGGACCACATGGTTCCCGAGAAAGCAATAGACACTTGGAGACAAGTCGGCTGTATGCCGATGTATTGAATCTCGACGTAATTTGAGTGTTCCGTCGTCATTTGGAGGCCCTGAACGATACAATTAACTATCAGTTTTGCGGCGAATTCGAAAATCTACACCCACAGGAGAACGACCATAAGGTGACCGAGGTAGCAATAGACCTTTGGAGACAAGTCGGCTTGAGGACGATGTATTGAATCTCGACGCAATTTGAGTGTTCCATCGTCATTAGGAGGCCCTGAACGATAAAATTAACTATCAGTTTCGCGTCGGATTCGAAAAACTAGACTCACAGGAGACGGACCATAAGGTGACCGAGGCAGCAATATCCCGTTGGGAACAAGTCGGCTGCAGGCCGATGTATTGAATCACGACACAATTTGAGTGTTCCATCGTCATTAGACGGACATGAACGTTACAATTAACTATCATTTCTGCGTCGGATTCGAGAATCTAGACTCACAGGAGAACGACCATAAGGTGCCCGAGGCAGCAATATCCCTTTGGAGACAAGTCGGCTGGGGGCCGATGTATTGAATCTCGACGCAATTTGAGTGTTCCATCTTCATTAGAAGGCGCCGAACGTTACAATTTACTATCAGTTATGCGTCGGACTCGACAATCTACACCCACAGACCGACCATAAGGTGCCCGAGGCAGCAATAGACCCTTGGAGACAAGTCGGCTGGAGGCCGATGTAATGAATGTCGACGCAATTTGAGTGTTCCATCGTCAATAGGAGGCCATGAACGTTACAATTAACTATCATTTCTGCGTCGGATTCGAAAATCTAGACTCACAGGAGACGGACCACATGGTGCCCGAGGCAGCAATATCCCCTTGGAGACAAGTCGGCTGGCTTACGTTGTATTGAATCTCGACGCAATTTGAGTGTTCCATCGTCATTAGGAGGCGCTGAACGTTACAATTAACTATCAGTAATTCGTCGGATTCGAAAATCTAGTCTCACAGGAGAACGACCATATGGTGCCCGAGGCAGCAATATACCCTTTGTAGACATGTCGGCTGAATGGCCATGTATTGAATCTCGACGCAATTTGAGTGTTCCATCGTCATTAGGAGGCGCTGAACGTTACAATTAACTATCAGTTTCGCGTCGGAATCGAGAATCTAGACTCACAGGAGACGCACCACATGGTGCCCGAGGCAACAATATCCCCATTGATGACAAGTCGGCTGGATGCCGATGTATTCAATCTCGACGTAATTTGAGTGTTCCATCGTCATTTGGAGGCCCTGAACGTTACAATTAACTATCAGTTTCATGTCGGAATCGAAAATCTAGACTCACAGGGGAACGACCATAAGGTGACCGAGGTAGCAATAGACTCTTGGAGACAAGTAGGCTTGAGGACCTTGTAGCCCTGAACGTTAAAGTTAACTATCAGTTTTGCCTCTGATTTGAAAATCTAGACTCACAGGAGAACGACCGTAAGGTGTCCATAGGCAGCAATAGACCCTTGGAGACAAGTCGGCTGGCGGCCGATGTATTGAATCTCGACGCAATTTGAGTGTTCCATCGTCATTAGGAGGCCCTGAACGTTACAATTAACTATCATTTCTGCGTCGGATTCGAAAATCTAGACTCACAGGAGTCGGACCACATGGTGCCCAAGGCAGCAATATCCCCTTGGAGACATGTCGTCGCAATTTGAGCGTTCCATCGTCATTAGGAGGCGCTGAACGTTACAATTCACTATCATTTTTGCGTCGATTCGAAAATCCACTCACAGGAGGACCATATGGTGCCCGAGAAAGCAATAGACAATTGGATACAAGTCGGCTGGAGTACGATGTATTGAATCTCGACGCAATTTGAGTGTTCCATCGTCATTAGGAGGCCCTGAACGTTACAATTAACAATCAGTTTTGCGTCGGATTCGAAAATCTAGACTAGGAGACGAACCACATGGTACCCGAGGCAGCAATATCCCCTTGGAGACAAGTCGGCTGGAGGACGATGCATTGAATCTCGACGCAATTTGAGTGTTCCATCGTCATTAGGAGGCGCTGAACGTTACAATTAACTATCAGCTTTGCGTCGGATTCGAAAATCTAGACCCACAGGAGACGGGCCACATGGTGCCCGATGCAGCAATATCCTCTTGTAGATAAGTCGGCTGCAAGTCGTTGTATTGACTCTCGACACAATTTTGGGTGTTCCATCGTCATTAGAAGGCGCTGAACGTTACAATTAACTATCAGTTATGCGTCGGACTCGACAATCTACACTCACAGAACGACCATAAGGTGCCCGAGGCAGCAATAGACCCTTGGAGACAAGTCGGCTGGAGGCCGATGTATTGAATCTCGACGTAATTTGAGTGTTCCATCGTCAATAGGAGGCCATGAGCGTTACAATTAACTATCATTTCTGCGTCGGATTCGAAAATCTAGACTCACAGGAGACGGACCTCATGGTGCCCGAGGCAGCAATATCCCCTTGGAGACAAGTCGGATGGCGGACGATGTATTGAATCTCGACGCAATTTGAGTGTTCCATCGTCATTAGGAGGCGCTGAACGTTACAATTAACTATCAGTAATTCGTCGGATTCGAAAATCTAGCCTCACAGGAGATCGAACATATGGTGCCCGAGGCAGCAATAGACCCTTGGAGACATGTCGGCTGAATGGCCATGTACTGAATCTCGACGCAATTTCAGTTTTCCATCGTCATTAGGAGGCCCTGAACGTTACAATTAACTATCAGTTTCGCGTCGGAATCGAAAATCTAGACTCACAGGAGACGGACCACATGGTGCCCGAGGCAACAATATCCCCTTTTAGACAAGTCGGCTGGATGCCGATGTATTGAATCTCGACGTAATTTGAGTGTTCCATCGTCATTTGGAGGCCCTGAACGTTACAATTAACTATCAGTTTCGCGTCGGCATCGAAAATCTAGACTTACAGGAGAACGACCATAAGGTGCCCGAGGCTGCAATTGACTCTTGGAGGCAAGTCGGCTGAAGGACGATGAATTGAAACGCAACGCAATTTGTGAGTTCCATCGTCGTTAGCATAGTCGTAACGTTATAATTAAATGTCAGTTTTGCGTCGGATTCGAAAATCTAGACTCACAGGAAACGGAACACATGGTGCCGAGGCAGCAATATCCCCTTGGAGACAAGTCGGCTGGAGGAACGGACCATATGGTGCCCGAGGCAGCAATATCCCCTTGGAGACAAGTCGGCTGGAGGACGATGTAAAGAATCGCAACGCAATTTGTGTGTTCCATCGTCGTTAGCATAGTCGTCTCGTTATAATTAAAATTCAATTTTGCGTCGGATTCGAAAAACTAGACTCACAGGAGAAAGACCATAAGGTGCCCGAGACAGTAATAGACCCTTGGAGACAAGTCGGCTGGAGGTCGATGTATTGAATCTCGACGTAATTTGAGTCTTCCACCGTCATTAGGAGGCCCTGAACGTTACAATTAATTATCAGTTATGCGTCGGATTCGAAAGTCTAGACTCACAGGAGAACGACCATTAGGTGCGCGAGGCAGCAATAGACCGTTGCAGACAAGTCGGCTGGAGGCCGATGTAATGAATCAAGACGCAATTTGAGTGTTCCATCGTCATTAGGAGGCCCTGAATGTTACAATTAACTATCAGTTTTGCGTCGGATACGAAAATCTAGACTCACAGGAGACGGACTGTATGGTTCCCGAGGCAGCAATATCCCCATGGAGACAAGTCGGCTGGAGGACGATGTATTGAATCTCGACGCAATTTGAGTGTTCCATCGTCATTAGAAGGCGCCGAACGTTACAATTTACTATCAGTTATGCGTCGGACTCGACAATCTTCACCCACAGAACGACCATAAGGCGCCCGATGCAGCAATAGACCCTTGGAGACAAGTCGGCTGGAGGCCGATGTAATGAATGTCGACGCAAATGTAGTGTTCCATCGTCAATAGGAGGCCATGAACGTTACAATTAACTATCATTTCTGCGTCGGATTCGAAAATCTAGACTCACAGGAGACGGACAACATGGTGCCCGAGGCAGCAATATCCCCTTGGAGACAAGTCGGCTGGCTTACGTTGTATTGAATCTCGACGCAATTTGAGTGTTCCATCGTCATTAGGAGGCGCTGAACGTTACAATTAACTATCAGTAACTCGTCGGATTCGAAAATCTAGTCTCACAGGAGAACGACCATGTGGTGCCCGAGGCAACAATATCCCATTGACGACAAGTCGGCTGAATGCCGATGTATTGAATCTCGGCGTATTTTGAGTGTTCCATCGTCATTTGGAGGCCCTGAACGTTACAATTAACTATCCGTTTCATGTCGGAATCGAAAATCTAGACTCACAGGGGAACGACCATAAGCTGACCGAGGTAGCAATAGACTCTTGGAGACAAGTAGGCTTGAGGACGATGTAGCCCTGAACGTTAAAGTTAACTATCAGTTTTGCCTCTGATTTGAAAATCTAGACTCACAGGAGAACGACCATAAGGTGCCCGAGGCTGCAATAGACTCTTGGAGGCAAGTCGGCTGAAGGACGATGTATTGAAACGCAACGCAATTTGTGAGTTCCATCGTCGTTAGCATAGTCGTAACGTTATAATTAAATGTCAGTTTTGCGTCGGATTCGAAAATCTAGACTCACAGGAAACGGAACATATGGTGCCCGAGGCAGCAATATCCCCTTGGAGACAAGTCGGCTGGAGGGACGGACCATATGGTGCCCGAGGCAGCAATATCCCCTTGGAGCCAAGTCGGCTGGAGGACGATGTAAAGAATTGCAACGCAATTTGTGTGTTCCATCGTCGTTAGCATACTCGTATCGTTATAATTAAAATTCAATTTTGCGTCGGATTCGAAAAACTAGACTCACAGGAGAAAGACCATAAGGTGCCCGAGACAGCAATAGACCCTTGGAGACAAGTCGGCTGGAGGTCGATGTATTAAATCTCGACGTAATTTGAGTGTTCCACCGTCATTAGGAGGCCCTGAACGTTACAATTAATTATCAGTTATGCGTCGGATTCGAAAGTCTAGACTCACAGGAGAACGACCATTAGGTGCGCGAGGCAGCAATAGACCGATGCAGACAAGTCGGCTGGAGGCCGATGTATTGAATCAAGACGCAATTTGAGTGTTTCATCGTCATTAGGAGGCCCTGAATGTTACAATTAACTATCAGTTTTGCGTCGGATACGAAAATCTAGACTCACAGGAGGCGGACCATATGGTGCTCGAGACAGCAATATCTCCTTGAAGACAAGTCGGCTGGAGGCCGATGTATTGAATCTCGACGCAATTTGAGTGTTCCATCGTCATTAGGAGGCCATGAACGTTACAATTAACTATCATTTCTGCGTCGGATTCAAAAATCTACGCACAGGAGAAGGACCATATGGCGCCCGATACAGCAATAGGCCCTTGGATACAAGTCGGCTGGAGGACATTGTATTGAATCTCGACGCAATCAGAGTGTTCCATCGTCATTAGGAGGCCCAGAACTTTACAATTAACTATCAGTTTTGCCTCGGATTTGAAAACCTAGACTCACAGGAGACGGATCACATGGTGCCCGAGACAGCAATATCCCCTTGTAGACAAGTCGGCTGAAGGACGATGTATTGACTCTCGACGCAATTTGAGTGTTCCATCGTCATTAGAAGGCCAAGAACGTTACAATTAACTATCAGTTTTGCCTCGGATTCGAAAACCAAGACTCACAGGAGACGGACCACATGGTTCCCGAGAAAGCAATAGACACTTGGATACAAGTCGGCTGGAGGACGATGTATTGAATTTCGAGGCAATTTGAGTGTTCCATCGTCATTAGGACGCCCTGAACGTCCAATTAACTATCAGTTTTGCCTCTGATTTGAAAATCTAGACTCATTGGAGAACGACCATAAATTGCCCATAGGCAGCAACAGAGCCTTGGAGACAAGTCGGCTGGAGATCGATGTATTGAATCTCGACGCAATTTGGGTGTTCCACCGTCATTAGGAGGCCCTGAACGTTTCAATTAACCATCAGTAATTCGTCGGATTCGAAAATCTAGTCTCACAGGAGAATGACCATATGGTGCCCGAGGCAGCTATATACCCTTGGAGACATGTCGGCTGAATGGCCATGTATTGAATCTCGACGCAATTTGAGTATTCCATCGTCATTAGTAGGCCCTGAACGTTACAATTAACTATCAGTTTCGCGTCGGAATCGAAAATCTAGACCCACAGGAGAACGACCATAAGGTGCCCGAGGCAGCAATAGACCCTTGGAGACAAGTCGGCTGAAAGACGATGTATTGAAACGCAACGCAATTTGTGAGTTCCATCGTCGTTAGCATAGTCGTAACGTTATAATTAAATGTCAGTTTTGCGTCGGATTCGAAAATTTAGACTCACAGGGGAACGACCATAAGGTGACCGAGGTAGCAATAGACTCTTAGAGACAAGTCGGCTTGAGGACGATGTATTGGATCTCGACGCAATTTAAGTGCTCCATCGTCATTAGGAGGCCCTGAACGTTAAAATTAACTATCAGTTTTGCCTCTGATTTGAAAATCTAGACTCACAGGAGAACGACCATAAAGTGCCCATAGGCAGCAATAGAGCCTTGGAGACAAGTCGGCTGGAGATCGATGTACTGAATCTCGACGCAATTTGAGTGTTCCATCGTCATTAGGAGGCCCTGAACATTACAATTAACTATCATTTCTGCGTCGGATTCGAAAATCTAGACTCACAGGAGACGGACCACATGGTGCCCAAGGCAGCAATATCCCCTTGGAGACAAGTCGTCGCAATTTGAGTGTTCCATCGTCATTAGGAGGCGATGAACGTTACACCTAACTATAAGTTATTCGTCGGATTCAAAAATCTAGCCTCACAGGAGAACGACCATAAGGTGCCCGAGGCAGCAATATACCCTTGGAGACAAGTTGACTGGAGGCCGATGTATTGAATCTCGACGCAATTTGGGTGTTCCACCGTCATTAGGAGGCCCTGAACGTTACAATTAACTATCAGTTATGCGTCGGATTCGAAAGTCTAGACTCACAGGAGAACGACCATAAGGTGCGCGAGGCAGCAATAGACCGTTGCAGACAAGCCGGCTGGAGGCCGATGTATTGAATCAAGAGGCAATTTGAGTGTTCCATCGTCATTAGGAGGCCCTGAATGTTACAATTAACCATCAGTTTTGCGTCGGATACGAAAATCTAGACTCACAGGAGGTGGACCATATAGTGCTCGAGGCAGCAATATCCCCTTGGAGAAAAGTCGGCTGGAGGACGATGTATTGAATCTCGACGCAATTTTATTGTTCCACCGTCATTAGCAGGCCCTGAACGTTACAATTAACTATCAGTTTTGCGTCGGATTCGAAAAACTAGACTCACAGGAGACGGACCACATGGTGCCCGAGGCAACAATATCCCCTTGGAGACAAGTCGGCTGGATGCCGATGTATTGAATCTTGACTTAATTTGAGTGTTCCATCGTTGAGACCCTGAACGTTACAATTAACTATCAGTTTCGCGTCGGAATCGAAAATCTAGACTCACAGAAGACGGATCATATGGTGCCACAGGCAGCAATATCCCCTTGGGGACAAGTCGGCTGGATGCCGATGTATTGAATCTCGACGTCATTTGAGTGTTCCATCGTCATTTGGAGGCTCTGAACGTTACAATTAACTATCAGTTTTGCGTCGGGTACTAAAAACTAGACTCACAGGCGAACGACCATAAGGTGCCCGAGGCAGCAATAGACGCTTGGAGACAAGTCGGCTGGAAGCCAATGTATTGATTCGCGACCCAATTTCAGTGTTCCATCGTCATTAGGAGGCCCTGAACGTTACAATTAACAATTTTTTTGCGTCGGATTCGAAAATCTAGACTCACAGGAGAACGACCATACGGTCCCCGAGGCAGCAATAGACTCTTGGAGACAAGTCGGCTGAAGGGCGATGTATTGAATCTCGACGCAATTTGAGAGTTCCATCGTCATTAGGAGGCACTGAACATTACAATTAACTATCAGTTTCGCGCCGGATTTTGAAAATCTAGACACACAGGAGACGGGCCATATGGTGCCCGAGGCAGCAATATCCCCTTGTAGATAAGTCGGCTGAAGGACGATGTATTGACTCTCGAGGCAATTTGAGTGTTCCATCGTCATTAGAAGGCCAAGCACGTTACAATTAACTATCATTTCTGCGTCGGATTCGAAAATCTAGACTAGGAGACGGACCACATGGTTCCCGAAGCAGCAATATCCCCTTGGAGACAAGTCGTCGCAATTTGAGTGTTCCATCGTCATTAGGAGGCGCTGAACGTTTCAATTCACTATCATTTTTGCGTCGATTCGAAAATCCACTCACAGGAGGACCATATGGTGCCCGAGAAAGCAATAGACAATTGGATACAAGTCGGCTGGAGGACGATGTATTGAATCTCGACGCAATTTGAGTGTTCCATCGTCATTAGGACGTCCTGAACGTTACAATTAACCATCAGTTTTGCGTCGGATACGAAATTCTAGACTCACAGGAGGCGGACCATATGGTGCTCGAGGCAGCAATATCCCCTTTGAGACAAGTCGGCTGGAGGCCAATGTATTGAGTCTCGACGCAATTTGAGGTTTCCATCGTCATTAGGAGGCCATGAACGTTACAATTATTTATCATTTCTGCGTCGGATTCGAAAATCTAGACTCACAGGAGACGGCCGACATGGTGCCCAAGGCAGCAATATCCCCTTGAAGACAAGTCGTCGCAATTTGAGTGTTCCATCGTCATTAGGAGGCGATGAACGTTACAATTAACTATAAGTTATTCGTCGGATTCGAAAATCTAGCCTCACAGGAGAACGACCATAAGGTGCCCGAGGCAGCAATAGACCCTTGGAGACAAGGTGACTGGAGGCCGATGTATTGAATCTCGACGCAATTTGATTGTTCCACCGTCATTAGCAGGCCCTGAACGTTACAATTAACTATCAGTTTTGCGTCGGATTCGAAAAACTAGACTCACAGGAGACGGACCACATGGTGCCCGAGGCAACAATATCCCCTTGGAGACAAGTCGGCTGGATGCCGATGTATTGAATCTCGACTTAATTTGAGTGTTCCATCGTCATTTGGAGACCCTGAACGTTACAATTAACTATCAGTTTCGCGTCGGAATCGAAAATCTAGACTCACAGGAGAAAGACCATAAGGTGCCCGAGGCAGCAATAGACCCTTGTAGACAAGTCGGCTGGAGGCTGATGTATTGAATCTCGATGCAATTTGAGTGTTCCATCGTCATTAGGGGGCGCTGAGCGTTACAATTCACTATCATTTTAGCGTCGGATTCAAAAATCTACTCACAGGAGAAGGACCATACGGGCGCCCGATACAGCAATAGGCCCTTGGATACAAGTCAGCTGGAGGATGATGTATTGGATCGCGACGCAATTTGAGTGTTCCATCGTCAACAGGACGCCCTGAATGTTACAATTAACTATCAGTTTTTCGTCGGATTCGAAAATCTGGACTCACAGGAGGACGACCATAAGGTGCCCGAGGCAGCAATAGACCCTTGGAGACAAGTCGGCTGGAGGGCCATGTATTGAATCTCGACGCAATTTGAGTGTTCCATCGTCATTTGGAGGCCCTGATCGTTACAATTAACTATCAGTTTCGCGTCGGAATCGAAAATCTAGACTCACAGGAGACGGTCCATATGGTGCCACAGGCAGCAATATCCCCTTGGGGACAAGTCGGCTGGATGCCGATGTATTGAATCTCGACGTCATTTGAGTGTTCCATCGTCATTTGGAGGCACTGAACGTTACAATTAACTATCAGTTTTGCGTCGGGTACTAAAAACTAGACTCACAGGCGAACGACCATAAGGTGCCCGAGGCAGCAATAGACGCTTTGAGACAAGTCGGCTGGAAGCCGATGTATTGATTCGCGACCCAATTTCAGTGTTCCATCGTCATTAGGAGGCCCTGAACGTTACAATTAACAATTTTTTTGCGTCGGATTCGAAAATCTAGACTCACAGGAGAACGACCATCAGGTGCCCGAGGCAGCAATAGACTCTTGGAGACAAGTCGGCTGAAGGACGATGTATTGAATCTCGACGAAATTTGAGAATTCCATCGTCATTAGGAGGCCCTGAACATTACAATTAACTATCAGTTTCGCGCCGGATTCGAAAATCTAGAATCACAGGAGACGGACCATATGGTGCCCGAGGCAGCAATATCCCCTTGTAGGCAAGTCGGCTGAAGGACGATGTATTGACTCTCGAGGCAATTTGAGTATTCCATCGTCATTAGAAGGCCAAGCACGTTACAATTAACTATCATTTCTGCGTCGGATTCGAAAATCTAGACTAGGAGACGGACCACATGGTTCCCGAAGCAGCAATATCCCCTTGGAGACATGTCGGCTGGAGGACAATGTATTGAATCTCGACGCAATTTGAGTGTTCCATCGTCATTAGGAGGCCCAGAACGTTACAATTAATTATCAGTTTTGCCTCGGACTTGAAAACGTAGACTCACAGGAGACGGACCACATGGTTCCCGAGAAAGCAATAGACACTTGGATACAAGTCGGCTGGAGGACGATGTATTGAATCTCGACGCAATTTGTGTGTTCCATCGTCATTAGGACGCCCTGAACGTCCAATTAACTATCAGTTTTGCCTCTGATTTGAAAATCTAGACTCACTGGAGAAAGACCATAAGGTGCCCATAGGCAGCAATAGAGCCTTGGAGACAAGTCGGCTGGAGGTCGATGTATTGAATCTCGACGCAATTTGAGTGTTCCACCGTCATTAGCAGGCCCTGAACGTTACAATTAACTATCAGTTTTGCGTCGGATTCGAAAATCTAGACTCACAGGAGACGGACCACATGGTGCCCGAGGCAACAATATCCCCTATGAGACAAGTCGGCTGGATGCCGATGTATTGAATCTCGACGTAATTTGGGTGTTCCATCGTCATTTGGAGGCCCTGAACATTACAAATAACTATCAGTTTCGCGTCGGAATCGAAAATCTAGACTCACAGGAGAACGGCCATAAGGTGCCCGAGGCAGCAATAGACCCTTGTACACAAGTCGGCTGGAGGTCGATGTATTGAATCTCGACGCAATTTGAGTGTTCCATCGTCATTAGGAGGCCCTAAACGTTACAATTAACAATCAGTTTTGCATCGGATTCGAAAATCTAGACTCACAGGAGACGGACCACATGGTGCCCGAGACAGCAGTATCCCCTTGTAGACAAGTCGGCTGCAGGACGATTTATTGACTCTCGACGCAATTTGAGTGTTCCATCGTCATTAGAAGGCCATGTACGTTACAATTAACTATCATTTCTGCGTCGGATCCGAAAATCTAGACTAGGAGGCGGACCACATGGTGCCCGAGGCAGCAATATCCCCCTGCAGACAAGTCGGCTGGAGGACGATGCATTGAATCACGACGCAATTTGAGTGTTCCAACGTCATTAGGGGGCGCTGAACGTTTCAATTCACTATCATTTTTTCGTCGGATTCGAAAATCCACTCACAGGGGGACCATATGGTGCCCGAGAAAGCAATAGACAATTGGATACAAGTCGGCTGGAGGACGATGTATTGAATCTCGACGCAATGTGAGTGTTCCATCGTCATTAGGACGCCCTGAACTCCAATCAACTATCAGTTTTGCCTCTGATTTGAAAATCTAGACTCACAGGAGAACGACCATAAGGTGCCCATAGGCAGCAATAGAGCCTTGGAGACAAGTTGGCTGGAGGTCGATGTATTGAATCTCGACGCAATTTGAGTGTTCCACCGTCATTAGGAGGCCCTGAACGTTACAATTAACTATCAGTTTCGCGTCGGAATCGAAAATCTGGACTCAGAGGAGAACGACCATAAGGTGCCCGAGACAGCAACAGACTCTTGGAGACAAGTCGGCTGAAGGACGATGTATTGAAACGCAACGCAATTTGTGAGTTCTATCGGCGATAGCATGGTCGTAACGTTATAGTTAAATGTCAGTTTTGCGTCGGATTCGAAAATCTAGACTCACAGGAGAACGACCATAAGGTGACCGAGGTAGCAATAGACCCTTGGGGACAAGTCGGCTTGAGGACGATGTATTGAATCTCGACGCAATTTGAGTGCTCCATCGTCATTAGGAGGCCCTGAACGTTACAAATAACTATCAGTTTGATCTCTGATTTGAAAATCTAGACTCACAGTAGAGCGACCATAAGGTGCCCATAGGCAGCAATAGAGCCTTGGAGACAAGTCGGCTGGAGGCCGATGTATTGAATCTCGACGCAATTTGAGTTTTCCATCGTCATTAAGAGGCCCTGAACGTTACAATTAACAATCAGTTTTGCGTCGGATTCGAAAATCTAGACTCACAGGAGACGGACCACATGGCGCGCGAGACAGCAATATCCCCTTGTAGACAAGTCGGCTGCAGGACGATGTATTGACTCTCGACGCAATTTGAGTGTTCCATCGTCATTAGGAGGCCCTGAACGTTACAATTAACAATCAGTTTTGCGTCGGATTTGAAAATCTAGACTCACAGGAAACGGACCACATGGTGCCCGAGACAGCAATATCGCCTTGTAGACAAGTCGGCTGCAGGACGATGTATTGAATCTCGACGCAATATGAGTGTTCCATCGTCATTAGGAGGCCATGAACGTTACAATTCACTATCAATTAGGCGTCGGATTCGAAAATCTACTCACAGGAGAAGGACCATATGGCACCCGAGACAGCAATAGGCCCTTGGATACAAGTCGGCTGGAGGACGATGTATTGGATCGCGACGCAATTTGAGTGTTCCATCGTCATCAGGACGCCCTGAATGTTACAATTAACAATCAGTTTTGCGTCGGATTCGAAAATCTAGACTCACAGGAGACGGACCACATGGTGCCCGAGACAGCAATATCCCCTTGTAGACAAGTCAGCTGCATTACGATTTATTGACTCTCGACGCAGTTTGAGTGTTCCATCGTCATTAGAAGGCCATGAAGGTTACAAGTAACTATCATTTCTGCGTCGGATTCGAAAATCTAGACTAGGAGACGGACCACATGGTGCCCGAGGCAGCAATATCCCCTTGCAGACAAGTCGGCTGGAGGACGATGCATCGAATCTCGACGCAATTTGAGTGTTCCAACGTCATTAGGAGGCGCTGAACGTTACAATTCACTAACATTTTTGCGTCGGATTCGAAAATCCACTCACAGGGGGACCATATGGTGCCCGAGAAAGCAAAAGACAATTGGATATAAGTCACCTGGAGGACGATGTATTGAATCTCGATGCAAATTGAGTGTTCCATCGTCACTAGGACGCCCAGAACTTTCAATTAACTATCAGGTTTGCGGCGGAATCGAAAATCTAGACTCACAGGAGACGGAGCATATGGTGCCACAGGCAGGAATATCCCCTTGGAGACAAGTCGGCTGGATGCCGATGTATTGAATCTCGACGTAGATTGAGTTTTTCCATCGTCATTAGGAGGCCCTGAACGTTACAATTAACTATCAGTTTTGCGTCGGGTACTAAAATCTAGACTCACAGGAGAACGACCATAAGGTGCCCGAGTCAGCAATAGACGCTTGGAGACAAGTCGGCTGGAAGCCGATGTATTGAATCGCGACCCAATTTCAGTGTTCCATCGTTATTATGAGGCCCTGATCGTTACAATTAATAATCAGTTTTGCGTCGGATTCGAAAATCTAGACTCACAGGAGAACGACCATAAGGTGCCCGAGGCAGCAATAGACTCTTGGAGACAAGTCGGCTGATGGACGATGTATTGAATCTCGACGCAATTTGAGTGTTCCAACGTCATCAGGAGGCCCTCAACGTTGCAATTAACTATCAGTTTCCAGTCGGATTCGAAAATCTAGACTCACAGGAGAACGACCATAAGGTGCGCGAGGCAGCAATAGACCGTTGCAGACAAGTCGGCTGGAGGCCGATGTATTGAATCAAGACGCAATTTGAGTGTTCCATCGTCATTAGGAGGCCCTGAATGTTACAATTAACCATCACGTTTGCGTCGGATACGAAAATCTAGACTCACAGGAGGTGGACCATATGGTGCTCGAGGCAGCAATATCCCCTTGGAGACAGGTCGGCTGGTGGAACGGACCATATGGTGCCCGAGGCAGCGATATCCCCTTGGAGGCAAGTCGGCTGGAGGACGATGTAAAGAATCGCAACTCAATTTGTGTGTTCCATCGTCGTTAGCATAGTCGTACCGTTATAATGAAATGTCAATTTTGCGTCGGATTCGAAAAACTAGACTCACAGGAGAACGACCATAAGGTGCCCGAGGCAGCAATAGACCCTTGGGGACAAGTCGGCTGAAGGCCGATGTATTGAATCTCGACGCAATTTGAGTTTTCCATCGTCATTAAGAGGCCCTGAACGTTACAATTAACAATCAGTTTTGCGTCGGATTCGAAAATCTAGACTCACAGGAGACGGACCACATGGTGCCCGAGACAGCAATATCCCCTTGTAGACAAGTCAGCTGCATTACGATTTATTGACTCTCGACGCAGTTTGAGTGTTCCATCGTCATTAGAAGGCCATGAAGGTTACAAGTAACTATCATTTCTGCGTCGGATTCGAAAATCTAGACTAGGAGACGGACCACATGGTGCCCGAGGCAGCAATATCCCCTTGCAGACAAGTCGGCTGGAGGACGATGCATTGAATCTCGACGCAATTTGAGTGTTCCAACGTCATTAGGAGGCGCTGAACGTTACAATTCACTAACATTTTTGCGTCGGATTCGAAAATCCACTCACAGGGGGACCATATGGTGCCCGAGAAAGCAATAGACAATTGGATATAAGTCACCTGGAGGACGATGTATTGAATCTCGATGCAATTTGAGTGTTCCATCGTCACTAGGACGCCCTGAACTTTCAATTAACTATCAGTTTTGCCTCTGATTTGAAAATCTAGACTCACAGGAGAACGACCATAAGGTGCCCATAGGCAGCAATAGAGCCTTGGAGACAAGTCGGCTGGAGGTCGATGTATTGAATCTCGACGCAATTTGAGTGTTCCACCGTCATTAGGAGGCCCTGAACGTTACAATTAACTATCAGTTTCGCGTCGGAATCGAAAATCTGGACTCACAGGAGAACGACCATAAGGTGCCCATAGGCAGCAATAGAGCCTTGGAGACAAGTCGGCTGGAGGTCGATGTACTGAATCTCGACGCAATTTGTGTGTTATATCGTCATTGCGAGGCCCTGAACGATACAATTAACTATCAGTTTCGCGTCGGATTCGAAAATCTAGACTCACAGGAGTCGGAGCATATGGTGCCCGAGGCAGCAATATCCCCTTGGAGACAAGTCGGCTGGTGGAACGGACCATATGGTGCCCGAGGCAGCAATATCCCCTTTGAGACAAGTCGGCTGGAGGACGATGTAAAAAATCGCAACGCAATTTGTGTGTTCCATCGTCGTTAGCATAGTCGTACCGTTATAATGAAATGTCAATTTTGCGTCGGATTCGAAAATCTAGACTCACAGGAGAACGACCATAAGGTGCCCGAGGCAGCAGTAGACCCTTGGGGACAAGTCGGCTGGAGGCCGATGTATTGAATCTCGACGCAATTTGAGTTTTCCATCGTCATTAAGAAGCCATGAACGTTACAATTAACAATCAGTTTTGCGTCGGATTCGAAAATCTAGTCTCACAGGAGACGGACCACATGGTGCCCGAGACAGCAATATCCCCTTGTAGACAAGTCGGCTGCAGGACGATGTATTGACTCTTGACGCAATTTGAGTGTTCCATCGTCATTAGGAGGCCCTGAACGTTACAATTAACAATCAGTTTTGCGTCGGATTCGAAAATCTAGACTCACAGGAAACGGACCACATGGTGCCCGAGACAGCAATATCCCCTTGTAGACAAGTCGGCTGCAGGACGATGTATTGATTCTCGACGCAATTTGAGTGTTCCATCGTCATTAGGAGGCCATGAACGTTACAATTAACTATCAGTTTCGCGTCGGAATCGAGAATCTAGTCTCACAGGAAACGGACCACATGGTGCCCGAGACAGCAATATCCCATTGTAGACAAGTCGGCTGCAGGACGATGTATTGAATCTCGACGCAATTTGAGCGTTCCATCGTCATTAGGACGCCCTGAACGTCCAATTAACTATCAGTTTTGCCTCTGATTTGAAAATCTAGACTCACAGGAGAACGACCATAAGAAGCCCAAAGGCAGCAATAGAGCCTTGGAGACAAGTCGGCTGGAGGTCGATGTATTGAATCTCGACGCAATTTGAGTGTTCCACCGTCATTAGGAGGCCCTGAACGTTTCAATTAACTATCAGTTATGCGTCGGATGCGAAAGTCTAGACTCACAGGAGAATGACCATAAGGTGCGCGAGGCAGCAATAGACCGTTGCAGAAAAGTCGGCTGGAGGCCGAAGTATTGAATCAAGACGCAATTTGAGTGTTCCATCGTCATTAGGAGGCCCTAATTGTTACAATTAACCATCTGTTTTGCGTCGGATACGAAAATCTAGACTCACAGGAGGACGACCATAAGGTGCCCGAGGCAGCAATAGACCCTTGGAGACAAGTCGGCTGAAGGTTATGAATTGAATCTCGACGCAATTTGAGTGTTCCAACGTCATTAGGAGGCCATGAACGTTACAATTAACAATCAGTTTCGCGGCGGAATCGAAAATCTAGACTCACAGGAGACGGAGCATATGGTGCCACAGGCAGGAATATCCCCTTGGAGACAAGTCGGCTGGATGCCGATGTATTGAATCTCGACGTAGATTGAGTTTTTCCATCGTCATTAGGAGGCCCTGAACGTTACAATTAACTATCAGTTTTGCGTCGGGTACTAAAATCTAGACTCACAGGAGAACGACCATAAGGTGCCCGAGTCAGCAATAGACGCTTGGAGACAAGTCGGCTGGAAGCCGATGTATTGAATCGCGACCCAATTTCAGTGTTCCATCGTTATTATGAGGCCCTGATCGTTACAATTAATAATCAGTTTTGCGTCGGATTCGAAAATCTAGACTCACAGGAGAACGACCATAAGGTGCCCGAGGCAGCAATAGACTCTTGGAGACAAGTCGGCTGATGGACGATGTATTGAATCTCGACGCAATTTGAGTGTTCCAACGTCATCAGGAGGCCCTCAACGTTGCAATTAACTATCAGTTTCCAGTCGGATTCGAAAATCTAGACTCACAGGAGAACGACCATAAGGTGCGCGAGGCAGCAATAGACCGTTGCAGACAAGTCGGCTGGAGGCCGATGTATTGAATCAAGACGCAATTTGAGTGTTCCATCGTCATTAGGAGGCCCTGAATGTTACAATTAACCATCACGTTTGCGTCGGATACGAAAATCTAGACTCACAGGAGGTGGACCATATGGTGCTCGAGGCAGCAATATCCCCTTGGAGACAGGTCGGCTGGTGGAACGGACCATATGGTGCCCGAGGCAGCGATATCCCCTTGGAGACAAGTCGGCTGGAGGACGATGTAAAGAATCGCAACGCAATTTGTGTGTTCCATCGTCGTTAGCATAGTCGTACCGTTATAATGAAATGTCAATTTTGCGTCGGATTCGAAAAACTAGACTCACAGGAGAACGACCATAAGGTGCCCGAGGCAGCAATAGACCCTTGGGGACAAGTCGGCTGAAGGCCGATGTATTGAATCTCGACGCAATTTGAGTTTTCCATCGTCATTAAGAGGCCCTGAACGTTACAATTAACAATCAGTTTTGCGTCGGATTCGAAAATCTAGACTCACAGGAGACGGACCACATGGTGCCCGAGACAGCAATATCCCCTTGTAGACAAGTCAGCTGCATTACGATTTATTGACTCTCGACGCAGTTTGAGTGTTCCATCGTCATTAGAAGGCCATGAAGGTTACAAGTAACTATCATTTCTGCGTCGGATTCGAAAATCTAGACTAGGAGACGGACCACATGGTGCCCGAGGCAGCAATATCCCCTTGCAGACAAGTCGGCTGGAGGACGATGCATTGAATCTCGACGCAATTTGAGTGTTCCAACGTCATTAGGAGGCGCTGAACGTTACAATTCACTAACATTTTTGCGTCGGATTCGAAAATCCACTCACAGGGGGACCATATGGTGCCCGAGAAAGCAATAGACAATTGGATATAAGTCACCTGGAGGACGATGTATTGAATCTCGATGCAATTTGAGTGTTCCATCGTCACTAGGACGCCCTGAACTTTCAATTAACTATCAGTTTTGCCTCTGATTTGAAAATCTAGACTCACAGGAGAACGACCATAAGGTGCCCATAGGCAGCAATAGAGCCTTGGAGACAAGTCGGCTGGAGGTCGATGTATTGAATCTCGACGCAATTTGAGTGTTCCACCGTCATTAGGAGGCCCTGAACGTTACAATTAACTATCAGTTTCGCGTCGGAATCGAAAATCTGGACTCACAGGAGAACGACCATAAGGTGCCCATAGGCAGCAATAGAGCCTTGGAGACAAGTCGGCTGGAGGTCGATGTACTGAATCTCGACGCAATTTGTGTGTTATATCGTCATTGCGAGGCCCTGAACGATACAATTAACTATCAGTTTCGCGTCGGATTCGAAAATCTAGACTCACAGGAGTCGGAGCATATGGTGCCCGAGGCAGCAATATCCCCTTGGAGACAAGTCGGCTGGTGGAACGGACCATATGGTGCCCGAGGCAGCAATATCCCCTTTGAGACAAGTCGGCTGGAGGACGATGTAAAAAATCGCAACGCAATTTGTGTGTTCCATCGTCGTTAGCATAGTCGTACCGTTATAATGAAATGTCAATTTTGCGTCGGATTCGAAAATCTAGACTCACAGGAGAACGACCATAAGGTGCCCGAGGCAGCAGTAGACCCTTGGGGACAAGTCGGCTGGAGGCCGATGTATTGAATCTCGACGCAATTTGAGTTTTCCATCGTCATTAAGAAGCCATGAACGTTACAATTAACAATCAGTTTTGCGTCGGATTCGAAAATCTAGTCTCACAGGAGACGGACCACATGGTGCCCGAGACAGCAATATCCCCTTGTAGACAAGTCGGCTGCAGGACGATGTATTGACTCTTGACGCAATTTGAGTGTTCCATCGTCATTAGGAGGCCCTGAACGTTACAATTAACAATCAGTTTTGCGTCGGATTCGAAAATCTAGACTCACAGGAAACGGACCACATGGTGCCCGAGACAGCAATATCCCCTTGTAGACAAGTCGGCTGCAGGACGATGTATTGATTCTCGACGCAATTTGAGTGTTCCATCGTCATTAGGAGGCCATGAACGTTACAATTAACTATCAGTTTCGCGTCGGAATCGAGAATCTAGTCTCACAGGAAACGGACCACATGGTGCCCGAGACAGCAATATCCCCTTGTAGACAAGTCGGCTGCAGGACGATGTATTGAATCTCGACGCAATTTGAGCGTTCCATCGTCATTAGGACGCCCTGAACGTCCAACTAACTATCAGTTTTGCCTCTGATTTGAAAATCTAGACTCACAGGAGAACGACCATAAGAAGCCCAAAGGCAGCAATAGAGCCTTGGAGACAAGTCGGCTGGAGGTCGATGTATTGAATCTCGACGCAATTTGAGTGTTCCACCGTCATTAGGAGGCCCTGAACGTTTCAATTAACTATCAGTTATGCGTCGGATGCGAAAGTCTAGACTCACAGGAGAATGACCATAAGGTGCGCGAGGCAGCAATAGACCGTTGCAGAAAAGTCGGCTGGAGGCCGAAGTATTGAATCAAGACGCAATTTGAGTGTTCCATCGTCATTAGGAGGCCCTAATTGTTACAATTAACCATCTGTTTTGCGTCGGATACGAAAATCTAGACTCACAGGAGGACGACCATAAGGTGCCCGAGGCAGCAATAGACCCTTGGAGACAAGTCGGCTGAAGGTTATGAATTGAATCTCGACGCAATTTGAGTGTTCCAACGTCATTAGGAGGCCATGAACGTTACAATTAACTATCAGTTTCGCGGCGGAATCGAAAATCTAGACTCACAGGAGACGGAGCATATGGTGCCACAGGCAGGAATATCCCCTTGGAGACAAGTCGGCTGGATGCCGATGTATTGAATCTCGACGTAGATTGAGTTTTTCCATCGTCATTAGGAGGCCCTGAACGTTACAATTAACTATCAGTTTTGCGTCGGGTACTAAAATCTAGACTCACAGGAGAACGACCATAAGGTGCCCGAGTCAGCAATAGACGCTTGGAGACAAGTCGGCTGGAAGCCGATGTATTGAATCGCGACCCAATTTCAGTGTTCCATCGTTATTATGAGGCCCTGATCGTTACAATTAATAATCAGTTTTGCGTCGGATTCGAAAATCTAGACTCACAGGAGAACGACCATAAGGTGCCCGAGGCAGCAATAGACTCTTGGAGACAAGTCGGCTGATGGACGATGTATTGAATCTCGACGCATTTTGAGTGTTCCAACGTCATCAGGAGGCCCTCAACGTTGCAATTAACTATCAGTTTCCAGTCGGATTCGAAAATCAAGACTCACAGGAGAACGACCATAAGGTGCGCGAGGCAGCAATAGACCGTTGCAGACAAGTCGGCTGGAGGCCGATGTATTGAATCAAGACGCAATTTGAGTGTTCCATCGTCATTAGGAGGCCCTGAATGTTACAATTAACCATCACGTTTGCGTCGGATACGAAAATCTAGACTCACAGGAGGTGGACCATATGGTGCTCGAGGCAGCAATATCCCCTTGGAGACAAGTCGGCTGGTGGAACGGACCATATGGTGCCCGAGGCAGCGATATCCCCTTGGAGACAAGTCGGCTGGAGGACGATGTAAAGAATCGCAACGCAATTTGTGTGTTCCATCGTCGTTAGCATAGTCGTACCGTTATAATGAAATGTTAATTTTGCGTCGGATTCGAAAAACTAGACTCACAGGAGAACGACCATAAGGTGCCCGAGGCAGCAATAGACCCTTGGGGACAAGTCGGCTGGAGGCCGATGTATTGAATCTCGACGCAATTTGAGTTTTCCATCGTCATTAAGAGGCCCTGAACGTTACAATTAACAATCAGTTTTGCGTCGGATTCGAAAATCTAGACTCACAGGAGACGGACCACATGGTGCCCGAGACAGCAATATCCCCTTGTAGACAAGTCAGCTGCATTACGATTTATTGACTCTCGACGCAGTTTGAGTGTTCCATCGTCATTAGAAGGCCATGAAGGTTACAAGTAACTATCATTTCTGCGTCGGATTCGAAAATCTAGACTAGGAGACGGACCACATGGTGCCCGAGGCAGCAATATCCCCTTGCAGACAAGTCGGCTGGAGGACGATGCATTGAATCTCGACGCAATTTGAGTGTTCCAACGTCATTAGGAGGCGCTGAACGTTACAATTCACTAACATTTTTGCGTCGGATTCGAAAATCCACTCACAGGGGGACCATATGGTGCCCGAGAAAGCAATAGACAATTGGATATAAGTCACCTGGAGGACGATGTATTGAATCTCGATGCAATTTGAGTGTTCCATCGTCACTAGGACGCCCTGAACTTTCAATTAACTATCAGTTTTGCCTCTGATTTGAAAATCTAGACTCACAGGAGAACGACCATAAGGTGCCCATAGGCAGCAATAGAGCCTTGGAGACAAGTCGGCTGGAGGTCGATGTATTGAATCTCGACGCAATTTGAGTGTTCCACCGTCATTAGGAGGCCCTGAACGTTACAATTAACTATCAGTTTCGCGTCGGAATCGAAAATCTGGACTCACAGGAGAACGACCATAAGGTGCCCATAGGCAGCAATAGAGCCTTGGAGACAAGTCGGCTGGAGGTCGATGTACTGAATCTCGACGCAATTTGTGTGTTATATCGTCATTGCGAGGCCCTGAACGATACAATTAACTATCAGTTTCGCGTCGGATTCGAAAATCTAGACTCACAGGAGTCGGAGCATATGGTGCCCGAGGCAGCAATATCCCCTTGGAGACAAGTCGGCTGGTGGAACGGACCATATGGTGCCCGAGGCAGCAATATCCCCTTTGAGACAAGTCGGCTGGAGGACGATGTAAAAAATCGCAACGCAATTTGTGTGTTCCATCGTCGTTAGCATAGTCGTACCGTTATAATGAAATGTCAATTTTGCGTCGGATTCGAAAATCTAGACTCACAGGAGAACGACCATAAGGTGCCCGAGGCAGCAGTAGACCCTTGGGGACAAGTCGGCTGGAGGCCGATGTATTGAATCTCGACGCAATTTGAGTTTTCCATCGTCATTAAGAAGCCATGAACGTTACAATTAACAATCAGTTTTGCGTCGGATTCGAAAATCTAGTCTCACAGGAGACGGACCACATGGTGCCCGAGACAGCAATATCCCCTTGTAGACAAGTCGGCTGCAGGACGATGTATTGACTCTTGACGCAATTTGAGTGTTCCATCGTCATTAGGAGGCCCTGAACGTTACAATTAACAATCAGTTTTGCGTCGGATTCGAAAATCTAGACTCACAGGAAACGGACCACATGGTGCCCGAGACAGCAATATCCCCTTGTAGACAAGTCGGCTGCAGGACGATGTATTGATTCTCGACGCAATTTGAGTGTTCCATCGTCATTAGGAGGCCATGAACGTTACAATTAACTATCAGTTTCGCGTCGGAATCGAGAATCTAGTCTCACAGGAAACGGACCACATGGTGCCCGAGACAGCAATATCCCCTTGTAGACAAGTCGGCTGCAGGACGATGTATTGAATCTCGACGCAATTTGAGCGTTCCATCGTCATTAGGACGCCCTGAACGTCCAACTAACTATCAGTTTTGCCTCTGATTTGAAAATCTAGACTCACAGGAGAACGACCATAAGAAGCCCAAAGGCAGCAATAGAGCCTTGGAGACAAGTCGGCTGGAGGTCGATGTATTGAATCTCGACGCAATTTGAGTGTTCCACCGTCATTAGGAGGCCCTGAACGTTTCAATTAACTATCAGTTATGCGTCGGATGCGAAAGTCTAGACTCACAGGAGAATGACCATAAGGTGCGCGAGGCAGCAATAGACCGTTGCAGAAAAGTCGGCTGGAGGCCGAAGTATTGAATCAAGACGCAATTTGAGTGTTCCATCGTCATTAGGAGGCCCTAATTGTTACAATTAACCATCTGTTTTGCGTCGGATACGAAAATCTAGACTCACAGGAGGACGACCATAAGGTGCCCGAGGCAGCAATAGACCCTTGGAGACAAGTCGGCTGAAGGTTATGAATTGAATCTCGACGCAATTTGAGTGTTCCAACGTCATTAGGAGGCCATGAACGTTACAATTAACTATCAGTTTCGCGGCGGAATCGAAAATCTAGACTCACAGGAGACGGAGCATATGGTGCCACAGGCAGGAATATCCCCTTGGAGACAAGTCGGCTGGATGCCGATGTATTGAATCTCGACGTAGATTGAGTTTTTCCATCGTCATTAGGAGGCCCTGAACGTTACAATTAACTATCAGTTTTGCGTCGGGTACTAAAATCTAGACTCACAGGAGAACGACCATAAGGTGCCCGAGTCAGCAATAGACGCTTGGAGACAAGTCGGCTGGAAGCCGATGTATTGAATCGCGACCCAATTTCAGTGTTCCATCGTTATTATGAGGCCCTGATCGTTACAATTAATAATCAGTTTTGCGTCGGATTCGAAAATCTAGACTCACAGGAGAACGACCATAAGGTGCCCGAGGCAGCAATAGACTCTTGGAGACAAGTCGGCTGATGGACGATGTATTGAATCTCGACGCATTTTGAGTGTTCCAACGTCATCAGGAGGCCCTCAACGTTGCAATTAACTATCAGTTTCCAGTCGGATTCGAAAATCAAGACTCACAGGAGAACGACCATAAGGTGCGCGAGGCAGCAATAGACCGTTGCAGACAAGTCGGCTGGAGGCCGATGTATTGAATCAAGACGCAATTTGAGTGTTCCATCGTCATTAGGAGGCCCTGAATGTTACAATTAACCATCACGTTTGCGTCGGATACGAAAATCTAGACTCACAGGAGGTGGACCATATGGTGCTCGAGGCAGCAATATCCCCTTGGAGACAAGTCGGCTGGTGGAACGGACCATATGGTGCCCGAGGCAGCGATATCCCCTTGGAGACAAGTCGGCTGGAGGACGATGTAAAGAATCGCAACGCAATTTGTGTGTTCCATCGTCGTTAGCATAGTCGTACCGTTATAATGAAATGTTAATTTTGCGTCGGATTCGAAAAACTAGACTCACAGGAGAACGACCATAAGGTGCCCGAGGCAGCAATAGACCCTTGGGGACAAGTCGGCTGGAGGCCGATGTATTGAATCTCGACGCAATTTGAGTTTTCCATCGTCATTAAGAGGCCCTGAACGTTACAATTAACAATCAGTTTTGCGTCGGATTCGAAAATCTAGACTCACAGGAGACGGACCACATGGTGCCCGAGACAGCAATATCCCCTTGTAGACAAGTCAGCTGCATTACGATTTATTGACTCTCGACGCAGTTTGAGTGTTCCATCGTCATTAGAAGGCCATGAAGGTTACAAGTAACTATCATTTCTGCGTCGGATTCGAAAATCTAGACTAGGAGACGGACCACATGGTGCCCGAGGCAGCAATATCCCCTTGCAGACAAGTCGGCTGGAGGACGATGCATTGAATCTCGACGCAATTTGAGTGTTCCAACGTCATTAGGAGGCGCTGAACGTTACAATTCACTAACATTTTTGCGTCGGATTCGAAAATCCACTCACAGGGGGACCATATGGTGCCCGAGAAAGCAATAGACAATTGGATATAAGTCACCTGGAGGACGATGTATTGAATCTCGATGCAATTTGAGTGTTCCATCGTCACTAGGACGCCCTGAACTTTCAATTAACTATCAGTTTTGCCTCTGATTTGAAAATCTAGACTCACAGGAGAACGACCATAAGGTGCCCATAGGCAGCAATAGAGCCTTGGAGACAAGTCGGCTGGAGGTCGATGTATTGAATCTCGACGCAATTTGAGTGTTCCACCGTCATTAGGAGGCCCTGAACGTTACAATTAACTATCAGTTTCGCGTCGGAATCGAAAATCTGGACTCACAGGAGAACGACCATAAGGTGCCCATAGGCAGCAATAGAGCCTTGGAGACAAGTCGGGTGGAGGTCGATGTACTGAATCTCGACGCAATTTGTGTGTTATATCGTCATTGCGAGGCCCTGAACGATACAATTAACTATCAGTTTCGCGTCGGATTCGAAAATCTAGACTCACAGGAGTCGGAGCATATGGTGCCCGAGGCAGCAATATCCCCTTGGAGACAAGTCGGCTGGTGGAACGGACCATATGGTGCCCGAGGCAGCAATATCCCCTTTGAGACAAGTCGGCTGGAGGACGATGTAAAAAATCGCAACGCAATTTGTGTGTTCCATCGTCGTTAGCATAGTCGTACCGTTATAATGAAATGTCAATTTTGCGTCGGATTCGAAAATCTAGACTCACAGGAGAACGACCATTAGGTGCCCGAGGCAGCAATAGACCCTTGGGGACAAGTCGGCTGGAGGCCGATGTATTGAATCTCGACGCAATTTGAGTTTTCCATCGTCATTAAGAAGCCATTAACGTTACAATTAACAATCAGTTTTGCGTCGGATTCGAAAATCTAGTCTCACAGGAGACGGACCACATGGTGCCCGAGACAGCAATATCCCCTTGTAGACAAGTCGGCTGCAGGACGATGTATTGATTCTCGACGCAATTTGAGTGTTCCATCGTCATTAGGAGGCCATGAACGTTACACTTAACTATCAGTTTCGCGTCGGAATCGAGAATCTAGTCTCACAGGAAACGGACCACATGGTGCCCGAGACAGCAATATCCCCTTGTAGACAAGTCGGCTGCAGGACGATGTATTGAATCTCGACGCAATTTGAGCGTTCCATCGTCATTAGGACGCCCTGAACGTCCAATTAACTATCAGTTTTGCCTCTGATTTGAAAATCTAGACTCACAGGAGAACGACCATAAGGTGCCCAAAGGCAGCAATAGAGCCTTGGAGACAAGTCGGCTGGAGGTCGATGTATTGAATCTCGACGCAATTTGAGTGTTCCACCGTCATTAGGAGGCCCTGAACGTTTCAATTAACTATCAGTTATGCGTCGGATGCGAAAGTCTAGACTCACAGGAGAATGACCATAAGGTGCGCGAGGCAGCAATAGACCGTTGCAGAAAAGTCGGCTGGAGGCCGAAGTATTGAATCAAGACGCAATTTGAGTGTTCCGTCGTCATTAGGAGGCCCTAATTGTTACAATTAACCATCTGTTTTGCGTCGGATACGAAAATCTAGACTCACAGGAGGACGACCATAAGGTGCCCGAGGCAGCAATAGACCCTTGGAGACAAGTCGGCTGAAGGTTATGAATTGAATCTCGACGCAATTTGAGTGTTCCAACGTCATTAGGAGGCCATGAACGTTACAATTAACTATCAGTTTCGCGGCGGAATCGAAAATCTAGACTCACAGGAGACGGAGCATATGGTGCCACAGGCAGGAATATCCCCTTGGAGACAAGTCGGCTGGATGCCGATGTATTGAATCTCGACGTAGATTGAGTTTTTCCATCGTCATTAGGAGGCCCTGAACGTTACAATTAACTATCAGTTTTGCGTCGGGTACTAAAATCTAGACTCACAGGAGAACGACCATAAGGTGCCCGAGTCAGCAATAGACGCTTGGAGACAAGTCGGCTGGAAGCCGATGTATTGAATCGCGACCCAATTTCAGTGTTCCATCGTTATTATGAGGCCCTGATCGTTACAATTAATAATCAGTTTTGCGTCGGATTCGAAAATCTAGACTCACAGGAGAACGACCATAAGGTGCCCGAGGCAGCAATAGACTCTTGGAGACAAGTCGGCTGATGGACGATGTATTGAATCTCGACGCATTTTGAGTGTTCCAACGTCATCAGGAGGCCCTCAACGTTGCAATTAACTATCAGTTTCCAGTCGGATTCGAAAATCAAGACTCACAGGAGAACGACCATAAGGTGCGCGAGGCAGCAATAGACCGTTGCAGACAAGTCGGCTGGAGGCCGATGTATTGAATCAAGACGCAATTTGAGTGTTCCATCGTCATTAGGAGGCCCTGAATGTTACAATTAACCATCACGTTTGCGTCGGATACGAAAATCTAGACTCACAGGAGGTGGACCATATGGTGCTCGAGGCAGCAATATCCCCTTGGAGACAAGTCGGCTGGTGGAACGGACCATATGGTGCCCGAGGCAGCGATATCCCCTTGGAGACAAGTCGGCTGGAGGACGATGTAAAGAATCGCAACGCAATTTGTGTGTTCCATCGTCGTTAGCATAGTCGTACCGTTATAATGAAATGTCAATTTTGCGTCGGATTCGAAAAACTAGACTCACAGGAGAACGACCATAAGGTGCCCGAGGCAGCAATAGACCCTTGGGGACAAGTCGGCTGGAGGCCGATGTATTGAATCTCGACGCAATTTGAGTTTTCCATCGTCATTAAGAGGCCCTGAACGTTACAATTAACAATCAGTTTTGCGTCGGATTCGAAAATCTAGACTCACAGGAGACGGACCACATGGTGCCCGAGACAGCAATATCCCCTTGTAGACAAGTCAGCTGCATTACGATTTATTGACTCTCGACGCAGTTTGAGTGTTCCATCGTCATTAGAAGGCCATGAAGGTTACAAGTAACTATCATTTCTGCGTCGGATTCGAAAATCTAGACTAGGAGACGGACCACATGGTGCCCGAGGCAGCAATATCCCCTTGCAGACAAGTCGGCTGGAGGACGATGCATTGAATCTCGACGCAATTTGAGTGTTCCAACGTCATTAGGAGGCGCTGAACGTTACAATTCACTAACATTTTTGCGTCGGATTCGAAAATCCACTCACAGGGGGACCATATGGTGCCCGAGAAAGCAATAGACAATTGGATATAAGTCACCTGGAGGACGATGTATTGAATCTCGATGCAATTTGAGTGTTCCATCGTCACTAGGACGCCCTGAACTTTCAATTAACTATCAGTTTTGCCTCTGATTTGAAAATCTAGACTCACAGGAGAACGACCATAAGGTGCCCATAGGCAGCAATAGAGCCTTGGAGACAAGTCGGCTGGAGGTCGATGTATTGAATCTCGACGCAATTTGAGTGTTCCACCGTCATTAGGAGGCCCTGAACGTTACAATTAACTATCAGTTTCGCGTCGGAATCGAAAATCTGGACTCACAGGAGAACGACCATAAGGTGCCCATAGGCAGCAATAGAGCCTTGGAGACAAGTCGGCTGGAGGTCGATGTACTGAATCTCGACGCAATTTGTGTGTTATATCGTCATTGCGAGGCCCTGAACGATACAATTAACTATCAGTTTCGCGTCGGATTCGAAAATCTAGACTCACAGGAGTCGGAGCATATGGTGCCCGAGGCAGCAATATCCCCTTGGAGACAAGTCGGCTGGTGGAACGGACCATATGGTGCCCGAGGCAGCAATATCCCCTTTGAGACAAGTCGGCTGGAGGACGATGTAAAAAATCGCAACGCAATTTGTGTGTTCCATCGTCGTTAGCATAGTCGTACCGTTATAATGAAATGTCAATTTTGCGTCGGATTCGAAAATCTAGACTCACAGGAGAACGACCATTAGGTGCCCGAGGCAGCAATAGACCCTTGGGGACAAGTCGGCTGGAGGCCGATGTATTGAATCTCGACGCAATTTGAGTTTTCCATCGTCATTAAGAAGCCATTAACGTTACAATTAACAATCAGTTTTGCGTCGGATTCGAAAATCTAGTCTCACAGGAGACGGACCACATGGTGCCCGAGACAGCAATATCCCCTTGTAGACAAGTCGGCTGCAGGACGATGTATTGACTCTTGACGCAATTTGAGTGTTCCATCGTCATTAGGAGGCCCTGAACGTTACAATTAACAATCAGTTTTGCGTCGGATTCGAAAATCTAGACTCACAGGAAACGGACCACATGGTGCCCGAGACAGCAATATCCCCTTGTAGACAAGTCGGCTGCAGGACGATGTATTGATTCTCGACGCAATTTGAGTGTTCCATCGTCATTAGGAGGCCATGAACGTTACAATTAACTATCAGTTTCGCGTCGGAATCGAGAATCTAGTCTCACAGGAAACGGACCACATGGTGCCCGAGACAGCAATATCCCCTTGTAGACAAGTCGGCTGCAGGACGATGTATTGAATCTCGACGCAATTTGAGCGTTCCATCGTCATTAGGACGCCCTGAACGTCCAATTAACTATCAGTTTTGCCTCTGATTTGAAAATCTAGACTCACAGGAGAACGACCATAAGGTGCCCAAAGGCAGCAATAGAGCCTTGGAGACAAGTCGGCTGGAGGTCGATGTGTTGAATCTCGACGCAATTTGAGTGTTCCACCGTCATTAGGAGGCCCTGAACGTTTCAATTAACTATCAGTTATGCGTCGGATGCGAAAGTCTAGACTCACAGGAGAATGACCATAAGGTGCGCGAGGCAGCAATAGACCGTTGCAGAAAAGTTGGCTGGAGGCCGAAGTATTGAATCAAGACGCAATTTGAGTGTTCCGTCGTCATTAGGAGGCCCTAATTGTTACAATTAACCATCTGTTTTGCGTCGGATACGAAAATCTAGACTCACAGGAGGACGACCATAAGGTGCCCGAGGCAGCAATAGACCCTTGGAGACAAGTCGGCTGAAGGTTATGAATTGAATCTCGACGCAATTTGAGTGTTCCAACGTCATTAGGAGGCCCTGAACGTTACAATTAACTATCAGTTTCGCGGCGGAATCGAAAATCTAGACTCACAGGAGACGGAGCATATGGTGCCACAGGCAGGAATATCCCCTTGGAGACAAGTCGGCTGGATGCCGATGTATTGAATCTCGACGTAGTTTGAGTTTTTCCATCGTCATTAGGAGGCCCTGAACGTTACAATTAACTATCAGTTTTGCGTCGGGTACTAAAATCTAGACTCACAGGAGAACGACCATAAGGTGCCCGAGTCAGCAATAGACGCTTGGAGACAAGTCGGCTGGAAGCCGATGTATTGAATCGCGACCCAATTTCAGTGTTCCATCGTTATTATGAGGCCCTGATCGTTACAATTAATAATCAGTTTTGCGTCGGATTCGAAAATCTAGACTCACAGGAGAACGACCATAAGGTGCCCGAGGCAGCAATAGACTCTTGGAGACAAGTCGGCTGATGGACGATGTATTGAATCTCGACGCAATTTGAGTGTTCCAACGTCATCAGGAGGCCCTCAACGTTGCAATTAACTATCAGTTTCCCGTCGGATTCGAAAATCTAGACTCACAGGAGAACGACCAGAAGGTGCGCGAGGCAGCAATAGACCGTTGCAGACAAGTCGGCTGGAGGCCGATGTATTGAATCAAGACGCAATTTGAGTGTTCCATCGTCATTAGGAGGCCCTGAATGTTACAATTAACCATCACGTTTGCGTCGGATACGAAAATCTAGACTCGCAGGAGGTGGACCATATGGTGCTCGAGGCAGCAATATCCCCTTGGAGACGAGTCGGCTGGTGGAACGGACCATATGGTGCCCGAGGCAGCGATATCCCCTTGGAGACAAGTCGGCTGGAGGACGATGTAAAGAATCGCAACGCAATTTGTGTGTTCCATCGTCGTTAGCGTAGTCGTACCGTTATAATGTAATGTCAATTTTGCGTCGGATTCGAAAAACTAGACTCACAGGAGAACGACCATAAGGTGCCCGAGGCAGCAATAGACCCTTGGGGACAAGTCGGCTGGAGGCCGATGTATTGAATCTCGACGCAATTTGAGTTTTCCATCGTCATTAAGAGGCCCTGAACGTTACAATTAACAATCAGTTTTGCGTCGGATTCGAAAATCTAGACTCACAGGAGACGGACCACATGGTGCCCGAGACAGCAATATCCCTTTGTAGACAAGTCGGCTGCAGGACGATGTATTGATTCTCGACGCAATTTGAGTGTTCCATCGTCTTTAGGAGGCCCTGAACGTTACAATTAACAATCTGTTTTGCGTCGGATTCGAAAATCTAGACTCACAGGAAACGGACCACATGGTGCCCGAGACAGCAATATCCCCTTGTAGACAAGTCGGCTGCAGGACGATGTATTGAATCTCGACGCAATTTGAGTGTTCCATCGTCATTAGGAGGCCATGAACGTTACAATTCACTATCAATTTAGCGTCGGATTCGAAAATCTACTCACAGGAGAAGGACCATATGGCGCCCGAGACAGCAATAGGCCCTTGGATACAAGTCGGCTGGAGGACGCTGTATTGGATCGCGACGCAATTTGAGTGTTCCATCGTCATCAGGACGCCCTGAATGTTACAAATAACTATCAGTTTTTCGTCGGATTCGAAAATCTAGACTCACAGGAGGACGACCATAAGGTGCCCGAGGCAACGATAGACCCTAGGAGACAAGTCCTCTGGAGGGCCATGTATTGAATCTCGACGCAATTTGAGTGTTTCAACGTCATTAGGAGGCCCTGATCGTTACAATTAACTATCAGTTTCGCGTCGGAATCGAAAAGCTAGATCCACAGGAGACGGACCACATGGTGCCCGAGGCAGCAATATCCCCTTATAGATAAGTCGGTTGGTGGTCGATGTATTGACACTCAACGCAATTTGAGTGTTCCTTCGTCATCAGGAGGCGCTGCACGTCACAATTAACTATCAGTTATGCGTCGGATTCGACAATCTAGACTCACAGGATAACGACCATAAGGTGCCCGAGACAGCAATTCGCCCTTGCATACTAGTCGGCTGGAGGACACTGAATTGGATCGCGACGCAATTTGAGTGTTCCATCGTCATCAGCACGCACTGAATGTTACAATTAACTATCAGTTTTTCGTCGGATTCGAGAATCTAGACTCACAGGTGGACGACCGTAAGGTGCCCGAGGCAGCAATAGACCCTTGGAGACAAGTCGGCTGAAGGGCCATGTATTGAATCTCGACGCAATTTGAGTGTTCCATCGTCATCAGGACGCCCTGAATGTTACAATTAACTATCAGTTTTTCGTCGGATTCGAAAATCTAGACTCACAGGAGGACGACCATAAGGTGCCACAGGCAGCTATAGACCCTTGGAGACAAGTCGGCTGGAGGACAATGTATTGAATCTCGAAGCAATTTGAGTGTTCCATCGTCATTAGGAGGCCCAGAACGTTACAATTAACAAACAGTTTTGCGTCGGATTGGAAAATGTGGACTCACAGGAAACGGACCACATGGTGCCCGAGACAGCAATTTCCCCATGTAGACAAGTCGGCTGCAGGACGATGTATTGAATCTCGGAGCAATTTGAGTGTTCCATCGTCATCAGGACGCCCTGAAAGTTACGACTAACTATCAGTTTTTCGTCGGATTCGAAAATCTAGACTCACAAGAGGACGACCATAAGGTGCCCGAGGCAACAATAGACCCTAGGAGACAAGTCGGCTGGAGGGCCATGTATTGAATCTCGAAGCAATTTGAGTGTTTCATCGTCATTAGGAGGCTCTGAACGTTACAATTAACTATCAGTTTTGCGTCGGGTACTAAAATCTAGACTCACAGGAGAACGACCATAAGGTGCCCGAGGCAGCAATAGACGCTTGGAGGCAAGTCGGCTGGAAGCCGATGTTTTGAATCGCGACCCAATTTCAGTAATCCATCGTCATTAGGAGGCCCTGAACGTTACAATTAACAATCATTTAAGCGTCGGATCGAAACTGTACTAACAGGAGGAGGACCATATGGTGCCCGAGGCAGCAGTATCCCCCTGGAGACAAGCCGGCTGGAGGACGATGTATTGAATCTCGACGCAATCTGAGTGTTCCATCGTCATTAGGACGCCCTGAACGTCCAATTAACTATCAGTTTTGCTTCTGATTTGAAAATCTAGACTCACAGGAGAACGAGTATAAGGTGCCCATAGGCAGCAATAGAGCCTTCGAGACAAGTCGGCTGGAGGTCGATGTATTGAATCTCGACGCAATTTGAGTGTTCCACCGTCATTAGGAGGCCCTGAACGTTTCATATAACTATCAGTTATGGGTCGGATTCGAAAGACTAGACTCACAGGAGAACGACCATAAGGTGCGCGAGGCAGCGATAGACCGTTGCAGACAAGTCGGCTGGAGGCCGAAGTATTGAATCATGACGCAATTTGAGTGTTCCATCGTCATTAGGAGGCCCTAAATGTTACAATTAACCATCAGTTTCGCGTCGGAATCGAAAATGTAGACTCACAGGAGAGGGAGCATATGGTGCCACAGGCAGCAATATCCCCCTAGATACAAGTCGGCTGAAGGACGATGTATTGAATCTCGACGCAATTTGAGTGTTCCAACGTCATCAGGAGGCCCTCAACGCTACAATTAACTATCAGTTTCGCGTCGGATTCGAAAATCTAGACTCACAGGAGACGGACCATATGGTGCCCAAGGCAGCAATATCCCCTTGGAGACAATTCGGCTGGAGAACGATGTATTGAATCTCGACGCAATTTGAGTGTTCCATCGTCAATACGAGGCCCTGAACGTTACAATTAACTATCAGTTTCCAGTCGGAATCGAAAATCTAGACTCACAGGAGACGGACCGTATCGTGACACAGGCAGCGATATCCCCTTGGAGACAAGTCGTCTGGATGCCGATGTGTTGATTCTTGACGTAATTTGAGTGTTCCATCGTCATTAGGAGGCATGGAACGTTGCAATTAACTATCAGTTTTCGCGTCGGAATCGAAAATCTAGGACTCACAGGAGGCGGACCATATCGTGCCACAGGCAGCGATATCCCCTTAGAGACAAGTCGGCTGAATGCCGATGTAATGAATCTCGACGTAATTTAAGTGTTCCATCGTCATTTGAAGGCTCTGATCGTTACAATTAACTATCAGTTTTGCGTCGGGTACTAAAATCTAGACTCACAGACGAACGACCATAAGGTGCCCAAGGCACCAGGAGACGCTTGGAGACAAGTCATCTGGAAGCCGATGTATTGAATCTTGACCCAATTTC
This sequence comes from Schistocerca americana, assembly GCF_021461395.2. Lineage (NCBI taxonomy): Eukaryota > Metazoa > Arthropoda > Insecta > Orthoptera > Acrididae > Schistocerca > Schistocerca americana. The sequence goes on from NC_060123.1 coordinate 773,202,820, forward strand.
AGCGTTCCATCGTCATTAGGAGGCGCTGAACGTTACATTTCACTATCATTTTAGCGTCGGATTCGAAAATCTACTCACAGTAGAAGGACCATGTGGTGCCCGAGACAGCAATAGGACCTTGGATACAAGTCGGCTGGAGGACGATGTATTGGATCGCGACGGAATTTGAGTGATCCATCGTCATCAGGACGCCCTGAATGTTACAATTAACTATCAATTTTCGTCGGATTCGATAATCTAGACTCACAGGAGGACGACCATAAGGTGCCCGAGGCAGCAATAGACCCTTGGAGACAAGTCGGCAGAAGGGCCATGTATTGAATCTCGACGAAATTTGAGTGTTCCATCGTCATTAGGAGGCCCGGAACGTTACAATTAACTATTAGTTTCGCGTCGGATTCGAAAATCTAGACTCTCTGGAGACGGACCATATCGTGCCACAGGCACCGACATCCCCTTGGAGACAAGTCGGCTGGATGCCGATGTATTGGAATCTCGACGTAATTTAAGTGTTCCATCGTCATTTGAAGGCTCTGAACGTTACAATTAACTATCAGTTTTGCGTGGGGTACTAAAATCTAGACTCACAGGCGAACGACCATAAGGTGCCCGAGGCACTAGTAGACGCTTGGAGACAAGTCATCTCGAAGCCGGTGAATTGAATCTCGACCCGATTTCAGTGTTCCATCGTCATTAGGAGGCCCTGAACGTTACAATTAACTATCCGTTTTGCGTCGGATTCTAAAATCTAGACTCACAGGAGAACGACCATTAGGTGCCCGAGGCAGCAATATCCCCTTGGAGACAAGTCGGCTGGAAGACAATGTATTGAATCTCGACCCAATTTGAGTGTTCCATCGTCAATAGGAGACCCTGAACGTTACAATTAACTATCAGTTTTGCCTCGGATTCGAAAACCTAGACTCACAGGTGAACGACAATAAGGTACCCGAAGCAGTAATAGACCGTTGGGAGACAAGTCGTCTGGAGGACGATGTACAGAAACGCAACGCAATTTGTGAGTTCTATCGTCGTTAGCATAGTCGTAAAGTTATAATTAAATGTCAGTTTTGCGTCGGATTCGAAAATCTAGACCCACAGGAGACGGACCATATGGCGCCCGAGGCAGCAATATCCCCTTGTAGATAAGTCGGCTGGTGGTCGATGTATTGACACTCGACGCAATTTGAATGTTCCATCGTCATTAGGAGGCGCTGAACGATACAATTAACTATCAGTTATGCGTCGGAATCGAAAACTAGACTCACAGGAGAGGGAGCATATGGTGCCACAGGCAGCAATATCCCCTTGGAGACAAGTCGGCTGGATGCCGATAAATTGAATCTCGACGTAATTTGAGTTTTCCATCGTCATTAGGAGGCGCTGAACGTTACATTTCACTATCATTTTAGCGTCGGATTCGAAACTCTACTCACAGTAGAAGGACCATCTGGTGCCTGAGACAGCAATAGGACCTTGGATCCAAGTCGGCTGGAGGACGATGTATTGGATCGCGACGGAATTTGAGTGATCCATCGTCATCAGGACGCCCTGAATGTTACAATTAACTATCAATTTTCGTCGGATTCGATAATCTAGACTCACAGGAGAACGACCATAAGGTGGCCCGGGGCAGCAATAGACACTTGGAGACAAGTCGGCTGAAGGGCCATGTATTGAATCTCGACGCAATTTGAGTGTTCCATCGTCATTAGGAGGCCCGGAACGTTACAATTAACTATTAGTTTCGCGTCGGAATCGAAAATCTAGTCTCTCTGGAGACGGACCATATCGTGCCACAGGCACCGATATCCCCTTGGAGACAAGTCGGCTGGATGCCGATGTATTGAATCTCGACGTAATTTAAGTGTTCCATCGTCATTTGAAGGCTCTGAACGTTACAATTAACTATCAGTTTTGCGTCGGGTACTAAAATCTAGACTCACAGGAGAACGACCATTAGGTGCCCGAGGCAGCAATATCCCCTTAGAGACAAGTCGGCTGGAAGACAATGTATTGAATATCGACCCAATTTGAGTGTTCCATCGTCAATAGGAGGCCCTGAACGTTACAATTAACTATCAGTTTTGCCTCGGGTTCGAAAACCTAGACTCACAGGTGAACAACCATAAGGTACCCGAAGCAGTAATAGACCGTTGGGAGACAAGTCGTCTGGAGGACGATGTACAGAAACGCAACGCAATTTGTGAGTTCCATCGTCGTTAGCATAGTCGTAAAGTTATAATTAAATGTCAGTTTTGCGTCGAATCGAAAATCTAGACTCACAGGAGAATGACCATAAGGTGCCCAAACAGCAATAGACTCTTGGAGACAAGTCGGGTGATGGACGATATAAAGAAACGCAACGCAATTAGTGTGTTCCATCGTCGTTAGCATAGTCGTAACGTTGTAATTAAATGTCAATTTTGCGTCGGATTTGAAAAACTATACTCACAGGAGAACGACCATAAGGTGACCGAGGCGGCAATACCTTGGAGACAAGTCGGCTTGAGGACGATGTATTGAATCTCGACGCAATTAGAGTGTCCATCGTCATTAGGAGGCTATGAACGTTACAATTAACTATCAGTTTGATTCGAAAATCTAGCCTCACAGGAGAACGACCATTAGGTGCCCGAGGCAGCAATATCCCCTTGGAGACAAGTCGGCTGGAGACCGATGTATTGAATCTCGACGCAATTTGAGTGTTCCATCGTCATTAGGAGGCCCTGAACGTTACAATTAACAATCAGTTTTGCGTCGTATTCGAAAATCTAGACTCACAGGAGACGGACCACATGGTGCCCGAGACAGCAATATCCCTTTGTAGACATGTCGGCTGCAAGACGATGTATTGACTCTCGACCCAGTTTGAGTGTTCCATCGTCATTAGAAGGCCATGAACGTTACAATTAACTATCATTTCTGCGTCGGATTCGAAAATCTAGACTCACAAGAGACGGACCACATGGTGCCCAAGGCAGCAATATCCCCTTGGAGACAAGTCGGCTGGAGGACGATGTATTGAATATCGACGCAATTTGAGTGTTCCATCGTCATTAGGAGGCCATGAACGTTACAATTAACTATTAGTGATGCGTCGTATTCGACAATCTAGACTCACAGGACAACGACCATAAGGTGCCCGAGGCAGCAATAGACCCTTGAAGACAAGTCGGCTGGAGGCCGATGTATTGAATCTCGACGCAATTTGAGTCTTCCATCGTCATTAGGAGGCCATAAAAGTTACAATTAACTATAATTTCTGCGTCGGATTCGACAATCTAGACTCACAGGACACGGACCACATGGTGCCCAAGGCAGCAATATCCCCTTGGAGACAACTCGGCTGGAGGACGATGTATTGAATATCGACGCAATTTGAGTGTTCCATCGTCAATAGGAGGCGCTGAACGTTACAATTAACTATCAGTTATTCGTCGGATTCGAAAATCTAGCCTCACAGGAGAACGACCATAAGGTGCCCGAGGCAGCAATAAACCCTTGGAGACAAGTCGGCTGAAGGGCCATGTATTGAATCTCGACGCAATTTAAGTGTTCCATCGTCATTAGGAGGCCCTGAACGTTACAATTAACTATCAGGTTCGCGTCGGATTCGAAAATCTACTCACAGGAGATGGACCATATGGTGCCTGAGGCAGCGATATCCCATTGGAGACAAGTCCGCTGGAGGACGATGTGTTGAATCTCGACGCAATTGAGTGCTCCATCGTCATTAGGAGGCCCTGAACGTTACAATTAACTATCATTTTTGCGTCGGATTCGAAAATCTAGACTCACAGGAGACGGACCATATGGTGCAAGAGGCAGCAACAACCCCTTCTAGAAAAGTCGGCTGGAGGACGATGTATTGACTCTCGGCGCAATTTGAGTGTTCCATCGTCATTAGGAGGCCCTGAACGTAACAATTAACTATCATTTTAGCGTCGGATCGAAAATCTGCTAACAGGAGAAGGACCATTTGGTGCCCGAAACAGTAATATCCCCTTGGAGACAAGTCGGCTGGAGGACGATGTATTGAATTTCGACGCAATTTGAGTGTTCCATCGTCATTAGGAGGCCCAGAACGTTACAATTAACTATCAGTTTTGCCTCTGATTTGAAAATCTAGCCTCACAGGAAAACGACTATTAGGTGCCCGAGGCAGCAATATCCCCTTGGAGACAATTCGGCTGGAGGCCGATGTATTGAATCTCGACGCAATTTGAGTGTTCCATCGTCATTAGGGGGCCCCGAACGTTACAATTAACAATCAGTTTTGCGTCGGATTCGAAAATCTAGACTCACAGGAGACGGACCACATGGTGCCCGAGACAGCAATATCCCCTTGGAGACAAGTCGGCTGGAGGACGATGTATTGAATATCGACCCAATTTGAGTGTTCCATCGTCATTAGGAGGCCATGAACGATACAATTAACTATCAGTTATTCGTCTGATTCGAAAATCTAGCCTCACAGGCGAACGACCATAAGGTGCCCGAGGCAGCAGTAGACCCTTGGAGACAAGTAGGCTGGAGGCCGATGTATTGAATCTCGATGCAATTTGAGTGTTCCATCTTCAATAGGGGGCGCTGAACGTTACAATTCACTATCATTTTAGCGTCGGATTCGAAAATCTACTCGCAGGAGAAGGACCATATGGTGCCCGAGAGAGCAATAGGCCCTTGGATACAAGTCGGCTGGAGGACGATGTATTGGATCGCGACGCGATTTGAGTGTTCCATCGTCATCATGACGCCTTGAATGTTTTTGTCGGATTCGACAACCTAGACTCACAGGTGGACGACCATAAGGTGCCCGACGCAGCAATAGTCCCTTGGAGACAAGTCGGCTGAAGGGCCATGTATTGAATCTCGACGCAATTTGAGTGTTCCATCGTCATTAGGAGGCCCTGAACGTTACATTTAGCTATCAGTTTCGCGTCGGAATCGAAAATCTAGACTCACAGGAGACGGACCATTTGGTGCCACAGGCAGCAATATCCCCTTGGAGACAAGTCGGCTGGATGCCGATGTATTTAATCTCGACGTAATTTGAGTGTTACATCGTCATTTGGAGGCTCTGAACGTTACAATTAACTATCATGTTTGCGTCGGATTCGAAAATCTAGACTCACAGGAGACGGACCATATGGTGCCCTGAGGCAGCAACAACCCCTTCTAGTAAAGTCGGCTGGAGGACGATGTATTGACTCTCGACGCAATTTGAGTGTCCCATCGTCATTAAGAGGCCCTGAACGTTACAATTATTTATCATTATAGCGTCGGATTCGAAAATCTACAAACAGGAGTAGGACCATATGGTGCCCGAGACAGCAATATCCCCTTGGAGACAATTCGGCTGGAGGACGATGTATTGAATCTCGACGCAATTTGAGTGTTCCATCGTCATTAGGAGGCCCTGAACGTTACAATTAGCTATCAGTTTTGCCTTGGATTCGAAAACCTAGACGCACAGGTGAACGACCATAAGGTACCCGAGGCATTAATAGACCGTTGGGAGACAAGTCGGCTGGAGGACGATGTATTGATTCGCGACGCAATTTGTGTGTGCCATCGTCGTTAGCAGGGTCGGAACTTTAAAATTAACGGTCCGTTTTGCGTCGGATTCGAAAATCTGGACCGCCGGGAGAAAGACCATTAGGTGACCGTTTCAGCAATATACCCATGGAGACAAGTCGTCTGGAGGACGATGTACAGAAACGCAACGCAATTTGTGAGTTCCATCGTCGTTAGCATATTCGTAAACTTATAGTTAATTGTCAGTTTTGCGTCGGAATCGAAAATCTAGACTCACAGGAGAATGACCATAAGGTGCCCAAGGCAGCTATAGACACTTGGAGACAAGTCGGCTGATGAACGATATAAAGAAACGCAACGCAATTTGTTTGTTCCATCGTCGTTAGCATAGTCGTAACGTTATAATTAAATGTCAATTTTGCGTCGGATTCGAAAAACTAGACTCACAGGAGAACGACCATAAGGTGAACGAGGCAGCAATACATTGGAGACAAGTCGGCTTGAGGACGATGTATTGACTCTCGACGCAGTTTAAGTGTTCCATCGTCATTAGAAGGCCATGAACGTTACAATTAACACTCATTTCTGCGTCGGATTCGAAATTCTAGACTCACAGGAGACGGACCACATGGTGCCCAAGGCAGCAATATCCATTTGGAGACAAGTCGGCTGGAGGACGATGTATTGAATATCGACGCAATTTGAGTGTTCCATCGTCATTAGTAGGCGCTGAACGTTACAATTAACTATCAGTTTTGCGTCGGACTCGAAAATCTAGACTCACAGGAGACGGACCATATTGTGCCCTAGGCAGCAATAGACCCTTGGAGACAAGTTGGCTGGAGGCCGATGTATTGAATCTCGATGCAATTTGAGTGTTCCATCGTCATTAGGGGGCGCTGAACGTTACAATTCACTATCATTTTAGCGTCGGATTCGAAAATTTACTCACAGGAGAAGGACCATATGGTGCCCGAGACAGCAATATCCCCTTGGAGACAAGTCGGCTGGTAGCCGATGTATTGAATCTCGACCCAATTTCAGTGTTCCATCGTCATTAGGAGGCCATGAACGTTACAATTGACTATCAGTTTTGCGTCGGATTCGAAAATGTAGACTCACCGGACACGGACCATATGGTGCCCGAGGCAGCAATATCCCATTGGAGACAAGTCGGCTGGATGCCGATGTATTTAATCTCGACGTAATTTGAGTGTTCCATCGTCATTTGGAGCCTCTGAACGTTACAATTATCTATCATTTTTGCGTCGGATTCGAAAATCTAGACTCACAGGAGACGGACCATATGGTGCCCGAGGCAGCAACAACCCCTTCTAGAAAAGTCGGCTGGAGGACGATGTACTGACTCTCGACGCAATTTGAGTGTTCCATCGTCATTAGGAGGCCCTGAACGTTACAATTATTTATCATTTTAGCGTCGGATTCGAAAATCTACTAACAGGAGAAGGACCATATGGTGCCCGAGACAGCAGTATCCCCTTAAAGTAAATTCGGCTGGAGGACGATGTATTGAATCTCGACGCAATTAGAGCGTTCCATCGTTATTAGGAGGCCCTGAACGTTACAATTAACTATCAGTTTTGCCTCTGATTTGAAAATCTAGCCTCACAGGAGAACGAAAATTAGGTGCCCGATGCAGCAATATCCCCTTGGAGACAAGTCGGCTGGAGGCCGATGTATTGAATCTCGACGCAATTTGACTGTTCCATCGTCATTAGGAGGCCCCTAACGTTACAATTAACAATCAGTTTTGCGTCGGCTTCGAAAATCTAGACTCACAGGAGACGGACCACATGGTGCCACAGGCAGCAATATCCCCTTGGAGACAAGTCGGCTGGATGCCGATGTATTTAATCTCGACGTAATTTGAGTGTTCCATCGTCATTTGGAGGCTCTGAACGTTACAATTAACTATCATTTTTGCGTCGGATTCGAAAATCTAGACTCACAGGAGACGGACCATATGGTGCCCGAGGCAGCAACAACCCCTTCTAGAAAAGTCGGCTGGAGGACGATGTATTGACTCTCGACGCAATTTGAGTGTTCCATCGTCATTAGGAGGCCCTGAACGTTACATTTAGCTATCAGTTTCGCGTCGGAATCGAAAATCTAGACTCACAGGAGACGGACCATTTGGTGCCACAGGCAGCAATATCCCCTTGGAGACAAGTCGGCTGGATGCCGATGTATTTAATCTCGACGTAATTTGAGTGTTACATCGTCATTTGGAGGCTCTGAACGTTACAATTAACTATCATGTTTGCGTCGGATTCGAAAATCTAGACTCACAGGAGACGGACCATATGGTGCCCTGAGGCAGCAACAACCCCTTCTAGTAAAGTCGGCTGGAGGACGATGTATTGACTCTCGACGCAATTTGAGTGTTCCATCGTCATTAAGAGGCCCTGAACGTTACAATTATTTATCATTATAGCGTCGGATTCGAAAATCTACAAACAGGAGTAGGACCATATGGTGCCCGAGACAGCAATATCCCCTTGGAGACAATTCGGCTGGAGGACGATGTATTGAATCTCGACGCAATTTGAGTGTTCCATCGTCATTAGGAGGCCCTGAACGTTACAATTAGCTATCAGTTTTGCCTCGGATTCGAAAACCTAGACGCACAGGTGAACGACCATAAGGTACCCGAGGCATTAATAGACCGTTGGGAGACAAGTCGGCTGGAGGACGATGTATTGATTCGCGACGCAATTTGTGTGTGCCATCGTCGTTAGCAGGGTCGGAACTTTAAAATTAACGGTCCGTTTTGCGTCGGATTCGAAAATCTGGACTGCCGGGAGAAAGACCATTAGGTGACCGTTTCAGCAATATACCCATGGAGACAAGTCGTCTGGAGGACGATGTACAGAAACGCAACGCAATTTGTGAGTTCCATCGTCGTTAGCATATTCGTAAACTTATAGTTAATTGTCAGTTTTGCGTCGGAATCGAAAATCTAGACTCACAGGAGAATGACCATAAGGTGCCCAAGGCAGCTATAGACACTTGGAGACAAGTCGGCTGATGAACGATATAAAGAAACGCAACGCAATTTGTTTGTTCCATCGTCGTTAGCATAGTCGTAACGCTATAATTAAATGTCAATTTTGCGTCGGATTCGAAAAACTAGACTCACAGGAGAACGACCATAAGGTGAACGAGGCAGCAATACATTGGAGACAAGTCGGCTTGAGGACGATGTATTGACTCTCGACGCAGTTTAAGTGTTCCATCGTCATTAGAAGGCCATGAACGTTACAATTAACACTCATTTCTGCGTCGGATTCGAAATTCTAGACTCACAGGAGACGGACCACATGGTGCCCAAGGCAGCAATATCCATTTGGAGACAAGTCGGCTGGAGGACGATGTATTGAATATCGACGCAATTTGAGTGTTCCATCGTCATTAGTAGGCGCTGAACGTTACAATTAACTATCAGTTTTGCGTCGGACTCGAAAATCTAGACTCACAGGAGACGGACCATATTGTGCCCTAGGCAGCAATAGACCCTTGGAGACAAGTTGGCTGGAGGCCGATGTATTGAATCTCGATGCAATTTGAGTGTTCCATCGTCATTAGGGGGCGCTGAACGTTACAATTCACTATCATTTTAGCGTCGGATTCGAAAATTTACTCACAGGAGAAGGACCATATGGTGCCCGAGACAGCAATATCCCCTTGGAGACAAGTCGGCTGGTAGCCGATGTATTGAATCTCGACCCAATTTCAGTGTTCCATCGTCATTAGGAGGCCATGAACGTTACAATTGACTATCAGTTTTGCGTCGGATTCGAAAATGTAGACTCACCGGACACGGACCATATGGTGCCCGAGGCAGCAATATCCCATTGGAGACAAGTCGGCTGGATGCCGATGTATTTAATCTCGACGTAATTTGAGTGTTCCATCGTCATTTGGAGCCTCTGAACGTTACAATTAACTATCATTTTTGCGTCGGATTCGAAAATCTAGACTCACAGGAGACGGACCATATGGTGCCCGAGGCAGCAACAACCCCTTCTAGAAAAGTCGGCTGGAGGACGATGTACTGACTCTCGACGCAATTTGAGTGTTCCATCGTCATTAGGAGGCCCTGAACGTTACAATTATTTATCATTTTAGCGTCGGATTCGAAAATCTACTAACAGGAGAAGGACCATATGGTGCCCGAGACAGCAGTATCCCCTTAAAGTAAATTCGGCTGGAGGACGATGTATTGAATCTCGACGCAATTAGAGCGTTCCATCGTTATTAGGAGGCCCTGAACGTTACAATTAACTATCAGTTTTGCCTCTGATTTGAAAATCTAGCCTCACAGGAGAACGAAAATTAGGTGCCCGATGCAGCAATATCCCCTTGGAGACAAGTCGGCTGGAGGCCGATGTATTGAATCTCGACGCAATTTGACTGTTCCATCGTCATTAGGAGGCCCCTAACGTTACAATTAACAATCAGTTTTGCGTCGGCTTCGAAAATCTAGACTCACAGGAGACGGACCACATGGTGCCACAGGCAGCAATATCCCCTTGGAGACAAGTCGGCTGGATGCCGATGTATTTAATCTCGACGTAATTTGAGTGTTCCATCGTCATTTGGAGGCTCTGAACGTTACAATTAACTATCATTTTTGCGTCGGATTCGAAAATCTAGACTCACAGGAGACGGACCATATGGTGCCCGAGGCAGCAACAACCCCTTCTAGAAAAGTCGGCTGGAGGACGATGTATTGACTCTCGACGCAATTTGAGTGTTCCATCGTCATTAGGAGGCCCTGAACGTTACAATTATTTATCATTTTAGCCTCGGATTCGAAAATCTACTAACAGGAGAATTACCATATGGTGCCCGAGACAGCAATATCCCCTTGGAGTTAATTCGGCTGGAGGACGATGTATTGAATCTCGACGCAATTTGAGTGTTCCATCGTCATTATGAGGCCCTGAACGTAACAATTAACTGTCAGTTTTGCCTCTGATTTGAAAATCTAGCCTCACAGGAGAACGACCATTAGGTGCCCGAGGCAGCAATATCCCCTTGGAGACAAGTCGGCTGGAGGACGTTGTATTGAATATCGACGCAATTTGAGTGTTCCATCGTCAATAGGAGGCGCTGAACGTTACATTTAACTATCAGTTATTCGTCGGATTCGAAAATCTAGCCTCACAGGAGAACGACCATAAGGTGCCCGAGGCAGCAATAGACCCTTGGAGACAAGTTGGCTGGAGGCCGATGTATTGAATCTCGATGCAATTTGAGTGTTCCATCGTCATTAGGGGGCGCTGAACGTTACAATTCACTATCATTTTAGCGTCGGATTCGAAAATTTACTCACAGGAGAAGGACCATATGGTGCCCGAGACAGCAATATCCCCTTGGAGACAAGTCGGCTGGAAGCCGATGTATTGAATCTCGACGCAATTTGAGTGTTCCATCGTCATTAGGAGGCCCCGAACGTTACAATTAACAATCAGTTTTGCGTCGGATTCGAAAATCTAGACACACAGGAGACGGACCACATGGTGCCCGAGACAGCAATATCCCCTTGGAGACAAGTCGGCTGGAGGACGATGTATTGAATATCGACGCAATTTGAGTGTTCCATCGTCAATAGGAGGCGCTGAACGTTACAACTAACTATCAGTTATTCGTCGGATTCGAAAATCTAGCCTCACAGGAGAACGACCATAAGGTGCCCGAGGCAGCAATAGACCCTTGGAGACAAGTTGGCTGGAGGCCGATGTATTGAATATCGACGCAATTTGAGTGTTCCATCGTCATTAGGCGGCCCTGAACGTTACAATTAACTATCAGTTTTGCCTCGTATTCGAAAACCTAGACTCACAGGTGAACGACCATAAGGTACTCGAGGCAGTAATAGACCGTTGGGAGACAAGTCGGCTGGAGGACGATGTATTGAATCGCGACGCAATTTGTGTGAGCCATCGCCGTTAGCAGGGTCGGAACTTTAGAATTAACAGTCCGTTTTGCGTCGGATTCGAAAATCTGGACTGCCGGGAGAAAGACCATAACATGACCGTTTTAGCAATAGACCCATGGAGACAAGTCGCCTGGAGGACGATCTACAGAAACGCAACGCAATTTGTGAGTTCCATCGTCGTTAGCATATTCGTAAAGTTATAATTAAATGTCAGTTTTGCGTCGGAATCGAAAATGTAGACTCACAGGAGAATGACCAAAAGGTGCCCAAGGTAGCAATTGACTCTGGGAGACAAGTCGGCTGATGGACGATATAAAGAAACGCAACGCAATTTGTGTGTTCCATTGTCGTTAGCATAGTCGTAACGTTATAACTAAATGTCAATTTTGCGTCGGATTCGAAAAACTAGACTCACAGGAGAACGACCATAAAGTGACCGAGGCGGCAATACCTTGGAGACAAGTCGGCTTGAGGACGATGTATTGAATCTCGACGCAATTAGAGTGTTCCATCTTCATTAGGAGGCCCTGAACATTACAATTAACAATCAGTTTTGAAAATCTAGCCTCACAGGAGAACGACCATTAGGTGCCCGAAGCAGCAATATCCCCTTGGAGACAAGTCGGCTGGAGGCCGATGTATTGAATCTCGACGCAATTTGAGTGTTCCATCGTCATTAGGAGGACCGAACGTTACAATTAACAATCGGTTTTGCGTCGGATTCGAAAATCTAGTCTCACAGGAGACGGACCACATGGTGCCCAAGTTAGCAATATCCCCTTGGAGACAAGTCGGCTGGAGGACGATGTATTAAATATCGACGCAATTTGAGTGTTCCATCCTCATTAGGAGGCCATGAACATTACAATTAACTATCAGTTATGCGTCGGATTCGACAATCTAGACTCACAGGAGAACGACCATAAGGTGCCCGAGGCAGCAACTGACCCATAGAGACAAGTCGGCTGGAGGCCGATGTATTGAATCTCGACGCAATTTGAGGGTTCCATCGTCATTAGGAGGCCATGAACGTTACAATTAACTATCATTTCTGCGTCGGATTCGAAAATCTAGACTCACAGGAGACGGACCACATGGTGCCCAAGGCAGCAATATCCCCTTGGAGACAAGTCGGCTGGAGGACGATGTATTGAATATCGACGCAATTTGAGTGTTCCATCGTCAATAGGAGGCGCTGAACGTTACAACTAACTATCAGTTATTCGTCGGATTCGAAAATCTAGCCTCACAGGAGAACGACCATAAGGTGCCCGAGGCAGCAATAGACCCTTGGAGACAAGTTGGCTGGAGGCCGATGTATTGAATCTCGATGCAATTTGAGTGTTCCATCGTCATTAGGGGGCGCTGAACGTTACAATTCACTATCATTTTAGCGTCGGATTCGAAAATCTACTCACAGGAGATGGACCATATGGTGCCCGAGAGAGTAATATGCCCTTGGATACAAGTCGGCTGGAGGACAATGTATTGGATCGCGACGCAATTTGAGTATTCCATCGTCATTAGGAGGCCCTGAACGTTACAATTAACTATCAGTTTTACCTCGGATTCGAGAACCTAGACTCACAGGTGAACGACCATAAGGTACCCGAGGCAGTAATAGACCGTTGCGAGACAAGACGGCTGGAGGACGATGTATTGAATCGCGACGCAATTTGTGTGTGCCATCGTCGTTAGCAGGGTCGGAACTTTAGAATTAACAGTCCGTTTTGCGTCGAATTCGAAAATCTGGACTGCGGGCAGAAAGGCCATAAGGCGACCGTTTCAGCAATATACCCATGGAGACAAGACGTCTGGAGGACGATGTACAGAAACGCAACGCAATTTGTGAGTTCCATCGTCGTTAGCATAGTCGTAACGTTATAATTAAATGTCAATTTTGCGTCGGATTCGAAAAACTAGACTCACAGGAGAACGACCATAAGGTGACCGAGGCAGCAATATCCCCTTGGAGACAAGTCGGCTGGAGGACGATGTATTAAATATCGACGCAATTTGAGTGTTCCATCGTCATTAGGAGGCCATGAACGTTACAATTAACTATCATTTCTGCGTCGGATTCGAAAATCTAGAGTCACAGGAGACGGACCACATGGTGCCCAAGGCAGCAATATCCCCTTGGAGACAAGTCGGCTGGAGGACGATGTATTGAATATCGACGCAATTTGAGTGTTCCATCGTCAATAGGAGGCGCTGAACGTTACAACTAACTCTCAGTTATTCGTCGGATTCGAAAATCTAGCCTTACAGGAGAACGACCATAAGGTGCCCGAGGCAGCAATAGACCCTTGCAGACAAGTTGGCTCGAGGCCGATGTATTGAATCTCTATGCAATTTGAGTGTTCCATCGTCATTAGGGGGCGCTGAACGTTACAATTCACTATCATTTTAGCGTCGGATTCGAAAATCTACTCACAGGAGATGGACCATATGGTGCCCGAGAGAGCAATAGGCCCTTCTATACAAGTCGGCTGGAGGCCGATGTATTGAATCTCGACGCAATTTGAGTGTTCCATCGTCATTAGGACGCCCTGAACGTTACAATTAACTATCAGTTTTGCCTCGGACGCGAAAACCTAGACTCACAGGTGAACGACCATAAGGTACCCGAGGCAGTAATAGACAGTTGCGAGACAAGTCGGCTGGAGGACGATGTATTGAATCGCGACGCAATTTGTGTTTGTCATCGTCGATAGCAGGGTCGGAACTTTAGAATTAACAGTCCGTTTTGCGTCGGATTCTAAAATCTGGACTGCCGGGAGAAAGACCATAAGGTGACCGAGGCAGCAATATCCCCTTGGAGACAAGTCGGCTGGAGGACGATGTATTAAATATCGACGCAATTTGAGTGTTCCATCGTCATTAGGAGGCCCTGAACATTACAATTAACTATCAGTTTTGAAAATCTAGCCTCACAGGAGAACGACCATTAGGTGCCCGAGGCAGCAATATCCCCTTGGAGACAAGTCGGCTGGAGGCCGATGTATTGAATCTCGACGCAATTTGAGTGCTCCATCGTCATTAGGAGGCCCTGAACGTTACAATTAACTATCATTTTTGCGTCGGATTCGAAAATCTAGACTCACAGGAAACGGACCATATGGTGCCCGAGGCAGCAACAACCCCTTCTAGAAAAGTCGGCTGGAGGACGATGTATTGACTCTCGACGCAATTTGATTGTTCCATCGTCATTAGGAGGCCCTGAACGTTACAATTAACTATCATTTTAGCGTCGGATTCGAAAATCTACTAACAGGAGAAGGACCATATGGTGCCCAAGGCAGCAATATCCCCTTGGAGACAAGTCGGCTGGAGGACGATGTATTGAATATCGACGCAATTTGAGTGTTCCATCGTCAATAGGAGGCGCTGAACGTTACAACTAACTATCAGTTATTCGTCGGATTCGAAAATCTAGCCTCACAGGAGAACGACCATAAGGTGCCCGAGGCAGCAATAGACCCTTGGAGACAAATTGGCTGGAGGCCGATGTATTGAATCTCAATGCAATTTGAGTTTTCCATCGTCATTAGGGGGCGCTGAACGTTACAATTCACTATCATTTTAGCGTCGGATTCGAAAATCTACTCACAGGAGATGGACCATATGGTGCCCGAGAGAGCAATAGGCCCTTGGTGACAAGTCGGCTGGAGGACGATGTATTGGAGCGCGACGCAATTTGAGTGCTCCATCGTCATTAGGAGGCCCTGAACGTATTAATTAACTATATGTTTTGCGTCGGATTCGAAAATGTAGTATCACAGGAGACGGACCATGTGGTGCCACAGGCAGCAATATCCCCTTGGAGACACGTCGGCTGGATGCCGATGTATTTAATCTCGAAGTAATTTGAGTGTTCCATTGTCATTTGGAGGCTCTGAACGTTACAATTAACTATAAGTTTGGCGTCGGATGCTAAAATCTAGACTCACAGGAGAACGACCGTAAGGTGCCCAAGGCAGAAACAGACGTTTGGAGAGAAGTCTGCTGGAAGCCGATGTATTGAATCTCGACCCAATTTCAGTGTTCCATCGTCATTAGGAGGCCCTGAACGTTACAATTAACTATCAGTTTCGCGTCGGAATCGAAAGTCTAGACTTACAGGAGACGGACCATATGGTGCCACAGGCAGCAATATCCCCTTGGAGACAAGTCGGCTGGATGCCGATGTATTTAATCTGGACGTAATTTGTGTGTTCCATTGTCATTTGGAGGCCCTGAACGTTACAATTAACTATCAGTTCTGCGTCGGATTCGAAAATCTAGACTCACAGGAGAACGACCATAAGGTGCCCGAGGCAGCAATAGACTCATGGAGACAAGTGGCTGAAGGACGATGACTTGAATCTCGACGCAATTTGACTGTTCCATCGTCATTAGGTGGCGCTGAATGTTACAATTAACTATCAGTTTCGCGTCGGATTCGATAATCTAGACTCACAGGAGACGGACCATATGGTGCCCGAGGCAGCAATATTACCTTGGAGACAAGTCGGCTGGAGGACGATGTATTGAATCGCGACGCAATTTGTGTGTGCCATCGTCGTTAGCAGGGTCGGAACGTTAGAGTTAACTGTCTGTTTTGCGTCGGATTCGAAAATCTGGACTGCCGGGAGAAAGACCATAAGGTGACCGTTTCAGCAATAGACCCATGGAGACAAGTCGTCTGGAGGACGATGTACAGAAACGCAACGCAATTTGTGAGTTCCATCGTCGTTAGCATAGTCGTAAAGTTATTATTAAATGTCAGTTTTGCGTCGGAATCGAAAATCTAGCCTCACAGGAGAATAACCATAAGGGAGCCCAAGGAAGCAATAGACCCTTAGAGACAAGTCGCTGATGGACGATATAAAGAAACGCAACGCAATTTGTGTGTTCCATCGTCGTTAGCATAGTCGTAACGTAATAATTAAATGTCAATTTTGCGTCGGATTCGAGAAACTAGACTTACAGGAGAACGAACATAAGGTGACCGAGGCGGCAATACCTTGGAGACAAGTCGGCTTGAGGACGATGTATTGAATTTCGACGCAATTAGAGTGTTCCATCGTCATTAGAAGGCCCTGAACGTTACAATTAACTATCAGTTTTGCCTCTGATTTTAAAATCTAGCCTCACAGGAGAACGACCATTAGGTGCCCGAGGCAGCAATATCCCCTTGGAGACAAGTCGGCTGGAGGCCGATGTATTGAATCTCGACGCAATTTGAGTGTTCCATCGTCATTAGGAGGCCATGAACGTTACAATTAACTATCATTTCTGCGTCGGATTCGAAAATCTAGAGTCACAGGAGACGGACCACATGGTGCCCAAGGCAGCAATATCCCCTTGGAGACAAGTCGGCTGGAGGACGATGTATTGAATATCGACGCAATTTCAGTGTTCCATCGTCAATAGGAGGCGCTGAACGTTACAACTAACTCTTAGTTATTCGTCGGATTCGAAAATCTAGCCTTACAGGAGAACGACCATAAGGTGCCCGAGGCAGCAATAGACCCTTGCAGACAAGTTGGCTCGAGGCCGATGTATTGAATCTCTATGCAATTTGAGTGTTCCATCGTCATTAGGGGGCGCTGAACGTTACAATTCACTATCATTTTAGCGTCGGATTCGAAAATCTACTCACAGGAGATGGACCATATGGTGCCCGAGAGAGCAATAGGCCCTTCTATACAAGTCGGCTGGAGGCCGATGTATTGAATCTCGACGCAATTTGAGTGTTCCATCGTCATTAGGACGCCCTGAACGTTACAATTAACTATCAGTTTTGCCTCGGACGCGAAAAGCTAGACTCACAGGTGAACGACCATAAGGTACCCGAGGCAGTAATAGACAGTTGCGAGACAAGTCGGCTGGAGGACGATGTATTGAATCGCGACGCAATTTGTGTTTGTCATCGTCGTTAGCAGGGTCGGAACTTTAGAATTAACAGTCCGTTTTGCGTCGGATTCTAAAATCTGGACTGCCGGGAGAAAGACCATAAGGTGACCGAGGCAGCAATATCCCCTTGGAGACAAGTCGGCTGGAGGACGATGTATTAAATATCGACGCAATTTGAGTGTTCCATCGTCATTAGGAGGCCCTGAACATTACAATTAACTATCAGTTTTGAAAATCTAGCCTCACAGGAGAACGACCATTAGGTGCCCGAGGCAGCAATATCCCCTTGGAGACAAGTCGGCTGGAGGCCGATGTATTGAATCTCGACGCAATTTGAGTGCTCCATCGTCATTAGGAGGCCCTGAACGTTACAATTAACTATCATTTTTGCGTCGGATTCGAAAATCTAGACTCACAGGAAACGGACCATATGGTGCCCGAGGCAGCAACAACCCCTTCTAGAAAAGTCGGCTGGAGGACGATGTATTGACTCTCGACGCAATTTGAGTGTTCCATCGTCATTAGGAGGCCCTGAACGTTACAATTAACTATCATTTTAGCGTCGGATTCGAAAATCTACTAACAGGAGAAGGACCATATGGTGCCCAAGGCAGCAATATCCCCTTGGAGACAAGTCGGCTGGAGGACGATGTATTGAATATCGACGCAATTTGAGTGTTCCATCGTCAATAGGAGACGCTGAACGTTACAACTAACTATCAGTTATTCGTCGGATTCGAAAATCTAGCCTCACAGGAGAACGACCATAAGGTGCCCGAGGCAGCAATAGACCCTTGGAGACAAATTGGCTGGAGGCCGATGTATTGAATCTCAATGCAATTTGAGTTTTCCATCGTCATTAGGGGGCGCTGAACGTTACAATTCACTATCATTTTAGCGTCGGATTCGAAAATCTACTCACAGGAGATGGACCATATGGTGCCCGAGAGAGCAATAGGCCCTTGGTGACAAGTCGGCTGGAGGACGATGTATTGGAGCGCGACGCAATTTGAGTGCTCCATCGTCATTAGGAGGCCCTGAACGTATTAATTAACTATATGTTTTGCGTCGGATTCGAAAATGTAGTATCACAGGAGACGGACCATGTGGTGCCACAGGCAGCAATATCCCCTTGGAGACAAGTCGGCTGGATGCCGATGTATTTAATCTCGAAGTAATTTGAGTGTTCCATTGTCATTTGGAGGCTCTGAACGTTACAATTAACTATAAGTTTGGCGTCGGATGCTAAAATCTAGACTCACAGGAGAACGACCATAAGGTGCCCAAGGCAGAAACAGACGTTTGGAGAGAAGTCTGCTGGAAGCCGATGTATTGAATCTCGACCCAATTTCAGTGTTCCATCGTCATTAGGAGGCCCTGAACGTTACAATTAACTATCAGTTTCGCGTCGGAATCGAAAGTCTAGACTTACAGGAGACGGACCATATGGTGCCACAGGCAGCAATATCCCCTTGGAGACAAGTCGGCTGGATGCCGATGTATTTAATCTGGACGTAATTTGTGTGTTCCATTGTCATTTGGAGGCCCTGAACGTTACAATTAACTATCAGTTCTGCGTCGGATTCGAAAATCTAGACTCACAGGAGAACGACCATAAGGTGCCCGAGGCAGCAATAGACTCATGGAGACAAGTGGCTGAAGGACGATGACTTGAATCTCGACGCAATTTGACTGTTCCATCGTCATTAGGTGGCGCTGAATGTTACAATTAACTATCAGTTTCGCGTCGGATTCGATAATCTAGACTCACAGGACACGGACCATATGGTGCCCGAGGCAGCAATATTACCTTGGAGACAAGTCGGCTGGAGGACGATGTATTGAATCGCGACGCAATTTGTGTGTGCCATCGTCGTTAGCAGGGTCGGAACGTTAGAGTTAACTGTCTGTTTTGCGTCGGATTCGAAAATCTGGACTGCCGGGAGAAAGACCATAAGGTGACCGTTTCAGCAATAGACCCATGGAGACAAGTCGTCTGGAGGACGATGTACAGAAACGCAACGCAATTTGTGAGTTCCATCGTCGTTAGCATAGTCGTAAAGTTATTATTAAATGTCAGTTTTGCGTCGGAATCGAAAATCTAGCCTCACAGGAGAATAACCATATGGGAGCCCAAGGAAGCAATAGACCCTTAGAGACAAGTCGCTGATGGACGATATAAAGAAACGCAACGCAATTTGTGTGTTCCATCGTCGTTAGCATAGTCGTAACGTAATAATTAAATGTCAATTTTGCGTCGGATTCGAAAAACTAGACTTACAGGAGAACGAACATAAGGTGACCGAGGCGGCAATACCTTGGAGACAAGTCGGCTTGAGGACGATGTATTGAATTTCGACGCAATTAGAGTGTTCCATCGTCATTAGAAGGCCCTGAACGTTACAATTAACTATCAGTTTTGCCTCTGATTTTAAAATCTAGCCTCACAGGAGAACGACCATTAGGTGCCCGAGGCAGCAATATCCCCTTGGAGACAAGTCGGCTGGAGGCCGATGTATTGAATCTCGACGCAATTTGAGTGTTCCATCGTCATTAGGAGGCCATGAACGTTACAATTAACTATCATTTCTGCGTCGGATTCGAAAATCTAGACTCACAGGAGACGGACCACATGGTGCCCAAGGCAGCAGTATCCCCTTGGAGACAAGTCGGCTGGAGGACGATCTATTGAATATCGACGCAATTTGAGTGTTCCATCGTCAATAGGAAGCGCTGAACGTTACAACTAACTATCAGTTATTAGTCGGATTCGAAAATCTAGATTCACGGGAGAACGACCATAAGGTGCCCGAGGCAGCAATAGACCCTTGGAGACAAGTTGGCTGGAGGCCGATGTATTGAATCTCGATGCAATTTGAGTGTTCCATCGTCATTAGGGGGCGCTGAACGTTACAATTCACTATCATTTTAGCGTCGGATTCGAAAATCTACTCACAGGAGATGGACCACATGGTGCCCGAGAGAGCAATAGGCCCTTGGATACAAGTCGGCTGGAGGACGATGTATTGAATCGCGACGCAATTTGTGTGTGCCATCGTCGTTAGCAGGGTCGGAACTTTAGAATTAACAGTCCGTTTTGCGTCGGATTCGAAAATCTGGACTGCCGGGAGAAAGACCATAACATGACCGTTTTAGCAATAGACCCATGGAGACAAGTCGCCTGGAGGACGATCTACAGAAACGCAACGCAATTTGTGAGTTCCATCGTCGTTAGCATATTCGTAAAGTTATGATTAAATGTCAGTTTTGCGTCGGAATCGAAAATCTAGACTCACAGGAGAATGACCAAAAGGTGCCCAAGGTAGCAATTGACTCTGGGAGACAAGTCGGCTGATGGACGATATAAAGAAACGCAACGCAATTTGTGTGTTCCATTGTCGTTAGCATAGTCGTAACGTTATAATTAAATGTCAATTTTGCGTCGGATTCGAAAAACTAGACTCACAGGAGAACGACCATAAAGTGACCGAGGCGGCAATACCTTGGAGACAAGTCGGCTTGAGGACGATGTATTGAATCTCGACGCAATTAGAGTGTTCCATCTTCATTAGGAGGCCCTGAACATTACAATTAACAATCAGTTTTGAAAATCTAGCCTCACAGGAGAACGACCATTAGGTGCCCGAGGCAGCAATATCCCCTTGGAGACAAGTCGGCTGGAGGCCGATGTATTGAATCTCGACGCAATTTGAGTGTTCCATCGTCATTAGGAGGACCGAACGTTACAATTAACAATCGGTTTTGCGTCGGATTCGAAAATCTAGTCTCACAGGAGACGGACCACATGGTGCCCAAGTTAGCAATATCCCCTTGGAGACAAGTCGGCTGGAGGACGATGTATTAAATATCGACGCAATTTGAGTGTTCCATCCTCATTAGGAGGCCATGAACGTTACAATTAACTATCAGTTATGCGTCGGATTCGACAATCTAGACTCACAGGAGAACGACCATAAGGTGCCCGAGGCAGCAACTGACCCTTAGAGACAAGTCGGCTGGAGGCCGATGTATTGAATCTCGACGCAATTTGAGGGTTCCATCGTCATTAGGAGGCCATGAACGTTACAATTAACTATCATTTCTGCGTCGGATTCGAAAATCTAGACTCACAGGAGACGGACCACATGGTGCCCAAGGCAGCAATATCCCCTTGGAGACAAGTCGGCTGGAGGACGATGTATTGAATATCGACGCAATTTGAGTGTTCCATCGTCAATAGGAGGCGCTGAACGTTACAACTAACTATCAGTTATTCGTCGGATTCGAAAATCTAGCCTCACAGGAGAACGACCATAAGGTGCCCGAGGCAGCAATAGACCCTTGAAGACAAGTTGGCTGGAGGCCGATGTATTGAATCTCGATGCAATTTGAGTGTTCCATCGTCATTAGGGGGCGCTGAACGTTACAATTCACTATCATTTTAGCGTCGGATTCGAAAATCTACTCACAGGAGATGGACCATATGGTGCCCGAGAGAGCAATAGGCCCTTCTATACAAGTCGGCTGGAGGCCGATGTATTGAATCTCGACGCAATTTGAGTGTTCCATCGTCATTAGGACGCCCTGAACGTTACAATTAACTATCAGTTTTGCCTCGGACGCGAAAACCTAGACTCACAGGTGAACGACCATAAGGTACCCGAGGCAGTAATAGACAGTTGCGAGACAAGTCGGCTGGAGGACGATGTATTGAATCGCGACGCAATATGTGTTTGTCATCGTCGTTAGCAGGGTCGGAACTTTAGAATTAACAGTCCGTTTTGCGTCGGATTCTAAAATCTGGACTGCCGGGAGAAAGACCATAAGGTGACCGAGGCAGCAATATCCCCTTGGAGACAAGTCGGCTGGAGGACGATGTATTAAATATCGACGCAATTTGAGTGTTCCATCGTCATTAGGAGGCCCTGAACATTACAATTAACTATCAGTTTTGAAAATCTAGCCTCACAGGAGAACGACCATTAGGTGCCCGAGGCAGCAATATCCCCTTGGAGAGAAGTCGGATGGAGGCCGATGTATTGAATCTCGACGCAATTTGAGTGCTCCATCGTCATTAGGAGGCCCTGAACGTTACAATTAACTATCATTTTTGCGTCGGATTCGAAAATCTAGACTCACAGGAAACGGACCATATGGTGCCCGAGGCAGCAACAACCCCTTCTAGAAAAGTCGGCTGGAGGACGATGTATTGACTCTCGACGCAATTTGAGTGTTCCATCGTCATTAGGAGGCCCTGAACGTTACAATTAACTATCATTTTAGCGTCGGATTCGAAAATCTACTAACAGGAGAAGGACCATATGGTGCCCAAGGCAGCAAAATCCCCTTGGAGACAAGTCGGCTGGAGGACGATGTATTGAATATCGACGCAATTTGAGTGTTCCATCGTCAATAGGAGGCGCTGAACGTTACAACTAACTATCAGTTATTCGTCGGATTCGAAAATCTAGCCTCACAGGAGAACGACCATAAGGTGCCCGAGGCAGCAATAGACCCTTGGAGACAAATTGGCTGGAGGCCGATGTATTGAATCTCAATGCAATTTGAGTTTTCCATCGTCATTAGGGGGCGCTGAACGTTACAATTCACTATCATTTTAGCGTCGGATTCGAAAATCAACTCACAGGAGATGGACCATATGGTGCCCGAGAGAGCAATAGGCCCTTGGATACAAGTCGGCTGGAGGACGATGTATTGGAGCGCGACGCAATTTGAGTGCCCCATCGTCATTAGGAGGCCCTGAACGTATTAATTAACTATATGTTTTGCGTCGGATTCGAAAATGTAGTATCACAGGAGACGGACCATGTGGTGCCACAGGCAGCAATATCCCCTTGGAGACAAGTCGGCTGGATGCCGATGTATTTAATCTCGAAGTAATTTGAGTGTTCCATTGTCATTTGGAGGCTCTGAACGTTACAATTAACTATAAGTTTGGCGTCGGATGCTAAAATCTAGACTCACAGGAGAACGACCATAAGGTGCCCAAGGCAGAAACAGACGTTTGGAGAGAAGTCTGCTGGAAGCCGATGTATTGAATCTCGACCCAATTTCAGTGTTCCATCGTCATTAGGAGGCCCTGAACGTTACAATTAACTATCAGTTTCGCGTCGGAATCGAAAGTCTAGACTTACAGGAGACGGACCATATGGTGCCACAGGCAGCAATATCCCCTTGGAGACAAGTCGGCTGGATGCCGATGTATTTAATCTGGACGTAATTTGAGTGTTCCATTGTCATTTGGAGGCCCTGAACGTTACAATTAACTATCAGTTTTGCGTCGGATTCGAAAATCTAGACTCATAGGAGAACGACCATAAGGTGCCCGAGGCAGCAATAGACTCATGGAGACAAGTGGCTGAAGGACGATGACTTGAATCTCGACGCAATTTGACTATTCCATCGTCATTAGGTGGCGCTGAATGTTACAATTAACTATCAGTTTTGCGTCGGATTCAGTAATCTAGACTCACAGGAGACGGACCATATGGTGCCCGAGGCAGCAATATTACCTTGGAGACAAGTCGGCTGGAGGACGATGTATTGAATCGCGACGCAATTTGTGTGTGCCATCGTCGTTAGCAGGGTCGGAACGTTAGAGTTAACTGTCCGTTTTGCGTCGGATTCGAAAATCTGGACTGCCGGGAGAAAGACCATAAGGTTACCGTTTCAGCAATAGACCCATGGAGACAAGTCGTCTGGAGGACGATGTACAGAAACGCAACGCAATTTGTGAGTTCCATCGTCGTTAGCATTGTCGTAAAGTTATTATTAAATGTCAGTTTTGCGTCGGAATCGAAAATCTAGCCTCACAGGAGAATAACCATAAGGGAGCCCAAGGAAGCAATAGACCCTTAGGGACAAGTCGCTGATGGACGATATAAAGAAACGCAACGCAATTTGTGTGTTCCATCGTCGTTAGCATAGTCGTAACGTAATAATTAAATGTCAATTTTGTGTCGGATTCGAAAAACTAGACTCACAGGAGAACGAACATAAGGTGACCGAGGCGGCAATACCTTGGAGACAAGTCGGCTTGAGGACGATGTATTGAATTTCGACGCAATTAGAGTGTTCCATCGTCATTAGAAGGCCCTGAACGTTACAATTAACTATCAGTTTTGCCTCT
Organism: Schistocerca americana; assembly: GCF_021461395.2. Lineage (NCBI taxonomy): Eukaryota > Metazoa > Arthropoda > Insecta > Orthoptera > Acrididae > Schistocerca > Schistocerca americana. The sequence goes on from NC_060123.1 coordinate 773,227,377, forward strand.
GATTTTAAAATCTAGCCTCACAGGAGAACGACCATTAGGTGCCCGAGGCAGCAATATCCCCTTGGAGACAAGTCGGCTGGAGGCCGATGTATTGAATCTCGACGCAATTTGAGTGTTCCATCGTCATTAGGAGGCCATGAACGTTACAATTAACTATCATTTCTGCGTCGGATTCGAAAATCTAGACTCACAGGAGACGGACCACATGGTGCCCAAGGCAGCAGTATCCCCTTGGAGACAAGTCGGCTGGAGGACGATGTATTGAATATCGACGCAATTTGAGTGTTCCATCGTCAATAGGAAGCGCTGAACGTTACAACTAACTATCAGTTATTAGTCGGATTCGAAAATCTAGATTCACAGGACAACGACCATAAGGTGCCCGAGGCAGCAATAGACCCTTGGAGACAAGTTGGCTGGAGGCCGATGTATTGAATCTCGATGCAATTTGAGTGTTCCATCGTCATTAGGGGGCGCTGAACGTTACAATTCACTATCATTTTAGCGTCGGATTCGAAAATCTACTCACAGGAGATGGACCACATGGTGCCCGAGAGAGCAATAGGCCCTTGGATACAAGTCGGCTGGAGGACGATGTATTGGGTCGAGACGCAATTTGAGTGTTCCATCGTCATCAAGACGCCCTGAATGTTACAATTAACTATCAGTTTCGCGTCGGAATCGAAAATCTAGACTCACAGGAGACGGACCATATGGTGCCACAGGCAGCAATATCCCCTTGGAGACAAGTCGGCTGGATGCCGATGTATTTAATCTCGACGTAATTTGAGTGTTCCATTGTCATTTGGAGGCTCTGAACGTTACAATTAACTATCAGTTTGGCGTCGGATACTAAAATCTAGACTCACAGGAGAACGACCATTAGGTGCCAGAGGCAGCAACAGACGCTTGGAGAAAAGTCGGCTGGAAGCCGATGTATTGAATCTCGACCCAATTTCAGTGTTCCATCGTCATTAGGAGGCCATGAACGTTACAAGTAACTATCAGTTTTGCGTGGGATTCTAAAATCTAGTCACAGGAGATGGAACATTTGGTGCCCGAGGCAGTAATATCCCATTGGAGACAAGTCGGCTGGAGGACGATGTGTTGAATCTCGACGCAGTTGAGTGCTCCATCGTCATTAGGAGGCCCTGAACGTTACAACTAACTATCATTTTTGCGTCGGATTCGAAAATCTAGACTCACAGGAGACGGATCATATGGTGCCCGAGGCAGCAACAACCAATTCCAGAAAAGTCGGCTGGAGGACGATGTATTGAATCTCGACGCAATTTGAGTGTTCCGTCGTCATTAGGAGGCGCTGAACGTTACAATTAACTATCAGTTTTGCGTCGGATTCGAAAATCTAGACTCACAGGAGACGGACCATTAGGTGCACGAGGCAGCAATATCACCTTGGAGACAAGTCGGCTGGCGGACGATGTATTGAATCTCGATGCAATTTGAGTGTTCCATCGTCATTAGGAGGCCCTGAACCTTACAATTAACTATCTGTTTTGAGTCGGGTTCCAAAGTCTAGACCAATAGGAGAACGACCATAAGGTGCCACAGGCAGCAATAGACCCTTGGAGGCAAGTCGGCTGGAGGACAATGTATTGAAACTCGACGCATTTTGAGTGTTCCATCGTCATTAGGAGGCCCTGAACGTTACAATTAACTATCATTTTAGCGCCGGATTCGAAAATCTACTAACAGGAGAAGGACCACATGGTGCCCGAGACAGCAATATCCCCTTGGAGACAAGTCAGCTGGAGGACGATGTATTGAATCTCGACGCAATTTGAGTGTTCCGTCGTCATTAGGAGGCGCTGAACGTTACAATTAACTATCAGTTTTGCCTCGTATTCGAAAACCTAGACTCACAGGTGAACGACCATAAGGTACCCGAGGCAGTAATAGACCGTTGGGAGACAAGTCGGCTGGCGGACGATGTATTGAATCTCGACGCAATTTGTGTGTGCCATCGTCGTTAGCAGGGTCCGAACTTTAGAATTAACAGTCCGTTTTGCGTCGGATTCGAAAATCTGGACTGCCGGGAGAAAGACCATAAGGTGAAGGTTTCAGCAATAGACCCATGGAGACAAGTCGACTGGAGGACGATATACAGAAACGCAACGCAATTTGTGACTTCCATCGTCGTTAGCATATTCGTAAAGTTATAATTAAATGTCAGTTTAGCGTCGGAATCGAAAATCTAGACTCACAGGAGAATGACCATAAGGTGCCCAAGGCAGCAATTGACTCTGGGAGACAAGTCGGCTGATGGACGATATAAGGATACGCAACGCAATTTTTGTGTTCCATCGTCGTTAGCATAGTCGTAACGTTATAATTAAATGTCAATTTTGCGTCGGATTCGAAAAACTAGACTCACAGGAGAACGACCATAAGGTGACCGAGGCGGCAATACCTTGGAGACAAGTCGGCTTGATTACGATGTATTGAATCTCGACGCAATTAGAGTGTTCCATCGTCATTAGGAGGCCCTGAACATACAATTAACTATCAGTTTTGCCTCTGATTTGAAAATCTAGCCTCACAGGAGAACGACCATTAGGTGCCCGAGGCAGCAATATCCCCTTGGAGACAAGTCGGCTGCAGGACGATGTATTGACTCTCGACGCAGTTTGAGTTTTCCATCGTCATTAGAAGGCCATGAACGTTACAATTAACAATCATTTCTGCGTCGGATTCGAAAATCTTGACTCACAGGAGCCGGACCACATGGTGCCCAAGGCAGCAATATCCCCTTGTAGACAAGTCGGCTGCATGACGATGTATTGATGATCGAAGCAAATTGAGTGGTCCATCGTCATTAGGAGGCCATGAACGTTACAATTAACTATCAGTTATGCGTCGGATTCGACAATCTAGACTCACAGGAGAACGACCATGAGGTGCCCGAGGCAGCAATAGACCCTGGGAGACAAGTCGGCTGGGGGCCGACGTATTGAATCTCGACGCAATTTGAGTGTTCCATCGTCATTAGGAGGCCATGAACGTTACAATTAACTATCATTTCTGCGTCGGATTCGAAAATCTAGACTCACAGGAGACGGACCACATGGTGCCCAAGGCAGCAATATCCCCTTGGAGACAAGTCGGCTGGAGGACGATGTATTGAATATCGACGCAATTTGAGTGTTCCAGCGTCAATAGGAGGCGCTGAACGTTACAACTAACTATCAGTTATTCGTCGGATTCGAAAATCTAGCCTCACAGGAGAACGACCATAGGGTGCCCGAGGCAGCAATAGACCCTTGGAGACAAGTTGGCTGGAGGCCGATGTATTGAATCTCGATGCAATTTGAGTGTTCCATCGTCATTAGGGGACGCTGAACGTTACAATTCACTATCATTTTAGCGTCGGATTCGAAAATCTACTCACAGGAGATGGACCATATGGTGCCCGAGAGAGCAATAGGCCCTAGGATACAAGTCGGCTGGAGGACGATGTATTGGATCGCGATGCAATTTGAGTGTTCCATCGTCATCAGGACGCCCTGAATGTAACAATTAACTATCAGTTTTTCGTCGGATTCGAAAATCTAGACTCACAGGAGGACGACCATAAGGTGCCCGAGGCAGCAATAGACCCTTGGAGACAAGTCGGCTGAAGGGCCATGTATTGAATCTCGACGCAATTTGAGTATTCCATCGTCATTAGGAGGCCCTGAACGTTACAATTAACCATCAGTTTCGCGTCGGAATCGAAAATCTAGACTCACAGGAGACGGACCATATGGTGCCACAGGCAGCAATATCCCCTTGGAGACAAGTCGGCTGGACGCCGATGTATTTAGTCTCGATGTAATTTGAGTGTTCGATTGTCATTTAAAGGCTCTGAACGTTACAATTAACTATCAGTTTGGCGTCGGATACTAAAGTCTAGACTCACAGGAGAACGACCATAAGGTGCCCGAGGCAGCAACATACGCTTGGAGAAAAGTCGGCTGGAAGCCGATGTATTGAATCTCGACCCAATTTCAGTGTTCCATCGACATTAGGAGGCCCTGAACGTTACAATTAGCTATCAGTTTCGCGACGGAATCGAAAATCTAGACTCACAGGAGACGGACCATATGGTGCCAATGGCAGCAATATATCCTTGGAGGCAAGTCGGCTGGATGCCGATGTATTTAATCTCGACGTAATTTGAGTCTTCCATTGTCATTTGGAGGCCCTGAACGTTACAATTAACTATCAGTTTTGCGTCGGATTCGAAAATCTAGACTCACAGGAGACGGATTATATGGTGCCCGATTCAGCAACAACCCCTTCTAGAAAAGTCGGCTGGAGGACGATGTATTGACTCTCGACGCAATTTGAGTGTTCCATCGTCATTAGGAGGCCCTGAACGTTACAATTAACTATCATTTTAGCGTCGGATTCGAAAATCTAGACTCACAGGAGACGGACCATATGGTGCCCGAGGCAGCAATATCTCCTTGGAGACAAGTCGGCTGGCGACGATGTATTGAATCTCGACGCAATTTGAGTGTTCCATCGTCATTAGGAGGCCCTGGACGTTACAATTAACTATCTGTTTTGCGTCGGGTTCCAAAGTCTAGACCCATAGGAGAACGACCATAAGGTGCCACAGGCAGCAATAGACTCTTGGAGGCAAGTCGGCTGGAGGACAATGTATTGAATCTCGACGCATTTTGAGTGTTCCATCGTCATTAGGAGGCCCTGAACGTTACAATTAACTATCAGTTTCGCGTCGGAATCGAAAATCTAGACTCACAGGAGACGGACCATATGGTGCCACAGGCAGCAATATATCCTTGGAGACAAGTCGGCTGGATGCCGATGTATTTAATCTCGACGTAATTTGAGTGTTCCATTGTCATTTGGAGGCCCTGAACGTTACAATTAACTATCAGTTTTGCGTCGGGTTCGAAAATCTAGACTCACAGGAGACGGATTATATGGTGCCCGATTCAGCAACAACCCCTTCTAGAAAAGTCGGCTGGAGGACGATGTATTGACTCTCGACGCAATTTGAGTGTTCCATCGTCATTAGAAGGCCATGAACGTTACAATTAACTATCGTTTCTGCGTCGGATTCGAAAATCTAGGCTAGAAGACGGACCACATGGTGCCCGAGGCAGCAATATCCCCTTCAAGACAAGTCGGCTGGAGGACGATGTATTGAATCTCGACGCAATTTGAGTGTTCCACCGTCATTTGCAGGCCAATTGACTATCAGTTATGCGTCGGATTCGAAAATCTAGACTCACAGGTGACGGACCACATGGTGCCCGAGGCAGCAATATCCCCTTGTAGACATGTCGTCTGGAGGCCGATGTATTGAATCTCGACGCAATTTGAGTGTTCCATCGTCATTAGGAGGCCATGAACGTTACAATTAACTATCAGTTCTGCTTCTTATTCGAAATTCTAGACTCACAGGAGACGGACCACATGGTGCCCAAGTCAGCAATATCCCCTTGGAGACAAGTCGGCTGGAGGACGATGTATTGAATATCGGCGCAATTTGAGTGTTCCATCGTCATTAGGAGGCGCTGAACGTTACATATAACTATCAGTTATTCGTCGGATTCGAAAATCTAGCCCCACAAGGAACGACCATAAGGTGCCCGAGGCAGCAATAGACCCTTGGAGACAAGTTGGCTGGAGACCGATGTATTGAATCTCGATGCAATTTGAGTGTTCCATCGTCATTAGGGGGCGCTGAACGTTACAATTCACTATCATTTTAGCGTCGGATTCGAGAATCTACTCACAGGAGAAGGACCATATGGTGCCCGAGACAGCAATAGGCCCTTGGATACAAGTCGGCTGGAGGACGATGTATTGGATCGCGACGCAATTTGAGTGTTCCATCGTCATCAGGACGCCCTGAATGTTACAATTAACTATCAGTTTTTCGTCGGATTCGAAAATCTAGACTCACAGGAGGACGACCATTAGGTGCCCGAGGCAGCAATAGACCCTTGGAGACAAGTCGGCTGAAGGGCCATGTATTGAATCTCGACGCAATTTGAGTGTTCCATCGTCATTAGAAGGCGCTGAAAGTAACAATTAACTATGAGTTTTGCGTCGGATTCGAAAATCAAGACTCACAGGAAACGGACCATATGGTGCCCGAGGCAGCAATTTCACCTTGGAGACAAGTCGGCTGGCGGACGATGTATTGAATGTCGACGCAATTTGAGTGTTCCATCGTCATTAGGAGGCCCTGAACGTTACAATTAACTATCTGTTTTGCGTCGGGTTCCAAAGTCTAGACCCATAGGAGAACGACCATAAGGTGCCACAGGCAGCAATAGACCCTTGGAGGCAAGTCGGCTGGAGTACAATGTATTGAACCTCGACGCAATTTGAGTGTTCCATCGTCATTGGGAGGCCCTGAACGTTACAATTAACAATCAGTTTTGCCTCGGATTCAAAAACCTAGACTCAAAGGTGAACGATCATTTGGTACCCGAGGCAGTAATAGACCGTTGGGAGACAAGTCGGCTGGAGGACGATGTATTTAATCGCGACTCAATTTGTGTGCCATCGTCGTTAGCAGGGTCGGAACGATAGAATTAACAGTCCGGTTTGAGTCGGATTCGAAAATCTGGACTGCCGGGAGAAAGACCACAAGGCGACCGTTTCAGCAATAGACCAATGGAGGCAAGTCGTCTGGAGGACGATGTACAGAAACGCAACGCAATTTGTGAGTTCCATCGTCGTTAACACAGTCGTAAAGTTATAATTAAATGTCAGTTTTGCGTCGGAATCGAAAATCTAGAATCACAGGAGAATGAGCATAAGGTGCCGAAGGCAGCAATAGACTCTTGGAGACAAGTCGGCTGAAGGACGATGTAAAAAATCGCAACGCAATTCCTGTTTTCCATCGTCGTTAGGATAGTCGTAACGTTATAATTAAATGTCAATTTGCGTCGGATTCGAAAAACTAGACTCACAGGAGGACGACCATAAGGTGACCGAGGCAGCAATATCCCCTTGGAGACAAGTCGGCTGGAGGACGATGCATTGAATCTCGACGCAATTTGGGTGTTCCATCGTCATTAGGAGGCGCTGAACGTTACAATTCACTATGATTTTTGCGTCGGATTCGAAAATCCACTCACAGGAGGACCATATGGTGCCCGAGATAGCAATAGACACTTGGATACAAGTCGGCTGGAGGACGATGTATTGAATCAAGACGCAATTTGAGCGTTCCATCGTCATTAGGAGGCCCTGAACGTTACAATTAACCATCAGTTTTCCGTCGGATACGAAAATCTAGACTCACAGGAGACGGAACATATGGTGCCCGAGGCAGCAATATCCCCTTTGTGACAAGTCGGCTGGAGGACGATGTATTGAATCTCGACGCAATTTCAGTGTTCCACCGTCATTAGGAGCCTCTCAACGTTACAATTAACCATCAGTTATGCGTCGAATTCGAAAATCTAGACTCACAGGAGAACGACCATAACGTGCCCGAGGCAGCAATAGACCCTTGGAGACAAGTCGGCTGGAGGCCGATGTATTGAATCTCGACGCAATTTGAGTGTTCTATCGTCATTAGGAGGCCCTGAACGTTACAATTAACAATCAGTTTTGCGTCGGATTCGAAATTCTAGACTCACAGGAGACGGACCACATGTTGCCCGAGACAGCATTATCCCCTTGTAGACAAGTCGGCTGCAGGACGATGTATTGACTCTCGACGCAATTTGAGTGTTCCATGGTCATTAGAAGGCCATGAACGTTTCAATTAACTATCATTTCTGCGTCGGATTCGAAAATCTAAACTCACAGGAGAACGACCATAAGGTGCCCGAGACAGCAATATCCCCTTGTAGACAAGTCGGCTGCAGGACGATGTATTGACTCTCGACGCAATTTGAGTGTTCTATCGTCATTAGCAGGCCCTGAACGTTTCAATTAACAATCAGTTTTGCGTCGGATTCGAGAATCTTGACACACAGGAGACAGACCACATGGTTCCTGAGACAGCAATATCCCCTTGTAGACAAGTCGGCTGCAGGACGATGTATTGACTCTCGACGCAATTTGAGTGTTCCATCGTCATTAGAAGGCCATGAACGATACAATTAACTATCATTTCTGCGTCGGATTCGAAAATCTAGACTAGGAGACGGACCACATGGTGCCCGAGGCAGCAATATCCCCTTGAAGACAAGTCGGCTGGAGGACGATGCATTGAATCCCGACGCAATGTGAGTGTTCCATCGTCATTAGGAGGCGCTGAACGTTACAATTCACTATCACTTTTGCGTTGGATTCGAAAATCCACTCACAGGAGAAGGACCATATAGTGAACGAGACAGCAATAGACACTTGGATAAAAGTCGGCTGGAGGACGATGTATTGAATCTTGACGCAATTTGAGTGTTCCATCGTCATCAGGACGCCCTGAATGTTACAATTAACTATCAGTTTTTCGTCGGATTCGAAAATCTAGACTCACAGGAGGACGACCAGAAAGTGCCCGAGGCAGGAATAGACCCTTGGAGACAAGTCGGCTGAAGGGCCATGTATTGAATCTTGACGCAATTTGAGTGTTACATCGTCATTAGGAGCCCCTGAACGTTACAATTAACTATCAGTTTCGCGTCGGATTCGAAAGTCTAGACTCACAGGAGAACGACCATAAGGTGCCCGAGGAAGCAATAGACGCTTGGAGACAAGTCGGCTGGAAGCCGATGTATTGAATCTCGACGCAATTTCAGTGTTCCATGGCCATTAGGAGACCCTGATCGTTACAATTAACCATCATTTTTGCGTCGCATTCGAAAGTCTAGACCCATAGGAGAACGACCATTAGGTGCCACAGGCAGCAATAGACCCTTCGAGGCAAGTCGGCTGAAGGACAAACTATTGAATCTCGACGCATTTTTGAGTGTTCCATCGTCATTAGGAGGCCCTGATCGACACAATTAGCTATCAGTTTCGCGTCGGATTGGAAAATCTAGACTCACAGGAGAAGGATCATATGGTGCACGAGGCAACAACATCCCCTTGGAGTCAAGTCGGCTGATGGACGATGTATTGAATCTCGACGCAATTTGAGTGTTCCATCGTCACTAGGAGGTCCTTAGGGTTACAATTGACTATCAGTTTTCGTTGTATTCGACAATTTAGACTCACAGGAGAACGACCATAAGGTGCCCGAGGCAGTAATAGACACTTGTAGACAAGTTGGTTGATGGACAATGTATTGAAACGCAACGCAATTTGTGAGTTCCATCGTCATTAGCATAGTCGTAACGTTATAATTAAATGTCAGATTTGCGTCGGATTCGAAAATCTAGACTCACAGGAGAACGACCATTAGGTGACCGAGACAGCAATAGAGCCTTGGAGACAAGTCGCCTGGAGGTCGATGTACTGAATCTCGACGCAATTTGTGTGTCCCATCGTCATTAGGAGACCCTGAACGTTACAATTAACTACCAGTTTTTCGTCGGATCCAAAAAACTAGACTCACAGGAGACGGACCATATGGTGCCCGAGGCAGCAATATCCCCTTGGAGTCAAGTCGGCTGGAGGACGATGTATTGAATCTCGACGCAATATGAGTGTTCCATCGTCATTAGGAGGCGCTGAACTTTACAATTAACTATCATTTTAGCGTCGGATTCGAAAATCTATTCACAGGAGAATGACCATATTGTGCCCGAGACAGCAATAAGCCCTCGGAGACAAGTCGGCTAGAGGCCGATGTATTGAATTTCGACGCAATTTGAGTGTTCCATCGCCTTTACGAGGCCCTTAACGTTACAATTAACTATTAGTTTTGCGTTGGATTCAAAAACTAGACTCACAGGAGCACGACCATAAGGTGACCGAGACAGCAATAGAGCCTTGGAGACAAGTCGGCTGGAGGTCGATGTATTGAATCGCGACGCAATTTGAGTGTTCTATCGTCATAAGGAGGCCCTGAAAGTAACAATTAACTATCAGTTTTGCGTCGGATTCGAAAGGCTAGACCCATAGGGGAACGACCATAAGGTGCCACAGGCAGCAATAGACCCTTGGAGACAAGTCGGCTGGAGGCCGATGTATTGAATCTCGACGCAATTTGAGTGTACCATTGTCCTTAGGAGGCTCTGAAATTTACAATTAACTATCAGTTATGCGTCGGATTCGAAAATCTAGACTCACAGGAGAACGACCATAAGGTGCCCGAGGCAGCAATAGACTCTTGGAGACAAGTCGTCTGAAGGACGATGTATTGAATATCGACGCAATTTGAGTGTTCCATCGCCATTAGGAGGCCATTAACGTTACAATTAACAATCAGTTTTGCGTTGGATTCAAAATGTAGACTCACAGGAGCACGACCATAAAGTGCCAGAGGCAGCAATATCGCCTTGGAGACAAGTTGGCTGGAGGTCGATGTATTGAATCGCGACGCAATTTGAGTGTTCCATAGTCATAAGGAGGCCCTGAAAGTTACAATTAACTATCTGTTTTGCGTCGGATACGAAAGTCTAGACTCACAGGAGAACGACCATAAGTTGCCCCGAGGCAGCAATATCGACATGGAGACAAGTCGGCTTTAGGGCGATTTATTGAATCTCGACGCAATTTGAGTGTTCCATCGTCATTAGGAGGCCCTTAACGTTTCAATTAACTATTATTTTTGCGTCGGATTCGAAAATCTATACTCGCAGGAGCACAACCATAAAGTGCCAGAGGCAGCAATATCCCCTTGGAGACAAGTCGGCGGGAGGACGATGTATTGAATCGCGACGCAATTTGAGTGTTCCATAGTCACAAGGAGGCGCTGAAAGTTACAATTAACTATCAGTTTTGCGTCGGATTCGAATGTCTAGACTCACAGGAGAGAGACCAAAAGTTGCCCCGAGGCAGCAATATCCCCATGGAGACAAGTCGGCTGGAGGACGATGTATTGAATCTCGACGCAATTTGAGTGTTCCATCGTCATTAGGAAGCCCTGCACGTTACAATTAACAATCAGTTTTGCGTCGGATTCGAAAATCTGGACTCACAGGAGAACGACCATAAGGTGCCCGAGGCAGCTATAGACCCTTGGAGACTAGTCGGCTGGAGGCCGATGTATTAAATCTCGACGCAATTTGAGTGTTCCGTCGTCATTAGGAGGCCCTGAACGTTACAATTAACAATCAGTTTTGCGTCGGATACGAAAAGCTAGACTCACAGGAGACGGACCATATGGTGCCCGAGGCAGCAATATCCCCTTGGAGACAAGTCGGCCGGAGCACGATGTATTGTATCTCGACGCAATTTGAGTGTTCCACCGTCATTAGCAGGCCCTGAACGTTACAATTCACTATCATTTTAGCGTCGGATTCGAAAATCCACTCACTGGAGACGGACCATATGGTGCCTGAGACAGCAAGAGGCCCTTGGATACAAGTCGGCTGAAGGACGATGTATTGGATCGCGACGCAATTTGAGTTTTCCATCGTCATCAGGACGCCCTGAATGTCACAATTAACTATCAGTTTTGCGTCGTATTCGAAAATCAAGACTCAAAGGAGAACGACCATAAGGTGCCCGAGGCAGCAGTAGACTCCTGGAGACAAGTCGGCCGAAGGACGATGTATTGAAGCTCGACGCAATTTGAGTGTTCCATCGTCATTAGGAGGCCATGAACGTTGCAATTAACTATCAGTTTCGCGTCGGATTCGAAAATCTAGACTCACAGGAGACGGACCATATGGTGCCCGAGGCAGCAATATCCCATTAGAGACAAGTCGGCTGGAGGACGATGTGTTGAATCTCGACGCAATTTGATTGCTCCATCGTCATTAGGAGGCTCTGAACGTTACAATTAACTATCATTTTTGCGTCGGATTCGAAAGTCTAGACCCATAGGAGAACGACCATAAGGTGCCACAGGCAGCAATAGACCCTTGGAGGCAAGTCGGCTGAAGGACAATGTATTGGATCTCGACGCAGTTTGATTGTTCCATCGGCATTAGAAGGCCCTGAACGTTACAATTAACTATCAGTTTTGCGTCGGATTCGAAAATCTAGCCTCACAGGAGAGCGACCATAAGGTGCTCGAGGCAGCAATAGACTCTTGGAGACAAGTCGGCTGAAGGACGATGTATTGAAACGCAACGCAATTTGTGAGTTCCATCGTCGTGAGCATAGTCGTAACGTTATAATTATATGTCAGTTTTGCGTCGGATTCGAAAATCTAGACTCACAGGAGGACGACCATTAGGTGACCGAGGCAGCAATAGAGACTTGGAGACAAGTCGGCTGGAGGACGATGTATTGAATCGCGACGCAATTTGAGTGTTCCATAGTCATAAGGAGGCCCTGAAAGTTACAATTAACTATCTGTTTTGCGTCGGAGTCGAAAGTCTAGACTCACACGAGAACGAACATAAGTTGCCGCAAGGCAGCAATTTCCCCATGGAGACAAGTCGGCTGGAGGACGATGTATTGAATCTCGACGCAATTTGAGTGTTCCATCGTCATTAGGAAGCCCTGAACGTTACAATTGACTATCAGTGTTGCGTCGCATTCGAAAAGCTAGACTCACAGGAGAACGATCATAAGGTGCAAAAGGCAGCAATAGACCCTTGGAGACAAGTCGGCTGGAGGACGATGTATTGAATCTCGACGCAATTTGAGTGTTCCAACGTCCTTAGGAGGCGCTGAAAGTTACAATTAACAATCAGTTTTGCGTCGGATTCGAAAATCTATTCAGAGGAGAAGCACAATATGGTGCCCGACACAGCAACATCCCCTTGGATACAAGTCGGCTGGAGGACGATGCATTGAATCTCGACGCAATTTGAGTGTTCCATCGTCATTAGGAGGCGCTGAACGTTACAATTAACTATCATTTTTGCGTCGGATTCGAAAATCTAGACTCACTGGAGACGGAACATAAGGTGCCCGAGGCAGCAATATCCCCTTGGAGACCAGTCCGCTGGAGGACGAAGTGTTGAATGGCGATGCAATTTTAGTGTTCTTTCGTCATTGGGAGGCCCTGAACGTTACAATTAACTATCAGTTTTGCGTGGATAAGAAAATGTAGAATCTCAGGAGACGGGCCATATGGTGCTCGCGGCAGCAATATCCCCATGGAGACAAGTCGGCTGGAGGACAACGTATTGAATCTCGACGCGATTTGAGTGTTCCATCTTCATTAGGAGGCCCTGAACGTTACAATTAACTATAAGTTTTGCGTCGGATTCGAAAATCTTGACTCACAGGAGAACGACCATAAGGTGCCTGAGGCAGCAATAGACCCTTGGAGACAAGTCGGCTGGAGGACGATGTATTGGATCGCAACGCAATTTGAGTGTCCCATCGACATTAGGACGCCCTGAACGTTACAATTAACTATCAGTTTTGCGTCGGATTCGAAAATCTTGACTCACAGGAGAACGACCATAAGGTGCCCGAGGCAGCAATAGACCCTTGGAGACAATTCGGCTGGAGGCCGATGTATTGAATCTCGACGCAATTTGAGTGTTCCATCGTCATTAGGAGGTCCTGAACGTTACAATTAACTATAAGTTTTGCGTCGGATTCGAAAATCTTGACTCACAGGAGAACGATCATAAGGTGCAAGAGGCATCTTTAGGAGGCCCTGAATGGTACAATTAACTATCAGTTTTTCGTCGGATTCGAAAATCTAGACTCACCGGAGACGGACCATAAGGTGCCCGAGGCAGCAATATCCCCTTGGAGACCAGTCCGCTGGAGGACGATGCATTGAACCGCGACGCAATTTGAGTGCTCCATCGTCAGTAGGAGGCCCTGAACGTATTAATTAACTATAAGTTATGCGTTGGATTCGAAAATGTAGAATCACAGGAGACGGACCATATGCTGCCCGAGGCAGCAATAGACCCTTGGAGACAAGTCGGCTGGAGGCCGATGTATTGAATCTCAATGCAATTTCAGTGATCCATCGTCATTAAGAGGTCTTGAACGTTACAATTAACTACCATTTTAGCGTCGGATTCGAGAATCTATTCACAGGGGAACGATCGTAAGGTGACCGAGGCATCAAAAGACCCTTGGAGACAAGTCGGCTGGAGGATGATGTTTGGATCGCGACGCAATTTGAGTGTCCCATCGCCATTAGGAGGCCCTGAACGTTAAAATTAACAATCAGTTTTGCGTCGGATTCGAAAATCTAGACTCACAGGAGAACGACCATAAGGTGCCCGAGGCAGCTATAGACCCTTGGAGACAAGTCGGCTGGAGGCCTATGTATTGACTCTCGACGCAATTTGAGTGTTCCATCGTCATTAATAGGCGCTGAAAGTTACAATTAACTATTAGTTATGCGACGGATTCGAAAAGCTGGACTCACTGGAGACGGACCATAAGGTGCCCGAGGCAGCAATTACCCCTTGGAGACCAGTCCGCTGGAGGACGAAGTATTGAATCGCGACGCAATTTGAGTGTTCCTTCGTCGTTAGGAGCCCCTGAACGTTACAATTAACTATCAGATTTGCGTGGATTCGAAAATGTAGAATCACAGGAGACGGACCATATGGTGCCCGTGGCAGCAATATCCCCATGGAGACAAGTCGGCTGGAGGACGACGTATTGAGTCTCGACGCAATTTGAGTGTTCCATCGTCATTAGGAGGCCCTGAACGTTACAATTAACTATCAGTTTGGCGTCGGATTCGAAAATTAGACTCACAGGAGAACGACCACAAGGTACCCGAGGAAGAAATAGACCCTTGGAGACAAGTCGGCAGAAGGACGATGTATTGAATCTTGACGCAATTTGAGTGTTCCATCGTCATTAGGAGGCCCTGAACGTTACAATTAACTATCATTTTAGCGTAGGATTCGAAAATCTATTCACAAGAGAACGATCATAAGGTGCTCGAGGCATCAATAGACCCTTGGAGACAAGTCGGCTGGAGGACGATGTATTGGATCGCGACGCAATTTGAGTGACCCATCGTCATTAGGAGGCCCTGAACGTTACAATTAACTATCAGTTTTGCGTCGGATTCGAAAATCTAGACTCACAGGAGACGGTGCATATGGTGCCCGTGGCAGCTATATCCCCTTGGAGACAAGTTGCTGGAGGACGATTCATTGAATCTCGACGCAATTTGAGTATTCCATCGTCATTAGGAGGCGCTGATCGTTACAATTAACTATCATTTTTGCGTCGGATTCGAAAATCTAGACTCACAGGAGACGGACCATATGGTGCCCGAGGCAGCAATAGACTCATGGACACATGTCGGCTTTAGGTCGATGTATTGAATCGCGATTAAATTTCAGTGTTCCATCGTCATTAGGAGGTCCTGAACGTTACAATTAACTCTCATTTTATCGTCGGATTCGAAAATCTATTCACAGGAGAGCGAACATAAGGTGCCCGAGGCATCAATAGACCCTTGGAGACAAGTCGGCTGGAGGACGATGTATTGGTTCGCGACGCAATTTGAGTGTCCCATCGTTATTAAGAGGCCCTGAACGTTAAAATTAACAATCAATTTTGCGTCAGATTCGAAAATCCAGACTCACAGGAGAACGACCATAAGGTTCCCGAGGCAGCAACAGACCCTTGGAGACAAGTCGGCTGGAGGCCACTGTATTGACTGTCGACGCAATTTGAGTGTTCCATCGTCATTAGGAGGCCCTGAACGTTACAGTTAACAATCAGTATTGCATCGGATTCGAAAATCTAGACTCAAAGGAGAACGACCATAAGGTGCCCGAGGCAGCAATAGACCCTTGGAGACAAGTCGGCTGGAGGCCGATGTATTAAATCTCGACGCAATTTCAGTGTTCCATCGTCATTAGGAGGCCCTGAACGTTACAATTAACTATCAGTTTTGCGTCGGATTCGAAAATCTAGACTCACAGGAGAACGACCATAAGGTGCCCGAGGCAGCAATAGACGCTTGGAGACAAGTCGGCTGGAGGCCGATGTATTGAATCTCGGCGCAATTTGAGTGTTCCATCGTCATTAGGAGGCGCTGAACTTTACAATTAACTATCATTTTCGCGTCGGATTCGAAAATCTATTCACAGGAGAAGGTCCATATGGTGCCCGAGACAGTAATATCCCCTTGGATACAAGTCGGCTGGAGGACGATTTATTGAATCTCGACGCAATTTGAGTGTTCCATCGTCATCAGGAGGCGCTGAACGTTACAGTTAACTATCAGTTTTGCGCTGCTCGAAAATCTAGACTCACTAGAGACGGACCATAAGGTGCCCGAGGCAGCAATATCCCCTTGGAGACCAGTCCGCTGGAGGACGATGTATTGAATATCGACGCAATTTCAGTGTTCCATCGTCATTAGGAGGCCCTGAACGTTACAATTAACAATCAGTTTCGCGTCGGATTCGAAAATCTAGACTCACAGGAGACGGTGTATATGGTGCCCGTGGCAGCTATATCCCCTTGGAGACAAGTTGCTGGAGGACGATTCATTGAATCTCGACGCAATTTGAGTATTCCATCGTCATTAGGAGGCGCTGATCGTTACAATTAACTATCATTTTTGCGTCGGATTCGAAAATTAAGACTCACAGGAGACGGACCATATGGTGCCCGAGGCAGCAATAAATCCATGGACACATTTCGGCTTTAGGCCGATGTATTGAATCTCGATGCAATTTCAGTGTTCCATCGTCATTAGGAGGCCCCGAACGTTACAATTAACTATCAGTATCGCGTCGGATTCGAAAATCTAGACCCACAGGAGACGGACCATTTGGTGCCTGAGGCAGCAATATCACCTTGGAGACAAGTCGGTTGGAGCACGATGCATTGAATCTCGACGCAATTTGAGTGTTCCATCGTCATTAGGAGGCGCTGAAATTTACAATTAACTATCAGTTTTGCGCCGGATTCGAAAGTCAAGACTCAAAGGAGAACGACCATAAGGTGCCCGAGGCAGCAGTAGACTCCTGGAGACAAGTCGGCTGAAGGACGATGTATTGAATCTCGACGCAATTTGAGTGTTCCATCGTCATTAGGAGGCCCTGAACGTTGCAATTAACTATCAGTTTCGCGTCGGATTCGAAAATCTAGACTCACAGGAGCCGGACCATATGGTGCCCTAGGCAGCAATATGCCATTAGAGACAAGTCGGCTGGAGGACGATGTGTTGAAACTCGACGCAATTTGATTGCTCCATCGTCATTAGGAGGCTCTGAACGTTACAATTAACTATCATTTTTGCGTCGGATTCGAAAGTCTAGACCCATAGGACAACGACCATAAGGTGCCACAGGCAGCAATAGACCCTTGGAGGCAAGTCGGCTGAAGGACAATGTATTGAATCTCGACGCAGTTTGAGTGTTCCATCGTCATTAGAAGGCCCTGAACGTTACAATTAACTATCAATTTTGCGTCGGATTCAAAAATCTAGACTCACAGGAGAGCGACCATAAGGTGCTCGAGGCAGCAATAGACTCTTGGAGACAAGTCGGCTGAAGGACGATGTATTGAAACTCAACGCAATTTGTGAGTTCCATCGTCGTTAGCATAGTCGTAACGTTATAATTAAATGTCAGTTTTGCGTCGGATTCGAAAATCTAGACTCACTGGAGGACGACCATTAGGTGACCGAGGCAGCAATAGAGACTTGGAGACAAGTCGGCTGGAGGACGATGCATTGAATCGCGACGCAATCTGAGTGTTCCATAGTCATAAGGAGGCCCTGAATGTTACAATTAACTATCTGTTTTGCAACGGAGTCGAAAGTCTAGACTCACACGAGAACGAACATAAGTTGCCCCAAGGCAGCAATTTCCCAATGGAGACAAGTCGGCTGGAGGACGATGTATTGAATCTCGACGCAATTTGAGTGTTCCATCGTCATTAGGAAGCCCTGAACGTTACAATTAACTATCAGTTTTGCGTCGCATTCGAAAAGCTAGACTCACAGGAGAACGATCATAAGGTGCAAAAGGCAGCAATAGACCCTTGGAGACAAGTCGGCTGGAGGACGATGTATTGAATCATGACGCAATTTTAGTGTTCCATCGTCATTAGGAGGGCCTGAACGTTACAATTAACTATCAGTTTTGCGTCGGATTCGAAAATCAAGACTCACAGGAGAACGACCATAAGGTGGCAGAGGCAGCAGTATCCCCTTGGAGGAAAATCGGCTGGAGGACGAGGTATTGAATCTCGTCGCAATTTGAGTGTTCCATCGTCAATAGGAGGCACTGAACGTTACAATTAACTATCTGTTTTGCGTCGGATTCGAAAGTCTAGACCCATAGGGGAACAACCATAAGGAGCCACAGGCAGCAATTGACCCTTGGAGACAAGTCGGCTGGAGGCCGATGTATTGAATCTCGACGCAATTTGAGTGTTCCAACGTCCTTAGGAGGCGCTGAAAGTTACAATTAACAATCAGTTTTGCGTCGGATTCGAAAATCTATTCACAGGAGAAGCACAATATGCTGCCCGAGACAGCAATATCCCCTTGGATACAAGTCGGCTGGAGGACGATGCATTGAATCTCGACGGAATTTGAGTGTTCCATCGTCATTAGAAGGCGCTGAACGTTACAATTAACTATCATTTTTGCGTCGGATTCGAAAATCTAGACTCACTGGAGACGGAACATAAGGTGCCCGAGGCAGCAATATCCCCTTGGAGACCAGTCCGCTGGGGACGAAGTGTTGAATGGCGATGCAATTTTAGTGTTCTTTCGTCATTAGGAGGCACTGAACGTTACAATTAACTATCAGTTTTGCGTGGATAAGAAAATGTAGAATCTCAGGAGAAGGGCCATATGGTGCTCGCGGCAGCAATATCCCCATGGAGACAAGTCGGCTGGAGGACAACGTATTGAATCTCGACGCAATTTGAGTGTTCCATCTTCATTAGGAGGCCCTGAACGTTACAATTATCTATCATTTTAGCGTTGGATTCGAAAATCTTTTCACAAGAGAACGATCATAAGGTCCCCGCGGCATCAATAGACCCTTGGAGACAAGTCGGCTGGAGGACAATGTATAGGATCGCGACGCAATTTGAGTGTCCCATCGACATTAGGACGCCGTGAACGTTACAATTAACTATCAGTTTTGCGTCGGATTCGAAAATCTTGACTCACAGGAGAACGACCATAAGGTGCCCGAGGCAGCAATAGACACTTGGAGACAAGTCGGCTGGAGGCCGATGTATTGAATCTCGACGCAATTTGAGTGTTCCATCGTCATTAGGAGGTCCTGAACGTTACAATTAACTATAAGTTTTGCGTCGGATTCGAAAATCTTGACTCACAGGAGAACGATCATAAGGTGCAAGAGGCATCTTTAGGAGGCCCTGAATGGTACAATTAACTATCAGTTTGTCGTCGGATTCGAAAATCTAGACTCACCGGAGACGGACCATAAGGTGCCTGAGGCAGCAATATCCCCTTGGAGACCAGTCCGCTGGAGGACGATGCATTGAATCGCGACGCAATTTGAGTGCTCCATCGTCATTAGGAGGCCCTGAACGTATTAATTAACTATAAGTTTTGCGTTGGATTCGAAAATGTAGAATCACAGGAGACGGACCATATGGTGCCCGAGGCAGCAATAGACCCTTGGAGACAAGTCGGCTGGAGGCCGATGTATTGAATCTCGATGCAATTTCAGTGATCCATCGTCATTAAGAGGTCTTGAACGTTACAATTAACTACCATTTTAGCGTCGGATTCGAAAATCTATTCACAGGGGAACGATCATAAGGTGACCGAGGCATCAAAAGACGCTTGGAGACAAGTCGACTGGAGGACGATGTATTGGTTCGCGACGCAATTTGTGTGTTCCATCGTCATTAGGAGGCCCTGAACGTTACAGTTAACAATCAGTATTGCATCGGATTCGAAAATCTAGACTCAAAGGAGAACGACCATAAGGTGCCCGAGGCAGCAACAGACCCTTGGAGACAAGTCGGCTGGAGGCCGATGTATTGACTCTCGACGCAATTTGAGTGTTCCATCGTCATTAGGAGGCGCTGAAAGTTACAATTAACTATTACTGATGCGACGGATTCGAAAATCTAGACTCACTGGAGACGGACCATAAGGTGCCCGAGGCAGCAATATTCCCTTGGAGACCAGTCCGCTGGAGGACGAAGTATTGAATCGCGATGCAATTTGAGTGTTCCTTCGTCGTTAGGAGCCCCTGAACGTTACAATTAACTATCAGATTTGCGTGGATTCGAAAATGTAGAATCACAGGAGACGGACCATATGGTGCCCGTGGCAGCAATATCCCCATGGAGACAAGTCGGCTGGAGGACGACGTATTGAGTCTCGACGCAATTTGAGTGTTCCATCGTCATTAGGAGGCCCTGAACGTTACAATTAACTATCAGTTTGGCGTTGGATTCGAAAATTAGACTCACAGGAGAACGACCATAAGGTACCCGAGGAAGAAATAGACCCTTGGAGACAAGTCGGCAGAAGGACGATGAATTGAATCTTGACGCAATTTGAGTGTTCCATCGTCATTAGGAGGCCCTGAACGTTACAATTAACTATCATTTTAGCGTAGGATTCGAAAATCTATTCACAAGAGAACGATCATAAGGTGCCCGAGGCATCAATAGACCCACGGACACATGTCGGCTTTAGGTCGATGTATTGAATCGCGATCCAATGTCAGTGTTCCATCGTCATTAGGAGGTCCTGAACGTTACAATTAACTCTCATTTTATCGTCGGATTCGAAAATCTTTTCACAGGAGAGCGAACATAAGGTGCCCGAGGCATCAATAGACCCTTGGAGACAAGTCGGCTGGAGGACGATGTATTGGTTCGCGACGCAATTTGAGTGTTCCATCGTCATTAGGAGGCCCTGAACGTTACAGTTAACAATCAGTATTGCATCGGATTCGAAAATCTAGACTCAAAGGAGAACGACCACAAGGTGCCCGAGGCAGCAACAGACCCTTGGAGACAAGTCGGCTGGAGGCCGATGTATTGAATCTCGACGCAGTTTCAGTGTTCCATCGTCATTAGGAGGCCCTGAACGTTACAATTAACTATCAGTTTTGCGTCGGATTCGAAAATCTAGACTCACAGGAAGACGACCATAAGGTGCCCGAGGCAGCAATAGACCCTTGGAGACAAGTCGGCTGGAGGCCGATGTATTGAATCTCGGCGCAATTTGAGTGTTCCATCGTCATTAGGAGGCGCTGAACTTTACAATTAACTATCATTTTCGCGTCGGATTCGAAAATCTATTCACAGGAGAATGTCCATATGGTGCCCGAGACAGTAATATCCCCTTGGATACAAGTCGGCTGGAGTACGATTTATTGAATCTCGACGCAATTTGAGTGTTCCATCGTCATCAGGAGGCCCTGAACGTTACAATTAACTATCAGTTTTGCGCTGCTCGAAAATCTAGACTCACTAGAGACGGACCATAAGGTGCCCGAGGCAGCAATATCCCCTTGGAGACCAGTCCGCTGGAGGACGATGTATTGAATATCGACGCAATTTCAGTGTTCCATCGTCATTAGGTGGCCCTGAACGTTACAATTAACAATCAGTTTCGCGTTGGATTCGAAAATCTAGACTCACAGGAGACGGTGCATATGGTGCCCGTGGCAGCTATATCCCCTTGGAGACAAGTTGCTGGAGGACGATTCATTGAATCTCGACGCAATTTGAGTATTCCATCGTCATTAGGAGGCGCTGATCGTTACAATTAACTATCATTTTTGCGTCGGATTCGAAAATTAAGACTCACAGGAGACGGACCACATGGTGCCCGAGGCAGCAATAGACCCATGGAAACATGTCGGCTTTAGGCCGATGTATTGAATCTCGATGCAATTTCAGTGTTCCATCGTCATTAGGAGGTCCTGAACGGTACAATTAATTATCATTTTATCGTCGGATTCGGAAATCTATTAACAGGAGAACGATCATAAGGTGCCCGAGGCATCAATAGACCCTTGGAGACAAGTCGGCTGGAGGACGATGTATTGGATCGCGACGCAATTTGAGTGTCCCATCGTTATTAGGAGGCCCTGAACGTGAAAATTAACAATCAGTTTTGCGTCGGATTCTAAAATCCAGACTCACAGGAGAACGACCATAAGGTGCCCGAGGCAGCAATAGACCCTTGGAGACAAGTCGGCTGGAGGCCACTGTATTGACTGTCGACGCAATTTGAGTGTTCCATCGTCATTAGGAGGCCCTGAACGTTCCAGTTAACAATCAGTCTTGCATCGGATTCGAAAATCTAGACTCACAGGAGAACGACCATAATGTGCCCGAGGCAGCAATAGACCCTTGGAGACAAGTCGGCTGGAGGCCGATTTATTGAATCTTGACGCAATTTCAGTGTTCCATCGTCATTAGGAGGCCCTGAACGCTACAATTAACTATCATTTTTGCGTCGGATTCGAAAATCTAGACTCACAGGAGACGGACTATATGGTGCCCGAGGCAGCAACAACCCCTTCTAGAAAAGTCGGCTGGAGGGCGATGTATTGACTCTCGACGCAATTTGAGTGTTCCATCGTCATTAGGAGGCCCTGAACGTTACAATTAACTATCATTTTAGCGTCGGATTCGAAAATCTACTAACAGGAGAAGGACCATATGGTGCCCGAGACAGCAATATCCCCTTGGAGACAAGTCGGCTGGAGCACGATGTATTGAATCTCGACGCAATTTGAGTGTTCCATCGTCATTAGGAGGCGCTGAAATTTACAATTAACTATCAGTTATGCGTCGGATTCGAAAATCTAGACTCACAGGAGAACGTCTATAAGGTGCCCGAGGCAGCAATAGACCCTTGGAGGCAAGTCGGCTGAAGGACGATGTATTGAATTTCGACGCAATTTGAGTGTCCCATCGTCATTAGGAGGCCCTGAACGTTACAATTAACTATCAGTTTCGCGTCGGATTCGAAAATCTAGTATCATAGGAGTCGGACCGTATGGTGCCCGAGGCAGCTATATCCCCTTGGAGAAATATCGGCTGGAGGCCACTGTATTGACTGTCAACGCAAATTGAGTGTTCCATCGTCATTAGGAGGCCCTGAACGTTACAGTTAACAATCAGTTTTGCATCGGATTCGAAAATCTAGACTCACAGGAGAACCACCATAAGGTGCCCGAGGCAGCAATAGACTCATGGAGACAAGTCGGCTGAAGGACGATGTTTTGAATCTCGACACAATTTCCGTGTTCCATCGTCATTAGGAGGCCCTAAACGTTACAATTAACTATCAGTATCGCGTCGGATTCGAAAATCTAGACTCGCAGGAGACGGACCATCTGGTGCCTGGGGCAGCAATATCACCTTGGAGACAAGTCGGTTGACGCACGATGTATTGAATCTTGACGCAATTTGAGTGTTCCATCGTCATTAGGAGGCGCTGAAATTTACAAGTAACTATCAGTTATGCGTCGGATTCGAAAATCTAGACTCACAGGAGAACGACCATAAGGTTCCCGAGGCAGCAATAGACCCTTGGAGACTACTCGGCTGGAGACCGATGTATTGAATCTCGACGCAATTTGAGTGTTGCATCGTCATTAGGAGGCGCTGAACGTTACAACTAACTATCAGTTTTGCGTCAGATTCGTAAATCTAGACTCACTAGAGACGGACCATAAGGTGCCCAAGGCAGCAATAACCCCTTGGAGACCAGTCCCTGGAGGACGAAGTATTGAATCACGATGCAATTTGAGTGTTCCTCCGTCATTAGGAGGCCCTGAACGTTACAATTAACTATCAGTTTTGCGTGGATTCGAAAATGTAGAATCACAGGAGACGGACCATATGGTGTCCGAGGCAGCAATAGACCCTTGGAGACAAGTTGCTGGAGCACGATTCATTGAATCTCGACGCAATTTGAGTGTTCCATCGTCATTAGGAGGTCCTGAACGTTTTAATTAACTTTAAGTTTTGCGTCGGATTCGAAAATGTAGACTCACAGGAGAACGACCATAACGTGCTCGAGGCAGCAATATCCCCATGGAGACAAGTTGGCTGGAGGACGATATATTGAATCTCGACGCAATTTGAGTGTACCATCGTTATTAGGAAGCCCTGAGCGTTACAATTAACAATCAGTTTTGCGTCGCATACGAAAATCTAGACTCACAGGAGAACGATCATAAGGTGCAAGAGGCAGCAATATCCGCTTGGAGACCAGTCCGCTGGAGGACGATGTATTGAATCGCGACGCAATTTGAGTATTCCATCGTCATTAGGAGGCGCTGAACGTTACAATTAACCATCATTTTTGCGTCGGATTCGAAAATCTAGACTCACAGGAGACGGACCATATGGTGCCCGAGGAAGCAATATCCCCCTGGAGACATGTCGGCTTTAGGCCGATGTATTGAATCTCGACGCAATTTGAGTGTTCCATCGTCATTAGGAAGCCGTGAGCGATACAATTAACAATCAGTTTTGCGTCGCATTCAAAAATCTAGACTCACTGGAGACGGACCATAAGGTGCCCGAGGCAGCGATTGCCCCTTGGAGACCAGTCCGCTGGAGGACGAAGTATTGAATCGCGATGCAATTTGAGTGTTCCTTCGTCGTTAGGAGGCCCTGAACGTTACAATTAACTATCAGTTTGGCGTCGGATTTGAAAATTAGACTCACAGGGGAGCGACCATACGGTACCCGAGGCAGAAATGGACTCTTGGAGACAAGTCGGCAGAAGGACGATGTATTGAATCTCGACGCAATTTGAGTGTTCCATCGTCAATAGGAGGCCCTGGACGTTACAATTAAGTATCATTTTAGCGTCGGATTCGAAAATCTAGACTCACAGGAGAACGACCATAAGGTGCCCGAGGCAGCAATAGACCCTTGGAGACAAGTCGGCTGGAGGCCGATGTATTGAACCTCGACGCAATTTCAGTGTTTCATTGTCATTAGGAGGCCCTGAACGTTACAATTAACTATCAGTTTTGCGTCGGATTCGAAAATCTAGACTCACAGTAGAACGACCATAAGGTGCCAAAGGCAGCAATAGACCCTTGGGGACAAGTCGGCTGAAGGACGATGTAATGAATCTCGACACAATTTGAGTGTTCCATCGTCATTAGGAGGCCCTGAACGTTACAATTAACTATCAGGATCGCGTCGGATTCGAAAATCTAGACTCCCAGGAGAACGACCACATGGTGCCCGAGGCAGCAATATCCCCATGGAGAAAAGTCGACTGGAGGCCGATGTATTGAATTTCGACGCAATTTCAGTGTTCCATCGTCATTAGGAGGCCCTGAACGTTACAATTAACAATCAGTTTTGCGTCGACTTCGAAAATTCACAGGAGAACGACCATAAGGCACCGAGGCAGCAATAGACTCTTGGAGACAAGTCGGCTGATGGACGATGTATTGAATCTCGACGCTATTTCAGTGCTCCATCGTCATTAGGAGGCCCTTAACGTTACAATTAACAATCAGTTTTGCGTCGGATTCGAAAATCTAGACTCCCAGGAGAACGACCATATGGTGCCCGTGGCAGCTATACCCCCTTGGAGACAAGTTGCTGGAGGACGATTCATTGAATCTCGACACAATTTCAGTGTTCCATCGTCATTAGGAGGCCCTGAACGTTACAATTAACTATCAGTATCGCGTCGGATTCGAAAATGTAGAATCACAGGAGACGGACCATATGGTGCTCGAGGCGGAAATATCCCCATGGGGACAAGTCCGCTGGAGGACGACGTATTGAATCTCGACGCAATTTGAGTGTTCCATCGTCATTAGGAGGCCCTGAACGTTACAATTAACTATCATTTTAGCGTCGGATTCGAAAATCTATTCACAGGAGAACGATCATAAGGTGCCCGAGGCATCAATAGTCCCTTGGAAACAAGTCGGCTGGAAGACGATGTATTGGATCGCGACGCAATTTGAGTGTCCCATCGTCATTAGGAGGCCCCGAATGTTACAATAAACCATCAGTTTTGCGTCGGATTCGAAAATCTACACTCACAGGAGAACGACCATAAGGTGCCTTAAGCAGTAGTAGACCCTTGGAGACAAGTCGGCTGGAGGACGATGTATTGAATCTCGACGCATATTTGACTGTCCCATCGTCATTAGGAGACCCTGAAGGGTACAATTAACTACCAGTGTTGCGTCGGATTCGAATATCTAGACTCATCGGAGAACGACCATAAGGTGCCCGAGGCGGCAATAGACCCCTGGAGATAAGTCGGCTGGAGGCCGATGTATTGAATCGCGACTCAATTTGAGTGTTCCATCGTCATTAGGAGGCCCTGAACGTTACAATTAACTATCAGTCTTGCGTCGGGTTCGAATATCTAGACTCACAGGAGACGGACCTTAAGGTGCCCGAGGCAGCAATAGGCTCTTGGAGACAAGTCGTCTGGAGGACGATGTATTGAATCGCGATGCAAAATGTGTGTTCCATCGTCGTTAGCGGGGTCGGAACGTTACAATTAACTATCAGTTTAGCGTCGGATTCTAAAATCTAGACTCACAGGAGAACGACGACAAGGTGACCGAGGCCGCTATAGACCCATGGACACAAGTCGGCTGGAGGACGATGTATGGAATCTCGACGCAATTTGAGTGTTCCATCGTCATTAGGAGGCCCTTAACGTTCCAATTAACTATCAGTTTTACGCCGGATTCGAAATACTAGACCCATAGGAGAACAACCATAAGGTGCCATAGGCAGCAATAGACCCTTGGAGACAAGTCGGTTGGAGGACGATGTATTGAATCGCGACGCAATTTGAGTGTCCCACCGTCATTAGGATGCCCTGAACGTTACAATTAAACATCACTTTTGCGTCGGATTCGAAAATCAAGACTCACAGGAGACGGAACATATGGTGCCCGATGCAGCAATATCACCATGGAGACAGGTCGGCTGGAGGTGGATATATTGAATCTCGACGCAATTTGAGTGTTCCATCGCCATTAGGAGGCCCTGAACGTTACAATTAACTAACAGTTTTGCGTCGGATTCGAAAATCTAGACTGACAGAGGAACCACCATAAGGTGCCACAGGCAGCAATAGACGCTTGGAGACATGTCGGCTGGAGGACGATGTATTGATTCGCGACGCAATTTGAGTCTTCCATCGTCATTAGGAGGCCTTGAACGTTACAATTAACCATCAGTTTCGCGTCGGACCATAAGGTGCCCGAAGCAGCAATATCCCCTTGGAGGCAAGTCGGCTGGAGGACGATGTATTGAATCTCGACGCAAGCTGAGTGTTCCATAGTCATTAGGAGGCGCTGAACGTTAGAATTAACTTTCAGTTTTTCGTCGGATTCGGAAATCTAGACTCACAAGACAACAACCATAAGTTGCCCGAGGCAGCAATAGATCCTTGGAGACAAGTCGGCTGGAAGACAATGTATTGAATCGCGACGCAATTTGAGTGTTCCATCGTCATTAGGAGGCCCTGAACGTTACAATTAATCATCAGTTTTGCGTCGGATTTGAAAATTTCGACTCACACGACACGGACCATGTGGTGCCCGAGGCTGCAATATACCCTTGGAGACAAGTCGGATGGAGGACGATGTATTGAATCTCGACGCAATTTGAGTGTTCCATCGTCATTAGGAGGCCCTGAACGTTACAATTAATAATCAGTTTTGCGTCGGATTCGAAAATCTAGACTCACAGGATTACGACCATAAGGTGCCTTAGGCAGTAGTATACCCTTGGAGACAAGTCGGCTGGAGGACGATGTATTGAATCTCGACGCAACTTGACTGTCCCATCGTCATTAGGAGGCCCTGAAGGGTACAGTTAACTAGCAGTTTTGCGTCGGATTCGAAAATCTAGACTCACGGAGCACGCGGCAGCAATTTCCCCTTGGAAACAAGTCGGCTGGAGGACGGTGTAATGGATCTCGACGCAATTTGAGTGTTCCATCGTCATTAGGAGGCCCTGAACATTGCAATTAACTATCGGTTTTGCGCTGGATTCGAAAATCTAGACTCACAGGCGTACGACCATAAGGTGCCTTAGGCAGTAGTAGACCCTTGGAAACAAGTCGGCTGGAGGACGATATATTGAATCTCGACGCAATTTGACTGTCCCATCGTCATTAGGAGGCCCTGAAGGGTACAGTTAACTAGCAGTTTTGCGTCGGATTCGAAAATCTAGACTCACAATAGAACGACAATAAGGTGACCGAAGCCGCAATAGACCCATGGGGACAAGTTGGCTGGAGGACGATGTATTGAATCTCGAAGGATTTTGAGTGTTCCATCGTCATTAGGAGGCCCTGAACGTTACAATTAACCATCAGTTTTGCGTCGGATTTGAAAATTTCCACTCACAGGACACGGACAATGAGGTGCCCGAGGCAGCAATAGCCCCTTGTAGTCAAGTCGGCTGGAGGACGATGTATCGAATCTCGACGCAATTTGAGTGTACCGTCGTCATTAGGAGGCCCTGAAAGTTACAATTAACTGACAGTTTTGCGTCGGATTCGAAAATCTAGTCTCACTGGTGACGGACCATAAGGTGCACTAAGCAGCAATAGACACTTGGATACAAGTCGCCTGGAGGACGATGTATTGAATCGTAACGCAATTTGTGTGTTCCATCGTCGTTAGCAGGTTGGGAACGTTACAATTTACAGTCCGTTTTGCGTCGGATTCGAAAATCTGCCCTCACAGGAGAACGACCATAAGGTGACCGAGGCAGCAATAGACTCATGGAGACATGTCGGCTGGAGGACGATGTATTGATTCGCGACGCAATTTGAGTCTTCCATCGTCATTAGGAGGCCTTGAACGTTACAATTAACCATCAGTTTCGCGTCGGACCATAAGGTGCCCGAAGCAGCAATATCCCCTTGGAGGCAAGTCGGCTGGAGGACGATGTATTGAATCTCGACGCAAGCTGAGTGTTCCATAGTCATTAGGAGGCGCTGAACGTTAGAATTAACTTTCAGTTTTTCGTCGGATTCGGAAATCTAGACTCACAAGACAACAACCATAAGTTGCCCGAGGCAGCAATAGATCCTTGGAGACAAGTCGGCTGGAAGACAATGTATTGAATCGCGACGCAATTTGAGTGTTCCATCGTCATTAGGAGGCCCTGAACGTTACAATTAATCATCAGTTTTGCGTCGGATTTGAAAATTTCGACTCACACGACACGGACCATGTGGTGCCCGAGGCTGCAATATACCCTTGGAGACAAGTCGGATGGAGGACGATGTATTGAATCTCGACGCAATTTGAGTGTTCCATCGTCATTAGGAGGCCCTGAAGGGTACAGTTAACTAGCAGTTTTGCGTCGGATTCGAAAATCTAGACTCACAATAGAACGACAATAAGGTGACCGAAGCCGCAATAGACCCATGGGGACAAGTTGGCTGGAGGACGATGTATTGAATCTCGAAGGATTTTGAGTGTTCCATCGTCATTAGGAGGCCCTGAATGTCACAATTAACCATCAGTTTTGCGCCGGATTCGAAAATCTAGACTCACAGGAGAACGACTATAAGGTGCCTTAGGCAGCAATAGACCCTTGGAGACAGGTCGGCTGGAGGACGATGTATTGAATCTCGACGCAATCTGAGTGTTCCATCGTCATTAGGAGGCGCTGGACGTTACAACTAACTATCAGTTTTTCGTCGGATTCGAAAATCTAGACTCACAGGAGAACGACCATAAGTTGCCCGAGGCAGCAATAGATCCTTGGAGACAAGTCGGCTGGAAGACAATGTATTGAATCGCGATGCAATTTGAATGATCCATCGACATTAGGAGGCCCTGAACGTTACAATTAACTATCAGTTTTGCGTCGGATTCGAAAATATAGACTCACAGGAGAACGACAATAAGGTGACCGAAGCCGCAATAGACCCATGGAGACAAGTCGGCTGGAGGACGATGTATTGAATCTCGAAGCAATTTGAGTGTTCCATCGTCATTAGGAGGCCCTGAACGTTACAATTAACCATCAGTTTTGCGCCGGATTTGAAAATTTCGACCCACAGGACACGGACAATGAGGTGCCCGAGGCAGCAATATCCCCTTGTAGTCAAGTAGGCTGGAGGACGATGTATTGAATCTCGACGCAATTTGAGTGATCCGTCGTCGTTAGGAGGCCCTGAACGTTACAATTAACTGACAGTTTTGCGTCGGATTCGAAAATCTAGTCTCACAGGTGACGGACCATAAGGTGCCCGATGCAGCAATAGACACTTGGAGACAAGTCGGCTGGAGGACGATGTTTTGAATCACGACGCAATTTGACTGTCCCATGGTCATTAGGAGGCCCTGAACGGTACAGTTAACTATCAGTTTTGCGTCGGATTCGAAAATCTAGACTCACAGAAGAACGACAATAAGGTGACCAAACCTCAATAGACCCATGGAGACAAGTCGGTTGGAGGACGATGTATTGAATTGTGACGCGATTTGAGTGTTCCATCGTCATTAGGAGGCCCTGAACGTTACAATTAACTATCAATTATGCGTCGGATTCGAGAATCTAGACTCACAGGAGACGGACCATAAGGTGTCCGAGGCAGCAATAGGCTCTTGGAGACAAGTCGGCTGGTGGACGATGTATTGAATCGCGACGCAATTTGTGTGTTCCATCGTCCTTAGCAGGGTCGGAACGTTACAATTAACTATCAGTTATGCGTCGGATTCAAGAATCTAGACTCACAGGAGACGGACCATAAGGTGTCCGAGGCAGCAATAGGCTTTTGGAGACAAGTCGGCTGGTGGACGATGTATTGAATCGCGGCGCAATTTGACTGTCCCATGGTCATTAGGAGGCCCTGAACGGTACAGTTAACTATCAGTTTTGCGTCGGATTCGAAAATCTAGACTCACAGGAGAACGACCATAAGGTGGCCGAGGCAGCAATAGACCCTTGGAGACAAGTCGGCTGGAGGACGATGTATTGAATCGCGATGCAATTTGAGTGTTCCATCGTCATTAGGAGGCCCTGAACGTTACAATTAACTAACAGTTTTGCGTCGGATTCGAAAATCTAGACTGACAGAGGAACCACCATAAGGTGCCACAGGCAGCAATAGACGCTTGGAGACATGTCGGCTGGAGGACGATGTATTGATTCGCGACGCAATTTGAGTGTCCCACCGTCATTAGGAGGCCCTGAACGTTACAATTAAACATCACTTTTGCGTCGGATTCGAAAATCAAGACTCACAGGAGACGGAACATATGGTGCCCGATGCAGCAATATCACCTTGGAGACAGATCGGCTGGAGGTGGATATATTGAATCTGGACGCAATTTGAGTGTTCCATCGCCATTAGGAGGCCCTGAACGTTACAATTAACTAACAGTTTTGCGTCGGATTCGAAAATCTAGACTGACAGAGGAACCACCATAAGGTGCCACAGGCAGCAATAGACGTTTGGAGACATGTCGGCTGGAGGACGATGTATTGATTCGCGACGCAATTTGAGTCTTCCATCGTCATTAGGAGGCCTTGAACGTTACAATTAACCATCAGTTTCGCGTCGGACCATAAGGTGCCCGAAGCAGCAATATCCCCTTGGAGGCAAGTCGGCTGGAGGACGATGTATTGAATCTCGACGCAAGCTGAGTGTTCCATAGTCATTAGGAGGCGCTGAACGTTAGAATTAACTTTCAGTTTTTCGTCGGATTCGGAAATCTAGACTCACAAGACAACGACCATAAGTTGCCCGAGGCAGCAATAGATCCTTGGAGACAAGTGGGCTGGAAGACAATGTATTGAATCGCGACGCAATTTGAGTGTTCCATCGTCATTAGGAGGCCCTGAACGTTACAATTAATCATCAGTTTTGCGTCGGATTTGAAAATCTCGACTCACACGACACGGACCATGAGGTGCCCGAGGCTGCAATATACCCTTGGAGACAAGTCGGATGGAGGACGATGTATTGAATCTCGACGCAATTTGAGTGTTCCATCGTCATTAGGAGGCTCTGAACGTTACAATTAATAATCAGTTTTGCGTCGGATTCGAAAATCTAGACTCACAGGAATACGACCATAAGGTGCCTTAGGCAGTAGTAGACCCTTGGAGACAAGTCGGCTGGAGGACGATGTATTGAATCTCGACGCAACTTGACTGTCCCATCGTCATTAGGACGCCCTGAACGGTACAGTTAACCATCAGTTTTGCGTCGGATTCGAAAATCTAGACTCACAATAGAACGACAATAAGGTGACCGAAGCCGCAATAGACCCATGGGGACAAGTCGGCTGGAGGACGATGTATTGAATCTCGACGCAATTTGAGTGATCCGTCGTCGTTAGGAGGCCCTGAACGTTACAATTAACTGACAGTTTTGCGTCGGATTCGAAAATCTAGTCTCACAGGTGACGGACCATAAGGTGCCCGATGCAGCAATAGACTCTTGGAGACAAGTCGGCTGGAGGACGATGTTTTGAATCACGACGCAATTTGACTGTCCCATGGTCATTAGGAGGCCCTGAACGGTACAGTTAACTATCAGTTTTGCATCGGATTCGAAAATCTAGACTCACAGAAGATCGACAATAAGGTGACCAAACCTCAATAGACCCATGGAGACAAGTCGGTTGGAGGACGATGTATTGAATTGTGACGCGATTTGAGTGTTCCATCGTCATTAGGAGGCCCTGAACGTTACAATTAACTATCAGTTATGCGTCGGATTCGAGAATCTAGACTCACAGGAGACGGACCATAAGGTGTCCGAGGCAGCAATAGGCTTATACAGACAAGTCGGCTGGTGGACGATGTATTGAATCGCGACGCAATTTGTGTGTTCCATCGTCCTTAGCAGGGTCGGAACGTTACAATTAACTATCAGTTATGCGTCGGATTCAAGAATCTAGACTCACAGGAGACGGACCATAAGGTGTCCGAGGCAGCAATAGGCTTTTGGAGACAAGTCGGCTGGTGGACGATGTATTGAATCGCGGCGCAATTTGACTGTCCCATGGTCATTAGGAGGCCCTGAACGGTACAGTTAACTATCAGTTTTGCGTCGGATTCGAAAATCTAGACTCACAGGAGAACGACCATAAGGTGGCCGAGGCAGCAGTAGACCCTTGGAGACAAGTCGGCTGGAGGACGATGTATTGAATCGCGATGCAATTTGAGTGTTCCATCGTCATTAGGAGGCCCTGAACGTTACAATTAACTAACAGTTTTGCGTCGGATTCGATAATCTAGACTGACAGAGGAACCACCATAAGGTGCCACAGGCAGCAATAGACGCTTGGAGACATGTCGGCTGGAGGACGATGTATTGATTCGCGACGCAATTTGAGTGTCCCACGGTCATTAGGAGGCCCTGAACGTTACAATTAAACATCACTTTTGCGTCGGATTCGAAAATCAAGACTCACAGGAGACGGAAAATATGGTGCCCGATGCAGCAATATCACCTTTCTAGACAGATCGGCTGGAGGTGGATATATTGAATCTCGACGCAATTTGAGTGTTCCATCGCCATTAGGAGGCCCTGAACGTTACAATTAACTAACAGTTTTGCGTCGGATTCGAAAATCTAGACTGACAGAGGAACCACCATAAGGTGCCACAGGCAGCAATAGACGCTTGGAGACATGTCGGCTGGAGGACGATGTATTGATTCGCGACCCAATTTGAGTCTTCCATCGTCATTAGGAGGCCTTGAACGTTACAATTAACCATCAGTTTCGCGTCGGACCATAAGGTGCCCGAAGCAGCAATATCCCCTTGGAGGCAAGTCGGCTGGAGGACGATGTATTGAATCTCGACGCAAGCTGAGTGTTCCATAGTCATTAGGAGGCGCTGAACGTTAGAATTAACTTTCAGTTTTTCGTCGGATTCGGAAATCTAGACTCACAAGACAACGACCATAAGTTGCCCGAGGCAGCAATAGATCCTTGGAGACAAGTCGGCTGGAAGACAATGTATTGAATCGCGACGCAATTTGAGTGTTCCATCGTCATTAGGAGGCCCTGAACGTTACAATTAATCATCAGTTTTGCGTCGGATTTGAAAATTTCGAGTCACACGACACGGACCATGAGGTGCCCGAGGCTGCAATATACCCTTGGAGACAAGTCGGATGGAGGACGATGTATTGAATCTCGACGCAACTTGACTGTCCCATCGTCATTAGGACGCCCTGAACGGTACAGTTAACCATCAGTTTTGCGTCGGAATCGAGACTCTAGACTCACAATAGAACGACAATAAGGTGACCGAAGCAGCAATAGACCCATGGGGACAAGTCGGCTGGAGGACGATGTATTGAATCTCGAAGCAATTTGAGTGTTCCATCGTCATTAGGAGGCCCTTAACGTTACAAATAACTATCAGTATTACGCCGGATTCGAAATACTAGACCCACAGGAGAACAACCATAAGGTGCCATAGGCAGCAATAGACCCTTGGAGACAAGTAGGTTGGAGGACGATGAATTGAATTGCGACGCGCTTTGAGTGTTCCATCGTCATTAGGAGGCCCTGAACGTTACAATTAACCATCAGTTTTGCGTCGGACCATAAGGTGCCCGAAGCAGCAATATCTCCTTGGAGACAAGTCGGCTGGAGGATGATGTATTGAATCTCGACGCAATCTAAGTGTTCCTTCGTCATTAGGAGGCGCTGAACGTTACAATTAACTATCAGTTGTTCGTCGTATTCGAAAATCTAGACTCACAGGAGAACGACCATTAGGTGCCCGAGGCAGCAATAAACCCTTGGAGACAAGTCGACTGGAGGACGATGTATTGAATCGCGATGCAATTTGGGTGTTCCATCGTCATTAGGAGGCACTGAACGTTACAATTAACTATCAGCTTTGCGTCGGATTCGAAAATCTAGACTCACGGAGCACGCGGCAGCAATTTCCCCTTGGAAACAAGTCGGCTGGAGGACGGTGTAATGGATCTCGACGCAATTTGAGTGTTCCATCGTCATTAGGAGGCCCTGAACATTACAATTAACTATCGGTTTTGCGCTGGATTCGAAAATCTAGACTCACAGGCGTACGACCATAAGGTGCCTTAGGCAGTAGTAGACCCTTGGAGACAAGTCGGCTGGAGGACGATGTATTGAATCTCTACGCAATTTGACAGTGCCATCGTCATTAGGTGGCCCTGAAGGGTACAGTTAACTAGCAGTTTTGCGTCGGATTCGAAAATCTAGACTCACAATAGAACGACAATAAGGTGACCGAAGCCGCAATAGACCCATGGGGACAAGTAGGTTGGAGGACGATGAATTGAATTGCGACGCGCTTTGAGTGTTCCATCGTCATTAGGAGGCCCTAAACGTTACAATTAACCATCAGTTTTGCGTCGGATTCGAAAATCTACTCTCACTGGTGACGGACCATAAGGTGCACGAAGCAGCAATAGACACTTGGATACAAGTCGGCTGGAGGACGATGTATTGAATCGTAACGCAATTTGTGTGTTCCATCGTCGTTAGCAGGTTGGGAACGTTACAATTTACAGTCCGTTTTGCGTCGGATTCGAAAATCTGCCCTCACAGGAGAACGACCATAAGGTGACCGAGGCAGCAATAGACTCATGGAGACATGTCGGCTGGAGGACGACGTATTGAATCTCTACGCAATTTGAGTGTTCCATCGTCATTAGGAGGCCCTGAATGTCACAATAAACCATCAGTTTTGCGCCGGATTCGAAAATCTAGACTCACAGGAGAACGACTATAAGGTGCCTTAGGCAGCAATAGACCCTTGGAGACAAGTCGACTGGAGGACGATGTATTGAATCTCGACGCAATCTGAGTGTTCCTTCGTCATTAGGAGGCGCTGGACGTTACAACTAACTATTAGTTTTTCGTCGGATTCGAAAATGTAGACTCACAGGAGAACGACCATAATTTGCCCGAGGCAGCAATAGATCCTTGGAGACTAGTCGGCTGGAAGACAATGTATTGAATCGCGACGCAATTTGATAGTTCCATCGTCATTAGGAGGCCCTGAACGTTACAATTAACCATCAGTTTTGCGTCGGATTTGAAAATTTCGACTCAAAGGACACGGACCATGAGGTGCCCGAGGCAGCAATATATCCTTGGAGACAAGTCGGCTGGAGGACGATGTATTGAATCTCGACGCAATTTGAGTGTTCCATCGTCATTAGGAGGCCCTGAACGTTACAATTAACTATCAGTTTTGCGTCGGATTCGAAAATATAGACTCACAGGAGAACGACCATAAGGTGCCCGAGGCAGCAATAGACCCTTGGAGACAAGTCGGCTGGAGGACGAATTATTGAATCGCGATGCAATTTGAATGTTCCATCGACATTAGGAGGCCCTGAACGTTACAATTAACTATCAGTTATGCGTCGGATTCGAGAATCTAGACCCACAGGAGAACGACAATAAGGTGACCGAGGCCGCAATAGACCCATGGACACAAGTCGGCTGGAGGACGATGTATTGAATCTCGACGCAATTTGAGTGTTCCATCGTCATTAGGAGACCCTTAACGTTACAATTAACTATCAATTTTACGCAGGATTCGAAATACTAGACCCACAGGAGAACAACCATAAGGTGCCATAGGCAGCAATAGACCCTTGAAGACAAGTCGGTTGGAGGACGATGTTTTGAATCGCGACGCAATTTGAGTGTTTCATCGTCATTAGAAGGCCCTGAACGTTACAATTAACCATCACTTTTGCGTCGGATTCGAAAATCAAGACTCACAGGAGACGGAACATATGGTGCCGGAGGCAGCAATATCCCCTTGGAGACAAGTGGGCTGGAGGACGATGTATTGAATCTCGACGCAATTTGAGTGTTCCATCGTCATTAGGAGGCCCTGAACGTTACAATGAACTGACAGTTTTGCGTCGGATTCGAAAATCTAGACTCACAGGACACGGACAATGCGGTGCCCGAAGCAGCAATATCCCCTTGGAGGTAAGTCGGCTGGAGGACGATGTATTGAATCTCGACGCAATCTGAGTGTTCCATCCTCATTAGGAGACGCTAAACATTACAATTAACCATCAGTTTTGCGTCGGATTTGAAAATTTCGACTCAAAGGACACGGACCATGAGGTGCCCGAGGCAGCAATATCTCCTTGGAGACAAGTCGGCTGGAGGACGATGTATTGAATCGCAAAACAATTTGAGTGTTCCATCGTCATTAGGAGGCCCTGAACGTTACAATTAACTATCAGTTTTGCGTCTGATTCAAAAATCTAGACTCACAGGAGAACGACCATAAGGTGACCGAGGCCGCAATAGACCCATAGACACAAGTCGGCTGGAGGACGATGTATTGAATCTCGACGCAATTGGAGTGTTCCATCGTCAATAGGAGGCCCTTAACGTTACAATTAACTAACAGTTTTACGCAGGATTCGAAATACTAGACCCACAGGAGATTAACCATAAGGTGCATTAGGCAGCAATAGACCCTTGGAGACAAGTCGGTAGGAGGACGATGTATTGAATCGCGATGCAATTTCAATGTTCCAGCGTCATTAGGAGGCCCTGAACGTTACAATTAACTATAAGTTTTGCGTCGGATTCGAAAATCTAGACTCACGGTGCCCGCGGCAGCAATTTCCCCTGTGAAACAAGTCGGCTGGAGGACGGTGTAATGGATCTCGACGCAATTTGAGTGTTCTATCGTCATTAGGAGGCCCTGAACGTTACAATTAACTATCAGTTTTGCGTCTGATTCAAAAATCTTGACTCACAGGAGAACGACCATAAGGTGGCACAGGAAACAATAGAACCTTGAAGACAAGTCTGCTGGAGGACGATGTATTGAATCGCGACGCAATTTGAGCGTTCCTTAATCATTAGGAGGCCCTGAACGTTACAATAAACTATCGGTTTTGCGTCGGATTCGAAAATTAAGACTCACGGGAGACGGACCGTAAGGTGCCCGAGGCAGCAATAGAGCCCTTGGAGGCAAGTCGGCTGGAGGACGATGTATTGAATCGCGACGCAGTTTGTGTGTTCCATCGTTGTTAGCAGGGACGGAACGTTACAATTAACTATCAGTTTTGCGTCGGATTCGATAATCATGACTCACAGGATACGGAAAATATGGTGCCCGAGGCAGCAATATCCCCTTGGAGACAAGTCGGCTGGAGGACGGTGTATTGAATCGCGACGCAATTTGAGTGTTCCATCGTCATTAGGTGGCCCTGAACGTTACAATTAACTATCAGTTTTGCGTCGGATTCGAGAATCAAGACTTACAGGAGACGGACCATGAGGTACTCGAGGCAGCAATAGACCCTTGGAGACAAGTCGGCTGGAGGACGATGTATTGAATCGCGCTCCAATTTGAGTGTTCCATTGTCATTAGAAGGCCCTGAACGTTACAATTAAGTATAAGTTTAGCGTCGGATTCGAAAATCTAGACTCACGGTGCCCACGGCAGCAATTTCCCCTGTGAAACAAGTCGGCTGGAGGACGGCGTAATGGATCTCGAGGCAATTTGAGTGTTCCATCGTCATTAGGAGGCCCTGAACGTTACAATTAACTATCAGTTTTGAGTCGGATTTGATAATCTAGACTCACACGAGAAAGACCATAAGGTGTCCGAGGCAGCAATAGACCCATGGAGACAAGTCGGCTGGAGGACGATGTATTGAATCTCAACGCAATCTGAGTGTTCCATCGTCATTAGGAGGCGCTGAACGTTACAATTAACTATCAGTTTTTCGTCGGATTCGAAAATCTAGACTCACAGGAGAACGTCCATAAGTTGCCCGAGGCAGCAATAGATCCTTGGAGACAAGTCGGCTGGAAGACGATGTATTGAATCGCGACGCAATTTGAGTGTTCCATCGTCATTAGGAGGCCCTGAACGTTACAATTAACCATCAGTTTTGCGTCGGATTCGAAAATCTAGACACACGGTGCCCGCGGCAGCAACTATTTCCTGTGAAACAAGTCGGCAGGAGGACGGTGTAATGGATCTCGACGCAATTTGAGTGTTCTATCGTCATTAGGAGGCCCTGAACGTTACAATTAACTATCAGTTTTGCGTCTGATTCAAAAATCTTCACTCACAGGAGAACGACCATAAGGTGCCACAGGAAACAATAGAACCTTGAAGACAAGTCTGCTGGAGGACGATGTATTGAATCGTGACGCAATTTGAGTGTTCCATAATCATTAGGAGGCCCTGAATGTTACAATATACTATCAGTTTTGCGTCGGATTCGAAAATAAAGACTCACAGGATACGGACCATAAGGTGCCCTAGGCAGCAATAGAGCCCTTGGAGACAAGTCGGCTGGAGGACGATGTATTGAATCGCGACGCAGTTTGTGTGTTCCATCGTTGTTAGCAGGGTCGGAACGTTACAATTAACTATCAGTTTTGCGTCGGATTCGAAAATCTAGACTCGCGGGGCCCCCGGCAGCAATTTCCCTCTGCAGACAAGTCGGCTGGAGGACGGTGTATTGAATCTCGACGCAATTTGAGAGTTCCAACGTCATTAGGATGCCTTGAACGTTACAATTAACCATCATTTTAGCGTAGGATTCGAAAATTTGAGTGGTCCATCGTCAATAGCAGGCCCTGAACGTTACAACTAACCATCAGTTTTGCGTCAGATTCGAAAATCTAGACTCACAGGAGATGGACCATAAGGTGCCCGAGGCAGCAATAGACCCTTGGAGACAAATCGGCTGGTGGACGATGTATTGAATCGCGATGCAATTTGAGTGTTCCATCGTCATTAGGAAGCGCTGAACGTTGCAATTAACTATCAGTTTTGCGTCGGATTCGATAATCTAGACTCACAGGAGACGGACCATAAGGTGCACTAGACAGCAATATCCCCTTGGAGACAAGTCGGCTGGATGACGATGTATTGAATCTCGACCCGATTTGAGTGTTCCATCGTCTTTAGGAGGCCATGAACGTTACAATTAACTATCAGTTTTGAGTCGGATTTGATAATCAAGACTCACAGGAGAACGACCATAAGGTGTCCGAGGCAGCAATAGACCCATGGAGACAAGTCGGCTGGAGGACGATGTATTGAATTGCGACGCAATTTATGTGTTCCATCGTCGTTAGCATGAACGGAACGTTAGAATTTAATATCAGTTTTGCATCGGATTTAATAAACTAGACTCACAGGAAAACGACCAAAAGTTGCCCGAGGCAGCAATAGACCTTTGGAGACAAGTCTGCTGGAGGACGATGTATTCAATCGCGACGCAATTTGAGTGTTCCCTTGTTATTAGGCGGCCCTGAACGTTACATTTAACCATCAGTTTTGCGTCGGATTCGAAAATCTAGACTCACAGGAGACGGACCATATGGTGCCCGAGGCAACAATGTCCCCTTGGAGTCGGCTGGAGGACGATGTATTGAATCTCGACGCAATCTGAGTGTTCCATCGTCAATATGAGGTGCTGAACGTTACAATTAACTATCAGTTTTGCATCGGATTCGAAAATCTAGACTCACAGGAGAACGACCATAAGGTGTCACAGGCAACAATTGAACCTTGAAGGCAAGTCGGCTGGAGGACGATGTATTAAATCGCGACGCAATTTGAGTGTTCATAGTCATTAGGAGGCCCGGAATGTTACTATTAACCCTCAGTTTTGCGTCGAATTCGAAAATCTAGACTCGCAGGAGACGGACCATAAGATGCCCGAGTCAGCAATATCCCCTTGGAGACAAGTCGGCTGCAGGACGATGTATTGAAACGCGACGCAGTTTGTGTGTTCCATCGTCGTTTGCAGGGTCGGAACGTTAGAATTAAATGTCAATTTTGCGTCGGATTCGAAAATATAGACTCTTTAATTCATATAATCTTATGCAACCGTATTTTTTCCAACGAGAGTGCAAGGGAACAGTAGAACAACCATAGACAATATTTTTGTTCATTCGTCATTATTAGAAGGGCATTCTGTTAGCAAAAAGGTGAATGGCCTTTCAGATCATGATGCACAAAATTTAAGTCTAAAAGATTTTTGTGCTGCAACACATGTTAAATATAGTTACCAACTTTTTAGGAAAGCTGATCCAGTTGCTGTACAGACTTTTGTAAACCTTATCAAGGAACAAGAGTGGCAAGATGTTTATAGTGCTGATACAGTAGACAATAAATATAATGCTTTCCTCAAGACTTTTCTCGTGCTCTTTGAAAGTTGCTTTCCGTTAGAACGTTCAAAACAGGGTACTAGCACAAACAGGCAGCCTGGGTGGCTGACTAAAGGGATAAGAATATCTTGTAGAACAAAGTGGCAATTATATCAAAACATTAGAAACAGTCAAAATCTAAATGCAGCAGCCCATTACAAACAGTATTGTAAGGTGCTTAAAAAAGTTATTAGGAAGGCAAAAAGTATGTGGTATGCAGATAGAATAGCTAAGTCTCACGATAAAATTAAAAGGAAGTAGTAAAGGAAGTGGCTGGTCTGCAGAGACAGGTCGAGAATATAGAATCAGTGCGTAGTGGAGATGTCCGTGTTACTGATAAGTCGCATATATGTACAGTACTTAATAATCACTTTCTGAATATAGCAGGCGAAATAAATAGAAACCTAGTCCCAACAGGGACAGAAAAAAGTGTTCCGAGACTGTTACCTGAAATGCTTCTCCATGATACTGACAAGAGGGAGATTGAGTTAATAATTAAATCACTAAAGACCAAGAACTCTCATGGATATGACGGGGTATCTAGCAGTATACTGAAGTATTGTTCCACGTATGTTAGCTCAGTACTTAGCCATATCTGTAACTTAACCTTTAGGAGTGGTCGGTTTCCTGACCGATTAAAGTACTCGGTAGTGAAGCCACTTTATAAAAAGGGAGACAGGGATAATGTTGACAATTATAGACCTATTTCTATACCATCGGTGTTTGCTAAAGTTATCGAGAGGGTTGTATATACAAGGTTACTGCAGCATTTAAATTCACATAATTTGCTGTCAAATGTACAGTTTGGTTTTAGAAATGGCTTAACAACTGAAAATGCTATAGTCTCTTTTCTCTGTGAGGTTTTGGACGGATTAAATAAAACGTTGCGAACGTTAGGTGTTTTCTTTGATTTAACGAAGGCTTTCGACTGTGTTGACCACAAAATATTACTGCAGAAGTTGGAACATTATGGAGTAAGGGGAGTAGCTTACAATTGGTTCGCCTCCTACTTTAAGAACAGAAAGCAGAAGGAAATCCTCCGCAATATTGAGAGTGGTAATGATGTTCAGTCCCAATGGGGGCACTGTTAAATGGGGCGTTCCCCAAGGGTCGGTGCTGGGGCCATTGCTGTTCCTTATTTATGTAAATGATATGCCTTCTAGTATTACAGGTGATTCAAAAATATTTCTGTTTGCTGATGACACCACCTTGGTAGTGAAGGATCTTGTGTGTAATATTGAAACATTATCAAATAATGTAGTTCATGATATAAGTTCTTGGCTTGTGGAAAATAATTTGGTGCTAATTCACAGTAAGACTCAGTTTTTACAGTTTCTAACCCACAATTCAACAAGAACTGACATTTTAATCAGACAGAATGGGCATGTTATAAGCGAGACGGAACAGTTCAAGTTCCTAGGCGTACGGATAGATAGTAAGCTGTTGTGGAAAGCCCAAGTTCAGGATCTTGTTCAGAAACTAAATGCCGCTTTATTTACCATTAGAACAGTATCTGAAATAAGTGACATTTCAACACGAAAAGTAGTATACTTCGCATATTTTCATACGCTTATGTCATATGGTATTATTTTTTGGGGTAATTCTTCTGATTCAAAAGGGGTATTTTTGGCTCAAAAACGGGCTGTTCGAGCTATGTGTGGTGTA
This sequence comes from Schistocerca americana, assembly GCF_021461395.2. Lineage (NCBI taxonomy): Eukaryota > Metazoa > Arthropoda > Insecta > Orthoptera > Acrididae > Schistocerca > Schistocerca americana. The sequence goes on from NC_060123.1 coordinate 773,270,129, forward strand.
AGTTCGAAAACCTCTTGTCGACCCCTATTCAATAGGCTGGGAATTTTGACATTGCCCTCACAGTATGTATTTTCTATAATGTCGTTTTATGTTAGCAATATTAGCTTATTCCCAAGAGTTAGCAGCTTTCACTCAGTTAATACTAGGCAGAAATCAAATCTGCATGTGGAATGCTCTTCCTTGACCCTTGTGCAGAGAGGAGTGCAGTATTCTGCCGCATCCATTTTCAATAAGCTACCACAAGAACTCAAAAATCTTAGCAGTAGCCCAAACACTTTTAACTCTAAACTGAAGAGTTTCCTCATGGCTCACACCCTCTATTCTGTCGAGGAGCTCCTGGAAGAGACAAAAAATTAAGCAAATTACAGAGTTACATTCTTGATTTCCTTTATTTAAACTAACGACTTACCGCCTGAATATGTTTCTTATATTTCATTCTATCTGTTTCTACAATCGTGTTATAATTTCATGTATTGACTCGTTCCATGACCATGGAGACTTCTCCTCAATGTGGTCCCACGGAACAGTAAATAAATAAATAAAAAAAAAATAAAAATAAAGGAGAACGACCATATGGTGCCCGAGGCAGCAATAGACCATTGGAGACAAGTCGGCTGGAGGACGATGTAATCAATTTCGACGCAATGTGAGTGTTCCATCTTCATTAGGAGGCCCTGAACGAAACAATTAACTATCAGTTTTGCGTCGGATTCGAAAATTAGGCTCACAGGAGAACGACCATAAGGTGCCACAGGCAGCAATAGACCCTTGGAGACAAGTCGGCTGGAGGACGATGTATTGAATCGCGACGCCATTTGTGTGTTCCATCGTCGTTAGCAGGGTCGGAACGTTACAATTAACAGTCCGTTTTGCGTCGGATTCGAAAATCTGGACTCACAGGAGAATGACCATAAGGTGATTCAGGCAGCAATAGACCCTGGGAGACAAGACGGCTGCAGGACGATGTATTGAATCGCGACGCAATTTGAGTGTTCCATCGTCATTAGGAGGCCCTGGACGTTACAATTAACTATCAGTTTTGCGTCGGAATCGATAATCTAGCCTCACAGGAGAACGACCATAAGGTGCCCGAGGCAGCAATAGACTCCTGGAGACAGGTCGGCTGGAGGACGATGTATTGAATCGCGACGCAATTTGAGTGTTCCATCGTCATTAGAAGAAACTGAACGTTATAATTAACTATCAGTTTTGAGTCGGATTCGAAAATCTAGACTTACAGGAGACGGACCATAAAGTGCCCGAGGCAACAATAGACCCTTGGAGACAAGTCGGCTGGAGGACGATGTATTGAATCTCGACGCAATTTGAGTGTTCCATCGTCATTATGAGACCCTGAAGGTTACAATTAACCATCATTTTTGCGTCGAATTCGAATATCAAGACTCACAGGAGACGGAACAAAAGGTGCCCGAGACAGAAATATCCCCTTGGAGACAAATCGGCTGGAGGACGATGTATTGAATCTCGACGCAATTTGAGTGTTCCATCGACATTACGACGCCCTGAACGTTCCAATAATCTACCCGTTTTGGGTCGGATCCGAAAATCTAGACTCACAGGAGACGGACCATATGGTGGCCGAGGCAGCAAAATCCCCTTGGTGACAAGTCGGCTGGAGGACGATGTATTGAATCTCGACGCAATGTGAGAATTCCATCGTCATTAGCAGGCCCTGAACGTTACAATTAACTATCAGTTTTGGGTCGGAATCGAAAATCTACACTCACAGAAGAACGAACATATGCAGCAATAGACCCTTGAAGACAAGTCGCCTGGAGGACGATGTAATGAATCGCGACGCGATTTGAGTGTTCCATCAACATTAGGAGGCCTTGAACGTTACAATTAAACATCAGTTTTGCGTCGGACCATAAGGTGCCCGTCGCAGAAATAGACCCTTGGAGACAAGCCGGCTGGAGGACGTTGTATTGAATCGCGACGCAATTTGAGTGTTCCATCGTCATTTGGAGGCCCTGAACGTAACAATTAACTATCACTTTTGCGTCGGATTCGAAAATATAGACTCACAGGAGACGGAACATAAGGTCCGGGAGGCTGCAATATCCCCTTGGAGACAAGTCGACTGGAGGACGATGTAATGAATTTCGACGCAATTTGAGTGTTCCATCGTCATTAGGAGGCCCTTAACGTTGCAATTAACTATCAGTTTTACGCCGGATTCGAAATACTGGACCCACAGGAGAACGACCATAAGGTGCCATAGGCAGCAATAGACCCTTGGAGACAAGTCGGTTGGAGGACGATGTATTGAATCGCGACGCAATTTGAGTGTTCTGTCGTCACTAGGAGGACCTGAACGTTACAATTAACTATCAGTTTTGCGTCGGATTCGAAAATCTGGACTCACAGGAGAATGACCATAAGGTGATTCAGGCAGCAATAGACCCTGGGAGACAAGACGGCTGCAGGACGATGTATTGAATCGCGACGCAATTTGAGTGTTCCATCGTCATTAGGAGGCCCTGGACGTTACAATTAACTATCAGTTTTGCGTCTGATTCGAAAATCTAGACTCACAGGAGACGGACCATAAGGTGCACTAGACAGCAATATCCCCTTGGAGACAAGTCGGCTGGATGACGATGTATTGAATCTCGACGCAATTTGAGTGTTCCATCGACATTACGACGCCCTGAACGTTCCAATTATCTACCCGTTTTGCGTCGGATCCGAAAATCTAGACTCACAGGAGACGGACCATATGGTGGCCGAGGCAGCAAAATCCCCTTGGTGACAAGTCGGCTGGAGGACGATGTATTGAATCTCGACGCAATTTGAGTGTTCCATCGTCATTAGCAGGCCCTGAACGTTACAATTAACTATCAGTTTTGGGTCGGAATCGAAAATCTGCACTCACAGAAGAACGAACATATGCAGCAATAGACCCTTGAAGACAAGTCGCCTGGAGGACGATGTAATGAATCGCGACGCGATTTGAGTGTTCCATCAACATTAGGAGGCCTTGAACGTTACAATTAAACATCAGTTTTGCGTCGGACCATAAGGTGCCCGTCGCAGAAATAGACCCTTGGAGACAAGCCGGCTGGAGGACGTTGTATTGAATCGCGACGCAATTTGAGTGTTCTATCGTCATTTGGAGGCCCTGAACGTAACAATTAACTATCACTTTTGCGTCGGATTCGAAAATATAGACTCACAGGAGACGGAACATAAGGTCCGGGAGGCTGCAATATCCCCTTGGAGACAAGTCGACTGGAGGACGATGTAATGAATTTCGACGCAATTTGAGTGTTTCATCGTCATTAGAAGGCCCTGAACGTTACAATTAACCATCACTTTTGCGTCGGATTCGAAAATCAAGACTCACAGGAGACGGAACATATGGTGCCGGAGGCAGCAATATCCCCTTGGAGACAAGTGGGCTGGAGGACGATGTATTGAATCTCGACGCAATTTGAGTGTTCCATCGTCATTAGGAGGCCCTGAACGTTACAATGAACTGACAGTTTTGCGTCGGATTCGAAAATCTAGACTCACAGGACACGGACAATGCGGTGCCCGAAGCAGCAATATCCCCTTGGAGGTAAGTCGGCTGGAGGACGATGTATTGAATCTCGACGCAATCTGAGTGTTCCATCCTCATTAGGAGACGCTAAACATTACAATTAACCATCAGTTTTGCGTCGGATTTGAAAATTTCGACTCAAAGGACACGGACCATGAGGTGCCCGAGGCAGCAATATCTCCTTGGAGACAAGTCGGCTGGAGGACGATGTATTGAATCGCGACACAATTTGAGTGTTCCATCGTCATTAGGAGGCCCTGAACGTTACAATTAACTATCAGTTTTGCGTCTGATTCAAAAATCTAGACTCACAGGAGAACGACCATAAGGTGACCGAGGCCGCAATAGACCCATAGACACAAGTCGGCTGGAGGACGATGTATTGAATCTCGACGCAATTGGAGTGTTCCATCGTCAATAGGAGGCCCTTAACGTTACAATTAACTAACAGTTTTACGCAGGATTCGAAATACTAGACCCACAGGAGATTAACCATAAGGTGCATTAGGCAGCAATAGACCCTTGGAGACAAGTCGGTAGGAGGACGATGTATTGAATCGCGATGCAATTTCAATGTTCCAGCGTCATTAGGAGGCCCTGAACGTTACAATTAACTATAAGTTTTGCGTCGGATTCGAAAATCTAGACTCACGGTGCCCGCGGCAGCAATTTCCCCTGTGAAACAAGTCGGCTGGAGGACGGTGTAATGGATCTCGACGCAATTTGAGTGTTCTATCGTCATTAGGAGGCCCTGAACGTTACAATTAACTATCAGTTTTGCGTCTGATTCAAAAATCTTGACTCACAGGAGAACGACCATAAGGTGGCACAGGAAACAATAGAACCTTGAAGACAAGTCTGCTGGAGGACGATGTATTGAATCGCGACGCAATTTGAGCGTTCCTTAATCATTAGGAGGCCCTGAACGTTACAATAAACTATCGGTTTTGCGTCGGATTCGAAAATTAAGACTCACGGGAGACGGACCGTAAGGTGCCCGAGGCAGCAATAGAGCCCTTGGAGGCAAGTCGGCTGGAGGACGATGTATTGAATCGCGACGCAGTTTGTGTGTTCCATCGTTGTTAGCAGGGACGGAACGTTACAATTAACTATCAGTTTTGCGTCGGATTCGATAATCATGACTCACAGGATACGGAAAATATGGTGCCCGAGGCAGCAATATCCCCTTGGAGACAAGTCGGCTGGAGGACGGTGTATTGAATCGCGACGCAATTTGAGTGTTCCATCGTCATTAGGTGGCCCTGAACGTTACAATTAACTATCAGTTTTGCGTCGGATTCGAGAATCTAGACTTACAGGAGACGGACCATGAGGTACTCGAGGCAGCAATAGACCCTTGGAGACAAGTCGGCTGGAGGACGATGTATTGAATCGCGCTCCAATTTGAGTGTTCCATTGTCATTAGAAGGCCCTGAACGTTACAATTAAGTATAAGTTTAGCGTCGGATTCGAAAATCTAGACTCACGGTGCCCACGGCAGCAATTTCCCCTGTGAAACAAGTCGGCTGGAGGACGGCGTAATGGATCTCGAGGCAATTTGAGTGTTCCATCGTCATTAGGAGGCCCTGAACGTTACAATTAACTATCAGTTTTGAGTCGGATTTGATAATCTAGACTCACACGAGAAAGACCATAAGGTGTCCGAGGCAGCAATAGACCCATGGAGACAAGTCGGCTGGAGGACGATGTATTGAATCTCGACGCAATCTGAGTGTTCCATCGTCATTAGGAGGCGCTGAACGTTACAATTAACTATCAGTTTTTCGTCGGATTCGAAAATCTAGACTCACAGGAGAACGTCCATAAGTTGCCCGAGGCAGCAATAGATCCTTGGAGACAAGTCGGCTGGAAGACGATGTATTGAATCGCGACGCAATTTGAGTGTTCCATCGTCATTAGGAGGCCCTGAACGTTACAATTAACCATCAGTTTTGCGTCGGATTCGAAAATCTAGACACACGGTGCCCGCGGCAGCAACTATTTCCTGTGAAACAAGTCGGCAGGAGGACGGTGTAATGGATCTCGACGCAATTTGAGTGTTCTATCGTCATTAGGAGGCCCTGAACGTTACAATTAACTATCAGTTTTGCGTCTGATTCAAAAATCTTCACTCACAGGAGAACGACCATAAGGTGCCACAGGAAACAATAGAACCTTGAAGACAAGTCTGCTGGAGGACGATGTATTGAATCGTGACGCAATTTGAGTGTTCCATAATCATTAGGAGGCCCTGAATGTTACAATAAACTATCAGTTTTGCGTCGGATTCGAAAATAAAGACTCACAGGATACGGACCATAAGGTGCCCTAGGTAGCAATAGAGCCCTTGGAGACAAGTCGGCTGGAGGACGATGTATTGAATCGCGACGCAGTTTGTGTGTTCCATCGTTGTTAGCAGGGTCGGAACGTTACAATTAACTATCAGTTTTGCGTCGGATTCGAAAATCTAGACTCGCGGGGCCCCCGGCAGCAATTTCCCTCTGCAGACAAGTCGGCTGGAGGACGGTGTATTGAATCTCGACGCAATTTGAGAGTTCCAACGTCATTAGGATGCCTTGAACGTTACAATTAACCATCATTTTAGCGTAGGATTCGAAAATTTGAGTGGTCCATCGTCAATAGCAGGCCCTGAACGTTACAACTAACCATCAGTTTTGCGTCAGATTCGAAAATCTAGACTCACAGGAGATGGACCATAAGGTGCCCGAGGCAGCAATAGACCCTTGGAGACAAATCGGCTGGTGGACGATGTATTGAATCGCGATGCAATTTGAGTGTTCCATCGTCATTAGGAAGCGCTGAACGTTGCAATTAACTATCAGTTTTGCGTCGGATTCGATAATCTAGACTCACAGGAGACGGACCATAAGGTGCACTAGACAGCAATATCCCCTTGGAGACAAGTCGGCTGGATGACGATGTATTGAATCTCGACCCGATTTGAGTGTTCCATCGTCTTTAGGAGGCCATGAACGTTACAATTAACTATCAGTTTTGAGTCGGATTTGATAATCAAGACTCACAGGAGAACGACCATAAGGTGTCCGAGGCAGCAATAGACCCATGGAGACAAGTCGGCTGGAGGACGATGTATTGAATTGCGACGCAATTTATGTGTTCCATCGTCGTTAGCATGAACGGAACGTTAGAATTTAATATCAGTTTTGCATCGGATTTAATAAACTAGACTCACAGGAAAACGACCAAAAGTTGCCCGAGGCAGCAATAGACCTTTGGAGACAAGTCTGCTGGAGGACGATGTATTCAATCGCGACGCAATTTGAGTGTTCCCTTGTTATTAGGCGGCCCTGAACGTTACATTTAACCATCAGTTTTGCGTCGGATTCGAAAATCTAGACTCACAGGAGACGGACCATATGGTGCCCGAGGCAACAATGTCCCCTTGGAGTCGGCTGGAGGACGATGTATTGAATCTCGACGCAATCTGAGTGTTCCATCGTCAATATGAGGTGCTGAACGTTACAATTAACTATCAGTTTTGCATCGGATTCGAAAATCTAGACTCACAGGAGAACGACCATAAGGTGTCACAGGCAACAATTGAACCTTGAAGGCAAGTCGGCTGGAGGACGATGTATTAAATCGCGACGCAATTTGAGTGTTCATAGTCATTAGGAGGCCCGGAATGTTACTATTAACCCTCAGTTTTGCGTCGAATTCGAAAATCTAGACTCGCAGGAGACGGACCATAAGATGCCCGAGTCAGCAATATCCCCTTGGAGACAAGTCGGCTGCAGGACGATGTATTGAAACGCGACGCAGTTTGTGTGTTCCATCGTCGTTTGCAGGGTCGGAACGTTAGAATTAAATGTCAATTTTGCGTCGGATTCGAAAATATAGACTCTTTAATTCATATAATCTTATGCAACCGTATTTTTTCCAACGAGAGTGCAAGGGAACAGTAGAACAACCATAGACAATATTTTTGTTCATTCGTCATTATTAGAAGGGCATTCTGTTAGCAAAAAGGTGAATGGCCTTTCAGATCATGATGCACAAAATTTAAGTCTAAAAGATTTTTGTGCTGCAACACATGTTAAATATAGTTACCAACTTTTTAGGAAAGCTGATCCAGTTGCTGTACAGACTTTTGTAAACCTTATCAAGGAACAAGAGTGGCAAGATGTTTATAGTGCTGATACAGTAGACAATAAATATAATGCTTTCCTCAAGACTTTTCTCGTGCTCTTTGAAAGTTGCTTTCCGTTAGAACGTTCAAAACAGGGTACTAGCACAAACAGGCAGCCTGGGTGGCTGACTAAAGGGATAAGAATATCTTGTAGAACAAAGTGGCAATTATATCAAAACATTAGAAACAGTCAAAATCTAAATGCAGCAGCCCATTACAAACAGTATTGTAAGGTGCTTAAAAAAGTTATTAGGAAGGCAAAAAGTATGTGGTATGCAGATAGAATAGCTAAGTCTCACGATAAAATTAAAAGGAAGTAGTAAAGGAAGTGGCTGGTCTGCAGAGACAGGTCGAGAATATAGAATCAGTGCGTAGTGGAGATGTCCGTGTTACTGATAAGTCGCATATATGTACAGTACTTAATAATCACTTTCTGAATATAGCAGGCGAAATAAATAGAAACCTAGTCCCAACAGGGACAGAAAAAAGTGTTCCGAGACTGTTACCTGAAATGCTTCTCCATGATACTGACAAGAGGGAGATTGAGTTAATAATTAAATCACTAAAGACCAAGAACTCTCATGGATATGACGGGGTATCTAGCAGTATACTGAAGTATTGTTCCACGTATGTTAGCTCAGTACTTAGCCATATCTGTAACTTAACCTTTAGGAGTGGTCGGTTTCCTGACCGATTAAAGTACTCGGTAGTGAAGCCACTTTATAAAAAGGGAGACAGGGATAATGTTGACAATTATAGACCTATTTCTATACCATCGGTGTTTGCTAAAGTTATCGAGAGGGTTGTATATACAAGGTTACTGCAGCATTTAAATTCACATAATTTGCTGTCAAATGTACAGTTTGGTTTTAGAAATGGCTTAACAACTGAAAATGCTATAGTCTCTTTTCTCTGTGAGGTTTTGGACGGATTAAATAAAACGTTGCGAACGTTAGGTGTTTTCTTTGATTTAACGAAGGCTTTCGACTGTGTTGACCACAAAATATTACTGCAGAAGTTGGAACATTATGGAGTAAGGGGAGTAGCTTACAATTGGTTCGCCTCCTACTTTAAGAACAGAAAGCAGAAGGAAATCCTCCGCAATATTGAGAGTGGTAATGATGTTCAGTCCCAATGGGGGCACTGTTAAATGGGGCGTTCCCCAAGGGTCGGTGCTGGGGCCATTGCTGTTCCTTATTTATGTAAATGATATGCCTTCTAGTATTACAGGTGATTCAAAAATATTTCTGTTTGCTGATGACACCACCTTGGTAGTGAAGGATCTTGTGTGTAATATTGAAACATTATCAAATAATGTAGTTCATGATATAAGTTCTTGGCTTGTGGAAAATAATTTGGTGCTAATTCACAGTAAGACTCAGTTTTTACAGTTTCTAACCCACAATTCAACAAGAACTGACATTTTAATCAGACAGAATGGGCATGTTATAAGCGAGACGGAACAGTTCAAGTTCCTAGGCGTACGGATAGATAGTAAGCTGTTGTGGAAAGCCCAAGTTCAGGATCTTGTTCAGAAACTAAATGCCGCTTTATTTACCATTAGAACAGTATCTGAAATAAGTGACATTTCAACACGAAAAGTAGTATACTTCGCATATTTTCATACGCTTATGTCATATGGTATTATTTTTTGGGGTAATTCTTCTGATTCAAAAGGGGTATTTTTGGCTCAAAAACGGGCTGTTCGAGCTATGTGTGGTGTAAGTTCGAAAACCTCTTGTCGACCCCTATTCAATAGGCTGGGAATTTTGACATTGCCCTCACAGTATGTATTTTCTATAATGTCGTTTTATGTTAGCAATATTAGCTTATTCCCAAGAGTTAGCAGCTTTCACTCAGTTAATACTAGGCAGAAATCAAATCTGCATGTGGAATGCTCTTCCTTGACCCTTGTGCAGAGAGGAGTGCAGTATTCTGCCGCATCCATTTTCAATAAGCTACCACAAGAACTCAAAAATCTTAGCAGTAGCCCAAACACTTTTAACTCTAAACTGAAGAGTTTCCTCATGGCTCACACCCTCTATTCTGTCGAGGAGCTCCTGGAAGAGACAAAAAATTAAGCAAATTACAGAGTTACATTCTTGATTTCCTTTATTTAAACTAACGACTTACCGCCTGAATATGTTTCTTATATTTCATTCTATCTGTTTCTACAATCGTGTTATAATTTCATGTATTGACTCGTTCCATGACCATGGAGACTTCTCCTCAATGTGGTCCCACGGAACAGTAAATAAATAAATAAAAAAAAAATAAAAATAAAGGAGAACGACCATATGGTGCCCGAGGCAGCAATAGACCATTGGAGACAAGTCGGCTGGAGGACGATGTAATCAATTTCGACGCAATGTGAGTGTTCCATCTTCATTAGGAGGCCCTGAACGAAACAATTAACTATCAGTTTTGCGTCGGATTCGAAAATTAGGCTCACAGGAGAACGACCATAAGGTGCCACAGGCAGCAATAGACCCTTGGAGACAAGTCGGCTGGAGGACGATGTATTGAATCGCGACGCCATTTGTGTGTTCCATCGTCGTTAGCAGGGTCGGAACGTTACAATTAACAGTCCGTTTTGCGTCGGATTCGAAAATCTGGACTCACAGGAGAATGACCATAAGGTGATTCAGGCAGCAATAGACCCTGGGAGACAAGACGGCTGCAGGACGATGTATTGAATCGCGACGCAATTTGAGTGTTCCATCGTCATTAGGAGGCCCTGGACGTTACAATTAACTATCAGTTTTGCGTCGGAATCGATAATCTAGCCTCACAGGAGAACGACCATAAGGTGCCCGAGGCAGCAATAGACTCCTGGAGACAGGTCGGCTGGAGGACGATGTATTGAATCGCGACGCAATTTGAGTGTTCCATCGTCATTAGAAGAAACTGAACGTTATAATTAACTATCAGTTTTGAGTCGGATTCGAAAATCTAGACTTACAGGAGACGGACCATAAAGTGCCCGAGGCAGCAATAGACCCTTGGAGACAAGTCGGCTGGAGGACGATGTATTGAATCTCGACGCAATTTGAGTGTTCCATCGTCATTATGAGACCCTGAAGGTTACAATTAACCATCATTTTTGCGTCGAATTCGAATATCAAGACTCACAGGAGACGGAACAAAAGGTGCCCGAGACAGAAATATCCCCTTGGAGACAAATCGGCTGGAGGACGATGTATTGAATCTCGACGCAATTTGAGTGTTCCATCGACATTACGACGCCCTGAACGTTCCAATAATCTACCCGTTTTGCGTCGGATCCGAAAATCTAGACTCACAGGAGACGGACCATATGGTGGCCGAGGCAGCAAAATCCCCTTGGTGACAAGTCGGCTGGAGGACGATGTATTGAATCTCGACGCAATGTGAGAATTCCATCGTCATTAGCAGGCCCTGAACGTTACAATTAACTATCAGTTTTGGGTCGGAATCGAAAATCTACACTCACAGAAGAACGAACATATGCAGCAATAGACCCTTGAAGACAAGTCGCCTGGAGGACGATGTAATGAATCGCGACGCGATTTGAGTGTTCCATCAACATTAGGAGGCCTTGAACGTTACAATTAAACATCAGTTTTGCGTCGGACCATAAGGTGCCCGTCGCAGAAATAGACCCTTGGAGACAAGCCGGCTGGAGGACGTTGTATTGAATCGCGACGCAATTTGAGTGTTCCATCGTCATTTGGAGGCCCTGAACGTAACAATTAACTATCACTTTTGCGTCGGATTCGAAAATATAGACTCACAGGAGACGGAACATAAGGTCCGGGAGGCTGCAATATCCCCTTGGAGACAAGTCGACTGGAGGACGATGTAATGAATTTCGACGCAATTTGAGTGTTCCATCGTCATTAGGAGGCCCTTAACGTTGCAATTAACTATCAGTTTTACGCCGGATTCGAAATACTGGACCCACAGGAGAACGACCATAAGGTGCCATAGGCAGCAATAGACCCTTGGAGACAAGTCGGTTGGAGGACGATGTATTGAATCGCGACGCAATTTGAGTGTTCTGTCGTCATTAGGAGGACCTGAACGTTACAATTAACTATCAGTTTTGCGTCGGATTCGATAATCTAGCCTCACAGGAGAACGACCATAAGGTGCCCGAGGCTGCAATAGACCCCTGGAGACACGTCGGCTGGAGGACGATGTATTGAATCGCGACGCAATTTGAGTGTTCCATCGTCGTTAGGAGGCCCTGAAGGTTACAATTAACCATCACATTTGCGTCGGATTCGAAAATCAAGACTCACAGGAGACGGACCATATGGTGCCCGAGGCAGCAATATCCCCTTGGCTGGAGGACGATGTATTGAATCTCGACGCAATGTGAGTGTTCCATCTTCATTAGGAGGACCTAAACGTTACAATTAACTATCAGTTTTGCGTCTGATTCGAAAATCTAGACTCACAGGAGACGGACCATAAGGTGCACTAGACAGCAATATCCCCTTGGAGACAAGTCGGCTGGATGACGATGTATTGAATCTCGACCCAATTTGAGTGTTCCATCTTCATTAGGAGGACCTGAACGTTACAATTAACTATCAGTTTTGCGTCTGATTCGAAAATCTAGACTCACAGGAGAACGCCCATAAGGTGTGACAGGCAGCAATGGACAGTTGGAGACAAGACGGCTGGAGGACGATTTATTGAATCGCTACGCAATCTGAGTCTTCCATCGTCATAAGGAGGCGCTGAAAGTTATAATTAACTGTCAGGTTTTCGTCGGATTCAAAAATCTAGACTCACAGGAGGACAACCATAAGTTGCTCGAGGCAGCAATAGATCCTTGGAGACAAGTCGGCTGGAAATTGATATATTGAATTGCGACGCAATTTGAGTGTTCCATCGTCATTAGGAGGCCCTGAACGTTACAATTAACCATCAGTTTTGCGTCGGATTCGAAAATCTCGACTTACAGGACACGGACCATGAGGTGCCCGAGGCAGCAATATCCCCTTGGAGACAAGTCGGCTGGAGGATGATGTATTGAATCTCGACGCAATTTGAGTGTTCCACAATCATTAGGAGGCACTGAACGTCACAATTAACCATAAGTTTTGCGTCGGATTCGAAAATCTAGACTCACAGGAGAACGACCATAAGGTGCCCGAGGCAGCAATAGACCCTTGGAGACAAATCGGCTGGAGGACGATGTATTGAATCGCGACGCAGTTAGTGTGTTCCCGTTGTTAGCATGGTCGGAACGTTGCAATTAACTATCAGTTTTGCGTCGGATTCGAAAATCTAGACTCACGGTGCCCGCGGCAGCAATTTCCCCCTGGAGACAAGTAGGCTGGAGGACGGTGTAATGAATCTCGACGCAATTTGAGAGTTCCATCGTAATTAGGAGGCCTTGAATGTTACAATTAACCATCAGTTTAGCGTCGGATTCGAAAATTTGAGTGTTCCATCGTCAATAGGAGGCCCTGAACGTTACAATTAACCATCAGTTTTGCGTCGGATTCGAAAATCTAAGCTCACAGGAGAACGACCATAAGGTGCCGAGGCAGCAATAGACCCTTGGAGACAAGTCTGCTGGTGGACGATGTATTGAATCACGATGCAATTTGAGTGTTCCATCGTCATTAAGAGGCCATGAACGTTACAATTAACTATCAGTTTTGCGTCGGATTCGAAAAGCTAGACTCACAGGAGACTGACCATATGGTGCCTGACGCAGCAATATCCACTTGGAGACGGCTGGAGGACGATGTATTGAATCTCGACGCAATGTGAGTGTTCCATCTTCATTAGGAGGACCTGAACGCTACAATTAACATCAGTTCTGCGTTGGATTTGAAAATCTAGACTCACAGGAGACGGACCATATGGTGCCCGAGGCAGCAATATCCCCTTGGAGACAAGTCGGCTGGAGGACGATGTGTTGAATCTCGACGCTATTTGAGTGTTCCATCGTCATTAGGAGGCCCTTAACGTTACAATTAAATATCAGTTTTGCGTCGTATAAGAAAATTTAGACTCAAAGAAGGAAGACCATTAGGTGCCAAAGGCAGCAATTGACCCTTGGAGACAAATCGGCTGGAGGACGATGTATTGAATCGCGATGCAATTTGAGTGTTCCATCGTCATTAGGAGGTCCTGAACGTTACAATGAACTATCAGTTTTGGGTCGGATTCGAAATTCTAGACTCATAGGAGAAGGACTATATGGTGCCCGAGGCAGCAATATCCCCTTGGAGACAAGTCGGCTGGAGGACGATGTATTGAATCTCGACGCAATTTTGAGTCTTCGATCATCATTAGGAAGCTCTGAACGTTACAATTAGCAGTCCTTTTGCGTCGGATTCGAATATCTGGCCTCACAGGAGAACGACGATAAGGTGACCGAGGTAGCAGTAGACCCACGGAGACAAGTAGGCTGGTGGACGATGTATTGAATCTCGATCAATTTGAGTGTTCCATCGTCCTTAGGAGGCCCTGAACGTTACAATTAACTATCAGTTATGTGTCGGAATCGAAAATGTAGACCCACAGGAGAACGACCATAAGGTGCCCGAGGCAACAATGGACACCTGCAGACAAGTCGGCTGAAGGACGATGTATTGAATCTCGACGCTATTTCAGTGTTCCATCTTCATTAGGAGGCCCTGAACGTTACAATTAGCTATCAGTTATGCGTCGGATTCGAAAACCTAGACTCACAGGAGAACGACCCAGGCAGCAATAGACCCTTGGAGACAAGTCGGCTGGAGGACGATGTGTTGAATCTCGACGCAATTTGAGTGTTCCATCGTCATTAGGAGTCCTTGGACGTTACAATTAACTATCAGTTATGCGTCGGATTCGAAAATCTAGACTCACAGGAGAATGACCATAAGGTGTCCGAGGCAGCAAGTCAGCTGGAGGCCGATGTATTAAATCTCGACGCAATTTGAGTGTTCCATCGTCATTAGCAGGCGATGACGTTACAATTAACTATCAGTTATTCGTCGGATTCGATAATCTAGACTCCCAGGAGAACGACCATAACGTGCCCGAGGCAGCAATGGACCCTTGGAGACAAGTCGGCTCGTGGACGATGTATTGAATCTCGACGCCATTTGAGTGTTCCTTCGTCATTAGGAGGCCCTGAACGTTACAATTAACTATCAGTTTTGCGTCGGATTCTAAAATCATGTCTCACAGGAGAACGACCATAAGGTGACCGAGGCAGCAATAGTCGCTTGGAGACAAATCGACTGATTGACGATGTATTGAAACTCGACGCTATTTCTGTGTTCCATCGTCAATTGGAAGCCCTGAACGTTACAATTAACAATCAGTTACGCGTCGGATTCGAAAATCTACACTCACAGGAGAACGACCATAAGGTGCCCGAGGCAGCAATATCCACATGGAGAGAAGTCGGCTGGAGGACGATATATTGAATCTCGACGCCGTTTGAGTATTCCATCGTCATTAGGAGGCCCTGAACGTTAAAATTGCGTCGGGTTCGAAAATCTAGACTCACAGGAGAACGAGCATAAGGCGCCCGAGGCAGCAATATCCCCTTGGAGTCAAGTCAGCTGGAGGACGATGTATTCAATCTCGACGCAATTTGAGTGTTCCTTCGTCATTAGGAGGCCCTGAACGTTACAATTAACTATCATTTTTGCGTCGGATTTGAAAATCTAGACTCAGAGGAGACGGACCACATGGTGCCCGAGGCGGCAATATCTCGTTGGAGACAAGTCGGTGGGAGGACGATGTATTGGATCTCGACGCAAATTGAGTGTTCCATCGTCAATAGGAGGCCCTGAACGTTACAATTAGTTACAAGTTTTGCGTCGGATTCGAAAATCTAGACTCAAAGGAGACGGACCATATGGTGCCCGAGGCAGCAATATTCCCTTGGAGACAAGTCGGCTGGAGGACGATGTAATGAATCTCGACGCCTATTGAGTGTTCCATCGTCATTTGGAGGCGCTGAGCGTTACAATTAACTATCAGTTATGCGTCTGATTCGAAAATCTAGACTCACAGGAGTACGACCATGAAGTGCCCGAGGCAGCAATACACCCTTGAAGAAAAGTCGGCTGGAGGACGATGTATTGAATCTCGACGCAATTTGAGTGTTCCATCGTCATTAGGAGGCCCTGAACTTTACAATCAACTATCAGTTATGCGTCGTATTCGAAAATCTAGACTCACAGGAGAGCGAAAACAAGGTGCCCGAGGCAGCAATAGACATTTGGAGACAAGTCGGCTGGAGGCCGATGTATTCAATCTCGACGCAATTTGAGTGTTCCATCGTCATTAGGAGGCGCTGAACGTTGCAATTAACTATCAGTTATGCGTCGGATTCGGAAACCTAGACTCACTGGAGACGGACCATGAGGTGACCGAGGCAGCAATATCCCCTTGGAGACCAGTCCGCTGGAGGACGATGTATTGAATCGCGAAGCAATTTGAGTGCCCTATCGTCATTAGGAGGCCCTGAACGTCACAATTAACTATCAGTTTTGCGTCGGATTCGAAAATGTAGAATCACCGGATTTGGACCATGTGGTGCCCAAGGCAGCGATATCCCCTTGGCGATAAGTCGGCTGGAGGACGATGTATTGAATCTCGACACAATTTGAGTGTTCCATCGTCATTAGGAGGCCCTGAACGTTACAATTAACTATCAGTTTCACGTCGGATTCGAAAATCTAGTCTCACAGGAGACGGACCACATGGTGCTCGAGGCAGCAATATCCCCTTGGAGACAAGTCGGCTGGAGGACGATGTATTTAATCTCGACGCAATTTGAGTATTCCATCGTCATTAGTTATGCGTCGGATTCGAAAATCTTGACTCACAGGACAACGTCCATAAAGTGCCCGAGGCAGAAATAGACCCTTGGAGACAAGTCGGCTGGAGGACGATATATTGAATCTCGACGCAATTTGAGTGTTCCATCGTCATTAGGAGGCCCTGAACTTTACAATTAACTATGAGTTATGCGTCGGAATCGAAAATCTAGACTCACAGGAGAACGACCACAAGGTGCCCGACGCAGCAATAGACATTTGGAGACAAGTCGGCTGGAAGCCGACGTATTGAATCTCGACGCAATTTGAGTGTTACATGGCCAATAGGAGGCGCTGAACGTTGCAATTAACTATCAGTTATGCGTCGGATTCGAAAATCTAGACTGACAGGAGAACGACCATAAGGTGCCCGAGGCAGCAATAGAACCATGGAGACAAGTCGGCAGAAGGACGATGTATTGAATCTCGACGCAATTTGAGTGTTCCATCGTCATTAAGAGGCACTGAGTGTTACAATTGACTATCAGTATCGCATCGGATTCAAAAATCTAGACTCACAGGAGACGGACCATATGTTGCCCGAGGCAGCAATGTCCCCTTGGAGACAAGTCGGCTCGAGGCCGATATATTGAATCTCGACGCAATTTGAGTGTTCCATCGTCATTAGGAGGCCCTGAACTTTAGAATTAACTATGAGTTATGCGTCGGATTCGAAAATCTAGACTCACAGGAGACGGACCACATGGACCCCGAGGCAGCAATACTCCTTGGAGACAAGTCGATTGGAGGACGATGTATTGAACCTCGACGCTATTTGAGTGTTCCATCGTCATTAGGAGGCCCTTAACGTTACAATTAAATATCAGTTTTGCGTCGTATAAGAAAATTTAGACTCAAAGAAGGAAGACCATTAGGTGCCAAAGGCAGCAATTGACCCTTGGAGACAAATCGGCTGGAGGACGATATATTGAATCGCGATGCAATTTGAGTGTTCCATCGTCATTAGGAGGTCCTGAACGTTACAATGAACTATCAGTTTTGGGTCGGATTCGAAATTCTAGACTCATAGGAGAAGGACTATATGGTGCCCGAGACAGCAATATCCCCTTGGAGACAAGTCGGCTGGAGGACGATGTATTGAATCTCGACGCAATTTTGAGTCTTCGATCATCATTAGGAAGCTCTGAACGTTACAATTAGCAGTCCTTTTGCGTCGGATTCGAATATCTGGCCTCACAGGAGAACGACGATAAGGTGACCGAGGTAGCAGTAGACCCACGGAGACAAGTAGGCTGGTGGACGATGTATTGAATCTCGATCAATTTGAGTGTTCCATCGTCCTTAGGAGGCCCTGAACGTTACAATTAACTATCAGTTATGTGTCGGAATCGAAAATGTAGACCCACAGGAGAACGACCATAAGGTGCCCGAGGCAACAATGGACACCTGCAGACAAGTCGGCTGAAGGACGATGTATTGAATCTCGACGCTATTTCAGTGTTCCATCTTCATTAGGAGGCCCTGAACGTTACAATTAGCTATCAGTTATGCGTCGGATTCGAAAACCTAGACTCACAGGAGAACGACCCAGGCAGCAATAGACCCTTGGAGACAAGTCGGCTGGAGGACGATGTGTTGAATCTCGACGCAATTTGAGTGTTCCATCGTCATTAGGAGTCCTTGGACGTTACAATTAACTATCAGTTATGCGTCGGATTCGAAAATCTAGACTCACAGGAGAATGACCATAAGGTGTCCGAGGCAGCAAGTCAGCTGGAGGCCGATGTATTAAATCTCGACGCAATTTGAGTGTTCCATCGTCATTAGCAGGCGATGACGTTACAATTAACTATCAGTTATTCGTCGGATTCGATAATCTAGACTCCCAGGAGAACGACCATAACGTGCCCGAGGCAGCAATGGACCCTTGGAGACAAGTCGGCTCGTGGACGATGTATTGAATCTCGACGCCATTTGAGTGTTCCTTCGTCATTAGGAGGCCCTGAACGTTACAATTAACTATCAGTTTTGCGTCGGATTCTAAAATCATGTCTCACAGGAGAACGACCATAAGGTGACCGAGGCAGCAATAGTCGCTTGGAGACAAATCGGCTGATTGACGATGTATTGAAACTCGACGCTATTTCTGTGTTCCATCGTCAATTGGAAGCCCTGAACGTTACAATTAACAATCAGTTACGCGTCGGATTCGAAAATCTACACTCACAGGAGAACGACCATAAGGTGCCCGAGGCAGCAATATCCACATGGAGAGAAGTCGGCTGGAGGACGATATATTGAATCTCGACGCCGTTTGAGTATTCCATCGTCATTAGGAGGCCCTGAACGTTAAAATTGCGTCGGGTTCGAAAATCTAGACTCACTGGAGAACGAGCATAAGGCGCCCGAGGCAGCAATATCCCCTTGGAGTCAAGTCAGCTGGAGGACGATGTATTCAATCTCGACGCAATTTGAGTGTTCCTTCGTCATTAGGAGGCCCTGAACGTTACAATTAACTATCATTTTTGCGTCGGATTTGAAAATCTAGACTCAGAGGAGACGGACCACATGGTGCCCGAGGCGGCAATATCTCGTTGGAGACAAGTCGGTGGGAGGACGATGTATTGGATCTCGACGCAAATTGAGTGTACCATCGTCAATAGGAGGCCCTGAACGTTACAATTAGTTACAAGTTTTGCGTCGGATTCGAAAATCTAGACTCAAAGGAGACGGACCATATGGTGCCCGAGGCAGCAATATTCCCTTGGAGACAAGTCGGCTGGAGGACGATGTAATGAATCTCGACGCCTATTGAGTGTTCCATCGTCATTTGGAGGCGCTGAGCGTTACAATTAACTATCAGTTATGCGTCTGATTCGAAAATCTAGACTCACAGGAGTACGACCATGAAGTGCCCGAGGCAGCAATACACCCTTGAAGAAAAGTCGGCTGGAGGACGATGTATTGAATCTCGACGCAATTTGAGTGTTCCATCGTCATTAGGAGGCCCTGAACTTTACAATCAACTATCAGTTATGCGTCGTATTCGAAAATCTAGACTCACAGGAGAGCGAAAACAAGGTGCCCGAGGCAGCAATAGACATTTGGAGACAAGTCGGCTGGAGGCCGATGTATTCAATCTCGACGCATTTTGAGTGTTCCATCGTCATTAGGAGGCCCTGAACGTTACAATTAACTATCAGTTTTGCGTCGGATTCTAAAATGTAGAATCACCGGAGATGAACCATGTGGTGCCCAAGGCAGCAATATCCCCTTGGAGACAAGTCGGCTGGAGGACGATGTATTTATTCTCGACGCAATTTGAGTGTTCCATTGTCATTAGGAGGCGCTGAGCTTTACAATTAACTGTCAGTAAGGCGTCGGATACGAAAATCTAGACTCACAGGAGAACGACCGTAAGGTGCCAGAGGCAGCAATAGACATTTGGAGACAAGTCGGCTGCAGGCCGATGTATTGAATCTCGACGCAATTTGAGTGTTCCATCGTCATTAGGACGCGCTGAACGTTGCAATTAACTATCAGTTATGCGTCGGATTAGAAAATCTAGACTCACAGGAGAACGACCATAAGGTGCCCGAGGCAGCAATAGAACCATGGAGACAAGTCGGCAGAAGGACGATGTATTGAATCTCGACGCAATTTGAGTGTTCCATCGTCATTAAGAGGCACTGAGTGTTACAATTAACTATCAGTATCGCATCGGATTCAAAAATCTAGACTCACAGGAGACGGACCATATGTTGCCCGAGGCAGCAATGTCCCCTTGGAGACAAGTCGGCTCGAGGCCGATATATTGAATCTCGACGCAATTTGAGTGTTCCATCGTCATTAGGAGGCCCTGAACTTTAGAATTAACTATGAGTTATGCGTCGGATTCGAAAATCTAGACTCACAGGAGACGGACCACATGGACCCCGAGGCAGCAATACTCCTTGGAGACAAGTCGATTGGAGGACGATGTATTGAACCTCGACGCAATTTGAGTGTTCATCGTCATTACGCGGCCCTGATAATTGCAGATAACTATGAGTTTCGCGTCGGATTCGAAAATCTAGACTCACAGGAGAACGACCATAAGGTCCCCGAGGCAGCAATAGAACCTTGAAGACAAGTCGGCAGAAGGACGATGTATTGAAACTCAACGCAATTTGAGTGTTCCATCGTCATTAGGAGGCCCTGAACGTTACAATTAACTATCAGTTTGGCGTCGGATTCTAAAATGTATAATCACCGGAGATGAACCATGTGGTGCCCAAGGCAGCAATAGACCCTTGGAGACAAGTCGGCTGGAGGACGATGTATTGAATCTCGACACAATTTCAGTGTTCCATCGTCATTAGGAGGCCCTGAACGTTACAATTAACTATCAGTTTCGCATCGGAATCGAAAATCTAGACTCACAGGATACGGACCATAAGTTGCCCGAGCCAGCAATGTCCCCTTGGAGACAAGTCGGCTCGAGGCCGATGTATTGATTCTCGACGCAATTTGAGTGTTCCATCGTCATTAGGAGCCGCTGAACGTTACAATTAACTATCAGATTTGCGTCGGGTTCGAAAGTCTAGACTCACAGGAGCAGGACCACATGGAGCCGGAGGCAGTTATATCCCCTTGTTGTCAAGTCGGCTGGAGGACGATGTTAAGACTCTCGACGCAATTTGAGTGTTCCATCGTCATTAGGAGGCGCTGAACGTTACAATTAACTATCATTTTTGCGTTGGATTCGGAAATCTAGACTCACAGGAGTCGGACCATATGGTGTCTGAGGCAGCAATACCCCTTGGAGACAAGTCGGCTGAAGGACGATGTATTGAATCTCAACGCATTTTGAGTGTTCCATCGTCATTAGGAGGCCCTGTACGTTACAATTAACTATCAGTTTCGCATCGGAATCGAAAATCTAGACTCACAGGAGAAGAATCATATGGTGCCCGAGGCAGTAATGCCCCTTGGAGACAAGTCGGCTGCAATACGATGTATTGAATCTCGACGCAATTTAAGTGTTCCATCGTCATTAGGAGGCGCTGAGAGTTACAATTAACTATCAGTTATGCGTCGGATACGAAAATCTAGACTCACAGGAGAACGAACATAAGGTGCCCGAGGCAGCAATAGACCCTTGGAGACAAGTCGGCCGGAGGACGATGTATTGAGTCTCGACGCAATTTCAGTGTTCTATCGTCATTAGGAGGCCCTGAACTTTACAATTAACTATCAGTGATGCGTCGTATTCGAAAATCTAGACTCACAGGAGAACGACCACAAGGTGGCCTCGGCAGCAATAGACATTTGGAGGCAAGACGGCTGGAGTCCCATGTATTGAATCTCGACGCAATTTGAGTGTTCCATCGTCATTAGGAGGCGCTGAACGTTGCAATTAACAATCAGTTATGCGTCGGATTCGAAAATCTAGACTCACAGGAGAACGACCATAAGGTGCCCGAGGCAGGAATAGACCCTTGGAGACAAATTGGCTGGAGGCCAATGTATTGAATCTCGACGCATTTTGAGTGTTCCATCGTCATTAGGAGGCCCTGAACGTTACAATTAACTATCAGTTTTGCGTCGGATTCTAAAATGTAGAATCACCGGAGATGAAACATGTGGTGCCCAAGGCAGCAATATCCCCTTGGAGACAAGTCGGCTGGAGGACGATGTATTTATTCTCGACGCAATTTGAGTGTTCCATTGTCATTAGGAGGCGCTGAGCTTTACAATTAACTGTCAGTAAGGCGTCGGATACGAAAATCTAGACTCACAGGAGAACGACCATAAGGTGCCAGAGGCAGCAATAGACATTTGGAGACAAGTCGGCTGCAGGCCGATGTATTGAATCTCGACGCAATTTGAGTGTTCCATCGTCATTAGGACGCGCTGAACGTTGCAATTAACTATCAGTTATGCGTCGGATTAGAAAATCTAGACTCACAGGAGAACGACCATAAGGTGCCCGAGGCAGCAATAGAACCTTGGAGACAAGTCGGCAGAAGGACGATTTATTGAATCTCGAAGCTATTTGAGTGCTCCATCGTCATTAGGAGGCCCTGAACGTTACAATTAACTATCAGTTTCGCATCGGAATCGAAAATCTAGACACACAGGAGACGGACGATAAGTTGCCCGAGCCAGCAATGTCCCCTTGGAGACAAGTCGGCTCGAGGCCGATGTATTGATTCTCGACGCAATTTGAGTGTTCCATCGTCATTAGGAGGCGCTGAACGTTACAATTAACTATCAGTTTTGCGTCGGGTTCGAAAGTCTAGACTCACAGGAGAACGATCAGAAGGTGCCCGAGGCAGCAATAGACCCTTGGAGACAAGTCGAATGGAAGACGATGTATTGGATCGCGACGCAATTTGAAGGTTCCATCGTCATTAGGAGGCCCTGAACGTTACAATTAACTATCAGTTTCGCGTCGGATTCGAAAATCTAGACTCACAGGAGACGGACAATATGGTGCCCGAGGGAGCAATACCCCTTGGAGACAAGTCGGCTGGAGGACGATGTATTGAACCTCGACGCAATTTGAGTGTTCCATCGTCATTAGGAGGCCTTGAACGTTGCAATTAACTAACAGTTTTGCGTCGGTGTCGAAAATTGAGACTCACAGGAGAACGACAATAAGGTGCCTGAGGCAGCAATAGAACCTTGGAGACAAGTCGGCTGAAGGACGATGTATTGAATCTCAACGCAATTTGAGTGTTCCATCGTCATTAGGAGGCCCTGTACGTTACAATTAACTATCCGTTTCGCATCGGAATCGAAAATATAGACTCACAGGAGAAGAACCATATGGTGCCCGAGGCAGTAATGTCCCCTTGGAGACAAGTCGGCTGCAGGACGATGTATTGAATCTCGACGCAATTTGAGTGTTCCATCGTCAATAGGAGGCCCTGAACGTTACAATTAACGATCAGTTTTGTGTCGGATTCTAAAATCTAGACTCACAGGAGAACGACCATATGGTGCCCGAGGCAGCAATAGACTCTTGGAGACAAGTCGGCTGAATGACGATGTATTGAATCTCGACGCAATTTGAGTGTTCCATCGTCATTAGGAGGCCCTGAAAGTTACAATTATCTTCAGTTTCGCGTCGGATTCGAAAATCTAGACTCACAGGAGAATGACAACATGGACCCCGAGGCAGCAATACTCCTTGGAGACAAGTCGGCTGGAGGACGATGTACTGAACCTCGACGCAATTTGAGTGTTCCATCGTCGTTAGGAGGCGCTGAACGTTGCAATTAACTATCAGTTATGCGTCGGATTCGAAAATCTAGACTCACAGGAGAACGACCATAGAGTGCCCGAGGCAGGAATAGACCCTTGGAGACAAGTCGGCTGGAGGCCGATGTATTGAATCTCGACGCAATTTGAGTGTTCCACCGTCATTAGGAGGCCCTGAACTTTACAATTAACTATCAGTTATGCGTCGGATTCGGAATCTAGACTCACAGGAGAACGACCACAAGGTGCCCGAGGGAGCAATAGACATTTGGAGACAAGTCGGCTGGAGGCCGATGTATTGAATCTCGACGCAATTTGAGTGTTCCATCGTCATTAGGAGGCGCTGAACGTTGCAATTAACTATCAGTTATGCGTCGGATTCGAAAATCTAGACTCACAGATCGACAATAGGGTGCCCGAGGCAGGAATAGACCCTTGGAGACAAGTCGGCTGGAGGCCAATGTATTGAATCTCGTATCAATTTTAGTGTTACATCGTCATTAGGAGGCCCTGAACGTTACAATTAACTATCAGTTTTGCGTCGGACTCGAAAATGAAGAATCACCGGAGATGGACCATGTGGTGCCCATGGCAGCAATATACCCTTGGAGACAAGTCGGCTGGAGGACGATGTATTGAATCTCGACGCAATTTGAGTGTTCCATCGTCATTAGGAGGCGCTGAGCGTTACAATTAACTATCAGTTATGCGTCGGATACGAAAATCTAGACTCACAGGAGAACGACCATAAGGTGCCCGAGGCAGCAATAGACCCTTGGAGACAAGTCGGCTGGTGGACGATGTATTGAATCTCGACGCAATTTGGGTGTTCCATCGTCATTAGGAGGCCCTGAACTTTACAATTAACTATCAGTTATGCGTCGTATTCATAAATCTAGTCTCACAGGAGAACGACCACAAGGTGCCCGAGGCAGCAATAGACATTTGGAGACAAGTCGGCTGCAGGCCGATGTATTGATTCTCGACGCAATTTGAGTGTTCCATCGTCATTAGGAGCCGCTGAACGTTACAATTAACTATCAGATTTGCGTCGGGTTCGAAAGTCTAGACTCACAGGAGATCGATCATAAGGTGCCCGAGGCAGCAATAGACCCTTGGAGACAAGTCGAATGGAAGACGATGTATTGGATCGCGACACAATTTGAGGGTTCCATCGTTATTAGGAAGCCCTGAACGTTACAATTAACTATCAGTTATGCGTCGGATTCGAAAATCTAGACTCACAGGAGCAGGACCACATGGAGCCGGAGGCAGTTATATCCCCTTGTTGTCAAGTCGGCTGGAGGACGATGTTAAGACTCTCGACGCAATTTGAGTGTTCCATCGTCATTAGGAGGCGCTGAACGTTACAATTAACTATCAGTTTCGCATCGGAATCGAAAATCTAGACTCACAGGAGAAGAATCATATGGTGCCCGGGCAGTAATGCCCCTTGGAGACAAGTCGGCTACAATACGATGTATTGAATCTCGACGCAATTTAAGTGTTCCATCGTCATTATGAGGCCCTGAACGTTAAAATTAACTATCAGTTTTGCGTCGGATTATAAAATCTAGACTCACAGGAGAACGACCATAAGGTGCCCGAGGCAGCAATAGACATTTGGAGACAAGTCGGCTGGAGGAAGATGTATTGAATCTCGACGCAATTTAGTGTTCCATCGTCATTAGGAGGCGCTGAGAGTTACAATTAACTATCAGTTATGCGTCGGATACGAAAATCTAGACTCACAGGAGAACGAACATAAGGTGCCCGAGGCAGCAACAGACCCTTGGAGACAAGTCGGCCGGAGGACGATGTATTGAGTCTCGACGCAATTTCAGTGTTCTATCGTCATTAGGAGGCCCTGAACTTTACAATTAACTATCAGTGATGCGTCGTATTCGAAAATCTAGACTCACAGGAGAACGACCACAAGGTGGCCTCGGCAGCAATAGACATTTGGAGGCAAGACGGCTGGAGTCCCATGTATTGAATCTCGACGCAATTTGAGTGTTCCATCGTCATTAGGAGGCGCTGAACGTTGCAATTAACAATCAGTTATGCGTCGGATTCGAAAATCTAGACTCACAGGAGAACGACCATAAGGTGCCCGAGGCAGGAATAGACCCTTGGAGACAAATTGGCTGGAGGCCAATGTATTGAATCTCGACGCATTTTGAGTGTTCCATCGTCATTAGGAGGCCCTGAACGTTACAATTAACTATCAGTTTTGCGTCGGATTCTAAAATGTAGAATCACCGGAGATGAACCACGTGGTGCCCAAGGCAGCAATATCCCCTTGGAGACAAGTCGGCTGGAGGACGATGTATTTATTCTCGACGCAATTTGAGTGTTCCATTGTCATTAGGAGGCGCTGAGCTTTACAATTAACTGTCAGTTATGCGTCGGATACGAAAATCTGGACTCACAGGAGAACGACCATAAGGTGCCAGAGGCAACAATAGACATTTGGAGACAAGTCGGCTGCAGGCCGATGTATTGAATCTCGACGCAATTTGAGTGTTCCATCGTCATTAGGACGCGCTGAACGTTGCAATTAACTATCAGTTATGCGTCGGATTAGAAAATCTAGACTCACAGGAGAACGACCATAAGGTGCCCGAGGCAGCAATAGAACCTTGGAGACAAGTCGGCAGAAGGACGATTTATTGAATCTCGAAGCTATTTGAGTGCTCCATCGTCATTAGGAGGCCCTGAACGTTACAATTAACTATCAGTTTCGCATCGGAATCGAAAATCTAGACACACAGGAGACGGACGATAAGTTGCCCGAGCCAGCAATGTCCCCTTGGAGACAAGTCGGCTCGAGGCCGATGTATTGATTCTCGACGCAATTTGAGTGTTCCATCGTCATTAGGAGGCGCTGAACGTTACAATTAACTATCAGTTTTGCGTCGGGTTCGAAAGTCTAGACTCACAGGAGAACGATCAGAAGGTGCCCGAGGCAGCAATAGACCCTTGGAGACAAGTCGAATGGAAGACGATGTATTGGATCGCGTTGCAATTTGAAGGTTCCATCGTCATTAGGAGGCCCTGAACGTTACAATTAACTATCAGTTTCGCGTCGGATTCGAAAATCTAGACTCGAAGGAGACGGACCATATGGTGCCCGAGGGAGCAATACCCCTTGGAGACAAGTCGGCTGGAGGACGATGTATTGAACCTCGACGCAATTTGAGTGTTCCATCGTCATTAGGAGGCCTTGAACGTTGCAATTAACTAACAGTTTTGCGTCGGTGTCGAAAATTGAGACTCACAGGAGAACGACAATAAGGTCCCTGAGGCAGCAATAGAACCTTGGAGACAAGTCGGCTGAAGGACGATGTATTGAATCTCAACGCAATTTGAGTGTTCCATCGTCATTAGGAGGCCCTGTACGTTACAATTAACTATCCGTTTCGCATCGGAATCGAAAATATAGACTCACAGGAGAAGAACCATATGGTGCCCGAGGCAGTAATGTCCCCTTGGAGACAAGTCGGCTGCAGGACGATGTATTGAATCTCGACGCAATTTGAGTGTTCCATCGTCATTAGGAGGCCCTGAACGATACATTTAACGATCAGTTTTGTGTCGGATTCTAAAATCGAGACTCACAGGAGAACGACCATAAGGTGCCCGAGGCAGCAATAGACTCTTGGAGACAAGTCGGCTGAATCACGATGTATTGAATCTCGACGCAATTTGAGTGTTCCATCGTCATTAGGAGGCCCTGAAAGTTACAATTATCTTCAGTTTCGCGTCGGATTCGAAAATCTAGACTCACAGGAGAATGACAACATGGACCCCGAGGCAGCAATACTCCTTGGAGACAAGTCGGCTGGAGGACGATGTACTGAACCTCGACGCAATTTGAGTGTTCCATCGTCATTAGGAGGCGCTGAACGTTGCAATTAACTATCAGTTATGCGTCGGATTCGAAAATCTAGACTCACAGGAGAACGACCATAGAGTGCCCGAGGCAGGAATAGACCCTTGGAGACAAGTCGGCTGGAGGCCGATGTATTGAATCTCGACGCAATTTGAGTGTTCCACCGTCATTAGGAGGCCCTGAACTTTACAATTAACTATCAGTTATGCGTCGGATTCGGAATCTAGACTCACAGGAGAACGACCACAAGGTGCCCGAGGGAGCAATAGACATTTGGAGACAAGTCGGCTGGAGGCCGATGTATTGAATCTCGACGCAATTTGAGTGTTCCATCGTCATTAGGAGGCGCTGAACGTTGCAATTAACTATCAGTTATGCGTCGGATTCGAAAATCTAGACTCACAGATCGACAATAGGGTGCCCGAGGCAGGAATAGACCCTTGGAGACAAGTCGGCTGGAGGCCAATGTATTGAATCTCGTCCCAATTTTAGTGTTACATCGTCATTAGGAGGCCCTGAACGTTACAATTAACTATCAGTTTTGCGTCGGACTCGAAAATGAAGAATCACCGGAGATGGACCATGTGGTGCCCATGGCAGCAATATACCCTTGGAGACAAGTCGGCTGGAGGACGATGTATTGAATCTCGACGCAATTTGAGTGTTCCATCGTCATTAGGAGGCGCTGAGCGTTGCAATTAACTATCAGTTATGCGTCGGATACGAAAATCTAGACTCACAGGAGAACGACCATAAGGTGCCCGAGGCAGCAATAGACCCTTGGAGACAAGTCGGCTGGTGGACGATGTATTGAATCTCGACGCAATTTGGGTGTTCCATCGTCATTAGGAGGACCTGAACTTTACAATTAACTATCAGTTATGCGTCGTATTCGGAAATCTAGTCTCACAGGAGAACGACCACAAGGTGCCCGAGGCAGCAATAGACATTTGGAGACAAGTCGGCTGCAGGCCGATGTATTGAATCGCGACGCAATTTGAGTGTTCCATCGTCATTAGGACGCGCTGAACGTTGCAATTAACTATCAGTTATGCGTCCGATTCGAAAATCTAGACTCACAGGCGATGGACCACGTGGTGCCCAAGGCAGCGATAACCCCTTGGAAACAAGTCGGATGGAGGTCGTTGTATTGAATCTCGACGCAATTTGAGTGATCCATCGTCATTAGGAGGCCCTGAACGTTACAATTAACTATAAGTTTCGAGTCGAATTCGAAACTCTAGACTCACAGGAGAACGACCATAAGGTGCCCGAGGCAGCAATAGAACCTTGGTGACAAGTCGGCAGAATGACGATGTATTGAATCTCGAATCAATTTGAGTGTTCCATCGTCATTAGGAGGCCCTGAACGATACAATTAACTATCAGTTTCGCATCGGAATCGAAAATCAAGACTCACTGGAGACGGATCATATGTTGCCCGTGGCAGCAATGTGCCGTTGGAGACAAATCGGCTCGAGGTCGATGTATTGAATCTCGACGAAATTTGAGGGTTCCAACGACATTAGGAGGCCGTGAACGTTACAATTAACCATCAGTCTTGCGTCGGGTTCGAAAGTCTAGACTCACAGGAGAACGATCATAAGGTGCCAGAAGCAGCAATAGACCCTTGGAGATAAGTCGGCTGGAGGACGATGTATTAGATCGCGACGCAATTTAAGTGTTCCATAGTCATTAGGAGGCCATGAATGTTACAATTAACTGTCAGTTTTGCGTCTGATTCGAAATTTAGAATCGCCGGAGACGGATCATGTGGTGCCCGAGGCAGCTATAACCCCTTGGGGACAAGTCGGCTGGAGGACGAAGTATTGAATCTTGACGCAATTTGAGTGTTCCATCGTCAATAGGAGGCCCTGAACGTTATAATTAACTATCAGTTTCGCCTCGGATTCGAAAATCTAGACTCACAGAAGACGGACCACATGGAGCCCGAGGCAGATCTATCCCCTTGTAGACAAGTCAGCTGGAGATCGACGTAAAGACTCTAGACGCAATTTGAGTGTTCCATCCTCAATAGGAGGCCCTGAACGTTACATTTAACAATCAGTTTCGCGTCGGATTCGAAAATCTAGACTCACCGGCGATGGACCACGTGGTGCCCAAGCCAGCGATAACCCCTTGGAGACAAGTCTGCTGGAGGACCATGTATTGAATCTCACGCAATTTGAGTTTTCCATCGTCATTAGGAGGACCTGAACTTTACAATTAACTATCAGTTATGCGTTGGATTCGAAAATCTAGACTCACAGCAGAACGACCACAAGGTGCCCGATGCAGCAATAGACATTTGGAGACAAGTCGGCTGGAGGCCGATGTATTGAATCTCGACGCAATATGATGTTCCATCGTCATTAGGAGGCCCTGAACATTACAATTAACTATCCGTTTCGCGTCGGAATCAAAAATCTAGCTCACAGGAGACGGACAATATGGTGCCCGAGGCAGCAATGTCCCCTTGGAGACAAGACGGCTGGAGGCCGATGTATTGAATCTCGACGCAATTTGTGTGTTTCATCGTCATTAGGAGGCCCTGAACATTACAATTAACTATCAGTTTTGTGTCGGATTGTAAAATCTAGACTCACGGGGGAACGACCAGAAGGAGCCAGAGGCAACAATAGACCCTTGTAGACAAATCGGCTGAATGACGATGTATTGAATATCGATGCAATTTGAGTGTTCCATCGTCATTAGGAGGCCCTGAACGTAACAATTAACTATCAGTTTTGCGTCGGGTCGAAAATGTAGAATCACCGGAGACAGACCATGTGGTGCCCGAGGCAACGATATCCCCTTGGAGACAAGTCGGCTGGAGGACGATGTATTGACTCTCGACGCAATTTGAGTGTTCCATCGTCATTATGAGGCGCTGAAAGTAGCAATTAACTAACAGTTATGCGTAGGATTCGAAAATCTACACTCACAGGAGAACGACCATAAGGTGCCCGAGGCAGCAATAGACCCTTGGAGACAAGTCGGCTGGAGGCCGATGTATTGATTCTCACGCAATTTGAGTGTTCCATCGTCATTCAGAGGACCTGAACTTTACAATTAACTATCAGTTATGCGTTGGATTCGAAAATCTAGACTCACAGCAGAACAACCACAAGGTGCCCGATGCAGCAATAGACATTTGGAGACAAGTCGGCTGGAGGACGATGTATTGAATCTCGACGCAATTTGAGTGTTCCATTGTCATTAGGAGGCGCTGAGCTTTACAATTAGCTGTCAGTTATGCGTCGGATACGAAAATCTAGATTCACAGGAGAACGACCATAAGGTGCCAGAGGCAGCAATAGACCCTTGGAGACAAGTCGGCTGGAGGACGATGAATTGAATCTCGACACAATTTCAGTGTTCCATCGTTATTAGGAGGCCCTGAACGTTACAATTAACTATCAGTTTCGCATCGGAATCGAAAATCTAGACTCACAGGAGAAGGACAACATGGAGCCGGAGGCAGTTATATCCCCTTGTTGTCAAGTCGGCTGGAGGACGATGTTAAGACTCTCGACGCAATTTGAGTGTTCCATCGTCATTAGGAGGCGCTGAACGTTACAATTAACTATCATTTTTGCGTCGGATTCGGAAATCTAGACTCACAGGAGTCGGACCATATGGTGCCCGAGGCAGCAATACCCCTTGGAGACAAGTCGGCTGGAGGACGATGTATTGAACCTCGACGCAATTTGAGTGTTCCATCGTCATTAGGAGGCCTTGAACGTTGCAATTAACTATCTGTTTTGCGTCGGTTTCGAAAATTGAGACTCACAGGAGAACGACCATAAGGTGACTGAGGCAGCAATAGATCCTTGGAGACAAGTCGGCTGAAGGACGATGTATTGAATCTCAACGCAATTTGAGTGTTCCATCGTCATTAGGAGGCCCTGTACGTTACAATTAACTATCAGTTTCGCATCGGAATCGAAAATCTAGACTCACAGGAGAAGAATCATATGGTGCCCGAGGCAGTAATGTCCCCTTGGAGACAAGTCGGCTGCAATACGATGTATTGAATCTCGACGCAATTTAAGTGTTCCATCGTCATTAGGAGGCCCTGAACGTTACAATTAACTATCAGTTTTGCGTCGGATTATAAAATCTAGACTCACAGGAGAACGACCATAAGGTGCCCGAGGCAGCAATAGACATTTGGAGACAAGTCGGCTGGAGGACGATGTAATGAATCTCGACGCAATTTAGTGTTCCATCGTCACTAGGAGGCTCTGAGAGTTACAATTAACTATCAGTTATGCGTCGGATACGAAAATCTAGACTCACAGGAGAACTAACATAAGGTGCCCGAGGCAGCAATAGACCCTTGGGGACAAGTCGGCCGGAGGACGATGTATTGAGTCTCGACGCAATTTCAGTGTTCTATCGTCATTAGGAGACCCTGAACTTTACAATTAACTATCAGTTATGCGTCGTATTCGAAAATGTAGACTCACATCAGAACGACCACAAGGTGGCCGAGGCAGCAATAGACATTTGGAGACAAGTCGGCTGCAGGCCGATGTATTGAATCTCGACGCATTTTGAGTGTTCCATCGTCATTAGGAGGCACTGAACTTTACAATTAACTATCAGTTATGCGTCGGAATCGAAAATCTAGACTCACAGGAGAACGATCACAAGGTGCCCGAGGCAGCAATAGACATTTGGAGACAAGTCGGCTGGAGGCCGATGTATTGAATCTCGACGCATTTTTGAGTGTTCCATCGTCATTAGTAGGCCCTGAACGTTACAATTATCTTCAGTTTCGCGTCGGATTCGAAAATCTAGACTCACAGGAGACGGACCACATGGACCCCGAGGCAGCAATACTCTTTGGAGACAAGTCGGCTGGAGGACAATGTATTGAACCTCGACGCAATTTGAGTGTTCATCGTCATTACGCGGCCCTGAGAATTGCAAGTAACTATGGGTTTCGCGTCGGATTCGAAAATCTAGACTCACAGGAGAACGACCATAAGGTCCCAGAGGCAGCAATAGAACCTTGAAGACAAGTCTGCAGAAGGACGATGTATTGAATCTCAACGCAATTTGAGTGTTCCATCGTCATTAGGAGGCCCTGAACGTTACAATTAACTATCAGTTCTGTTTCGGAATCGAAAATTTAGACTCACAGGAGAACGACCACAAGGTTCCCGAGGGAGCAATGGACGCTTGGAGACAAGTCGGCTGAAGGACGATGTATTGACTCTCGACGCAATTTGAGTGCTCCATCATCATTAGGAGGTCCTGAACGTTACAATTAACAATCAGTTTTGCGTCGGATTCGAAATTCTAGACTCACAGGAGAAGGACTATATATGCCCGAGGCAGCAATATCCCCTTGGAGACAATTTGGCTCGAGGACGATGTATTGAATCTCGACGCAATTTGAGTGTTCCATCATCATTAGGAGGCTCTGAACGTTACAAGTAGCAGTCCGTTTTGCGTCGGATTCAAATATCTGGACTCACAGGAGAACGACAATAAGGTGCCCGATGGAGGAATAGACCTTTGGAGACAAATTGGCTGGAGGCCAATGTATTGAATCTCGACGCATTTTGAGTGTTCCATCGTCATTAGGAGGCCCTGAACTTTACAATTAACTATCAGTTTGGCGTCGGATTCTAAAATGTATAATCACCGGAGATGAACAATGTGGTGCCCAAGGCAGCAATATCCCCTTGGAGACAAGTCGGCTGGAGGACGATGTATTGAATCTCGACGCAATTTGAGTGTTCCATTGTCATTAGGAGGCGCTGAGCTTTACAATTAGCTGTCAGTTATGCGTCGGATACGAAAATCTAGACACACAGGAGAACGACCTTAAGGTGCCAGAGGCAGCAATAGACCCTTGGAGACAAGTCGGCTGGAGGACGATGTATTGAATCTCGACACAATTTCAGTGTTCCATCGTCATTAGGAGGCCCTGAACGTTACAATTAACTATCAGTTTCGCATCGGAATCGAAAATCTAGACTCACAGGAGACGGACCATAAGTTGCCCGAGCCAGCAATGTCCCCTTGGAGACAAGTCGGCTCGAGGCCGATGTATTGATTCTCGACGCAATTTGAGTGTTCCATTGTCATTAGGAGGCGCTGAGCTTTACAATTAGCTGTCAGTTATGCGTCGGATACGAAAATCTAGACTCACAGTAGAACGACCATAAGGTGTCCGAGGCAGCAATAGACCCTTGGAGACAAGTCGAATGGAAGACGATGTATTGGATCGCGACGCAATTTGAGGGTTCCATCGTCATTAGGAGGCCCTGAACGTTACAATTAACTATCAGTTTCGCGTCGGATTCGAAAATCTAGACTCACAGGAGAAGGACCACATGGAGCCGGAGGCAGTTATTTCCCCTTGTTATCAAGTCGGCTGGAGGACGATGTTAAGACTCTCGACGCAATTTGAGTGTTCCATCGCCATTAGGAGGCGCTGAACGTTACAATTAACTATCATTTTTGCGTCGGATTCGGAAATCTAGACTCACAGGAGTCGGACCATATGGTGCACGAGGCAGCAATACCCCTTGGAGACAAGTCGGCTCTAAAACGATGTATTGAACCTCGACGCAATTTTGAGTGTTCCATCGTCATTAGGAGGCCTTGAACGTTGCAATTAACTATCGGTTTTGCGTCGGTTTCGAAAATTGAGACTCACAGGAGAACGACCATAAGGTGCCTGAGGCAGCAATAGATCCTTGGAGACAAGTCGGCTGAAGGACGATGTATTGAATCTCGACGCAATTTAAGTGTTCCATCGTCATTAGGAGGCCCTGAACGTTACAATTAACTATCAGTTTTGCGTCGCATTATAAAATCTAGACTCACAGGAGAACGACCATAAGGTGCCCGAGGCAACAATAGACATTTGGAGACAAGTCGGCTGGAGGACGATGTATTGAATCTCGACGCAATTTAGTGTTCCATCGTCATTAGGAGGCACTGAGAGTTACAATTAACTATCAGTTATGCGTCGGATACGAAAATCTAGACTCACAGGAGAACGAACATAAGGTGACCGAGGCAGCAATAGACCCTTGGAGACAAGTCGGCCGGAGGACGATGTATTGAGTCTCGACGCAATTTCAGTGTTCTATCGTCATTAGGAGGCCCTGAACTTTACAATTAACTATCAGTTATGCGTCGTATTCGAAAATCTAGACTCACAGGAGATCGACCAGAAGGTGGCCAATGCAGCAATAGACATTTGGAGACAAGTCGGCTGCAGGCCGATGTATTGAATCTCGACGCAATTTGAGTGTTCCATCGTCATTAGGAGGCACTGAACTTTACAATTAACTATCAGTTATGCGTCGGATTCGAAAATCTAGACTCACAGGAGAACGACCATAAGGTGCCCGAGGCAGGAATAGACCCTTGGAGACAAATTGGCTGGAGGCCAATATATTGAATCTCGACGCATTTTGTGTGTTCCATCGTCATTAGGAGGCCCTGAACGTTACAATTAACTATCCGTTTCGCTTCGGAATCGAAAATCTAGACTCACAGGATAAGAACCATATGGTGCCCGAGGCAGTAATGTCCCCTTGGAGACAAGTCGGCTGCAGGACGATGTATTGAATCTCGACGCAATTTAAGTGTTCCATCGTCTTTAGGAGGCCCTGAACGTTACAAATAACTATCAGTTTTGCGTCGGATTCTAAAATCTAGACTCACAGGAGAACGACCATAAGGTGCCCGAGGCAGCAATAGACATTTGGAGACAAGTCGGCTGGTGGACGATGTATTGAATCTCGACGCAATTTAGTGTTCCATCGTCATTAGGAGGCGCTGAGGGTTACAATTAACTATCAGTTATGCGTCGGATACGAAAATCTAGACTCACAGGAGAACGAACATAGGGTGCCCGAGGCAGCAATAGACCCTTGGAGACAAGTCGGCCGGAGGACGATGTATTGAGTCTCGACGCAATTTCATTGTTCTATCGTCATTAGGACGCACTGAACGTTGCAATTAACTATCAGTTTTGCGTCGGATTCGAAAATCTAGACTCACAGGAAAATGACCACAAGGTGCCCGAGGCAGCAATAGACATTTGGAGACAAGTCGGCTGGAGGCCGATGCAATGAATCTCGACGCAATTTGAGTGTTCCATCGTCATTAGGAAGCCTTGAACTTTACAATTAACTATCAGTTATGCGTCGGATTCTAAAATCTAGACTCACAGGGGAACGACCATAAGGTGCCCGAGGCAACAATAGACCTTTGGAGACAAATCGGCTGAATGACGATGTATAGAATCGCGACGCGATTTGAGTGTTCCATCGTCATTAGTAAGCCCTGAACGTTACAATTAACAATCAGTTTCGCGTCGGATTCGAAAATCTAGACTCACAGGAGAACGACCATAAGATGCCCGAGGCAACAATATCCCCATGGAGAGAAATCGACTGGAGCACGATGTATTGAATCTCAACGCAATTTGAATATTCCATCGTCATTAGGAGGCCCTGAACGTAACAATTAACTATCTGTTTTGCGTCGGGTTCGAAAATGTAGAATCACCGGAGACAGACCATGTGGTGCCCGAGGCAGCGATATCCCCTTGGAGACAAGTCGGCTGGAGGACGATGTATTGACTCTCGACGCAATTTGAGGGTTTCATCGTCATTAGGAGGCGCTGAACGTTACAATTAACTATCAGTTTCGCAACGGAACCGAAAATCAAGACTCACTGGAGACGGACCATATGTTGCCCGAGGCAGCAATGTCCCCTTGGAGACAAATCGGCTCGAGGTCGATGTATTGAATCTCGACGCAATTTGAGGGTTCCATCGTCATTAGGAGAACGTGAACGTTACAATTAACCATCAGTTTTGCGTCGGGTTCGAAAGTCTAGCCTCACAGGAGAACGATCATAAGGTGCCAGAGGCAGCAATAGACCCTTGGAGATAAGTCGGCTGGAGGACGATGTATTAGATCGCGACGCAATTTGCGTGTTCCATAGTCATTAGGAGGCCATGAATGTTACAATTACCTATCAGTTTAGCGTCTGATTCGAAATGTAGAATCGCCGGAGCCGGATCATGTGGTGCCCGAGGCAGCTATAACCCCTTGGAGACAAGTCGGCTGGAGGACGATGTATTGAATCTCGACGCAATTTGAGTGTTCCATTGTCATTAGGAAGCCCTGAACTTTACAATTAATTATCAGTTATGCGTCGAATTCGAGAATCTAGACTCACAGGAGAACGACCACAAGGTGCCCGAGGCAGCAATAGACATTTGGAGACAAGTCGGCTGGAGGCCGATGTATTGAATCTCGACGCAATTTGATTGTTCCATCGTAAATAGGAGGCCCTGAACGTTACAATTAACTATCAGTTTCGCCTCGGATTCGAAAATCTAGATTCACAAAAGACGGACCACATGGAGGCCGAGGCAGATCTATCCCCTTGTAGACAAGTCAGCTTATAAAGGCACATTTGCATGCCGAGCGTGAGTTTCCTCGGAAACGCGAGATATTAATTAAATAAATAATCAGTGACAAATAAATAAAGCCTATGGCACAGAACTGCAGCGCTGTGTCGCTGATAAAACAAAAAGAGAATTACGATACTCTTATGTTTGATTAAGGAGAGAGAGGTCTTGGATAAGTGGTGCGGGAAGCACGTATTTTAGTTTATTGTCTGGCACACCGCCATATTTCATGTTATAGAAAATTACTGCGAGTTGCAACCATACTAGGCACTCGAATCTGTAAAGAATTTATATTTATGAAAGTGAGTAGAATTATTTAACTGTAGGCTTATTCGTTGAATATATCTGATTTAACTAACTGTGTAAACTTTTTATGTTTAGTAGACAGTCACCTCTGTACGACGTTTTGGCATGGCTGGCAAATTATTGTAATATTGAGATTTAGATTTGAGTCCGCACCTACCGCAGCAGTCTTTGGAAACGATTTAAATACGAAGTCCGATTATTTGAGTCTTATTTCACGGTCAACTACGAATAACATTACATTTACGAAAAAGCCATTGTCAAGCGTCTGACACCGAATAATTAAACGTCACGCAAATATTAATTACAACCAATCACTATCATACAATAATACATAATTAATATTTTATTTTATTTTATTTTATTTATTTTATATTGGCGACTGCGTGTCGGACTTGTTATTTTGTCATTTGTTACATTGTTCTCTTTGTTTCATGTGAAAAATCAACTTTCTGGTTCTGGACGTGAATGTATGAGAAATAACAAAGATCTGAAGATATTTTCCAATTCTAAAATTTTGCGGGAAGACGCAATGAAGCTTCCAGCAAAATAAGGTAAGACGCAGCATCTTTGCGTTGGCAGGCTTGACCAGACGCATAATTCAGTGTATTAGCTCTTCAGTAGATTCTGTAGTATTTCTTTCGCGCGTAGCAGTTTTCAGTGATAAATTTCATTCTCAGTACTTTTCCTTAAACAATAACTTCTGCAACAATACCAATACACGAGTGTACAATATGGCCGACTTCTGTACGATACGTTGTAACATGGACAGCAGCCATTAACAATAATCCCATATTCAGTTTACATTTTTAAATTAACAAACAGCCATTGTTGCTACGAGCGATTCATGCTCAACTGCATTTTATTTTAAAACCAGTGTCAAACATTAATTTCTTGAAATATATATCACGTGTGGCATGGTCATAACTAGAAAACAATACGCAAAGATGGAACAGCAAAGACATACTATTCAGACGCAATCCGACTCGGACGAGAGACAAGTGTTAGAAAATGACTTTACGACAGCAACCGGTAGTGACGATTCATCAAATATTGACGCAAGTGTTAACGGAAGTTTTGACAATAGGCCTTCCACCACAAAAATTTCAAAGTCTCAGTCAGAGCCCATGTTAATACATGACGTCACGTCTAATGACGCGGCGGGGGCAGAGACCTTGCAAACAGTAAACATTGCCAACATGTTACAAGTGCTAATGAAACAGAACGCGGAAAACATGGCAACCTTAAAGACACAAAATGACGAAATTAAATCTGACCTCATAGCAATCAAGGCATGTAATGACACTTTGTGTAAACGTGTGGAACTTATAGACGCCACACTGACCAAACAGATGACTGAACTCAGTACGAAATTTTCCAAGCTTAATACGAGACAAGAAAAGACTACAAATGACGTAGCACTTTTACAGACACAATTAAAAAACCTTAATGTCACGTGTGAAGCTCTTACTGAACAAATTCAAACATATCCTTCAGTACACGACAACCTCGAAAAACGAATTACTGACGTGCAGAATAAATTTGACGATGTTGAACAACACCTGACTGACATCTTACAATCTGATGCCACAGCTCATTTTCAAAATATTAATAAAGAATTTCATGATTGGGTAGAGAACAAAGACAAACATTTTGATAGATGCATACGTGAAAATTTACCAACAATTGTGCACGACTCCGTAGCGGAATACATCACTAATAACAAACAGCTGATTAGTGACGCAGTACAATCCGTCACTGCACCCATGAGACAATTCACCGATCAACCACAGTCTGAATGTAACGAAAATATCAGTCAAAATGTACAGTTCAGAAATCAATATACATTCGAGTATGACGCACACATACCGCACACGACAAACACACAAGAACAAAACACACCACGACAACAACACATACCACAACGTGCAAACACAAACACAAGCTATTATCATGGTAAACCACAGCAACATTATCGTAATTACTCGCCAGCTGAGCATTGCAGTAATTACAGTGGAACAAATGCATATCATAATGCAAAGGAAGAAGAAAGCTTAATAAAACACAGGCAATTTCAGGCTTTTATCCCAGAAAAACGAACCATTCATCCGGTGATTTTTCTTAAATCTTTTAGTAACGCATTTCCACGCACTTGGAGTGACCGGAAAAAGATTTCATATATTGTCGGTTACATCCAAGGCGATGCAGCTGTCTGGGCATACAGTCAAGCTGACGTATGTACCACGTACAGTGAGTTTGAGCGTGCTTTTCTGAACAAATTCTGGTCGCAATCCGTCCAGGAGCGACTCAGAAGACAAATTTTAGAACCTGAAACTTTTAACAGTAAAAATGGTAACTTACGCAGATATTTTGAAAAATACTTGAACATGGGACATTTTTTAGACGAACCAGTCGCAACGCGTGATATACTCCGAGCGTTGAAGGCCAAATTGCCTTTCAACATTAAGGAAAAACTTCTACATATCCCGGATGACGATTCAGATTATTTTTTAACAGCTTTAGATTCGGTTGACATGTTACTTGAAGATCAGCGCTTCGCGCGGCAAAACAGCAGCCACAATGTTTACACTAGTGGTATGCAAAACATGCAGGCTTGCCAACACAATTCTGGCGCGCCCACAGTTGGATACGCGGTACAGCAAAAACAGCAAACTCACATGCCGTCTCAATACGGAAATCAAAATCAACACGCGTATTCCAATACAAACAACAATTACAACAGTAATAACACTTCATGCGGCAATCCATACAAAAGGCACCGCGGTAATAACAACAACAGTAACAACGGATACAAAGGTAATAACAAAAACACAAACAGAAATATAAATAATAGTAACTACGAGCCAAGACAGCATCAAGGTTGGACTCGTAACGATCAGTACTTTCATTCAAACTCTGCTTTACCACAGCAGCCACCAGGCCAAAATTGGAGCATACCTTACGACCGACAGGTAAGTTATAATGCGCAACAGCAACAACAACCGCAAAAGTTTGGAGATCATAATAGGCAATATCCGAATGTGAATATAATAGAAATGACACCTGATGCACAACCCCAATCTGTGTCAGTACCTAGTACAAATGATAATCCAACAAACTAGAAACAGTCACTACTTTGCCCCAGGTCGTGGCTGAAGAATTCTTGGGGGGCGACTTCAATGTTAATCAGTTATTTGACACCACACTTGAACAACAGAATAATGATATGCCGAGTAATTCTAAACAAAAACTACCTGTTTTATTTATAAGATACAACCACAATAACAATATATCAGATGAACTTTTACAAGACAGTACACAATGTCGTTTAAGCACAAATGAAATTGTTTTAGCATCCACTACTGGTGTAGTAGGTGGGATTCCAACTACTATTATCTTAGATACAGGTGCAGCTGTGAGCGTTTTGTCTTTTAATTTCTATAAAAAGATGTGTGAATTGGAGCCTGTGCCTGAGTTTCCTGCCCA
The DNA here is from genome assembly GCF_021461395.2 of Schistocerca americana. NCBI lineage: Eukaryota > Metazoa > Arthropoda > Insecta > Orthoptera > Acrididae > Schistocerca > Schistocerca americana. The sequence goes on from NC_060123.1 coordinate 773,311,050, forward strand.
AAACTGTAAAATAACTACCGCTCTAGGTAATAAGTCATGTAGGGTTACAAAGCAAGTTTTTGTAAACGTTAAAATAGGTAATGGAACCGTACAATGGCCATTCCTGGTTGTACAAAACCTTGTGACAAATTGCATATTAGGAATAGATATTATGAGCGAGAAGGACTGCATTATAGACTTCTCCAAAGGTAAATGTATTTTAAATGATAAAGGCAGTGTAATTATTATTGATTTGGACAGGAGAACTCTAAAGCATGACAAACACTGTGCAGGGTACAAGGTTCAGTTAGTACTTGACAAAGACATTCAAGACATGCAACCACACTCATCTGACACAGAGCTAATGGACTTGAAAACATTGCTTGATCATAAGATAAATGAAGCTACAGCTCTCAGTGTACATGAACGTATAAAACTACAGGAAGTGTTATCCAAATATTTACAAGTTTTTACCAAACGATTAGGTGTTATCAACACGTATGTGTACAAGATTGAAGTTAAGCCTCACAAGATCTTCTACCACAAGACATATAACGTACCGTTATCTCAACGACCTGCTGTGTGGCAAGAACTAAAACAAATTACAACATAGATTATAAGTAGTATAGAAATTTTCATTTCAGCGGTTCCAGTGACGCAGTTGAAGACAGAAGAACTTTTCTTTCAACGCCGCGGCACCACCGAGAAGACTGAATATTAAAGTAAAATTTATGATTACGTAGCAGTGAATGATATATAAATTTTTCACGGAACATTTGTGACTGTAGGTACCACTGACTTGGTATGACACCTGACGAACCGACAGACGTCATCTGTGAAGCGATCTTTTACTTCGAGAAATAGATTAGACGCACATCTCTCACCAAGAAAAGCATCTACCAGTAGCCAAGGCCACACAGACACTATACACACACGCACAAAACGCGAGGAATCTAACAGCTTTCCGTCTCTTATTATTTTGAATATTTATTGAGTAGTGAAAACGCCTGGTCTTGCCTACTGATGTAATGAATGTTGTGTCTAACCTATCTTAATTTCAGATGACATCACAAAAAACATCGATAATATCCCAGCAAAACCGCTAAAGAGGACGTAAATATCTGCAATTCATGTAATCAAATGTGACACAATGTAATAACCTATAGCGATGTAATGATGATGTAAACATGTTTATGTGCAACTGTATTATGTTTATGCTAAGAAAATATGTGACGTGTGTATGTATTATTACTTATTTTTTTAACTGATGTATCATGTAAAAATTTGAACAAAACGAGTGCCAAAAAGACATTGCATAGTGAACCTCTGTTCACGGACATTAACGAACATTTAGGTGAGCTATATTCAGCAAAAAACTGAAAATGTGAAGTGAATAATTCGTGCATCGTCTAGTGACATTACTACAGTACCCAACTTCAAGATGTTAACTGGATTAAATGGACACAAAGTGCCTGTCCAGAAAACAACACGACGGGTGGAAGAATTTTGGTTGGAACTTCAGGGAATGAAATGTTCTCGAAATGTGACGGACACGCTTACCTGGACTGTCCAAGGATCGACGCCAGCTATGTGCCGTCCGAGGTTCTGCAACCAAGCTTCCACGGAATGTAAAAAAAAAAAACGAACTGCACGTGGACCAATTACTCGACGGGTCACGTCTGATCTGTAATAAACAATGCTTTTTGTCACAACGAACTGCATCACAACGACTATAATGGAAATAGGAAATGGACATGCTTATGTATCAATCACGTTGTTATACAGCGATGTTACTGTGATCAAAAAACTTTACCACGACGACACTAACCTGTGAAACAGTACTGTGCAGTAGATGAATATAAACTGTAATAACGACACGATGTGTATAGGTCAACGCACCTGAAACAACAGAACATTTTTCTTTGAAGTATTTCAAAACAATACTATGTAACTAAGAACATTCAACAATCTAAAGTTGTATTGTATTATAACAAATATTGTAATTTTAAAACTAAGTTACCTGTCATAGAATGTAGTCTTCATATGTAATCTTGGTGGAATATTTTCTTTGTGCAACGACTAAGAAATGCGCGCGCACACGAACAATATGAACTGCAATACTGTGCCGCGTGATCTAAATTTACGAAATAACGGCAGTGCCGTAGTTACACAGACGCTTCTGCGCATGCGCGCACTCTGTTTTGCCAACATAAGAACTTTTTCGGCGCACGCGCGTCATTCAAATTTTGTATATAATATACAGTATAATGTAAGTCATGTAAATAGTTGTAGATAACTTAGATTTTCTTGTGCCTTTAGGTGAATTGCTCGCCTGCAGGTGTGTCCTTTCGCCTCGCAATTCTGGGGGCAATATAAAGGCACATTTGCATGCCGAGCGTGAGTTTCCTCGGAAACGCGAGATATTAATTAAATAAATAATCAGTGACAAATAAATAAAGCCTATGGCACAGAACTGCAGCGCTGTGTCGCTGATAAAACAAAAAGGGAATTACGATACTCTTATGTTTGATTAAGGAGAGAGAGGTCTTGGATAAGTGGTGCGGGAAGCACGTATTTTAGTTTATTGTCTGGCACACCGCCATATTTCATGTTATAGAAAATTACTGCGAGTTGCAACCATACTAGGCACTCGAATCTGTAAAGAATTTATATTTATGAAAGTGAGTAGAATTATTTAACTGTAGGCTTATTCGTTGAATATATCTGATTTAACTAACTGTGTAAACTTTTTATGTTTAGTAGACAGTCACCTCTGTACGACGTTTTGGCATGGCTGGCAAATTATTGTAATATTGAGATTTAGATTTGAGTCCGCACCTACCGCAGCAGTCTTTGGAAACGATTTAAATACGAAGTCCGATTATTTGAGTCTTATTTCACGGTCAACTACGAATAACATTACATTTACGAAAAAGCCATTGTCAAGCGTCTGACACCGAATAATTAAACGTCACGCAAATATTAATTACAACCAATCACTATCATACAATAATACGTAATTAATATTTTATTTTATTTTATTTTATTTATTTTATAAGCTGGAGGTCGACGTTAACACTCTAGACGCAATTTGAGTGTTCCATCGTCATTAGGACTCCCTGAACGTTTCATTTAACAATCAGTTTCGCGTCGGATTCGAAAATCTACACTCACAGGCGATGGACCACGTGGTGCCCAAGGCAGCGATAACCCCTTGGAAACAAGTCGGATGGAGATCGTTGTATTGAATCTCGACGCAATTTGAACGTTCCATCGTCATTAGGAGGCCCTGAACGTTCAATTAACTATAAGTTTCGAGTCGGATTCGAAAATCTAGACTCACAGGAGACGGACCAAATGGAGACCGAGGCTGCAAAATCCCCGTGTAGACAAGTCGGCTGGAGGACGACGTATTGAATCTCGACGCAATTTGAGTGTTCCATCGTCATTAGGAGGCCCTTAACGTTACAATTAACTATCTGTTTTGCGTCGGATTGTAAAATCTAGACTCACGGGGGAACGACCATAAGTAGCCCGAGGCAACAATAGATCCTTGTAGACAAATCGGCTGAATGACGATTTTTTTTAATCTCGATGCAATTTGAGTGTTCCATCGTCATTAGGACGCCCTGAGCGTTACAATTAACTATCAGTTTCGAGTCGGAATCGAAAATCTAGACACACAGGAGAGCGACCATAAGATGCCCGAGGCAGCAATATTCCCATGGAAAGAAGTCGACTGGAGGACGATGTATTGCATCTCGACGCAATTTGGGTGTTCCATCGTCATTAAGAGGCCAAGATCTTTACAATTAACTATCAGTTATGCGTCGTATTCGGAAATCTAGTCTCACAGGAGAACGACAACAAGGTGCCCGAGGCAGCAATAGACATTTGGAGACAAGTCGGCTGGAGGCCGATGTATTGAATCTCGACGCAATTTGAGTGTTCCATCGTCATTAGGACGCGCTGAACGTTGCAATTAACTATCAGTTACGCGTCGGATTCGAAAATCCAGACTCACAGGAGAACGACCATAAGGTGCCCGAGGCAGCAATAGGACCTTGGTGACAAGTCGGCAGAATGACGATGTATTGAATCTCGAAGCAATTTGAGTGTTCCATCGTCATTAGGAGGCCCTGAACGTTACAATTAACTATCAGTTTTGCTTCGGATTCGAAAATGTAGAATCGCCGGAGAGGGATCATGTGGTTCCCGATTCAGCGATATCCCCTTGGAGACAGGTCGGCTGGAGGACTTTGTATTGAATCTTGACGCAATTTGAGTGTTCCATCGTCATTTGGAAGCCCTGAACTGTACAATTAACAATCAGTTATGCGTCGGATTCTAAAATCTAGACTCACAGGGGAGCGACCATAAGGTGCCCGAGGCAACAATAGCCCTTTGGAGACAAATCGGCTGAATGACGATGTATTGAATCTCGACGCGATTTGAGTGTTCCATCGTCATTAGGAAGCCCTGAACGTTACAATTAACAATCAGTTTCGCGTCGGATTCGAAAATCTAGACTCACAGGAGAACGACCATAAGATGCCCGAGGCAGCAATATCCCCATGGAGAGAAATCGACTGGAGGACGATGTATTGAATCTCGACGCAATTTGAATATTCCATCATTAGGAGGCCCTGAACGTAACAATTAACTATCAGTTTTGCGTCGGGTTCGAAAATGTAGAATCACCGGAGACAGACCATGTGGTGCCCGAGGCAGCGATATCCCCTTGGAGACAAGTCGGCTGGAGGACGATGTATTGACTCTCGACGCAATTTGAGTGTTCCATCGTCATTAGGAGGCGCTGAACGTTACAATTAACTATCAGTTATGCGTCGGATTCGAAAATCTAGACTCACAGGAGGACGACCATAAGGTGCCCGAGGCAGCATTAGACATTTGGAGACAAGTCGGCAGAAGGACGATGTATTGAATCTGAAAGCAATTTGAGTGTTCCGTCGTCACTAGGAGGCCCTGAACGTTACAATTAACTATCAGTTTCGCATCGGAATCGAAAAGCAAGACTCACTGGAGACGGACCATATGTTGCCCGAGGCAGCAATGTCCCGTTGGAGACAAATCGGCTCGAGGTCGATGTATTGAATCTCGACGCAATTTGAGGGTTCCAACGTCATTAGGAGGCCGTGAACGTTACAATTGACCATCAGTCTTGCGTCGGGTTCGAAAGTCTAGACTCACAGGAGAACGATCATAAGGTGCCAGAGGCAGCAATAGACCCTTCGAGATAAGTCGGCTGGAGGACGATGTATTAGATCGCGACGCAATTTGAGTGTTCCATAGTCATTAGGAGGCCATGAATGTTACAATTAACTGTCAGTTTTGCGTCTGATTCGAAATTTAGAATCGCCGGAGACGGATCATGTGGTGCCCGAGGCAGCCATAACCGCTTGGAGACAAGTCGGCTGGAGGACGAAGTATTGAATCTCGAAGCAATTTGAGTGTTCCATCGTCAATAGGAGGCCCTGAACGGTACAATTAACTATCAGTTTCGCCTCCTATTCAAAAATCTAGACTCACAGAAGACGGACCACATGGAGCCCGAGGCAGATCTATCCCCTTGTAGACAAGTCAGCTGGAGATCGACGTTAGGACTCTAGACGCAATTTGAGTGTTCCATCCTCATTAGGAGGCCCTGAACGTTACAATTAACTATCAGTTATGCGTCTAATTCAAAAATCAAGACTCACAGTAGAACAACCATAAGGTGCTCCAGGCAGCAGTAGACCCTTGGAGACAAGTCGGCTGGAGGCCGATGTATTGAATCTCGACGCAATTTGAGTGTTCCATCGCCATTAGGAGGCCCTGAACGGTACAATTAACTATCAGTTTCGCCTCGGATTCAAAAATCTAGACTCACAGAAGACGGACCACATGGAGCCCGAGGCAGATCTATCCCCTTGTAGACAAGTCAGCTGGAGATCGACGTTAGGACTCTAGACGCAATTTGAGTGTTCCATCCTCATTAGGAGGCCCTGAACGTTACATTTAACAATCAGTTTCGCATCCTATTCGAAAATCTAGACTCACAGGCGATGGACCACGTGGTGCCCATGGCAGCGATAACCCCTTGGAGACAAGTCGGCTGGAGGACGATGTATTGAATCTCACGCAATTTGAGTTTTCCATCGTCGTTAGGAGGACCTGAACTTTACAATTAACTATCAGTTATGCGTTGGATTCGAAAATCTACACTCACAGCAGAACGACCACAAGGTGCCCGATGCAGCAATAGACATTTGGAGACAAGTCGGCTGGAGGCCGATGCAATGAATCTCGACGCAATTTGAGTGTTCCATCGTCATTAGGAGGCGCTGAACGTTGCAATTATCTAACAGTTATGCGTCGGATTCGAAAATCTAGACTCACAGGAGAAGGACCATATGGTGCCCGAGGCAGCAATGGCCCCTTGGAGACAAGTCGGCTGGAGGACGAGGTATTGCATCTCGACGCAATTTGAGTGTTTCATCGTCATTAGGAGGCCCTGAACGTTACTATTAACTATCAGTTTTGCGTCGGATTCTAAAATCTAGACTCACAGGAGAACGACCATAAGGTGCCCGAGGCACCAATAGACATTTGGAGACAAGTCGGCTGGAGGACGATGTATTGAATCTCGACGCAATTTAGTGTACCATCGTCATTAGGAGGGCCTGAGGGTTACAATTAACTATCAGTTATGCATCGGATTCGAAAATCTAGACTCACAGGAGTAGGACCATATGGTGCCCGAGGCAGCAATGGCCCCTTGGAGACAAGTCGGCTGGAGGACGATGTATTGAATCTCGACGCAATTTGAGTGTTTCATCGTCATTAGGAGGCCCTGAACGTTACTATTAACTATCAGTTTTGCGTCGGATTCTAAAATCTAGACTCACAGGAGAACGACCATAAGGTGCCCGAGGCAGCAATAGACTCTTGGAGACAAGTCGGCTGAATGACGATGTATTGAATCTCGACGCAATTTGAGTGTTCCATCGTCCTTTAGGAGGCCCTGAACGTTACAATTATCTTCAGTTTCGCGTCGGATTCGAAAATCTAGACTCACAGGAGAATGACAACATGGACCCCTAGGCAGCAATACCCCTTGGAGACAAGTCGGCTGGAGGACGATATATTGAACCTCGACGCAATTTGAGTGTTCCATCGTCATTAGGAGGCGCTGAACGTTACAATTTACTATCAGTTATGCGTCGGATTCGAAATTCTAGACTCACAGGAGAACGACCATAGAGTGCCCGAGGCAGGAATAGACCCTTGGAGACAAGTCGGCTGGAGGCCGATGTATTGAATCTCGACGCAATTTGAGTGTCCCATCGTCATTAGGAGGCCCTGAACTTTACAATTAACTATCAGTTATGCGTCGGATTCGGAATCTAGACTCACAGGAGAACGACCACAAGGTGCCCGAGGGAGCAATACGCATTTGGAGACAAGTCGGCTGGAGGCCGATGTATTGAATCGCGACGCAATTTGAGTGTTCCATCGTCATTAGGACGCGCTGAACGTTGCAATTAACTATCAGTTATGCGTCGGATTCGAAAATCTAGACTCACAGGAGAACGACCATAAGGTGCCCGAGGCAGCAATAGAACCTTGGAGACAAGTGAGCGGGAGGATGATGTATTGACTCTCGACGCAATTTGAGGATTCCATCGTCTTTAGGAGGCGCTGAACGTTGCAATTAACTATCAGTTTTGCGTCGGATTCGAAAATGTAGAATCGCCGGAGACGGATCATGTGGTGCCCGAGGCAGCGATATCCCCTTGGAGACAAGTCGGCTGGAGGACGATGTATTGAATCTTGACGCAATTTGAGTGTTCCATCGTCATTAGGAAGCCTTGAACTTTACAATTAACTATCAGTTATGCGTCGGATTCTAAAATCTAGACTCACAGGGGAACGACCATAAGGTGCCCGAGGCAACAATAGACCTTTGGAGACAAATCGGCTAAATGACGATGTGTAGAATCGCGACGCGATTTGAGTGTTCCATCGTCATTAGTAATCCCTGAACGTTACAATTAACAATCAGTTTCGCGTCGGATTCGAAAATCTAGACTCACAGGAGAACGACCATAAGATGCCCGAGGCAACAATATCCCCATGGAGAGAAATCGACTGGAGCACGATGTATTGAATCTCAACGCAATTTGAATATTCCATCGTCATTAGGAGGCCCTGAACGTAACAATTAACTATCTGTTTTGCGTCGGGTTCGAAAATGTAGAATCACCGGAGACAGACCATGTGGTGCCCGAGGCAGCGATATCCCCTTGGAGACAAGTCGGCTGGAGGACGATGTATTGACTCTCGACGCAATTTGAGGGTTTCATCGTCATTAGGAGGCGCTGAACGTTACAATTAACTATCAGTTTCGCAACGGAACCGAAAATCAAGACTCACTGGAGACGGACCATATGTTGCCCGAGGCAGCAATGTCCCCTTGGAGACAAATCGGCTCGAGGTCGATGTATTGAATCTCGACGCAATTTGAGGGTTCCATCGTCATTAGGAGAACGTGAACGTTACAATTAACCATCAGTTTTGCGTCGGGTTCGAAAGTCTAGCCTCACAGGAGAACGATCATAAGGTGCCAGAGGCAGCAATAGACCCTTGGAGATAAGTCGGCTGGAGGACGATGTATTAGATCGCGACGCAATTTGCGTGTTCCATAGTCATTAGGAGGCCATGAATGTTACAATTACCTATCAGTTTTGCGTCTGATTCGAAATGTAGAATCGCCGGAGCCGGATCATGTGGTGCCCGAGGCAGCTATAACCCCTTGGAGACAAGTCGGCTGGAGGACGATGTATTGAATCTCGACGCAATTTGAGTGTTCCATTGTCATTAGGAAGCCCTGAACTTTACAATTAATTATCAGTTATGCGTCGAATTCGAGAATCTAGACTCACAAGAGAACGACCACAAGGTGCCCGAGGCAGCAATAGACATTTGGAGACAAGTCGGCTGAAGGCCAATGTTTTGAATCTCGACGCAATTTGAGTGTTCCACCGTCATTAGGAGGCGCTTAACGTTGCAAATAACTAACAGTTATGCGTAGGATTCGAAAATCTACACTCACAGGAGAACGAACATAAGGTGCCCGAGGCAGCAATAGACCCTTGGAGACAAGTCGGCTGGAGGCCGATGTATTGAATCTCGACGCAATTTGATTGTTCCATTGTAAATAGGAGGCCCTCAACGTTACAATTAACTATCAGTTTCGCCTCGGATTCGAAAATCTAGATTCACAAAAGACGGACCACATGGAGGCCGAGGCAGATCTATCCCCTTGTAGACAAGTCAGCTGGAGGTCGACGTTAAGACTCTAGACGCAATTTGAGTGTTCCATCGTCATTAGGACTCCCTGCACGTTTCATTTAACAATCAGTTTCGCGTCGGATTCGAAAATCTAGACTCACAGGCGATGGACCACGTGGTGCCCAAGGCAGCGATAACCCCTTGGAAACAAGTCGGATGGAGGTCGTTGTATTGAATCTCGACGCAATTTGAGTGTTCCATCGTCATTAGGCGGCCCTGAACGTTACAATTAACTATAAGTTTCGAGTCGGATTCGAAACTCTAGACTCACAGGAGACGGACCAAATGGAGACCGAGGCTGCAAAATCCCCGTGTAGACAAGTCGGCTGGAGGACGACGTATTGAATCTCGACGCAATTTGAGTGTTCCATCGTCATTAGGAGGCCCTTAACGTTACAATTAACTATCAGCTTTGCGTCGGATTGTAAAATCTAGACTCACGGGGGAACGACCATAAGGTGCCCGAGGCAGCAATATCCCCATGGAGAGAAGTCGACTGGAGGACGATGTATTGCATCTCGACGCAATTTGGGTGTTCCATCGTCATTAGGAGGCCAAGATCTTTACAATTAACTATCAGTTATGCGTCGTATTCGGACATCTAGTCTCACAGGAGAACGACCACAAGGTGCCCGAGGCAGCAATAGACATTTGGAGACAAGTCGGCAGAATGACGATGTATTGAATCTCGAAGCAATTTGAGTGTTCCATCGTCATTAGGAGGCCCTGAACGTTACAATTAACTATCAGTTTTGCTTCGGATTCGAAAATGTAGAATCGCCGGAGAGGGATCATGTGGTGCCCGAGGCAGCGATATCCCCTTGGAGACAGGTCGGCTGGAGGACGATGTATTGAATCTTGACGCAATTTGAGTGTTCCATCGTCATTAGGAAGCCTTGAACTTTACAATTAACAATCAGTTATGCGTCGGATTCTAAAATCTAGACTCACAGGGGAGCGACCATAAGGTGCCCGAGGCAACAATAGCCCTTTGGAGACAAATCGGCTGAATGACGATGTATTGAATCTCGACGCGATTTGAGTGTTCCATCATCATTAGGAAGCCCTGAACGTTACAATTAACAATCAGTTTCGCGTCGGATTCGAAAATCTAGACTCATAGGAGAACGACCATAAGATGCCCGAGGCAGCAATATCCCCATGGAGAGAAATCGACTGGAGGACGATGTATTGAATCTCGACGCAATTTGAATTTTCCATCATTAGGAGGCCCTCAACGTAACAATTAACTATCAGTTTTGCGTCGGGTTCGAAAATGTAGAATCACCGGAGACAGACCATGTGGTGCCCGAGGCAGCGATATCAGCTTGGAGACAAGTCGGCTGGAGGACGATGTATTGACTCTCGACGCAATTTGAGTGTTTCATCGTCATTAGGAGGCGCTGAACGTTACAATTAACTATCAGTTATGCGTCGGATTCGAAAATCTAGACTCACAGGAGAACGACCATAAGGTGCCCGAGGCAGCATTAGACATTTGGAGACAAGTCGGCTGGAGGCCGATGTATTGAATCTCGAAGCAATTTGAGTGTTCCATCGTAATTAGGACTCGCTGAACGTTGCAATTAACTATCAGTTATGCGTCGGATTCGAAAATCTAGACTCACAAGAGAACGACTATAAGGTGCCCGAGGCAACAATACCCCTTGGAGACAAGTCGGCAGAAGGACGATGTATTGAATCTGGAAGCAATTTGAGTGTTCCATCGTCACTAGGAGGCCCTGAACGTTACAATTAACTATCAGTTTCGCATCGGAATCGAAAATCAAGACTCACTGGAGACGGACCATATGTTGCCGGAGGCAGCAATGTCCCGTTGGAGACAAATCGGCTCGAGGTCGATGTATTGAATCTCGACGCAATTTGAGGGTTCCAACGTCATTAGGAGGCCGTGAACGTTACAATTGACCATCAGTCTTGCGTCGGGTTCGAAAGTCTAGACTCACAGGAGAACGATCATAAGGTGAAAGAGGCAGCAATAGACCCTTCGAGATAAGTCGGCTGGAGGACGATGTATTAGATCGCGACGCAATTTGAGTGTTCCATAGTCATTAGGAGGCCATGAATGTTACAATTAACTGTCAGTTTTGCGTCTGATTCGAAAATTAGAATCGCCGGAGACGGATCATGAGGTGCCCGAGGCAACCATAACCCCTTGGAGACAAGTCGGCTGGAGGACGAAGTATTGAATCTCGACGCAATTTGTGTGTTTCATCGTCATTAGGAGGCCCTGAACATTACAATTAACTATCAGTTTTGCGTCAGATTGTAAAATCTAGACTCACGGGGGAACGACCATAAGGAGCCAGAGGCAACAATAGACCCTTGTAGACAAATCGGCTGAATGACGATGTATTGAATATCGATTCAATTTGAGTGTTCCATCGTCATTAGGAGGCCCTGAACGTAACAATTAACTATCAGTTTTGCGTCGGGTCGAAAATGTAGAATCACCGGAGACAGACCATGTGGTCCCCAAATCAGCGATATCCCCTTGGAGACAAGTCGGCTGGAGGACGATATATTGACTCTCGACGCAATTTGAGTGTTCCATCGTCATTATGAGGCGCTGAAAGTTGCAATTAACTAACAGTTATGCGTAGGATTCGAAAATCTACACTCACAGGAGAACGACCATAAGGTGCCCGAGGCAGCAATAGACCCTTGGAGACAAGTCGGCTGGAGGCCGATGAATTGAATCTCACGCAATTTGAGTGTTCCATCGCCATTAGGAGGACCTGAACTTTACAATTAACTATCAGTTATGCGTTGGATTCGAAAATCTAGACTCACAGCAGAACAACCACAAGGTGCCCGATGCAGCAATAGACATTTGGAGACAAGTCGGCTGGAGGCCGATGTATTGAATCTCGACGCAATTTGAATATTCCATCGTCATTAGAAGGCCCTGAACGTAACAATTAACTATCAGTTTTGTGTCGGGTCGCAAATGTAGAATCACCGGAGACAGACCATGTGGTGCCCGAGGCAGCGATATCCACTTGGAGACAAGTCGGCTGGAGGACGATGTATTGACTCTCTACGCAATTTGAGTGTTCCATCGTCATTAGGAGGCCCTGGACGTTGCAATTTACTATCAGTTTCGCATCGGAATTGAAAATCTAGACTCACAGGAGACGCCCCACATGTGCCCGAGGCAGCAATGTCCCCTTTCAGACAAGACGGCCCGAGGCCGATGTATTGAATCTCGACGCAAGTTGTGTGTTCCATCGTCATTTTGAGGCCCTGAACGTTTCAATTATCAGTTTCGCGTCGGATTCGAGAATCTAGACTCACAGGAGACGGACCATATGGAGACCGAAGCAGAAATATCCCCTTGCACACAATTCGGCTGGAGGACGATGTATTGACTCTCGACGCAATTTGAGTGTTCCATCGTCATTAGGAGGCGCTGAACGTTACAATTAACCATCTTTTTGCGTCGCATTCGAAAATCTAGACTCACAGGAGACGGACCACAGGGAGTCCGAGGCAGCAATACCCCATTGAGACTCGTCGGCTGGAGGACGACGTATTGAACCTCGACGCAATTTGAGTGTTCCATCGCCGTTAGGAGGCCCTGAACGTTACAATGAACTATCAGTTTATCGTCGGGTTCGAAAATCTAGACTCACAGCTGAACGATCATAAGGTGCCCGAGGCAGCAATAGACCCTTGGAGACAAGTCGGCTGGAGGACGATGTATTGGATCGCGACGCAATATGAGTATTCCATCGTCATTAGGAGAACCTGATTGATACAATTAACTATCAGTCTTTCGTCGGAATCGAAAATCTAGACTCACAGGAGAGGGACCATATGGTGCCCGAGGCAGCAATGTCCCCTTGGAGACAAGTCGGCTGGAGGCCGATGTATTGAATCTCTACGCAATTTGAGTGTTCCATCGTCGTTAGGAGGCCCTGAACATTACAATTAACTATCAGTTATGGGTCGGATTCTCAAATCTAGACTCACAGGGGAACGACCATAAGGTGGCCGAGGCAACAATAGACCCTTGGAGACAAATCGGCTGAATGACGATGTATTGAATCTCGACGCAATTTCAGTGTTCCATCGTCATTAAGAAGCCCTGAACGTTACAATTAACAATCAGTTTCGCGTCGGATTCAAAAATCTAGACACAGGAGAACGACCATAAAGTGCCCGAGGCAGCAATATCCCCATGGAGAGAAGTCGGCTGGAGGACGATGTATTGGATCGCGACGCAATATGGGTGTTTCATCGTCATTAGGAGGCCCTGAACGTTACAATTAACTATCAGTTTCGCGTCGGATTCGAAAATAAAGACTCACAGGAGACGCAACATATGGCGCCCGAGGCACTAATACCCCTTGGAGACAAGTCGTCTGTAGGACGATGTATTAACTCTCGACGCAATTTGAGTGTTCCATCGTCATTAGGAGGCCCTGAACGTTGCAATTAACTATCAGTTTTGCGTCGGATTCTAAAATATAGACTCACAGGAGAACGACCATGAGGTGCCCGAGGCAGAAATATCCCCATGGAGAGAAGTCGGCTGGTGGACGATATATTGATTCTTGTCGCAATTTGAGTATTTCATCGTCATTAGGAGGCCCTGAAAGTTACAATTAACTATCAGCTTTGCGTCGGGTTCAAAAATCTAAACTCACAGCTGAATGATCATAAGGTGCCCGAGGCAGCTATATCCCCTTGTAGACAAGTCATCTGGAGGACGATGTATTGACTCTCGTCGTAATTTGAGTGTTCCATCGTCATTAGGAGAATCTGAATGTTACAATTAACTATCAGTTTTTCGTCGCAATCGAAAATCTAGACTTACTGGAGACGGACCACAAGGTGCCCGAGGCAGCAATATCCCCTTGGAGACCAGTCCGCTGGAGGACGATATAGTGAATCGCGACGCAATTTCAGTGCCCCATTTTAATTAGGTGGCCCTGAAAGTTACAAATAACTATCAGTTTGGCGTCGGATTCGAAAATCTAGACTCACAGGACACGGACCACATGGAGCCAGAGGCAGCAATATCCCCTTGTAGACAAGTCGGCTGGAGGACGATGTATTGAATCTCGACGTAATTTGAGTGTTCCATCGACATTAGGAGTCGCTGAACGTTACAATTAACTATCATTTTTGCGTCGGATTCGAAAATCTAGACTCACAGGAGACGGACCATATGGTGCCCGAGGCAGCAATACACCTTGGAGACAAGTCGGCTGGAGGACGATGTATTAAACCTCGACGCAATTTGAGTGTACCATCATCATTAGGAGGCCCTGAACGTTGCAATTAACTATCAATTTTGCGTCGGATTCGAAAACCTAGACTCACGAGAGACGGACCATATGGTGCCCGAGGCAGCAATGTCCCCTTGGAGACAAGTCGGCTGGAGGCCGATGTATTGAATCTCCACGCAATTTGAGTGTTCCATCGTCATTAGGAGGCCCTGAACGTTACAATTAACTATCAGTTTTGCGTCGGATTCTAAACTCTAGACTCACAGGAGAACGACCATAAGGTGCCCGAGCCAGCAATAGACCTTTGGAGACAAGACGTCTGAAGGACGATGTATTGAATCTCGACGCAATTTGAGTGTTCCATCGTCATTAGGAGGCCCTGAACGTTACAATTAACTATCAGTTATGCGTCTAATTCAAAAATCAAGACTCACAGTAGAACGACCATAAGGTGCTCCAGGCAGCAGTAGACCCTTGGAGACAAGTCGGCTGGAGGCCGATGTATTGAATCTCGACGCAATTTGAGTGTTCCATCGCCATTAGGAGGCCCTGAACGGTACAATTAACTATCAGTTTCGCCTCGGATTCAAAAATCTAGACTCACAGAAGACGGACCACATGGAGCCCGAGGCAGATCTATCCCCTTGTAGACAAGTCAGCTGGAGATCGACGTTAGGACTCTAGACGCAATTTGAGTGTTCCATCCTCATTAGGAGGCCCTGAACGTTACATTTAACAATCAGTTTCGCATCCTATTCGAAAATCTAGCCTCACAGGCGATGGACCACGTGGTGCCCATGGCAGCGATAACCCCTTGGAGACAAGTCGGCTGGAGGACGATGTATTGAATCTCACGCAATTTGAGTTTTCCATCGTCATTAGGAGGACCTGAACTTTACAATTAACTATCAGTTATGCGTTGGATTCGAAAATCTACACTCACAGCAGAACGACCACAAGGTGCCCGATGCAGCAATAGACATTTGGAGACAAGTCGGCTGGAGGCCGATGCAATGAATCTCGACGCAATTTGAGTGTTCCATCGTCATTAGGAGGCGCTGAACGTTGCAATTATCTAACAGTTATGCGTCGGATTCGAAAATCTAGACTCACAGGAGAAGGACCATATGGTGCCCGAGGCAGCAATGGCCCCTTGGAGACAAGTCGGCTGGAGGACGAGGTATTGCATCTCGACGCAATTTGAGTGTTTCATCGTCATTAGGAGGCCCTGAACGTTACTATTAACTATCAGTTTTGCGTCGGATTCTAAAATCTAGACTCACAGGAGAACGACCATAAGGTGCCCGAGGCACCAATAGACATTTGGAGACAAGTCGGCTGGAGGACGATGTATTGAATCTCGACGCAATTTAGTGTACCATCGTCATTAGGAGGGGCTGAGGGTTACAATTAACTATCAGTTATGCGTCGGATTCGAAAATCTAGACTCACAGGAGTAGGACCATATGGTGCCCGAGGCAGCAATGGCCCCTTGGAGACAAGTCGGCTGGAGGACGATGTATTGAATCTCGACGCAATTTGAGTGTTTCATCGTCATTAGGAGGCCCTGAACGTTACTATTAACTATCAGTTTTGCGTCGGATTCTAAAATCTAGACTCACAGGAGAACGACCATAAGGTGCCCGAGGCAGCAATAGACTCTTGGAGACAAGTCGGCTGAATGACGATGTATTGAATCTCGACGCAATTTGAGTGTTCCATCGTCATTAGGAGGCCCTGAACGTTACAATTATCTTCAGTTTCGCGTCGGATTCGAAAATCTAGACTCACAGGAGAATGACAACATGGAGCCCGAGGCAGCAATACCCCTTGGAGACAAGTCGGCTGGAGGACGATATATTGAACCTCGACGCAATTTGAGTGTTCCATCGTCATTAGGAGGCGCTGAACGTTACAATTTACTATCAGTTATGCGTCGGATTCGAAATTCTAGACTCACAGGAGAACGACCATAGAGTGCCCGAGGCAGGAATAGACCCTTGAAGACAAGTCGGCTGGTGGCCGATGTATTGAATCTCGACGCAATTTGAGTGTTCCATCGTCATTAGGAGGCCCTGAACTTTACAATTAACTATCAGTTATGCGTCGGATTCGGAATCTAGACTCACAGGAGAACGACCACAAGGTGCCCGAGGGAGCAATACGCATTTGGAGGCAAGTCGGCTGGAGGCCGATGTATTGAATCGCGATGCAATTTGAGTGTTCCATCGTCATTAGGACGCGCTGAACGTTGCAATTAACTATCAGTTATGCGTCGGATTCGAAAATCTAGACTCACAGGAGAACGACCATAAGGTGCCCGAGGCAGCAATAGAACCTTGGAGACAAGTCAGCGGGAGGATGATGTATTGACTCTCGACGCAATTTGAGGGTTCCATCGTCTTTAGGAGGCGCTGAACGTTGCAATTAACTATCAGTTTTGCGTCGGATTCGAAAATGTAGAATCGCCGGAGACGGATCATGTGGTGCCCGAGGCAGCGATATCCCCTTGGAGACAAGTCGGCTGGAGGACGATGTATTGAATCTTGACGCAATTTGAGTGTTCCATCGTCATTAGGAAGCCTTGAACTTTACAATTAACTATCAGTTATGCGTCGGATTCTAAAATCTAGACTCACAGGGGAACGACCATAAGGTGCCCGAGTCAACAATAGACCTTTGGAGACAAATCGGCTAAATGACGATGTATAGAATCGCGACGCGATTTGAGTGTTCCATCGTCATTAGTAATCCCTGAACGTTACAATTAACAATCAGTTTCGCGTCGGATTCGAAAATCTAGACTCACAGGAGAACGACCATAAGATGCCCGAGGCAACAATATCCCCATGGAGAGAAATCGACTGGAGCACGATGTATTGAATCTCAACGCAATTTGAATATTCCATCGTCATTAGGAGGCCCTGAACGTAACAATTAACTATCTGTTTTGCGTCGGGTTCGAAAATGTAGAATCACCGGAGACAGACCATGTGGTGCCCGAGGCAGCGATATCCCCTTGGAGACAAGTCGGCTGGAGGACGATGTATTGACTCTCGACGCAATTTGAGGGTTTCATCGTCATTAGGAGGCGCTGAACGTTACAATTAACTATCAGTTTCGCAACGGAACCGAAAATCAAGACTCACTGGAGACGGACCATATGTTGCCCGAGGCAGCAATGTCCCCTTGGAGACAAATCGGCTCGAGGTCGATGTATTGAATCTCGACGCAATTTGAGGGTTCCATCGTCATTAGGAGAACGTGAACGTTACAATTAACCATCAGTTTTGCGTCGGGTTCGAAAGTCTAGCCTCACAGGAGAACGATCATAAGGTGCCAGAGGCAGCAATAGACCCTTGCAGATAAGTCGGCTGGAGGACGATGTATTAGATCGCGACGCAATTTGCGTGTTCCATAGTCATTAGGAGGCCATGAATGTTACAATTACCTATCAGTTTTGCGTCTGATTCGAAATGTAGAATCGCCGGAGCCGGATCATGTGGTGCCCGAGGCAGCTATAACCCCTTGGAGACAAGTCGGCTGGAGGACGATGTATTGAATCTCGACGCAATTTGAGTGTTCCATTGTCATTAGGAAGCCCTGAACTTTACAATTAATTATCAGTTATGCGTCGAATTCGAGAATCTAGACTCACAGGAGAACGACCACAAGGTGCCCGAGGCAGCAATAGACATTTGGAGACAAGTCGGCTGAAGGCCAATGTTTTGAATCTCGACGCAATTTGAGTGTTCCACCGTCATTAGGAGGCGCTGAACGTTGCAAATAACTAACAGTTATGCGTAGGATTCGAAAATCTACACTCACAGGAGAACGACCATAAGGTGCCCGAGGCAGCAATAGACCCTTGGAGACAAGTCGGCTGGAGGCCGATGTATTGAATCTCGACGCAATTTGATTGCTCCATCGTAAATAGGAGGCCCTGAACGTTACAATTAACTATCAGTTTCGCCTCGGATTCGAAAATCTAGATTCACAAAAGACGGACCACATGGAGGCCGAGGCAGATCTATCCCCTTGTAGACAAGTCAGCTGGAGGTCGACGTTAAGACTCTAGACGCAATTTGAGTGTTCCATCGTCATTAGGACTCCCTGAACGTTTCATTTAACAATCAGTTTCGCGTCGGATTCGAAAATCTAGACTTACAGGCGATGGACCACGTGGTGCCCAAGGCAGCGATAACCCCTTGGAAACAAGTCGGATGGAGGTCGTTGTATTGAATCTCGACGCAATTTGAGTGTTCCATCGTCATTAGGCGGCCCTGAACGTTACAATTAACTATAAGTTTCGAGTCGGATTCGAAACTCTAGACTCACAGGAGACGGACCAAATGGAGACCGAGGCTGCAAAATCCCCGTGTAGACAAGTCGGCTGGAGGACGACGTATTGAATCTCGACGCAATTTGAGTGTTCCATCGTCATTAGGAGGCCCTTAACGTTACAATTAACTATCAGTTTTGCTTCGGATTCGAAAATGTAGAATCGCCGGAGAGGGATCATGTGGTGCCCGAGGCAGCGATATCCCCTTGGAGACAGGTCGGCAGGAGGACGATGTATTGAATCTTGACGCAATTTGAGTGTTCCATCGTCATTAGGAAGCCTTGAACTTTACAATTAACAATCAGTTATGCGTCGGATTCTAAAATCTAGACTCACAGGGGAGCGACCATAAGGTGCCCGAGGCAACAATAGCCCTTTGGAGACAAATCGGCTGAATGACGATGTATTGAATCTCGACGCGATTTGAGTGTTCCATCGTCATTAGGAAGCCCTGAACGTTACAATTAACAATCAGTTTCGCGTCGGATTCGAAAATCTAGACTCACAGGAGAACGACCATAAGATGCCCGAGGCAGCAATATCCCCATGGAGAGAAATCGACTGGAGGACGATGTATTGAATCTCGACGCAATTTGAATTTTCCATCATTAGGAGGCCCTGAACGTAACAATTAACTATCAGTTTTGCGTCGGGTACGAAAATGTAGAATCAACGGAGACAGACCATGTGGTGCCCGAGGCAGCGATATCCCCTTGGAGACAAGTCGGCTGGAGGACGATGTATTGACTCTCGACGCAATTTGAGTGTTCCATCGTCATTAGGAGGCGCTGAACGTTACAATTAACTATCAGTTATGCGTCGGATTCGAAAATCTAGACTCACAGGAGAACGACCATAAGGTGCCCGAGGCAGCATTAGACATTTGGAGACAAGTCGGCTGGAGGCCGATGTATTGAATCTCGAAGCAATTTGAGTGTTCCATCGTAATTAGGACTCGCTGAACGTTGCAATTAACTATCGGTCATGCGTCGGATTCGAAAATCTAGACTCACAGGAGAACGACTATAAGGTGCCCGAGGCAACAATACCCCTTGGAGACAAGTCGGCAGAAGGACGATGTATTGAATCTGGAAGCAATTTGAGTGTTCCATCGTCACTAGGAGGCCCTGAACGTTACAATTAACTATCAGTTTCGCATCGGAATCGAAAATCAAGACTCACTGGAGACGGACCATATGTTGCCCGAGGCAGCAATGTCCCGTTGGAGACAAATCGGCTCGAGGTCGATGTATTGAATCTCGACGCAATTTGAGGGTTCCAACGTCATTAGGAGGCCGTGAACGTTACAATTGACCATCAGTCTTCCGTCGGGTTCGAAAGTCTAGACTCACAGGAGAACGATCATAAGGTGAAAGAGGCAGCAATAGACCCTTCGAGATAAGTCGGCTGGAGGACGATGTATTAGATCGCGACGCAATTTGAGTGTTCCATAGTCATTAGGAGGCCATGAATGTTACAATTAACTGTCAGTTTTGCGTCTGATTCGAAAATTAGAATCGCCGGAGACGGATCATGTGGTGCCCGAGGCAGCCATAACCCCTTGGAGACAAGTCGGCTGGAGGACGAAGTATTGAATCTCGATGCAATTTGAGTGTTCCATCGTCAATAGGAGGCCCTGAACGTTACAATTAACTATCAGTTTCGCCTCGGATTCGAAAATCTAGACTCACAGAAGACGGACCACATGGAGCCCGAGGCAGATCTATCCCCTTGTAGACAAGTCAGCTGGAGATCGACGTTAAGACTCTAGACGCAATTTGAGTGTTCCATCCTCATTAGGAGGCCCTGAACGTTACATTTAACAATCAGTTTCGCGTCGGAATCAAAAATCTAGCTCACAGGAGACGGACAATATGGTGCCCGAGGCAGCAATGTCCCCTTGGAGACAAGACGGCTGGAGGCCGATGTATTGAATCTCGACGCAATTTGTGTGTTTCATCGTCATTAGGAGGCCCTGAACATTACAATTAACTATCAGTTTTGCGTCGGATTGTAAAATCTAGACTCACGGGGGAACGACCATAAGGAGCCAGAGGCAACAATAGACCCTTGTAGACAAATCGGCTGAATGACGATGTATTGAATATCGATTCAATTTGAGTGTTCCATCGTCATTAGGAGGCCCTGAACGTAACAATTAACTATCAGTTTTGCGTCGGGTCGAAAATGTAGAATCACCGGAGACAGACCATGTGGTCCCCAAATCAGCGATATCCCCTTGGAGACAAGTCGGCTGGAGGACGATATATTGACTCTCGACGCAATTTGAGTGTTCCATCGTCATTATGAGGCGCTGAAAGTTGCAATTAACTAACAGTTATGCGTAGGATTCAAAAATCTACACTCACAGGAGAACGACCATAAGGTGCCCGAGGCAGCAATAGACCCTTGGAGACAAGTCGGCTGGAGGCCGATGAATTGAATCTCACGCAATTTGAGTGTTCCATCGTCATTAGGAGGACCTGAACTTTACAATTAACTATCAGTTATGCGTTGGATTCGAAAATCTAGACTCACAGCAGAACAACCACAAGGTGCCCGATGCAGCAATAGACATTTGGAGACAAGTCGGCTGGAGGCCGATGTATTGAATCTCGACGCAATTTGAATATTCCATCGACATTAGAAGGCCCTGAACGTAACAATTAACTATCAGTTTTGTGTCGGGTCGCAAATGTAGAATCACCGGAGACAGACCATGTGGTGCCCGAGGCAGCGATATCCACTTGGAGACAAGTCGGCTGGAGGACGATGTATTGACTCTCTACGCAATTTGAATGTTCCATCGTCATTAGGAGGCCCTGGACGTTACAATTTACTATCAGTTTCGCATCGGAATTGAAAATCTAGACTCACAGGAGACGCCCCACATGTGCCCGAGGCAGCAATGTCCCCTTTCAGACAAGACGGCCCGAGGTCGATGTATTGAATCTCGACGCAAGTTGTGTGTTCCATCGTCATTTTGTGGCCCTGAACGTTTCAATTATCAGTTTCGCGTCGGATTCGAGAATCTAGACTCACAGGAGACGGACCATATGGAGACCGAAGCAGAAATATCCCCTTGCACACAATTCGGCTGGAGGACGATGTATTGACTCTCGACGCAATTTGAGTGTTCCATCGTCATTAGGATGCGCTGAACGTTACAATTAACCATCTTTTTGCGTCGCATTCGAAAATCTAGACTCACAGGAGACGGACCACAGGGAGCCCGAGGCAGCAATACCCCATTGAGACTCGTCGGCTGGAGGACGACGTATTGATCCTCGACGCAATTTGAGTGTTCCATCGCCATTAGGAGGCCCTGAACGTTACAATGAACTATCAGTTATGGGTCGGATTCTCAAATCTAGACTCACAGGGGAACGACCATAAGGTGGCCGAGGCAACAATAGACCCTTGGAGACAAGTCGGCTGGAGGACGATGTATTGGATCGCGACGCAATATGAGTATTCCATCGTCATTAGGAGAACCTGATTGATACAATTAACTATCAGTCTTTCGTCGGAATCGAAAATCTAGACTCACAGGAGAGGGACCATATGGTGCCCGAGGCAGCAATGTCCCCTTGGAGACAAGTCGGCTGGAGGCCGATGTATTGAATCTCTACGCAATTTGAGTGTTCCATCGTCATTAGGAGGCCCTGAACATTACAATTAACTATCAGTTATGGGTCGGATTCTCAAATCTAGACTCACAGGGGAACGACCATAAGGTGGCCGAGGCAACAATAGAAACTTGGAGACAAATCGGCTGAATGACGATGTATTGAATCTCGACGCAATTTCAGTGTTCCATCGTCATTAAGAAGCCCTGAACGTTACAATTAACAATCAGTTTCGCGTCGGATTCAAAAATCTAGACACAGGAGAACGACCATAAAGTGCCCGAGGCAGCAATATCCCCATGGAGAGAAGTCGGCTGGAGGACGATGTATTGGATCGCGACGCAATATGAGTGTTTCATCGTCATTAGGAGGCCCTGAACGTTACAATTAACTATCAGTTTCGCGTCGGATTCGAAAATAAAGACTCACAGGAGACGCACCATATGGCGCCCGAGGCACTAATACCCCTTGGAGACAAGTCGTCTGGAGGACGATGTATTAACTCTCGACGCAATTTGAGTGTTCCATCGTCATTAGGAGGCCCTGAACGTTGCAATTAACTATCAGTTTTGCGTCGGATTCTAAAATATAGACTCACAGGAGAACGACCATGAGGTGCCCGAGGCAGAAATATCCCCATGGAGAGAAGTCGGCTGGTGGACGATATATTGATTCTTGACGCAATTTGAGTATTTCATCGTCATTAGGAGGCCCTGAAAGTTACAATTAACTATCAGCTTTGCGTCGGGTTCAAAAATCTAAACTCACAGCTGAATGATCATAAGGTGCCCGAGGCAGCTATATCCCCTTGTAGACAAGTCATCTGGAGGACGATGTATTGACTCTCGTCGTAATTTGAGTGTTCCATCGTCATTAGGAGAATCTGAATGTTACAATTAACTATCAGTTTTTCGTCGCAATCGAAAATCTAGACTTACTGGAGACGGACCATAAGGTGCCCGAGGCAGCAATATCCCCTTGGAGACCAGTCCGCTGGAGGACGATATAGTGAATCGCGACGCAATTTCAGTGCCCCATTGTAATTAGGTGGCCCTGAAAGTTACAAATAACTATCAGTTTGGCGTCGGATTCGAAAACCTAGACTCACAGGAGACGGACCATATGGTGCCCGAGGCAGCAATGTCCCCTTGGAGACAAGTCGGCTGGAGGCCGATGTATTGAATCTCCACGCAATTTGAGTGTTCCATCGTCATTAGGAGGCCCTGAACGTTACAATTAACTATCAGTTTTGCGTCGGATTTTAAAATCTAGACTCACAGGAGAACGACCATAAGGTGCCCGAGCCAGCAATAGACCTTTGGAGACAAGACGTCTGAAGGACGATGTATTGAATCTCGACGCAATTTGAGTGTTCCATCGTCATTAGGAGGCCCTGAACGTTACAATTAACTATCAGTTATGCGTCTAATTCAAAAATCAAGACTCACAGTAGAACGACCATAAGGTGCTCCAGGCAGCAGTAGACCCTTGGAGACAAGTCGGTTGGAGGCCGATGTATTGAATCTCGACGCAATTTGAGTGTTCCATCGCCATTAGGAGGCCCTGAACGGTACTATTAACCATCAGTTTCGCGTCGGATTCGAGAATCTAGACTCACAGGACACGGACCACATGGAGCCAGAGGCAGCAATATCCCCTTGCAGACAATGCGACTCGTGGCCGATGTATTGAACCTCGACGCAATTTGAGTGTTCCATCGTCATTAGGACGACCTGAACGTTGCAATTAACTAACAGTTTTGCGTCGGATTCGAAAATCGAGACTCACAAGAAAACGACCATAAGGTGCCCGAGGCAGCAATAGACATTTGGAGACAAGTCGTCTGAAGGTCGATGTATTGAATCTCGACGCAATGTGAGTGTTCCATCGTCATTAGGAAGCCCTGAACGTTACAATTAACTATCAGTTTTGCGTCGGATTCGAAAATATAGAATTAACGGAGCCGGATCATGTGGTGCCTGAGGCAGCGATATGGCCTTGGAGACAAGTCGGCTGGAGGACGATGTATTGAATCTCGACGCCATTTGAATGTTTCATCGTCATTAGGAGGATCTGAACTTTACAATTAACTATCAGTTATGTGTCGGATTCGATAATCTAGACTCACGGGAGAACGACCACAAGGTCCCCGAGGCAGCAATAGACATTTGGAGACATGTCGGCTGGAGGTCGATGTATTGAATCTCGACGCAATTTGAGTGTTCCATCGTCATTAGGAAGCCCTGAGAGTTACAATTAACAAGCAGTTTCGCGTCGGATTCGAAAATCTAGACTCACAGGAGAGCGACCATAAGGAGCCCGAGGCAGCAATATCCCCAAGGAGAGAAGTCGGCTGGAGGACGATGTATTGAATCGCGACGCAATTTGAGTCTTCCATCGTCATTAGGAGGCCCTGAACGTTACAATTAACCATCAGTTTTGCGTCGGATTCGAAAACGTGGAATCACCGGAGACGGACCATGTGGTCCCCGAGGCAGCGATATCCCCTTGGAGACAAGTCGGCTGGAGGTCGATATATTGAATCTCGACGCAATTTGAGTGTTCCTTCGTCATTAGGAAACCCTGAACGTTACAATTAACAGTCAGTTTCGCGTCGGATTCGAAAATCTAGACTCACAGGAGAACGACCATAAGGTGCCCGAGGCAGCAATAGACACTTGGAGACAAGTCAGCTTATGGACGATGTATTGAATCTCGACGCAATTTGAGTGTTCCATCGTCATTAGGAAGCCCTGAAAGTTACAATTAACAATCAGTTTCGCGATGGATTCGAACATCTAGACTCACAGGAGAGCGACCATAAGGTGCCCGAGGCAGCAATAGACCCTTGGGGACAAGTCGGCTGAAGGACGATGTATTGAATTTCGTCGCAATTTGAGTGTTCCATCGTCTTTAGGAGGAACTGAACGCTACAATTAACTATCAGTTTCGCGTCGGATTCGAAAATCTAGACTCACAGGAGAACGACCATAAGGTGCCCGAGGCAGCAATAGACCCTTGGGGACAAGTCGGCAGAAGGACGATGTATTGAATCTCGTCACAATTTGAGTGTTCCATCGTCATTAGGAGGCCCTGAACGTTACAAACTAACTATCAGTTTCGCGTCGCATTCGAAAATCTAGACTCACAGGAGACGGACCACATGGAGCCCGAGGCAGCAACATCCCCTTGTAGACAAGTCGGCTGGAGGTCGATGTATCTACTCTCGACGCAAATTGAGTGTTCCATCGTCATTAGGAGGCGCTGATCGTTACAATTAACTATCATTTTTGCGTCGGATTCGAAAATCTAGACTCACAGGAGACGGACCATATGGTGCCCGAGGCAGCAATATCCCCATGGAGACAAGTCGGCTGGAGGTCGATGTATTGAATCTCGACGCAATTTGAGTGTTCCATCGTCATTAGGAAACCCTGAACGTTACAATTAACAATCAGTTTCGCGTCGGATTCTAAAATCTAGACTCACAGGAGAGCGACCATAAGGAGCCCGAGGCAGCAATACCCTCATGGAGACAAATCAGCTGGAGGACTGTGTATTGAATCTCGACGCAATTTGAGTGTTCCATCGTCATTAGGACTCGCTGAAAGTTACAATTAACTATCATTTTAGCGTCGGATTCGAAAATCTACTCACAGGAGAAGGGTCATATGATGCCCGAGACATCAATATCCCCCTGGATACAAGTCGGGTGGTAGTCGATGTATTGAATCTCGAAGCCATTTGAGTGTTTCATCGTCATTAGGAGGCACTGAACGTTACAATTAACAATCAGTTTTGCGTCGGATTCGAAAATCTAGACTCACAGGAGAACGACCATAAGGAGCCCGAGGCAGCAATAGACCCTTTGAGACAAGTCATCTGGAGGACGATGCATTGGATCGCGACACAATTTGAGTGTTCCCTCGTAACTAGGAGGCCCTGATTGTTACAATTAACTATCAGTTTTTCGTCGGATTCGAAATTCTAGACTCACTGGAGACGAATCGTAAGGTGCCCGAAGCAGCAATATCCCCTTGGAGACCAGTCCGCTAGAGGACGATGTATTTAATTGAGACGCAATTTGAGTGCTCCATCGTCATTAAGAGGGCCGGAACGTTACAATTAACTATCAGTTTCGCGTCGGATTCGAAAATCTAGACTCACAGGAGAAGGACCATATGGTGCCCGAGGCAGCAATATCCCCTTGTAAACAAGTCGGCTGAAGGTTGATGTATCTACTCTCAACGCTATTTGAGTGTTCCATCGTCATTAGGAGGCGCTGATCGTTACAATTAACTATCATTTTTGCGTCGGATTCGAAAATCTAGACTCACATTAGACGGAACATATGGTGCCCGAGGCAGCAATATCCCCTTCGAGACAAGTCGGCTGGAGGCCGATGTATTGAATCTCGACGCAATTTGAGTGTTCCATCGTCATTAGGAGGCGCTGAACGTGAAAACTAATTATCATTTTAGCGTCGGATTCGTAAATCTACTCACAGGAGAAGGATCATATGGTGCCCGAGACAGCAGTATCCCCTTGGATACAAGTCGGCTGGAGGATGATGTATTGAATCTCGATGCAATTTGAGTGCTCCATCGTCATTAGGAGGCACTGAACGCTACAATTAATTATCAGTTTTGCGTCGGATTCGAAAATCTAGACTCACAGGAGAACGACCATAAGGTGCCCGAGGCAGCAATAGACCCTTGGGGACAAGTCGGCTGAAGGACGATGTATTGAATCTCGTCGCAATTTGAGTGTTCCATCGTCTTTAGGAAGACCTGAACGCCACAATTAACCATCAGTTTCACGTCGGATTCAAAAATCTAGACTCACAGGAGACGGACTGTTCGGTGCCCGAGGTAGCAAAATCCCTTTGGAGACAAGTCGGCTGGAGGACGATGTATTGGATCACGACAAACTTTGAGTGTTCCATGGTCATAAGGAGGCCCTGAACGTTACAATTAACTATCAGTTTTTCGTCGGATTCGGAAATCTAGACTCACTGGAGACGGACCATAAGGTGCCCGAGGCAGCAATAGCCCCTAGGAGACAAGTCGGCTCGAGGCCGATGTATTGAATCTCGACGCAATTTGAGTGATCCATCGTCTTTAGGAGGACCTGAACGCTACAATTAACTATCAACTTCGCGTCGGATTCGAAAATCTAGACTCACAGGAGAACGACCATAAGGTGCCCGAGGCAGCAATAGACCCTTGGGGAAAAGTCGGCTGAATGACGATGTATTGAATCTCGTCGCAATTTGAGTGTTCCATCGTCTTTAGGAGGATCTGAACGCTACAATTAACTATCAGTTTCGCGTCGGATTCGAAAATCTAGACTCACAGGAGAACGACCATACGGTGCCCGAGGCAGCAATAGACACTTGGAGACAAGTCGTCTAACGGACGATGTATTGAATCTCGACGCAATTTGAGTGTTCCATTGTCATTAGGAAGCCCTGAAAGTTACAATTAACAATCAGTTTCGCGTCGGATTCGAACATCTAGACTCACATGAGAGCGACCATAAGGAGCCCGAGGCAGCAATATCCCCATGGAGACAAGTCGGCTGGAGGACGATATATTGAATCTCGACGCAATTTGAGTTTTCCATCGTCATTAAGAGGCCCTAAACGCTACAATTAACTATCAGTTTTGC
The DNA here is from genome assembly GCF_021461395.2 of Schistocerca americana. NCBI lineage: Eukaryota > Metazoa > Arthropoda > Insecta > Orthoptera > Acrididae > Schistocerca > Schistocerca americana. The sequence continues at coordinate 773,339,282 of NC_060123.1, forward strand.
GTCGGATTCGAAAATCTAGACTCACAGGAGAGCGACCATAAGGTGCCCGAGGCAGCAATAGGCCCTTGGGGACAAGTCGGCTGGAGGACGATGTATTCAATCTCGTCGCAATTTGAGTGTTCCATCGTCTTTAGGAGGAACTAAACGCTACAATTAACTATCAGTTTCGCGTCGGATTCGAAAATCTAGACTCACAGGAGAACGATCATAAGGTGCCCGGGGCAGCAATAGACCCTTGGGGACAAGTCGGCTGAAGGACGATGTATTGAATCTCGTCGCAATTCGAGTGTTCCATCGTCATTAGGAGGCCCTGAACGTTACAATTAACTATCAGTGTCGCGTCGCATTCGAAAATCTAGACTCACAGGAGACGGACCACATGGAGCCCGAGGCAGCAACATCCCCTTGTAGACAAGTCGGCTGGAGGTCGATGTATCTACTCTCGACGCAATTTGAGTGTTCCATCGTCATTAGGCGGCGCTGATCGTTACAATTAACTACCACTTTTGCGTCGGATTCGAAAATCTAGTCTCACAGGAGACGGACCATATGGTGCCCGAGGCAGCAATATCCCCATGGAGACAAGTCGGCTGGAGGTCGATGTATTGAACCTCGACGCAATTTGAGTGTTCCATCGTCTTTCGGAGGAACTGAACGCTACAATTAACTATCAGTTTCGCGTCGGATTCGAAAATCTAGACTCACAGGAGAACGACCATAAGGTGCCCGGGGCAGCAATAGATCCTTGGGGACAAGTCGGCTGAAGGACGATGTATTGAATCTCGTCGCAATTTGAGTTTTCCATCGTCATTAGGAAACCCTGAACGTTACAATTAACAATCAGTTTCGCGTCGGATTCTAAAATCTAGACTCACAGGAGAGCGACAATAAGGAGCCCGAGGCAGCAATATCCCCATGGAGTCAAACAGCCTGGAGGACTATGTATTGAATCTCGACGCAATTTGAGTGTTCCATCGTCATTAGGAGGCGCTGAAAGTTATAATTAACTATCATTTTAGCGTCGGATTCGAAAAACTACTCACAGGAGAAGGATCATATGGTGCCCGAGACATCAATATCCCCCTGGATACAAGTCGGCTGGTAGTCGATGTATTGAATCTCGAAGCCATTTGAGGGCATCCATCGTCATTAGGATTCCCTGAACGTTACAATTAACTATCTGTTTTGCGTCGGATTCTAAAATCTATACTCACAGGGGAACGACCAGAAGGTGCCCGAGGCAGCAATAGACCCTTGGAGACAAGTCGGCTGGAGGACGATGTATTGGAACCCTGAACGTTACAATTAACAATCAGTTTCGCGTCGGATTCTAAAATCTAGACTCACAGGAGAGCAACCATAAGGAGCCCGAGGCAGCAATATCCCCATGGAGACAAATCGGCTGGAGGACTATGTATTGAATCTCGACGCAATTTGAGTGTTCCATCGTCATTAGGAGGCGCTGAAAGTTACAATTAACTATCATTTTAGCGTCCGATTCGAAAATCTACTCACAGGAGAAGGATCATATGGTGCCCGAGACATCAATATCCCCCTGGATACAAGTCGGCTGGTAGTCGATGTATTGAATCTCGAAGCCATTTTAGTGTTCCATCGTCATTAGGAGGCCCTGAACGTTACAATTAACTATCTGTTTTGCGTCGGATTCTAAAATCTATACTCACAGGGGAACGACCAGAAGGTGCCCGAGGCAGCAATAGACCCTTGGAGACAAGTCGGCTGGAGGACGATGTATTTGATTGCGACACAATTTGAGTGTTCCCTCGCAACTAGGAGGCCCTGATTGTTACAATTAACTATCAGTTTTTCGTCGGATTCAAAAATCTAGACTCACAGGAGACGGACCACATGGAGCTCGAGGCAGCAATATCCCCTTGTAAACAAGTCGGCTAGAGGTTGATGTATCTACTCTCAACGCTATTTGAGTGTTCCATCGTCATTAGGAGGCGCTGATCGTTACAATTAACTATCATTTTTGCGTCGGATTCGAAAATCTAGACTCGCAGGAGACGGACCATATGGTGCCCGAAGCAGCAATATCCCCTTGGAGACAAGTCGTCTGGAGGCCGATGTATTGAATCTCGACGCAATTTGAGTGTTCCATCGTCATTAGGAGGCGCTGAACGTTACAATTAATTATCATTTTAGCGTCGGATTCGAAAATCTACTCACAGGAGAAGGATCATATGGTGCCCGAGACAGCAGTATCCCCTTGGATACAAGTCGGCTGGAGGATGATGTATTGAATCTCGATGCAATTTGAGTGTTCCATCGTCATTAGGAGGCACTGAACGTTACAATTAACAATCAGTTTTGGGTCGGATTAGCAAATCTAGACTCACAGGAGAACGACCATAAGGTGCCCGAGGCAGCAATAGACCCTTGGGGACAAGTCGGCTGGAGGACGATGTATTGAATCTCGACGCATTTTGACTGATCCATCGTCATTAGGAGGCCCTGAACGTTACAATTAGCCATCAGTTTCGCGTCGGATTCGAAAATCTCGACTCACAGGAGCCCGACCACATGCAGCCCGAGCCAGAAATATCCCCTTGGAGACCAGTCCGCTGGAGAACGATGTTTTGAATCGCGACGCAATTTGAGTGCTCCATCGTCATTAGGAGGACCTGAACGTTACACTTAACTATCAGTTTTGCGTCGAATTCGGAAACGTAGAATCACCGGAGACGGACCATGTGGTGCCCGATACAGCGATATCCCCTTGGAGACAAGTCGGCTGGAAGGCGATGTAGTGAATCTCGACGCAATTTGAGTGTTCCATCGTCTTTAGGAAGACCTGAACGCCACAATTAACCATCAGTTTCGCGTCGGATTCAAAAATCTAGACTCACAGGAGACGGACCGTTCGGTGCCCTAGGCAGCAAAATCCCTTTGGAGACAAGTCGGCTGGAGGACGATGTATTGAATCTCGACGCAGTTTGAGTGTGCTATCGTCATTAGGAGGCGCTGAACGTTACAATTCACTATCATTTTTGCGTCGGGTTCGAAAATCTAGACTCACAGGAGAACGCTGATTAGGTGCCCGAGGCAGCAATAGACCCTTGGAGACAAGTCGGCTGGAGGACGATCTATTGGATCACGACAAAATTTGAGTGTTCCATGGTCATTAGGAGGCCCTGAACGTTACAATTAACTATCAGTTTTTCGTCGGATTCGGAAATCTAGACTCACTGGAGACGGACCATAAGGTGCCCGAGGCAGCAATAGCCCCTAGGAGACAAGTCGGCTCGAGGCCGATGTATTGAATCTCGACGCAATTTGAGTCTTCCATCGTCTTTAGGAGGACCTGAACGCTACAATTAACTATCAGTTTCGCGTCGGATTCGAAAATCTAGACTCACTGGAGAACGATCATAAGGTGCCCGAAGCAGCAATAGACCCTTGGGGAAAAGTCGGCTGAATGACGATGTGTTGAATCTCGTCGCAATTTGAGTGTTCCATCGTCTGTAGGAGGATCTGAACGCTACAATTAACTATCAGTTTTGCGTTGGATTCGAAAATCTAGACTCACAGGAGAGCGACCATAAGGTGCCCGAGGCAGCAAAAGGCTCTTGGGGACAAGTCGGCTGAAGGACGATGTATTGAATCTCGTCGCAATTTGAGTGTTCCATCGTCATTAGGAAACCCCGAACGTTACCATTAACAATCAGTTCCGCGTCGGATTCTAAAATCTAGACTCACAGGAGAGCGACCATAAGGAGCCCGAGGCAGCAATATCCCCATGGAGACAAAGAGCCTGGAGGACTATGTATTGAATCTCGACGCAATTTGAGTGTTCCATCGTCATTAGAAAGCGCTGAAAGTTACAATTAACTATCATTTTAGCGTCGGATTCGAAAAACTACTCACAGGAGAAGGATCATATGGTGCCCGAGATATCAATATCCCCCTGGATACAAGTCGGCTGGTAGTCGATGTATTGAATCTCGAAGCCATTTGAGTGTTCCATCGTCATTAGGAGGCCCTGAACGTTACAATTAACTATCTGTTTTGCGTCGGATTCTAAAATCTATACTCACAGGGGAACGACCAGAAGGTGCCCGAGGCAGCAATAGACCCTTGGAGACAAGTCGGCTGGAGGACGATGTATTTGATTGCGACACAATTTGAGTGTTCCCTCGTAACTAGGAGGCCCTGATTGTTACAATTAACTATCAGTTTTTCGTCGGATTCAAAAATCTAGACTCACTGGAGACGAATCGTAAGGTGCCCGAAGCAGCAATATCCCCTTGGAGACCAGTCCGCTAGAGGACGATGTATTGAATCTCGACGCAATTTGAGTGTTCCATCGTCATTAGGAGGCGCTGAACGTTGCAATTAATTATCATTTTAGCGTCGGATTCGAAAATCTACTCACAGTAGAAGGATCATATGGTGCCCGAGACAACAATATCCCCTTGGATACAAGTCGGCTGGAGGACGATGTATTGAATCTCGACGCAATTTGAGTGTTCCATCGTCATTAGGAGGCCCTGAACGTTACAAATAACTATCAGTTTCGCGTCGGATTCGAAAATCTAGACTCACAGGAGACGGACCACATGGAGCTCGAGGCAGCAATATCCCCTTGTAAACAAGTCGGCTAGAGGTTGATGTAACTACTCTCAACGCTATTTGAGTGTTCCATCGTCATTAGGAGGCGCTGATCGTTACAATTAACTATCATTTTTGCGTCGGATTCGAAAATCTAGGCTCGCAGGAGACGGACCATATGGTGCCCGAAGCAGCAATATCCCCTTGGAGACAAGTCGGCTGGAGGCCGATGTATTGAATCTCGACGCAATTTGAGTGTTCCATCGTCATTAGGAGGCGCTGAACGTTACAATTAATTATCATTTTAGCGTCGGATTCGAAAATCTACTCACAGGAAAAGGATCATATGGTGCCCGAGACAGCAGTATCCCCTTCGATACAAGTCGGCTATAGGATGATGTATTGAATCTCGATGCAATTTGAGTGTTCCATCGTCATTAGGAGGCACTGATCGTTACAATTAACAATCACTTTTGCGTCGGATTAGCAAATCTAGACTCACAGGAGAACGACCATAAGGTGCCCGAGGCAGCAATAGACCCTTGGGGACAAGTCGGCTGAAGGACGATGTATTGAATCTCGTCGCAATTTGAGTGTTCCATCGTCTTTAGGAGGACCTGAACGCCACAATTAACTATCAGTTTCGCGTCGGATTCATAAATCTAGACTCACAGGAGACGGACCGTTCGGTGCCCGAGGCAGCAAAATCCCTTTGGAGACAAGTCGGCTGGAGGACGATGTATTGAATCTCGACGCATTTTGAGTGATCCATCGTCATTAGGAGGCCCTGAACGTTACAATTAGCCATCAGTTTCGCGTCGGATTCCAAAATCTCGACTCACAGGAGCCCGACCACATGGAGCCCGAGTCAGAAATATCCCCTTGGAGACCAGTCCGCTGGAGAACGATGTTTTGAATCGCGACGCAATTTGAGTGCTCCATCGTCATTAGGAGGAACTGAACGTTACACTTAACTATCAGTTTTGCGTCGAATTCGAAAACGTAGAATCACCGGAAACGGACCATGTGGTGCCCGATACAGCGATATCCCCTTGGAGACAAGTCGGCTGGAAGGCGATGTAGTGAATCTGGACGCAAATTTGAGTGTTCCTTCATCATTAGGAGGCCCTGAAGGTTACAATTAACTATCTGCTTTGCGTCGGATTCGAAAATCTGGACTCACAGGAGAACGAACGTAATGTGCCCGAGACAGCAATAGACTCTTGGAGACAAATCGGCTGAAGGACGATGTGTTTAATCTCGACGCAATTTGAGTGTTCCATCGTCATTAGGAAACCCTGAACGTTACAATTAACTATCGGTTTCGCGTCGGATTCGAAAATCTAGACTCACAGGAGACGGACCACATGGAGCCCGAGGCAGCAATATCCCCTTGTAGACAAGTCGGCTGGAGGTTGATGTATCTACTCTCGACGCAATTTGAGTGTTCCATCGTCATTAGGAAGCGCTGGTCGTTACAATTAACTATCATTTTTGCGTCGGATTCGAAAATCTAGACTCACTGGAGACGAATCGCAAGGTGCCCGAAGCAGCAATATCCCCTTGGAGACCAGTCCGCTAGAGGACGATGTATTGAATCGCGACGCAATTTGAGTGCTCCATCGTCATTACGAGGCGTTGAACGTTACAATTAAATATCATTTTAGCGTCGGATTCGCAAATCTACTCACAGGAGAAGGATTATATGGTGATCGAGACAGCAGTATCCCCTTGGATACAAGTCGGCTGGAGGATGATGTATTGAATCTCGATGCAATTAGAGTGTTCCATCGTCATTAGGAGGCACTGAACGTTACAATTAACAATCAGTTTTGGGTCGGATTAGAAAATCTAGACTCACAAGAGAACGACCATAAGGTGCCCGAGGCAGCAATAGACCCTTGGAGACAAGTCGGCTAACGGACGATGTATTGAATCTCGACGCAATTTGAGTGTTCCATCATCATTAGGAAGCCCTGAGAGTTACAATTAACAATCAGTTTCGCGTCGGATTCGAAAATCTAGACTCACAGGAGAGCGACCATAAGGAGCCCGAGGCAGCAATATCCCCAAGGAGAGAAGTCGGCTGGAGGACGATGTATTGAATCTCGACGCCATTTGAATTTTCCATCGTCTTTAGGAGGGCCTGAACGCTACAATTAACTATCAGATTCGCTTCGGATTCGAAAATCAAGACTCACAGGAGAACGTCCATAAGGTGCCCGAGGCAGCAATAGACCCTTGGGGACAAGTCGGCTGAAGGACGATGTATTGAATCTCGTCGCAATTTGAGTGTTCAATCGCCTTTAGGAGGACCTGAACGCTACAATTAACTATCAGTTTCGCGTCGGATTCAAAAATCTGGACTCACAGGAGACGGACCGTTTGGTGCCCGAGGCAGCAAAATCCCTTTGGAGACAATCGGCTGGAGGACGTTGTATTGAATCTCGACGCATTTTGAGTGCGCTATCGTCATTAGGAGGCGCTGAACGTTACAATTCACTATCATTTTTGCGTCGGGTTCGAACATCTAGACTCACAGGTGAACGATGATTAGGTGCCCGAGGCAGCAATAGACCCTTGGAGAGAAGTCGGCTGGAGGACGATATATTGGATCACGACAAAATTTGAGTGTTCCATAGTCATTAGGAGGCCCTCAATGTTACAATTAACTATCAGTTTTTCGTCGGATTCGAAAATCTAGACTCACTGGAGACGGCCCATAAGGTGCCCGAGGCAGCAATAGCCCCTAGGCCGATGTATTGAATCTCGACGCAATTTGAGTGTTCCATCGTCATTAGGAGGTCCTGAATAATACAATTAACTATCTGTTTTGCGTCGGATTCGAAAATCTAGACTCACAGGAGAACGACCATAAGGTGCCCGAGGCAGCAATGGACTCTTGGAGACAAGTCGGCTGAAGGACGATGTATTGAATCTTGACGCAATTTGAGTGATCCAACGTCATTAGGAGGCCCTGAACGTTACAATTAGCCATCAGTTTCGCGTCGGATTTGAAAATCCCGACTCACAGGAGACGGACCACATGGAGCCCCGAGTCAGAAATATCCCCTTGCAGACCAGTCCGCTGGAGAACGATGTTCTGAATCGCGACGCAATTTGAGTGCTCCATCGTCATTAGGAGGCCCTGAACGTTACACTTAACTATCAGTTTTGCGTCGAATTCGAAAACGTAGAATCACCGGAGACGGACCATGTGGTGCCCGATGCAGCGATGTCCCCTTGGAGACAAGTCGGCTGGAGGGCGATGTAGTGAATCTCGACGCAATTTGAGTGTTCCTTCGTCATTAGGAGGCCATGAACGTTTCAATTAACTATCTGTTTTGCGTCGGATTCGAAAATCTAGACTCACAGGAGAACGACCATAAGGTGCCCGAGGCAGCAATAGACCCTTGGGGACAAGTCGGCCGAAGGACGATTTATTGAATCTCGTCGCAATTTGAGTGATCCATCGTCATTAGGAGGCCCTGAACGCTACAATTAACTATCAGTTTCGCGTCGAATTCAAAAATCTAGACTCACAGGTGACGGACCTTTTGGTGCCCGAGGCACCTTTGGAGACAAGTCGGCTGGAGGACGATGTATTGAATCTCGACGCATTTTGAGTGTTCTTTCGTCATTATGAGGCGCTGAACGTTACAATTCACTATCATTTTTGCGTCGGGTTCTAAAATCTAGACTCACAGGAGAACGATCATAAGGTGTCCGAAGCAGCAATAGACCCTTGGAGACAAGTCGGCAGGAGGTCGATATATTGGATCACGACAAAATTTGAGTGTTCCATCGTCATTAGGAGGCCCTAAATGTTTCAATTAACTATCAGTTTTTCGTCGGATTCGAAAATCTAGACTCACTGGAAACGGACCACAACGTGCCCGAGGCAGCAATATTCCCTACGAGACACGTCGGCTGGAGGACGATGTATTGAATCTCGACGCAATTTGAGTGTTCCATCGTCATTAGGAAACCCTGAACGTCACAATTTACGATCAGTTTCGCGTCGGATTCGAAAATCTAGACTCACAGGAGAGCGGCCATAAGGAGCCCGAGGCAGCAATATCCCCATGGAGACAAATCGGCTGGAGGACTATGTACTGAATCTCGACGCAATTTGAGTGTTCCATCGTCATTAGGAGGCGCTGAACGTTACAATTAACTATCATTTTAGCGTCGTATTCGAAAATCTACTCACAGGAAAAGGATCATATGGTGCACGAGACATCAAAACCCCCTGGATACAAGTAGGCTGGAGGACGATGTATTGAATCTCGACGCAATTTGAGTGTTCCATCGTCATTATGAGGCCCTGAATTTTGCAATTAACTATCTGTTTTGCGTCGGATTCGAAAATCTAGACTCACAGGAGAACGACCATAAGGTGCCCGAGGCAGCAATAGACCCTTGGAGACAAATCGGCTGGAGGACGTGGTATTGGATCGCGACGCAATTTTAGTGTTCCATCGTCATTGGTAGCCCCTGAAAGTTACAATTAACTATCAGTTTTTCGTCGGATTCGAAAATCTAGACTCACTGGAGACGGACCATAAGGTGCCCGAGGCTATATCTCCTTGGCGACCAGTCCGCTGGAGGACGATGTATCGAATCGCGACGCAATTTGAGTGCTCTATCGTCATTGGGAAATCCTGAACGTTACAATTAACAATCAGTTTCACGTTGGATTCAAAAATCTAGACTCACAGGAGACGGACTATTTGGTGCCCGAGGCAGCAGTATCCCCTTAGAGACATGTCTGCTGGAGGACGATGTGTTGAATTGCGACTCAATTTGAGTGCTCCATCGTCATTAAGTGGCCCTGAACGTTACAATTAACTATCAGTTTTGCTACGGATTCGAAAACGTAGAATCACCGGAGACGGACCAAGTGGTGCCCGAGGCAGCGATATCCCCTTGGAGACAAGTCGGCTGGAGGACGATGTAGTGAAACTCGACGCAATTTGAGTGTTCCTTCGTCATTAGGACGCCCTGAACGTTACAATTAACTATCTGTTTTGCGTCGGATTCGAAAATATAGTTTCACAGGGGAACGACCATAAGGTGCCCGAGGCAGCAATAGAACCATGGAGACAAATCGGCTGGAGGACGAGGTATTGGATCGCGACGCAATTTGAGTGTTCCATCGTAACTAGGTGGCCCTGATTGTTACAATTAACGATCAGTTTTGCGTCGGATTCGAATATCTAGACTCATAGGAGAACGACCATAAGGTGCCCGAGGCAGCAATAGACCGTTGGAGACAAGTCGGCTGAATGACGATGTATTGAATCTCGACGCAATTTGAGTGTTCCATCGTCATTAGGAAGCCCTGAACGTTACAATTAACAATCAGTTTCGCGTCGGATTCGAAAATCTAGACTCACAGGAGAGCGACCATAAGGAGCCCGAGGCAGCAATATCCCCATGGAGACAAGTCGGCTGGAGGACGATGTATTGAATCTCGACGTAATATGAGTGTTCCATCGTCATTAGGAGGCGCTGAACGTTACAATTAACTATCATTTTAGCGTCGGATTCGAAAATCTACTCACAGGAGTAGGATCATATGGTGCCCGAGACAACAATTTCCCCTTGGAGACAAGTCGGCTGGAGAACGATGTATTGAATAGCGACGCAATTTGAGTGCTCCATCGTCATTAGGAGGCCCTGAACGTTACAATTAACAATCAGTTTTGTTTCGGATTCGAAAACGTAGAATCACCGGAGACGGACCAAGTGGTGCCCGAGGCAGCGATATCCCCTTGGAGACAAGTCGGCTGGAGGACTATGTATTGAATCTCGACGCAATTTGAGTGTTCCATCGTCATTAGGACGCGCTGAACGTTACAATTAACTATCATTTTAGCGCCGGATTCGAAAATCTACTCACAGGAGAAGGATCATATGGTGCCTGAGACTTCAAAATCCCCCTGGATACAAGTCGGCTGGAGGACGTTGTATTGAATCTCGACGCAATTTGAGTGTTCCATCGTCATTAAGAGGCGCTGAACGTCACAATTAACTATCATTTTAGCGTCGTATTCGAAAATTTACTCACAGGAGAAGGATCATATGGTGCCCGAGACATCAAAACCCCCTGGATACAAATAGGCTGGAGGACGATGTATTGAATCTCGACGCATTTAGAATGTTCCATCGTCATTAGGAGGCCCTGAATTTTACAATTAACTATCTGTTTTGCGTCGGATTCGAAAATCTAGACTCACAGGAGACGGACCATTTGGTGCCCGAGGCAGCAATATCCCTTTGGAGACAAGTCTGCTGGAGGACGATGTGTTGAATCGCGACTCAATTTGAGTGCTCCATCGTCATTAGGAGGTGCTGAAAGTTACAATTCACTATCATTTTTGCGTCGGGTTCGAATATCTAGACTCACAGGAGAACGATCATGAGGTGCCCGAGGCAGCAATATCCCCTTGGAGGCCAGTCCGGTGGAGGACGAAGTATTGAATCGCGACTCAATTTGAGTGCTTCATCGTCATTAGGAGTCCCTGTACGTTACAATTAACTATCTGCTTTGCGTCGGATTCGAAAATCTAGATTCACAGGAGACCGAACGTAAGGTGCCCGAGGTAGCAATAGACTCTTGAAGACAAGTCGGCTGAAGGACGATGTATTGAATCTCAACGCAATTTGAGTGTTCTATCGTCATTAGGAGGCCCTGAACGCTACACGTAACTATCAGTTTTGCGTCGGATTCGAAAATCTAGACCCACTGGAGAACGATCATGAGGTGCCCGAGCCTGCAATAGACCCTTGGAGACAAGTCGGCTGGAGGACGATATATTGGATCACGACAAAATTTGGGTGTTCCATCGTCATTTGGAGGCCCTGAATGTTACAATTGACTATCAGATTTTCGTCGGATTCGAAAATCTAGACTCACTGGAGACGGGCCATAAGGAGCCCGAGGCAGCAATATCCCCTTTGAGACTAGTCCGCTGGAGGACGATGTTTTGAATCTTGACGCAATTTGAGTGATCCATCGTCATTACTAGGCCCTGAACGTTACAATTAACCATCAGTTTTGCTTCGGATTCGAAAATGTAGGATCACCGGAGACGGACCAAGTGGTGCCCGAGGCAGCGATATCCCCCTGGAAACAAGTCCGCTGGAGGACGATGTAGTGAATATCGACGCAATTTGAGTGATCCTTCGTCATTAGGAGGCCCTGAACGTTACAATTAACTATCAGTTTTGCTACGGTTTCGAAAACGTAGAATCACCGGAGACGGACCAAGTGGTGCCCGAGGCAGCGATATCCCCTTGGAAACAAGTCGGCTGGAGGACGATGTAGTGAATCTCTACGCAATTTGAGTGTTCCATCGTCACTACAAGGCCCTGAACGTTACAATTAACTATCATTTTTGCGTCGGATTCGAAAATCCAGACTCACAGGAAACGGACCATTTGGTGCCCGAGGCAGCAATATCCCCTTGGAGACAAATCAGCTGGAGGACGATGTATTGAATCTAGACGCCATTTGAGTGTTCCATCGTCGTTAGGAGGCCCTGAACAGTACAATTAACTATCAGTTTTGCGTCGGATTCTAAAGTTTAGGATCACTGGGGAACGACCATATGGGGCCCGAGGCAGCAATAGACCCTTGGAGACAAATCGGCAGCTAGCCGATATATTGAATATCGACGCAATTAGATTGTTCCATCGTCATTAGGAAACCCTGAGCGTCGAATTCGAAAATCTAGACTCACAGGAGAACGACCATAAGGTGCCCGAGCCAGCAATAGACCCTTGGAGACAAGTCGGCTGGAGGTCGATGTATTGACTCCCGACCCATTTTGAGTGTTCTATCGTCATTAGGAGGCGCTGAACGTTACAATTCACTATCATTTATGCGTCGGGTTCGAAAATCTAGCCTCACAGGAGAGCGATCATAAGGTGCCCGAGGCAGCAATAGACCCTTGGAGACAGGTCGGCTGGAGGACGATATATTGGATCACGACAAAATTTGAGTGTTCCATCGTCATTAGGAGGCCCTGAAATGGTACAATTAACCATCAGTATTTCGTCGGATTCGAAAATCTAGACTCACGGGAGACGGACCATAAGGAGCCCGAGGCAGCAATATCCACTTGGAGACCAGTCCGCTGGAGGTCGATGTAGTGACTCCCGACGCCATTTCAGTGTTCCATCGTCATTAGGAAGCGCTGAACGTTACAATTAACTATCATTTTTGCGTCGGATTCGAAAATCTAGACTCACAGGAGACGGAACATATGGTGCCCGGGGCAGCAATATCCCCTTGGAGACAAGTCGGCTGGAGGTCGATGTATTGAATCTAGACGCCATTTGAGTGTGCCATCGTCGTTAGGAGGCCCTGAACATTACAATTAACTATCAGTTTTTCGTCGGATTCTAAAATCTAGGCTCACTGGGGAACGACCATATATGGGGCCCGAGGAGACAAATCGGCTGAATGCCGATATAATGAATCTCGAGGAAATTAGAGTGTTCCATCGTCATTAGGAAACCCTGAGCGTTACAATTAACAATCAGTCTCGCGTCGGATTCGAAAATCTAGACTCACAGGAGAACGACCATTAGGTGCCCGAGCCAGCAATAGACCCCTGGAGACAAGTCGGCTCGAGGCCCATGTATTTAATCTCGACGCAATTTGAGTGTTCCATCGTCATTAGGAGTCCCTGAACGTTACAATTAACTATCTGCTTTGCGTCGGATTCGAAAATTTAGACTCACAGGAGACGGAACATAAGGTGCCCGAGGTAGCAATAGACTCTTGAAGACAAGTCGGCTGAAGGACGATGTATTGAATCTCAACGCAATTTGAGTGTTCCATCGTCATAATGAGGCCCTGAACGTTACAATTAACGATCAGTTTCGCGTCGGACTGAAAATCTAGACTCACAGGTGACGGACCACATGGAGCCCGAGGCAGCAGTATCCCCTTGTAGACAAGTCGGCTGGAGATCGATGTATTGACTCCCGACCCATTTTGAGTGTTCTATCGTCATTAGGAGGCGCTGAACGTTACAATTCAATATCATTTATGCGTCGGGTTTGAAAATCTAGCCTCACAGGAGAACGATCATAAGGTGCCCGAGGCAGCAATAGTCCCTTGGAGACCAGTCCGCTGGAGGACGATGTATTGAATCGCGACTCAATTTTAGTGCTCCATCGTCATTAGGAGGCCCTGAACGTTACAATTAACTATCAGTTTTGCTACGGTTTCGAAAACGTAGAATCACCGGAGACGGACCAAGTGGTGCCCGAGGCAGCGATATCCCCTTGGAAACAAGTCGGCTGGAGGACGATGTAGTGAATCTCTACGCAATTTGAGTGTTCCTTCGTCATTAGGAGGCCCTGAACGTTACAATTAACTATCTGTTTTGCGTCGGATTCGAAAATCTAGTTTCACAGGAGAACGACCATAAGGTGCCCGAGGCAGCAATAGACCCTTGGAGACAGGTCGGCTCAAGCCCATGTATTGAATCTCGACGCAATTTGTGTGTCCCATCGTCATTAGGAGGCCCTGAACGTTAGAATTAACTATCTGTTTTGCGTCGCATTCGAAAATCTAGACTCACAGGAAAACGATCATAACGTGCCCCAGGCAGCAATAGACCCTTGGAGACAAGTCGGCTGGAGGACGATGTATTGGATCGCGATGCAATTTGAGTGTTCCAACGTAACTAGGAGGCCCTGAATATTACAATTAACTATCAGTTTTTCGTCGGATTCGAGAATCTAGACTCACAGTAGACGTACCATAAGGTGCCCAAAGCAGCAATATCCCCTTTTAGACCAGTCCGCTGGAGGACGATTTATTGAATCGCGACGCAATTTGGGTGCTCCATCGTCATTAGGAGGCCCTGAACGTTACAATTAACAATCAGTTTCGCGTCGTATTCGAAAATCTAGACTCACAGGAGAACGACCGTAAGGTGCCCGAGGCAGCAACAGACCCATGGAGACAAGTCGGGTGGAGTCCGATGTATTGAATCTCGACGCAATTTGAGTGTTCCATCGTCATTAGGAGACCCCGAACGTTACAATTAACTGTCAGTTTCGCGTCGTATTCGAAAATCTAGACTCACAGGAGACGGATCACATGGAGCCCTAGGCAGCAATAGACCCTTGGAGACAAGTCGGCTCGGGGCCGATGTATTGAATCTCGACGCAATTTGTGTTTTCCATCGTCATTAGGAGGCCATGAACGTTACAATTAACTATCTGTTTTGCGTCGGACCCGAAAATCTAGACTCACAGGAGAACGACCATAAGGTGCCCGAGGCAGCAACAGACTCTTGGAGACAAGGCGGCTGAAGGACGATGTATTGAATTTCGACGCAATTTGAGTGTTCCATCGTCATTAGGAGGCCCTGAACGGTACAATTAACTATCAGTTTCGCGTCGGATTCGAAAATCTAGACTCACAGGAGACGGACCACATGGAGCCCGAGGCAGCTATAGACCCTTGTAGACAAGTCGGCTCGAGGCCGGTGTAGTCAATCTCGACGCAATTTGAGTGTTCCATCGTCATTTGGAGGCCCTGAACGTTACAATTAACTATCAGTTTTGCGTCGGATTCTAAAATCTTGTCTCACAGGAGAACGACCATAAGGTGCCCGACGCAGCAATAGACCTTTGGAGACAAGTCGGCTGAAGGACGATGTATTAAATCTCGGCGCAATTTGAGTGTTCCATCGTCATTAGGAGGCCCTGAACGTTACAATTAACCATCATTTTAGCGTCGGAT
Organism: Schistocerca americana; assembly: GCF_021461395.2. Taxonomy (NCBI): domain Eukaryota; kingdom Metazoa; phylum Arthropoda; class Insecta; order Orthoptera; family Acrididae; genus Schistocerca; species Schistocerca americana. The sequence continues at coordinate 773,354,631 of NC_060123.1, forward strand.
TCGAAAATCCACTCACAGGAGAAGGATCATATGATGAACGAGACATCAATATCCCCTTGGATACAAGTCGGCTGGACGACGATGTATTGAATCTCGACGCTATTTGAGTGTTCCATCGTCATTAGGGGGCCCTGAACGTTACAATTAACTATCAGTTTTGCGTCGGATTCGAAAATCTAGACTCACAAGAAAACGATCATTAGGTGCCCCAGACAGCAATTGACCCTTGGAGACAGGTCGGCTGGAGGACGATGTATTGGATCGCGACGCAATTTGAGTGTTCCATCGTAACTAGGAGTCCCTGAATGTTACAATTAACTATCGGTTTTTTGTCGGATTCGAAAATCTAGACTCACTGGAGACGGTCCATAAGGTACCCGAAGCAGCAATAACCCCTTGGAGACCAGTCCGCTGGAGGACGATGTATTGAATCGCGACGCAATTTGAGTGCTCCATCGTCATTAGGAGGCCCTGAACGTTAAAATTAACTCTCAGGTTCGCGTCGGATTCGAAAATCTAGACTCACAGGAGAACGACCGTAAGGTGCCCGAGGTAGCAACAGACCCTTGGAGACAGGTCGGCTGGGGGCCAATGTATTGAATCTCGACGCAATTTGAGTGTTCCATCGTCATTAGGAGGCCCTGAACGTTACAATTAAATATCATTTTTGCGTCGGAGTCGAAAATCTAGACTCACAGGAGAACGACCATAAGGTGCCAGAGGCAGCAATAGACCCTTGGAGACAAGTCGGTTGGAGGACGATGTATTGAGTCTCGACGCAATTTTAGTGTTCAATCGCCATTAGGAGGCGCTGAACGTTACAATTAACTATCATTTTAGCGTCGGATTCGAAAATCTACTCACAGGAGAAGGATCATATCAAGCGCGAGACAGCAATATTCCCTTTGGTACAAGTCGGCTGGAGGACGATGTATTGAATCTCGACCCAATTTGAGTGTTCGTTCGTCATTAGGAGGCCCTGAACGTTACAATTAACTATCTGTTTTGCGTCGCATTTGAAAATCTAGACTCACAGGAAAACGATCATAACGTGCCCCAGGCAGCAATAGACCCTTGGAGACAAGTCGGCTGGACGACGATGTATTGGATCGCGACGCAATTTGAGTGTTCCCACGTAACTAGGAGGCCCTGAATGTTACAATTAACGATCAGTTTTTCGTCGGATTCGAGAATCTAGACTCGCTGGAGACGGACCATAGGGTGCTCAAAGCAGCAATATCCCCTTTTAGACCAGTTCGCTGGAGGACGATTTATTGAATCGCGACGCAATTTGGGTGCTCCATCGTCTTTAGGAGGCCCTGAACGTTACAATTAACTATCAGTTTCGCGTCGGATTCGAAAATCTAGCCTCACAGGAGAACGACCGTAAGGTGCCCGAGGCAGCAACAGACCCTTGGAGACAAGTCGGGTGGAGTCCGATGTATTGAATCTCGACGCAATTTGAGTGTTCCATCGTCATTAGGAGGCCCTGAACGTTACAATTAACAATCAGTTTCGCGTCGTATTCGAAATTCTAGACTCACAGGAGACGGACCACATGGAGCCCGAGGCAGCAATAGACCCTTGGAGACAAGTCTGCTGGAGGAAGATGTGTTGAATCGCGACTCAATTTGAGTGCTCCATCGTCATTAGGAGGCCCTGAACGTTAGAATTCACTATCATTTTTGCGTCGGGTTCGTAAATCTAGACTCACAGGAGAACGATCATAAGGTGCCCGAGGCAGCAGTGGACCCTTGGAGACAAGTCGGCTGGAGGACGATATATTTGATCACGACAAAATTTGAGTGTTCCATCGTCATTAGGAGGCCCTGAACGTTACAATTAACTATCAGTTTTGCTACGGATTCGAAAACGTAGAATCACCGGAGACGGACCAAGTGGTGCCCGTGGCAGCGATATCCCCTTGGAGACAAGTCGGCTGGGGGACGATGTAGTAAATCTCGACGCAATTTGAGTGTTCCTTCGTCATTAGGACGCCCTGAACGTTACATTTAACTATCTGTTTTGCGTCGGATTCGAAAATATAGTTTCACAGGGGAACGACCATAAGGTGCCCGAGGCAGCAATAGAACCATGGAGACAAATCGGCTGGAGGACGAGGTATTGGATCGCGACGCAATTTGAGTGTTCCATCGTAACTAGGAGGCCCTGATTGTTACAATTAACGATCAGTTTTGCGTCGGATTAGAATATCTAGACTCACAGGAGAACGACCATAAGGTGCCCGAGGCAGCAATACGCCGTTGGAGACAAGTCGGCTGAAGGACGATCTATTGAATCTCGACGCCATTTGAGTGTTCCATCGTCATTAGGAAGCTCTGAACGTTACAATTAACAATCAGTTTCGCGTCGGATTCGAAAATCTAGACTCACAGAAGAGCGACCATAAGGAGCCCGAGGCAGCAATATCCCCATGGAGACAAGTCGCCTGGAGGACGATGTATTGAATCTCGACGCAATTTGAGTGTTCCAACGTCATTAGGAGTCCCTGAACATTACAATTAACAATCAGTTTTGCTTCGGATTCGAAAACGTAGAATCACCGGAGACGGACCAAGTTGTGCCCGAGGCAGCGATATCCCCTTGGAAGCAAGTCCGCTGGAGGACGATGTAGTGAATATCGACGCAATTTGAGTGTTCCTTCGTCATTAGGAGGAGCTGAACGTTACAATTAACTACCTGTTTTGCGTCGGGTTCGAAAATCTAGACTCACAGGAGAACGATAATAAGGTGCCCGAGGCAGCAAAAGAACCTTGGAGACAAGTCGGCTGGAAGACGATATATTGGATCACGACAAAATTTGAGTGTTCCATCGTCATTAGGAGGCCCTGAATGGTACAATTAACTATCAGTATTTCGTCGGATTCGAAAATCTAGACTCACTGGAGACGGACCATAAGGAGCCCGAGGCAGCAATATCCCCTTGGAGACCAGACCGCTGGAGGACGAAGTATTGAATCGCGACTCAATTTGAGTGCTCCATCGTCATTAGGAGGCCCTGAACGTTACAATTAACTATCAGCTTTGCTACGGTTTCGAAAACGTAGAATCACGGGGAGACGGACCAAGTGGTGCCCGAGGCAGCGATATCCCCTTGGAGACAAGTCGGCTGGAGGACTATGTATTGAATCTCGACGCAATTTGAGTGTTCCATCGTCATTAGGAGGCGCTGAACGTTACAATTAACTATCATTTTAGCGTCGGATTCGAAAATCTACTCACAGGAGAAGGATCATATGGTGCCCGAGACATCAATATCCCCCTGGAAACAAGTGGGCTGGAGGACGATGTATTGAATCTCGACGCAATTTGAGTGTTCCATCGTCATTAGGAGGCCCTGAATTTTACAATTAACAATCAGTTTTGCGTCGGATTAGAAAATCTAGACTCACAGTAGAACGACCATAAGGTGCCCGAGGCTGCAATAGACCCTTGGGGACAAGTCGGCTGAAGGACGATGTATTGAATCTCGTCGCAATTTGAGTGTTCCATCGACATTAGGAGGCCCTGAACGCTACAATTAACTATCGGTTTCGCGTCGGATTCAAAAATCTAGACTCACAGGAGACGGACCATTTGGTGCCGGAGGCAGCAATATCCCCTTGGAGACCAGTCCGCTGGAGGACGGTGTATTGAATCGCGACGCAATTTGAGTGTTCCTTCGATATTAGGAAGCCCTGAACGTTACAATTAACTATCTGTTTTGCGTCGGATTCGAAAATCTAGACTCACAGGAGAACGACCACAAGGTGCCCGAGGCAGCAATAGACCCTTGGAGACAAGGCGGCTCGAGGCTCATGTATTGAATCTCGACGCAATTTGAGTGTTCCATCGTCATTAGGAAACCCTGAACGTTACAATTTACAATCAGTTTCGCGTCGGATTCGAAAATCTAGACTCACAGGAGAGCGACCATAAGGAGCCCGAGGCAGCAATATCCCGATGGAGACAAATCGGCTGGAGGACTATGTATTGAATCTCGACGCAATTTGAGTGTTCCATCGTCATTAGGAGGCGCTGAACGTTACAATTAACTATGATTTTAGCGTCGTATTCGAAAATCTACTCACAGGAGAAAGGTCATATGGTGCCCGAGACATCAAAACCCCCTGGATACAAATAGGCTGGAGGACGATGTATTGAATCTCGACGCATTTTGAATGTTCCATCGTCATTAGGAGGCCCTGAATTTTACAATTAACAATATGTTTTGCGTCGGATTCGAATATCTAGGCTCACAGGAGACGGACCATTTGGTGCCCGAGGCAGCAATATCCCTTTGGAGACAAGTCTGCTGGAGGACGATGTGTTGAATCGCGACTCAATTTGACTGCTCCATCGTCATTAGGAGGCCCTTAACGTTACAATTCACTATCATTCTTGCGTCGTATTCGAATATCTAGACTCACAGGAGACGGAACATATGGTGCCCGAGACAGCAATATCCCCTTGGAGACAAGTCGGATGGAGGTCGATGTATTGAATCTAGACGCCATTTGAGTGTTCCATCGTCGTTAGGAGGCCCTGAACAGTACAATTAACTATCAGTTTTGCGTCGGATTCTAAAGTTTAGGATCACTGGGGAACGACCATATGGGGCCCGAGGCAGCAATAGACCCTTGGAGACAAATCGGCAGCTAGCCGATATATTGAATATCGACGCAATTAGATTGTTCCATCGTCATTAGGAAACCCTGAGCGTTACAATTAACAATCAGTCTCGCGTCGGATTCGAAAATCTAGACTCACAGGAGAACGACCATAAGGTGCCCGAGCCAGCAGTAGACCCTTGGAGACATTCGGCTCGAGGCCCATGTATTTAATCTCGACGCAATTTGAGTGTTCCATCGTCATTATGAGTCCCTGAACGTTACAATTAACTGTCTGCTTTGCGTCGGATTCGAAAATGTAGACTCACAGGAGAACGACCATAATGTGCCCGAGGCAGCAATAGACCCTTGGAGGCAAGTCGGCTCGAGGCCCATGTATTGAATCTTGACGCAATTTGAGTGTTCCATCGTCATTATGAGGCCCTGAACGGTACAATTAACTATCAGTTTCGCGTCGTACTGAAAATCTAGACTCACAGGTGACGGACCACATGGAGCCCGAAGCAGCAATATGCCCTTTTAGACAAGTCGGCTGAAGGTCGATGTATTGACTCCCGACCCATTTTGAGTGTTCTATCGTCATTAGGAGGCGCTGAACGTTACAATTCACTATCATTTTTGCGTCGGGTTCGAATATCTAGACTCACAGGAGAACGATCATAAGGTGCCCGAGGCAGTAATATCCCCTTGGAGACCAGTCCGGTGGAGGACGAAGTATTGAATCGCGACTCAATTTGAGTGCTTCATCGTCATTAGGAGGCCCTGAACGTTACAATGAACTACCAGTTTTGCTACGGTTTCGAAAACGTAGAATCACCGGAGACGGACCAAGTGGTGTCCGAGGCAGCGATATCCCCTTGGAGACAAGTCTGCTGGAGGACGACGTAGTGAATTTCGACGCAATTTGCGTGTTCCCTCGTCATTAGGAGGCCCTGAACGTTACAATTAACTATCTGTTTTGCGTCGGATTCGAAAATCTAGATCCACATGAGAACGACCATAAGGTGCCCGAGGCAATTTGGGTGTTCCATCGTCATTAGGAGGCCCTGAATCTTACAATTAACAATCGGTTTTGCGTCGGATTAGAAAATCTAGACTCACAGTAGAACGACCATAAGGTGCCCGAGGAAGTAATAGATCTTTGGGGAAAAGTCGGCTGAAGGACGATGTATGAATCTCGTCGCAATTTGAGTGTTCCATCGTCATTAGGAGGCCCTGAACGCTACAATTAACTATCAGTTTCGCGTCGGATTCAAAAATCTAGACTCACAGGAGACGGACCATTTGGTGCCCGAGGCAGCAATATCCCCTTTGAGACAAGTCGGCTGGAGGTCGATGTATTGAATCTAGACGCCATTTGATTGTTCCTTCGTTATTAGGAGGCCCTGAACATTACAATTAACTATCAGTTTTGCGTAGGGTTCCAAAATTTAGACTCACAGGAGAACGATCATTAGGTGCCCGAGGCAGCAATAGACCCTTGGAGACAAGTCGGCTGGAGGACGATATATTGGATCACGACAAAATTTGAGTGTTTCATCGTCATTAGGAGGTCCTGAATGTTACAATTAACAATCAGTTTTTCGTCGGATTCGAAAATCTAGACTCACTGGAGACGGACCATAACGTGCCCGAGGCAGCACTATCCCCTTGGAGACCAGTCCGCTGGATGACGGTGTATTAAATCGCGACGCAATTTGAGTGTTCCTTCGATATTAGGAGGCCCTGAACGTTACAATTAACTTTCTGTTTTGCGTCGGATTCGAAAATGTAGACTCACAGGAGAACAATCATAATGTGCCCGAGGCAGCGATAGACCCTTGGAGGCAAGTCGGCTCGAGGCCCATGTATTGAATCTTGACGCAATTTGAGTGTTCCATCGTCATTAGGAAACCCTGAACGTTACAATTAACAATCAGTTTCGCGTCGGATTCGAAAATCTAGACTCACAGGAGAGCGACCATAAGGAGCCCGAGGCAGCAATATCCCAATGGAGACAAATCGGCTGGAGGACTATGTATTGAATCTCGACGCAATTTGAGTGTTCCATCGTCATTAGGAGGCGCTGAACGTTACAATTAACTATCATTTTAGCGTCGTATTCGAAAATCTACTCACAGGAGAAAGGTCATATGGTGCCCGAGACATCAAAACCCCCTGGATACAAATAGGCTGGAGGACGATGTATTGAATCTCGACGCATTTTGAATGTTCCATCGTCATTAGGAGGCCCTGAATTTTACAATTAACTATCTGTTTTGCGTCGGATTCGAAAATCTAGACTCACAGGAGACGGACCATTTGGTGCCCGAGGCAGCAATATCCCTTTGGAGACAAGTCTGCTGGAGGACGATGTGTTGAATCGCGACTCAATTTGAATGCTCCATCGTCATTAGGAGGCCCTGAACGTTACAATTCACTATCATTATTGCGTCGTATTCGAATATCTAGACTCACAGGAGACGGAACATATGGTGCCCGAGGCAGCAATATCCCCTTGGAGACAAGTCGGTTGGTGGTCGATGTATTGAATCTAGACGCCATTTGAGTGTTCCATCGTCGTTAGGAGGCCCTGAACATTACAATTAACTATCAGTTTTGCGTCGGATTCTAAAGTTTATGATCACTGGGGAACGACCATATGGGGCCCGAGGCAGCAATAGACCCTTGGAGACAAATCGGCTGAATGCCGATATATTGAATATCGACGCAACTAGATTGTTCCATCGTCATTAGGAAACCCTGAGCGTTACAATTAACAATCAGTCTCGCGTCGGATTCGTATATCTAGACTCACAGGAGAACGAACATAAGGTGCCCGAGCCAGCAATAGACCCTTGGAGGCAAGTCGGCTCGAGGCCCATGTATTTAATCTCCACGCAATTTGAGTGTTCCATCGTCATTATGAGTCCCTCAACGTTACAATTAACTATCTGCTTTGCGTCGGATTCGAAAATGTAGACTCACAGGAGAACGACCATAATGTGCCCGAGGCAGCAATAGACCCTTGGAGGCAAGTCGGCTCGAGGCCCATGTATTGAATCTTGACGCAATTTGAGTGTTCCATCGTCATTATGAGGCCCTGAACGTTACAATTAACTATCAGTTTCTCGTCGTACTGAAAATCTAGACTCACAGGTGACGGACCACATGGAGCCCGAGGCAGCAATAACCCTTGTAGACAAGTCTGCTGGAGGTCGACGTATTGACTCCCGACCCATTTTGAGTGTTCTATCGTCATTAGGAGGCGCTGAACGTTACAATTCACTATCATTTTTGCGTCGGGTTCGAATATCTAGACTCACAGGAGAACGATCATAAGGTGCCCGAGGCAGTAATATCCCCTTGGAGACCAATCCGGTGGAGGACGAAGTATTGAATCGCGACTCAATTTGAGTGCTTCATCGTCATTAGGAGGCCCTGAACGTTACAATTAACTATCAGTTTTGCTACGGTTTCGAAAACGTAGAATCACCGGAGACGGACCAAGTGGTGCCCGAGGCAGCGATATCCCCTTGGAGACAAGTCTGCTGGAGGACGACGTAGTGAATTTCGACGCAATTTGAGTGTTCCCTCGTCATTAGGAGGCCCTGAACGTTACAATTAACTATCTGTTTTGCGTCGGATTCAAAAATCTAGATCCACATGAGAACGACCATAAGGTGCCCGAGGCATTTTGAGTGTTCTATCGTCATTAGGAGGCGCTGAACGTTACAATTCACTATCATTTTTGCGTCGGATTAGAAAATCTAGACTCACAGTAGAACGACCATAAGGTGCCCGAGGCAGTAATAGATCTTTGGGGACAAGTCGGCTGAAGGACGATGTTTTGAATCTCGTCGCAATTTGAGTGTTCCATCGTCATTAGGAGGCCCTGAACGCTACAATTAACTATTAGTTTCGCGTAGGATTCAAAAATCTAGACTCACAGGAGACGGACCATTTGGTGCCCGAGGCAGCAATATCCCCTTTGAGACAAGTCGGCTGGAGGTCGATGTATTGAATCTAGACGCCATTTGATTGTTCCTTCGTTATTAGGAGGCCCTGAACATTACAATTAACTATCAGTTTTGCGTAGGGTTCGAAAATTTAGACTCACAGGAGAACGATCATAAGGTGCCCGAGGCAGCAATAGACCCTTGGAGACAAGTCGGCTGGAGGACGATATATTGGATCACGACAAAATTTGAGTGTTCCATCGTCATTAGGAGGCCCTGAATGTTACAATTAACTATCAGTTTTTCGTCGGATTCGAAAATCTAGACTCACTGGAGACGGACCATAACGTGCCCGAGGCAGCACTATCCCCTTGGAGACCAGTCCGCTGGAGGACGGTGTATTGAATCGCGACGCAATTTGAGTGTTCCTTCGATATTAGGAGGCCCTGAACGTTACAATTAACTTTCTGGTTTGCGTCGGATTCGAAAATGTAGACTCACAGGAGAACGAACATAATGTGCCCGAGGCAGCGATAGACCCTTGGAGGCAAGTCGGCTCGAGGCCGATGTATTGAATCTTGACGCAATTTGAGTGTTCCATCGTCATTAGGAAACCCTGAAAGTTACAATTAACAATCAGTTTCGCGTCGGATTCGAAAATCTAGACTCATAGGAGAAGGCAGCAATATTCCCTACGAGACAAGTCGGCTGGAGGACGATGTATTAAATCTCGACGCAATTTGAGTGTCCCATCGTCATTAGGAAACCCTGAACGTTACAATTTACAATCAGTTTCGCGTCGGATTCGAAAATCTAGACTCACAGGAAACGGACCATTTGGTGCCCGAGGCAGCAATGTCCCCTTGGACACAAGTCGGCTCGTGGCCGCTGTATTGAATCTCGTCCCAATTTGAGTGTTCCATCGTCATTAGGAGGCCCTGAACGTTACAATTAACTATCAGTTTTGCGTCGGAATCGAGAATCTAGACTCACAGGAGAACAACCATAAGGGGCCCGAGGCAGCAGTATCCACATGGAGACAAATCGGCTGGAGGACTATGTATTGAATCTCGCCGCAATTTGAGTGTTCCGTCGTAGTTAGGAGGCGCTGAACGTTACAATTAACTATCATTTTAGCGTCGTATTCGAAAATCTACTCATAGGAGAAGGATCATATGGTGCCCGAGGCAGCAATAGACCCTTGGAGACAAATCGGCTGGAGGACGCGGTATTGGATCGCGACGCAATTTGAGTGTTCCATCGTTATTAGGAGGCCCTGAATGTTACAATTAACTATCAGTTTTTCGTCGGATTCGAAAATCTAGACTTACTGGAGACGGACCATAAGGTGCCCGAGGCTATATCCCCTTGGCGACCCATCCGCTGGAGGACGAAGTATCGAATCGCGACGCAATTTGAGTGCTCCATCGTCATTGGGAAATCCTGAACGTTACAATTAACAATCAGTTTCGCGACGGATTCAAAAATCTAGACTCACAGGAGACGGACCATTTGGTGCCCGAGGCAGCAATATCCCTTTAGAGACAAGTGGGCTGGAGGCCAATATATTGGATCACGACAAAATTTGAGTGTTCCATCGTCATTAGGAGGCAATGAATGGTACAATTAACTATCAGTTTTTCGTCGGATTCTAAAATCTACATTCACTGGAGACGGACCATAAGGTGCCCGAAGCAGCAATATCCCCTTGGAGACCAGTCCGCTGGAGGACGATGTATTGAATCGCGACTCAATTTGAGTGCTCCATCGTCATTAGGAGGCCCTGAACGTTACAATTAACTATCAGTTTTGCTCCGGATTCGAAAACGTAGAATCACCGGAGCAGGACCAAGTGGTGCCCGAGGCAGCAATATCCCCTTGGAACAAGTCCGCTGGAGGACGATGTATTGAATCTCGTCGCAATTTGAGTGTTCCATCGTCATTAGGAGGCCCTGAACGCTACAATTAACTATCAGTTTCGCGTCGGATACAAAAATCTAGACTCACAGGAGATGGACCATTTGGTGCCGGAGGCAGCAATATCCCCTTGGAGACCAGTCTGCTGGAGGACGATGTATTGAATCGCGACGCAATTCGAGTGCTCCATCGTCATTAGGAGGCCCTGAACGTTACAATTAACAATCAGTTTTCCGTCGGATTCGAAAACGTAGGATGACCGGAGACGGACCAAGTGGTGCCCGAGGCAGCGATATCCCCTTGGAAACAAGTCCGCTGGAGGACGATGTAGTGAATATCGACGCAATTTGAGTGTTCCTTCGTCATTAGGAGGCCCTGAACGTTACAATTAACTATCTGTTTTGCGTCGGATTCGAAAATCTAGATTCACAGGAGACCGAACACAAGGTGCCCGAGGCAGCAATAGACTCTTGAAGACAAGTCGGCTGGAGGATGATATATTGGATCACGACAAAATTTGAGTGTTCCATCGTCATTAGGAAACCCTGAACGTTACAATTAACAATCAGTTTCTCGTCGGATTCGAAAATCTAGACTCACAGGAGAAGGCAGCAATATTCCCTACGAGACAAGTCGGCTGGAGGACGATGTATTAAATCTCTACGCAATTTGAGTGTCCCATCGTCATTTGGAAACATTGAACGTTACAATTTACAATCAGTTTCGCGTCGGATTCGAAAATCTAGACTCACAGGAGAGCGACCATAAGGAGCCCGAGGCAGCAGTATCCACATGGAGACAAATTGGCCTGAGGACTATGTATTGAATCTCGACGCAATTTGAGTGTTCCGTCGTAGTTAGGAGGCGCTGAACGTTACAATTAACTATCATTTTAGCGTCGTATTCGAAAATCTACTCACAGGAGAAGGATCATATGGTGCCCGAGGCAGCAATAGACCCTTGGAGACAAAACGGCTGGAGGACGTGGTATTGGATCGCGACGCAATTTGAGTGTTCCATCGTTATTAGGAGGCCCTGAATGTTACAATTAACTATCAGTTTTTCGTCGGATTCGAAAATCTAGACTCACAGGAGACGGACCATTTGGTGCCCGAGGCAGCAATATCCCTTTGGAGACAAGTCGGCTGGAGGCCAATATATTGTATCACGACAAAATTTGAGTGTTCCATCGTCATTAGGAGGCCCTAAATGGTACAATTAACTATCAGTTTTTCGTCGGATTCTAAAATCTACATTCACTGGAGACGGACCATAAGGTGCCCGAAGCAGCAATATCCCCTTGGAGACCAGTCCGCTGGAGGACGATGTATTGAATCGCGACTCAATTTGAGTGCTGCATCGTCATTAGGAGGCCCTGAACGTTACAATTAACTATCTGTTTTGCGTCGGATTCGAAAATATAGTTTCACAGGGGAACGACCATAAGGAGCCCGCGGCAGCAATTTCCCCATGGAGACAAATCGGCTGGAGAACTATGTATTGAATCTCGACGCAATTTGAGTGTTCCATCGTCCTTAGGAGGCGCTGAACGTTACAATTAACTATCATTTTAGCGTCGGATTCGAAAATCTACTCACAGGAGAAGTATCATATGGTGCCCGAGACATCAATATCCCCCTGGATACAAGTCGGCTGGAGGACGATGTATTGACTCCCGACGCAAATTGAGTGCTCCATCGTCATTAGGAGGCGCTGAACGTTACAATTAACTATCAGTTTTGCGTGGGGTTCGAAAATGTAGACTCACAGGAGAACGATCATAAGGTGCCCGAGGCAGCAATAGACCCTTGGAGACAAGTCGGCTGGAGGACGATATATTGGATCACGACAAAATTTGAGTGTTCCATCGTCATTAGGAAACCCTGAACGTTACAATTAACAATCAGTTTCGCGTCGGATTCGAAAATCTAGACTCACAGGGGAAGGCAGCAATATTCCCTACGAGACAAGTCGGCTGGAGGACGATGTATTAAATCTCGACGCAATTTGAGTGTCCCATTGTCATTAGGAAACCCTGAACGTTACAATTTACAATCAGTTTCGCGTCGGATTCTAATATCTAGACTCACAGGAAAGCGACCATAAGGAGCCCGAGGCAGCAGTATCCACATGGAGACAAATCGGCTGGAGGACTATGTATTGAATCTCGACGCAATTTGAGTGTTCCGTCGTAGTTAGGAAGCGCTGAACGTTACAATTAACTATCCTTTTAGCGTCGTATTCGAAAATCTACTCACAGGAGAAGGATCATATGGTGCCCGAGGCAGCAATAGACCCTTGGAGACAAATCGGCTGGAGGACGTGGTATTGGATCGCGATGCAATTTGAGTGTTCCATCGTTACTAGGAGGCCCTGAATGTTACAATTAACTATCAGTTTTTCGTCGGATTCGAAAATCTAGACTTACTGGAGACGGACCATAAGGTGCCCTAGGCTATATCCCCTTGGCGACCCGTCCGCTGGAGGACGATGCATTGAATCGCGACGCAATTTGAGTGCTCCATCGTCATTGGGATATCCTGAACGTTACAATTAACAATCAGTTTCGCGTCGGATTCAAAAATCTAGACTCACAGGAGACGGACCATTTGGTGCTCGAGGCAGCAATATCCCTTTGGAGACAAGTCGGCTGGAGGCCAATATATTGGATCACGACAAAATTTGAGTGTTCCATCGTCATTAGGAGGCCCTGAATGGTACAATTAACTATCAGTTTTTCGTCGGATTCTAAAATCTACATTCACTGGAGACGGACCATAAGGTGCCCGAAGCAGCAATATCCCCTTGGAGACCAGTCCACTGGAGGACGATGTATTGAATCGCGACTCAATTTGAGTGCTCCATCGTCATTAGGAGGCCCTGAACGTTACAATTAACTATCAGTTTTGCTCCGGATTCGAAAACGTAGAATCACCGGTGCCGGACCAAGTGGTGCCCGAGGCAGCAATATCCCCTTGGAGACAAGTCGGCTGGAGGACGATGTAGTGAATCTCGACGCAATCTGAGTGTTCCTTCGCCTTTAGGACGCCCTGAACGTTACAATTAACTATCTGTTTTGCGTCGGATTCGAAAATATTGTTTCACAGGGGAACGACCATAAGGAGCCCGCGGCAGCAATTTCCCCTTGGAGACAAATCGGCTGGAGAACTATGTATTGAATCTCGACGCAATTTGAGTGTTCCATCGTCGTTAGGAGGCGCTGAACGTTACAATTAACTATCATTTTACCGTCGGATTTGAAAATCTACTCACAGGAGAAGTATCATATGGTGCCCGAGACATCAATATCCCCCTGGATACAAGTCGGCTGGAGGTCGATGTATTAAATCTCGACGCAATTTGAGTGTTCCATCGTCATTAGGAGGCCCTGAACGCTACAATTAACTATCAGTTTCGCGTCGGATTCAAAAATCTAGACTTACAGGAGACGGACCATTTGGTGCCGGAGGCAGCAATATCCCCTTGGAGACCAGTCTGCTGGAGGACGATGTATTGAATCGCGACGCAATTTCAGTGCTCCATCGTCATTAGGAGGCCCTGAACGTTACAATTATCAATCAGTTTTCCGTCGGATTCGAAAACGTAGGATCACCGGAGACGGACCAAGTGGTGCCCGAGGCAGCGACATCCCCTTGGAAACAAGTCCGCTGGAGGACGATGTAGTGAATATCGACGCAATTTGAGTGTTCCTTCGTCATTAGGAGGCCCTGAACGTTACAATTAACTACCTGTTTTGCGTCGGATTCGAAAATCTAGACTCACAGGAGAACGACCATAAGGTGCCCGAGCCAGCAATAGACCCTTGGAGACAAGTCGGCTCGAGGCCCATGTATTTATTCTCGACGCAATTTGAGTGTTCCATCGTCATTAGGAGTCCCTGAACGTTACAATTAACTATCTGCTTTGCGTCAGATTCGAAAATCTAGATTCACAGGAGACCGAACACAAGGTGCCCGAGGCAGCAATTGACTCATGAAGACAAGTCGGATGAAGGACGATGTATTGAATCTCAACGCAATTTGAGTGTTCCATCGACATTATGAGGCCCTGAACGTTGCAATTAACTATCAGTTTCGCGTCGGACTGAAAATCCTGACTCACAGGTGACGGACAACATGGAGCCCGAGGCAGCAATATCCCCTTGTAGACAAGTCGGCTGGAGGTCGATGTATTGACTCCCGACGCAAATTGAGTGCTCCATCGTCATTAGGAGGCGCTGAACGTTACAATTAACTATCATTTTTGCGTCGGATTCGAAAATCTAGACTCACGGGAGACGCAACATATGGTGCCCGAGGCACCACTATCCCCTTTGAGACAAGTCGGCTGGACGTCGATGTATTGAATCTAGACGCCATTTGATTGTTCCTTCGTTATTAGGAGGCCCTGAACATTACAATTAACTATCAGTTTTGCGTAGGGTTCGAAAATTTAGACCCACAAGAGAACGATCATAAGGTGCCCGAGGCAGCAGTAGACCCTTGGAGACAAGTCGGCTGGAGGACGATATATTGGATCACGACAAAATTTGAGTGTTCCATCGTCATTAGGAAACCCTGAACGTTACAATTAACAATTAGTTACGCGTCGGATTCGAAAATCTAGACTCACAGGAGAAGGCAGCAATATTCCCTACGACACAAGTCGGCTGGAGGACGATGTATTAAATCTCAACGCAATTTGAGTGACCCATCGTCATTAGGAAACCCTGAACGTTACAATTTACAATCAGTTTCGCGTCGGATTGTAAAATCTAGACTCACAGGAGAGCGACCATAAGGAGCCCGAGGCAGCAGTATCCACATGGAGACAAATCGGCTGGAGGACTATGTATTGAATCTCGACGCAATTAGACTGTTCCGTCGTCATTAGGAGGCGCTGAACGTTACAATTAACTATCATTTTAGCGTCGTATTCGAAAATCTACTCACAGGAGAGGGATCATATGGTGCCCGAGGCAGGAATAGACCCTTGGAGACAAATCGGCTGGAGGACGTGGTATTGGTTCGCGACGCAATTTGAGTGTTCCATCGCTATTAGGAGGCCCTGAATGTTACAATTAACTATCAGTTTCTCGTCGGATTCGAAAATCTAGACTTACTGGAGACGGACCATAAGGTGCCCGAGGCTATATCCCCTTGGCGACCCGTCCGCTGGAGGACGATGTATTGAATCGCGACTCAATTTGAGTGCTCCATCGTCATTAGGAGGCCCTGAACGTTACAATTGACTATCAGTTTTGCTACGGATTCGAAAACGTAGAATCACCGGAGACGGACCAAGTGGTGCCCGAGGCAGCGATATCCCCTTGGAGACAAGTCGGCTGGAGGACGATGTAGTCAATCTCGACGCAATCTGTGTGTTCCTTCGCCTTTAGGACGCCCTGAACTCTACAATTAACTATCTGTTTTGCGTCGGATTCGAAAATATAGTTTCACAGGGGAACGACCACAAGGAGCCCGCGGCAGCAATTTCCCCATGGAGACAAATCGGCTGGAGAACTATGTATTGAATCTCGACGCAATTTGAGTGTTCCATCGTCGTTAGGAGGCGCTGAACGTTACAATTAACTATCATTTTAGAGTCGGATTCGAAAATCTACTCACAGGAGAAGTATCATATGGTGCCCGAGACATCAATATCCCCCTGGATACAAGTCGGCTGGAGGACGATGTATTAAATCTCGACGCAATTTGAGTGTTCCATCGTCATTAGGAGGCCCTGAATGTTACAATTAACAATCAGATTTGCGTCGGATTAGAATATCTAGACTCACAGGAGAACGACCATAAGGTGCCCGAGGCAGCAATAGACCCTTGGAGACAAGTCGGCTGGAGGACAATATATTGGATCACGACAAAATTTGAGTGTTCCATCGTCCTTTGGAGGCCCTGAATGTTACAATTAACTATCAGGTTTTCGTCGGATTCGAAAATGTAGACTCACTGGAGACGGGCCATAAGGTGCCCGAGGCAGCAATATCCCCTTGGACACCAGTCCGCTGGAGGACGATGTTTCGAATCGCGACGCAATTTGAGTGCTCCATCGTCATTAGGAGGCCCTGAACGTTACAATTAACAATCAGTTTTTCTTCGGATTCGAAAACGTAGAATCACCGGAGACGGACCAAGTGGTGCCCGAGGCAGCAACATCCCCTTTGAAACAAGTCCGCTGGAGGACGATGTAGTGAATATCGACGCAATTTGAGTGTTCCTTCGTCATTAGGAGGCCCTGAACGTTACAATTAACTATCTGTTTTGCGTCGGATTCGAAAATCTAGACTCACAGGAGAACGACCATAAGGTGCCCGAGCCAGCAATAGACCCTTGGAGACAAGTCGGCTCGAGGCCCATGTATTTAATCTCGACGCAATTTGAGTGTTCCATCGTCATTAGGAGTCCCTGAACGTTACAATTAACTATCTGCTTTGCGTCAGATTCGAAAATCTAGATTCACAGGAGACCGAACACAAGATGCCAGAGGCAGCAATTGACTCTTGAAGACAAGTCGGATAAAGGACGATGTATTGAATCTCAACGCAATTTGAGTGTTCCATCGACATTATGAGGCCCTGAACGTTGCAATTAACTATCAGTTTCGCGTCGGACTGAAAATCCTGACTCACAGGTGATGGACAACATGGAGCCCGAGGCAGCAATATCCCCTTGTAGACTAGTCGGCTGGAGGTCGATGTATTGACTCCCGACGCAAATTGAGTGCTCCATCGTCATTAGGAGGCGCTGAACATTACAATTAACTATCATTTTTGCGTCGGATTCGAAAATCTAGACTCACAGGAGACGGAACATATGGTGCCCGAGGCACCACTATCCCCTTTGAGACAAGTCGGCTGGAGGTCGATGTATTGAATCTAGACGCCATTTGATTGTTCCTTCGTTATTAGGAGGCCCTGAACATTACAATTAACTATCAGTTTTGCGTAGGGTTCGAAAATTTAGACCCACAAGAGAACGATCATAAGGTGCCCGAGGCAGCAATAGACCCTTGGAGACAAGTCGGCTGGAGGACGATATATTGGATCACGACAAAATTTGAGTGTCCCATCGTCATTAGGAAACCCTGAACGTTACAATTTACAATCAGTTTCGCGTCGGATTGTAAAATCTAGACTCACAGGAGAGCGACCATAAGGAGCCCGAGGCAGCAGTATCCACATGGAGACAAATCGGCTGGAGGACTATGTATTGAATCTCGACGCAATTTGACTGTTCCGTCGTCATTAGGAGGCGCTGAACGTTACAATTAACTATCATTTTAGCGTCGTATTCGAAAATCTACTCACAGGAGAGGGATCATATGGTGCCCGAGGCAGCAATAGACCCTTGGAGACAAATCGGCTGGAGGACGTGGTATTGGTTCGCGACGCAATTTGAGTGTTCCATCGTTATTAGGAGGCCCTGAATGTTACAATTAACTATCAGTTTCTCGTCGGATTCGAAAATCTAGACTTACTGGAGACGGACCATAAGGTGCCAGAGGCTATATCCCCTTGGCGACCCGTCCGCTGGAGGACGATGTATCGAATCGCGACGCAATTTGAGTGCTCCATCGTCATTGGGACATCCTGAACGTTACAATTAACAATCAGTTTCGCGTCGGATTCAAAAATCTAGACTCACAGGAGACGGACCATTTGGTGCCCGAGGCAGCAATATCCCTTTGGAGACAAGTCGGCTGGAGGCCAATATATTGGATCACGACAAAATTTGAGTGTTCCATCGTCATTAGGAGGCCCTGAATGGTACAATTAACTATCAGTTTTTCGTCGGATTCTAAAATCTACATTTACTGGAGACGGACCATAAGGTGCCCGAAGCAGCAATATCCCCTTGGAGACCAGTCCGCTGGAGGACGATGTATTGAATCGCGACTCAATTTGAGTGCTCCATCGTCATTAGGAAGCCCTGAACGTTACAAAAAAATGGTTCAAATGGCTCTGAGCACTATGGGACTCAACTGCTGAGGTCATTAGTCCCTTAGAACTTAGAACTAGTTAAACCTAACTAACCTAAGGACATCACAAACATCCATGCCCGAGGCAGGATTCGAACCTGCGACCGTAGCGGTCTTGCGGTTCCAGACTGCAGCGCCTTTAACCGCACGGCCACTTCGGCCGGCTGAACGTTACAATTAACTATCAGTTTTGCTACGGATTCGAAAACGCAGAATCACCGGAGACGGACCAAGTGGTGCCCGAGGCAGCGATATCCCCTTGGAGACAAGTCGGCTGGAGGACGATGTAGTCAATCTCGACGCAATCTGAGTGTTCCTTCGCCTTTAGGACGCCCTGAACGTTACAATTGACTATCTGTTTTGCGTCGGATTCGAAAATATAGTTTCACAGGGGAACGACCATAAGGAGCCCGCGGCAGCAATTTCCCCATGGAGACAAATCGGCTGGAGAACTATGTATTGAATCTCGACGCAATTTGAGTGTTCCATCGTCATTAGGAGGCCCTGAATGTTACAATTAACAATCAGTTTTGCGTCGGATTAGAATATCTAGACTCACTAGAAAACGACCATAAGGTGCCCGAGGCAGCAATAGACCCTTGGAGACAAGTCGGCTGGAGGACGATATATTGGATCACGACAAAATTTGAGTGTTCCATCGTCATTTGGAGGCCCTGAATGTTACAATTAACTATCAGGTTTTCGTCGGATTCGAAAATGTAGACTCACTGGAGACGGGCCATAAGGTGCCCGAGGCAGCAATATCCCCTTGGAGACCAGTCCGCTGGAGGACGATGTTTTGAATCGCGACGCAATTTGAGTGCTCCATCGTCATTAGGAGGCCCTGAACGTTACAATTAACAATCAGTTTTTCTTCGGATTCGAAAACGTAGAATCACCGGAGACGGACCAAGTGGTGTCCGAGGCAGCGATATCCCCTTGGAAACAAGTCCGCTGGAGGACGATGTAGTGAATATCGACGCAATTTGAGTGATCCTTCGTCATTAGGAGGCCCTGAACGTTACAATTAACTATCTGTTTTGCGTCGGATTCGAAAATCTAGACTCACAGGAGAACGACCATAAGGTGCCCGAGCCAGCAATAGACCCTTGGAGACAAGTCGGCTCGAGGCCCATGAATTCAATCTCGACGCAATTTGAGTGTTCCATCGTCATTAGGAGTCCCTGAACGTTACAATTAACTATCTGCTTTGCGTCGGATTCGAAAATCTAGACTCACTGGAGACCGAACATAAGGTGCCCGAGGCAGCAATATCCCCTTGGAGACCAGTCCGCTGGAGGACGATGTGTTGAATCGCGACTCAATTTGAGTGTTACATCGTCAATAGGAGGCCCTGAACGTTACAATTAACTATCAGTTTTGCTACGGATTCGAAAACGTAGAATCACCGGAGAGGTGGCGTGAGGTCAGTCGTTTGACGGCGCGTTTCGGGGCGGGCCCGCCCGCTGCCGGCGCGCCGTAGGGCACGGAAGCTCGCACTGGGGCGTATCGCTTTCCAGTCGGGTGTGCCGCGGCAGTCCTCACAGGGGAAGTGAAGCGTCTCTCATAGCCTCTCCTTCCCAAGTGGCTCTTTCCGCCTTCCCGTGGTGCCGGACGTTAAGCTTGGCATTCCGCCTTGCGACGAAAGGGAGAGCTGCGACCCAACCCGATGCGAAAGCGAAGGGTGCGTGGCACAGGGGGAGCTGTGTCAAGGGACCGAACACCAGTCCCTTTTTGTTCGCAGGGCACAGACCAGCAGGTGCTCTGCATGCCGGCGACCTCGTTTGTCGGCGTGGGATCGCGGCGCGAGTCGGCAAGGGTGCTTCGCCGCGCCCCTGGGTAACCGGGGCGTGTTCTGCCAAACCCAGGAGGTGGTGACATCGCCTGGGCTAGGTTAGATGGGCCCAGACCGCCAAACGACTGGGGGACCGACCCACCACCTGAGTAGGAGTGGGTCCTTGGCCTTCAGGTGGAAACTCGGCCTAGTAGGCGGCGAAGGGCGAGGGGTGCATCCGCCTCTCCGGAGTGCGGGGTGCACTTGCCGAGGAGCGTCGAGTGAAATTGTCGGCGACGAGGCCTTCGACGGGGACCAGTGCGCTGGCAACGGCGCGTTGAACCCTGCAGCTCTGGAGTGCCCTTGACCTAGGGGCGAGGTCGGTGGGCGAGCTGCAACAGTCCCCCCCCATGCCAGAGGAGCCGGTCCGGGGCAAGAGACGGGCGCCCAACCCCTTTTTTGATCACTCGTAAATCATGGCGACAATTGAAGCGAGTGATTCGTGTGCGCCTCGAATGTCTTCCGCTGCGCCTGATCCCTCTCCTCAGGACGAGCAGGGACAGGCAGAGAATGAGACAATTATGGAGAGGTACTCGAGAATCTCGTTGCTCATGGAGCAACAGATAAAGAATGGCAAAATCAGTCAAGCTGGACTTGCCGTCATAAAAAATGAGCTGGCTGCATGGGCTATTGCCCACGCCAAACTTGAAGGTTGATTAGAAGAACTCGAAAAAGAAAATGACAGGTTAAGAAGGCAACCAGCAAAGACGTGGGCAGCGGTGGCTGCGCAAGCGCCCACCAAGAGCCCACAAAGCACGACTAGAGACACCATTGACAGGGTCACGAAAAGGACAGACACGGCTGTCTTCCTCAGGACACTACCTGGGCAAGACACTAGTGTCAGGAAAATACAGGAACTTTTCACAAAAACAGTTGACCCCATTAAAGACAAGATCAAAATCAAAAAGGTTAAACCAAGCAGAAACTCCGTGATAGTTGAAGTTGCTACGGAAGAAGATAAGGAAAAGCTGCTAAATAACCAGAAATTGAACTCGGTGGTCAAATGTGAACCACCGAGAAAAAGAAACCCTCTCGTCATATTATATGACGTACCTGCAATTATGACGAACGAAGAATTAGAAGAAACAATTAGGCTACAGAACTTTGACAAAATGAAAGAAGATGAATTTAAGAAAAACTTTAAGCTGAAATTTAAGACTGGTCCGCGGGGTCGTGATGTTGTTCATCACGTCGCCGAGGTATCGGCGCTGATGTGGAAAAATGTAACAACAATGGGCAGACTGTATGTAGGTTTCCATGCCATTAATACAAGAGACTATGTCGTGGTACCTCGTTGCCACAACTGTGGTGACCTGGATCACATCCTAAGGCTGTGTACCAGGGATCCGGCGTGCACCAAGTGCGGGGAGAAAGGTCATAGCCGCAAAGACTGCAAGGCGGCAACAGTTTGCATACCGTGTAAGATCCGAGGAAAAAAGTCTTGTGGAACCACCGGTAGAAACTGCCCCACATACAGAATGCTGGAGCAAAGACTGATCTCCAGGACTGATTATGGTTGAGCCCAGTATACCGAACAGGATGCCAAAGCGGAAGTCCCCGAGCAAAAGGAGGAGAGATGCCATGCGGGCAAATAGATTCAAGGACTTTTTGAGGTCGCTCACGAGAACCGTCAAAATTGAAACAAAAGATATGGCTATACAAACTGATTTTCCAACGATGGATATAGGAATACAAACAAATCTCCCCATGGCAGAAACTCTCTCCTCTGGAAGCCGGGAAACAAAGCCGAAACTACACCTACAGCGGCAAGGGCATCCTGCGGCTCCAGCAACTCATAAGGACAGTAACACAAATAACCAACCAATACAGGAAAATGTAGTGACGAGCTCTAGTACGAGCCCCAGCACTCAGTGCACACCAATAGTTAGATTACCACCGGTCGATCCAGTCAGGGTGTACCCCAACTTGGAGTACACCATGCAGCTATCTAGATTGGAGCAGCCGGCTACCCTGACCACTGCCTTACGACATGTGGTCCGAGTAGGACATGAGGACGGCAAAAAAATAACCTTTCCGGTTATGGAGGCTGTCGACAGAATCCAGCTGAAATCGGTGAATCTCCCCACCGACTTTGGAGCCTTGCGAGACCTGCTCAAGAAAGCATTCGAAAGACGAGGAGAGACATTTATCGACAGTCAGTAGTGGCATATGGACGAATTGCATTCGACTGGAGCAAGACCTGGCCACATGACCGAATACATACATACTACCCATAATGACAAAAATTACTATATGACAGCTTAACACACACAACAGCAGACTCGTAATGCAAGAGCTCCGAAGGGAGGTGGAGGAGAGGAGACTTGACGTACTCTGTCTACAGGAGCCATACTCCCTGGCTGGGAAAATAGCTTTTGCTGCTGCAAGGTGGCAAATAGTCAGTAGAGGGGATGACCCGAAGGCAGCAATTATAATCACCAACAAACTCTTGAGAGTCACAACACTCTCGCAGTTCACAACTAGCCACTGCAACGTCGTGGAGCTTCAATCTCCTACAGGAATTATAACTCTCATTAATATGTATTTTCAGTATGGGGATAATATAGAAACTCATATAGACCACCTAGCGAGAGTTACCACGGCGTTGCGGGGAAGAAAGGTCATAATAACTGCCGACATTAATGCAAAGTCCCCCCTGTGGTACAGTGGCACAAGAGATGCGAATGGTGAAAAGGTTGAAGAATTTATTATGGCATCGCAACTTGTGGTGGCCAACAGACCCGGCAATCCTCCCACCTACGCTGCAGGTGGAGGACAGGGCACAAACATAGACATCACTCTCGTAACTCCGAATACAGCCAATAACCTTCAAAATTGGAGAGTTGTAGAAAATGCCACCACAAGCGACCACAATCTGATAACTTTTACCATAGGAGAAAGAGAGTGCCACTGGGCCACGGGGTGGGAAACACAATTAAATTACAAAAGAACCGATTGGGAACGCCTAGCGAGGGAGTGTGACATTCCTCCATTACCGGAAGACGACATGCACTTAGACATGGACGTGGATCAGAGGGCGGGGGAACTGGTGAACGCAGTGACAAGAGCGGTGAGGGCAGCCGTACCTACTAGGAGGAGGGCCATGGCGGCCTCACCGTCACCATGGTCTGCCGAACTAAGTGAACTGCGTCAGTCTGTCAGAAGGCTGAGGAGGTACTATCAGCGCAGTGTCGTCTGGCGGGAGCGACAAAGGTGGCAGCTGCTGTACAGGGAGGAAAAGCGAAAGTTCCAGAAGGAACTACGGGAAGTCAGAATGAAAAGCTGGGAAAACTTCGTGCTCAACCAACTAGTCACGGACCCATGGGGACTCCCGTATAAGCTAGTTAGAGAAAAAATCCGCTCTCCTCTGGAACTATCCACAGTCAGGTACGGGGATAGGATGACGGAGTCCTGGCAGGAGACTGCGGGGGTCCTCCTCCACTCCCTGCTGCCTGACGACAAAGCGGATGGGGAAACAGAGAGGCAGCAACTACTCAGAGATGAAGACCGCGAAATATACACCAATGAGACGGCGGTCTACCCCTTCTCAGAAGAGGAGGTAGCAACCCACATAAGATCTCTGCAAAGAGGAAAAGCACCTGGGCCAGACGGCATTGTGGCGGAGGTGGTGCAGTTTCTGGCGCCCCAGCTGACTGCACCACTAACACATCTGTACAATGAATGCCTCAGACAGCGTAAGTTCCCTAAATTATGGAAAAAGGCACATGTAGTCATCATAAAGAAAGGACCAGACAAGGATCCCGCAGAAACGAAATCCTACAGGCCGATTTGCCTGCTGGATATATTTGGCAAATTATTAGAAAAATTGCTGGCTGACAGACTGACAGCACACCGGGTGTTGTACGGGGTGAGTGACAGGCAGTTCGGGTTCAGGCCGGGGCGGTCGGCATCTGATGCAATCGCCCTGGCGGCCGAGGTCTGTGGCTCGACCCATGCACAAATACGTGGTTGGCATCATGGTTGACATCAGTGGCGCCTTCGACAACCTGTGGTGGCCTTCGCTCTTCTCCTGCTTGCGGGAGAAAGAGTGTCCAGGGCCGCTATATGGTTGCCTGAGGAGCTATTGCGAGGATCGGGAGGTCTGGCTATCATCCTCTAGCGAAAGAGTTAGCAAGACAATCACCAAAGGATGTCCCCAAGGCTCCGTCTTAGGACCCCTCTTCTGCGACATCCATATGGAGCCTTTGCTAGATAGCTTACAACAGAGTGAAGAGGTGCTAGAGGTGATAGCCTATGCGGATGACCTCCTCCTGTTGGTTGGCGGCCGCAGCCGCGAAGACATAGAACCAAAGATAGAGACAACACTAGACAAACTCCAACAGTGGTGCCACGCGACAAAAATGACGATATCGCCCAGCAAATCTACTTACCTCCTGCTAAAAGGACATCTCATTAGAAATCCGACTGTCAGAATAGACGGTTCACCAGTTCTTAGACGACGTGAGACACGCTACTTAGGAGTCATCATTGATGAGAGGTGGAGCTTCGGCAAGCACATTGATACCGTCACCCAGAGAGCCCTTCAGATTTTGAACAATCTCATCTCAATAGGTCATAAAAGATTCCACCTTCCGTCACACTTAATTAGATTATACCACAACAGCATCTTAACTTCAGTCGTGGGTTACGGCTCGGGAGTCTGGGCACACAGGCTCACGAGGGTGGTGCCCGCCATGGCAGTGAGAAGGGCCAGAGAAGCATGCTACTAAGAGCTGTGGGTGCCTACAGAACATCTCCAGGGGGGGGGGGGGGGGCCCTGTTAGTCATAATGGGGCTCTGCCCCCTGGACATCAAAATAAGGGAACAAGCGGCCTGGTACTGGGCCAAAAGGGAGAATTATGAAAAGACTGTAGATATTATGGGTATCAGATTGCGCGACAAAAGAGATATAAGGATAAGAGGGGAAGAACTTTGGCAAGAGACCTGGGCTGCAGAAGAGGCTGGACGACGAACCTTCCAGTTCCTACCAGATGTGAGGGAACGTCTGGGTATGAGGTATTTCGAGCCTACACGAGGTCTGATTCACTTCCTCACTGGCCATGGACCCTACCCGACATACTTATGCCGATTTGGGAAAAGGGCGACACCAGCGTGCGACTGTGGCGATCCGGAGGGAACACCCGAACATGTTGTTTACGAATGCCCTCTCTTCAATGATGTTGCAACTACACTACGAGACAGACTTCCTAACCATGACACGTATCAACCGCTTAGACATGAGGAAACTTTTCAGACACTAAACACCTTGGCAAACGAGGTATCTCGAAAGGTCTTAACCGAATATCTACGAGAGATACAGTAAGAGCAAGGAACTAATTATTACCGATTGTGACCTAGAGCCCTGATCCCATACCGCCTGTGCGTGGACTGGAAAACTCCACCCGAGTTGGAATCCGCCATGTACGGGACTAGGGGGAGCAGGGACCAACCACCGACCATGACACACCAAATATGACGTAGGATAAGTTAGTTTGTAGGAATTAGTTATAGGAAATTAGATTAGGTACTGCAGCGATTACTAACGTCGTGGCCTGCCCAGTGCCAGGGGCATGTTCTCCGGGTTTAGCTCGAAGAACAAGGCATATTAAGTAGGTTTATATTTCTTACTGGCACACATGTGACGCTGCAGGAAATACATAAATTAAGTTAGATACAGGAACTAGAATAAACAGTAGATATAGAAATTAAATGCCCATTGTTGTTAGTGTAACTGTAGCTCACTATTAAGTTAAGAAAAAGCTGCACAATTAACATAAATGAATATTATTTAGGACCCACTAATGAGTTTTAGGTAGTGGGTTAAATTAGTATAATTATTATAGTTATCAATAAAGATTTTTTTTTTTCTAAAAAAAAAGAAAAAATCACCGGAGACGGACCAAGTGGTGCAGCGATATCCCCTTGGAGACAAGTCGGCTGGAGGACGATGTAGTGAATCTCGACGCAATTTGAGTGATCCTTCGTCATTAGGACGCCCTGAACGTTACAATTATCTATCTGTTTTGCGTCGGATTCGAAAATATAGTTTCACAGGGGAACGACCATAAGGTGCCCGAGGCAGCAATAGACCCTTGGAAACAAGTCGGCTCGAGGCCCATGTATTGAATCTCGACGCAATTTGAGTGTTCCATCGTCATTAGGAAACCTTGAACATTACAATTAACAATCAGTTTCGCGTCGGATTCGAAAATCTATACTCACAGGAAAAGGACCATATGGTGCCCGAGGCAGCAATATTCCCTTCGAGACAAGTCGGCTGGAGGACGATGTATTGAATCTCGACGCAATTTGAGTTTTCCATCGTCATTAGGAAACCCTGAACGTTACAATCAACTATCAGTTTCGCGTCGGATTCGAAAATCTAGACTCACAGGAGAGCGACCATAAGGAGCCCGCGGCAGCAATTTCCCCACGGAGACAAATCGGCTGGAGAACTATGTATTGAATCTCGACGCAATTTGAGTGTTCCATCGTCGTTAGGAGGCGCTGAACGTTACAATTAACTACCATTTTAGCGTCGGATTCGAAAATCTACTCACAGGAGAAGTGTCATATGGTGCCCGAGACATCAATATCCCCCTGGATACAAGTCGGCTGGAGGACGATGTATTGAATCACGACGCAATTTGAGTGTTCCATCGTCATTAGGAGGCCCTGAATGTTACAACTAACAATCAGTTTTGCGTCGGATAAGAATATCTAGACTCACAGGAGAACGACCATAAGGTGCCCGAGGCAGCAATAGAACCATGGAGACAAATCGGCTTGAGGACGAGGTATTGGATCGCGACGCAATTTGAGTGTTCCATCGTAACTAGGAGGCCCTGGTTGTTACAATTAACGATCAGTTTTGCGTTGGATTAGAATATCTAGACTCACAGGAGAACGACCATAAGGTGCCCGAGGCAGCAACAGACCGTTGGAGACAAGTCGGCTGAAGGACGATGTATTGAATCTCGACGCAATTTGAGTGTTCCATCGTCATTAGGAAGCCCTGAACGTTACAATTAACAATCAGTTTCGCGTCGGATTCGAAAATCTAGACTCACAGGAGAGCGACCATAAGAAGCCCGAGGCAGCAATATCCCCATGGAGACAAGTCGGCTGGAGGACGATGTATTGAATCTCGACGCAATTTGAGTGTTCCATCGTCATTAGGAGGCGCTGAACGTTACAATTAACAATCATTTTAGCGTCGGGTTCGAAAATCTACTCACAGGAGTAGGATCATATGGTGCCCGAGACAACAATATCCCCTTAGATACAAGTCGGCTGGAGGACGATGTATTGAATCTCGACGCAATTTGAGTGTTCTATCGTCATTAGGAGGCCCTGAACGCTGCAATTAACTATCAGTTTTGCGTCGGATTCGAAAATCTAGACTCACAGGAGAACGATCATAAGGTGCCCGAGGCTGCGATAGACCCTTGGAGACAAGTCGGCTGGAGGACGATGTTTTGAATCTCGACGCAATTTGAGTGTTCTATCGTCATTAGGAGGCCCTGAACGTTACAATTAACAATCAGTTTTGCTTCGGATTCGAAAACGTAGAATCACCGGAGACGGACCAAGTGGTGCCCGAGGCAGCGATATCCCCTTGGAAAAAAGTCCGCTGGAGGACGATGTAGTGAATATGGAGGCAATTTCAGTGATCCTTCGTCATTAGGAGGCCCTGAACGTTATATATAACTATCTGTTTTGCGTCGGATTCGAAAATCTAGACTCACAGGTGAAGGACCATATGGTGCCCGGGGCAGCAATATCCCCTTCGAGACAAGTCGGCTGGAGGACGATGTATTGAATCTCGACGCAATTTGAGTTTTCCATCGTCATTAGGAAACCCTGAACGTTACAGTTTCGCGTCGGATTCGAAAATCTAGACTCACAGGAGAGCGACCATAAGGAGCCCGCGGCAGCAATTTCCCCATGGAAACAAATCGGCTGGAGAACTATGTATTGAATCTCGACGCAATTTGAGTGTTCCATCGTCGTTAGGAGGCGCTGAACGTTACAATTAACTATCATTATAGCGTCGGATTCGAAAATCTGCTCACAGGAGAAGTGTCATATGGTGCCCGAGACATCAATATCCCCCTGGATACAAGTCGGCTGGAGGACGATGTATTGAATCTCGACGCAATTTCAGTGTTCCATCGTCATTAGGAGGCCCTGAATGTTACAACTAACAATCAGTTTTGCGTCGGATTAGGCTATTTAGACTCACAGGAGAAAGACCATAAGGTGCCCGAGGCAGCAATAGAACCATGGAGACAAATCGGCTGGAAGACGAGGTATTGGATCGCGACGCAATTTGAGTGTTCCATCGTAACTAGGAGGCCCTGATTGTTACAATTAACGATCAGTTTTGCGTCGGATTAGAATATCTAGACTCACAGGAGAACGACCATAAGGTGCCCGAGGCAGCAATAGAACCATGGAGACAAATCGGCTGGAGGACGTGGTATTGGATCGCGATGCAATTTGAGTGTTCCATCGTTATTAGGAGGCCCTGAATGTTACAATTAACTATCAGTTTTTCGTCGGATTCGAAAATCTAGACTTACTGGAGACGGACCATAAGGTGCCCGAGGCTATATCCCCTTGGCGACCCGTCCGCTGGAGGACGATGCATTGAATCGCGACGCAATTTGAGTGCTCCATCGTCATTGGGAAATCCTGAACGTTACAATTAACAATCAGTTTCGCGTCGGATTCAAAAATCTAGACTCACAGGAGACGGATCATTTGGTGCCCGAGGCAGCAATATCCCTTTGGAGACAAGTCGGCTGGAGGCCAATATATTGGATCACGACAAAATTTGAGTGTTCCATCGTCATTAGGAGGCCCTGAATGGTACAATTAACTATCAGTTTTTCATCGGAGTCTAAAATCTACATTCACTGGAGACGGACCATAAGGTGCCCGAAGCAGCAATATCCCCTCGGAGACCAGTCCGCTGGAGGACGATTAATTGAATCGCGACTCAATTTGAGTGCTCCATCGTCATTAGGAGGCCCTGATCGTTACAATTGACTATCAGTTTTGCTCCGGATTCGAAAACGTAGAATCACCGGAGCCGGACCAAGTGGTGCCCGAGGCAGCAATATCCAATTGGAGACAAGTCGGCTGGAGGACGATGTAGTGAATCTCGACGCAATTTGAGTGTTCCATCGTCCTTTGGGGCCCTGAATGTTACAATTAACTATCAGGTTTTCGTCGGATTCGAAAATCTAGACTCACTGGAGACGGGCCATAAGGTGCCCGAGGCAGCAATATCCCCTTGGAGACCAGTCCGCTGGAGGACGATGTTTTGAATCGCGACGCAATTTGAGTGCTCCATCGTCATTAGGAAACCTCGAACGTTACAATTAACAATCAGTTTCGCGTCGGATTCGAAAATCTATACTCACAGGTGAAGGACCATATGGTGCCCGAGGCAGCAATATCCCCTTCGAGACAAGTCGGCTGGAGGACGATGTATTGAATCTCGACGCAATTTGAGTTTTCCATCGTCATTAGGAAACCCTGAACGTTACAGTTTCGCGTCGGATTCGAAAATCTAGACTCACAGGAGAGCGACCATAAGGAGCCCGCGGCAGCAATTTCCCCATGGAAACAAATCGGCTGGAGAACTATGTATTGAATCTCGACGAAATTTGAGTGTTCCATCGTCGTTAGGGGGCGCTGAACGTTACAATTAACTATCATTATAGCGTCGGATTCGAAAATCTACTCACAGGAGAAGTGTCATATGGTGCCCGAGACATCAATATCCCCCTGGATACAAGTCGGCTGGAGGACGATGTTTTGAATCTCGACGCAATTTCAGTGTTCCATCGTCATTAGGAGGCCCTGAATGTTACAACTAACAATCAGTTTTGCGTCGGATTAGGCTATTTAGACTCACAGGAGAACGACCATAAGGTGCCCGAGGCAGCAATAGAACCATGGAGACAAATCGGCTGGAAGACGAGGTATTGGATCGCGACGCAATTTGAGTGTTCCATCGTAACTAGGACCCATGGAGACAAGTCGGCTGGAGGCCGATGTATTGAATCTCGACGCTATTTGAGTGTTCCATCGGCATTAGGAGGCCATGAACGTTACAATTAACTTTCATATTTGCGTCGGATTCGAAAATCTAGACTTACAAGAGAACGACCATAAGGTGCCCGAGGCAGCAACAGACCCTTGGAGACAAGTCCGCTGGAGGCCGATGTATTGAATCTCGACGCAATTTGAGTGTTCCATCGTCATTAGGAGGCCCTAAACGTTACAATTCACTATCATTTTTGCGTCGGATTCGAAAATCTAGACTCACAGGAGAAGGACCATGTGGTGCCCGAGGCAGCAACAGACCCTTGGAGACAAGTCGGCTGCAGGCCGATGTATTGAATCTCGACGCAATTTGAGTGTTCCATCGTCACTACAAGGCCCTGAACGTTAGAATTAACTATCATTTTTGCGTCGGATTCGAAAATCTAGACTCACAGGAGAAGGACCATGAAGTGCCCGAGGCAGCAATAGACCCTTGGAGACAAGTCGAGTGGAGGCCGATGTATTGAATCTCGACGCAATTTGAGTGTTCCATCGTCATTAGGAGGCCCTGAATGGTACAATTAACTATCAGTTTTTCGTCGGAGTCTAAAATCTACATTCACTGGAGACGGACCATAAGGTGCCCGAAGCAGCAATATCCCCTTGGAGACCAGTCCGCTGGAGGACGATGTATTGAATCGCGACTCAATTTGAGTGCTCCATCGTCATTAGGAGGCCCTGATCGTTACAATTAACTATCAGTTTTGCTCCGGATTCGAAAACGTAGAATCACCGGAGCCGGACCAAGTGGTGCCCGAGGCAGCAATATCCCCTTGGAGACCAGTCCGCTGGAGGACGATGTTTTGAATCGCGACGCAATTTGAGTGCTCCATCGTCATTAGGAGGCCCTGAACGTTACAATTATCAATCAGTTTTCCGTCGGATTCGAAAACGTAGGATGACCGGAGACGGACCAAGTGGTGCCCGAGGTAGCGACATCCCCTTGGAAACAAGTCCACTGGAGGACGATGTAGTGAATTTCGACGCAATTTGAGTGTTCCTTCGTCATTAGGAGGCCCTGAACGTTACAATTAACTATCTGTTTTGCGTCGGATTCGAAAATCTAGACTCACAGGAGAACGACCATAAGGTGCCCGAGCCAGCAATAGAGCCTTGGAGACAAGTCGGCTCGAGGCCCATGTATTTATTCTCGACGCAATTTGAGTGTTCCATCGTCATTAGGAGTCCCTGAACGTTACAATTAACTATCTGATTTGCGTCAGATTCGAAAATCTAGATTCACAGGAGACCGAACACAAGGTGCCCGAGGCAGCAATTGACTCTTGAAGACAAGTCGGATGAAGGACGATGTATTGAATCTCAACGCAATTTGAGTGTTCCATCGACAATATGAGGCCCTGAACGTTGCAATTAACTATCAGTTTCGCGTCGGACTGAAAATCCTGACTCACAGGTGACGGACAACATGGAGCCCGAGGCAGCAATATCCCCTTGTAGACAAGTCGGCTGGAGGTCGATGGATTGACTCCCGACGCAAATTGAGTGCTCCATCGTCATTAGGAGGCGCTGAACGTTACAATTAACTATCATTTTTGCGTCGGATTCGAAAATCTAGACTCACAAGAGACGCAACATATGGTGCCCGAGGCACCACTATCCCCTTTGAGACAAGTCGGCTGGACGTCGATGTATTGAATCTAGACGCCATTTGATTGTTCCTTCGTTATTAGGAGGCCCTGAACATTACAATAAACTATCAGTTTTGCGTAGGGTTCGAAAATTTAGACCCACAAGAGAACGATCATAAGGTGCCCGAGGCAGCAATAGACCCTTGGAGACAAGTCGGCTGGAGGACGATATATTGGATCACGACAAAATTTGAGTGTCCCATCGTCATTAGGAAACCCTGAACGTTACAATTAACAATTAGTTACGCGTCGGATTCGAAAATCTAGACTCACAGGTGAAGGCAGCAATATTCCCTACGACACAAGTCGGCTGGAGGACGATGTATTAAACCTCAACGCAATTTGAGTGTCCCATCGTCATTAGGAAACCCTGAACGTTACAATTTACAATCAGTTTCGCGTCGGATTGTAAAATCTAGACTCACAGGAGAGCGACCATAAGGAGCCCGAGGCAGCAGTATCCACATGGAGACAAATCGGCTGGAGGACTATGTATTGAATCTCGACGCAATTTGACTGTTTCGTCGTCATTAGGAGGCGCTGAACGTTACAATTAACTATCATTTTAGCGTCGTATTCGAAAATCTACTCACAGGAAAGGGATCATATGGTGCCCGAGGCAGCAATAGACCCTTGGAGACTAATCGGCTGGAGGACGTGGTATTGGTTCGCGACGCAATTTGAGTGTTCCATCGCTATTAGGAGGCCCTGAATGTTACAATTAACTATCAGTTTCTCGTCGGATTCGAAAATCTAGACTTACTGGAGACGGACCATAAGGTGCCCGAGGCTATATCCCCTTGGCGACCCGTCCGCTGGAGGACGATGTATTGAATCGCGACTCAATTTGCGTGCTCCATCGTCATTAGGAGGCCCTGAACGTTACAATTAACTATCAGTTTTGCTACGGATTCGAAAACGTAGAATCACCGGAGACGGACCAAGTGGTGCCCGAGGCAGCGATATCCCCTTGGAGACAAGTCGGCTGGAGGACGATGTAGTCAATCTCGACGCAATCTGTGTGTTCCTTCGCCTTTAGGACGCCCTGAACGTTACAATTAACTATCTGTTTGGCGTCGGATTCGAAAATATAGTTTCACAGGGGAACGACCATAAGGAGCCCGCGGCAGCAATTTCCCCATGGAGACAAATCGGCTGGAGAACTATGTATTGATTCTCGACGCAATTTGAGTGTTCCATCGTCGTTAGGAGGCGCTGAACGTTACAATTAACTATCATTTTAGAGTCGGATTCGAAAATCTACTCACAGGAGAAGTATCATATGGTGCCCGAGACATCAATATCCCCCTGGATACAAGTCGGCTGGAGGACGATGTATTAAATCTCGACGCAATTTGAGTGTTCCATCGTCATTAGGAGGCCCTGAATGTTACAATTAACAATCAGTTTTGCGTCGGATTAGAATATCTAGACTCACAGGAGAACGACCATAAGGTGCCCGAGGCAGCAATAGACCCTTGGAGACAAGTCGGCTGGAGGACAATATATTGGATCACGACAAAATTTGAGTGTTCCATCGTCCTTTGGAGGCCCTGAATGTTACAATTAACTATCAGGTTTTCGTCGGATTCGAAAATGTAGACTCACTGGAGACGGGCCATAAGGTGCCCGAGGCAGCAACATCCCCTTGGAAACAAGTCCGCTGGAGGACGATGTAGTGAATATCGACGCAATTTGAGTGTTCCTTCGTCATTAGGAGGCCCTGAACG
Source organism: Schistocerca americana (assembly GCF_021461395.2). Taxonomy (NCBI): domain Eukaryota; kingdom Metazoa; phylum Arthropoda; class Insecta; order Orthoptera; family Acrididae; genus Schistocerca; species Schistocerca americana. Next base: position 773,388,444 of record NC_060123.1, read on the forward strand.
TTACAATTAACTATCTGTTTTGCGTCGGATTCGAAAATCTAGACTCACAGGAGAACGACCATAAGGTGCCCGAGCCAGCAATAGACCCTTGGAGACAAGTCGGCTCGAGGCCCATGTATTTAATCTCGACGCAATTTGAGTGTTCCATCGTCATTAGGAGTCCTTGAACGTTACAATTAACTATCTGCTTTGCGTCAGATTCGAAAATCTAGATTCACAGGAGACCGAACACAAGATGCCAGAGGCAGCAATTGACTCTTGAAGACACGTCGGATAAAGGACGATGTATTGAATCTCAACGCAATTTGAGTGTTCCATCGACATTATGAGGCCCTGAACGTTGCAATTAACTATCAGTTTCGCGTCGGACTGAAAATCCTGACTCACAGGTGATGGACAACATGGAGCCCGAGGCAGCAATATCCCCTTGTAGACTAGTCGGCTGGAGGTCGATGTATTGACTCCCGACGCAAATTGAGTGCTCCATCGTCATTAGGAGGCGCTGAACGTTACAATTAACTATCATTTTTGCGTCGGATTCGAAAATCTAGACTCACAGGAGACGGAACATATGGTGCCCGAGGCACCACTATCCCCTTTGAGACAAGTCGGCTGGAGGTCGATGTATTGAATCTAGACGCCATTTGATTGTTCCTTCGTTATTAGGAGGCCCTGAACATTACAATTAACTATCAGTTTTGCGTAGGGTTCGAAAATTTAGACCCACAAGAGAACGATCATAAGGTGCCCGAGGCAGCAATAGACCCTTGGAGACAAGTCGGCTGGAGGACGATATATTGGATCACGACAAAATTTGAGTGTCCCATCGTCATTAGGAAACCCTGAACGTTACAATTTACAATCAGTTTCGCGTCGGATTGTAAAATCTAGACTCACAGGAGAGCGACCATAAGGAGCCCGAGGCAGCAGTATCCACATGGAGACAAATCGGCTGGAGGACTATGTATTGAATCTCGACGCAATTTGACTGTTCCGTCGTCATTAGGAGGCGCTGAACGTTACAATTAACTATCATTTTAGCGTCGTATTCGAAAATCTACTCACAGGAGAGGGATCATATGGTGCCCAAGGCCGCAATAGACCCTTGGAGACAAATCGGCTGGAGGACGTGGTATTGGTTCGCGACGCAATTTGAGTGTTCCATCGTTATTAGGAGGCCCTGAATGGTACAATTAACTATCAGTTTTTCGTCGGATTCTAAAATCTACATTCACTGGAGACGGACCATAAGGTGCCCGAAGCAGCAATATCCCCTTGGAGACCAGTCCGCTGGAGGACGATGTATTGAATCGCGACTCAATTTGAGTGCTCCATCGTCATTAGGAGGCCCTGAACGTTACAATTAACTATCTGTTTTGTGTCGGATTCGAAAATATAGTTTCACAGGGGAACGACCATAAGGAGCCCGCGGCAGCAATTTCCCCATGGAGACAAATCGGCTGGAGAACTATGTATTGAATCTCGACGCAATTTGAGTGTTCCATCGTCGTTAGGAGGCGCTGAACGTTACAATTAACTATCATTTTAGCGTCGGATTCGAAAATCTACTCACAGGAGAAGTATCATATGGTGCCCGAGACATCAATATCCCCCTGGATACAAGTCGGCTGGAGGACGATGTATTGAATCTCGACGCAATTTGAGTGTTCCATCGTCATTAGGAGGCCCTGAATGTTACAATTAACAATCAGTTTTGCGTCGGATTAGAATATCTAGACTCACAGGAGAACGACCATAAGGTGCCCGAGGCAGCAATAGACCCTTGGAGACAAGTCGGCTGGAGGACGATATATTGGATCACGACAAAATTTGACTGTTCCATCGTCATTTGGAGGCCCTGAATGTTACAATTAACTATCAGGTTTTCGTCGGATTCGAAAATCTAGACTCACTGGAGACGGGCCATAAGGTGGCCGAGGCAGCAATATCCCCTTGGAGACCAGTCCGCTGGAGGACGATGTTTTGAATCGCGACGCAATTTGAGTGCTCCATCGTCATTAGGAGGCCCTGAACGTTACAATTAACAATCAGTTTTTCTTCGGATTCGAAAACGTAGAATCACCGGAGACGGACCAAGTGGTGCCCGAGGCAGCGATATCCCCTTGGAAACAAGTCCGCTGGAGGACGATGTAGTGAATATCGACGCAATTTGAGTGATCCTTCGTCATTAGGAGGCCCTGAACGTTACAATTAACTATCTGTTTTGCGTCGGATTCGAAAATCTAGACTCACAGGAGAACGACCATAAGGTGCCCGAGGCAGTAATAGACCCTTGGAGACAAGTCGGCTCGAGGCCCATGAATTCAATCTCGACGCAATTTGAGTGTTCCATCGTCATTAGGAGTCCCTGAACGATACAATTAACTATCTGCTTTGCGTCGGATTCGAAAATCTAGACTCACTGGAGACCGAACATAAGGTGCCCGAGGCAGCAATATCCCCTTGGAGACCAGTCCGCTGGAGGACGATGTGTTGAATCGCGACTCAATTTGAGTGCTACATCGTCAATAGGAGGCTCTGAACGTTACAATGAACTATCAGTTTTGCTACGGATTCGAAAACGTAGAATCACGGGAGAGGTGGCGTGAGGTCAGTCGTTTGACGGCGCGTTTCGGGGCGGGCCCGCCCGCTGCCGGCGCGCCGTAGGGCACGGAAGCTCGCACTGGGGCGTATCGCTTTCCAGTCGGGTGTGCCGCGGCAGTCCTCACAGGGGAAGTGAAGCGTCTCTCATAGCCTCTCCTTCCCAAGTGGCTCTTTCCGCCTTCCCGTGGTGCCGGACGTTAAGCTTGGCATTCCGCCTTGCGACGAAAGGGAGAGCTGCGACCCAACCCGATGCGAAAGCGAAGGGTGCGTGGCACAGGGGGAGCTGTGTCAAGGGACCGAACACCATATAAAATAAATAAAATAAAATAAAATAAAATAAAATATTAATTATTTTTATCTTTCTGATTGGCTCTCCTATGAGTCGTCAGGTTTTGATTATTCGGTATCAGACGCTTGACAATGGCTTTTTCGTAAAGGCAATGTTACTCGTAGTTGACCGTGAAATAAAACTGAAATAATCGGACTTCGTAATTAAATCGTTTCCAAAGACTGCTGCGGTAGGTGCGGACTCATAATCTAAATCTCAATATTACGATAATTTGCCAGCCATGCCAAAACGTCGTACAGAGGTGATTGTCTACTAAACAAAAAATTACACAGTTAGTTAAATCAGATATATTCAATGAATAAGCCTACAGTTCATAATCCTACTTACTTTTATAAATATAAATTCTTTACAGAATCGAGTGCCTAGTATGGTTGCAACTCGCAGTAATTTTCTATATCATGAAATACGGCGGTGTGCCAGACAATAAACTAAACTACGTGCTTCTCGCACCACTTCAACGAGAGCTCTCTCTTTCTTAATCAAACATACGACTAACGTAATTCTGTTTTTGTTTTATCAGCGACACAGCGCTGCAGTTCTGTGCCATAGGCTTTATTTATTTCTCACAGATTAATTATTTAATTAAGATTTCGCGTTTCCGAGGAAACTCACGCTCGGCATGCAAATGTGCCTTTATATTGCCCCCTGAATTGCGAGGCGAAAGGACACACCTGCAGGCGAGCAATTCACCTAAAGGCACAACAAAATCTAAGTTATCTACAACTATTTACATGACTTACATTATACTGTATATTATACACAAAATTTGAATGACGCGCGTGCGCCGAAAAAGTTCTTATGTTGGCAAAACAGAGTGCACGCATGCGCAGAAGCGTCTGTGTAACTACGGCACTGCCGTTATTTCGTAAATTTAGATCACGCGGCACAGTATTGCAGTTCATATTGTTCGTGTGCGCGCGCATTTCTTAGTCGTTGCACAAAGAAAATATTCCACCAAGATTACATATGAAGACTACATTCTATGACAGGTAACTTAGTTTTAAAATTACAATATTTGTTATAACACAATACAACTTTAGATTGTTGAATGTTCTTAGTTACATAGCATTGCAATGAAATGCTTCAAAGAAAAATGTCCGTATTTTTCAGGTGCGTTGACCTATACACATGGTGTCGTTATCACAGTTCATATTCATCTGCTGCACAATAATTTTTTACAGGTTAGTATCGTCGTGGTAAAGTTTTTTTTGATCACAGTAACATCGTTGTATAACAACGTGATTAATACATAAGCGTGTCCATTTCCTATTTCCATTATAGTCGTTGTGATGCAGTTCGTTGTGACAAAAAGCATTGTTTATTACAGATCAGACGTGACCCGTCGAGTAATTGGTCCACGTGCAGTTCGTTTTTTTTTTTTTTTTTTTTTTTTTTTTTTTTTTTTTTTTTTTTTTTTTTTTTTTTTTTTTTTACATTCCGTGGAAGCTTGGTTGCAGAACCTCGGACGGCACATAGCTGGCGTCGATCCTTGGACAGTCCAGGTAAGAGTGTCCGTCACATTTCGAGAACATTTCATTCCCTGAAGTTCCAACCAAAATTCTTCCACCCGTCGTGTTGTTTTCTGGACAGGCACTTTGTGTCCATTTAATCCAGTTAACATCTTGAAGTTGGGTACTGTAGTAATGTCGCTAGACGATGCACGAATTATGCACTTCACATATTCAGTTTTTTTTTTTTTTTAAATATAGCTCACCTAAATGTTCGTGGTTACTCATAGAAGAAATCGTTCATCGCGTTAACAAAGGTACGATGCATCATGAATGTCATTAACAGTTTCTTTCACATAGGTTTCTGCGTAGTTGCAGACTTAGTAATGTACGTTAATGTCCGTGAATAGTGGTTCACTACGCAATTTTTTTTTTTTTTTTTTTTTTTTTAAAAAAAAGTTTTTCACATTTTGGCACTCGTTATCGTTCAAATTTTCACACAGTAACAGTTACATTATACATCAGTTTAAAAAAAACATAAGTAATAATACATACACACGTCACATATTTTCTTAGCATAAACATAATACAGTTGCACATAAACATGTTTACATCATCATTACATAGCTATAGGTTATTACATTGTGTCATATTTGATTACATGAATTGCAGATATTTACATCCTCTTTAGCGGTTTTGCTGGGATATTATCGATGTTTTTTTGTGATGTCATCTGAAATTAAGATAGGTTAGACACAACATTCATTACATCAGTAGGCAAGACCAGGCGTTTTCACTACTCAATAAATATTCAAAATAGTAAGAGAGAGAAAATGTTCGATTCCTCGCGTTTTGTGCGTGTGTGTAGTGTGTCTGTGTGGCCTTGACTACTGGTAGATGCTTTTCTTGCTGAGAGATGTGCGTCTAATCTATTTCTCGAAGTAAAAGATCGCTTCACAGATGACGTCTGTCGGTTCGTCAGGTGTCATAGCAAGTCAGTGGTACCTACAGTCACAAATGTTCCGTGAAAAATTTATATATATCATTCACTGCTACGTAATCATAAATTTTACTTTAATATTCAGTCTTCTCGGTGGAACCGCGGCGTTGAAAGAAAAGTTCTTCTGTCTTCAACTGCGACTCTGGAACGCTGAAATGAAAATTTCTATACTACTTATTATCTGTGTTGTAGCAACAGAGTTTTTCGAGTTGCTTAGCAATATTTTGATGGGTATGACTTTTACATTATTCAGCATGAAATGCTCTAAGATCTCGGTGTGCGTATAGCCCAATAATTTTGTTAGTTCTACGATGTTGTAACAGATACGCACCAGGGTGCGGTATGTTAACAATTATATAAGGTCCTTCATATAGCAGACGCCACTTAGCGTTGCGTCGTTTGAGTGCAACAGATTTATGATGAGTACGAAGTAGTACAAGCATTCCTACCTCGAATTTTTGTTTTCTTTTTATTATGTTTCTGTGATGTTTGTTTCGTATCTGTGCGTGATGTGTCAGCGTAGTCAATACTTCTTTTATTTTCTGTTCAGGTGTGATTTCCTTGTCTGACAACTTAGGTAATGGTTCTATCCACTGATCGTTCTGTTTGCAATTGAACATGATCTCGTTAGGTGTGTAATTTGTATCGTAAATATTTAAGTTATTGTGTACGTCTTCGAAAAGACTTAGGTAGGACACCCAATTAGTATGTTTTGATGAAATATAGGTCCTCATGAATCGATTTAATTCTCGGAAAAGTCTCTCAGTCGCGTTACATTGTGGACTAAACCTCGAAATAAATATACTTTTAATGTTATTGTCCTTCAAGAAATTTCTCCATCTGTACCCAGAGTAGTATGCTGCATTATCTGACAGAATTGCTTTAGGTTTTCCCACGTGCGTCAGGTAATCACTTGAGAATCTTCGTATTATAGCATTTGCAGTGGCGGATTTTAAAGCATAAAGTTTTACGTGTTTAGAAAATATATCGTAAAAAGCTAAGATATATTTGACGCCTCCAGAGCTTGCTGGATGCGGTCCACTAATGTCAGTACACAGAATTTCCAGGGGTCTACCAGGTAAAATAGAATGTAAATCTGTTTTTGTGGATAAATTCTGAGGTTTTGATTTTTGACATATGACACATGTTTTTAGTTCCCTGTAAATTTTTCTTCTCATATTGCTAAAATAACAGTATGTACTGAGCTTTGCCAAACACTTTTTCGTCCCATAATGACCCCAAACTAAGTGTGTGTGCCAAATTAGATTACGTTCAGACTCTTTGGGAATGCATACACACCAGTTAGTAGCATTTGGATGTCGGCGGTAAAATAACACATCATTGTGTAACTTGTAATACTGAGTCAAAGGATGGTTGTGTTTTTCTACCAGTAATGTTATTATCTTATACCAGTGAGGATCAGATTTTTGTAATTCAGCCATGTTTCTGCACATATCAATATAATATTGGTGATACTGCTTGTCTTGCATTAAGAGAATCCTGTAGTCATTTATATTTTCTAAGTCACTGTTGGTATCATTCATACCTTGTGGAAGTCTAGACAAAGTGTCTGCAATGGTGTTGTCCTTACCTCTTATGTACTTAATTTCAAAAGAGTAGTTCTGAAGTGTAACTGCCCATCGTGATAGTCTAGGATGTACAAGTTTACAAGTTAACAAAAATGTCAGGGCCTGGTGATCGGTGTAAATTACCGTATGTTTTCCAAATAAATAATAATTGAATTTCTTGAATGCCCATACTATGGAAAGTGTTTCTAACTCAGTAGTGGAGTATGTACGCTCACATTCAGTTAGAGTGCGACTCGCAAACCCAATAATTCTTATCTGTTCCTCCTCTTTATTCTTTACAACTTGAAATAAGCAACAGCCCAAGCCAGTACGTGAAGCGTCACAAGTCATACAAAAATCTAAATTGAAATCTGGATGGCTCAAAATGTTAGCATTCACTAAAGTATGTTTAATTGTATTAAAGTCATTATGGCACTGTTCCGACCAGATCCAAACTTGATTCCTTCTGAGTAGATTTAGCAGATGTTTACTGTTCAAAAGTGGTTGTGGCAAAAAACGTCTGAAAAATGAACATAGCCCAAGGAATGATTTTAACTGCTTTTTAGTTCGAGGGCTAGGAAAGTTTCTGATAGCATCTAATTTACTGGGATCCGGACGTATGCCCTGTGAATTAATGATATGTCCTAAATACTTTATCTCACTGCAACCAAATTTTGATTTTCTTAGGTTGGCTGTGACTCCAGCTTGTGCAAATTTTTCTAAAATTCTTTGAAGTGTGTCAACGTGTTCATTCCAGGATTGTGTAGCTATCAGTATATCATCTACATAGTGTGTGACTGTCTCAACTAAATCGTCGCCAAGCACGGTATCCAGGGCTGTAATGAATACCCCAGAGCTGACATTCAGTCCGAAGGGTAGAACACAAAACTGATAGGTTCGCCCCCCGAACATAAATGCAGTATATTTCCGAGAATCAGGAGTGATACCCACCTGCCAAAACGAATTAGCGAGATCTATTGTGGAAAAATATTTTGCATCTAGAAATTTCTGTAATTGCTCTTCTAAATTTTCAGGTTTTGTGTGAACCGGTAAAATTATTTCATTAATAGCTCGTGCGTCTAACACTAACCTAATGCCTCCATTTGATTTTTTGACAACAAGTAGAGGACTACAATAAGGTGAGGTGGATGGTTCAATGACCTTCCAGTCTAACATTTGTTTTAATTCTTGCCACACAGCAGGTCGTTGAGATAACGGTACGTTATATGTCTTATGGTAGAAGATCTTGTGAGGCTTAACTTCAATCTTGTACACATACGTGTTGATAACACCTAATCGTTTGGTAAAAACTTGTAAATATTTGGATAACACTTCCTGTAGTTTTATACGTTCATGTACACTGAGAGCTGTAGCTTCACTTATCTTATGATCAAGCAATGTTTTCAAGTCCATTAGCTCTCTGTCAGATGAGTGTGTTTGCATGTCTTGAATGTCTTTGTCAAGTACTAACTGTACCTTGTACCCTGTACAGTGTTTGTCATGCTTTAGAGTTCTCCTGTCCAAATCAATAATAATTACACTGCCTTTATCATTTAAAATACATTTACCTTTGGAGAAGTCTATAATGCAGTCCTTCTCGCTCATAATATCTATTCCTAATATGCAATTTGTCACAAGGTTTTGTACAACCAGGAATGGCCATTGTACGGTTCCATTACCTATTTTAACGTTTACAAAAACTTGCTTCGTAACCCTACATGACTTATTACCTAGTGCAGTAGTTATTTTACAGTTTTGGGCAGGAAACTCAGGCACAGGCTCCAATTCACACATCTTTTTATAGAAATTAAAAGACAAAACGCTCACAGCTGCACCTGTATCTAGGATAATAGTAGTTGGAATCCCACCTACTACACCAGTAGTGGATGCTAAAACAATTTCATTTGTGTTTAAACGACATTGTGTACTGTCTTGTAAAAGTTCATCTGATATATTGTTATTGTGGTTGTATCTTATAAATAAAACAGGTAGTTTTTGTTTAGAATTACTCGGCATATCATTATTCTGTTGTTCAAGTGTGGTGTCAAATAACTGATTAACATTGAAGCCGCCCCCCAAGGATTCTTCAGCCACGACCTGGGGCAAAGTAGTGACTGTTTCTAGTTTGTTGGATTATCATTTGTACTAGGTACTGACACAGATTGAGGTTGTGCATCAGGTGTCATTTCTATTATATTCACATTCGGATATTGCCTGTTGTGTTCTCCAAACTTTTGCGGTTGTTGTTGCTGTTGCGCATTATAACTTACCTGTCGGTCGTAAGGTATGCACCAATTTTGATCTGGTGGCTGCTGTGGTAAAGCAGAGTTTGAATGAAAGTACTGATCGTTACGAGTCCAACCTTGATGCTGTCTTGGCTCGTAGTTATTATTATTTCTATTTCTGTTTGTGTTTTTGTTATTACCTTTGTATCCGTTGTTACCGTTGCAGTTATTACCGCGGTGCCTTTTGTATGGATTGCCGCATGAAATGTTATTACTGTTGTAACTATTGTTCGTATTGGAATACGCGTGTTGATTTTGATTTCCGTACTGAGACGGCATGTGAGTTTGCTGTTTTTGTTGTAATGCGTATCCAACTGTGGGCGCGCCAGAATTGTGTTGGCAAGCCTGCATGTTTTGCATACCACTAGTGTAAACATTGTGGCTGCTGTTTTGCCGCGCGAAGCGCTGATCTTCAAGTAACATGTCAACCGAATCTAAAGCTGTTAAAAAATAATCTGAATCGTCATCCGGGATATGTAGAAGTTTTTCCTTAATGTTGAAAGGCAATTTGGCCTTCAACGCTCGGAGTATATCACGTGTTGCGACTGGTTCGTCTAAAAAATGTCCCATGTTCAAGTATTTTTCAAAATATCTGCGTAAGTTACCATTTTTACTGTTAAAAGTTTCAGGTTCTAAAATTTGTCTCCTGAGTCGCTCCTGGACGGATTGCGACCAGAATTTGTTCAGAAAGGCACGCTCAAACTCACTGTACGTGGTACATACGTCAGCTTGACTGTATGCCCAGACAGCTGCATCGCCTTGGATGTAACCGACAATATATGAAATCTTTTTCCGGTCACTCCAAGTGCGTGGAAATGCGTTACTAAAAGATTTAAGAAAAATCACCGGATGAATGGTTCGTTTCTCTGGGATAAAAGCCTGAAATTGCCTGTGTTTTATTAAGCTTTCGTCTTCCTTTGCATTATGATATGGATTTGTTCCACTGTAATTACTGCAATGCTCAGCTGGCGAGTAATTACGATAATGTTGCTGTGGTTTACCATGATAATACCTTGTGTTTGTGTTTGCACGTTGTGGTATGTGTTGTTGTCGTGATGTGTTTTGTTCTTGTGTGTATGTTGTGTGCGGTATGTGTGCGTCATACTCGAATGTATATTGGTTTCTGAACTGTACATTTTGACTGATATTTTCGTTACATTCAGACTGTGGTTGATCGGTGAATTGTCTCATGGGTGCAGTGACGGATTGTACTGCGTCACTAATCAGCTGTTTGTTATTAGTGATGTATTCCGCTACGGAGTCGTGCACAATTGTTGGTAAATTTTCACGTATGCATCTATCAAAATGTTTGTCTTTGTTCTCTACCCAATCATGAAATTCTTTATTAATATTTTGAAAATGAGCTGTGGCATCAGATTGTAAGATGTCAGTCAGGTGTTGTTCAACATCGTCAAATTTATTCTGCACGTCAGTAATTCGTTTTTCAAGGTTGTCGTGTACTGAAGGATATGTTTGAATTTGTTCAGTAAGAGCTTCACACGTGACATTAAGGTTTTTTAATTGTTTCTGTAAAAGTGCTACGTCATTTGTAGTCTTTTCTTGTCTCGTATTAAGCTTGGAAAATTTCGTACTGAGTTCAGTCATCTGTTCGGTCAGTGTGGCGTCTATAAGTTCCACACGTTTACACAAAGTGTCATTACATGCCTTGATTGCTATGAGATCAGATTTAATTTCGTCATTTTGTGTCTTTAACTGTTCATTTTGTGTCTTTAAGGTTGCCATGTTTTCCGCGTTCTGCATCCTTAAGGTTGCCATATTTTCTGCGTTTTGTTTCATTAGCATTTGTAACATGTTGGCAATGTTTACTGTTTGCAAGGTCTCTGCCCCCGCCGCGTCATTAGACGTGACGTCATGCATTAACATGGGCTCTGACTGAGACTTTGAAATTTTTGTGGTGGACGGCCTATTGTCAAAATTTCCGTTGACACTTGCGTCAATATTTGATGTATCGTCACTACCGGTTGCTGTCGTAAAGTCATTTTCTAACATTTGTCTCTCGTCCGAGTCGGATTGCGTCTGAATAGTACGTCTTTGCTGTTCCATTTTTGCGTATTGTTTTCTAGTTATTACCATGCCACACGTGCTATATATTTCAAGAAATTAATGTTTGACACTGGTTTTAAAATAAAATGCAGTTGAGCATGAATCGGTCGTAGCAACAATGGCTGTCTGTTAATTTAAAAATATAAACTGAATTTGAGATTATTGGTAATGGCTGCTGGCCATGTTACATGATATCGTACAGAAGTCGGCCATATTGTACACTCGTGTATTGGTATTGTTGCATACGTTATTGTTTAAGGAAAAATACTGAGAATGGAATTTATCACTGAAACTGTTATGCGGAAAAGAAACACTACAGAATTTTACTGAAAAGCTAATACACTGAATTATACGTCTGGTCAAGCCTGCTAATGCAAAGATGCTGCGTCTTACCTTATTTTGCTGGAAGCTTCTTTGCGTCTTCCCGCAAAATTTTATAATTGGCAAATATCTTCTGATTTTTTTTTTATTTCTCATATAGTCAAGTCCAGGACCAGAAGGTTGATTTTTCACATGAAACAAAGAGAACAATGTAACAAATGACAAAATAACAAGTCCGACACGCAGTCGCCAATATAAAATAAATAAAATAAAATAAAATAAAATAAAATATTAATTATTTTTATCTTTCTGATTGGCTCTCCTATGAGTCGTCAGGTTTTGATTATTCGGTATCAGACGCTTGACAATGGCTTTTTCGTAAAGGCAATGTTACTCGTAGTTGACCGTGAAATAAAACTGAAATAATCGGACTTCGTAATTAAATCGTTTCCAAAGACTGCTGCGGTAGGTGCGGACTCATAATCTAAATCTCAATATTACAATAATTTGCCAGCCATGCCAAAACGTCGTACAGAGGTGATTGTCTACTAAACAAAAAATTACACAGTTAGTTAAATCAGATATATTCAATGAATAAGCCTACAGTTCATAATCCTACTTACTTTTATAAATATAAATTCTTTACAGAATCGAGTGCCTAGTATGGTTGCAACTCGCAGTAATTTTCTATATCATGAAATATGGCGGTGTGCCAGACAATAAACTAAACTACGTGCTTCTCGCACCACTTCAACGAGAGCTCTCTCTTTCTTAATCAAACATACGACTAACGTAATTCTGTTTTTGTTTTATCAGCGACACAGCGCTGCAGTTCTGTGCCATAGGCTTTATTTATTTCTCACAGATTAATTATTTAATTAAGATTTCGCGTTTCCGAGGAAACTCACGCTCGGCATGCAAATGTGCCTTTATAACCAGTCCCTTTTTGTTCGCAGGGCACAGACCAGCAGGTGCTCTGCATGCCGGCGACCTCGTTTGTCGGCGTGGGATCGCGGCGCGAGTCGGCAAGGGTGCTTCGCCGCGCCCCTGGGTAACCGGGGCGTGTTCTGCCAAACCCAGGAGGTGGTGACATCGCCTGGGCTAGGTTAGATGGGCCCAGACCGCCAAACGACTGGGGGACCGACCCACCACCTGAGTAGGAGTGGGTCCTTGGCCTTCAGGTGGAAACTCGGCCTAGTAGGCGGCGAAGGGCGAGGGGTGCATCCGCCTCTCCGGAGTGCGGGGTGCACTTGCCGAGGAGCGTCGAGTGAAATTGTCGGCGACGAGGCCTTCGACGGGGACCAGTGCGCTGGCAACGGCGCGTTGAACCCTGCAGCTCTGGAGTGCCCTTGACCTAGGGGCGAGGTCGGTGGGCGAGCTGCAACAGTCCCCCCCCCATGCCAGAGGAGCCGGTCCGGGGCAAGAGACGGGCGCCCAACCCCTTTTTTGATCACTCGTAAATCATGGCGACAATTGAAGCGAGTGATTCGTGTGCGCCTCGAATGTCTTCCGCTGCGCCTGATCCCTCTCCTCAGGACGAGCAGGGACAGGCAGAGAATGAGACAATTATGGAGAGGTACTCGAGAATCTCGTTGCTCATGGAGCAACAGATAAAGAATGGCAAAATCAGTCAAGCTGGACTTGCCGTCATAAAAAATGAGCTGGCTGCATGGGCTATTGCCCACGCCAAACTTGAAGGTTGATTAGAAGAACTCGAAAAAGAAAATGACAGGTTAAGAAGGCAACCAGCAAAGACGTGGGCAGCGGTGGCTGCGCAAGCGCCCACCAAGAGCCCACAAAGCACGACTAGAGACACCATTGACAGGGTCACGAAAAGGACAGACACGGCTGTCTTCCTCAGGACACTACCTGGGCAAGACACTAGTGTCAGGAAAATACAGGAACTTTTCACAAAAACAGTTGACCCCATTAAAGACAAGATCAAAATCAAAAAGGTTAAACCAAGCAGAAACTCCGTGATAGTTGAAGTTGCTACGGAAGAAGATAAGGAAAAGCTGCTAAATAACCAGAAATTGAACTCGGTGGTCAAATGTGAACCACCGAGAAAAAGAAACCCTCTCGTCATATTATATGACGTACCTGCAATTATGACGAACGAAGAATTAGAAGAAACAATTAGGCTACAGAACTTTGACAAAATGAAAGAAGATGAATTTAAGAAAAACTTTAAGCTGAAATTTAAGACTGGTCCGCGGGGTCGTGATGTTGTTCATCACGTCGCCGAGGTATCGGCGCTGATGTGGAAAAATGTAACAACAATGGGCAGACTGTATGTAGGTTTCCATGCCATTAATACAAGAGACTATGTCGTGGTACCTCGTTGCCACAACTGTGGTGACCTGGATCACATCCTAAGGCTGTGTACCAGGGATCCGGCGTGCACCAAGTGCGGGGAGAAAGGTCATAGCCGCAAAGACTGCAAGGCGGCAACAGTTTGCATACCGTGTAAGATCCGAGGAAAAAAGTCTTGTGGAACCACCGGTAGAAACTGCCCCACATACAGAATGCTGGAGCAAAGACTGATCTCCAGGACTGATTATGGTTGAGCCCAGTATACCGAACAGGATGCCAAAGCGGAAGTCCCCGAGCAAAAGGAGGAGAGATGCCATGCGGGCAAATAGATTCAAGGACTTTTTGAGGTCGCTCACGAGAACCGTCAAAATTGAAACAAAAGATATGGCTATACAAACTGATTTTCCAACGATGGATATAGGAATACAAACAAATCTCCCCATGGCAGAAACTCTCTCCTCTGGAAGCCGGGAAACAAAGCCGAAACTACACCTACAGCGGCAAGGGCATCCTGCGGCTCCAGCAACTCATAAGGACAGTAACACAAATAACCAACCAATACAGGAAAATGTAGTGACGAGCTCTAGTACGAGCCCCAGCACTCAGTGCACACCAATAGTTAGATTACCACCGGTCGATCCAGTCAGGGTGTACCCCAACTTGGAGTACACCATGCAGCTATCTAGATTGGAGCAGCCGGCTACCCTGACCACTGCCTTACGACATGTGGTCCGAGTAGGACATGAGGACGGCAAAAAAATAACCTTTCCGGTTATGGAGGCTGTCGACAGAATCCAGCTGAAATCGGTGAATCTCCCCACCGACTTTGGAGCCTTGCGAGACCTGCTCAAGAAAGCATTCGAAAGACGAGGAGAGACATTTATCGACAGTCAGTAGTGGCATATGGACGAATTGCATTCGACTGGAGCAAGACCTGGCCACATGACCGAATACATACATACTACCCATAATGACAAAAATTACTATATGACAGCTTAACACACACAACAGCAGACTCGTAATGCAAGAGCTCCGAAGGGAGGTGGAGGAGAGGAGACTTGACGTACTCTGTCTACAGGAGCCATACTCCCTGGCTGGGAAAATAGCTTTTGCTGCTGCAAGGTGGCAAATAGTCAGTAGAGGGGATGACCCGAAGGCAGCAATTATAATCACCAACAAACTCTTGAGAGTCACAACACTCTCGCAGTTCACAACTAGCCACTGCAACGTCGTGGAGCTTCAATCTCCTACAGGAATTATAACTCTCATTAATATGTATTTTCAGTATGGGGATAATATAGAAACTCATATAGACCACCTAGCGAGAGTTACCACGGCGTTGCGGGGAAGAAAGGTCATAATAACTGCCGACATTAATGCAAAGTCCCCCCTGTGGTACAGTGGCACAAGAGATGCGAATGGTGAAAAGGTTGAAGAATTTATTATGGCATCGCAACTTGTGGTGGCCAACAGACCCGGCAATCCTCCCACCTACGCTGCAGGTGGAGGACAGGGCACAAACATAGACATCACTCTCGTAACTCCGAATACAGCCAATAACCTTCAAAATTGGAGAGTTGTAGAAAATGCCACCACAAGCGACCACAATCTGATAACTTTTACCATAGGAGAAAGAGAGTGCCACTGGGCCACGGGGTGGGAAACACAATTAAATTACAAAAGAACCGATTGGGAACGCCTAGCGAGGGAGTGTGACATTCCTCCATTACCGGAAGACGACATGCACTTAGACATGGACGTGGATCAGAGGGCGGGGGAACTGGTGAACGCAGTGACAAGAGCGGTGAGGGCAGCCGTACCTACTAGGAGGAGGGCCATGGCGGCCTCACCGTCACCATGGTCTGCCGAACTAAGTGAACTGCGTCAGTCTGTCAGAAGGCTGAGGAGGTACTATCAGCGCAGTGTCGTCTGGCGGGAGCGACAAAGGTGGCAGCTGCTGTACAGGGAGGAAAAGCGAAAGTTCCAGAAGGAACTACGGGAAGTCAGAATGAAAAGCTGGGAAAACTTCGTGCTCAACCAACTAGTCACGGACCCATGGGGACTCCCGTATAAGCTAGTTAGAGAAAAAATCCGCTCTCCTCTGGAACTATCCACAGTCAGGTACGGGGATAGGATGACGGAGTCCTGGCAGGAGACTGCGGGGGTCCTCCTCCACTCCCTGCTGCCTGACGACAAAGCGGATGGGGAAACAGAGAGGCAGCAACTACTCAGAGATGAAGACCGCGAAATATACACCAATGAGACGGCGGTCTACCCCTTCTCAGAAGAGGAGGTAGCAACCCACATAAGATCTCTGCAAAGAGGAAAAGCACCTGGGCCAGACGGCATTGTGGCGGAGGTGGTGCAGTTTCTGGCGCCCCAGCTGACTGCACCACTAACACATCTGTACAATGAATGCCTCAGACAGCGTAAGTTCCCTAAATTATGGAAAAAGGCACATGTAGTCATCATAAAGAAAGGACCAGACAAGGATCCCGCAGAAACGAAATCCTACAGGCCGATTTGCCTGCTGGATATATTTGGCAAATTATTAGAAAAATTGCTGGCTGACAGACTGACAGCACACCGGGTGTTGTACGGGGTGAGTGACAGGCAGTTCGGGTTCAGGCCAGGGCGGTCGGCATCTGATGCAATCGCCCTGGCGGCCGAGGTCTGTGGCTCGACCCATGCACAAATACGTGGTTGGCATCATGGTTGACATCAGTGGCGCCTTCGACAACCTGTGGTGGCCTTCGCTCTTCTCCTGCTTGCGGGAGAAAGAGTGTCCAGGGCCGCTATATGGTTGCCTGAGGAGCTATTGCGAGGATCGGGAGGTCTGGCTATCATCCTCTAGCGAAAGAGTTAGCAAGACAATCACCAAAGGATGTCCCCAAGGCTCCGTCTTAGGACCCCTCTTCTGGGACATCCATATGGAGCCTTTGCTAGATAGCTTACAACAGAGTGAAGAGGTGCTAGAGGTGATAGCCTATGCGGATGACCTCCTCCTGTTGGTTGGCGGCCGCAGCCGCGAAGACATAGAACCAAAGATAGAGACAGCACTAGACAAACTCCAACAGTGGTGCCACGCGACAAAAATGACGATATCGCCCAGCAAATCTACTTACCTCCTGCTAAAAGGACATCTCATTAGAAATCCGACTGTCAGAATAGACGGTTCACCAGTTCTTAGACGACGTGAGACACGCTACTTAGGAGTCATCATTGATGAGAGGTGGAGTTTCGGCAAGCACATTGATACCGTCACCCAGAGAGCCCTTCAGATTTTGAACAATCTCATCTCAATAGGTCATAAAAGATTCCACCTTCCGTCACACTTAATTAGATTATACCACAACAGCATCTTAACTTCAGTCGTGGGTTAAGGCTCGGGAGTCTGGGCACACAGGCTCACGAGGGTGGTGCCCGCCATGGCAGTGAGAAGGGCCAGAGAAGCATGCTACTAAGAGCTGTGGGTGCCTACAGAACATCTCCAGGGGGGGGGCCCTGTTAGTCATAATGGGGCTCTGCCCCCTGGACATCAAAATAAGGGAACAAGCGGCCTGGTACTGGGCCAAAAGGGAGAATTATGAAAAGACTGGAGATATTATGGGTATCAGATTGCGCGACAAAAGAGATATAAGAATAAGAGGGGAAGAACTTTGGCAAGAGACCTGGGCTGCAGAAGAGGCTGGACGACGAACCTTCCAGTTCCTACCAGATGTGAGGGAACGTCTTTGTATTGAAACGTCCCCTTTCAACAATTTTTACAAGACTGTCCTTAAACTGACATACAATATTTTTAGCGCAACGCAATCTGACTTTCAAAATTCCCACTAAAGAATGGCCCTGACAAACATTAAACTATACCTTTCACAAATCACTTACCTCACAAAAATCTTCGCTGCTCAAGCTACTGCAATACAGCGAGCGCCACTACTGCCAGCTAAATAAAAGATTCAAACTACTGAAGGCACTAACTACTGATAGGGATAGTTAGCAAATGAAAGATATTAATAGAGAACAAACAATGTATTTACCTTGATATCATCATATATAAATATATCAGTTCATGAAAAATTACAAAACTCCGCCATCTCTCTCCCCACATCCACCACTGCTGGCGGCTCACCTCCAACTGCGCAACGCTACGCGCTGTTCACAGCCAGCTGCCGCTGCCCAACACTACAATGGCAGACAACAATGCAAACTAGCCACAGACTGCACACAGCACAGCCAGTGATTTTCATATTGAGCGCTACGTAACGTTGCCAATAAGAAAACATAAACAGCCTACTTACATAGCCCCCATGCTCCCCACAAAAAATTTTACAAAATTTTTTTGGGCAGTGGCCAATAATGAGTTGGGCATTGTTTCTACAAGAATTCCGCTTCACAATAGTCTACATTCCCGGCAAGGAGAACATTGTTGCGGATGCACTGTCACGCGCACCGGCTGGGCTTGAGAAAAGTAACACAGAAGGCAACCTCGAGAAAAATTTCAGTATTCTTTACATTCAGAAAGTCGCCTTTGAAAACTTCATCACCACATCATTAAAGGACATTGCTCATGAACAAGATAAAGATCCGATTTGGAAGGACATCAAGAGCAAATGGCATGAAAAGACACACACACAGATTCGGCATTATTACCTGGTTAGAAACAACATACTCTTCAAACGCTGCACTGTTGATGACAAGCTATGGGTACTTTGCATTCCAGACGATTTTGTTAATAAGCTCATTTGGTACATTCATTTCAGCTACGCACATTTTGGTCCACGAAAATGTTATCATATTCTTCGAACGACTTGTTATTTTAACAATATGGAAAAAAGAATTCGAAGAGTCTTGTCTATTTGTAAACTTTGTCAAAAGGCGAAACCATCTACTGTCTCACATCGTGCTCCGTTGTTTCCTATTATTCCTTCTAAATTAAAAGAATTTGCGGCTGTTGATCTTTTGGGACCGCTTGTCAGAACATCCAATGGATTTTCGTACGTTCTAGTCGCTGTTGAACTTACTTCAAAATTTGTTTCTTTCACACCGTTACGTAAAGCCACAGGACGGTCTGTATCCAACGCCGTTGTTAAAAATTTCTTACGTGAAGTTGGACACGTTAGTAAAGTCATTTCAGATAACGGACCGCAATTCAGATCTGCTGTTTGGTCACGCATGCTTCGCAACCATAAAATCAAACCTGTTTTTATTTCATTGTACTCACCACATTGTAACCCCTCCGAACGGATTATGAAAGAAATCAATAAGCTTTGTAGACTTTATTGTCACAGAAAGCATCAGCATTGGGACAGATATTTACACTTATTTCAAAACGTGCTGAATGAAATGCCTCACGACTCCACTGCTTTACCACCTACTCTTGTACTGAAGAATGAAGAACCACCGAACAGAATCAGAGAGCTTGTACCTTTCCCGAATACACGTAAACTTCGACACAAAGACATAATTGATTTGGCTCTTAAAAATATAAAATCTGCAGCAGACAAAAGGAGAAAACTACACGGTAAAGCAAATGCAAAGAAGTTGTATATTGGTCAGAAAGTTCTCATTAAAGCTCATTCATTGTCACATAAGAAGAAACACTTGAGTCACAAATTCTTTCTAGTTTACAATGGATCTTACAGAATCCGACGTATACCACATGATAATTGCGTTGAAGTTGAAACTCTGCGTACTAGGAAGAGTAAAGGTTTACACCACATTTCACATGTAAAACCGTTTATTGAAAGATAATCTGCTTTTTAACTTAGTCTTTGTCATAAAATTTTTCGCTTCACATTACTAATATGCTTTGTCAGACTTAGAATCTGTTAACATACAACAATGTTTGAAGTTAAATATCCAATCAAGAACCAAGAGAACTTATTTAAACAGAAATGACGAATGCATTGTTATAGTGAACAGACGTCACAGTGTTATTGTGTGTGTACATTCTTGCTTGTTAGTTGTACGATTACGTAACGACTATAAGGCTCACATACTTAGAACATTTACCAGTACTGCTAATGAGATTTTAATGCAACATTTTGGTTACCTGAAAATACATTCTGTATTTAAAGTGCTTTCTGAGAGATACCAGATGACACAGAGGTTAGTTTATGTGACAGCTACACGATTTTTATCACGACGCTACTAATGAGTGACAATTTACAATGTTGCTTTTGCGGTGTATCTATTTTATATCTGCACAGTTTTCTGAATTCTTCTGGAAAGAAAAACATGTTTTAGTAGTAACTT
Organism: Schistocerca americana; assembly: GCF_021461395.2. Taxonomy (NCBI): domain Eukaryota; kingdom Metazoa; phylum Arthropoda; class Insecta; order Orthoptera; family Acrididae; genus Schistocerca; species Schistocerca americana. Next base: position 773,408,651 of record NC_060123.1, read on the forward strand.
TTGTGGTATAGCAACAATGAGACAGCCTTTTTTCGTGGCACAACAATACATTACTGTACAGTACTTTCTTCATCACGCCAATAAGCATAATAACTACGATATCTATACGCAAAGCATTTCACTTTTGTTTATCATGAGGTAAGTACATTGGCTTCTGCAGAACTTAGCTTTCGGAGGAAAATAACTACGACACTTCCACAGAATTATCTTACAGCAAGACGCACATTTAGCGCTACAGGACACGCATTTGAGAGATTTTGTACTTAAAACATTTATTTTTAAAGATTTTTTAATTACAAAGAAAGTTTTCCGTGATATATTTCATTTCATTGCTGTAATCTGTAACACCTGAGGGCATAATTACATAAATCCTCAGGGGGGTACACGCCTACTTTGTGTACCATGTGTGTGGCAACCACAAGGAACCCTAGCTAATATGGTATTTGCTTATACAACTTTACACATCGGTACCATATTTCTCTAACACACAAATTACACAGCTGGATAACTTCACACTTATGAAACGTCCCCTTTCAACAATTTTTACAAGACTGTCCTTAAACTGACATACAATATTTTTAGCGCAACGCAATCTGACTTTCAAAATTCCCACTAAAGAATGGCCCTGACAAACATTAAACTATACCTTTCACAAATCACTTACCTCACAAAAATCTTCGCTGCTCAAGCTACTGCAATACAGCGAGCGCCACTACTGCCAGCTAAATAAAAGATTCAAACTACTGAAGGCACTAACTACTGATAGGGATAGTTAGCAAATGAAAGATATTAATAGAGAACAAACAATGTATTTACCTTGATATCATCATATATAAATATATCAGTTCATGAAAAATTACAAAACTCCGCCATCTCTCTCCCCACATCCACCACTGCTGGCGGCTCACCTCCAACTGCGCAACGCTACGCGCTGTTCACAGCCAGCTGCCGCTGCCCAACACTACAATGGCAGACAACAATGCAAACTAGCCACAGACTGCACACAGCACAGCCAGTGATTTTCATATTGAGCGCTACGTAACGTTGCCAATAAGAAAACATAAACAGCCTACTTACAGTATGAGGTATTTCGAGCCTACACGAGGTCTGATTCACTTCCTCACTGGCCATGGACCCTACCCGACATACTTATGCCGATTTGGGAAAAGGGCGACACCAGCGTGCGACTGTGGCGATCCGGAGGGAACACCCGAACATGTTGTTTACGAATGCCCTCTCTTCAATGATGTTGCAACTACACTACGAGACAGACTTCCTAACCATGACACGTATCAACCGCTTAGACATGAGGAAACTTTTCAGACACTAAACACCTTGGCAAACGAGGTATCTCGAAAGGTCTTAACCGAATATCTACGAGAGATACAGTAAGAGCAAGGAACTAATTATTACCGATTGTGACCTAGAGCCCTGATCCCATACCGCCTGTGCGTGGACTGGAAAACTCCACCCGAGTTGGAATCCGCCATGTACGGGACTAGGGGGAGCAGGGACCAACCACCGACCATGACACACCAAATATGACGTAGGATAAGTTAGTTTGTAGGAATTAGTTATAGGAAATTAGATTAGGTACTGCAGCGATTACTAACGTCGTGGCCTGCCCAGTGCCAGGGGCATGTTCTCCGGGTTTAGCTCGAAGAACAAGGCATATTAAGTAGGTTTATATTTCTTACTGGCACACATGTGACGCTGCAGGAAATACATAAATTAAATTAGATACAGGAACTAGAATAAACAGTAGATATAGAAATTAAATGCCCATTGTTGTTAGTGTAACTGTAGCTCACTATTAAGTTAAGAAAAAGCTGCACAATTAACATAAATGAATATTATTTAGGACCCACTAATGAGTTTTAGGTAGTGGGTTAAATTTGTATAATTATTATAGTTATCAATAAAGATTTTTTTTTTTTTTTTTAAAAAAAGAAAAAATCACCGGAGACGGACCAAGTGGTGCAGCGATATCCCCTTGGAGACAAGTCGGCTGGAGGACGATGTAGTGAATCTCGACGCAATTTGAGTGTTCCTTCGTCATTAGGACGCCCTGAACGTTACAATTATCTATCTGTTTTGCGTCGGATTCGAAAATATAGTTTCACAGGGGAACGACCATAAGGTGCCCGAGGCAGCAATAGACCCTTGGAAACAAGTCGGCTCGAGGCCCATGTATTGAACCTCGACGCAATTTGAGTGTTCCATCGTCATTAGGAAACCTTGAACATTACAATTAACAATCAGTTTCGCGTCGGATTCGAAAATCTATACTCACAGGAGAAGGACCATATGGTGCCCGAGGCAGCAATATTCCCTTCGAGACAAGTCGGCTGGAGGACGATGTATTGAATCTCGACGCAATTTGAGTTTTCCATCGTCAATAGAAAACCCTGAACGTTACAATGAACTATCAGTTTCGCGTCGGATTCGAAAATCTAGACTCACAGGAGAGCGACCATAAGGAGCCCGCGGCAGCAATTTCCCCATGGAGACAAATCGGCTGGAGAACTATGTATTGAATCTCGACGCAATTTGAGTGTTCCATCGTCGTTAGGAGGCGCTGAACGTTACAATTAACAATCAGTTTTGCGTCGGATTAGGCTATTTAGACTCACAGGAGAACGACCATAAGGTGCCCGAGGCAGCAATAGAACCATGGAGACAAATCGGCTGGAAGACGAGGTATTGGATCGCGACGCAATTTGAGTGTTCCATCGTAACTAGGGGGCCCTGATTGTTACAATTAACGATCAGTTTTGCGTCGGATTAGAATATCTAGAGTCACAGGAGAACGACCATAAGGTGCCCGAGGCAGCAATAGACTGTTGGAGACAAGTCGGCTGAAGGACGATGTATTGAATCTCGACGCAATTTGAGTGTTCCATCGACATTAGGAAGCCCTGAACGTTACAATTAACAATCAGTTTAGCGTCGGTTTCGAAAATCTAGACTCACAGGACAGCGACCATAAGGAGCCCGAGGCAGCACTATCCCCATGGAGACAAGTCGGCTGGAGGACGATGTATTGAATCTCGACGCAATTTGAGTGTTCCATCGTCATTAGGAGGCGCTGGACGTTACAATTAACTATCATTTTAGCGTCGGGTTCGAAAATCTACTCACAGGAGTAGGATCATACGGTGCCCGAGACAACAATATCCCCTTGGATACAAGTCGGCTGGAGGACGATGTATTGAATCTCGACGCAATTTGAATGTTCTGTCGTCTTTAGGAGGCCCTGAACGGTACAATTAACTATCAGTTTTGCGTCGGATTCGAAAATCTAGACTCACAGGAGAACGACCGTAAGGTGCCCGAACCAGCAATAGACCCTTGGAGACAAGTCGGCTCGAGGCCGTGTATTTAATCTCGACGCAATTTGAGTGTTCCATCGTCATTAGGAGTCTCTGATCGTTACAATTAACTATCAGCTTTGCGTCGAATTCGAAAATCTAGACTCACAGGAGACCGAACATAAGGTGCCCGAGGCAGAAATATCCCCTTGGAGACCAGTCCGCTGGAGGACGATGTATTGAATCGTGACTCAATTTGAGTGCTCCATTGTCATTAGGAGGCCCTGATCGTTACAATTAACTATCAGTTTTGCTACGGATTCGAAAACGTAGAATCACCGGAGACGGAAAAAGTGGTGCCCGAGGCAGCGTTATCCCCTTGGAGACAAGTCGGCTGGAGGACGATGTAGTGAATCTCGACGCAATTTGAGTGTTCCTTCGTCATTAGGACGCCCTGAGCGTTACAATTAACTATCTGTTTTGCGTCGGATTCGAAAATATAGTTTCACAGGGGAACGACCATAAGGTGCCCGAGGCAGCAATAGACCCTTGGAGACAAGTCGGCTCGAGGCCCATGTATTGAATCTCGACGCAATTTGAGTGTTCCATCGTCATTAGGAAACCTTGAAGGTTACAATTAACAATCAGTTTCGCGTCGGATTCGAAAATCTATACTCACAGGAGAAGGACCATATAGTGCCCGAGGCAGCAATATCCCCTTCGAGACAAGTCGGCTGGAGGACGATGTATTGAATCTCGACGCAATTTGATTGTTCCATCGTCATTAGGAGGCCCTGAATGTTACAATTAACGATCAGTTTTGCGTCGGATTGGAATATCTAGACTCACAGGAGAATGAACATAAGGTGCCCGAGGCAGCAACAGACCGTTGGAGACAAGTCGGCTGGAGAACGATATATTGAATCTCGACGCAATTTGAGTGTTCCATCGTCATTAGGAGTCCCTGATCGTTACAATTAACTATCTGCTTTGCGTCGGATTCGAAAATGTAGACTCACAGGAGACCGAACATATATGGGGCCCGAGGAAGCAATAGACCCTTGGAGACAAATCGGCTGAATGCCGATATATTGAATCTCGAGGAAATTAGAGTGTTCCAGTGTCATTAGGAAACCCAGAGCGTTACAATTAACAATCAGTCTTGCGTCGGATTCGAAAATCTAGACTCACAGGAGAACGACCATAAGGTGCCCGAGCCAGCAATAGACCCTTGGAGACAAGTCGGCTCGAAACCCATGTATTTAATCTCGACGCAATTTGAGTGTTCCATCGTCATTAGGAGTCCCTGAACGTTACAATTAACTATCTGCTTTGCGTCGGATTCAAAAATTTAGACTCACAGGAGACCGAACATAAGGTGCCCCAAGTAGCAATAGACTCTTGAAGACAAGTCGGCTGAAGGACGATGTATTGAATCTCGACGCAATTTGAGTGTTCCATCGTCATTATGAGGCCCTGAACGTTACAATTAACTATCATTTTTGCGTCGGATTCGAAAATCTAGGGTCACTGGGGAACGACCATATGGGGCCCGTGGCAGAAATACACCCTTGGAGACAAATCGGCTGATTGCCGATATATTGAATCTCGACGCAATTTGAGTGTTCCATCGTCATTAGGAGGCCCTGAACGTTACAATTAACTATCAGTTTTGCGTCGGATTCGAAAATCTAGACTCACAGGAAAACGATCATAAGGTGCCCCAGCCAGCAATTGACCCTTGGAGACAGGTCCGCTGGAGGACGATGTATTGGATCGCGACGCAATTTGAGTGTTCCAAAGTAACTATTAGTCCCTGAATGTTACAATTAACTACAGGTTTTTCGTCGGATTCGAAAATCTAGACTCACTGGAGACGGACCATAAGGTACCCGAAGCAGCAATATCCCCTCGGAGACCTGTCCGCTGGAGGACGATGTATTGAATCGCGACGCAATTTGAGTGCTCCATCGTCATTAGGAGGCCCTGTACGTTAGAATTAACTATCAGGTTCGCGTCGGATTCGAAAATCTAGACTCACAGGAGAACGGCCATAAGGTGCCCGAGGCAGCAATAGACCCTTGGAGACAAGTCGGCTGGAGGACGATGTATTGAGTCTCGACGCAGTTTGAGTGTTCCATCGTCATTAGGAGGCGCTGAACGTTACAATTAACTATCATTATAGCGTCGGATTCGAAAATGTACTCACAGGAGCAGGATCATATGAAGCGCGAGACAGCAATATGCCATTGGAGACAAGTCGGCTGGAGGCCGATTTATTGAATCTCGACGCAATTTGAGTGTTCCATCGTCATTAGGAGGCGCTGAACGTTACAATCAACTATTATTTTAGCGTCGGACACGAAAATCTACACACAGGAGAAGGATGAAATGGTGCCCGAGACAGCAATAACCCCTTGGATACAAGTGGGCTGGAGGATGATGTATTGAATCTCGACGCAATTTGAGTGTTCCATCGTCATTAGGAGGCCCTGAACGTTACAATTAACTATCAGTTTCGCGTCGTATTCGAAAATCTAGACTCACAGGAGACGGACCACATGGAGCCCTAGGCAGCAATAGACCCTTGGAGACAAGTCGGCTCGGGGCCGATGTATTGAATCTCGACGCAATTTGTGTTTTCCATCGTCATTAGGAGGCCATGAACGTTACAATTAACTATCTGTTTTGCGTCGGACTAGAAAATCTAGACTCACAGGAGAACGACCATAAGGTGCCCGAGGCAGCAATAGACTCTTGGAGACAAGTCTGCTGAAGGACGATGTATTGAATTTCGACGCAATTTGAGTGTTCCATCGTCATTAAGAGGCCCCGAACGGTACATATAACTATCAGTTTCGCGTCGGATTCGAAAATCTAGACTCACAGGAGCCGGACCACATGGAGCCCGAAACAGCAATAGACCCTTGTAGATAAGTCGGCTCGAGGCCGGTGTATTAAATCTCGACGCAATTTGAGTGTTCCATAGTCATTTGGAGGCCCTGAACGTTACAATTAACTATCAGTTTTGCGTCGGATTCTAAAATCTTGTCTCACAGGAGAACGACCATAAGGTGCCCGACGCAGCAATAGACCTTTGGAGACAAGTCGGCTGAAGGACGATGTATTAAATCTCGGCGCAATTTGAGTGTTCCATCGTCATTAAGAGGCCCTGAACGTTACAATTAACTATCATTTTAGCGTCGGATTCGAAAATCCACTCACAGGAGAAGGATCATATGATGAACGAGACATCAATATCCCCTTGGATACAAGTCGGCTGGACGACGATGTATTGAATCTCGACGCTATTTGAGTGTTCCGTCGTCATTAGGAGTCCCTGAACGTTACAATTAACTATCTGCTTCGCGTCGGATTCGAAAATCTAGACTCACAGGAGACCGAACATAAGCTGCCCGAGGCAGCAATTAACTCTTGAAGACAAGTCGGCTGAAGGACGATGTATTGAATCTCGACGCAATTTGAGTGTTCCATCGTCATTATGAGGCCCTGAACGTTACAATTAACTATCAGATTCGCGTCGGACTGAAAATCTAGACTCACAGGTGACGGACCACATGGAGTCCGTGGCAGCAGTATCCCCTTGTAGACAAGTCGGCTGGAGGTCGATGTATTGACTCCCGTCCCGTTTTAAGTGTTCTATCGTCATTAGGAGGCGCTGAATGTTACAATTCACTATCATTTATGCGTCGGGTTCGAAAATCTAGCCTCACAGGAGAACGATCATAAGGTGCCCGAGGCAGCAATACACCCTTGGCGACAAGTCGGCTGGAGGACGATATATTGGATCACGACAAAATTTGAGTGTTCCATCGTCATTAGGAGGCCCTGAAATGGTACAATTAACTGTCAGTATTTCGTCGGAATTGAAAATCTAGACTCACTGGAGACGGACCATAAGGAGCCCGAGGCAGCAATTTCCCCTTGGAGACCAGTCCGCTGGAGGACGATGTATTGAATCGCGACTCAATTTGAGTGCTCCATCGTCATTAGGAAACACTGAACGTTACAATTAACAATCAGTTTCGCGCCGGATTCGAAAATCTATAATCACAGGAGAAGGACCATATGGTGCCCGGGGCAGCAATATCCCCTTCGAGACAAGTCGGCTGGAGGACGATGTATTGAATCTCGACACAATTTGAGTTTTCCATGATCATTAGGAAACCCTGAACGTTACAATTAACAATCAGTTTCGCTTCGTGTTCGAAAATCTAGACTCACAGGAGAGCGACCATAAGGAGCCCGAGGCAGCAATATCCCCATCGAGACAAATCGGCTGGAGGACTATGTATTGAATCGCGTCGCAATTTGAGCGTTCCATCGTCATTATGAGGCCCTGAACGTTACAATTAACTATGTGTTTTGCGTCGCGTTCGAAAATGTAGACTCACAGGAAAACGATCATAACGTGCCCCAGGCAGCAATAGACCCTTGGAGACAAGACGGCTGGAGGACGATGTATTGGATCGCGACGCAAGTTGAATGTTCCAACGTAACTAGGAGGCCCTGAATGTTACAATTAACTATCATTTTTTCGTCGGATTCGAGAATCTAGACTCACAGTAGACGGACCATAAGGTGCCCCAACCAGCAATATCCCCTTTTAGACCAGTCCGCTGGAGGACGATTTCTTGACTCGCGACGCAATTTGGGTGCTCCATCGTCATTAGGAGGCCCCGAACGCTACAATTAACTATCAGTTTCGCGCCGTATTCGAAAATCTAGACTCACAGGAGAACGACCGTAAGGTGCCCGAGGCAGCAACACACCCATGGAGACAAGTCGCGTGGAGGCCGATGTATTGAATCTCGACGCAATTTGAGTGTTCCATCGTCATTAGGAGGCCCTGAACGTTACAACTAACTATCAGTTTCGCATCGTATTCGAAAATCTAGACTCACAGGAGACGGACCACATGGAGCCCTAGGCAGCAATAGACCCTTGGAGACAAGTCGGCTCGGGGCCGATGTATTGAATCTCGACGCAATTTGTGTTTTCCATCGTCATTAGGAGGCCATGAATGTTACAATTAACTATCTGTTTTGCGTCGGACTCGAAAATCTAGACTCACTGGAGAACGACCATAAGGTGCCCGAGGCAGCAATAGACTCTTGGAGACAAGTCGGCTCAAGGACGATGTATTGAATTTCGACGCAATTTGAGAGTTCCATCGTCATTAGGAGGCCCAGAACGGTACAATTAACTATCAGTTTCGCGTCGGTTTCGAAAATCTACTCACAGGCGAAGGATCATATGGTGCCCGAGACAGCAATACGCCTTGGATACAAGTCGGGTGGAGGACGATGTAATGAATCTCGACGCAATTTGAGTGTTCAATCGTCATTAGGAGGCCCTGAACGTTACTATTAACAATAAGTTTTGCGTCGGATTAGAAAATCTAGACTCCCATGAGAACGACCATAAGGTGCCCAAGGCAGCAATAGACCTTTGGAGGCAAGTCGGCTGAAGGACGATGTATTGAATCTCGGCGAAATTTGGGTGTTCCATCGTCATTAGGAGGCCCTGAACGCTACAATTAACTATCATTTTAGCGTCGGATTCGAAAATCCACTCACAGGAGTAGGATCATATGGTGACCGAGACATCAATATCCCCTTGGATACAAGTCGGCTGGACGACGATGTATTGTATCTCGACGCAATTTGAGTGTTCCATCGTCATTAGGAGGCCCTGAACGTTACAATTAACTATCAGTTTTGCGTCGGATTCGAAAATCTAGACTCACAGGAAAACGAACATAAGGTGCCCCAGACAGCAATTGACCCTTTGAGACAGGTCGGCTGGAGAACGATGTATTGGATCGCGACGCAATTTGAGTGTTCCATCGTAACTAGGAGTCCCTGAATGTTACAATTAACTATCAGTTTTTCGTCGGATTCGAAATTCTAGACTCACTGGAGACGGACCATAAGGTACCCGAAGCAGCAATATCCCCTTGGAGACCAGTCCGCTGGAGGACGATGTATTGAATCGCGACGCAATTTGAGTGTTCCATCGTCATTAGGAGGCGCTGAACGTCACAATTAACTATCAGTTTGGCGCCGGTTTCGAAAATCCACTTACAGGAGAAGGATCACATGGTGACCGAGACATCAACATCCCCTTGGATACAAGTCGGCTGGACGACGATGTTTTGAATCTCGACGCAATTTGAGTGTTCCATCGTCATTAGGAGGACCTGAACGTTACAATTAACTATCATTTTTGCGTCGGATTCGAAAATCTAGACTCACTGGAAAACGATCATAAGGTGCCCCGGACAGCAATTGACCCTTGGAGACAGGTCGGCTGGAGGACGATGTATTGGATCGCGACACAATTTGAGTGTTCCATCGTAACTAGGAGTCCCTGAATATTACAATTAACTATCAGTTTTTCGTCGGATTCGAAAATCTAGACTCACTGGAGACGGACCATATAGTACCCGAAGCTGCAATATCCCCTTGGAGACCAGTCGGCTGGAGGACGATGTATTGAATCGCGACGCAATTTGAGTGCTCCTTCGTCATTAGGAGGCCCTGAACGTTAGAATTAACTATCAGGTTCGCGTCGGATTCGAAAATCTAGACTCACAGGAGAACGACCGTAAGGTGCCCGAAGCAGCAACAAACCCTTGGAGACAAGTCGGCTGGGGGCCGATGTATTGAATCTCGTCGCAATTTGAGTGTTCCATCGTCATTAGGAGGCCCTGAACGTTACAATTAACTATCAGTTTTGCGTCGCATTAGAAAATCTAGACTCACAGGAGAACGACCATAAGGTGCCCGAGGCAGCAATAGACCCTTGGAGACAAGTCGGCTGAAGGACGATGTATTGAATCTCGACGCAATTTCAGTGTTCCATCGACATTAGGAGTCCCTGAACTTTACAATTAACTATCAGTTTCGCGTCGGATTCATAAATATAGACTCACAGGAGACGGACCATTTGGTGCCCGAGGCAGCGATATCCCCTTGGAAACAAGTCCGCTGGAGGACGATTTAGTGAATATCGACGCAACTTGAGTGTTCCTTCGTCATTAGGAGGCCCTGAACGTTACAATTAACTATCTGTTTTGCGTCAGATTCTAAAATCTAGACACACAGGGGTACGACCATAAGGTGCCCAAGGCAGCAATAAACCTTTGGAGACAAATCGGCTGAATGCCGATGTATTGAATCTCTACGCAATTTGAGTGTTCCATCGTCATTAGGAAGCCCTGAACGTTACAATTAACAATCAGTTTCGCGTCGGATTCTAAAATCTAGACTCACAGGAGAGCGACCATAAGGATCACGAGGCAGCGATATCCCCATGGAGACAAGTCGGCTGGAGGACGATGTATTGGATCGCGACGCAATTTGAGTGTTCCATCGTCATTAGGAGGCCGATAATGTTACTATTAACTACCAGTTTTTTGTCGGATTCGAAAATCTCGACTCTCTGGTGACGGACCATAAGGTGCCCGAGGCAGAAATATCCCCTTGGAGACCAGTCCGCAAGAGGACGATGTTTTGAATCGCGACGCAATTTGAGTGCTCCATCGTCATTAGGAAGCCCTGAACGTTACAATGAACCATCAATTTTGCGTCGAATTCGAAAACGTAGAATCACCGGAGACGGACCATGTGGTGCCCGAGGCAGCGATATCCCCTTGGAGACAAGTCGGCTGGAGGACGATGTACTGAATCTCGACGCAATTTGAGTGTTCAATCGTCATTAGGAGAAGCTGAACTGTACAATTAAATATCAGATATGCGTCGGATTGGATAATCTAGACTCACAGGAGACGGACCATGTGGTGCCCGAGGCAGCGATATCCCCTTGGAAACAAGTCCGCGGGAGGCCGATGTAGTGAATATCGAAGCAATTTGAGTGTTCCTTCGTCGTTAGGAGGCCATGAACGTTACAATTAACTATCTGTTTTGCGTCGGATTCGAAAATCTAGACTCACAAGAGAACGACCATAAGGTGCCCGAGGCAGCAATTGACTCTTGGAGACATGTCGGCTGAAGGACGATGTATTGAATTTCGACGCAATTTGAGTGTTCGATCGTCATTAGGAGGCCATGAACGGTACAATTAACTATCAGTTTCGCGTCGGATTTGAAAATTTAGACTCACAGGAGACGGACCACACTGAGCCCGAGGAGGCAATAGACCCTTGTAGACAAGTCGACTCGAGGCCGGTGTATTGAATCTCGACGCAATTTGTGTGTTCCATCGTCATTAGGAGGCGCTGACTGTTACAATTAACTATCATTTTAGCGTCGGATTCGAAAATCTACCCACAGGAGAAGGATCATATGGTGCCCGAGACAGCAATACCCCTCGGATACAAGTCGGGTGGAGGACGATGTATTGAATTTCGACGCAATTTGAGTGTTCAATCGTCATTAGGAGGCCCTGAACGTTACTATTAACAATCAGTTTTGCGTCGGATTAGAAAATCTAGACTCCCATGAGAACGACCATAAGGTGCCCAAGGCAGCAATAGACCTTTGGAGACAAGTCGGCTGAAGGACGATGTATTGAATCTCGGCGCAATTTGAGTGTTCCATCGTCATTAGGCAGCCCTGAACGTTACAATTAACAATCAGTTTCGCGTCGGATTCTAAAATCTAGACTCACAGGAGAGCGACCATAAGGAGCACGAGGCAGCGATATCCCCATGGAGACAAGTCGGCTGGAGGACGATGTATTGGATCTCGACGCAATTTGAGTGTTGCATCGTCATTAGGAGGCCGATAATGTTACTATTAACTATCAGTTTTTTGTCGGATTCGAAAATCTCGACTCACTGGTGACGGACCATAAGGTGCCCGAGGGAGAAATATCCCCTTGGAGACCAGTCCGCTGGAGGACGATGTTTTGAATCACGACGCAATTTGAGTGCTCCATCGTCATTAGGAAGCCCTGAACGTTACAATGAACTATCTGTTTTACGTCAGATTCTAAAATCTAGACACACAGGGGTACGACCATAAGGTGCCCAAGGCAGCAATAAACCCTTGGAGACAAATCGGCTGAATGCCGATGTATTGAATCTCTACGCAATTTGAGTGTTCCATCGTCATTAGGAAGCCCTGAACGGTACAATTAACAATCAGTTTCGCGTCGGATTCCTAAATCTAGACTCACAGGAGAGCGACCATAAGGAGCACGAGGCAGCAATCGACCCTTGGGGACAAGTCGGCTGAAGGACGATGTATTGAATCTCGTCGCAATATGAGTGTTCCATCGTCTTTAGGAGGACCTGAACGCCACAATTAACTATCAGTTTCTCATCGGATTCAAAAATCTAGACTCACAGGAGACGGACCGTTCGGTGCCCGAGGCAGCAAAATCCCTTTGGAGACAAGTCGGCTGGAGGACGATGTATTGAATCTCGACGCATTTTGAGTGTGCTATCGTCATTAGGAGGCGCTGAACGTTACAATTCACTATCATTTTGGCGTCCTGTTCGAAAATCTAGACTCACTGGAGATCGATGATTAGGTGCCCGAGGCAGCAATAGACCCTTGGAGACAAGTCGGCTGGAGGACGATATATTGGATCACGACAAAATTTGAGTGTTCCATCGTCATTAGGAGGCCCTGAACGTTACAATTAACTATCAGTTTTTCGTCGGATTCGAAAATCGAGACTCACTGGAGACGGACCATAAGGTGCCCGAGGCAGCAATAGCCCCTAGGAGACAAGTCGGCTCGAGGCCGATGTATTGAATCTCGACGCAATTTGAGTGTTCCATCGTCTTTAGGAGGACCTGAACGCGACAATTAACTATCAGTTTCGCGTCGGATTCGAAAATCTAGACTCACAGGAGAACGACCATAAGGTGCCCGAGGCAGCAATAGACCCTTGGGGACAAGTCGGCTGAAGGACGATGTATTGAATCTCGTCGATATTTGAGTGTTCCATCGTCATTAGGAGGCCTTAAACGTTACAATTAACTATCAGTTTCGCGTCGCATTCGAAAATCTAGACTTACAGGAGACGGACCACATGGAGCCCGATGCAGCAATATCCCCATGGAGACAAGTCGGCTGGAGGACGATGTATTGAATCTCGACGCAATTTGAGTGTTCCATTGTCATTAGGAAACCCTGAACATTACAATTAACAATAAATTTCGCGTCGGATTCTAAATTCTAGACTCACAGGAGAGCGACCATAAGGAGCCCGCGGCAGCAATATCCCCATGGAGACAAATCGGCTGGAGGACTATGTATTGAATCTCGACGCAATTTGAGTGTTCCATCGTCATTAGGAGGCGCTGAACGTTACAATTAACTATCATTTTAGCGTCGGATTCGAAAATCTACTCACAGGAGAAGGATCATATGGTGCCCGAGACATCAATATCCCCCTGGATACAAGTCGGCTGGAGGACGATGTATTGAATCTCGTCGCAATTTGAGTGTTCCATCGTCTTTAGGAGGATCGGAACGCTACAATTACTATCAGTTTCGCGTCGGATTCAAAAATCTAGACTCACAGGAGACGGACCGTTTGGTGCCCGAGGCAGCAAAATCCCTTTGGAGACAAGTCGGCTGGAGGACGATGTATTGAATCTCGACGCATTTTGAGTGTTCCGTCGTCATTAGGAGGCCCTGAACGTTACAATTAACTATCAGTTTCGCGTCGCATTCGAAAATCTACACTCACAGGAGAAGGACCATATGGTGCCCGAGGCAGCAGTATCCCCTTCGAGACAAGCCGGCTGGAGGACGATGTATTGAGCCTCGACGCAGTTTGTGTGTTCCATCGTCATTTGGAAGCCCTGAACGCTACAATTAACTATCAGTTTCGCGTCGGATTCATAAATCTAGACTCACAGGAGAACGACCATAAGGTGCCCGAGGCAGCAATAGACCCTAGGAGACAAGTCGGCTCAAGGCCGATGTATTGAATCTCGACGCAATTTGAGTGTTCCGTCGTCATTAGGAGGCCCTGAACGTTACAATTAACTATCAGTTTCGCGTCGCATTCGAAAATCTACACTCACAGGAGAAGGACCATATGGTGCCCGAGGCAGCAGTATCCCCTTCGAGACAAGCCGGCTGGAGGACGATGTATTGAGCCTCGACGCAGTTTGTGTGTTCCATCGTCATTTGGAAGCCCTGAACGCTACAATTAACTATCAGTTTCGCGTCGGATTCAAAAATCTAGACTCACAGGAGAACGACCATAAGGTGCCCGAGGCAGCAATAGACCCTTGGGGACAAGTCGGCCGAATTACGATGTATTGAATCTCGTCGCAATTTGAGTGTTCCATCGTCATTAGGAGGCCCTGAACGCTACAATTAACTATCAGTTTCGCGTCGAATTCAAAAAACTAGACTCACAGGAGACGGACCTTTTGGTGCCCGAGGCACCTTCGGAGACAAGTCGGCTGGAGGACGATGTATTGAATCTCGACGCATTTTGAAAGTTCTTTCGTCATTAGGAGGCGCTGAACGTTACAATTCACTATCATTTTTGCGTCGGGTTTTAAAATCTAGACTCACAGGAGAACGACCATAAGGTGCCCGAGGCAGCAATAGACCCTTGGGGACAAGTCGGCCGAATTACGATGTATTGAATCTCGACGCAATTTGAGTGTTCCATCGTCATTAGGAGGCCCTGAATTTTACAATTAACTATCTGTTTTGCGTCGTATTCGAAAATCTAGACTCACAGGAGAACGACCATAAGGTGCCCGAGGCAGCAATAGACCCTTGGACACAAATCGGCTGGAGGACGTGGTATTGGATCGCGACGCAATATTAGTGATCCATCGTCATTGGGAGGCCCTGAATGTTACAATTAACTATCAGTTTTTCGTCGGATTCGGAAATCTAGACTCACTGGAGACGGACCATAAGGTGCCCGAGGCTATATCCCCTTGGCGACCAGTCCGCTGGAGGACGATGTATCAAATCGCGACGCAATTTGAGTGCTCCATCGTCATTGGGAAATCCTGAACATTACAATTAACAATCAGTTTCGCGTCGGATTCAAAAATCTAGACTCACAGGAGACGGACTATTTGCTGCCCGAGGCAGCAATATCCCCTTGGAGACAAGTCTGCTGGAGGACGATGTGTTGAATCGCGACTCAATTTGAGTGCTCCATCGTCATTAGGAGGCCCTGAACGTTACAATTCACTATCATTTTTGCGTCGGGTTCGTAAATCTAGACTCACAGGAAAACGATCATAAGGTGCCCGAGGCAGCAATGGACCGTTGGAGACAAGTCGGCTGGAGGACGATATATTGGATCACGACAAAATTTGAGTGTTCCATCGTCATTATTAGGCACTGAATGGTACAATTAACTGTCAGTTAATCGTCGTAATCTAAAATCTAGACTCAATGGAGACGGACCATAAGGTGCCCGATGCAGCAATATCCCCTTGGAGACCAGTCCGCTGGAGGACGATGTATTGAATCGCGACTCAATTTGAGTGCTCCGTGGTCATTAGGAGGCCCAGAACGTTACAATTAACTATCAGTTTTGCTACGGATTCGACAACGTAGAATCAAAGGAGACGCACCAAGTGGTGCCCGAGGCAGCGATATCCCCTTGGAGACAAGTCGGCTGGAGGACGATGTAGTGAATCTCGACGCAATTTGAGTGTTCCTTCGTCATTAGGACGCCCTGAACGTTACAATTAACTATCTGTTTTGCGTCGGATTCGAAAATATAGTTTCACAGGGGAACGACCATAAGGTGCCCGAGGCAGCAATAGAACCATGGAGACAAATCGGCTGGAGGACGAGGTATTGAATCTCGACGCAATTAGAGTGTTCCATCGTCATTAGGAAACCCTGAGCGTTACAATTAACAATTAGTTTCGCGTCGGATTCGAAAATCTAGACTCACAGGTGAGCGACCATAAGGAGCCCGAGGCAGCAATATCCCCATGGAGACAATCAGGCTCGAGGACGATGTATTTAATCTCGACGCAATTTGAATGTTCCATCGTCATTAGGTGGCCATGAACGTTAGAATTAACCATCAGTTTTGCGTCGGATTAGAAAATCTAGTCTCACAGGAGAACGACCATAAGGTGCCCGAGGCAGCAATGGACCCTTGGAGACAAGTCTGCTGGAGGACGATGTGTTGAATCGCGAATCAATTTGAGTGTTCCATCGTCATTAGGAGGCGCTGAACGTTACATTTAACTATCATTTTAATGTCGGATTCGAAAATCCACTCACACGAGAAGGATCATATGGTGACCGAGACATCAATATCCCCTTGGATACAAGTCGGCTGAACGACGATGTATTGAATCTCAACGCATTTTGAGTGCTCCATCGTCACTAGGAGGGCCTGAACGTTACAAATCACTATCATTTTTGCGTCGGGTTCGTAAATCTAGACTCACAGGAGAACTATCATAAGGTGTACGAGGCAGCAATGGACCCTTGGAGACAAGTCGGCTGGAGGACGATATATTGGATCACGACAAAATTTGAGTGTTCCATCGTCATTAGGAGGCCCTGAATGGTACAATTAACTATCAGTTTTTCGTCGGATTCTAAAATCTAGACTCAATTCAGACGGACCATAAGGTGCCCGAGGCAGCAATATCCCCTTGGAGACCAGTCCGCTGGAGGACGATGTATTGAATCGCGACTCAATTTGAGTGCCCCATGGTCATTAGGAGGCCCTGAACGTTACAATTAACTATCAGTTTTGCTACTGATTCGAAAACGTAGAATCACCGGAGACGGACCAAGTGGTGCCCGAGGCAGCGATATCCCCTTGGAGACAAGTCGGCTGGAGGACGATGTAGTGAATCTCGACGCAATTTGTGTGTTCCTTCGTCATTAGGACGCCCTGAACGTTACAATTAACTATCTGTTTTGCGTCGGATCGAAAATATAGTTTCACAGGGGAACGACCATAAGGTGCCCGAGGCAGCAATAGAACCATGGAGACAAATCGGCTGGAGGACGAAGTATTGGATCGCGACGCAATTTGAGTGTTCCATCGTAACTAGGAGGCGCTGATTGTTACAATTAACGATCAGCTTTGCGTCGGATTAGAATATCTAGACTCACAGTAGAACGACCATAAGGTGCCCGAGGCAGCAATAGACCGTTGGAGACAAGTCGGCTGAAGGACGATGTATTGAATCTCAACGCAATTTGAGTGTTCCATCGTCATTATGAGACCCTGAACGTTAAAATTAACTATCAGTTTCGCGTCGGACTGAAAATCTAGACTCACAGGTGACGGACCACTTGGAGCCCGAGGCAGCAATATCCCCTTGTAGACAAGTCGGCTAGAGGTCGATGTATTGACTCCCGACCCATTTTAGTGTTCTATCGTCTTTAGGAGGCGCTGAACGTTACAATTCACTATCATTTTTTCGTCGGGTTCGAAAATCTAGAGTCACAGGAGAACGATCATAAGGTGCCCGAGGCAGCAAAAGACCCTTGGAGACAAGTCGGCTGGAGGACGATATATTGGATCACGACAAAATTTGAGTGATCCATCGTCATTAGGAGGCCCTGAATGGTACAATTAACTATCAGTATTTCGTCGGATTCGAAAATCTAGACTCACTGAAGACGGACCATAAGGAGCCCGAGGCAGCAATATCCCCTTGGAGACCAGTCCGCTGGAGGACGAAGTATTGAATCGCGACTCAATTTGAGTGCTCCACCGTCATTAGCAGGCCCTGAACGTTACAATTAACTATCTGGTTTGCTACGGTTTCGAAAACGTAGAATCACCGGAGACGGACCAAGTGGTGCCCGAGGCAGCGATATCCCCTTGGAGACAAGTCGGCTGGAGGACTATGTATTGAATCTCGACGCAATTTGAGTGTTCCATCGTCATTAGGAGGCGCTGAGCGTTACAATTAACTATCATTTTAGCGTCGGATTCGAAAATCTACTCACAGGAGAAGGATCATATGGTGCCCGAGACATCAATATCCCCCTGGATACAAGTCGGCTGGAGGACGATGTATTGAATTGCGACGCAATTTGAGTGCTCCATCGTCATTAGGAGGCCCTGAACGTTACAATTAACAGTCAGATTTGCGTCGGATACGATAAAGTAGAATGACTTTGACGGACCATGTGGTGCCCGAGGCAGCGATATCCCCTTGGAAACAAGTCCGCTGGAGGACGATGTAGTGAATATCGTCGCAATTTGAGTGTTCCTTCGTCATTAGGAGGCCCAGAACGTTACAATTAACTATCTGTTTTGCGTCGGATTCGAAAATCTAGACTCACAGGAGAACGACCATAAGATGCCCGAGCCAGCAATAGACCCTTGGAGACAAGTCGGCTCGAGGCCCATGTTTTGAATCTCGACGCAATTTGAGTGTTCCATCGTCATTAGGAAACCCTGAACGTTACAATTAACAATTAGTTTCGCGTCGGATTCGAAAATCTAGACTCACAGGAGAAGGACCATATGGTGCCCGAGGCAGCAATATTCCCTACGAGACAAGTCGGCTGGAGGGCGATGTATTGAATCTCGACACAATTTGAGTGCTCCATCGTCATTAGGTGGCCATGAACGTTAGAATTAACCATCAGTTTTGCGTCGGATTAGAATATCTAGACTCACAGTAGAACGACCATAAGGTGCCCGAGGCAGCAATAGACCGTTGGAGACAAGTCGGCTGAAGGACGATGTATTGAATCTCAACGCAATTTGAGTGTTCCATCGTCATTATGAGGCCCTGAACGTTAAAATTAACTATCAGTTTCGCGTCGGACTGAAAATCTAGACTCACAGGTGACGGACCACTTGGAGCCCGAGGCAGCAATATCCCCTTGTAGACAAGTCGGCTGGAGGTCGATGTATTGACTCCCGACCCATTTTAGTGTTCTATCGTCATTAGGAGGCGCTGAACGTTACAATTCACTATCATTTTTGCGTCGGGTTCGAAAATCTAGACTCACAGGAGAACGATCATATGGTGCCCGAGGCAGCAATAGACCCTTGGAGACAAGTCGGCTGGAGGACGATATATTGGATCACGACTAAATTTGAGTGTTCCGTCGTCATTAGGAGGCCCTGAATGTTACAATTAACTATCAGTTTTTCGTCGGATTGGAAAATCTAGACTCACTGGAGACGGACCATAACGTGCCCGAGGCAGCAATATCCCCTTGGAGGCCAGTCCGCTGGAGGACAGTGTATTGAATCGCGACGCAATTTGAGTGTTCCTTCGATATTAGGAGGCCCTGAACGTTACAATTAACTATCTGTTTTGCGTCGGATTCGAAAATCTAGACTCACAGGAGAACGACCACAAGGGCCCCGAGGCAGCAATAGACCCTTGGAGACAAGTCGGCTCTAGGCCCATGTTTTGAATCTCGACGCAATTTGAGTGTTCCATCGTCATTAGGAAACCCTGAACGTTACAATTAACAATTAGGTTCGCGTCGGATTCGAAAATCTAGACTCACAGGAGAAGGACCATATGGTGCCCGAGGCAGCAATATTCCCTACGAGACAAGTCGGCTGGAGGGCGATGTATTGAATCTCGACGCAATTTGAGTGTTCCATCGTCATTAGGAAACCCTGAACGTTACAATTTACAATCAGTTTCGCGTCGGATTCGAAAATCTAGACTCACAGGAGAGCGACCATAAGGAGCCCGAGGCAGCAATATCCCAATGGAGACAAATCGGCTGGAGGACTATGTATTGAATCTCGACGCAATTTGAGTGTTTCATCGTCATTAGGAGGCGCTGGACGTTACAATTAACTATCATTTTAGCGTCGTATTCGAAATTCTACTCACAGGAGAAGGATCATATGGTGCCCGAGACATCAAAACCCCCTCTATACAAATAGGCTGGAGGACGATGTATTGAATCTCGACGAATTTTGAATGTTCCATCGTCATTGGGAGGCCCTGAATTTTACAATTAACTATCTGTTTTGCGTCGGATTCGAAAATCTAGACTCACAGGAGAACGACCATATGGTGCCCGAGGCAGCAATGGACCCTTGGAGACAAGTCGGCTGGGAACGATATATTGGATCACGAAAAGATTTGAGTGTTCCATCGTCATTAGGAGGCCCTGAATGGTACAATTAACTATCAGTATTTCTTCGGATGCGAAAATCGAGACTCACTGGAGACGGACCATAAGGAGCCCGAGGCAGCAATATCCCCTTGGAGACCAGTCCGGTGGAGGAAAAAGTATTGAATCGCGACTCAATTTGAGTGCTTCATCGTCATTAGGAGGCCCTGAACGTTAAAATTAACTGTTTTGCTACGGTTTCGAATACGTAGAATCACCGGAGACGGACCAAGTGGTGCCCGAGGCAGCGATATCCCCTTGGAGACAAGTCTGCTGGAGGACGATGTAGTGAATTTCGACGCAATTTGAGTGTTCCCTCTTCATTAGGAGGCCCTGAACGTTACAATTAACTATTTGTTTTGCGTCGGATTCGAAAATCTAGATCCACAGGAGAACGACCATAAGGTGCCCGAGGCAATTTGAGTGTTCCATCGTCATTAGGAGGCCCTGAATTTTACAATTAACAATCGGTTTTGCGTCGGATTAGAAAATCTAGACTCACAGCAGAACGACCATAAGGTGCCCGAGGCAGTAATAGACCCTTGGGGACAAGTCGGCTGAGGGACGATGTATTGAATCTCGTCGCAATTTGAGTGTTCCATCGTCATTAGTAGGCCCTGAACGCTACAATTAACTATCAGTTTCGCGTCGGATTCAAAAATGTAGACTCACAGGAGACGGACCATTTGGTGCCGGAGGCAGCAATATCCCCTTGGAGACCAGTCCGCTGGAGGACGATGTATTAAATCGCGACGCAATTTGAGTGCTCCATCGTCACTAGGAGGCCCTGAACGTTACAAATCACTATCATTTTTGCGTCGGGTTCGTAAATCTAGACTCACAGGTGAACGATCATAAGGTGTCCGAGGCAGCAATGGACCCTTGGAGACAAGTCGGCTGGAGGACGATATATTGGATCACGACAAAATTTGAGTGTTCCATCGTCATTAGGAGGCCCTGAATGGTACAATTAACTATCAGTTTTTCGTCGGATTCTAAAATCTAGACTCAATACAGACGGACCATAAGGTGCCCGAGGCAGCAATATCCCCTTGGAGACCAGTCCGCTGGAGGACGATGTATTGAATCGCGACTCAATTTGAGTGCTCCATGGTCATTAGGAGGCCCTGAACGTTACAATTAACTAACAGTTTTGCTACGGATTCGAAAACGTAGAATCACCGGAGACGGACCAAGTGGTGCCCGAGGCAGCGATATCCCCTTGGAGACAAGTCGGCTGGAGGACGATGTAGTGAATCTCGACGCAATTTGTGTGTTCCTTCGTCATTAGGACGCCCTGAACGTTACAATTAACTATCTGTTTTGCGTCGGATCGAAAATATAGTTTCACAGGGGAACGACCATAAGGTGCCCGAGGCAGCAATAGAACCATGGAGACAAATCGGCTGGAGGACGAGGTATTGGATCGCGACGCAATTTGAGTGTTCCATCGTAACTAGGAGGCGCTGATTGTTACAATTAACGATCAGTTTTGCGTCGGATTAGAATATCTAGACTCACAGTAGAACGACCACAAGGTGCCCGAGGCAGCAATAGACCGTTGGAGACAAGTCGGCTGAAGGACGATGTATTGAATCTCAACGCAATTTGAGTGTTCCATCGTCATTATGAGGCCCTGAACGTTAAAATTAACTATCAGTTTCGCGTCGGACTGAAAATCTAGACTCACAGGTGACGGACCACTTGGAGCCCGAGGCAGCAATAACCCCTTGTAGACAAGTCGGCTGGAGGTCGATGTATTGACTCCCGACCCATTTTAGTGTTCTATCGTCATTAGGAGGCGCTGAACGTTACAACTCACTATCATTTTTGCGTCGGATTCGAAAATCTACTCACAGGAGAAGGATCATATGGTGCCCGAGACATCAATATCCCCCTGGATACAAGTCGGCTGGAGGACGATGTATTGAATCGCGACGCAATTTGAGTGCTCCATCGTCATTAGGAGGCCCTGAACGATACAATTAACAGTCAGATTTGCGTCGGATACGATAACGTAGAATGACCGGAGACGGACCAAGTGGTGCCCGAGGCAGCGATATCCCCTTGGAAACAAGTCCGCTGGAGGACGATGTAGTTAATATCGACGCAATTTGAGTGTTCCTTCGTCATTAGGAGGCCCTGAACGTTACAATTAACTATCTGTTTTGCGTCGGATTCGAAAATCTAGACTCACAGGAGAACGACCATAAGATGCCCGAGCCAGCAATAGACCCTTGGAGACAAGTCGGCTCGAGGCCCATGTATTTAATCTCGACGCAATTTGAGTGTTCCATCGTCATTAGGAGTCCCTGAACGTTACAATTAACTATCTGCTTAGCGTCGGATTCGAAAATTTAGACTCACAGGAGACCGTACAAAAGGTACCCGACGAAGCAATAGGCTCTTGAAGACAAGTCGGATGAAGGACGATGTATTGAATCTCGACGCAATTTAAGTGTTCCGTCGTCATTATCAGGCCCTGAACGTTGCAATTAACTATCAGTTTCGCGTCGGACTGAAAATCTAGACCCACAGGTGACGGACCACATGGAGCCCGAGGCAGCATTACCCCCTTGTAGACAATCAGGCTGGAGGACGATGTATTTAATCTCGACGCAATTTGAGTGTTCCATCGTCATTAGGAGGCGCTGAACGTTACAATTAACTATCATTTTTGCGTCGGATTCGAAAATCTAGACTCACAGGAGACGGAACATATGGTGCCCGAGGCACCAAAATCCCCTTGGAGACAAGTCGGCTAGAGGTCGATGAATTGAATCTAGACGACATTTGAGTGTTCCATTGTTATTTGGAGGCCCTGAACATTACAATTAACTATCAGTTTTGCGTCGGATTCTAAAATCTAGGCTCGCTGGGGAACGACCATAAGGGGCCCGAGGCAGCAATATACCCTTGGAGACATATCGGATGAATGCCGATATATTGAATCTCGACGCAATTAGAGTGTTCCATCGTCATTAGGAAACCCTGAGCGTTACAATTAACAATTAGTTTCGCGTCGGATTCGAAAATCTAGACTCACAGGTGAGCGACCATAAGGAGCCCGAGGCAGCAATATCCCCATGGAGACAATCAGGCTGGAGGACGATGTATTTAATCTCGACGCAATTTGAATGTTCCATCGTCATTAGGTGGCCATGAACGTTAGAATTAACCATCAGTTTAGCGACGGATTAGAAAATCTAGTCTCACAGGAGAACGACCATAAGGTGCCCGAGGCAGCAATGGACCCTTGGAGACAAGTCTGCTGGAGGACGATGTGTTGAATCGCGACTCAATTTGAGTGTTCCATCGTCATTAGGAGGCGCTGAACGTTACATTTAACTATCATTTTAGCGTCGGATTCGAAAATCCACTCACACGAGAAGGATCATATGGTGACCGAGACATCAATATCCCCTTGGATACAAGTCGGCTGGACGACGATGTATTGAATCTCGACGCATTTTGAGTGCTCCATCGTCACTAGGAGGGCCTGAACGTTACAAATCACTATCATTTTTGCGTCGGGTTCGTAAATCTAGACTCACAGGAGAACTATCATAAGGTGTCCGAGGCAGCAATGGACCCTTGGAGACAAGTCGGCTGGAGGACGATATATTGGATCACGACAAAATTTGAGTGTTCCATCGTCATTAGGAGGCCCTGAATGATACAATTAACTATCAGTTTTTCGTCGGATTCTAAAATCTAGACTCAATACAGACGGACCATAAGGTGCCCGAGGCAGCAATATCCCCTTGGAGACCAGTCCGCTGGAGGACGATGTATTGAATCGCGACTCAATTTGAGTGCTCCATGGTCATTAGGAGGCCCTGAACGTTACAATTAACTATCAGTTTTGCTACTGACTCGAAAACGTAGAATCACCGGAGACGGACAAAGTGGTGCCCGAGGCAGCGATATCCCCTTGGAGACAAGACGGCTGGAGGACGATGTAGTGAATCTCGACGCAATTTGTGTGTTCCTTCGTCATTAGGACGCCCTGAACGTTACAATTAACTATCTGTTTTGCGTCGGATCGAAAATATAGTTTCACAGGGGAACGACCATAAGGTGCCCGAGGCAGCAATAGAACCATGGAGACAAATCGGCTGGAGGACGAGGTATTGGATCGCGACGCAATTTGAGTGTTCCATCGTAACTAGGAGGCGCTGATTGTTACAATTAACGATCAGTTTTGCGTCGGATTAGAATATCTAGACTCATAGTAGAACGACCATAAGGTGCCCGAGGCAGCAATAGACCGTTGGAGACAAGTCGGCTGAAGGACGATGTATTGAATCTCAACGCAATTTGAGTGTTCCATCGTCATTATGAGGCCCTGAACGTTAAAGTTAACTATCAGTTTCGCGTCGGACTGAAAATCTAGACTCACAGGTGACGGACCATAAGGAGCCCGAGGCAGCAATATCCCCTTGGAGACCAGTCCGGTGGAGGAAAAAGTATTGAATCGCGACTCAATTTGAGTGCTTCATCGTCATTAGGAGGCCCTGAACGTTAAAATTAACTATCTGTTTTGCTACGGTTTCGAATACGTAGAATCACCGGAGACGGACCAAGTGGTGCCCGAGGCAGCGATATCCCCTTGGAGACAAGTCTGCTGGAGGACGATGTACTGAATTTCGACGCAATTTGAGTGTTCCCTCTTCATTAGGAGGCCCTGAACGTTACAATTAACTATTTGTTTTGCGTCGGATTCGAAAATCTAGATCCACAGGAGAACGACCATAAGGTGCCCGAGGCAATTTGAGTGTTCCATCGTCATTAGGAGGCCCTGAATTTTACAATTAACAATCGGTTTTGCGTCGGATTAGAAAATCTAGACTCACAGCAGAACGACCATAAGGTGCCCGAGGCAGTAATAGACCCTTGGGGACAAGTCGGCTGAGGGACGATGTATTGAATCTCGTCGCAATTTGAGTGTTCCATCGTCATTAGGAGGCCCTGAACGCTACAATTAACTATCAGTTTCGCGTCGGATTCAAAAATGTAGACTCACAGGAGACGGACCATTTGGTGCCGGAGGCAGCAATATCCCCTTGGAGACCAGTCCGCTGGAGGACGATGTATTAAATCGCGACGCAATTTGAGTGCTCCATCGTCACTAGGAGGCCCTGAACGTTACAAATCACTATCATTTTTGCGTCGGGTTCGTAAATCTAGACTCACAGGAGAACGATCATAAGGTGTCCGAGGCAGCAATGGACCCTTGGAGACAAGTCGGCTGGAGGACGATATATTGGATCACGACAAAATTTGAGTGTTCCATCGTCATTAGGAGGCCCTGAATGGTACAATTAACTATCAGTTTTTCGTCGGATTCTAAAATCTAGACTCAATACAGACGGACCATAAGGTGCCCGAGGCAGCAATATCCCCTTGGAGACCAGTCCGCTGGAGGACGATGTATTGAATCGCGACTCAATTTGAGTGCTCCATGGTCATTAGGAGGCCCTGAACGTTACAATTAACTATCAGTTTTGCTACGGATTCGAAAACGTAGAATCACCGGAGACGGACCAAGTGGTGCCCGAGGCAGCGATATCCCCTTGGAGACAAGTCGGCTGGAGGACGATGTAGTGAATCTCGACGTAATTTGTGTGTTCCTTCGTCATTAGGACGCCCTGAACGTTACAATTAACTATCTGTTTTGCGTCGGATCGAAAATATAGTTTCACAGGGGAACGACCATAAGGTGCCCGAGGCAGCAATAGAACCATGGAGACAAATCGGCTGGAGGACGAGGTATTGGATCGCGACGCAATTTGAGTGTTCCATCGTAACTAGGAGGCGCTGATTGTTACAATTAACGATCAGTTTTGCGTCGGATTAGAATATCTAGACTCACAGTAGAACGACCATAAGGTGCCCGAGGCAGCAATAGACCGTTGGAGACAAGTCGGCTGAAGGACGATGTATTGAATCTCAACGCAATTTGAGTGTTCCATCGTCATTATGAGGCCCTGAACGTTAAAATTAACTATCAGTTTCGCGTCGGACTGAAAATCTAGACTCACAGGTGACGGACCACTTGGAGCCCGAGGCAGCAATAACCCCTTGTAGACAAGTCGGCTGGAGGTCGATGTATTGACTCCCGACCCATTTTAGTGTTCTATCGTCATTAGGAGGCGCTGAACGTTACAATTCACTATCATTTTTGCGTCGGATTCGAAAATCTACTCACAGGAGAAGGATCATATGGTGCCCGAGACATCAATATCCCCCTGGATACAAGTCGGCTGGAGGACGATGTATTGAATCGCGACGCAATTTGAGTGCTCCATCGTCATTAGGAGGCCCTGAACGATACAATTAACAGTCAGATTTGCGTCGGATACGATAACGTAGAATGACCGGAGACGGACCAAGTGGTGCCCGAGGCAGCGATATCCCCTTGGAAACAAGTCCGCTGGAGGACGATGTAGTTAATATCGACGCAATTTGAGTGTTCCCTCGTCATTAGGAGGCCCTGAACGTTACAATTAACTATCTGTTTTGCGTCGGATTCGAAAATCTAGACACACAGGAGAACGACCATAAGATGCCCGAGCCAGCAATAGACCCTTGGAGACTAGTCGGCTCGAGGCCCATGTATTTCATCTCGACGCAATTTGAGTGTTCCATCGTCATTAGGAGTCCCTGAACGTTACAATTAACTATCTGCTTAGCGTCGGATTCGAAAATTTAGACTCACAGGAGACCGTACATAAGGTACCCGACGCAGCAATAGGCTCTTGAAGACAAGTCGGATGAAGGACGATGTATTGAATCTCGACGCAATTTAAGTGTTCCGTCGTCATTATCAGGCCCTGAACGTTGCAATTAACTATCAGTTTCGCGTCGGACTGAAAATCTAGACCCACAGGTGACGGACCACATGGAGCCCGAGGCAGCATTACCCCCTTGTAGACAATCAGGCAGGAGGACGATGTATTTAATCTCGACGCAATTTGAGTGTTCCATCGTCATTAGGAGGCGCTGAACGTTACAATTCACTATCATTTTTGCGTCGGATTCGAAAATCCACTCACACGAGAAGGATCATATGGTGACCGAGACATCAATATCCCCTTGGATACAAGTCGGCTGGACGACGATGTATTGAATCTCGACGCATTTTGAGTGCTCCATCGTCACTAGGAGGGCCTGAACGTTACAAATCACTATCATTTTTGCGTCGGGTTCGTAAATCTAGACTCACAGGAGAACTATCATAAGGTGTCCGAGGCAGCAATGGACCCTTGGAGACAAGTCGGCTGGAGGACGATATATTGGATCACGACAAAATTTGAGTGTTCCATCGTCATTAGGAGGCCCTGAATGGTACAATTAACTATCAGTTTTTCGTCGGATTCTAAAATCTAGACTCAATACAGACGGACCATAAGGTGCCCGAGGCAGCAATATCCCCTTGGAGACCAGTCCGCTGGAGGACGATGTATTGAATCGCGACTCAATTTGAGTGCTCCATGGTCATTAGGAGGCCCTGAACGTTACAATTAACTATCAGTTTTGCTACTGATTCGAAAACGTAGAATCACCGGAGACGGACCAAGTGGTGCCCGAGGCAGCGATATCCCCTTGGAGACAAGTCGGCTGGAGGACGATGTAGTGAATCTCGACGCAATTTGTGTGTTCCTTCGTCATTAGGACGCCCTGAACGTTACAATTAACTATCTGTTTTGCGTCGGATCGAAAATATAGTTTCACAGGGGAACGACCATAAGGTGCCCGAGGCAGCAATAGAACCATGGAGACAAATCGGCTGGAGGACGAGGTATTGGATCGCGACGCAATTTGAGTGTTCCATCGTAACTAGGAGGCGCTGATTGTTACAATTAACGATCAGCTTTGCGTCGGATTAGAATATCTAGACTCACAGTAGAACAACCATAAGGTGCCCGAGGCAGCAATAGACCGTTGGAGACAAGTCGGCTGAAGGACGATGTATTGAATCTCAACGCAATTTGAGTGTTCCATCGTCATTATGAGGCCCTGAACGTTAAAATTAACTATCAGTTTCGCGTCGGACTGAAAATCTAGACTCACAGGTGACGGACCACTTGGAGCCCGAGGCAGCAATATCCCCTTGTAGACAAGTCGGCTGGAGGTCGATGTATTGACTCCCGACCCATTTTAGTGTTCTATCGTCTTTAGGAGGCGCTGAACGTTACAATTCACTATCATTTTTGCGTCGGGTTCGAAAATCTAGAGTCACAGGAGAACGATCATAAGGTGCCCGAGGCAGCAAAAGACCCTTGGAGACAAGTCGGCTGGAGGACGATATATTGGATCACGACAAAATTTGAGTGATCCATCGTCATTAGGAGGCCCTGAATGGTACAATTAACTATCAGTATTTCGTCGGATTTGAAAATCTAGACTCACTGAAGACGGACCATCAGGAGCCCGAGGCAGCAATATCCCCTTGGAGACCAGTCCGCTGGAGGACGAAGTATTGAATCGCGACTCAATTTGAGTGCTCCACCGTCATTAGCAGGCCCTGAACGTTACAATTAACTATCTGGTTTGCTACGGTTTCGAAAACGTAGAATCACCGGAGACGGACCAAGTGGTGCCCGAGGCAGCGATATCCCCTTGGAGACAAGTCGGCTGGAGGACTATGTATTGAATCTCGACGCAATTTGAGTGTTCCATCGTCATTAGGAGGCGCTGAGCGTTACAATTAACTATCATTTTAGCGTCGGATTCGAAAATCTACTCACAGGAGAAGGATCATATGGTGCCCGAGACATCAATATCCCCCTGGATACAAGTCGGCTGGAGGACGATGTATTGAATTGCGACGCAATTTGAGTGCTCCATCGTCATTAGGAGGCCCTGAACGTTACAATTAACAGTCAGATTTGCGTCGGATACGATAAAGTAGAATGACCGGAGACGGACCAAGTGGTGCCCGAGGCAGCGATATCCCCTTGGAAACAAGTCCGCTGGAGGACGATGTAGTGAATATCGACGCAATTTGAGTGTTCCTTCGTCATTAGGAGGCCCAGAACGTTACAATTAACTATCTGTTTTGCGTCGGATTCGAAAATCTAGACTCACAGGAGAATGACCATAAGATGCCCGAGCCAGCAATAGACCCTTGGAGACAAGTCGGCTCGAGGCCCATGTTTTGAATCTCGACGCAATTTGAGTGTTCCATCGTCATTAGGAAACCATGAACGTTACAATTAACAATTAGTTTCGCGTCGGATTCGAAAATCTAGACTCACAGGAGAAGGACCATAAGGTGCCCGAGGCAGCAATATTCCCTACGAGACAAGTCGGCTGGAGGGCGATGTATTGAATCTCGACGCAATTTGAGTGCTCCATGGTCATTAGGAGGCCCTGAACGTTACAATTCACTATCATTTTTGCGTCGGGTTCGAAAATCTAGAGTCACAGGAGAACAATCATAAGGTGCCCGAGGCAGCAAAAGACCCTTGGAGACAAGTCGGCTGGAGGACGATATATTGGATCACGACAAAATTTGAGTGTTCCATCGTCATTAGGAGGCCCTGAACGTTACAATTAAGTATCTGTTTTGCGTCGGATTCGAAAATCTAGACTCACAGGAGAACGACCATAAGATGCCCGAGCCAGCAATAGACCCTTGGAGACAAGTCGGCTCGAGGCCCATGTATTTAATCTCGACGCAATTTGAGTGTTCCATCGTCATTAGGAGTCCCTGAACGTTACAATTAACTATCTGCTTTGCGTCGGATTCGAAAATTTAGACTCACAGGAGACCGAAGATAAGGTACCCGCGGCAGCAATAGACTCTTGAAGACAAGTGGGATGAAGGACGATGTATTGAATCTCGACGAAATTTAAGTGTTCCATCGCCATTATCAGGCCCTGAACGTTGCAATTAACTATCAGTTTCGCATCGGACTGAAAATCTAGACCCACAGGTGACGGACCACATGGAGCCCGAGGCAGCATTATCCCCTTGTAGACAAGTCGGCTGGAGGTCGATATATTGACTCCCGACGCAGTTTGAGTGTTCCATCGTCATTACCAGGCGCTGAACGTTACAATTAACTATCATATTAGCGTCGGATTCGAAAATCCACTCACACGAGAAGGATCATATGGTGACCGAGACATCAATAACCCCTTGGATACAAGTCGGCTGGACGACGATGTATTGAATCTCGACGCATTTTGAGTGCTCCATCGTCACTAGGAGGGCCTGAACGTTACAAATCACTATCATTTTTGCGTCGGGTTCGTAAATCTAGACTCACAGGAGAACTATCATAAGGTGTCCGAGGCAGCAATGGACCCTTGTGGACAAGTCGGCTGGAGGACGATATATTGGATCACGACAAAATTTGAGTGTTCCATCGTCATTAGGAGGCCCTGAATGGTACAATTAACTATCAGTTTTTCGTCGGATTCTAAAATCTAGACTCAATACAGACGGACCATAAGGTGCCCGAGGCAGCAATATCCCCTTGGAGACCAGTCCGCTGGAGGACGATGTATTGAATCGCGACTCAATTTGAGTGCTCCATGGTCATTAGGAGGCCCTGAACGTTACAATTAACTATCTGGTTTGCTACGGTTTCGAAAACGTAGAATCACCGGAGACGGACCAAGTGGTGCCCGAGGCAGCGATATCCCCTTGGAGACAAGTCGGCTGGAGGACGATGTAGTGAATCTCGACGCAATTTGTGTGTTCCTTCGTCATTAGGACGCCCTGAACGTTACAATTAACTATCTGTTTTGCGTCGGATCGAAAATATAGTTTCACAGGGGAACGACCATAAGGTGCCCGAGGCAGCAATAGAACCATGGAGACAAATCGGCTGGAGGACGAGGTATTGGATCGCGACGCAATTTGAGTGTTCCATCGTAACTAGGAGGCGCTGGTTGTTACAATTAACGATCAGCTTTGCGTCGGATTAGAATATCTAGACTCACAGTAGAACGACCATAAGGTGTCCGAGGCAGCAATAGACCGTTGGAGACAAGTCGGCTGAAGGACGATGTATTGAATCTCAACGCAATTTGAGTGTTCCATCGTCATTATGAGGCCCTGAACGTTAAAATTAACTATCAGTTTCGCGTCGGACTGAAAATCTAGACTCACAGGTGACGGACCACTTGGAGCCCGAGGCAGCAATATCCCCTTGTAGACAAGTCGGCTGGAGGTCGATGTATTGACTCCCGACCCATTTTAGTGTTCTATCGTCTTTAGGAGGCGCTGAACGTTATAATTCACTATCATTTTTGCGTCGGGTTCGAAAATCTAGAGTCACAGGAGAACGATCATAAGGTGCCCGAGGCAGCAAAAGACCCTTGGGGACAAGTCGGCTGGAGGACGATATATTGGATCACGACAAAATTTGAGTGATCCATCGTCATTAGGAGGCCCTGAATGGTACAATTAACTATCAGTATTTCGTCGGATTCGAAAATCTAGACTCACTGAAGACGGAGCCCGAGGCAGCAATATCCCCTTGGAGACCAGTCCGCTGGAGGACGAAGTATTGAATCGCGACTCAATTTGAGTGCTCCACCGTCATTAGCAGGCCCTGAACGTTACAATTAACTATCTGGTTTGCTACGGTTTCGAAAACGCAGAATCACCGGAGACGGACCAAGTGGTGCCCGAGGCAGCGATATCCCCTTGGAGACAAGTCGGCTGGAGGACTATGTATTGAATCTCGACGCAATTTGAGTGTTCCATCGTCATTAGGAGGCGCTGAGCGTTACAATTAACTATCATTTTAGCGTCGGATTCAAAAATTTACTCACAGGAGAAGGATCATATGGTGCCCGAGACATCAATATCCCCCTGGATACAAGTCGGCTGGAGGACGATGTATTGAATTGCGACGCAATTTGAGTGCTCCATCGTCATTAGGAGGCCCTGAACGTTACAATTAACAGTCAGATTTGCGTCGGATACGATAAAGTAGAATGACCGGAGACGGACCAAGTGGTGCCCGAGGCAGCGATATCCCCTTGGAAACAAGTCCGCTGGAGGACGATGTAGTGAATATCGACGCAATTTGAGTGTTCCTTCGTCATTAGGAGGCCCAGAACGTTACAATTAACTATCTGTTTTGCGTCGGATTCTAAAATCTAGACTCACAGGAGAACGACCATAAGATGCCCGAGCCAGCAATAGACCCTTGGAGACAAGTCTGCTCGAGGCCCATGTTTTGAATCTCGACGCAATTTGAGTGTTCCATCGTCATTAGGAAACAATGAACGTTACAATTAACAATTAGTTTCGCGTCGGATTCGAAAATCTAGACTCACAGGAGAAGGACCATATGGTGCCCGAGGCAGCAATATTCCCTACGAGACAAGTCGGCTGGAGGTCGATGTATTGACTCCCGACCCATTTTAGTGTTCTATCGTCATTAGGAGGCGCTGAACGTTACAATTCACTATCATTTTTGCGTCGGGTTCGAAAATCTAGACTCACAGGAGAACGATCATATGGTGCCCGAGGCAGCGATAGACCCTTGGAGACAAGTCGGCTGGAGGACGATATATTGGATCATGACTAAATTTGAGTGTTCCGTCGTCATTAGGAGGCCCTGAATGTTACAATTAACTATCAGTTTTTCGTCGGATTGGAAAATCTAGACTCACTGGAGACGGACCATAACGTGCCCGAGGCAGCAATATCCCCTTGGAGGCCAGTCCGCTGGAGGACAGTGTATTGAATCGCGACGCAATTTGAGTGTTCCTTCGATATTAGGAGGCCCTGAACGTTACAATTAACTATCTGTTTTGCGTCGGATTCGAAAATCTAGACTCACAGGAGAACGACCACAAGGGCCCCGAGGCAGCAATAGACCCTTGGAGACAAGTCGGCTCGAGGCCCATGTTTTGAATCTCGACGCAATTTGAGTGTTCCATCGTCATTAGGAAACCCTGAACGTTACAATTAACAATTAGTTTCGCTTCGGATTCGAAAATCTAGACTCACAGGAGAAGGACCATATGGTGGCCGAGGCAGCAATATTCCCTACGAGACAAGTTGGCTGGAGGGCGATGTATTGAATCTCGACGCAATTTGAGTGTTCCATCGTCATTAGGAAACCCTGAACGTTACAATTTACAATCAGTTTCGCGTCGGATTCGAAAATCTAGACTCACAGGAGAGCGACCATAAGGAGCCCGAGGCAGCAATATCCCAATGGAGACAAATCGGCTGGAGGACTATGTATTGAATCTCGACGCAATTTGAGTGTTTCATCGTCATTAGGAGGCGCTGGACGTTACAATTAACTATCATTTTAGCGTCGTATTCGAAAATCTACTCACAGGAGAAGGATCATATGGTGCCCGAGACATCAAAACCCCCTGGATACAAATAGGCTGGAGGACGATGTATTGAATCTCGACGAATTTTGAATGTTCCATCCTCATTGGGAGGCCCTGAATTTTACAATTAACTATCTGTTTTGCGTCGGATTCGAAAATCTAGACTCACAGGAGAACGACCATATGGTGCCCGAGGCAGCAATGGACCCTTGGAGACAAGTCGGCTGGAGAACGATATATTGGATCACGAAAAGATTTGAGTGTTCCACCGTCATTAGGAGGCCCTGAATGATACAGTTAACTATCAGTATTTCTTCGGATTCGAAAATCGAGACTCACTGGAGACGGACCATAAGGAGCCTGAGGCAGCAATATCCCCTTGGAGACCAGTCCGGTGGAGGACGAAGTATTGAATCGCGACTCAATTTGAGTGCTTCATCGTCATTAGGAGGCCCTGAACGTTACAATTAACTATCTGTTTTGCGTCGGATTCTAAAATCTAGACTCACAGGAGAACGACCATAAGATGCCCGAGCCAGCAATAGACCCTTGGAGACAAGTCTGCTCGAGGCCCATGTTTTGAACCTCGACGCAATTTGAGTGTTCCATCGTCATTAGGAAACCATGAACGTTACAATTAACAATTAGTTTCGCGTCGGATTCGAAAATCTAGACTCACAGGAGAAGGACCATATGGTGCCCGAGGCAGCAATATTCCCTACGAGACAAGTCGGCTGGAGGGCGATGTATTGAATCTCGACGCAATTTGAGTGCTCCATGGTCATTAGGAGGCCCTGAACGTTACAATTAACTATCAGTTTTGCTACTGACTCGAAAACGTAGAATCACCGGAGACGGACCAAGTGGTGCCCGAGGCAGCGATATCCCCTTGGAGACAAGACGGCTGGAGGACGATGTAGTGAATCTCGACGCAATTTGTGTGTTCCTTCGTCATTAGGACGCCCTGAACGTTACAATTAACTATCTGTTTTGCGTCGGATCGAAAATATAGTTTCACAGGGGAACGACCATAAGGTGCCCGAGGCAGCAATAGAACCATGGAGACAAATCGGCTGGAGGACGAGGTATTGGATCGCGACGCAATTTGAGTGTTCCATCGTAACTAGGAGGCGCTGATTGTTACAATTAACGATCAGTTTTGCGTCGGATTAGAATATCTAGACTCACAGTAGAACGACCATAAGGTGCCCGAGGCAGCAATAGACCGTTGGAGACAAGTCGGCTGAAGGACGATGTATTGAATCTCAACGCAATTTGAGTGTTCCATCGTCATTAGGAGTCCCTGAACGTTACAATTAACTATCTGCTTTGCGTCGGATTCGAAAATTTAGACTCACAGGAGACCGAAGATAAGGTACCCGCGGCAGCAATAGACTCTTGAAGACAAGTGGGATGAAGGACGATGTATTGAATCTCGACGAAATTTAAGTGTTCCATCGCCATTATCAGGCCCTGAACGTTGCAATTAACTATCAGTTTCGCATCGGACTGAAAATCTAGACCCACAGGTGACGGACCACATGGAGCCCGAGGCAGCATTATCCCCTTGTAGACAAGTCGGCTGGAGGTCGATGTATTGACTCCCGACGCAGTTTGAGTGTTCCATCGTCATTACCAGGCGCTGAACGTTACAATTAACTATCATTTTAGCGTCGGATTCGAAAATCCACTCACACGAGAAGGATCATATGGTGACCGAGACATCAATATCCCCTAGGATACAAGTCGGCTGGACGACGATGTATTGAATCTCGACGCATTTTGAGTGTTCTTTCGTCATTAGGAGGCGCTGAACGTTACAATTCACTATCATTTTTGCGTCGGGTTCGAAAATCTAGACTCACAGGAGAACGATCATATGGTGCCCGAGGCAGCGATAGACCCTTGGAGACAAGTCGGCTGGAGGACGATATATTGGATCATGACTAAATTTGAGTGTTCCGTCGTCATTAGGAGGCCCTGAATGTTACAATTAACTATCAGTTTTTCGTCGGATTGGAAAATCTAGACTCACTGGAGACGGACCATAACGTGCCCGAGGCAGCAATATCCCCTTGGAGGCCAGTCCGCTGGAGGACAGTGTATTGAATCGCGACGCAATTTGAGTGTTCCTTCGATATTAGGAGGCCCTGAACGTTACAATTAACTATCTGTTTTGCGTCGGATTCGAAAATCTAGACTCACAGGAGAACGACCACAAGGGCCCCGAGGCAGCAATAGACCCTTGGAGACAAGTCGGCTCGAGGCCCATGTTTTGAATCTCGACGCAATTTGAGTGTTCCATCGTCATTAGGAAACCCTGAACGTTACAATTAACAATTAGTTTCGCTTCGGATTCGAAAATCTAGACTCACAGGAGAAGGACCATATGGTGCCCGAGGCAGCAATATTCCCTACGAGACAAGTTGGCTGGAGGGCGATGTATTGAATCTCGACGCAATTTGAGTGTTCCATCGTCATTAGGAAACCCTGAACGTTACAATTTACAATCAGTTTCGCGTCGGATTCGAAAATCTAGACTCACAGGAGAGCGACCATAAGGAGCCCGAGGCAGCAATATCCCAATGGAGACAAATCGGCTGGAGGACTATGTATTGAATCTCGACGCAATTTGAGTGTTTCATCGTCATTAGGAGGCGCTGGACGTTACAATTAACTACCATTTTAGCGTCGTATTCGAAAATCTACTCACAGGAGAAGGATCATATGGTGCCCGAGACATCAAAACCCCCTGGATACAAATAGGCTGGAGGACGATGTATTGAATCTCGACGAATTTTGAATGTTCCATCGTCATTGGGAGGCCCTGAATTTCACAATTAACTATCTGTTTTGCGTCGGATTCGAAAATCTAGACTCACAGGAGAACGACCATATGGTGCCCGAGGCAGCAATGGACCCTTGGAGACAAGTCGGCTGGAGAACGATATATTGGATCACGAAAAGATTTGAGTGTTCCACCGTCATTAGGAGGCCCTGAATGATACAATTAACTATCAGTATTTCTTCGGATTCGAAAATCGAGACTCACTGGAGACGGACCATAAGGAGCCCGAGGCAGCAATATCCCCTTGGAGACCAGTCCGGTGGAGGACGAAGTATTGAATCGCGACTCAATTTGAGTGCTTCATCGTCATTAGGAGGCCCTGAACGTTAAAATTAACTATCTGTTTTGCTACGGTTTCGAATACGTAGAATCACCGGAGACGGACCAAGTGGTGCCCGAGGCAGCGATATCCCCTTGGAGACAAGTCTGCTGGAGGACGATGTAGTGAATTTCGACGCAATTTGAGTGTTCCCTCTTCATTAGGAGGCCCTGAACGTTACAATTAACTATTTGTTTTGCGTCGGATTCGAAAATCTAGATCCACAGGAGAACGACCATAAGGTGCCCCAGGCAATTTGAGTGTTCCATCGTCATTAGGAGGCCCTGAATTTTACAATTAACAATCGGTTTTGCGTCGGATTAGAAAATCTAGACTCACAGCAGAACGACCATAAGGTGCCCGAGGCAGTAATAGACCCTTGGGGACAAGTCGGCTGAGGGACGATGTATTGAATCTCGTCGCAATTTGAGTGTTCCATCGTCATTAGGAGGCCCTGAACGCTACAATTAACTATCAGTTTCGCGTCGGATTCAAAAATGTAGACTCACAGGAGACGGACCATTTGGTGCCGGAGGCAGCAATATCCCCTTGGAGACCAGTCCGCTGGAGGACGATGTATTAAATCGCGACGTAATTTGTGTGCTCCATCGTTACTAGGAGGCCCTGAACGTTACAAATCACTATCATTTTTGCGTCG
The DNA here is from genome assembly GCF_021461395.2 of Schistocerca americana. Taxonomy (NCBI): domain Eukaryota; kingdom Metazoa; phylum Arthropoda; class Insecta; order Orthoptera; family Acrididae; genus Schistocerca; species Schistocerca americana. Next base: position 773,446,185 of record NC_060123.1, read on the forward strand.
GGTTCGTAAATCTAGACTCACAGGAGAACGATCATAAGGTGTCCGAGGCAGCAATGGACCCTTGGAGGCAAGTCGGCTGGAGGACGATATATTGGATCACGACAAAATTTGAGTGTTCCATCGTCATTAGGAGGCCCTGAATGGTACAATTAACTATCAGTATTTCGTCGGATTCGAAAATCTAGACTCACTGAAGACGGAGCCCGAGGCAGCAATATCCCCTTGGAGACCAGTCCGCTGGAGGACGAAGTATTGAATCGCGACCCATTTTAGTGTTCTATCGTCTTTAGGAGGCGCTGAACGTTATAATTCACTATCATTTTTGCGTCGGGTTCGAAAATCTAGAGTCACAGGAGAACGATCATAAGGTGCCCGAGGCAGCAAAAGACCCTTGGGGACAAGTCGGCTGGAGGACGATATATTGGATCACGACAAAATTTGAGTGATCCATCGTCATTAGGAGGCCCTGAATGGTACAATTAACTATCAGTATTTCGTCGGATTCGAAAATCTAGACTCACTGAAGACGGAGCCCGAGGCAGCAATATCCCCTTGGAGACCAGTCCGCTGGAGGACGAAGTATTGAATCGCGACTCAATTTGAGTGCTCCACCGTCATTAGCAGGCCCTGAACGTTACAATTAACTATCTGGTTTGCTACGGTTTCGAAAACGCAGAATCACCGGAGACGGACCAAGTGGTGCCCGAGGCAGCGATATCCCCTTGGAGACAAGTCGGCTGGAGGACTATGTATTGAATCTCGACGCAATTTGAGTGTTCCATCGTCATTAGGAGGCGCTGAGCGTTACAATTAACTATCATTTTAGCGTCGGATTCAAAAATTTACTCACAGGAGAAGGATCATATGGTGCCCGAGACATCAATATCCCCCTGGATACAAGTCGGCTGGAGGACGATGTATTGAATTGCGACGCAATTTGAGTGCTCCATCGTCATTAGGAGGCCCTGAACGTTACAATTAACAGTCAGATTTGCGTCGGATACGATAAAGTAGAATGACCGGAGACGGACCAAGTGGTGCCCGAGGCAGCGATATCCCCTTGGAAACAAGTCCGCTGGAGGACGATGTAGTGAATATCGACGCAATTTGAGTGTTCCTTCGTCATTAGGAGGCCCAGAACGTTACAATTAACTATCTGTTTTGCGTCGGATTCTAAAATCTAGACTCACAGGAGAACGACCATAAGATGCCCGAGCCAGCAATAGACCCTTGGAGACAAGTCTGCTCGAGGCCCATGTTTTGAATCTCGACGCAATTTGAGTGTTCCATCGTCATTAGGAAACAATGAACGTTACAATTAACAATTAGTTTCGCGTCGGATTCGAAAATCTAGACTCACAGGAGAAGGACCATATGGTGCCCGAGGCAGCAATATTCCCTACGAGACAAGTCGGCTGGAGGTCGATGTATTGACTCCCGACCCATTTTAGTGTTCTATCGTCATTAGGAGGCGCTGAACGTTACAATTCACTATCATTTTTGCGTCGGGTTCGAAAATCTAGACTCACAGGAGAACGATCATATGGTGCCCGAGGCAGCGATAGACCCTTGGAGACAAGTCGGCTGGAGGACGATATATTGGATCATGACTAAATTTGAGTGTTCCGTCGTCATTAGGAGGCCCTGAATGTTACAATTAACTATCAGTTTTTCGTCGGATTGGAAAATCTAGACTCACTGGAGACGGACCATAACGTGCCCGAGGCAGCAATATCCCCTTGGAGGCCAGTCCGCTGGAGGACAGTGTATTGAATCGCGACGCAATTTGAGTGTTCCTTCGATATTAGGAGGCCCTGAACGTTACAATTAACTATCTGTTTTGCGTCGGATTCGAAAATCTAGACTCACAGGAGAACGACCACAAGGGCCCCGAGGCAGCAATAGACCCTTGGAGACAAGTCGGCTCGAGGCCCATGTTTTGAATCTCGACGCAATTTGAGTGTTCCATCGTCATTAGGAAACCCTGAACGTTACAATTAACAATTAGTTTCGCTTCGGATTCGAAAATCTAGACTCACAGGAGAAGGACCATATGGTGGCCGAGGCAGCAATATTCCCTACGAGACAAGTTGGCTGGAGGGCGATGTATTGAATCTCGACGCAATTTGAGTGTTCCATCGTCATTAGGAAACCCTGAACGTTACAATTTACAATCAGTTTCGCGTCGGATTCGAAAATCTAGACTCACAGGAGAGCGACCATAAGGAGCCCGAGGCAGCAATATCCCAATGGAGACAAATCGGCTGGAGGACTATGTATTGAATCTCGACGCAATTTGAGTGTTTCATCGTCATTAGGAGGCGCTGGACGTTACAATTAACTATCATTTTAGCGTCGTATTCGAAAATCTACTCACAGGAGAAGGATCATATGGTGCCCGAGACATCAAAACCCCCTGGATACAAATAGGCTGGAGGACGATGTATTGAATCTCGACGAATTTTGAATGTTCCATCCTCATTGGGAGGCCCTGAATTTTACAATTAACTATCTGTTTTGCGTCGGATTCGAAAATCTAGACTCACAGGAGAACGACCATATGGTGCCCGAGGCAGCAATGGACCCTTGGAGACAAGTCGGCTGGAGAACGATATATTGGATCACGAAAAGATTTGAGTGTTCCACCGTCATTAGGAGGCCCTGAATGATACAGTTAACTATCAGTATTTCTTCGGATTCGAAAATCGAGACTCACTGGAGACGGACCATAAGGAGCCTGAGGCAGCAATATCCCCTTGGAGACCAGTCCGGTGGAGGACGAAGTATTGAATCGCGACTCAATTTGAGTGCTTCATCGTCATTAGGAGGCCCTGAACGTTACAATTAACTATCTGTTTTGCGTCGGATTCTAAAATCTAGACTCACAGGAGAACGACCATAAGATGCCCGAGCCAGCAATAGACCCTTGGAGACAAGTCTGCTCGAGGCCCATGTTTTGAACCTCGACGCAATTTGAGTGTTCCATCGTCATTAGGAAACCATGAACGTTACAATTAACAATTAGTTTCGCGTCGGATTCGAAAATCTAGACTCACAGGAGAAGGACCATATGGTGCCCGAGGCAGCAATATTCCCTACGAGACAAGTCGGCTGGAGGGCGATGTATTGAATCTCGACGCAATTTGAGTGCTCCATGGTCATTAGGAGGCCCTGAACGTTACAATTAACTATCAGTTTTGCTACTGACTCGAAAACGTAGAATCACCGGAGACGGACCAAGTGGTGCCCGAGGCAGCGATATCCCCTTGGAGACAAGACGGCTGGAGGACGATGTAGTGAATCTCGACGCAATTTGTGTGTTCCTTCGTCATTAGGACGCCCTGAACGTTACAATTAACTATCTGTTTTGCGTCGGATCGAAAATATAGTTTCACAGGGGAACGACCATAAGGTGCCCGAGGCAGCAATAGAACCATGGAGACAAATCGGCTGGAGGACGAGGTATTGGATCGCGACGCAATTTGAGTGTTCCATCGTAACTAGGAGGCGCTGATTGTTACAATTAACGATCAGTTTTGCGTCGGATTAGAATATCTAGACTCACAGTAGAACGACCATAAGGTGCCCGAGGCAGCAATAGACCGTTGGAGACAAGTCGGCTGAAGGACGATGTATTGAATCTCAACGCAATTTGAGTGTTCCATCGTCATTAGGAGTCCCTGAACGTTACAATTAACTATCTGCTTTGCGTCGGATTCGAAAATTTAGACTCACAGGAGACCGAAGATAAGGTACCCGCGGCAGCAATAGACTCTTGAAGACAAGTGGGATGAAGGACGATGTATTGAATCTCGACGAAATTTAAGTGTTCCATCGCCATTATCAGGCCCTGAACGTTGCAATTAACTATCAGTTTCGCATCGGACTGAAAATCTAGACCCACAGGTGACGGACCACATGGAGCCCGAGGCAGCATTATCCCCTTGTAGACAAGTCGGCTGGAGGTCGATGTATTGACTCCCGACGCAGTTTGAGTGTTCCATCGTCATTACCAGGCGCTGAACGTTACAATTAACTATCATTTTAGCGTCGGATTCGAAAATCCACTCACACGAGAAGGATCATATGGTGACCGAGACATCAATATCCCCTAGGATACAAGTCGGCTGGACGACGATGTATTGAATCTCGACGCATTTTGAGTGTTCTTTCGTCATTAGGAGGCGCTGAACGTTACAATTCACTATCATTTTTGCGTCGGGTTCGAAAATCTAGACTCACAGGAGAACGATCATATGGTGCCCGAGGCAGCGATAGACCCTTGGAGACAAGTCGGCTGGAGGACGATATATTGGATCATGACTAAATTTGAGTGTTCCGTCGTCATTAGGAGGCCCTGAATGTTACAATTAACTATCAGTTTTTCGTCGGATTGGAAAATCTAGACTCACTGGAGACGGACCATAACGTGCCCGAGGCAGCAATATCCCCTTGGAGGCCAGTCCGCTGGAGGACAGTGTATTGAATCGCGACGCAATTTGAGTGTTCCTTCGATATTAGGAGGCCCTGAACGTTACAATTAACTATCTGTTTTGCGTCGGATTCGAAAATCTAGACTCACAGGAGAACGACCACAAGGGCCCCGAGGCAGCAATAGACCCTTGGAGACAAGTCGGCTCGAGGCCCATGTTTTGAATCTCGACGCAATTTGAGTGTTCCATCGTCATTAGGAAACCCTGAACGTTACAATTAACAATTAGTTTCGCTTCGGATTCGAAAATCTAGACTCACAGGAGAAGGACCATATGGTGCCCGAGGCAGCAATATTCCCTACGAGACAAGTTGGCTGGAGGGCGATGTATTGAATCTCGACGCAATTTGAGTGTTCCATCGTCATTAGGAAACCCTGAACGTTACAATTTACAATCAGTTTCGCGTCGGATTCGAAAATCTAGACTCACAGGAGAGCGACCATAAGGAGCCCGAGGCAGCAATATCCCAATGGAGACAAATCGGCTGGAGGACTATGTATTGAATCTCGACGCAATTTGAGTGTTTCATCGTCATTAGGAGGCGCTGGACGTTACAATTAACTACCATTTTAGCGTCGTATTCGAAAATCTACTCACAGGAGAAGGATCATATGGTGCCCGAGACATCAAAACCCCCTGGATACAAATAGGCTGGAGGACGATGTATTGAATCTCGACGAATTTTGAATGTTCCATCGTCATTGGGAGGCCCTGAATTTCACAATTAACTATCTGTTTTGCGTCGGATTCGAAAATCTAGACTCACAGGAGAACGACCATATGGTGCCCGAGGCAGCAATGGACCCTTGGAGACAAGTCGGCTGGAGAACGATATATTGGATCACGAAAAGATTTGAGTGTTCCACCGTCATTAGGAGGCCCTGAATGATACAATTAACTATCAGTATTTCTTCGGATTCGAAAATCGAGACTCACTGGAGACGGACCATAAGGAGCCCGAGGCAGCAATATCCCCTTGGAGACCAGTCCGGTGGAGGACGAAGTATTGAATCGCGACTCAATTTGAGTGCTTCAACGTCATTAGGAGGCCCTGAACGTTAAAATTAACTATCTGTTTTGCTACGGTTTCGAATACGTAGAATCACCGGAGACGGACCAAGTGGTGCCCGAGGCAGCGATATCCCCTTGGAGACAAGTCTGCTGGAGGACGATGTAGTGAATTTCGACGCAATTTGAGTGTTCCCTCTTCATTAGGAGGCCCTGAACGTTACAATTAACTATTTGTTTTGCGTCGGATTCGAAAATCTAGATCCACAGGAGAACGACCATAAGGTGCCCCAGGCAATTTGAGTGTTCCATCGTCATTAGGAGGCCCTGAATTTTACAATTAACAATCGGTTTTGCGTCGGATTAGAAAATCTAGACTCACAGCAGAACGACCATAAGGTGCCCGAGGCAGTAATAGACCCTTGGGGACAAGTCGGCTGAGGGACGATGTATTGAATCTCGTCGCAATTTGAGTGTTCCATCGTCATTAGGAGGCCCTGAACGCTACAATTAACTATCAGTTTCGCGTCGGATTCAAAAATGTAGACTCACAGGAGACGGACCATTTGGTGCCGGAGGCAGCAATATCCCCTTGGAGACCAGTCCGCTGGAGGACGATGTATTAAATCGCGACGTAATTTGTGTGCTCCATCGTTACTAGGAGGCCCTGAACGTTACAAATCACTATCATTTTTGCGTCGGGTTCGTAAATCTAGACTCACAGGAGAACGATCATAAGGTGTCCGAGGCAGCAATGGACCCTTGGAGGCAAGTCGGCTGGAGGACGATATATTGGATCACGACAAAATTTGAGTGTTCCATCGTCATTAGGAGGCCCTGAATGGTACAATTAACTATCAGTTTTTCGTCGGATTCTAAAATCTAGACTCAATACAGACGGACCATAAGGTGCCCGAGGCAGCAATATCCCCTTGGAGACCAGTCCGCTAGAGGACGATGTATTGAATCGCGACTCAATTTGAGTGCTCCATGGTCATTAGGAGGCCCTGAACGTTACAATTAACTATCAGTTTTGCTACGGATTCGAAAACGTTGAATCACCGGAGACGGACCAAGTGGTGCCCGAGGCAGCGATATCCCCTTGGAGACAAGTCGGCTGGAGACGATGTAGTGAATCTCGACGCAATTTGTGTGTTCCTTCGTCATTAGGACGCCCTGAGCGTTACAATTAACTATCTGTTTTGCGTCGGATCGAAAATATAGTTTCACAGGGGAACGACCATAAGGTGCCCGAGGCAGCAATAGAACCATGGAGGCAAATCGGCTGGAGGACGAGGTATTGAATCGCAACGCAGTTTGAGGGTTCCATCGTAACTAGGAGGCGCTGATTGTTACAATTAACGATCAGTTTTGCGTCGGATTAGAATATCTAGACTCACAGTAGAACGACCATAAGGTGCCCGAGGCAGCAATAGACCGTTGGAGACAAGTCGGCTGAAGGACGATGAATTGATTCTCAACGCAATTGAGTGTTCCATCGTCATTATGAGGCCCTGAACGTTAAAATTAACTATCAGTCTCGCGTCGGACTGAAAATCTAGACTCACAGGTGACGGACCACTTGGAGCCCGAGGCAGCAATAACCCCTTGTAGACAAGTCGGCTGGAGGTCGATGTATTGACTCCAGACCCATTTTAGTGTTCTATCGTCATTAGGAGGCGCTGAACGTTACAATTCACTATCATTTTTGCGTCGGATTCGAAAATCTACTCACAGGAGAAGGATCATATGGTGCCCGAGACATCAATATCCCCCTGGATACAAGTCGGCTGGAGGACGATGTATTGAATCGCGACGCAATTTGAGTGCTCCATCGTCATTAGGAGGCCCTGAACGATACAATTAACAGTCAGATTTGCGTCGGATACGATAACGTAGAATGACCGGAGACGGACCAAGTGGTGCCCGAGGCAGCGATATCCCCTTGGAAACAAGTCCGCTGGAGGACGATGTAGTGAATATCGACGCAATGTGAGTGTTCCTTCGTCATTAGGAGGCCCTGAACGTTACAATTAACTATCTGTTTTGCGTCGGATTCGAAAATCTAGACCCACAGGAGAACGACCATAAGATGCCCGAGCCAGCAATAGACCCTTGGAGACAAGTCGGCTCGAGGCCCATGTATTTAATCTCGACGCAATTTGAGTGTTCCATCGTCATTAGGAGTCCCTGAACGTTACAATTAACTATCTGCTTAGCGTCGGATTCGAAAATTTAGACTCACAGGAGACCGTACATAAGGTACCCGAGGCAGCAATAGGCTCTTGAAGACAAGTCGGATGAAGGACGATGTATTGAATCTCGACGCAATTTAAGTGTTCCGTCGTCATTATCAGGCCCTGAACGTTGCAATTAACTATCAGTTTCGCGTCGGACTGAAAATCTAGACCCACAGGTGACGGACCACATGGAGCCCGAGGCAGCATTACCCCCTTGTAGACAATCATGCTGGAGGACGATGTATTTAATCTCGACGCAATTTGAGTGTTCCATCGTCGTTAGGAGTCGCTGAACGTTACAATTAACTATCATTTTGGCGTCGGATTCGAAAATCCACTCACACGAGAAGGATCATATGGTGACCGAGACATCAATATCCCCTTGGATACAAGTCGGCTGGACGACGATGTATTGAATCTCGACGCATTTTGAGTGTTCTTTCGTCATTGGGAGGCGCTGGACGTTACAATTCACTATCATTTTTGCGTCGGGTTCGAAAATCTAGACTCACAGGAGAACGATCATACGGTGCCCGAGGCAGCAATAGACCCTTGGAGACACGTCGGCTGGAGAACGATATATTGGATCACGAAAAAATTTGAGTGTTCCGTCGTCATTAGGAGGCCCTGAATGTTACAATTAACTATCAGTTTTTCGTCGGATTCGAAAATCTAGACTCACTGGAGACGGACCATAACGTGCCCGAGGCTGCAATATCCCCTTGGAGACCAGTCCGCTGGAGGACGGTGTATTGAATCGCGACGAAATTTGAGTGTTCCTTCGATATTAGGAGGCCCTGAACGTTACAATTAACTATCTGTTTTGCGTCGGATTCGAAAATCTAGACTCACAGGAGAACGACCACAAGGGGCCCGAAGCAGCAATATCCCCATGGAGACAAGTCGGCTCGAGGCCCATGCATTGAATCTCGACGCAATTTGAGAGTTCCATCGTCATTAGGAAACCCTGAACGCTACAATTAACAATCAGTTTTGCGTCGGATTCGAAAATCTAGACTCACAGTAGAAGGACCATATGGTGCCCGAGGCAGCAATAATCCCTACGAGACAAGTCGGCTGGAGGGCGATGTATTGAATCTCGACGCAATTTGAGTGTTCCATCGTCATTAGGAGGCGCTGAACGTTACAATTAACTATCATTTTAGCGTCGGGTTCGAAAATCTACTCACAGGATTAGGATCATATGGTGCCCAAGACAACAATATCCCCTTGGATACAAGTCGGCTGGAGGACGATGTATTGAATCTCGACGCAATTTGAGTGTTCTATCGTCATGAACGCTACACTTAACTATCAGTTTTGCGTCGGATTCGAAAATCTAGACTCACAGGAGAACGATCATAAGGTGCCCGAAGCTGCAATAGACCCTTACAGACAAGTCGGCTGGAGGACGATATATTGGATCACGACAAAATTTAAGTGTTCCATCGTCATTTGGAGGCCCTGAATGTTACAATTAGCTATCAGATTTTCGTTGGATTCGAAAATCTAGACTCACTGGAGACGGGCCATAATGTGCCCGAGGCAGCAATATCCCCTTGGAGGCCAGTCCGCTGGAGGACGATGTTTTGAATCGCGACGCAATTTGAGTGCTCCATCGTCATTAGGAGGCCCTGAACGTTACAATTAACAATCAGTTTTGCTTCGGATTCGAAAATGTAGAATCACCGGAGACGGACCAAGTGGTGCCCGAGGCAGCGATATCCCCTTGGAAACAAGTCCGCTGGAGAATGATGTAGTGAATATCGACGCAATTTGAGTGATCCTTCGTTATTAGGAGGCCCTGAACGTTACAATTAACTATTTGTTTTGCGTCGGATTCGAAAATCTAGACTCACAGGAGAACGACCATAAGGTGCCCGAGCCAGCAATAGATCCTTGGAGACAAGTCGGCTCGAGGCCCATGTATTTAATCTCGACGCAATTTGAGTGTTCCATCGTCATTAGGAGTCCCTGAACGTTACAATTAACTATCTGCTTTGCGTCGGATTCGAAAATCTAGACTCACAGGAGACCGAACATAAGGTGCCCGAGGCAGCAATAGACTCTTGAAGATAAGTCGGCTGAAGGACGATGTATTGAATCTCGACGCAATTTGAGTGTTCCATCGTCATTATGAGGCCCTGAACGTTACAATTAACTATCAGTTTCGCGTCGGACTGAAAATCTAGAGTAACAGGTGACGGACCACATGGAGCCCGAGGCAGCAATATCCCCTTGTAGACAAGTCGGCTGGAGGTCGATGTAGTGACTCCCGACGCAATTTCAGTGTTCCATCGTCATTAGGAGGCGCTGAACGTTACAATTAACTATCATTTTTGCGTCGGATTCGAAAATCTAGACTCACAGGAGACGGACCATATGGTGCCCAAGGCAGCAATATCCCCGTGGAGACAAGTCGGCTGGAGGCCGATGTATTGAATCTCGACGCAATTTGAGTGTTCCATCGTCATTAGGAGGCGCTGAACGTTACAATTAACTATCATTTTAGCGTCGGATTCGAAAATCCACTCACAGGAGAAGGATCATATGGTGACCGAGACATCAATATCCCCTTATACACAAGTCGGCTGGACGACGATGTATTGAATCTCGACGCAATTTGAGTGTTCCATCGTCATTAGGAGGCCCTGAACGTTGCAATTAACTATAAGTTTTTCGTCGGATTCGAAAATCTAGACTCACTGGAGACGGACCATAAGGTACCCGAAGCAGTAATATCCCCTTGGAGACCAGTCGGCTGGAGGACGACGTATTGAATCGCGACGCAATTTGAGTGCTCCATCGTCATTAGGAGGCCCTGAACGTTAGAATTAACTATTAGGTTCGCGTCGGATTCGAAAATCTAAACTCACAGGAGAACGACCGTAAGGTGCCCGAGGCAGCAACAGAACCTTGGAGACAAGTCGGCTGGGGGCCGATGTATTGAATCTCGACGCAATTTGAGTGTTCCATCGTCATTAGGAGGCCCTGAACGTTACAATTAACTATCATATATACGTCGGATACAAAAATGTAGACTTACAGGAGAACGACCATAAGGTGCCCGAGGCAGCAATAGACCCTTGGAGACAAGTCGGCTGGAGGACGATGTATTTAGTCTCGACGCAATTTTAGTGTTCCATCGTCATTAGGAGACGCTGAACGTTACAATTAACTATCATTTTAGCGCCGGATTCGAAAATCTACTCACAGGAGAAGGATCATATGAAGCCCGAGACAGCAATATCCCCATGGGTACAAGTCGGCTGGAGGACGATATATTGAATCTCGTTGCAATTTGAGTGTTCCAACGTCGTTAGGAGTACCTGAACGTTACAATTAACAATCAGTTTTGCGTCGGATTAGAAAATCTAGACTCACAGGAGAACGACCATAAGGTACCCGAGGCAGCAATAGACCCTTGGTCACAAGTCGGCTCAAGGACGATGTATTGAATCTCGACGCAATTTGAGTGTTCCATCGTCATTAGGAGGCGCTGAACGTTACAATTAACTATCATTTTTGCGTCGGATTAGAAAATCTAGACTCACAGGAGACGGACCATATGGTGCCCAAAGCAGCAATATCCCCTTGGAGACAAGTCGGCTAGAGGCCGATTTATTGAATCTCGACGCAATTTGAGTGTTCCATCGTCATTAGGAGGCGCTGAACGTTACAATCAACTATTACTTTAGCGTCGGACTCGAAAATCTACTCACAGGAGAAGGATGATATGGTGCCCGAGACAGCAATATCCCCTTGGATACAAGTGGGCTGGAGGATGATGTATTGAATCTCGACGCAATTTGAGTGTTCCTTCGTCATTAGGAGGCCCTGAACGTTACAATTAACTATCTGCTTTGCGTCTGATTCGAAAATCTAGACTCTCAGGAGAACGACCATAAGGTGCCCGAGGCAGCAATAGACTCTTGGAGACAAGTCGGCTGAAGGACGATGTATTGAATCTCGTCGCAATTTGAGCGTTCCATCGTCATTATGAGGCCCTGAACGTTACAATTAACTAATTGTTTTGCGTCGCATTCGAAAATCTAGACTCACAGGAAAACGATCATAACGTGCCCCAGGCAGCAATAGACCCTTGGAGACAAGTCGGCTGGAGGACGATGTATTGGATCGCGACGCAATTTGAGTGTTCCAACGCAACTAGGAGGCCCTGATTGTTACAATTAACTATCAGTTTTTCGGCGGATTCGAGAATCTAGAGTCACAGTAGACGGACCATGAGGTGCCCAAAGCAGCAATATCCCCTTTTAGACCAGTCCGCTGGAGGACGATTTATTGAATCGCGACGCAATTTGGGTGCTCCATCGTCATTAGGAGGCCCTGAAGGTTACAATTAACTATCAGTTTCGCGTCGGATTCGAAAATCTAGACTCACAGGAGAACGACCGTAAGGTGCCCGAGGCAGCAACAGACCCATGGTGACAAGTCGGGTGGAGGCCGATGTATTGAATCTCGACGCAATTTGAGTGTACCATCGTCATTAGGAGGCAGGGAACGTTACAATTAACTATCAGTTTCGCGTCGTATTCGAAAATCTAGACTCACAGGAGACGGACCACATGGAGCCCGAGGCAGCAATAGACCCTTGGAGACAAGTCGGCTGGAGGACGATGTATTTAGTCTCGATGCAATTTGAGTGTTCCATCGTCATTAGGAGGCGCTGAACGTTACAATTAACTACCATTTTAGCGTCGGATTAGAAAATCTACTCACAGGAGAAGGATCATATAAAGCCCGAGACAGCAATATCCCCTTGGGTACAAGTCGGCTGGAGGACGATATATTGAATCTCGACGCAATTTGAGTGTTCCATCGTCATTACGAGTACCTGAACGTTACAATTAGCAATCAGTTTTGCGTCGGATTAGAAAATCAAGACTCACAGGAGAACGACCATAAGGTGCCCGAGGCAGCAATAGACCATTGGAGACAAGTCGGCTGAAGGACGATGTATTGAATCTCGACGCAATTAGAGTGTTCCATCGTCATTAGGAGGCGCTGAACGTTACAATTAACTATCATTTTTGCGTCGGATTCGAAAATCTAGACTCACAGGAGTCGGACCATATGGTGCCCAAGGCAGCAATATCCCCGTGGAGACAAGTCGGCTGGAGGACGATGTATTGAATCTCGACGCAATTTGAGTGTTCCATCGTCATTAGGAGGCGCTGAACGTTACAATTAACTATCATTTTAGCGTCGGATTCGAAAATCCACTCACAGGAGAAGGATCATATGGTGACCGAGACATCAATATCCCCTTGGATACAAGTCGGCTGGACGACGATGTATTGAATCTCGACATAATTTAAGTGTTCCATCGTCATTAGGAGGCCCTGAACGTTACAATTAATTATCAGTTTTGCGTCGGATTCGAAAATCTAGACTCACAGGAAAACGATCATAAGGTGCCCCAGACAGCAATTGACCCTTGGAGACAGGTCGGCTGGAGGACGATGTATTGGATCGCGACACAACTTGAGTGTTCCATCGTAACTAGGAGTCCCTGAATATTACAATTAACTATCAGTTTTTCGTCGGATTCGAAAATCTAGACTCACTGGAGACGGACCATAAGGTACCCGAAGCAGCAATATCCCCTTGGAGACCAGTCGGCTGGATGACGATGTATTGAATCGCGACGCAATTTGAGTGCTCCATCGTCATTAGGAGGCCCTGAACGTTAGAATTAACTATCAGGTTCGCGTCGGATTCGAAAATCTAGACTCACAGGAGAAAGACCGTAAGGTGCCCGAGGCAGCAACAGACCCTTGAAGACAAGTCGGCTGGGGGCCGATGTATTGAATCTCGACGCAATATGAGTGTTCCATTGTCATTAGGAAGCCCTGAATGTTACAATTAATAATCATTTTTGCGTCGGATTCAAAAATCTAGACCTACAGGAGAACGACCATGAGGTGCCCGAGGCAGCAATACACCCTTGGAGACAAGTCGGCTGGAGGACGATGTATTTAGTCTCGACGCAATTTGAGTGTTCCATCGTCATTAGGAGGCGCTGAACGTTACAATTAACTATCTGCTTTGCGTCTGATTCGAAAATCTAGACTCACAGGAGAACGACCATAAGGTGCCCAAAGCAGCAATATCCCCTTGGAGACAAGTCGGCTGGAGGCCGATTTATTGAATCTCGACGCAATTTGAGTGTTCCATCGTCATTAGGAGGCGCTGAACGTTACAATCAACTATTATTTTAGCGTCGGACTCGAAAATCTACTCACAGGAGAATGATGATATGGTGCCCGTGACAGCAAAATCCCCTTGGCTACAAGTGGGCTGGAGGATGATGTATTGAATCTCGACGCAATTTGAGTGTTCCATCGTCATTAGGAGGCCCTGAACGTTACAATTAACAATCAGTTTTGCGTCGCATTAGAAAATCTAGACTCACAGGAGAACGACCATAAGGTGCCCGAGGCAGCAATAAACCCATGGAGACAAGTCGGCTGAAGGACGATGTATTAATTCTCGACGCAATTTGAGTGTTACATCGTCTTTAGGAGGCCCTGACGTTACAATTAACTATCAGTTTTGCGTCGGATTCGAAAATCTACACTCACAGGAGAATGACCATAAGGTGCCCGAGGCAGCAATAGACCCTTGGAGACAAGTCGGCTGAAGGACGATGTATTGAATCTCGACGCAATTTCAGTGTTCCATCAACATTAGGAGTCCCTGAACTTTACATTTAACTATCAGATTCGCGTCGGATTCAAAAATATAGACTCACAGGAGACGGACCATTTGGTGCCCGAGGCAGCGATATCCCCTTGGAAACAAGTCCGCTGGAGGACGATGTAGTGAATATCGACGCAATTTGAGTAGTCTTTCGTCATTAGGAGGCTCTGAACGTTACAATTAACTATCTGTTTTGCGTCTGATTCGAAAATCTTGACTCACAGGAGAACGACCTTAAGGTGCCCGAGGCAGCAATAGACCCTTGGAGACCATTCAGCTGGAGGACGATATATTGACTCTCGACGCATTTTGATTGTTCCATCGTCATTAGGAGGCGCTGACTGTTACAATTAACTATCATTTTAGCGTCGGATTCGAAAATCTACTCACAGGAGAAAGATCATATGGTGCCCGAGACAGCAATACCCCTTGGATACAAGTCGGCTGGAGGACGATGTATTGAATCTCGACGCAATTTGAGTGTTCAATCGTCATTAGGAGGCCCTGAACGTTGCTATTAACAATGAGTTTTGCGTCGGATTAGAAAATCTAGACTCCCATGAGAACGACCATAAGGTGCCCAAGGCAGCAATAGACCTTTGGAGACAAGTCGGCTGAAGGACGATATAATGAATCTCGGCGCAATTTGAGTGTTCCATCGTCATTAGGAGGATCTGAACGTTACAATTAACAATCAGTTTTGCGTCGGATTCGAAAACGTAGAATGACCGGAGACGGACCAAGTGGTGCCCGAGGCAGCGATATCCCCTTGGAAACAAGTCCGCTGGAGGACGATGTAGTGAATATGGACGCAATTTGAGTGTTCCTTCGTCATTAGGAGGCCCTGAACGTTACAATTAACTATCTGTTTTGCGTCGGATTCGAAAATCTAGACTCACAGGTGAACGACCATAAGGTGCCCGAGGCAGCAATAAACCAATTCAAAAATATAGACTCACAGGAGACGGACCATTTGGTGCCCGAGGCAGCGATATCTCCATGGAAACAAGTCCTTTGGAGGACGATGTAGTGAATATCGACGCAATTTGGGTGTTCCTTCGTCATTAGGAGGCCCTGAACGTTATAATTAACTATCTGTTTTGCGTCTGATTCGAAAATCTAGACTCACAGGAGAACGACCATTGGGTGCTCGAGGCAGCAATAGACTCTTGGAGACAAGTCGGCTGAAGGACGATGTATTGAATCTCGTCGCAATTTGAGCGTTCCATCGTCATTATGAGGCCCTGAACGTTACAATTAACTATCTATTTTGCGTCGCATTCGAAAATCTAGACTCACAGGAGAACGACCGTAAGGTGCCCAAAGCAGCAATATCCCCTTTTAGACCAGTCCGCTGGAGGACGATTTATTGAATCGCGACGCAATTTGGGTGTTCCATCGTCATTAGGATGCCCTGAATGTTACTATTAACTATCAGTTTCGCGTCGGATTCGAAAATCTAGACTCACAGGAGAACGACCGTAAGGTGCCCGAGGCAGCAACAGACCCATGGAGACAAGTCTGGTGGAGTCCGATATATTGAATCTCGACGCAATTTGAGTGTTCCATCGTCATTAGGAGGCCCTGAACGTTACAATTAACTATCAGTTTCGCGTCGTATTCGAAAATCTAGACTCACAGGAGCCGGAAAACATGGAGCACGAGGCAGCAATAGACCCTTGGAGACAAGTCGGCTCGGGGCCGATGTATTGAATCTCGACGCAATTTGAGTGTTCCATCGTCATTAGGAGTATCTGTTTTGCGTCGGATTCGAAAATCTAGACTCACTGGAGAACGACCATAAGTGCCCGAGGCAGCAATAGACTATTGGAGACAAGTCGGATGAAGGACGATGTATTGAATTTCGACGCAATTTGAGTGTTCCATCGTCATTAGGAGGCCCTGAACGGTACAATTAACTATCAGTTTCCCGTCGGATTCGAAAATCTAGACTCACAGGAGACGGACCACATGGAGCCCGAGGCAGCAATAGACCGTTGGAGACAAGTCGGCTCGGGGCCGATGTATTGATCTCGACGCAATTTGAGTGTTCCATCGTCATTTGGAGGCCCTGAACGTTACAATTAACTATCAGTTTTGCGTCGGAATCTAAAATCTTGTCTCACAGGAGAACGACCATAAGGTGCCCGAGGCAGCAATAGACCTTTGGAGACAAGTCGGCTGAAGGACGATGTATTGAATCTCGGCGCAATTTGAGTGTTCCATCGTCATTAGGAGGCCCTGAACGTTACAATTAACTATCATTTTAGCGTCGGATTCGAAAATCTACTCACAGGAGAAGGATCATATGGTGCCCGAGGCAGCAATATCCCCTTGGATACAAGTCGGCTGGAGGACGATGTATTGAATCTCGACGTTATTTGAGTGTTCAATCGTCATTAGGAGGCCCTGAACGTAACTATTAACAATCAGTTTTGCGTCGGATTAAAAAATCTAGACTCACATGAGAATGACCATAAGGTGCCAGAGGCAGCAATAGACACTTGGAGACAAGTCGGCTGAAGGACGATGTATTGAATTTCGACGCAATTTGAGTGTTCGATCGTGATTAGGAGCCCCTGAACGGTACAATTAACTATCAGTTTCGCGTCGAATTCGAAAACCTAGTCTCACAGGAGACGGACCACATGGAGCCCGAGGCAGCAATTGACCTTTGTAGAAAAGTCGGCTCGAGGCCGGTGAATTGAATCTCGACGCAATTTGAGTGTCCCATCGACATTTGGAGGCCCTGAATGTTACAATTAACTATCAGTTTTGCGTCGGATTCTAAAATCTTGTTTCACAGGAGAACGACCGTAAGGTGCCCGAGGCAGCAATAGACCCTTGGAGACCATTCGGCTGGAGGACGATATATTGACTCTCGACGCAATTTGAGTGTTCCATCGTCATTAGGAGGAGCTGACTGTTGCAATTATCATTTTAGCTTCGGATTCGAAAATCTACTCACAGGAGAAGGATCATACGGTGCCCGAGACATCAATATCCCCTTGGATACAAGTCGGCTGGACGACGATGTATTGAATCTCGACGCAATTTGAGTGTTCCATAGTCATTAGGAGGCCCTGAACGTTACAATTAACTATCAGTTTTGCGTCGGATTCGAAAATCTAGACTCACAGGATAACGATCATAAGGTGCCCCAGACAGCAATTGACCCTTGAAGACAGGTCGGCTGGAGGACGATGTATTGAATCGCGACGCAATTTGAGTGTTCCATGGTAACTAGGAGTCCCTGAATGTTACAATTAACTATCAGTTTTTCGTCGGATTCGAAAATCTAGACTCACTGGAGACGGACCATAAGGTACCCGAAGCAGCAATATCCCCTTAGAGACCAGTCCGCTGGATGACGATGTATTGAATCGCGACGCAATTTGAGTGCTCCATCGTCATTAGGAGGCCCTGAACGTTAGAATTAACTATCAGGTTCGCGTCGGATTCGAAAATCTAGACTCACAGGAGAACGACCGTAAGGTCCCCGAGGCAGCAGCAGGCCCTTGGAGACAAGACGGCTGGGGGCCGATGTATTGAATCTCGACGCAATTTGAGTGTTCCATCGTCATTAGGAGGCCCTGAACGTTACAATTAACTATCATTTTTGCGTCGGATTCAAAAACCTAGACTTACAGGAGAACGACCATAAGGTGCCCGAGGCAGCAATAGACCCTTGGAGACAAGTCTGCTGGAGGACGATGTATTTAGTCTCGACGCAATTTGAGTGTTCCATCGTCATTAGGACGCGCTGAACGTTACAATTAACTATCATTTTAGCGTCGGATTCGAAAATCTACTCACAGGAGAAGGATCATATGAAGCCCGAGAAGGCAATATCCCCTTGGGTACAAGTCGGCTGGAGAACGATGTATTGAATCTCGACGCAATTTGAGTGTTCCATCGTGATTTGGAGGCGCTGAACGTTACAATCAACAATTATTTTAGCGTCGGATTCGAAAATCTACTCACAGGAGAAGGATGATATGATGCCCGAGACAGCAATATCCCCTTGGATACAAGTGGGCTGGAGGATGATGGATTGAATCTCGACGCAATTTGAGTGTTTCATCTTCATTAGGCGGCCCTGAACGTTACAATTAACAATCAGTTTTGCGTCGCATTAGAAAATCTAGTCCCACAGGAGAACGACCATAAGGTGCCCGAGGCAGCAATAGACCCATGGAGACAAGTCGGCTGAAAGACGATGTATTGAATCTCGACGCAATTGGAGTGTTCCATCGTCATTAGGAGGCCCTGAACTTTACAATTAACTATCAGTTTCGCGTCGGATTCAAAAATCTAGACTCACAGGAGACGGACCATTTGGTGCCCGAGGCTACAAATTCCCTTTGGAGACAAGTCGGCTGATGGACGATGTATTGAACCTCGACGCCTTTTGAGTGTTCTATCGTCATTGGGAGGCGCTGAACGTTACAATTCACTATCATTTTTGCGACGGATTCGAAAATCTAGACTCACAGGAGAAGGATCATATTGTGCCCTAGACAGCAATATCCCCGTGGAGACAAGTCGGCTGGAGGCCGATGTATTGAATCTCGACGCAATTTGAGTGTTCCATTGTCATTAGGTGGCCCTGAGCGTTACAATTAACTATCAGTTTTGCGTCGGGTTCGAAAATCTAGACTCACAGGAGAACGATCACAAGGTGCCCGAGGCAGCAATAGACCCTAGGAGAAAAGTCGGCTGGAAGTCGATGTATTTGATCGCTACGTAATTTGAGTGTTCCATCGCCATTAGGAGGCCCTGAACGTTGCAATTAACTATCAGTTTTGCGTCGGATTCCAAAACTTAGAATCACCGGAGACGGACCATGTGGTGCAAGAGGCAGCGATATCCCCTTGGAGACAAGTCGGCTGGAGGACGATGTATTGAATCTCGACGCAATCTGAGTGTCCAATCGTCAATAGGAGGCGCTGAACTATACAATTAAATATCAGATATGCGTCGGATTCGAAAATCTAGCCTCACAGGAGACGGACGATGTGGTGCCCGAGGCAGCGATATCCCCTTGGAAACAAGTCCGCTGGAGGACGATGTAGAGAATATCGACGCAATTTGAGTGTTCCTTCGTCATTAGGAGGCCCTGAAAGTTACAATTAACTATCTGTTTTGCGTCGGATTCGAAGATCTAGACTCACATGAGAACGACCATATGGTGCCTGAGGCAGCAATAGACCTTTGGAGACAAGTCAGCTGGAGGATGATGTATTGAATCTCGGCGCAATTTGAGTGTTCCATCGTCATTAGGAGGCCCTGAACGTTACAGTTAACAATCAGTTTTGCGTCGCATTAGAATATCTAGACTCACAGGAGAACGACCATAAGGTGCCCGAGGCAGCAATAGACCCATGGAGACAAGTCGGCTGAAGGACGATGTATTGAATTTCGACGCAATTTGAGTGCTCCATCGTCATTAGGATGCCCTGACGTTACAATTAACTATCAGTTTTGCGTCGGATTCGAAAATCTACACTCACAGGAGAACGATCATAAGGTGCCCGAGGCAGCAATAGACCCTTGGAGACAAGTCGGCTGAAGGACGATATATTGAATCTCGACGCAATTTGAGTATTCCAACGTCATTAGGAGGCCCTGAACTTTATAATTGATTGTCACTTTCGCGTCGGATTCAAATATGTCGACTCACAGGAGACGGACCATTTGGTGCCCGAGGCTACAATTTCCCCTTGGATACAAGTCGGCTGATGGACGATGTATTGAATCTCGACGTCTTTTGAGTGTTCTATCGTCATTGGGAGGCGCTGAACGTTACAATTCACTATCATTTTTCCGTCGGATTCGAAAATCTAGACTCACAGGAGAAGGATCAAATTGTGCCCGAGACAGCAATATCCCCTTGGAGACAAGTCGGCTGGAGGCCGATGTATTGAATCTCCACGCAATTTGAGTGTTCCATCGTCATTAGGTGGCCCTGAGAGTTACAATTAACTATCAGTTTTGCGTCGGGTTCGAAAATCAAGACGCAGGAGAACGATCATAAGGTGCCCGAGGCAGCAATAGACCCTAGGAGAAAAGTCGGCTGGGAGACGATGTATTGGATCGCGACGTAATTTGAGTGTTCCATCGCCATTAGGAGGCCCTGAATGTTACAATTAACTATCAGTTTTTCGTCGGATTCGAAAATCTAGACTCACTGGAGACGGACCATAAGGTGCCCTAGGCAACATCCCCTTGGATACCAGTCGGCTGGATGACGATGTATTGAATCTCGACTCAATTTGAGTGTTAAATTTTCATTAGTAGGCGCTGAACTATACAATTAAATATCAGATATGCGTCGGATTCGAAAATCTGGACTCACAGGAGACGGACCATAAGGTGCCCGAGGCAAGTCGGCTGAAGGACGATGTATTGAATCTCGTCGCAATTTGAGCGTTCCATCGTCATTATGAGGCCCTGAACGTTACAATTAACTATCTGTTTTGCGTCGCATTCGAAAATCTAGACTCACAGGAAAACGATCATAACGTGTGTAACGGAACTGAAATGATGGTGGGCTGACAGTAACTTGGAGCCCGCGCGTCGGAAACGGGCGCGCTGGTGTGAGACTGCCAGGGAGTGCACCCTGATGCCATCTATTAGCGAAACTGGGAATTAGCGCTGTCTCAGACAATGCACTATGCTATCGGAGTCAAATGTATTCCTTTTCTTGGTAATTATAAGCTATTACTGTATGATTTAATGTTATAAAGCGCTAGTAGTAAATTATTATGACTGGTATGAACTCCAGGGTAATAAATGTAAATATTCTTAAATACTAAATGATTTCGGTAAAAAGGTGGTAGGGGAACGCCCCCACTCTTGGTGATACGAGCATAGCTAGAGGTAGCTGGAGACACAGCTACTGAACAATGGAATGGCCTGGGGATTGTTGACGTGAGCGGACGTGCATAACTGTGCTCACGCAAAAGTGACTGTGCAGCAGCGAAAAGGAGAATATCGTCGCCGTTTGTGGAGTAGAACGCGACGAATGGTTGTCGAAGCCGTCTCTATGCCACTGGGGCTGATTGTAAGAGTTCCTGCGCCCAGATTTTATGGCGGACGTGCAGTAGCTTATACGAGTACTACAGCTCGTAGTTCCAGCCGCCATTAAGGGCATGAGGCGTGAAGAGCTGCGTTAGCCACATGCATCCCACCACCAGCACCGACACGTCTACCCAAGGCAAGACTGCTTGAAATTGTTAAGTCGAACTTTGTATACATGTAAAAGGAGAATACCAGTTTTCTTTTGTGCAAGTGCAGAAGACTGAATATAGTAATGAGTAAAATTACAACGCATGTTGTTCATTGTAAAGTGTAGTAACCTGAAACATAGTGTAGTGAAATCAGACTGAGGCCACCATCGCCTCTTTCATTTACAATTCTTTTGGTTGTAGAATACTTTAGCGTTTAAGAATGTAGAAAAGAGCAATGGTCACACCAGAATGAGTCGCCTATTTATAGTTACTTAAATTTTTCTGAGTAACCTTTCAAGTAAAGTCACTTAACTAATTCTATAGCAATTGTCCAAAGAGTAATATCCCAAAATCATTAAATAAGTTGAAGGGTAGAAGTCTGTTAACCTAAGTAGCTTAAATTGTCTTGGTGGTAATTACCAAGCCAACTCACAGAAATTGAGAGAGTATTTGCTTTGTAGAATCACCTAGAATGATCAGAAATAGTAATATTCAGAATTAAGTTTAAAATTCAACTCAAGGCGTTTCACTTTGATACGAGCCAAAAAATTGATTTATTCTTTTGCTCCTTCAGAGCTGGCGACCGTAGTTATAAGTATTTTCAGGAGGATTCGACGGTAAGTCTGCTGCTCTCGTCGTGCTGATAGGATTATCTACTGCTGCTAGCAGTGGTGATTGGATACATAAGCTCACTACCAAGTTAAGTGGGTCAGGTAGGCAGTGTTACCGTGTGAACTGTAGGGCACTGTAGGCCGTGGATCGAACCCGTTCAATCATCACAGCTCTTTGAGAAATAGTCCGGTTAGGAGTGTACTAATCCAATAGGTAAATACTGGCGAGTAACGGTCAGAAATGTATACGCAAGTGAATTTAGCAAGGTCTATGTAGCACCTAGTTAATGTGGTGTAATGGCGAGAGTAGGAGTGGAGTAAAAGTGAGCTGAGCTTGTGGCAGCTGTGCTGTCTTCAAAGATTAATAACGCCATAATTCACTACTAACTCTTACCATTAGGGCTGAGCTATTTACGGTTAAGATACGTAGCAGTAAGCGCAAAGGCGTGACAGCTACAAGTCCGTATTGGCTTTATACATACGGAAGTAGGAAGCGGGCCATTCTGTCAGTGGAGGGGTTAAAACAACGGAGTCACTTGAGAACATACCCCATTTACTGATGGAAAGATTCGGCGGTTCGGTCGCATGTGGCGACCGTGACAGGACTTACCAAGTTTGTAGAATAATGGCTGCAATAAAAGTGTTTTATATAAGCTGGTAGTTTCAAGAAAATTTTAAATTTAAAATTCTGTTGTAGACAAATATACCACAATTGGTAAGTTCAAGACGACAACCTGCAAAGCAGCAAAAGAAGGTCCAATAGTAGGAGTTAAACAAGTAATACTTGGTTTAATAAACATTTCTATTAGGCACGAAATACAGCAGATTAAGATGGAGTCGAATAGTAACAAGCAAGACGAAAACATTACAAGGTCAGACCCAGAGTTAGGGACCATAGATACTGTTGTAGGGTTGGAAAATCTTATAGATGAATCCACATCCACAAGACAGGAGGAACGGGAAGTGAAACCAAAGGTAGTGAAAAGTGAACCCAATGTATCTGTGGATGCAAGTCACAAGGGAGAGGATATGGATTTAACAAGTTTGTTAAATAGTATGATGGCGCAAATTCGAGAAGGGAATGCTAGTTTGAAAGCAGAAATGGCTAGTCATATATCCCAACTGGATGAAAACCTATCTGGTAAAATAAAAGCCAATTTAGATATTTTGAATACGCAAAGCCAACGTATCACAGAGGTAAACAAATCAGTAAATAGCATTAGGGCTGAAATAACAAATGTTCAGAGAAAAGTCACAGAAATAGAGAAAAGATTGGATACCGAAATTCAGAGAATAGAGAAATCAGTGGAACCTTTGGTTAGTGAAAAATTAGAACCGATAATTGAAAGTAAATTACAGGTGATAGTACCAGTTGTAAAGAAAGAGATTGTTAAAAAAACGGCAGCTGATATTGAAACACTGCGCAATACCATGTTGAGTTTTGATGCATGTGTGCAGGAGCAGGAAAATACACTGCGTAATGAGATAAAATTGTTAAGTCAGCAAGTTCAGAATCAGACGTTTCTTAACTGTAGTGGTATCCCATTGGTAATGCAAAAATCGGAAATACTGAGTAGGGAGGAAAAATACGATCCTCAAAAGAAACAAGGTGGATGGCATCCAATGGATTTTATAAAAAATTGTGAACGTGTCTTACCAACAGACATGTCGGATAAAGAAAAAATTAATTTAGTAATAGACGCTTTAGCAGGTCGTGCTAAACGTTGGGGATTGAATTTGGATATCGATAATCTGAAGTTTACAGACTTCAAAGAAAAGTTCCTTGAGGAATTCTGGGGCACACAACAGAGGGATAGGTTGTGGAGAGAATTCGTTGTCGCCAGAATGCCAGAACATGGGCGTGGGCTCATGAAAGAATACTGTGAAGGATGGTTCAAGCGTTTGGAGTATCTTAAAGATCGTAGATCAGAATCGGAGATAGTGTGGGAGTTGTGGAAAAAGCTACCTGACGATTCAAAGCGTTATGTAGGAGGCACTCATCGAACATTCAATGAATTTTTAGAAAAAATCGAGAATGAAGATAGGTGTCGTGAAACTAGAGAGTTTCGAGGTTTCAGAAATCAGAATGGAATAGTAAAAGGTGGTAGGAATGAACCGCAAATTAACATGATGAGAGGAAGAGGTCGAGGAGGTAACTCTCAGCGAGGGAGAGGACACTATCAGGGAAACGGGATGCATTATCAAAATCAGGAAAACTAAATACCGCGCAGGTCAGGGGCCTAACGCGCGCGGAAAGAAAGAAATGGCCCAAATATAGGGAAGATCGGAGTAGTCAGTACTATAGTAGGATAGTGCGTCGTTCGCCTGAAGAGCAGTTACATAAACGAAACTTTGCGAAGTATAATGCAGGGATACAGAGGAGAGAGAGCAGGGAGGAATTATTAAGGGAAATGAAGTAGGAAAAGAATATCGGTCGGATGTGAAGGCTCACGTGAATGAAATAAGTACAATTCGAGGTCAGAGTGACGAATTGATGATGGAAGAGTCAGAGAAGGCGTTGTTTGTCGGTAGGGATGGCAACTGTGCAGAGAGGCAGGGGCAAGGTAGGAGTGATGTGACTTATGGTAAAAGGTTCGTACGAATAGTCGACGAATCGCATCGAGAAGTAATTAAAGAGGAAAGGGTGGATAAGAAAAAGGGGCATAGTGCAGAGACGCATGCCGATTCAGAAATTACCTCGTATGCAGAATATGTACATCAGCTCAAAAGCCAGCCAGCACAATTAGAAAGATCTTCCACTCAAGTGATTAATTTGGACCCGAATATGACAGTGTTAGAGAGCCATACCGATTATGATGTGTACCTAGTGACAGCAAGAGTACATGACTGTGATGAAGATTCTTTTAAAGAAATTAGAGAAAGTGTATCTAACCAAGAGAAAGAGTGTTGTGATCCCTGTAGTACTGAAGCAAATGAGTTGAGTGAGACTGGAATTCCATTAGTAGGGGAAAATAATGAAAGTAAGAGTGGCGAATGTACTATCCAACAAACGGAAAGTAGAGAAATGGATTATAATTTGCAAGAATTATTTGAAACCGACGAAGGTCATATTTCTAAGGAGGAGGAATTATCGTCAGAATCATCAGAAAGCATCCAGGGAGAAAAAGAAGTAGAGGAAGTTTCCGATTCTGCAACCGAGAGTTCAGGCATGACAGATTTGAATGAGAACGAGATGGCATTAAAGAGCCTAGACGAAGGACTATTGGAAAAAGTGGTGAAAGAATTTAGGATGAAGAGGAGAAAGAAACCTCCAGATGGAATGGTCAGTATAAAAACCGGAAAAATAATATGGCAAGACTTGGTGGTGGAAAAGGATTTATTATGGGAAGATAAAGAAAGTATGAAAGAGGACAATAGGATGCAAACAATCCTGCCCATTAATGTATGTGGGTACGATTTATATGTATTGTTGGATACGGGTGCTCAAATAAGTGCTATTTCGCACGCATTTTTTGAGATGATCAAAGAGCAACGAGGAGTAGTCATGATGCCAGTAACATGTGTTAAAGTGATAGGGGCGACAGGGAAATGTAGTAAACCTGTTGAACATCAAGTGATGATGGAATTTAAGATAAAAAACAAGCAATTTTCGAATGCATTTTTAGTAGTTCCAGAGCTCAGGGCCGAGATCATTTTAGGCATTGACTGGTTAATAAAACAGAAAGTAATTATAGATTGTGACAAAGGGATAATAGTTTGTAAAGTTGATAGTGCGGTATTAGAAATACCATTTGAATCATCTAGAGTAATGGAAGAGAACCAGCTGAGATGGGTAGAATTTAGAGATGATCATGATTCAGGAATAGGTCAAAAATTCGATTGGTGTCTGGTGAGGCAGATAGTTGAAGATGGAAATAAGGAGCCACTCCTTCGAAATGTAGTGAATAAAACGGAAGGACTATCTGATGACCAAAGGGAGGATCTATGGCAAATTCTGAAAGAAAATCAGGAAGTATTTTCGGACAGACCGGGACGAGTGATAAATTATGAGTACTTCATGGAGGTAGAGGAGCATGAACCTTTCTTTAAACCACCATATAGTGTACCCTTGTCTAAGAAAGAAGCAGTTCAAAAAGAAATAGATAAAATGGTTTCATGTGGGGTCATTGAACGGAGTTCTAGCCCATATAATAACCCACTGGTGATAGTAGGTAAGAAGGATGGAAGTGTACGAATAGTGATAGATGCTCGTACTCTGAATAAAGTAGTGAAGAGGGAGTTGGATCGTCCAGAGAACATAGATAATTTATTGCAGAAGTTTAATGGTGTAAAGTACATGACTAGTTTAGACCTAACTGCAGGATACTGGCAAATCCCATTAAGTGAGGAGTCTAGGAAGTACACGGCATTTTTATTCAATGGCAAATGCTACAATTTCGCAGTGGTACCATTTGGCCTAAATACTTCCGTTTCAGTGTTCATTCGGGCTTTAGACAAAATTTTAGGGAGTGAACTTAGTTCGCTAATCACGATTTATGTAGATGATTTGTTAATTGCTACAAGGACATGGGAAGAGCAAATGGAGTTATGCGACAGGGTGTTCAAAGCTTTAATTAAAGGAGGAATGACCCTGAACCTGAAAAAATGCGAGTTTGTGAAGAAAGAAATAAAGTTTTTAGGTCACATAGTAACACCAGAGGGAATTGAAAAGGATCCCGATAAAGTCAAAGCAATAAGAAATTGTCCGGCTCCCAAGAATAAAAAACAACTAAAGTCATTTATAGGACTTTGTTCATTTTATCGTAAGTATGTGGATGATCAGGTGTTCAATAGCCCACATCTGAACAACCCACTTAAGAAGAACAGTGTGTATATATGGACTGAGGAATGTGAAACAGCATTCAACCGGCTAAAAGACAATTTGGCTAAAAACATAAAGTTATGGCACCCTGACCTGTGTGAACCATTCCACATGGCAACAGATAGTTCAGATTATGGATTGGGAGTATCCATATTTCAGGAGGTAATGATAGATGGGGAAAAAACTCATAGACAAATTGCATTTGCGAGTAGAACCATGTCTAAGTACGAAAGAAACTATACGGTTTCAGAGAAGGAGGCTTTAGCTGTAGTATGGGGTTTTAGGAAATTTCAACTTTTCTTATGGGGGCATAAGACTGTGGTCCATACAGACCACAAAGCTTTAATGTTTTTGAAGGACTGCAGATTGTTACATAACAGGTTGACCAGATGGGCGCTGTTTTTACAACAATTTGATATAGAGATCAAGTATGTTAAAGGGAAAGAACATGCAGTACCGGATGCTTTGTCGAGATTACCGGAAGGATGTGAGACACTAGAAAGTGTAAAGAATAGGGAAGATGTTTTTGAGATGAATTACTTCAAAAAAGCGGAAGGGAGAGAAAAAATTAGGGAAATATGTCGGAATATGCGAAGATATCAAAGTGATGATGATGCACTCAAGTCGGTAAAGGTCAAGTTTGACAATCCGGACGCAACTAACATAAGGGCTTCATATAAAATACATAAAGGTGTACTGTATCTTCAAAGATTAAATAATCCAGGGAAGTGGAGAGTATGTTGGCCGGAACAACACACTGAAGTGCTGATAGATTATGTTCACTTGGCATATGGCCATTGTGGTGCGCGGAAGTGTACCGATAAGTTAGATGAATGCATTACCTTTAATAACATGGCACGAAGGGTAGCACAGAGGATAAGATCTTGTGATCTATGCCAAAAGGCGAAAGTAACAAATGCAACTAATCAAGGGCCCATGCAATCAATAAAACCTGATGAAGTATTAGAAATAGTAGCAGTAGATATCTTTGGACCATTACCGAAAACCATGGGGGGTTTTGTGTACATATTTGTAGCAGTTGAACTTTTCTCAAAGTATATAAAGCTATATCCCTTGAGAAAAGCTACTGCCAGAGCTGTGTATGATAAAATGGTGTGTGATTATTTTGTGGAAGTAGGGAAGCCAAAGAGAATACTATCAGATAATGGTGTTCAGTTTTGCTCAAAAATGTGGAAGGATGGGATAACTGAGAAACAGGTAGAAGTGGTACATATATCAGCTTATTACCCATCAAGCAATCCGGCAGAAAGATATATGCGTGAGATAGGTCGGTTATTTAGGACGTACTGCCATAGTAACCACAAGAAGTGGGGCATGTATGTGAGTGAATTCGAAGAAATCATGAATTCATTAACAAACGAGAGCACTGGATTTAATCCAGAAGAAATCCTGAAAAAGACGAGAAGTAAAAGTCTAGTAGAAGACCTACTAGAATTTCCAGATAGAGTTGAATTAGATTATGATAGTAAAAAGAACTTAGTAAAAGACAAGATGAGAAAACAAGCAGATGCGAGAATTCGTCGTCATGACGAAAAAGTAAGGAATCCTAAATTCAAAATAGGTGATCTCGTTCTTGTAAAAACACATGAAAAGTCAAGTGAAATTAATAACGAGATCAGTAAATTTAAATATATATATAATGGACCATTTAAAATAGTGTCCATACCCAATGTGAACGCTTATTATTTAGAGTACCCATTAACAGGCAAACGCCTGGGAGTAAGAAACATAGTGGATCTCAAAAGGTATGAGCCACGAATTCTACCAGATTGAAAATAAATATATAAATAAATATTAAAGTAAACCAATATTTAATAGTTTTGTTTCTTTTGTTCTATGTGAAAGGTAAATGTTCACTAAAATATGTTGCAGTATTCTAATGAAACTTCTAGTTTAAGTAGAGACTAAACAGACTGGGAAAGACTGAGCTTCTGAGAAAGCCTTAATAGATGTGTAAATAAGTGTTGTGGAAGAGGTAGAAAAGTGAGGAGGTAAAGTGAAAAGGACGGGCTATAAAGTAATAGGCGCATAACGTGTGTTTTACTTGCCCGAGATAAAAGAAGTCTATTTAAAATTTTTGTAAAAAAGATGTTTAAAGTGTACTGTGTTTAGATGTAAGAAAATTGTAAAGAATATATGTAAATCATTTATGTAATGTTTAGCAGGAAAGATAGAAAGAATTGGTGTTTAATTTTAAATAAGTTATATAAGTACCGAGGTGTATCAGTAAGAAAGGGAACACCCTTGGTAAAAAGCTTAACGAAAATTTCAGATTCATTATAGGAGAGACTTCTTATTGAATTATCACTGTTAGATACTTCAATAAGAAGTGGGGCATGTGTAACGGAACTGAAATGATGGTGGGCTGACAGTAATTTGGAGCCCGCGCGTCGGAAACGGGCGCGCTGGTGTGAGACTGCCAGGGAGTGCACCCTGATGCCATCTATTGGCGAACCTGGGAATTAGCGCTGTCTCAGACAATGCACTATGCTATCGGAGTCAAATGTATTCTTTTTCTTGGTAATTATAAGCTATTACTGTATGATTTAATGTTATAAAGCGCTAGTAGTAAATTATTATGACTGGTATGAACTCCAGGGTAATAAATGTAAATATTCTTAAATACTAAATGATTTCGGTAAAAAGGTGGTAGGGGAACGCCCCCACTCTTGGTGATACGAGCATAGCTAGAGGTAGCTGGAGACACAGGGACTGAACAATGGAATGGCCTGGGGAGTGTTGACGTGAGCGGACGTGCATAACTGTGCTCACGCAAAAGTGACTGTGCAACAGCGAAAAGGAGAATATCGTCGCCGTTTGTGGAGTAGAACGCGACGAATGGTTGTCGAAGCCGTCTCTATGCCACTGGGGCTGATTGTAAGAGTTCCTGCGCCCAGATTTTATGGCGGACGTGCAGTAGCTTATACGAGTACTACAGCTCGTAGTTCCAGCCGCCATTAAGGGCATGAGGCGTGAAGAGCTGCGTTAGCCACATGCATCCCACCACCAGCACTGACACGTCTACCCAAGGCAAGACTGCTTGAAATTGTTAAGTCGAACTTTGTATACATGTAAAAGGAGAATACCAGTTTTCTTTTGTGCAAGTGCAGAAGACTGAATATAGTAATGAGTAAAATTACAATGCATGTTGTTCATTGTAAAGTGTAGTAACCTGAAACATAGTGTAGTGAAATCAGACTGAGGCCACCATCGCCTCTTTCATTTACAATTCTTTTGGTTGTAGAATACTTTAGCGTTTAAGAATGTAGAAAAGAGCAATGGTCACACCAGAATGAGTCGCCTATTTATAGTTACTTAAATTTTTCTGAGTAACCTTTCAAGTAAAGTCACTTAACTAATTCTATAGCAATTGTCCAAAGAGTAATATCCCAAAATCATTAAATAAGTTGAAGGGTAGAAGTCTGTTAACCTAAGTAGCTTAAATTGTCTTGGTGGTAATTACCAAGCCAACTCACAGAAATTGAGAGAGTATTTGCTTTGTAGAATCACCTAGAATGATCAGAAATAGTAATATTCAGAATTAAGTTTAAAATTCAACTCAAGGCGTTTCACTTTGAAACGAGCCAAAAAATTGATTTATTCTTTTGCTCCTTCAGAGTTGGCGACCGTAGTTATAAGTATTTTCAGGAGGATTCGACGGTAAGTCTGTTGCACTCGTCGTGCTGATAGGTTTATCTACTGCTGCTAGCAGTGGTGATTGGATACATAAGCTCACTACCCAGTTAAGTGGGTCAGGTAGGCAGTGTTACCGTGTGAACTGTAGGGCACTGTAGGCCGTGGATCGAACCCGTTCAATCATCACAGCTCTTTGAGAAATAGTCCGGTTAGGAGTGTACTAATCCAATAGGTAAATACTGGCGAGTAACGGTCAGAAATGTATACGCAAGTGAATTTAGCAAGGTCTATGTAGCACCTAGTTAATGTGGTGTAATGGCGAGGGAAGGAGTGGAGTAAAAGTGAGCTGAGCTTGTGGCAGCTGTGCTGTCTTCAAAGATTAATAACGCCAGAATTCACTACTAACTCTTACCATTAGGGCTGAGCTATTTACGGTTAAAATACGTAGCAGTAAGCGCAAAGGCGTGACAGCTACAAGTCCGTATTGGCTTTATACATACGGAAGTAGGAAGCGGGTCATTCTGTCAGTGGAGGGGTTAAAACAACGGAGTCACTTGAGAACATACCCCATTTACTGATGGAAAGATTCGGCGGTTCGGTCGCATGTGCCACAGGCAGCAATAGACCCTTGGAGACAAGTCGGCTGGAGGACGATGTATTGGATCGAGACGCAATTTGAGTGTTCCAACGTAACTAGGAGGCCCTGAATGTTACAATTAACTATCTGTTTTTCATCGGATTCGAGAATCTAGACTCACTGGAGACGGACCATAAGGTGCCCAAAGCAGCAATATCCCCTTTTAGACCAGTCCGCTGGAGGACGATTTATTGAATCGCGACGCAATTTGGGTGCTCCATCGTCATTAGAAGGCCCTGAACGTTACAATTAACTATCAGTTTCGCGTCGGATTCGAAAATCTAGACTCACAGGAGGATGACCATAAGGTGCCCGATGCAGCAATAGACCCTTGGAGACCATTCGGCAGGAGGACGATATATTGACTCTCGACGCAAATTGAGTGATCCATCGTCATTAGGAGGCGCTGACTGTTACAA
Organism: Schistocerca americana; assembly: GCF_021461395.2. Classification (NCBI taxonomy): domain Eukaryota; kingdom Metazoa; phylum Arthropoda; class Insecta; order Orthoptera; family Acrididae; genus Schistocerca; species Schistocerca americana. The sequence goes on from NC_060123.1 coordinate 773,478,027, forward strand.
TTAACTATCATTTTAGCGTCGGATTCGAAAATTTACCCACAGGAGAAGGATCATATGGTGCCCGAGACAGCAATATCCCCTTGGATACATGTCGGCTGGAGGACGATGTATTGAATCTCGACGCAATTTGAGTGTTCAATCGTCATTAGGAGGCCCTGAACGTTACTATTAACAATCAGTTTAGCGTCGGATTAGAAAATCTAAACTCACATGAGAACGACCATAAGGTGCCCGAGGCAGCAATAGACCTTTGGTGACAAGTCGGCTGGACGACGATGTATTGAATCTCGACGCAATTTGAGTGTTCCATCGTCATTAAGAGGCCCTGAAAGTTACAATTAACTAACAGTTTTGCGTCGGATTCGAAAATCTAGACTCACAGGAAAACGATCATAACGTGCCCCAGGCAGCAATAGACCCTTCGAGACAAGTCGGCTGGAGGACGATGTATTGGATCGCGACGCAATTTGAGTGTTCCAACATAACTAGGAGGCCCTGAATGTTACAATTAACTATCAGTTTTTCGCCGGATTCGAGAATCTAGACTCACTGGAGACGGACCATAAGGTGCCCAAAGCAGCAATATCCCCTTTTAGACCAGTCCGCTGCAGGACGATTTATTGAATCGCGACGCAATTTGGGTGCTCCATCGTCATTAGGAGGCCCTGAACGTTACAATTAACTATCAGTTTCGCATCGGCTTCAAAAATCTAGACTCACTGGAGACGGGCCATAAGGTGCACGAGACTATATCCCCTTGGAGACCAGTCCGCTGGAGGACGATGTATTGAATCGCGACGCAATTTGAGTGCTCCATCGTCTTTAGGAGGCCCTGAACGTTACAGTTAACTATCAGTTTTGCGTCGGATTCGAAAACGTAGAATCACTGGAGACAGACCATGTGGTCCCCGAGGCAGTGATATCACCTTGGAGACAAGTCGGCTGGAGGACGATGTAGTGAATCTCGACGCAATTTGAGTGTTCCATCGTCATTAGGAGGCCCTGAACATTACAATTAACAATCAGTTTTGTGTCGGATTCTAAAAACTAGACCTACAGGGAAACGACCATAAGATGCCCGAGGAAGCAATAGATCCTTGGAGACAAATCGGCTGAATGCCGATGTATTGAGTCTCGACGCAATTTCAGTGTTCCATCGTCATTAGGAAGCCCTGACCGTTACAATTAACAATCAGTTTCGCGTCGGATTCGAAAATCTAGACTCGCAGGAGAGCGACTATAAGTAGCCCGAGGCAGCAATATCACCATGGAGACAAGTCGGCTGGAGGACGATGTATTGAATCTCGACGCAATTTGAGTGTTCCATCGTCATTAGGAGGCCCTGTACGTTACAATTAACTATCAGTTTTGCGTCGGATTCGAAAATCTAGACTCACAGGAAAACGATCATTAGGTGCCCCAGGCAGCAATAGTCCCTTGAAGACAAGTCGGCTGGAGTACGATGTATTGGATCGCGACGCAATTTGAGTGCTCCATCGTCATTAGGAGGCCCAGAACGTTACAATTAACTATCAGTTTAGCGTCGGATTCGAAAATCTAGACTCACAGAAGAAGGACCATGTGGTGCCAGAGGCAGCAAAATCCCCTTGGAGACAAGTCGGCTGCAGGACGGTGTATTGTATCTCGACGCAATTTGAGTGCTCCATCGTCATTAGGAGGCCCTGAACGTTACAATAAACTATTAGTTTCGCGTCGGATTCAAAAATCTAGACTCACAGGAGACGGACTATTTTGAGCCCGAGGCAGCAATAGACCCTTGGAGACAAGTCGGCTGGAGGACGATGTATTGGATCGCGAATCAATTTGGGTGCTCCATCGTCATTAGGATGCCCTGAATGTTACATTTAACTATCAGTTTTTCGTCGGATTCAAAAATCGAGACTCACTGGAGACGGACCATAAGGTGCCTGAGGCTATATCCCCTTGGAGACCAGTCCGCTGGAGGACGATGTATTGAATCGCGACGCAATTTGAGTGTTCGATCGTCATTAGGAGGCGCTGAACGTTACAATTCACTATCATGTTTGCGTCGGATTCGAAAATCTAGACTCACAGTAGTAGGATCATATTGTGCCCGAGACAGCAGTATCCCCTTGGAGACAAGTCGGCTGGAGGCCGAAGTATTGAATCTCGACGCAATTTGTGTGTTTCATCGGCATTAGGAAGCCCTGAACGTTACAATTAACAATCAGTTTCGCGTCGGATTCGAAAATCTAAACTCACAGGAGAGCGACCATAAGGAGCCCGAGGCAGCAATATCCCAATGGAGACAAGTCGGCTGGAGGACGATGTGTTGAGTCTCGACGCAATTTGAGTGTTCCATCGTCATTAGGAGGCCCTGAACGTTACAATTAACTATCAGTATTTCGTCGGATACGAAAATCTAAATTCACAGGAAAATGATCATAAGGTGCCCCAGGCGGCAATAGACCCTTGGAGACAAGTCGGCTGGAGGACGATATATTGGATCGCGACGCAATTTGAGAGTTCCATCGTAACTAGGAGGACCTGAATGTTACAATTAACTATCAGTCTTTCGTCGGATTCGAAAATCTAGACTCACTGGAGACGGACCATACGGGGCCCGAAGCAGCAATATCCCCTTGGGGACCAGTTAGCTGGAGGACGATGTATTGAATCGCGACGCAATTTGAGTGTTCCATCGTCATTAGGAGGCACTGAACGTTACAATTAACTATCAGTTTCGCGTCGGCTAGACTCACTGGAGACGGACCATACGGTGCCCGAAGCAGCAATATCCCCTTGGGGACCAGTTAGCTGGAGGACGATGTATTGAATCGCGACGCAATTTGAGTGTTCCATCGTCATTAGGAGGCACTGAACGTTACAATTAACTATCAGTTTCGCGTCGGCTAGACTCACTGGAGACGGACCATACGGTGCCCGAAGCAGCAATATCCCCTTGGGGACCAGTTAGCTGGAGGACGATGTATTGAATCGCGACGCAATTTGAGTGTTCCATCGTCATTAGGAGGCCCTGAACGTTACAATTAACTATCAGTTTCGCGTCGGATTCGAAAATCTAGACTCACAGGAGAAGGACCATATGGTGTCCGAGGCGGCAATATCCCCTTGGAGACAAGTCGGCTGGAGGGCGATGTATTGAACCTCGACGCAATTTGAGTGTTTCATCGTCATTAGGAGGCGCTGAACGTTACAATTAACTAACAGTTATGCGTCGGATTCGCAAATCTAGACTAACAGGAGAACGATCATAAGGTTCCCGAGGCAGCAATATCCCCTTGGAGACAAGTCGGCTGGAGGGCGATGTATTGAATCTCGACGCAATTTGAGTGTTCCATCGTCATTAGGAGGCCCTGAACGTTACAATTAACTATCAGTTTCGCATCGGCTTCAAAAATCTAGACCCACTGGAGACGGGCCATAAGGTGCACGAGACTATATCCCCTTGGAGACCAGTCCGCTGGAGGACGATGTATTGAATCGCGACGCAATTTGAGTGCTCCATCGTCTTTAGGAGGCCCTGAACGTGACAGTTAACTATCAGTTTTGCGTCGGATTCGAAAACGTAGAATCACTGGAGACAGACCATGTGGTGCCCGAGGCAGTGATATCACCTTGGAGACAAGTCGGCTGGAATACGATGTAGTGAATCTCGACGCAATTTGAGTGTTCCATCGTCATTAGGAGGCCCTGAACATTACAATTAACAATCAGTTTTGTGTCGGATTCTAAAATCTAGACCTACAGGGAAACGACCATAAGATGCCCGAGGCAGCAATAGATCCTTGGAGACAAATCGGCTGAATGCCGATGTATTGAGTCTCGACGCAATTTCAGTGTTCCATCGTCATTAGGAAGCCCTGACCGTTACAATTAACAATCAGTTTCGCGTCGGATTCGAAAATCTAGACTCGCAGGAGAGCGACTATAAGTAGCCCGAGGCAGCAATATCACCATGGAGACAAGTCGGCTGGAGGACGATGTATTGAATCTCGACGCAATTTGAGTGTTCCATCGTCATTAGGAGGCCCTGTACGTTACAATTAACTATCAGTTTTGCGTCGGATTCGAAAATCTAGACTCACAGGAAAACGATCATTAGGTGCCCCAGGCAGCAATAGTCCCTTGAAGACAAGTCGGCTGGAGTACGATGTATTGGATCGCGACGCAATTTGAGTGCTCCATCGTCATTAGGAGGCCCAGAACGTTACAATTAACTATCAGTTTAGCGTCGGATTCGAAAATCTAGACTCACAGAAGAAGGACCATGTGGTGCCAGAGGCAGCAAAATCCCCTTGGAGACAAGTCGGCTGGAGGACGATGTATTGAATCGAGACGCAATTTGAGTGTTGCATCGTCATTAGGAGGCCCTAAACGTTACAATTAACTATCATTTTTGCGTCGGATTCGAAATTCTAGAGTCACAGGAGAACGACCATAAGGTGCCCGAGGCAGCAATAGACCCTTGGAGACCATTCGGCTGGAGGACGATATATTGACTCTCGACGCAATTTGAGTGATCCATCGTCATTAGGAGGCGCTGAACGTTACAGTTAACAATCATTTTAGCGTCGGATTCGAAAATCTATTCACAGGAGAAGGATCATATGGTGCCCGAGACAGCAATATCCCCTTGGATACAAGTCGGCTGCAGGACGGTGTATTGTATCTCGACGCAATTTGAGTTCTCCATCGTCATTAGGAGGCCCAGAACGTTACAATAACCTATTAGTTTCGCGTCGGATTCAAAAATCTAGACTCACAGGAGACGGACTATTTTGAGCCCGAGGCAGCAATAGACCCTTGGAGACAAGTCGGATGGAGCACGATGTATTGGATCGCGAATCAATTTGGGTGCTCCATCGTCATTAGGAGGCCCTGAATGTTACAATTAACTATCAGTTTTTCGTCGGATTCAAAAATCTAGACTCACTGGAGACGACCATAAGGTGCCTGAGGCTATATCCCCTTGGAGACCAGTCCGCTGGAGGACGATGTATTGAATCGCGACGCAATTTGAGTGTTCGATCGTCATTAGGAGGCGCTGAACGTTACAATTCACTATCATGTTTGCGTCGGATTCGAAAATCTAGACTCACAATAGAATGATCATATTGTGCCCGAGACAGCAATATCCCCTTGGAGACAAGTCGGTTGGAGGCCGAAGTATTGAATCTCGACGCAATTTCAGTGTTCCATCGTCATTAGGAGGCCCTGACCGTTACAATTAGCTATCATTTTAGCGTCGGATTCGAAAATCTACTCGCAGGAGAAGGATCATATGGTGCCCGAGACAGAAATATCCCCTTGGATACAAGTCGGCTGGAGGACGACGTATTGAATCTCGACGCAATTTGAGTGTTCAATCGTCATTAGGAGGCCCTGAACGTTACTATTAACAATCAGTTTTGCGTCGGATTCGAAAATGTAAACTCACAGGAGAGCGACCATAAGGAGCCCGAAGCAGCAATATCCCAATGGAGACAAGTCGGCGGGAGGACGATGTATTGAATCTCGACGCAATTTGAGTGTTCCATCGTCATTATGAGGCCCTGAACGTTACAATTAACTATCAGTTTTTCGTCGGATTCGAAAATCTAAATTCACAGGAAAACGATCATAAGGTGCCCCAGGCAGCAATAGACCCTTGGAGACAAGTCGGCTGGAGGACGATGTAGTGAATCTCGACGCAATTTGAGTGTTCCATCGTCATTAGGAGGCCCTGAACATTACAATTAACAATCAGTTTTTGTCGGATTCTAAAATCTAGACCTACAGGGAAACGACCATAAGATGCCCGAGGCAGCAATAGACCCTTGGAGACAAATCGGCTGAATGCCGATGCATTGAGTCTCGACGCAATTTGAGTGTTCCATCGTCATTAGGAAGCCCTGAACGTTACTATTAACAATCAGTTTCGCGTCGGATTCGAAAATCTAGACTCACAGGAGAGCGACCATAAGTAGCCCGAGGCAGCAGTATCACCATGGAGACAAGTCTTCTGGAGGACGATGTATTGAATCTCGACGCAATTTGAGTGTTCCATCGTCATTAGGAGGCCCTGTACGTTACAATTAACTATCAGTTTTGCGTCGGATTCGAAAATCTAGACTCACAGGAAAACGATCTTTAGGTGCCCCAGGCAGCAATAGTCCCTTGAAGACATGTCGGCTGGGGTACGATGTATTGGATCGCGACGCCATTTGAGTGTTCCATCGTAACCAGCAGGCCCTGAAAGTTACAATTAACCATCAGTTTTTCGTCGGATTCGAAAATCTAGACTCACAGGAGAAGGACCATGTGGTGCCCGAGGCACCAAAATCCCCTTGGAGACAAGTCGGCTGGAGGACGATGTATTGAATCGAGACGCAATTTGAGTGTTGCATCGTCATTAGGAGGCCCTGAACGTTACAATTAACTATCATTTTTGCGTCGGATTCGAAAATCTAGACTCACAGGAGAACGACCATAAGGTGCCCGAGGCAGCAATAGACCCTTGGAGACCATTCGGCTGGAGGACGATATATTGACTCTCGACGCAATTTGAGTGTTCCATCGTCATTAGGAGGCGCTGAACGTTACAATAAACTATTAGTTTCGCGTCGGATTCAAAAATCGAGACTCACAGGAGACGGACTATTTGGAGCCCGAGGCAGCAATAGACCCTTGGTGACAAGTCGGCTGGAGGACGATGTATTGGATCGTGAATCAATTTGGGTGCTCCATCGTCATTAGGAGGCCCTGAATGTTACCATTAACTATCAGTTTTTCGACGGATTAGTAAATCTAGACCCACATGAGAACGACCATAAGGTGCCCGAGGCACCAATAGACCTTTGGAGACAAGTCGGCTGAAGGACGATGTATTGAATCTCGGCGCAATTTGAGTGCACCATCGTCATCAGGAGGCCCTATACGTCACAATAAACTATTAGTTTCGCGTCGGATTCAAAAATCTAGACTCACAGGAGACGGACTATTTTGAGCCCGAGGCAGCAATAGATCCTCGGAGACAAGTCGGCAGGAGGACGATGTATTGGATCGCGAATCAATTTGGGTGCTCCATCGTCATTAGGAGGGCCTGAATGTTACAATTAACTATCAGTCTTTCGTCGGATTCGAAAATCTAGACTCACTGCAGACGGACCATAAGGTGCCCGAGGCTATATCCCCTTGGAGACCAGTCCGCTGGAGGACAATGTATTGAATCTCGACATAATTTGAGTGCTTCATCGTCTTTAGGAGGCCCTGAACGTTACAATTAACTATCAGTTTTGCGTCGGATTCGAAAACGTAGAATCACCGGTGACAGACCATGTGGTGCCCGAGGTAGCGATATCCCCTTGGAGACAAGTCGGCTGGAGTACGATGTATTGGATCGCGACGCAATTTGAGTGTTCCATCGTAACTAGCAGGCCCTGAATGTTACAATTAACCATGAGTTTTTCGTCGGAATCGAAAATCTAGACTCACAGGAGACGGACCACATGGAGCCCGAGGCAGCAATATCCCCTTGTAGACAAGTCCCCTGGAGGCCAATGTATAGAATCTCGACGCAATTTGAGTGTTCCATCGTCATTAGGTGACCCTGAACGTTACAATTAACTATGAATTTTGCGTCGGGTTCGAAAATCTAGACTCACAGGAGATCGATCTTCAGGTGCCTGTGGCAGCAATAGACCCTTGGAGACAAGTCGGCTGGAGGACGATGTATTGGATCGCGACGCAATTTGAGTGTTCCATCGTCATTAGGAGGCCCTGAATGTTACAGTTAACTATCAGTTTTTCGTCGGATTCGAAAATCTAGACTAACAGGAGAACGACCATAAGGTGCCCGAGGCAGCAATGGACTCTTGGTACAAGTCGGCAGAAGGACGATGTATTGTATCTCGACAAAATTTGAGTGTTCCATCGTCATTAGGAGGCCCTGAACGTTACAATTAACTGTCAGTTATGCGTCGGATTCGAAAACGTAGAATCATTGGAGACGGACCATGTGGTGCCCGAGGCAGCGTTATGTCCTTGGAGACAAATCGGCTGGAGGACGTTGTAGTGAATCTCGACGCAATTTGAGTGTTCTATCGTCATTTAGACGCTCTGAATGTTACAATTCACTATCATTTTTGCGTCGGAAACGAAAATCTAGACTCACTGGAGGCGGACCATAAGCTGCCCGAAGCAGCAATATCCCCTTGGAGACCAGTCCGCTGGAGGACGATGTATTGAATCACGACGCAATTTGAGTGCTCCATCGTCATTAGGAGGCCCTTAACGTTACAATTAACTATCAGTTATGCGTCGGATTCGAAAACGTAGAATCACCGGAGACGGACCATGTGGTGCCTGAAGCAGCGATATCTCCTTGGAGACAAGTCGGCTGTTGGACGATGTATTGAATCTCGACGCAATTTGAGTGTTCCATCGTCATTAGGTGGCCCTGAGCGTTACAATTAACTATCAGTTTGTCGTCGCGTTCGAAAACCTAGACTCACAGGAGGACGATCATAAGGTGCCCGAGGCAGCAATAGACCCTTGGAGACAAGTCGGCTGGAGGGCGATGTATTGGATCGCGACGCAATTTGAGTGTTCCATCGTCTTTAGGAGGCCCTGAACATTGCAATTAACTAACAGTTTTGCGTCGGATTCTCATATCTTGACTCGCAGGGGAACGACCATAAGGTGCTCGAGGCAGCAATAGCCCTTGGAAACAAATCGGCTGAATGCCGATATAATGAATCTCGACGCAATTTGAGTGTTCCATCTTCATTAGGAAGCCCTGAACGTTACTATTAACAATCAGTTTCGCGACGGTTTCGAAAATCTAGACTCACTGGACAGCGGCCATAAGGAGCCCGAGGCAGCAATATCCCCATGGAGACAAGTCGGCTGGAGGCCGGTATGTTGAATCTCGATGCAATTTGAGTGTTCCATCGTCATTAGGAGGCCCTGAACGTTACAATTAAGTATCAGTTTTGCGTCGGATTCGAAAATCTAGACTCACAGGAGAACAATCATAAGGAGCCCCAGGCAGTAATAGACCCTTGGAGACAAGTCGGCTGGAGGACGATGTATTGCATCGCGACGCAATTTGAGTGTTCCATCGTCATTAGGAGGCCCTGAACGTTACAATTAACTATTAGTTTCGCGTCGTATCCGAAAATCTAGACTTACAGGAGACGGACCACATGGAGCCCGAGGCAGCAATATCCCCTTGTAGACAAACCGACTGGAGGTCTCGACGCAATTTGAGTGTTCCATCGTCATTAGGAGGCGCTTAACGTTAGAATTAACTGTCATTTTTGCGTCGGATTCGAAAATGTAGACTCACAGGAGAACGACCATAAGGTGCCAGAGGCTGCAATAGATCCTTTGAGACAAGCCGGTTTGAGGCCGATGTATTGAATCTCGACGCTATTTCAGTGTTCCCTCGTCATTAGGAGGCCCTGAAAGTTACAATTAACTATCAGTTTCGCGTCGGATTCAAAAATCTACACTCACAGGAGATGGACCATTTGGTGCCCGAGGCAGCAATATCCCCTTGGAGTCAAGTCGGCTGATGGACGATGTAGTGAATCTCGACGCAATTTGAGTTTTCCATCGTCATTTAGAGGCCCTGAACGTTACAATTAACTATCAGTTTCGCGTCGGATTCAAAAATCTACACTCACAGGAGATGGACCATTTGGTGCCCGAGGCAGCAATATCCCCTTGGAGTCAAGTCGGCTGATGGACGATGTAGTGAATCTCGACGCAATTTGAGTTTTCCATCGTCATTTAGAGGCCCTGAACGTTACAATTAACTATCTGTTTTGCGTCGGATTCGAAAATCTAGACTCACAGGAGACGGACCATTTGGTGCCCGAGGCAGCAATATCCCCTTGGAGTCAAGTCGGCTGTTGGACGATGTATTGAATCTCGACGCCATTTGAGTGTTCCATCGTCATTTAGAGGCCCTGAACTTTACAATTAACGATTAGTTTTGCGGCGGATTCGAAAACCTACACTCACAGGAGATGGACCAATTGGTGCCCGAGGCAGCAATATCCCCTTGGAGACAAATCGGCTGAATGCCGATGTATTGAGTCTCGACGCAATTTGAGTGTTCCATCGTCATTAGGAAGCCCTGACCGTTACAATTAACAATTAGTTTCGCGTCGGATTCAAAAATCTAGACTCACAGGAGAGCGACCATAAGTAGCCCGAGGCAGCAATATCACCATGGAGACAAGTCGGCTGGAGGACGATGTATTGAATCTCGACGCAATTTGAGTGTTCCATCGTCATTAGGAGGCCCTGTACGTTACAATTAACTATCGGTTTTGCGTCGGATTCGAAAATCTAGACTCACAAGAAAACGATCATTAGGTGCCCCAGGCAGAAATAGACCCTTGAAGACAAGTCGGCTGGAGTACGATGTATTGGATCGCGACGCAATTTGAGTGTTCCATCGTAACTAGCAGGCCCTGAATGTTTCAATTAACCATCAATTTTTCGTCGGATTCGAAAATCTAGACTCACTGGAGACGGACCAAAAGGTGCCCGAAGCAGCAATATCCTCTAGGAGACCCGTCCGCTGGAGTACGATGTATTGAATCGCGACGCAATTTGAGTGCTCCATCATCATTAGGAGGCCCTGAAGGTTACAATTAACTATCAGTTTCGCGTCGGATTCGAAAATCTAGACTCACAGGAGAAGGACCATGTAGTGCCCGAGGCAGCAAAATCCCCTTGGAGACCATTCGGCTGGAGGACGATATATTGACTCTCGACGCAATTTGAGTGTTCCATCGTCATTAGGAGGCGCTGAACGTTACAATTAACTATCATTTTAGCGTCGGATTCGAAAATCTATTCACAGGAGAAGGATCATTTGGTGCCTGAGACAGCAATATCCCCTTGGATACAAGTCGGCTGGAGGACGATGTATTGAATCTCGACGCAATTTGAGTGTTCCATCGTCATTAGGAGGCCCTGAACGTTACTATTAACAATCATTTTAGCGTCGGATTCGAAAATCTACTCGCAGGAGAAGGATCATATGGTGCCCGAGAAAGAAATATGCCCTTGGATACAAGTCGGCTGGAGGACGATGTATTGAATCTCGACGCTATTTGAGTGATCCGTCGTCATTAGGAGGCCCTGAACGTTACAATTAACTATCAGTTTCGCGTCGGATTAGAAAGTCTAGACTCACTGGAGACGGACCATAAGGTGCCCGAGTCTATATCCCCTTGGAGACCAGTCCGCTGGAGGACGATGTATTGAATCGCGACACAATTTGAGTGCTCCATCGTCTTTAGGAGGCCCTGAACGTTACAATTAACTATCAGTTTTGCGTCGGATTCGAAAACGTAGAATCACCGGAGAGAGACCATGTGGTGCCCGAGGCAGCGATATCCCCTTGGAGACAAGTCGGCTGGAGGACGATGTAGTGAATCTCGACGCAATTTGAGTGTTCCATCATCACTAGGAGGCCGTGTACGTTACAATTAACTATCAGTTTTGCGTCGAAATAGGAAATCTAGACTCACAGGAAGACGATCATTAGGTACCCCAGGCAGCAATAGACCCTTGAAGACAAGTCGGCTGGAGTACGATTTATTGGATCGCGACGCAATTTGAGTGTTCCATCGTAACTAGCAGGCCCTGAATGTTACAATTAACCATCAGTTTTTCGTCGGATTCGAAAATCTAGACTCACTGGAGACGGACCAAAAGGTGCCCGAAGCAGCAATATCCTCTAGGAGACCAGTCCGCTGGAGTACGATGTATTGAAACGCGACGCCATTTGAGTGCTCCATCGTCATTACGAGGCCGTGAACGTTACAATTAACTATCAGTTTGCGTCGGATTCGAAAACGTAGAATCAAAGGAGACGGACCATGTGGTGCCCGAGGCAGCGATATCCCCTTGGAGACAAGTCGGCTGGAGGACGATGTAGAGAATCTAGACGCAATTTGAGTGTTCCATCGTCATTAGGAGGCCCAGAATGTTACAATTAACTATCAGTTTTTCCTCGGATTCGAAAATCTAGACCCACTGGAGAAGGACCATATGGTGCCCGAGGCAGCAATAACCCCTTGGAGACAAGTCGGCTGGAGGCAGACATATTGAGTCTTGAGGCAATTTGAGTGTTTCATCGTCATTAGGAGGCCCTGAAAGTTACAATTAACTATCATTTTTGCGTCGGATTCGAAAATCTAGACTCACAGGAGAAGGATCATATGGTGCCCGAGACAGCAATATCCCCTTGGAGACAAATCGGCTGGAGGCCGATGTATTGACTCTCGACGCAATTTGATTGTTCCATCGTCATTAGGAGGCCCGGAACTTTACAATTAACTATTAGTTTCGTGTCGGATTCAAAAATCTAGACTCACAGGAGACGGACTATTTGGAGCCCGAGGCAGCAATAGACCCTTGGAGACAAGTCGGCTGGAGGACGATGTATCGGATCGCGAATCAATTTGAGTGCTCCATCGTCATTAGGAGGCCCTGAATGTTACAATTAACTATCAGTTTTTCGTCGGATTCAAAAATGTAGCCTCACTGGAGACGGACCATAAGGTGCCTGAGGCTATATCCCCTTGGAGACCAGTCCGCTGGAGGACGATGTATTGAATCGCGACGCATTTTGAGTGTTCGATCGTCATTAGGAGGCGCTGAACGTTACAATTCACTATCATGTTTGCGTCGGATTCGAAAATGTAGACCCACAGTAGAAGGATCATATTGTGCCCGAGATAGCAATATCCCCTTGGAGACAAGTCGCCTTGAGGCCGAAGTATTGAATCTCGACGCAATTTGAGTGTTCCATCGGCATTAGGAAGCCCTGAACGTTACAATTAACAATCAGTTTCGCGTCGGATTCGAAAATCTAAACTCACAGGAGAGCGACCATAAGGAGCCCGAGGCAGCAATATCCCAATGGAGACAAGTCGGCTGGAGGACGATGTATTGAGTCTCGACGCAATTTGAGTGTTCCATCGTCATTAGGAGGCCCTGAACGTTACAATTAACTATCAGTTTTTCGTCGGATACGAAAATCTAAATTCACAGGAAAACGATCATAAGGTGCCCCAGGCGGCAATAGACCCTTGGAGACAAGTCGGCTGGAGGACGATATATTGGATCACAACGCAATTTGAGAGTTCCATCGTAACTAGGAGGACCTGAATGTTACAATTAACTATCAGTCTTTCGTCGGATTCGAAAATGTAGACTCACTGGAGACGGACCATAAGGTGCCCGAAGCAGCAATATCCCCTTGGAGACCAGTTAGCTGGAGGACGATGTATTGAATCGCGACGCAATTTGAGTGTTCCATCGTCATTAGGAGGCCCTGAACGTTACAATTAACTATAAGTTTCGCGTCGGATTCGAAAATCTAGACTCACAGGAGAGGGACCATATGGTGCCCGAAGCGGCAATATCCCCATGGAGACAAGTCGGCTGGAGGGCGATGTATTGAATCTCGACGCAATTTGAGTGTTTCATCGTCATTAGGGGGCGCTGAACGTTACAATTAACTAACAGTTATGCGTCGGATTCGCAAATCTAGACTAACAGGAGAACGATCATAAGGTTCTCGAGGCAGCAATATCCCCTTGGAGACAAGTCGGCTGGACGGCGATGTATTGAATCTCGACGCAATTTGAGTGTTCCATCGTCATTAGGAGGCCCTGAACGTTACAATTAACTATCAGTTTCGCGTCGGCTTCAAAAATCTAGACTCACTGGAGACGGGCCATAAGGTGCCCGAGGCTATATCCCCTTGGAGACCAGTCCGCTGGAGGACGATGTAGTGAATCTCGACGCAATTTGAGTGTTCCATCGTCATTAGGAGGCCCTGAACATTACAATTAACAATCAGTTTTGTGTCGGATTCTAAAATCTAGACCTACAGGGAAACGACCATATGATGCCCGAGGCAGCAATAGACCCTTGGAGACAAATCGGCTGAATGCCGATGTATTGAGTCTCGGCGCAATTTGAGTGTTCCATCGTCATTAGGAAGCCCTTACCGTTACAATTAACAATCAGTTTCGCGTCGGATTCGAAAATCTAGACTCACAGGAGAGCGACCATAAGTAGCCCGAGGCAGCAATATCACCATGGAGACAAGTCGGCTGGAGGACGATGTATTGAATCGAGACGCAATTTGAGTGTTGCATCGTCATTAGGAGGCCCTGAACGTTACAATTAACTATCATTTTTGCGTCGGATTCGAAAATTTAGACTCACAGGAGAACGACCACATGGAGCCCGAGGCAGCAATAGACCCTTGAAGACCATTCGGGTGGAGGACGATATATTGACTCTCGACGCAATTTGAGTGTTCCATCGTCATTAGGAGGCGCTGAACGTTACAGTTAACTATCATTTTAGCGTCGGATTCGAAAATCTATTCACAGGAGAAGGATCATATAGTGCCCGAGACAGCAATACCCCCTCGGATACAAGTCGGCTGGAGGACGATGTATTGAATCTCGACGCAATTTGAGTGGTCCATCGTCATTAGGAGGCACTGAACGTTACAATAAACTATTAGTTTCGCGTCGGATTCATAAATCTAGACTCACAGGAGACGGACTATTTTGAGCCCGAGGCAGCAATAGACCCTTGGAGACAAGTCGGCTGGAGGACGATGTATTGGATCGCGAATCAATTTGGGTGCTCCATCGTCATTAGGAGGCCCTGAATGTTACAATTAACTATCAGTTTTTCGTCTGATTCAAAAATCTAGACTCACAGGAGACGGACCATAAGGTGCCTGAGGCTATATCCCCTTGGAGACCAGTCCGCTGGAGGACGATGTATTGAATCGCGACGCAATTTGAGTGTTCGATCGTCATTAGGAGGCGCTGAACGTTTCAATTCACTATCATGTTTGCGTCGGATTCGAAAATCTAGACTCACAATAGAAGGAACATATTGTGCCCGAGACAGCAATATCCCCTTGGAGACAAGTCGGCTGGAGGCCGAAGTATTGAATCTCGACGCAATTTGAGTGTTCCATCGTCATTAGGAGGCCCTGACCGTTACAATTAACTATCATTTTTGCGTCGGATTCGAAAATCTACTCGCAGGAGAAGGATCATATGGTGCCCGAGACAGAAATATCCCCTTGGATACAAGTCGGCTGGAGGACGGTGTATTGAATCTCGACGCAATTTGAGAGTTCAATCGTCATTAGGAGGCCCTGAAAGTTACTATTAACCATCAGTTTTGCGTCGGAATCGAAAATCTAAACTCACAGGAGAGCGACAATAAGGAGCCCGAGGCAGCAATATCCCAATGGAGACAAGTCGGCTGGAGGACGATGTATTGAATCTAGACGCAATTTGAGTGTTCCATCGTCATTATGAGGCCCTGAACGTTACAATTAACTATGTTTTTCGTCGGATTCGAAAATCTAAATTCACAGGAAAACGATCATAAGGGGCCCCAGGCACCAATAGACCCTTGGAGACAAGTCGGCTGGAGGACGATGTAGTGAATCTCGACGCAATTTGAGTGTTCCATCGTCATTAGGAGGCCCTGAACATTACAATTAACAATCAGTTTTGTGTCGGATTCTAAAATCTAGACCTACGGGGAAACGACCATAAGATACCCGAGGCAGCAATAGACCCTTGGAGACAAATCGGCTGAATGCCGATGCTTTGAGTCTCGACGCAATTTGAGTGTTCCATCGTCATTAGGAGGCCCTGAACGTTACAATTAACTATCAGTTTCGCGTCGGATTCGAAAATCTAGACTCACAGGAGAAGGACCATGTTTTGCCCGAGGCAGCAAAATCCCCTTGGAGACAAGTCGGCTGGAGGACGATGTATTGAATCGAGACGCAATTTGAGTGTTGCATCGTCATTAGGAGGCCCCTAACGTTACAATTAACTATCATTTTTGCGTCGGATTCGAAAATCTAGACTCACAGGAGAACGACCATAAGGTGCCAGGGCAGCAATAGACCCTTGGAGACCATTCGGCTGGAGGACGATATAATGACTCTCGACGCAATTTGAGTGTTCCATCGTCATTAGGAGGCGCTGAACGTTACAGTTAACTATCATTTTTGCGTCGGATTCGAAAATCTATTCACAGGAGAAGGATCATATGGTGCCCGAGACAGCAATATCCCCTTGGATACAAGTCGGCTGGAGGACGATGTATTGAATCTCGACGCAATTTGGGTGCTCCATCGTCATAAGGAGGCCCTGAACGTTACAATAAACTATTAGTTTCGCGTCGGATTCAAAAATCTAGACTCACAGGAGACGGATTATTTGGAGCCCGAGGCAGCAATAGACCCTTGGAGACAAGTCGGCTGGAGGACGATGTATTGGATCGCGAATCAATTTGGGTGCTCCATCGTCATTAGGAGGCCCTGAATGTTACAATTAACTATCAGTTTTTCGTCGGATTAGAAAATCTAGACCCACATGAGAACGACCATATGGTGCCCGAGGCAGCAATAGACCCTTGGAGGCAAGTCGGCTGAAGGACGATGTATTGAATCTCGGCGCAATTTGAGTGCTCCATCGTCATTAGGAGGCCCTGAACGTTACAATAAACTATTAGTTTCGCGTCGGATTCAAAAATCTAGAGTCACAGGAGACGGACTATTTTGAGCCCGAGGCAGCAATAGACCCTCGGAGACAAGTCGGCTGGAGGACGATGTATTGGATCGCGAATCAATTTGGGTGCTCCATCGTCATTAGGAGGCCCTGAATGTTACAATTAACTATCAGTTTTTCGTCGGATTCAAAAATCTAGACTCACTGGAGACGGACCATAAGGTGCCTGAGGCTATATCCCCTTGGAGACCAGTCCGCTGGAGGGCGATGTATTGAATCGCGACGCAATTTGAGTGTTCGATCGTCATTAGGAGGCGCTGAACGTTACAATTCACTATCATGTTTGCGTCGGATTCGAAAATCTAGACTCACAATAGAAGGAACATATTGTGCCCGAGACAGCAATATCCCCTAGGAGACAAGTCGGCTGGAGGCCGAAGTATTGAATCTCGACGCAATTTGAGTGTTCCATCGTCATTAGGAGGCCCTGACCGTTACAATTAACTATCATTTTTGCGTCGGATTCGAAAATCTACTCGCAGGAGAAGGATCATATGGTGCCCGAGACAGAAATATCCCCTTGGATACAAGTCGGCTGGAGGACGATGTATTGAATCTCGACGCAATTTGAGAGTTCAATCATCATTAGGAGGCCAAGAAAGTTACTATTAACAATCAGTTTTGCGTCGGATTCGAAAATCTAAACTCACAGGAGAGCGACAATAAGGAGACCGAGGCAGCAATATCCCAATGGAGACAAGTCGGCTGGAGGACGATGTATTGAATCTCGACGCAATTTGAGTGTTCCATCGTCATTATGAGGCCCTGAACGTTACAATTAACTATCAGTTTTTCGTCGGATTCGAAAATCTAAATTCACAGGAAAACGATCATAAGGGGCCCCAGGCACCAATAGACCCTTGGAGACAAGTCGGCTGGAGGACGATGTAGTGAATCTCGACGCAATTTGAGTGTTCCATCGTCATTAGGAGGCCCTGAACATTACAATTAACAATCAGTTTTGTGTCGGATTCTAAAATCTAGACCTACGGGGAAACGACCATAAGATGCCCGAGGCAGCAATAGACCCTTGGAGACAAATCGGCTGAATGCCGATGCTTTGAGTCTCGACGCAATTTGAGTGTTCCATCGTCATTAGGAAGCCCTGACCGTTACAATTAACAATCAGTTTCGCGTCGGATTCGAAAATCTAGACTCACAGGAGAGCGACCATAAGTAGCCCGAGGCAGCAATATCACCATGGAGACAAGTCGGCTGGAGGACGATGTATTGAATCTCGACGCAATTTGAGTGTTCCATCGTCATTAGGAGGCCCTGAACGTTACAACTAACAATCAGTTTCGCGTCGGATTCGAAAATCTAGACTCACAGGAGAAGGACCATGTGGTGCCCGAGGCAGCAAAATCCCCTTGGAGACAAGTCGACTGGAGGACGATGTATTGAATCGAGACGCAATTTGAGTGTTGCATCGTCATTAGGAGGCCCTGAACGTTACAACGAACTATCATTTTTGCGTCGGATTCGAAAATCTAGACTCACAGGAGAACGACCATAAGGTGCCAGGGCAGCAATAGACCCTTGGAGACCATTCGGCTGGAGGACGATATATTGACTCTCGACGCAATTTGAGTGTTCCATCGTCATTAGGAGGCGCTGAACGTTACAGTTAACTATCATTTTTGCGTCGGATTCGAAAATCTATTCACAGGAGAAGGATCATATGGTGCCCGAGACAGCAATATCCCCTTGGATACAAGTCGGCTGGAGGATGACGTATTGAATCTCGACGCAATTTGGGTGCTCCATCGTCATTAGGAGGCCCTGAACGTTACAATAAACTATTAGTTTCGCGTCGGATTCAAAAATCTAGACTCACAGGAGACGGACTATTTTGAGCCCGAGGCAGCAATAGACCCTCGGAGACAAGTCGGCTGGAGGACGATGTATTGGATCGCGAATCAATTTGGGTGCTCCATCGTCATTAGGAGGCCCTGAATGTTACAATTAACTATCAGTTTTTCGTCGGATTAGAAAATCTAGACCCACATGAGAACGACCATATGGTGCCCGAGGCAGCAATAGACCTTTGGAGACAAGTCGGCTGAAGGACGATGTATTGAATCTCGGCGCAATTTGAGTGCTCCATCGTCATTAGGAGGCCCTGAAGGTTACAATAAACTATTAGTTTCGCGTCGGATTCAAAAATCTAGACTCACAGGAGACGGACTATTTTGAGCCCGAGGCAGCAATAGACCCTCGGAGACAAGTCGGCTGGAGGACGATGTATTGGATCGCGAATCAATTTGGGTGCTCCGTCGTCATTAGGAGGCCCTGAATGTTACAATTAACTATCAGTTTTTCGTCAGATTCAAAAATTTAGACTCACTGGAGACGGACCATAAGGTGCCTGAGGCTATATCCCCTTGGAGACCAGTCCGCTGGAGGAAGATGTATTGAATCGCGACGCAATTTGAATGTTCGATCGTCATTAGGAGGCGCTGAACGTTACAATTCACTATCATGTTTGCGTCGGATTCGAAAATCTTGACTCACAATAGAAGGATCATACTGTGCCCGAGACAGCAATATCCCCTTGGAGACAAGTCGGCTGGAGGCCGAAGTATTGAATCTCGACGCAATTTGAGTGTTCCATCGTCATTAGGAGGCCCTGACCGTTACAATTAACTATCATTTTTGCGTCGGATTCGAAAATCTACTCGCAGGAGAAGGATCGTATGGTGCCCGAGACAGAAATATCCCCTAGGATACAAGTCGGCTGGAGGACGATGTATTGAATCTCGACGCAATTTGAGTGTTCAATCGTCATTAGGAGGCCCTGAACGTTACTATTAACAATCAGTTTTGCGTCGGATTCGAAAATCTAAACTCACAGGAGAGCGACCATAAGGAGCCCGAGGCAGCAATATCCCAATGGAGACGAGTCGGCTGGAGGACGATGTATTGAATCTCGATGGAATTTGAGTGTTCCATCGTCATTAGGAGGCGCTGAACGTTACAATTGACTAACAGTTATGCGTCGGATTCGAAAATCTAGACTCACAGGAAAACGATCATAAGGTGCCCCAGGCAGCAATAGATCCTTGGAGACAAGTCGGCTGGAGGACGATATATTGGATCGCGACGCAATTTGAGAGTTCCATCGTAACTAATAGGACCTGATTGTTACAATTAACTATCAGTCTTTCGTCGGATTCGAAAATCTAGACTCACTGCAGACGGACCATAAGGTGCCCGAAGCAGCAATATCCCCTTGCAGACCAGTTAGCTGGAGGACGACGTATTGAATCGCGACGCAATTTGAGTGTTCCATCGTCATTAGGAGAACCTGAACGTTACAATTAACTATCAGTTTTGCGTCGGATTCGAAAATCTAGACTCACAGGAGAAGGACCATATGGTGCCCGCGGCAGCAATATCCCCTTGGAGACAAGTCGGCTGGAGGATGATGTATTGAATCTCGATGGAATTTGAGAGTTCCATCGTCATTAGGAGGCGCTGAATGTTACAATTGACTAACAGTTATGCGTCGGATTCGCAAATCTAGACTAACAGGAGAACGACCATAAGGTGCCCGAGGCAGCAACAGACCCTTGGAGACAAGTCGGCTGGAAGCCGATGTATTGAATCTCGACGCAATTTGAGTGTTCCATCGTCATTAGGAGGCCCTGACCGTTACAATTAACTATCTTATTTGCGTCGGATTCGAAAATCTAGACTCACGGGAGAACGACCATAAGGTGCCCGAGGCAGCAATAGACCCTTGGAGACAAGTCGGCTGGAGTACGATGTATTGAATCTCGACGCTATTTGAGTGATCCGTCGTCATTAGGAGGCCCTGAAAGTTGCAATTTACTATCAGTTTCGCGTCGGATTAGAAAATCTAGACTCACTGGAGACGGACCATAAGGTGCCCGAGGCTATATCCCCTTGCAGACCAGTCCGCTGGAGGACAATGTATTGATTCGCGACATAATTTGAGTGCTTCATCGTCTTTAGGGGGCCCTGAACGTTACAATTAACTATCAGTTTTGCGTGGGATTCGAAAACGTAGAATCACCGGAGACAGACCATGTGCTGCCCGAGGCAGCGATATCCTCTTGGAGACAAGTCGGCTGGAGGACGATGTTGTGAATCTCGACGCAATTTGAGTGTTCCATCGTCATTAGGAGGCCCTGTACGTTACAATTAACTATCAGTTTTGCGTCGTTATAGAAAATCTAGACTCACAGGAAAACGATCATTAGGTGCCCCAGGCAGCAATAGACCCTTGAAGACAAGTCGGCTGGAGTACGATGTATTGGATCGCGACGCAATTTGAGTGTTCCATCGTAACTAGCAGGCCCTGAATGTTACAATTAACCATCAGTTTTTCGTCGGATTCGAAAATCTAGTTTCACAGGAGACGGACCACATGGAGCTCCAGGCAGCAATATCCCCTTGTAGACAAGTCGGCTGGAGATCGATGTATTGTCTCTCGACGCAATTTGATTGTTCCATCGTCATTAGGAGGCCCTGATTGTTGCGATTAACTATCTGTTTTGCGTCGGATTCGAAAATGTACACTCACAGGAGAACGACCATAAGGTGCCCGAGGCTGCAATAGATCCTTGGAGACAAGCCGGCTCGAGGCCGATGTATTGAATCTCGACGCTATTTGAGTGTTCCATCGTCATTAGGAGGCCTTGAATGTTACAATTAACTATCAGTTTTTCGTCGGATTCGTAAATCTAGACTCACTGGAGACGGACCATAAGGTTCACGAGGCTATATCCCCTTTTAGACCAGTCTGCTGGAGGACGATGTATTGAATCTCAACGCAATTTGAGTGTTCCATCGTCATTAGGTGGCCCTGAGCTTTACAATTAACTTTCAGTTTTGCGTCGGATTCTAAAATCTAGACTCGCAGGGGAACGACCATAAGGTGCACGAGGCAGCAAATGGACCCTTGGAGACAATTCGGCTGAATGCCGATATATTGAATCTCGACGCAATTTGAGTGTTCCATCGTCATTAGGAAGCCCTGAACGATACTATTAACAACCAGTTTCGCGTCGGTTTCGAAAATCTAGACTCACAGGGCAGCGACCATAAGGAGTTCGAGGCAGCAATATCCCCATGGAGACAAGTCGGCTGGAGGCCGGTATGATGAATCTCGATGCAATTTGAGTGTTCCATCGTCATTAGGATTCCCTGAACGTTACAATTAACTATCAGTTTTGCATCGGATTCGAAAATCTGGACTCACAGGAGAACGATCATAAACAGCCCCAGGCAGCAATAGTCCCTTGGAGACAAGTCGGCTGGAGGACGATGTATTGGATCGCGACGCAATTTGAGTGTTCCATCGTAACTAGGAGGCCCTCAATGTTACAATTAACTATCAGCTTTTCGTCGGATTCGAAAATCTAGACTCACAGGAGAACGATCATAAGGTGCCCGAGGCAGCAATAGACCCTTGGAGACAAGTCGGCTCGAGGACGATGTATTGGATCGCAACGCAATTTGAGTGCTCCATCGCCATTAGGATGCCTTGAACGTTACAATTAACTATCAGTTTTGCGTCGGATTTGAAAACGTTGAATCACCGCAGACGGACCATGTGGTGCCTGAGGCAGCGTATTCCCTTCGAGACAAGTCGGCTGGAGGACGATGTAGTGAATCTCGACGCAATTTGAGTGTTCCATCATCATTTGGAGGCCCTGAACATTACAATTAACTATCAGTTTTGCGTCGGATTCGAAAAACTAGAATCACAGGAGAAGGACCATGTGGTGCTCGAGGCAGCAATATACCCATGGAGACAAGTCTGCTGGAGGACGATGTATTGGATCTCAACGCAATTTGAGTGTTCCATCGTCATTAGGTGGCCCTGAGCTTTACAATTAACTATCAGCTTTGCGTCGGGTTCGAAAAACTGGACTCACAGGAGAACGATCATAAGGTGCCCAGGGCAGCAATAGACCCTTGGAGACAAGTCGGCTGGAAGACGATGTATTGGATCGCGACAATATTTGAATGTTCCATCGTCATTAGGAGGCCCTGAATGTTGCAATTAGCTATCAGTTTTGCGTCGGATTCGAAAACGTAGAATAACCGGAGACGGACCATGTGGTGCCCGAAGCAGCGATATCTCCTTGGAGACAAGTCGGCTGGAGCTCGATGTAGTGAATTTCGACGCAATTTGACTGTTCCATCGTCATTAGGACGCCCTAAACGTTACAATTAACTATCATTTTTGCGTCGGATTCGAAAATCTAGACTTACAGGAGAACGACCATAAGGTGCCCGCTGCAGCAATAGACCCCTGGAGACAAGTCGGCTCGAGGCCGATGTATTGATTCTCGACGCAATTTGAGTGTTCCATCGTCATTAGGAAGTCTTGATCGTTACAATCAACAATCAGTTTCGCGTCGGATTCGAAAATGTAGTCTCACAGGAGAAGGACCATGTGGTGCCCGAGGCAGCGATATCCCCTTGGAGACAAGTTGCCTGGAGGAAGTCGTAGTGAATCTCGACGCAATTCGAGTGTTCCTTCGTCACTAGGAGGCCCTGAACGTTACAATTAACTATCTGTTTTGCGTCGGATTCGAAAATCTAGACTCACAGGAGAACGACCATAAGGTGCCCGCTGCAGCAGTAGACCCCTGGAGACAAGTCGGCTCGAGGCCGATGTATTGAATCTCGACGCAATTTGAGTGTTCCATCGTCATTAGGAGGCCCTGAACGTTACAAATAACTATCTGTTTTGCGTCGGATTCGAAAATCTAGACTCACAGGAGAACGACCGTAAGGTGCCGAGGCAGCAATATCCCCTTTTAGACCAGTCCGCTGGTAGACGATGTATTGTATCGCGACGCAATTTGAGTGCTCCATCGTCATTAGGAGGCCCTGAACGTTACAATTAACTATCAGTTTTGCGTCGGATTCGAAAACGTAGAATCACCGGAGACTGACCATGTGGTGCCCGAGGCAGCGATATTACTTTGGAGACAAGTCGGCTGGAGGACGATGTATTGAATCTCGACGCAATTTGAGTGTCCCACCGTCATTAGGTGGCCCTGAATGTTACAATTAACTATCAGTTTTCCGTCGGGTTCGAAAATCTAGACTCACAGGAGAAGGATCATAAGGTGCCCGAGGCAGGAATAGACCCTTGGAGACAAGTCGACTGGAGGACGATGTATTGGATCGGGACGCAACTTGAGTGTTCCATCGGCATTAGGAGGCCCTGAATGTTATAATTAACTTTCAGTTTTTCGTCGGGTTCGAAGATCTAGACTAACAGGAGAACGACCATAAGGTGCCCGAGGCAGCAATGGACTCTTGGTGACAAGTCGGCTGAAGGATGATGTATTGAATCTCGACGCAATTTGAGTGTTCCATCGTCATTAGGTGGCCCTGAACATTACAACTCACCATCAGTTTTGCGTCGGATTCTAAAATCTAGACTCACAGGGGAACGACCATGAGGTGCCCGAGGCAGCAATAGACCCTTGGAGACAAATCGGCTGAATGCCGATATATTGAATCTCGACGCAATTTGAGTGTTCCATCGTAACTAGGAGGCCCTGAATGTTACAGTTAACTATCAGTTTTTCCTCGGATTTGATAATGTAGACTCACTGGAGACGGACCGTAAGGTGCCCGAAGCAGCAATAGACCCTTGGGGACAAGTCGGCTGGAGGACGATGTATTGAATCTCGACGCAATGTGAGTGTTCAATCGTCATTAGGAGGCGCTGAACGTTACAATTAACTATCAGTTTTGCGTCGGATTCGAAAATCTAGACTCACAGGAGAAAGATCATATGTGCCCGAGACAGCTATATCCCCTAGGAGACAAGTCGGCTTGAGGACGTTGTAGTGAATCTCGACGCAATTTGAGTGTTCCATGGTCATTAGGAGGCCCTGAACGTTACAATTAACTATTAGTTTCGCGTCGGATTAAAAAATCTAGACTCACATGAGACGGACCACATGGAGCCCGAGGCAGCAATATCCCCTTGTAGACAAGTCGGCTGAAGGTCGATGTATTGACACTCGACGCAATTTGAGTGTTCCATTGTCATTAGTAGGTGCTGAACGTTACAATTAACTATCATTTTTGCGTCGGATTCGAAAATCTAGACTCACAGGAGCACGACCATAAGGTGCCCGAGGCAGCAACAGACCCTTGGAGACAAGTCGGCTGGAGGCCGATGTATTGAATCTCTACGCAATTTGAGTGTTCTATCGTCATTAGGAGGCGCTGAACGTTACAATTAACTATCATTTTTGCGTCGGATTCGAAAATCTAGACTCACAGGAGTCTGACCATATGGTGCCCGAGCCAGCAATATCCCCTTGGAGACAAGTGGGCTGGAGGCCGATGTTTTGTATCTCGACGCAATTTGAGTGTTCCACCGTCATTAGGAAGACCTGAACGTTACAATTAACTATCATTTTTGCGTCGGATTCGAAAATCTAGACTCACAGGAGAACGACCATCAGGTGCCCGAGTCAGCAACAGACCCTTGGAGATTAGTCGGCTGGAGTCCGGTGTATTGCATCTCGACGCAATTTGAGTGTTCTATCGTCATTAGGAGGTGCTGAACATTACAATTCACTATCATTTTTGCGTCGGATTCGAAAATCTAGACTCACAGGAGACGGACGATATGGTGCCCGAGGCAGCAATATCCCCTTGGAGACAAGTCGGCTGGAGGCCGATGTATTGAATCTCGACGCAATTTGAGTGTTCAATCGTCATTAGGAGGCGCTGAACATTACAATTCACTATCATTTTTGCGTCGGATTCGAAAATCTAGGCTCACTGGAGACGGACCATAAGGTGCACGAAGCAGCAATATCCGCTTGGAGACAAGTCGGCTGGAGAACGATGTATTGAATCTCGACGCAATTTGAGTGTTCAATCGTCATTAGGAGGCGCTGAACGTTACAATTAACTATCAGTTCTGCGTCGGATTCGAAAATCTAGACTCACAGGAGAACGACCATAAGGTGCCCGAGGCAGCAACAGACCCTTGGAGATTAGTCGGCTGGTGGCCGGTATATTGAATCTCGACGAAATTTGAGTGTTCTATCGTCATTAGGAGGTGCTGAACGTTACAATTCACTATCATTTTTGCGTCGGATTCGAAAATCTAGACTCACAGGAGAGGGATCATATGGTGCCCGAGACGGCAATATCCCCTTGGAGACAAGTCGGCTGGAGGACGATGTATTGGATCGCGACGCAATTTGAGTGTTCCATCGTCATTAGGAGGCCCTGAACGTTACAAGTAACTATCAGTTTTTCGTCGGATTCGAAAATCTAGACTCACTGGAGACGGACCATAAGGTGCCCGAAGCAGCAATATCGCCTTGGAGACAAGTCGGCTGGAGGACGATGTAGTGAATCTCGACGCAATTTGAGTGTTCCATCGTCATTACGAGGCCCTGACCGTTACAAGTAACTACTAGTTTCGCGTCAGATTCGAAAATCTAGAAACACATGAGACAGACCACATGGTGCCCAAGGCAGCACCATCCCCTTGTAGACAAGTCGGCTGGAGGTCGATGTATTGACTTTCGACGCAATTTGGGTGTTCCTTCGTCATTAGTAGGTGCTGAACGTTACAATTAACTATCATTTTTGCGTCGGATTCGAAAATCTAAACTCACAGGAGAACGACCATAAGGTGCCCGAGGCAGCAACAGACCCTTGGAAACAAGTCGGCTGGAGGCCGATGTATTGAATATCTACGCAATTTGAGTGTTCTATCGTCAATTGGAGGTGTTGAACGTTACAATTCACTATCATTTATGCGTCGGATTCGATAATCTAGACTCACAGGAGAAGGATCATATGGTGCCCGACACAGCAATATCTCCTTGGAGACAAGTCGGCTGGAGGCCGATGTATTGAATCTTGACGCAATTTGAGTGATCCATCGTCATTAGGAGGCCCTGAACGTTACAATTAACTATCAGTTTTGCGTCGGATTCGCAAATCTAGACTCACAGGAGTCTGACCATATGGTGCCCGAGGCAGCAATATCCCCTTGGAGACAAGTGGGCTGGAGGCCGATGTTTTGAATCTCGACGCAATTTGAGTGTTCCACCGTCATTAGGAAGACCTGAACGTTACAATTAACTATCATTTTTGCGTCGGATTCGAAAATCTAGACTCACAGGAGAACGACCATCAGGTGCCCGAGTCAGCAACAGACCCTTGGAGATTAGTCGGCTGGAGTCCGGTGTATTGCATCTCGACGCAATTTGAGTGTTCTATCGACATTAGGAGGTGCTGAACATTACAATTCACTATCATTTTTGCGTCGGATTCGAAAATCTAGACTCACAGGAGCAGGACCATATAGTGCCCGAGACAGCAATATCCCCTTGGAGACAAGTCGGCTGGAGGACGATGTATTGGATCGCGACGCAATTTGAGTGTTCCATCGTCATTAGGAGGCCCTGAACGTTACAATTAACTATCAGTTTCGCGTCGGATTCGAAAATCTAGACTCACAGGAGACGGACCACAAGGAGCCCGAGGCAGCAATATCCCCTTGTTGACAAGTCGTCAGGATGTCAATGTAGTGACTTTCGACGCAATTAGAGTGTTCCATCGTCATTAGGAGGCGCTGAACGTTACAATTAACTATCATTTTTGAGTCGGATTCGAAAATCTAGACACACAGGAAAACGACCATAAAGTGCCCGAGGCAGCAATAGACCCTTGGAGACAAATCGGCTAAATGCCGATATATTGAATCTCGACGCAATTTGAGCGTTCCATCGTCATTAGGAAGTCCTGATCGTTACAATTAACAATCAGTTTCGCGTCGGTTTCAAAAATCTAGACTTACAGGACAGCGACCATATGGAGCCCGAGGCAGCAAAATCCCCTTGGAGACAAGTCGGCTGGAGGCCTATGCATTGAATCTCGACGCAATTTGCGTGTTCCATCGTCATTAGGAGGGCCTGAACGTAACAATCACTATCTATTTTGCGTCGGATTCGTAATTCTAGCCTCACAGGAGAACGACCATAAGGTGCCGGAGGCAGCAATAGACCCTTGGAGACAGGTCGGCTCGAGGCTGATGTATTGAATCTCGACGCAATTTGAGTGTTCCATCGTCATTAGGAGGCCCTGAACGTTACAATTAACTATTTGTTTTGCGTCGGATTTGAAAATCTAGAAACACATGAGACGGACCACATGCTGCCCAAGGCAGCAACATCCCCTTGTAGACAAGTCGGCTGGAGGTCGATGTATTGACTCTCGACGCAATTTGAGTGTTCCATCGTCATTAGTAGGTGATGAACGCTACAATTAACTATCAATTTTGCGTCGGATTCGAAAATCTAGACTCACAGGAGAACGACCATAAGGTGGCCGAGGCAGCAACAGACCCTTGGAGACAAGTCGGCTGCAGGCCGATGTATTGAATCTCTACGCAATTTGAGTGTTCTATCGTCAATTGGAGGTGTTGAACGTTATAATTCACTATCATTTTTGCGTCGGATTCGAAAATCTAGACTCACAAGAGAAGGATCATATGGTGCCCGAGACAGCAATATCTCCTTGGAGACAAGTCGGCTGGAGGCCGATGTATTGAATCTCGACGCAATTTGAGTGTTCCCTCGTCATTGCGTGGCCCTGAATGTTACAATTAACTATCAGTTTTGCGTCGGATTCGAAAATTTAGACTCACAGGAGAACGATCATAAGGTGCCCGAGGCAGCAATTGACCCTTGGAGACAAGTCGGCTGGAGGACGATGTATTGGGTCGCGACGCAATTTGAGTGTTCCAACGTCATTAGGAGGCCCTGAATGTTATAATTAACTATCAGTTTTTCGTCGGATTCGAAAATCTGGACCAACAGGAGAACGACCATAAGGTGCCCGATGCAGCAACGGACTCTTGGTGACAAGTCGGCTGAAGGACGATGTATTGAATCTCGACGCAATTTGAGTGATCCATCGTCATTAGGAGGCGCTGAACGTTACAATTAACTATCAGTTATGCGTCGGATTCGAAAATCTAGACTCACAGGAGAACGACCATCAGGTGCCCGAGTCAGCAACAGACCCTTGGAGATTAGTCGGCTGGAGGCCGGTGTATTGAATCGCGACGCAATTTGAGTGTTCTATCGTCATTAGGAGGTGCTGAACGTTACAATTCACTATCATTTTTGCGTCGGATTCGAAAATCTAAACTCACAGGAGCAGGATAATATAGTGCCCGAGACAGCAATATCCCCTTGGAGACAAGTCGGCTGGAGGACGATGTATTGGATCGCAACACAATTTGAGTGTTCCATCGTCATTAGGAGGCCCTGAACGTTACAATTAACTATCAGTTTCGCGTCGGATTCGAAAATCTAGACTAACAGGAGAACGACCATAAGGTGCACGAGGCAGCAATGGACTCTTGGTGACAAGTCGGCTGAAGGACGATGTATTGATCTCGACGCAATTTGTTTGTTCCATCGTCTTTAGGAGGCCCTGAACGTTACAATTAACTATCAGTTTCGCATCGGATTCGAAAATCTAGACTCACTGGAGACGGACCATAAGGTGCCCGAAGCAGCAACAGACCCTTGGAGACAAGTCGGCTGGAGGACGATGTATTGGATCACGACGCAATTTGAGTGTTCCATCGTCATTAGGAGGCCCTGAATGTTGTAATTAACTATCAGTTTTTCGTCGGAATCGAAAATCTGGACTAACAGGAGAACGACCATAAGGTGCCCGAGGCAGCAATGGACTCTTGGTGACAAGTCGGCTGAAGGACGATGTATTGAATCTCGACGCAATTTGAGTGTTCCATCGTCATTATGAGGCGCTGAAATTTACAATTAACTATCATTTTTGCGTCGGATTCGAAAATCTAGACTCACAGGAGACTGCCCGTATGGTGCCCGAGGCAGCAATATCCCCTTGGAGGCAAGTGGGCTGGAAACCGATGTATTGAATCTCGACGCAATTTGAGTGTTCCATCGTCATTAGGAAGCCCTGAACGTTACAATTAACTATCAGTTTTGTGTCGGATTCTAAAATCTAGACTCACAGGAAAACGATCATAAGGTGCCCCAGGCAGCAATAGACCCTTGGAGACAAGTCGGCTAAAGGTCGATGTATTGAATCTCGACGCAATTTGAGTGTTCCATCGTCATTAGGAGGTGCTGAAAGTTACAATTCACTATTATTTTTGCGTCGGATTCGAAAATCTAGACTCACAGGAGAAGGATCATATGGTGCCCGAGACAGCAATACCTCCTTGGAGACAAGTCAGATGGAGGCCGATGTATTGAATCTCGACTCAATTTGGGTGTTCCATCGTCATTAGGTGGCCCTGAATGTTAGAATTAACTATCTTTTTTGCGTCGGGTTCGAAAATCTAGACTCACAGGAGAACGATCATAAGGTGCCCGAGGCAGCAATAGACCCTTGGAGACAAGTCGGCTGGAGGACGATGTATTGGATCGCGACGCAATTTGAGTGTTCCATCGTCATTAGGAGGCCCTGAACGATACAATTAACTATCAGATTTGGGTCGGATTGGAAAAACGTAGAATCACCGGAGACGGACTGTGGTGCCCGAGGCAGCGATAACCCCTTGGAGACAAGTCGGACGGAGATCGATGTATTGACTGTCGACGCAATTTGAGTGTTCCATCGTCATTAGGAGGCGTTGAACGTTACAATGAACTATCATTTTTGCGTCGGATTCGAAAATCTAGACTCACAGGAGACTGACCACATGGTGTTCGAGGCAGAATTATCCCCTTGTAGACAAGGCTGCTGGAGGTCGATGTATTGACTCTCGACGCAATTTGAGTGCTCCATCGTCATTAGGAGGCCCAGAACGTTACAATTAACTATCATTTTTGCGTCGGTTTCGAAAACGTAGAATCACCGGAGACGGACCATGTGGTGCCCGAGGCAGCGATATCCCCTTGGAGACAAGTCGGCTGCAGGACGTTGTAGTGAAACTCGACGCAATTTGAGTGTTCATTCGTCATTAGGAGACCCTGATTGTTACAATTAACAATCTGTTTCGCGTCGGATTCGAAAATCTAGACTCACAGGAGACGGAACACATGGAGCCCGAGGCAGCAATATCCCCTTGTAGACAAGTCGACTGGAGGACGATGTATTGACTCTCGACGCAATTTCAGTGTTCCATCGTCATTAGGAGGCGCTGAACGTTGCAATTAACTATCAATTTTGCGTCGGATTCGAAAATCTAGACTCACAGGAGACGGATGCAGCAATATCCCCTTGGAGACAAGTCTGCTGGAGGCCGATGGAATGAATCTCGACGCAATTTGAGTGTTCTATCGTCATTAGGAGGCGCTGAACGTTACAATTCACTATCATTTTTGCGTCGGTTTCGAAAACGTAGAATCACCGGAGACGGACCATGTGGTGCCCGAGGCAGCGATATCCCCTTAAAGACAAGTCGTCTGGAGGACGTTGTAGTGAATCTCGACGCAATTTGAGTGTTCATTCGTCATTAGGAGATCCTGATTGTTACAATTAACAATCAGTTTTGCGTCGGATTCGAAAATCTAGACTCACAGGAGAACGACCATATGGTGCCCGAGGCAGCAATAGACCCCTGGAGACAAGTCGGCTCGAGGCCGATGTAGTGAATCTCGACGCAATTTGAGTGTTCCATCGTCATTAGGAGGCCCTGAACGTTACAATTAACTATCTGTCTTGGGTCGGATTAGAAAATCTAGACTCACAGGAGAACGACCATAAGGTGCCAGAGGCAGCAATAGACTCTTGGAGACGAGTCGGCTGAAGTACGATGTATTAAAACTCGACGCAATATGAGTGTCCTATCGTCATTAGGAGGCGCTGAACGTTACAATTCACTATCATTTTTGCGTCGGATTCGAAAATCTAGACTCACAGGAGAAGGATCATATTGTGCCAGAGACAGCAATATCCCCTTGGAGACAAGTCGGCTGGAGGCCGACGTATTGAATCTCGACGCAATTTGAGTGTTCCATCGTCATTAGGAGGCCCTGAACGTTACAATTAACTATCAGTTTTGCGTCGGATTCTAAAATCTAGACTCACAGGGTAACGACCATAAGGTGCCCGAGGCAGCAATAGACCCTTGGAGACAAATCGGCTGAATGCCGATCTATTGAATCTCGACGCAATTTGAGTGTTCCATCGTCATTAGGAAGCCCTGAACGTTACAATTAACAATCAGCTTCGCGTCGGATTCGAAAATCTAGGCTCACATGAGAGCGACCATAAGGAGCGCGAGGCAGCAATATCCCCATGAAGAGAAGTCGGCTGGAGGACGATGTATTGAAACTCGACGCAATTTGTGTGTTCCATCGTCATTAGGAGGCCCTGAACGTTACAATTAACTATCATTTTTTGCGTCCGATTCAAAAATCTAGACTCACAGGAGACGGACCATTTGGTGACCGAGGCAGCAATATCCCTTTCGAGACAAGTCGGCTGGAGGACAATGTATTGAATCTCGACGCAATTTGAGTGTTCCATCGTCATTAGGAGGCGCTGAACTTTACAATTAACTATCATTTTAGCGTCGGATTCGAAAATCTACTCACAGGAGAAGGATCATATGGTGCCCGAGACAGTAATATCGCCTTGGATACAAGTCGGCTGGAGGACGATATATTGAATCTCGACGCAATTTGAGTCTTCCATCCCCATTAGGAGGCCCTGAACGTTACAATTAACAATCAGTTTTGCGTCGGATTCGAAAATCGAGACTCACAGGAGAACGAACATAAGGTGCCCGAGGCAGCAATAGACCCTTGGAGACAAATCGGCTGAATGCCGATTTATTGAATCTCGACGCAATTTGAGTGTTCCATCGTCATTAGGAAGCCCTGAACGTTACAATTAACAATCAGCTTCGCGTCGGATTCGAAAATCTAGACTCACATGAGAGCGACCTTAAGGAGCCCGAGGCAGCAATATCCCCCTGAAGACAAGTCGGCTGGAGGAAGATGCATTGAATCTCGACGCAATTTGTGTGTTCCATCGTCATTAGGAGGCCCTGAACGTTACAATTAACTATCAGTTTTGCGTCTGATTCGAAAATCTAGACTCACTTGCGACG
This sequence comes from Schistocerca americana, assembly GCF_021461395.2. Lineage (NCBI taxonomy): Eukaryota > Metazoa > Arthropoda > Insecta > Orthoptera > Acrididae > Schistocerca > Schistocerca americana. Next base: position 773,510,763 of record NC_060123.1, read on the forward strand.
GACCATAAGGTGCCCGAGGCTATATCCCCTTGTAGACCAGTGCGCTGGAGGACGATGTATTGAATCGCACAGCAAATTGAGTGCTCCATCGTCATTAGGAGGCCCTGAGCGTTACAATTACATTTTGGCGTCGGATTCCAAAATCAAGACACACAGGAGAACGACCATATGGTGCCTGAGGCAGCAATAGATCCTTGGAGACAAGTCGGCTTAAGGACGATGTATTGAATCTCGACGCAATTTGAGTGTTCCATCGTCATTAGGAGGCCCTGAACGTTACTATTAACTATCAGTTTTGCGTCGGATTCAAAAATCTAGACGCACAGGAGACGGACCATATGGTGCCCGAGGCAGCAATATGCCCTTGGAGACAAGTCGGCTGGAGGACGATGTATTTAATCTCTACGCAATTTGTGTGCTCCATCGTCATTATTAGGCTTGAACGTTACAATTAACAATCAGTTTTGCGTCGGATTAGAAAATCTAGACTCACAGGAGAACGAACATAAGGTGCCCGAGGCAGCAATAGACCCTAGGAGACAAGTCGGGTGAAGGACGAAGTATTGAATCTCGACGCAATTTGAGTGTTCCATCGCCATTAAGAGCCGCTGAACGTTACAATTAACTATCAGTTATGCGTCTGATTCGCAAATCTAGACTCACAGGAGAACGACCATAAGGTGCCCGAGGCAGCAACAGACCCTGGGAGACAAGACGGGCGAATTACGATGTATTGAATCTCGGCGCAATTTGAGTGTTCCATCGTCATTAGGAGGCCCTGAACGTTAAAATTAACTATCAGTTTTGCGTCGAATTCGAAAAACTAGACTCACAGGAGAACGACCATAAGGTGCCCGAGGCAGCAATAGACCCTTGGAGACAAGTCAGTTGAAGGACGATGTATTGAATCTCGACGCAATTTGAGTGTGCCATCGCCATTAGGAGGCCCTGAACGTTACAATTAACTATCAGCTTTCCGTCGGATTCGAAAATCTAGACTCACAGGAAAACGATCATAAGGTGCCCCATGCAGCAATAGACCCTTGGAGTCAAGTCGGCTAGAGGACGATGTATTGAATCTCGACGCAATTTGTGTGTTCCATCGTCATTAGGAGGCCCTGAACGTTACAATTAACTATCAGCTTTCCGTCGGATTCGAAAATCTAGACTCACAGGAAAACGATCATAAGGTGCCCCAGGCAGCAATAGACCCTTGGAGTCAAGTCGGCTAGAGGACGATGTAATGGATCGCGACGCAATTTGAGTGTTCCATCGTAACTAGGAGGCCCTGAATGTTATAATTAACTATCAGTTTTTCGTCGGATTCGAAAATCTAGACTCACTTGCGACGGACCATAAGGTGCCCGAGGCTATATCCCCTTGTAGACCAGTGCGCTGGAGGACGATGTATTGAATCGCGACGCAATTTGAGTGCTCCATCGTCATTAGGAGGCCCTGAGCGATACAATTAACTATCATTTTTGCGTCGGATTCAAAAATCTAGACACACAGGAGAACGACCATATGGTGCCCAAGGCAGCAATAGTCCCTTGGAGACAAGTCGGCTTGAGGATGATGTATTGACTCTCGACGCAATTTGAGTGATCCATCGTCATTAGGAGGCGATGATCGATACAATTAACTATCATTTTAGCATCGGATTCGAAAATCTACTCCCAGGAGAAGGATCATATGGTGCCCGAGACAGCAATATCCCCTTGGATACAAGTCGGCTGGATGACGATGTATTGAATCTCGACGCAATTTGAGTGATCCATCGTCATCAGGAGGCCCTGAACGTTACAATTAACTATCATTTTTTGCGTCGGATTCAAAAATATAGACTCACAGGAGACGGACCATTTGGTGACCGAGGCAGCAATATCCGTTTGGAGACAAGTCGGCTGGAGGACAATGTATTGAATCTCGACGCAATTTGAGTGTTCCATCGTAATTAGGATGCGCTGAACGTTACAATCAACTATCATTTTAGCGTCGGATTCGAAAATCTACTCACAGGAGAAGGATCATATGGTCCCCGAGACAGTAATATCGCCTTGGATACAAGTCGGCTGGAGGACGATGTATTGAATCTCGACGCAATTTGAGTGTTCCATCGCCATTAGGAGGCCCTGAACGTTAAAATTAACTATCAGTTTTGCGTCGGATTCGAAAATCTAGACTCACAGGAGAACGACCATAAGGTGCCCGAGGCAGCAATAGACCCTTGGAGGCAAGTCCGCTCAAGGACGATGTTTTGAATCTCGACGCAATTTGAGTGTCCCATCGTCATTAGGAGGCCCTGAACGTTACAATTAACTATCAGTTTTGCGTCGGATTAGAAAATCTAGACTCACAGGAAAACGATCATAAGGTGCCCCAGGAAGCAATATACCCTTGGAGTCAAGTCGGCTAGAGGACGATGTAATGGATCGCGACGCATTTTGAGTGTTCCATCGTAACTAGGAGGCCCTGAAGGTTACAATTAACTATCAGTTTTTCGTCGGATTCGAAAATCTAGACTCACTTGCGACGGATCATAAGGTGCCCGAGGCTATATCCCCTTGTAGACCAGTGCGCTGGAGGACGATGTATTGAATCGCGACGCAATTTGAGTGCTCCATCGTCATTAGGAGGCCCTGAGCGTTACAATTAACTATCATTTTTGCGTCGGAATCCAAAATCTAGACACATAGGAGAACGACCATATGGTGCCCGAGACAGCAATAGACCCTTGGAGACAAGTCGGCTGGAGGACGATGTATTGACTCTCGACGCAATTTGGATGATCCATCGTCTTAAGGAGGCGATGAACGTTACAATTAACTATCATTTTAGCATCGGATTCGAAAATCTACTCGCAGGAGAAGGATCATATGGTGCTCGAGACAGCAATATCCCCTTGGATACAAGTCGGCTGGATGACGATATATTGAATCTCGACGCAATTTGAGTGATCCATTGTCATTAGGAGGCCCTGAACGTTACAATTAACTATCATTTTTTGCGTCGGATTCAAAAATCTAGACTCAAAGGAGACGGACCATTTGGTGAGCGGGGCAGCAATATCCCTTTGGAGACAAGTCGGCTGCAGGACAATGTATTGAATCTCGACGCAATTTGAGTGCCCCATCGTCATTAGGAGGCCCTGAACGTTACAATTAACTATCAGTTTTGCGTCGGATTAGAAAATCTAGACTCACAGGAGAACGAACATCAGGTGCCCAAGGCAGCAATAGACCCTTGGAGACAAGTCGGCTGAAGGACGATGTATTGAATCTGGACGCAATTTGAGTGTCCCATCGTCATTAGGAGGCCCTGAACGTTACAATTAACTATCAGTTTTGCGTCGGATTAGAAAATCTAGACTCACAGGAGAACGAACATCAGGTGCCCGAGGCAGCAATAGACCCTTGGAGACAAGTCGGCTGAAGGACGAAGTATTGAATCTCGACGCAATTTGAGTGTTCCATCGTCATTAGGAGGCCCTGAACGTTAAAATTAACTATCAGTTTTGCGTCGGATTCAAAAATCTAGACTGACAGGAGACGGACCATTTGGTGACCGAGGCAGCAATATCCCCTTCGAGACAAGTCGGCTGATGGACGATGAATTGAATCTCGACGCTATTTCAGTGTTGTGTCATCATTATGAGGCACTGATCGTTACAATTCACTATCATTTTTGCGTCGGATTTGAAAATCTAGACTCACAGGAGAACGGCCATAAGGTGCCCGAGGCTGCAATAGACCCTTGGCGACAAGTCATCTGAAGGACGATGTATTGAATCTCGACGCGATATGAGGGTTCCATCGTCATTAGGAGGCCCTAACGTTAAAATTAACTATCAGTTTTGCGTCGGATTCGAAAATCTAGACTCACAGAAGAACGACCATAAGGTGCCCGAGGCAGCAGTATCCCCTTGGAGACAAGTCGGCTGGAGGACAATGTATTGAATCTCGACGCAATTTGAGTGCTCCATCGTCATTAGGAGGCGCTGAACGCTACAATTAACAATCAGTTTTGCGTCGGATTAGAAAATCTAGACTCACAGGAGAACGTCCATTAGGTGCCCGAAGCAGCAATAGAACCTTGGAGACAAGTCGGCTGGAGGACGATGTAATGGATTGCGACGCAATTTGAGTGTTCCATCGTAACTAGGAGACCCTGAATGTTACAATTAACTATCAGTTTTTCGTCAGATTCGAAAATCTAGACTCACTTGCGACGGACCACAAGGTGCCCGAGGCTATATCCCCTTGCAGACCAGTGCGCTGGAGGACGATGTATTGAATCGCGACGCAATTTGAGTGCTCCATCGTCATTAGGAGGCCTTGAGCGTTACAATTAACTATCATTTTTGAGTCCGATTCCAAAATCTAGACACACAGGAGAACGACCATATGGTGCCCGGGGCAGCAATAGTCCATTGGAGACAAGTCGGCTGGAGGATGATGTATTGACTCTCGACGCAATTTGAGTGATCCATCGTCATTAGGATGCGAAGAACGTTACAATTAACTATCATTTTAGAATCGGAATCGAAAATCTACTCCCAATAGAAGGATCATATGGTGCCCGAGACAGCAATATCCCCTTGGATACAAATCGGGTGGATGACGATGTATTGAATCTCGACGCAATTTGAGTGATCCATCGTCATCAGGAGGCCCTGAACGTTACAATTAACTATCATTTTTTGCGTCGGATTCAAAAATCTAGACTCACAGGAGACGGAAAATTTGGTGAACGAGGCAGCAATATCCCTTTGGAGACAAGTCGGCTGGAGGACAATGTATTGAATATCGACGCAATTTGAGTGTTCCATCGTCATTAGGAGGCGCTGAACGTTACAATTAACTATCATTTTAGCGTCGGATTCGAAAATCTACTCGCAGGAGAAGGATCATATGGTGCGCGAGACAGTAATATCGCCTTGGATACAAGTCGGCTGGAGGACGATTTATTGAATCTCGACGCAATTTGAGTGTTCCATCGCCATTAGGAGGCCCTGAATGTTAAAATTAACTATTAGTTTTGCGTAGGATTCGAAAATCTAGACTCACAGGAGAACGACCATAAGGTGTCCAAGGCAGCAATAGACCCTTGGAGGCAAGTCAGTTGAAGGGCGATGTTTTGAATTTCGACGCAATTTGAGTGCCCCAACGTCATTAGGAGGCCCTGAGCGTTACAATTAACTATCAGTTTCTCGTCGGATTCAAAAATGTAGACTCACGGGAGACGGACTCACTTGCGACGGACCATAAGGTGCCCGAGGCTATATCCCCTTGGAGACAAGTCGGTTGGAGGCCGATGTATCTAATCTCGACGAAATTTGAGTGTTCCATCGTCATTAGGAGGCCCTGAACGTTACAATTAACTATCAGCTTTCCGTCGGATTCGAAAATCTAGACTCACAGGAAAACGATCATAAGGTGCCCCAGGCAGCAATAGACCCTTGGAGTCAAGTCGGCTAGAGGACGATGTATTGAATCTCGACGCAATTTGTGTGTTCCATCGTCATTAGGAGGCCCAGAACGTTACAATTAACTATCAGCTTTCCGTCGGATTCGAAAATCTAGACTCACAGGAAAACGATCATAAGGTGCCCCAGGCAGCAATAGACCCTTGGAGTCAAGTCGGCTAGAGGACGATGTAATGGATCGCGACGCAATTTGAGTGTTCCATCGTAACTAGGAGGCCCTGAATGTTACAATTAACTATCAGTTTTCCGTCGGATTCGAAAATCTAGACTCACTTGCGACGGACCATAAGGTGCCCGAGGCTATATCCCCTTGTAGACCAATGCGCTGGAGGACGATGTATTGAATCGCGACGCAATTTGAGTGCTCCATCGTCATTAGGAGGCCCTGAGCGTTACAATTAACTATCATTTTTGCGTCGGATTCAAAAATCTAGACACACAGGAGAACGACCATATGGTGCCCGAGGCAGCAATAGTCCCTTGGAGACAAGTCGGCTGGAGGATTATGTATTGACTCTCGACGCAATTTGAGTGATCCATCGTCATTAGGAGGCGATGATCATTACAATTAACTATCATTTTAGCATCGGATTCGAAAATCTACTCCCAGGAGAAGGATCATATGGTGCCCGAGACAGCAATATCCCCTTGGATACAAGTCGGCTGGAGGACGATGTATTGAATCTCGACGCAATTTGAGTGTTCCATCGCCATTAGGAGGCCCTGAACGTTAAAATTAACTATCAGTTTTGCGTCGGATTCGAAAATCTAGACTCACAGGAGAACGACCATAAGGTGCCCGAGGCAGCAATAGACCCTTGGAGACAAGTCCGCCGAAGGACGATGTTTTGAATCTCGACGCAATTTGAGTGCCCCATCGTCATTAGGAGGCCCTGAGCGTTATAATTAACTATCAGTTTCTCGTCGGATTCAAAAATGTAGACTCACGGGAGACGGACCATATGGCGCCGTGGCAGCAATATGCCCTTGGAGACAAGTCGGTTGGTGGCCGACGTATCTAATCTCGACGAAATTTGAGTGTTCCATCGTCATTAGGAGGCCCTGAACATTACAATTAACTATCAGTTTTGCGTCGGATTCTAAAATCTAGACTCACAGGGTAACGCCCATAAGGTGCCCGAGGCAGCAATAGACCCTTGGAGACAAATCGGCTGAATGCCGATCTATTGAATCTCGACGCAATTTGAGTGTTCCATCGTCATTAGGAAGCCCTGAACGTTACAATTAACAATCAGCTTAGCGTCGGATTCGAAAATCTAGACTCACATGAGAGCGACCATAAGGAGCCCGAGGCAGCAATATCCCCATGAAGACAAGTCGGCTGGAGGACGATGTATTGAATCTCGACGCAATTTGTGTGTTCCATCGTCATTAGGAGGCCCTGAACGTTACAATTAACTATCATTTTTTGCGTCGGATTCAAAAATCTAGACACAAAGGAGACGGACCATTTGGTGAGCGAGGCAGCAATATCCCTTTGGAGACAAGTCGGCTGGAGGACAATGTATTGAATCTCGACGCAATTTGAGTGCCCCATCTTCATTAGGAGGCCCTGAACGTTACAATTAACTATCAGTTTTGCGTCGGATTAGAAAATCTAGACTCACAGGAGAACGAACATCAGGTGCCCAAGGCAGCAATAGACCCTTGGAGACAAGTCGGCTGAAGGACGATGTAGTGAATCTCGACGCAATTTGAGTGTTCCTTCGTCAATAGGAGGCCCTGAACGTTATAATTAACAATCAGTTTTGCGTCGGATTACAAAATTTAGACTCACAGGAGCACGTCCATAAGGTGCCCGAAGCAGCAATAGAACCTTGGAGACAAGTCGGCTGAAGGACGGTGTATTGAATCTGGACGCAATTTGAGTGTCCCATCGTCATTAGGAGGCCCTGAACGTTACAATTAACTATCAGTTTTGCGTCGGATTAGCAAATCAAGACTCACAGGAGAACGAACATCAGGTGCCCGAGGCAGCAATAGACCCTTGGAGACAAGTCGGCTGAAGGACGAAGTATTGAATCTCGACGCAATTTGAGTGTTCCATCGTCATTAGGAGGCCCTGAACGTTAAAATTAACTATCAGTTTTGCGTCGGATACAAAAATCTAGACTGACACAGACGGACCATTTGGTGACCGAGGCAGCAATATCCCCTTCGAGACAAGTCGGCTGATGGACGATGAATTGAATATTGACGCTATTTCAGTGTTGTATCATCATTATGAGGCACTGAACGTTACAACTCACTATCATTTTTGCGTCGGATTTGAAAATCTAGACTCACAGGAGAACGGCCATAAGGTGCCCGAGGCTGCAATAGACCCTTGGCGACAAGTCATCTGAAGGACGATGTATTGAATCTCGACGCGATATGAGTGTTCCATCGTCATTAGGAGGCCCTAACGTTAAAATTAACTATCAGTTTTGCGTCGGATTCGAAAATCTAGACTCACAGAAGAACGACCTTAAGGTGCCCGAGGCAGCAGTATCCCCTTGGAGACAAGTCGGCTGGAGGACAATGTATTGAATCTCGACGCAATTTGAGTGTTCCATCGTCATTTGAAGGCGCTGACCGTTACAATTACCTATCATTTTAGCGTGGGATCCGAAAATCTACTCACAGGAGAAGGGTCAAATGGTGCCCGAGACAGCAATATCGCCTTGGATACAAGTCGGCTGGAGGAGGATGTATTGAATCTCGACGCAATTTAAGTGTTCCAACGTCATTAGGAGGCCCTGAACGTTACAATTAACAATCACTTTTGCGTCGGACTAGAAAATGTAGACTCACAGGTGAACGTCCATATGGTGCCAGAAGCAGCAATAGAACCTTGGAGACAAATCGGCTGCATGCCGATCCATTGAATCTCGACGCAATTTGAGGGTTCCATCGTCATTAGGAAGCCCTGAACGATACAATTAACAATCAATTTCGCGTCGGATTCGAAAATCTAGACTCACATGAGAGGGACCCGAGGCAGCAATATCCCCATGAACCCAAGTCCGCTGGAGGACGATGTATTGAATTTCGACGCAATTTGAGTGTTCCATCGTCATTAGGAGGCCCTGAGCGTTAAAATTAACTAACAGTTTTGCGTCGGATTCGAAAATCTAGACTCACAGGAGAATGACCATAAGGTGCCCGAGGCAGCAATATCCCCTTGCAGACAAGTCGGCTGGAGGACAATGTATTGAATCTCAACGCAATTTGAGTGCTCCATCGTCATTAGGAGGCGCTGAACGCTACAATTAACTATCATTTTAGCGTCGGATTCGAAAGTCTACTCACAGGAGAAGGATCATATGGTGCCCGAGACAGCAATATCGCCTTGGATACAAGTCGGCTGGAGAACGATGTATTGAATCTCGACGCAATTAGAGAGTTCCATGGTCATTAGGAGGCCCTGAACGTTACAATTAACAATCAGTTTTGCGTCGGATTAGAAAATCTAGACTCACAGGAGAACGTCCATTAGGTGCCCGAAGCAGCAATAAAACCTTGGAGACAAGTCGGCTGGAGGACGATGTAATGGATTGCGACGCAATTTGAGTGTTCCATCGTAACTAGGAGGCCCTGAATGTTACAATTAACTATCAGTTTTTCGTCGGATTCGAAAATCTAGACTCACTTGAGAATGACCATAAGGTGCCCGAGGCAGCAATATCCCCTTGCAGACAAGTCGGCTGGAGGACAATGTATTGAATCTCAACGCAATTTGAGTGCTCCATCGTCATTAGGAGGCCCTGAGCGTTACAATTAACTATCATTTTTGCGTCGGATTCCAAAATCTAGACACACCGGAGAACGACCATATGGTGCCCGAGACAGAAACAGACCCTTGGAGACAAGTCGGCTGGAGGACGATGTATTGACTCTCGACGCAATTTGGGTGATCCATCGTCATAAGGAGGCGATGAACGTTACAATTAACTATCATTTTAGCATCGGATTCGAAAATCTACTCGCAGGAAGAGGGTCATATGGTGCCCGAGACAGCAATATCCCCTTGGATACAAGTCGGCTGGATGACGATGTATTGAATCTCGACGCAATTTGAGTGATCCATCGTCATTAGGAGGCAATGAACGTTACAATTAACTATCATTTTTTGCGTCGGATTCAAAAATCTAGACTCACAGGAGACAGACCATTTGGTGACCCAGGCAGCAATATCCCTTTGGAGACAAGTCGGCTGGAGGACAATGTATTGAATCTCGACGCAATTTGAGTGCTCCATCGTCATTAGGAGGCCCTGAACGTTACAATTAACAATCAGTTTTGCGTCGGATTAGAAAATCTAGACTCACAGGAGCACGTCCATAAGGTGCCCGAAGCAGCAATAGAACCTTGGAGACAAGTCGGCTGAAGGACGATGTATTGAATCTGGACGCAATTTGAGTGTTCCATTGTCATTAGGAGGCCCTGAATGTTACAATTAACTATCAGTTTCTCGTCGGATTCAAAAATCTAGACTCACAGGAGACGGACCATATGGTGCCCGAGGCAGAATTATGCCCTTGGAGACAAGTCGGCTGGAAACCGATGTATTGAATCTCGACGCAATTTGAGTTTTCCATCGTCATTATGAGGCCCTGAACATTACAATTACCTATCATTTTAGCGTGGGATCCGAAAATCTACTCACAGGAGAAGGGTCATATGGTGCCCGAGACAGCAATATCGCCTTGGATACAAGTCGGCTGGAGGAGGATGTATTGAATCTCGACGCAATTTAAGTGTTCCAACGTCATTTGGAGGCCCTGAACGTTACTATTAACAATCACTTTTGCGTCGGATTAGAAAATCTAGACTCACAGGTGAACGTCCATAAGGTGCCAGAAGCAGCAATAAAACCTTGGAGACAAATCGGCTGAATGCCGATCTATTGAATCTCGACGCAATTTGAGTGTTCCATCGTCATTAGGAAGCCCTGAACGATACAATTAACAATCAATTTCGCGTCGGATTCGAAAATCTAGACTCACATGAGAGCGACCCGAGGCAGCAATATCCCCATGAACCCAAGTCGGCTGGAGGACGATGTATTGAATTTCGACGCAATTTGAGTGTTCCATTGTCATTAGGAGGCCCTGAACGTTACAATTACCTATCAGTTTTTCGTCGGATTCGAAAATCTAGACTCACAGGAGAAGGACCGTAAGGTGCCAGAGGCAGTAATAGACCCTTGGAGACAAGTCGGCTGAAGGACGATGTATTGAATCTCGACGCAATATGAGTGTTCCATCGTCATTAGGAGGCCCTGAGCGTTAAAATTAACTATCAGTTTTGCGTCGGATTCGAAAATCTAGACTCACAGGAGAATGACCATAAGGTGCCCGAGGCAGCAATATCCCCTTGCAGACAAGTCGGCTGGAGAACGATGTATTGAATCTCGACGCAATTAGAGAGTTCCATCGTCATTAGGAGGCCCTGAACGTTACAATTAACAATCAGTTTTGCGTCGGATTAGAAAATCTAGACTCACAGGAGAATGTCCATTAGGTACCCGAAGCAGCAATAGAACCTTGGAGACAAGTCGGCTGGAGGACGATGTAATGGATCGCGACGCAATTTGAGTGTTCCATCGTAACTAGGAGGCCCTGAACGTTACAATTAACTAGCAGTTTTTCGTCGGATTCGAAAATCTAGACTCACTTGCCACGGACCATAAGGTGCCCGAGGCTATATCCCCTTGTAGACCAGTGCGCTGGAGGACGATGTATTGAATCTCGACGCAATATGAGTGATCCATCGTCATTAGGAGGCCCTGAACGTTACAATTAACTATCATTTTTTGCGTCCGATTCAAAAATCTTGACTCACAGGAGACGGACCATTTGGTGACCGAGGCAGCAATATCCCTTTGGAGACAAGTCATCTGGAGGACAATGTATTGAATCTCGACGCAATTTGAGTGTTCCATCGTCATTAGGAGGCGCTGAACGTTACAATTAACTATCATTTTAGCGTCGGATTCGAAAATCTACTCACAGGAGAAGGATCATGTGGTGCCCGAGACAGTAATATCGCCTTGGATGCAAGTCGGCTGGAGGACGATATATTGAATCTCGACGCAATTTGAGTGTTCCGTCGCCATTAGGAGGCCCTGAACGTTACAATTAACAATCAGTTTTGCGTCGGATTCGAAAATCTAGACTCACAGGAGAACGACCATAAGGTGCCCGAGGCAGCAATAGACCCTTGGAGACAGATCGGCTGAATGCCGATCTGTTGAATCTCGACGCAATTTGAGTGTTCCATCGTCATTAGGAAGCCCTGAACGTTACAATTAACAATCAGCTTCGCGTCGGATTCGAAAATCTAGACTCACATGAGAGCGACCATAAGGAGCCCGAGGCAGCAATATCCCCATGAAGAGAAGTCGGCTGGAGGACGATGTATTGAATCTCGACGCAATTTGTGTGTTCCATCGTCATTAGGAGGCCCTGAACGTTACAATTAACAATCATTTTTGCATCGGATTTGAGAATCTAGTCTCACAGGAGAACGATCATAAGGTACCCCAGGCAGCAATAGACACATGGTGACCAGTCGGCTGGAGGACGATGTATTGACTCTCGACGCAATTTGAGTGTTCCATAGTCATTAGGAGGCGATGTAACGTTACAATTAACTATCATTTTAGCGTCGGATTAGAAAATCTACTCACAGGAGAAGTATCTTATGGTGCCCGAGACAGCAATATCCCCTTGGATTCAAGTAGGCTGGAGGACGATGTGTTGAATCTCGACGCAATTTGAGTGTTCCATCGTAACTAGGAGGCCCTGAATGTTACAATTAACTACCAGTTTTTCGTCGGATTCGAAAATCTAGACTCACTTGCCACGGACCATAAGGTGCCCGAGGCTATATCCCCTTGTAGACTAGTACGCTGGAGGACGATGTATTGAATCTCGACGCAATTTGAGTGATCCATCGTCATTAGGAAGCCCTGAACGTTACAATTAACTACCATTTTTTGCGTCCGATTCAAAAATCTAGACTCACAGGAGACGGACCATTTGGTGACCGAGGCAGCAATATCCCTTTGGAGACAAGTCGGCTGGAGGACAATGTATTGAATCTCGACGCAATTTGCGTGTTCCATCGTCATTAGGAGGCGCTGAACGTTACTATTAACTATCATTTTAGCGGCGGATTCGAAAATGTACTCACAGGAGAAGGATCATATGGTGCCCGAGACAGCAATATCGCCCTGGATACAAGTCGGCTGGAGAACGATGTATTGAATCTCGACGCAATTAGAGAGTTCCATCGTCATTAGGAGGCCCTGAAAGTTACAATTAACAATCAGTTTTGCGTCGGATTCGAAAAACTAGACTCACAGGAGAACGACCATAAGGTGCCCGAGGCAGCAATAGACCCTTGGAGACAAATCGGCTAGAGGACGATGTAATGGATCGCGACGCAATTTGAGTGTTCCATCGTCATTAGGAAGCCCTGAACGTTACGATTAACAATCGGCTTCGCGTCGGATTCGAAAATCTAGACTCACATGAGAGCGACCTTAAGGAGCCCGAGGCAGCAATATCCCCCTGAAGACAAGTCGGCTGGAGGACGATGTATTGATTCTCGACGCAATTTGTGTGTTCCATCGTCATTAGGAGGCCCTGATCGTTACATTTAACTATCAGTTTTGCGTCGGATTCGAAAATCTAGACTCACAGGAGAACGACCATATGGTGCCCGAGGCAGCAATAGATCCTTGGAGACAAGTCGGCTAGAGGACGATGTATTGACTCTCGACGCAATTTGAGTGATTCATCGTCATTAGGAGGCGATGAACGTTACAATTAACTATAATTTCAGCCACGGATTCGAAAATCTACTGACAGGAGACGGACCATTTGGTGACCGAGGCAGCAATATCACTTTGGAGACAAGTCGGCTGGAGAACAATGTATTGAATCTCGACGCAATTTGAGTGTTCCATCGTCATTAGGTGGCCCTGAACGTTACAATTAACAGTCATTTTTGCGTCGGATTCGAGAATCTAGTCTCACAGGAGAACGATCATAAGGTGCTCCAGGCAGCAGTAGACACTTGGTGACCAGTCGGCTGGAGGACGATGTATTGACTCTCGACGCAATTTGAGTGTTCCATCGTCATTAGGAGGCGATGAACGTTACAATTAACTATCATTTTAGCGTCGGATTAGAAAATCTACTCACAGGAGAAGGATCTTATGGTGCCCGAGACAGCAATATCCCCTTGGATACAAGTAGGCTGGAGGACGATGTATTGAATCTCGACGCAATTTGAGTGTTCCATCGTCATTAGGAGGCCTTGAACGTTACAATTGACAATCAGTTTTGCGTCGGTTTAGAAAATCTAGACTCACAGGAGAACGAACATAAGGTGCCCGAGGCAGCAATATGCCCTTGGAGACAAGTCGACTGGAAACCGATGTACTGAATCTCGACGCAATTTGAGTGTTCCATCGTCATTATGAGGCCCTGAACATTACAATTAACTATCAGTTTTGCGTCGGATTCTAAAATCTAGACTCACAGGGGAACGACCATAAGGTGCCCGAGGCAGCAATAGACCCTTGGAGACAAGTCGGCTTAAGGACGATGTATTGAATCTCGACGCAATTTGAGTGTTCCATCGTCATTAGGAGGCCCTGAACGTTAAAATTAACTATCAGTTTTGCGTCGGATTCGAAAAACTAGACTCACAGGAGAACGACCATAAGGTGCCCGAGGCAGCTATATGCCCTTGGAGACAAGTCGGTTGGAGGCAGACGTATCTAATCTCGACGAAATTTGAGTGTTCCATCGTCATTAGGAGGCCCTGAACATTACAATTAACTATCATTTTTGCGTCCGATTCCAAAATCTAGACACACAGGAGAACGACCATATGGTGCCCGAGGCACCAATAGTCCCTTGGAGACAAGTCGGCTGGAGGATGATGTATTGACTCTCGACGCAATTTGAGTGATCCATCGTCATTAGGATGCGATGAACGTTACAATTAACTATCATTTTAGAATCGGATTCGAAAATCTACTCACAGGAGAAAGATCATATGGTGCCCGAGACAGCAATATCCCCTTGGATACAAGTCGGCTGGATGACGATGTATTGAATCTCGACGCAATGTGAGTTATCCATCGTCACCAGGAGGCCCTGAACGTTACAATTAACTATCATTTTTTGCGTCGGATTCAAAAATCTAGACTCACAGGAGACGGAACATTTGGTGACCGAGGCAGCAATATCCCTTTGTAGACAAGTCGGCTGCAGGACAATGTATTGAATCTCGACGCAATTTGAGTGTTCCATCGTCATTAGGAGGCGCTGAACGTTACAATTAACTATCATTTTAGCGTCGGATTCGAAAATCTACTCACAGGAGAAGGATCATACGGTGCGCGAGACAGTAATATCGCCTTGGATACTAGTCGGCTGGAGGACGAAGTATTGAATCTCGACGCAATTTGAGTGTTCCATCGCCATTAGGAGGCCCTGAACGTTAAAATTAACTATCAGTTTATCGTCGGATTGAAAAATGTAGACTCACGGGAGACGGACCATATGGTGCCCCAGGCAGCAATAGACCCTTGGAGACCAGTCGGCTGGAGGACGATGTATTGACTCTCGACGTAATTTGAGTGTTCCATCGTCATTAGGAGGCGCTGAACGTTACAATTAACTATCATTTTAGCGTCGGATTAGAAAATCTACTCACAGGAGAAGGATCTTATGGTGCCCGAGACAGCAATATCCCCTTGGATACAAGTCGGCTGGAGGACGATGTACTGAATCTCGACGCAATTTGAGTGTTCCATCGTCATTATTAGGCCTTGAACGTTACAATTAACAATCAGTTTTGCGTCGGATTAGAAAATCTAGACTCACTTGCGACGGACCATAAGGTGCCCGAGGCTATATCCCCTTGTAGACCAGTGCGCTGGAGGACGATGTATTGAATCGCGACGCAATTTGAGTGCTCCATCATCATTAGGAAGCCCTGAACGTTACAATTAACAATCAGCTTCGGGTCGGATTCGAAAATCTAGACTCATATGAGAGCGACCATAAGGTGCCCGAGGCAGCAATATCCCCATGAAGACAAGTCGGCTGGAGGACGATGTATTGAATCTCGACGCAATTTGTGTGTTCCATCGTCATTAGGAGGCCCTGAACGTTACAATTAACTATCATCTTTGCGTCGGATTCGAAAATCTAGCCTCACAGGAAAACGGTCATAAGGTGCCCCAGGCAGCAATAGACCCTTGGAGTCAAGTCGGCTAGAGGACGATGTAATGGATCGCGACGCAATTTGAGTGTTCCATCGTAACTAGGAGGCCCTGAATGTTACAATTAACTATCAGTTTTTCGTCGGATTCGAAAATCTAGACTCACTTGCGACGGACCATAAGGTGCCCGAGGCTATATCCCCTTGTATACCAGTGCGCTGGAGGACGATGTATTGAATCGCGACGCAATTTGAGTGCTCCATCGTCATTAGGAGGCCCTGAGCGTTACAATTAACTATCATTTTTGCGTCGGATTTGAAAATCTAGACTCACAGGAGAACGGCCATAAGGTGCCCGAGGCAGCAATAGACCCTTGGCGACAAGTCGGCTGAAGGACGATGTATTGAATCTCGACGCAATTTTAGTGTTCCATCGTCATTAGGAGGCCCTAACGTTAAAATTAACTATCAGTTTTGCGTCGGATTCGAAAATCTAGACTCACAGAAGAACGACCATATGGTGCCCGGGGTAGCAGTATCCCTTTGGAGACAAGTCGGCTGGAGGACAATGTATCGAATCTCGAAGCAATTTGAGTGTTCCATCGTCATTTGGAGGCGCTGAACGTTACAATTACCTATCATTTTAGCGTGGGATCCCAAAATCTACTCACAGGAGAAGGGTCATATGGTGCCCGAGACAGCAATATCGCCTTGGATACAAGTCGGCTGGAGGAGGATGTATTGAATCTCGACGCAATTTAAGTGTTCCAACGTCATTAGGAGGCCCTGAACGTTACAATTAACAATCACTTTTGCGTCGGATTAGAAAATCTAGACTCACAGGTGAACGTCCATAAGGTGCCAGAAGCAGCAATAGAACCTTGGAGACAAATCGGCTGAATGCCGATCTATTGAATCTCGACGCAATTTGAGTGTTCCATCGTCATTAGGAAGCCCTGGACGATACAATTAACAATCAATTCCGCGTCGGATTCGAAAATCTAGACTCACATGAGAGCGACCCGAGGCAGCAATATCCCCATGAACCCAAGTCAGCTGGTGGACGATGTATTGAATTTCGACGCAATTTGAGTGTTCCATCGTCATTAGGAGGCCCTGAACGTTAAAATTAACTATCAGTTTTGCGTCGGATTCGAAAATCTAGACTCACAGGAGAATGACCATAAGGTGCCCGAGGCAGCAATATCTCCTTGCAGACAAGTCGGCTGGAGGACACTGTATTGAATCTCGACGCAATTTGAGTGCTCCATCGTCATTAGGAGGCGCTGAACGTTACAATTAACTATCATTTTAGCGTCGGATTCGAAAGTCTACTCACAGGAGAAGTATCATATGGTGCCCGAGACAGCAATATCGCCTTGGATACAAGTCGGCTGGAGAACGATGTATTGAATCTCGACGCAATTAGAGAGTTCCATCGTCATTAGGAGGCCCTGAACGTTACAATTAACTATCATTTTTGCGTCCGATTCCAAAATCTTGACACACAGGAGAACGACCATATGGTGCCCGAGGCACCAATAGTCCCTTGGAGACAAGTCGGCTGGAGGATGATGTATTGACTCTCGACGCAATTTGAGTGATCCATCGTCATTAGGATGCGATGAACGTTACAATTAACTATCATTTTAGAATCGGATTCAAAAATCTACTCACAGGAGAGAGATCATATGGTGCCCGAGACAGCAATATCCCCTTGGATACAAGTCGGCTGGATGACGATGTATTGAATCTCGACGCAATGTGAGTGATCCATCGTCATCAGGAGGCCCTGAACGTTACAATTAACTATCATTTTTTGCGTCGGATTCAAAAATCTAGACTCACAGGAGACGGAACATTTGGTGACCGAGGCAGCAATATCCCTTTGGAGACAAGTCGGCTGGAGGACAATGTATTGAATCTCGACGCAATTTGAGTGTTCCATCGTCATTAGGAGGCGCTGAACGTTACAATTAACTATCATTTTAGCGTCGGATTCGAAAATCTACTCACAGGAGAAGGATCATACGGTGCGCGAGACAGTAATATCGCCTTGGATACAAGTCGGCTGGAGGACGAAGTATTGAATCTCGACGCAATTTGAGTGTTCCATCGCCATTAGGAGGCCCTGAACGTTAAAATTAACTATCAGTTTTGCGTCGGATTCGAAAATCTAGACTCACAGGGGAACGACCATAAGGTGCCCGAGGCAGCAATAGACCCTTGGAGGCAAGTCAGTTGAAGGACGATGTTTTGAATTTCGACGCAATTTGAGTGCCCCATCGTCATTAGGAGACCCTGAGCGTTACAATTAACTATCAGTTTATCGTCGGATTGAAAAATGTAGACTCACGGGAGACGGACCATATGGTGCCCGAGGTAGCAATATGCCCTTGGAGACAAATCGGCTGAATGCCGATCTATTGAATCTCGACGCAATTTGAGTGTTGCATCGTCATTAGGAGGCCCAGAACATTACAATTAACTATCATTTTTGCGTCGGATTCTAAAATCTAGACTCACAGGGTAACGACCATAAGGTGCCCGAGGCAGCAATAGACCCTTGGAGACAAATCGGCTGAATGCCGATCTATTGAATCTCGACGCAATTTGAGTGTTGCATCGTCATTAAGTGGCCCTGAACGTTACAATTAACAATCATTTTTGCGTCGGATTCGAAATTCTAGTCTCTTAGGAGTACGATCATAAGGTGCCCCAGGCAGCAATAGACCCTTGGAGACCAGTCGGCTGGAGGACGATGTATTGACTCTCGACGTAATTTGAGTGTTCCATCGTCATTAGGAGGCGCTGAACGTTACAATTAACTATCATTTTAGCGTCGGATAAGAAAATCTACTCACAGGAGAAGGATCTTATGGTGCCCGAGACAGCAATATCCCCTTGGATACAAGTCGGCTGGAGGACGATGTACTGAATCTCGACGCAATTTGAGTGTTCCATCGTCATTAGGAGGCCTTGAACGTTACAATTAACAATCAGATTTGCGTCGGATTAGAAAATCTAGACTCACTTGCGACGGACCATAAGGTGCCCGAGGCTATATCCCCTTGTAGACCAGTGTGCTGGAGGACGATGTATTGAATCGCGACGCAATTTGAGTGCTCCATCATCATTAGGAAGCCCTGAACGTTACAATTAACAATCAGCTTCGGGTCGGATTCGAAAATCTAGACTCACATGAGAGCGACCATAAGGTGCCCGAGGCAGCAATATCCCCATGAAGACAAGTCGGCTGGAGGACGATGTATTGAATCTCGACGCAATTTGTGTGTTCCATCGTCATTAGGAGGCCCTGAACGTTACAATTAACTATCAGCTTTGCGTCGGATTCGAAAATCTAGACTCACAGGAAAACGATCATAAGGTGCCCCAGGCAGCAATAGACCCTTGGAGTCAAGTCGGCTAGAGGACGATGTAATGGATCGCGACGCAATTTGAGTGTTCCATCGTAACTAGGAGGCCCTGAATGTTACAATTAACTATCAGTTTTTCGTCGGATTCGAAAATCTAGACTCACTTGCGACGGACCATAAGGTGCCCGAAGCTATATCCCCTTGTAGACCAGTGCGCTGGAGGACGATGTATTGAATCGCGACGCAATTTGAGTGCTCCATCGTCATTAGGAGGCCCTGAGCGTTACAAGTAACTATCATTTTTGCGTCGGATTCCAAAATCTAGACACACAGGAGAACGACCATATGGTGCCCGAGGCAGCAATAGTCCCTTGGAGACAAGTCGGCTGGAGGATGATTTATTGACTCTCGACGCAATTTGAGTGATCCATCGTCATTAGGAGGCGATGAACGTTACAACTAACTATCATTTTAGCATCGGATTCGAAAAACTACTCCCAGGAGAAGGATCATATGGTGCCCGAGACAGCAATATCCCCTTGGATACAACTCGGCTGGATGACGATGTATTGAATCTCGACGCAATTTGAGTGATCCATCGTCATCAGGAGGCCCTGAACGTTACAATTAACTATCATTTTTTGCGTCGGATTCAAAAATCTAGACTCACAGGAGACGCACCATTTGGTGACCGAGGCAGCAATATCCCTTTGGAGACAAGTCGGCTGGAGGACAATGTATCGAATCTCGGCGCAATTTGAGTGTTCCATCGTCATTAGGAGGCGCTGAACGTTACAATTAACTATCATTTTAGCGTCGGATTCAAAAATCTACTCACAGGAGAAGGATCATATGGTGCCCGAGACAGTAATATCGCCTTGGATACAAGTCGGCTGGAGGACGATGTATTGAATCTCGACGCAATTTGAGTGTTCCATCGCCATTAGGAGGCCCTGAACGTTAAAATTAACTATCTGTTTTGCGTCGGATTCAAAAATCTAGACTCACAGGAGAACGACCATAAGGTGCCCGAGGCAGCAATAGACCCTTGGAGACAAGTCCGTTGAAGGACGATGTTTTGAATGTCGACGCAATTTGAGTGCCCCATCGTCATTAGGAGGCCCTGAGCGTTACAATTAACTATCAGTTTCTCGTCGGATTCAAAAATGTATACTCACGGGGGACGGACCATATGGTGCCCGAGGCAGCAATATGCCCTTGGAGACAAGTCGGTTGGAGGCCGACGTATCTAATCTCGACGAAATTTGTGTGTTCCATCGTCATTAGGAGGCCCTGAACATTACAATTAACTATCAGTTTTCTGTCGGATTCTAAAATCTAGACTCACAGGGGAACGACCATAAGGTGCCCGAGGCAGCAATAGACCCTTGGAGACAAATCGGCTGAATGCCGATCTATTGAATCTCGACGCAATTTGAGTGTTCCATCGTCATTAGGAAGAACTGAACGTTACAATTAACAATCAGCTTAGCGTCGGATTCGAAAATCTAGACTCACATGAGAGCGACCATAAGGAGCCCGAGGCAGCAATATCCCCATGAAGACAAGTCGGCTGGAGGACGATGTATTGAATCTCGACGCAATTTGTGTGTCCCATCGTCATTAGGAGGCCCTGAACGTTACTATTAACTATCAGTTTTGCGTCGGATTCGAAAATCTAGACTCACAGGAAAACGACCATAAGGTGCCCCAAGCAGCAATAGACCCTTGGAGTCAAGTCGGCTAGAGGACGATGTAATGGATCGCGACGCATTTTGAGTGTTCCATCGTAACTAGGAGGCCCTGAATGTTACAATTAACTATCAGTTTTTCGTCGGATTCGGAAATCTAGACTCACTTGCGACGGATCATAAGGTGCCCTAGGCTATATCCCCTTGTAGACCAGTGCGCTGGAGGACGATGTATTGAATCGCGACGCAATTTGAGTTCTCCATCGTCATTAGGAGGCCCTGAGCGTTACAATTAACTATCATTTTTGCGTCGGATTCCAAAATCTAGACACACAGGAGAACGACCATATGGTGCCCGAGACAGCAATAGACCTTTGGAGACAAGTCGGCTGGAGGACGATGTATTGACTCTCGACGCAATTTGGATGATCCATCGTCATAAGGAGGCGATGAACGTTACAATTAAATATCATTTTAGCATCGCATTCGAAAATATACTCGCAGGAGAAGGATCATATGGTGCCCGAGACAGCAATATCCCCTTGGATACAAGTCGGCTGGATGACGATGTATTGAATCTCGACGCAATTTGAGTGATCCATCGTCATTAGGAGGCCCTGAACGTTACAATGAACTATCATTTTTGGCGTCGGATACAAAAATCTAGACTCACAGGAGACGGACCATTTGGTGACCGAATCAGCAATATCCCTTTGGAGACAAGTCGGCTGGAGGACAATGTATTGAATCTCGACGCAATTTCAGTGTTCCATCGTCATTAGGAGGCCCTGAACGTTACAATTAACTATCATTTTAGCGTCGGATTCGAAAATCTACTCACAGGAGAAGGATCATATGGTGCCCGAGACAGTAATATCGCCTTGGATGCAAGTCGGCTGGTGGACGATGTATTGTATCTCGACGCAATTTGAGTGTTCCATCGCCATTAGGAGGCCCTGAACGTTACAATTAACAATCAGTTTTGCGTCGGATTAGAAAATCTAGACTCACAGGAGCACGTCCATAAGGTGCCCGAAGCAGCAGTGGAACCTTGGAGACAAGTCGGCTGAAGGACGATGTATTGAATCTGGACGCAATTTGAGTGTCCCATCGTCATTAGGAGGCCCTGAACGTTACAATCAACTATCAGTTTTTCGTCGGATTCGTAAATCTAGACTCACAGGAGAAGGACCGTAAGGTGCCCGAGGCGGCAACAGACCCTTGGAGACAAGTCGGCTGGAGGCTCATGTATTGAATCTCGACGCAATTTGAGTGTTCCATCGTCATTAGGAGGCCTTGAACGTTACAATTAACAATCAGTTTTGCGTCGGATTAGAAAATCTAGACTCACAGGGGAACGACCATAAGGTGCCCGAGGCAGCAATTGACCCTTGGAGACAAGTCGGCTGAAGGACGATGTATTGAATCTCGACGCAATTTGAGTGTTCCATCGTCATTATAAGGCTTCAACGTTACAATTAACAATCAGTTTTGCGTCGGATTAGAAAATCTAGACTCACAGGAGAACGAACATCAGGTGCCCGAGGCAGCAATAGACCCTTGGAGACAAGTCGGCTGAAGGACAAAGTATTGAATCTCGACGCAATTTGAGTGTTCCATCGTCATTAGGAGGCCCTGAACGTTAAAATTAACTATCAGTTTTGCGTCGGATTCGAAAATCTAGACTCACAGAAGAACGACCATATGGTGCCCGAGGCAGCAGTATCCCTTTGGAGACAAGTCGGCTGGAGGACAATGTATCGAATCTCGAAGCAATTTGAGTGTTCCATCGTCATTTGGAGGCGCTGAACGTTACAATTGCCTATCATTTTAGCGTGGGATCCGAAAATCTACTCACAGGAGAAGGGTCATATGGTGCCCGAAACAGCAATATCGCCTTGGATACAAGTCGGCTGGAGGAGGATGTATTGAGTCTCGACGCAATTTAAGTGTTTCAACGTCATTAGGAGGCCCTGAACGTTACAATTAACAATCACTTTTGCGTCGGATTAGAAAATCTAGACTCACAGGTGAACGTCCATAAGGTGCCAGAAGCAGCAATAGAACCTTGGAGACAAATCGGCTGAATGCCGATCTATTGAATCTCGACGCAATTTGAGTGTTCCATCGTCATTAGGAAGCCCTGAACGATACAATTAACAATCAATTCCGCGTCGGATTCGAAAATCTAGACTCACATGAGAGCGATCCGAGGCAGCAATATCCCCATGAACCCAAGTCAGCTGGAGGACGATGTATTGAATTTCGACGCAATTTGAGTGTTCCATCGTCATTAGGAGGCCCTGAACGTTAAAATTAACTATCAGTTTTGCGTCGGATTCGAAAATCTAGACTCACAGGAGAATGACCATAAGGTGCCCGAGGCAGCAATATCTCCTTGCAGACAAGTCGGCTGGAGGACAAAGTATTGAATCTCGACGCAATTTGAGTGCTCCATCGTCATTAGGAGGCGCTGAACGTTACAATTAACTATCATTTTAGCGTCGGATTCGAAAGTCTACTCACAGGAGAAGGATCATATGGTGCCCGAGACAGCAATATCGCCTTGGATACAAGTCGGCTGGAGAACGATGTATTGAATCTCGACGCAATTAGAGAGTTCCATCGTCATTAGGAGGCCCTGAACGTTACAATTAACAATCAGTTTTGCGTCGGATTAGAAAATCTAGACTCACAGGAGAACGTCCATTAGGTGCCCGAAGCAGCAATAGAACCTTGGAGACAAGTCGGCTGAAGGACGATGTATTGAATCTCGACGCAATTTGAGTGTTCCATTGTCATTAGGAGGCCCTGAACGTTACAATTAACTATCAGTTTTGCGTCGGATTCGAAAATCTAGACTCACAGGAGAAGGACCGTAAGGTGCCAGAGGCAGCAATAGACCTTGGAGACAAGTCGGCTGGAGGCCGATGTATTGAATCTCGACGCAATTTGAGTGTTGCATCGTCATTAGGAGGCCCTGAACATTACAATTAACGATCATTTTTGTGTCGGATTCGAAGATCTAGTCTCACAGGAGAACGACCATAAAGTGCCCGAGGCAGCAATAGACCCTTGGAGACAAGTCGGCTGGAGGACGATATAATGGATCGCGACGCAATTTGAGTGTCCTATCATAACTAGGAGGCCTTGATTGTTACAATTAACAATCAGGTTTTCGTCGGATTCGAAAATATAGACTCAATGGAGACGGACCATAAGGTGACCGAGGCAGCAATAGACCCTTGGAGACAAGTCGGCTGGAGGACGATGTATTGACTCACGACGCAATTTGAGTGATCCATCCTCATTAGGAGGCGCTGTACGTTACAATTAACTATCATTTTAGCATCGGATTCGAAAATCTACTCCCAGGAGAATGATCATATGGTGCCCGAGACCGCAATATCCCCTTGGATACAAGTCGGCTGGATGACGATGTATTGAATCTCGACGCAATTTGAGTGTTCCATCGTCATTAGGAGGCCCTGAACGTTACAATTAACTATCAGTTTTGCGGCGGATTCAAAAATCTAGACTCACAGGATGCGGACCATTTTGTGACCGAGGCAGCAATATCCCCTTGGAGACAAGTCGGCTGATGGACAATGAATTGAATCTCGACGCAATTTGAGTGTCCTATCGTCATTAGGAGGCGCTGTAAGTTACAATTCACTATCATTTTTGCGTCGGATTCGAAAATCTAGACTCACAGGAGAAGGATCATATTGTGCCCGAGACAACAATATCCCCTTGGAGACAAGTCGGCTGGAGGCCGATGTAATGAATCTCGACGCAATTTGAGTGTTCTATCGTCATTAGGAGGCCCTGAACATTACAAATAACTATTAGTTTTGCGTCGGATTCTAATATCTAGACTCACAGGGAAACGATTTAATGGTGCCCGAGACAGCAATATCCCCTTGGATACAAGGCGGCTGGAGGACGATGAATTGAATCTCGACGCAATTTGAGTGTTCCATCGTCATTAGGAGGCCCTGAACGTTAAAATTAACTATCGTTTTTGCGTCGGATTCGAAAATCTAGACTCACAGGAGAACGACCATAAGGTGCCCGAGGCAGCAATATCCCCTTGGAGACAAGTCGACTGGAGGACGATTTATTGGATCGAGACGCAATTTGAGTGTTCCATCGTCATTAGGAGGCCCTGAATGTTACAATTAACCATCAGTTTTTCGTCGGATTCGAAATTCGAGACTCACTGCAGACGGACCATAAGGTGCCCGAGGTTATATCCCCTTGTAGACCAGTGCGCTGGAGGTCGATGTATTGACTCTCGACGCAATTTGAGTGATCCATCGTCATTAGGAGGCGCTGAACTTTACAATTAACTATCATTTTAGCATCGGATTCGAAAATCTACAACCAGGAGAAAGATCATATGGTGCCCGAGACAGCAATATCCCCTTGGATACAAGTCGGCTGGAGGACGATGTATTGAATCTCGACGCAATTTGAGTGTTCCATCGTCATTAGGAGGCCCTGAACGTCACAATTAACTATCAGTTTTGCGTCGGATTCAAAAATCTAGACTCATAGGAGAACGACCATAAGGTGCCCGAGGCAGCAATATCCCCTTGGAGACAAGTCAGCTGATGTACGATGAATTGAATATCGACGCAATTTGAGTGTTCTGTCGTCATTTGGAGGCGCTAAACGTTACAATTCACTGTCATTTTTGCGTCGGATTTGAAAATCTAGACTCACAGGAGAACGACCGTAAGGTGCCCTAGGCAGCAATAGACCCTTGGAGACAAGTCGGCTGAAGGACGATGTATTGAGACTCGACGCAATTAGAGTGTTCCATCGTCATTAGGAGGAACTGAACATTAAAATTACCTATCAGTTTTGTGTCGGATTCGAAAATCTAGACTCACAGGTGAACGACCATAAGGTGCCCGAGGCAGCAATATCCCCTTGGAGACAAGTCGGCTGGAGGACAATGTATTGAATCTCGACGCAATTTGAGTGTTCAATCGTCATTAGGAGGCGCTGAACGTTACAATTAACTATCATTTTAGCGTGGGATCCGAAAATCTACTCACAGGAGAAGGATCTTATGGTGCCCGAGACAGCAATATCCCCTTGGATACAAGTCGGCTGGAGGACGATGTATTGAGTCTCGACGCAATTTGAGGGTTGCATCGTCATTAGGAGGCCCTGAACGTTACAATTAACTATCATTTTAGCGTCGGATTCGAAAATCTACTCACAGGAGAAGGATCATATTGTGCCCGAGACATCAATATCCCCTTGGATACAAGTCGGCTGGAGGACGATGCATTGAATCTCGACGCAATTTGAGTGTTCCATCGTCATTAGGAGGCCTTGATCGTTACAATTAACTATCAGTTTTGCGTCGGATTCAAAAATCTAGACTCACAGGAGAACAACCATAAGGTGCCCGAGGCAGCAATAGACCCTTGGAGACAAGTCGGCTGGAGGACGATGTATTGACTCTCGGCGCAATTTGAGTGTTCCATCGTCATTAGGAGGCCCTATCTATCATCATTTTTGCGTCGGATTCGAAAGTCTAGACTCACAGGAAAACGACCATAAGGTGCCCGAGGCAGCAATAGACCCTTGGAGACAAGTCGGCTGGAGGACGATGTATTGACTCTCCACGCAATTTGAGTGTTCCATCGTCATTAGGAGGCCCCGAACGTTACAATTAACTATCATTTTTGCGTCGGATTCGAAAATCTAGACTCACAGGAGAACGACCATAAGGTGCCCGAGACAGCAATATCCCCTTGGATGCAAGTCGGCTGGATGACGATGTATTGAATCTCGACGCAAATTGAGTGTTCCATCGTCATTAGGAGGCCCTGAACGTTACAATTAACTATCAGTTTTGCGTCGGATTGAAAAACCTAGACTCGCAGGAGACGGACCATTTGTGTGACCGAGGCAGCAATATCCCCTTGGAGACAAGTCGGCTGGAGGCCGATGTAATGAATCTCGACGCAATTTGAGTGTTCCATCGTCATTAGGAGGCCCTGAACATTACAAATAACTATTAGTTTTGCGTCGGTTTCTAATATCTAGACTCACAGGGAAACGATTATATGGTGCCCGAGACAGCAATATCCCCTTGGATGCAAGTCGGCTGGATGACGATGTATTGAATCTCGACGCAATTTGAGTGTTCCATCGTCATTAGGAGGCCCTGAACGATACAATTAACAATCAATTCCGCGTCGGATTCGAAAATCTAGACTCACATGAGAGCGATCCGAGGCAGCAATATCCCCATGAACCCAAGTCAGCTGGAGGACGATGTATTGAATTTCGACGCAATTTGAGTGTTCCATCGTCATTAGGAGGCCCTGAACGTTAAAATTAACTATCAGTTTTGCGTCGGATTCGAAAATCTAGACTCACAGGAGAATGACCATAAGGTGCCCGAGGCAGCAATATCTCCTTGCAGACAAGTCGGCTGGAGGACAAGGTATTGAATCTCGACGCAATTTGAGTGCTCCATCGTCATTAGGAGGCGCTGAACGTTACAATTAACTATCATTTTAGCGTCGGATTCGAAAGTCTACTCACAGGAGAAGGATCATATGGTGCCCGAGACAGCAATATCGCCTTGGATACAAGTCGGCTGGAGAACGATGTATTGAATCTCGACGCAATTAGAGAGTTCCATCGTCATTAGGAGGCCCTGAACGTTACAATTAACAATCAGTTTTGCGTCGGATTAGAAAATCTAGACTCACAGGAGAACGTCCATTAGGTGCCCGAAGCAGCAATAGAACCTTGGAGACAAGTCGGCTGAAGGACGATGTATTGAATCTCGACGCAATTTGAGTGTTCCATTGTCATTAGGAGGCCCTGAACGTTACAATTAACTATCAGTTTTGCGTCGGATTTGAAAATCTAGACTCACAGGAGAAGGACCGTAAGGTGCCAGAGGCAGCAATAGACCTTGGAGACAAGTCGGCTGGAGGCCGATGTATTGAATCTCGACGCAATTTGAGTGTTGCATCGTCATTAGGAGGCCCTGAACATTACAATTAACGATCATTTTTGTGTCGGATTCGAAGATCTAGTCTCACAGGAGAACGACCATAAAGTGCCCGAGGCAGCAATAGACCCTTGGAGACAAGTCGGCTGGAGGACGATATAATGGATCGCGACGCAATTTGAGTGTCCTATCATAACTAGGAGGCCTTGATTGTTACAATTAACAATCAGGTTTTCGTCGGATTCGAAAATATAGACTCAATGGAGACGGACCATAAGGTGACCGAGGCAGCAATAGACCCTTGGAGACAAGTCGGCTGGAGGACGATGTATTGACTCACGACGCAATTTGAGTGATCCATCCTCATTAGGGGGCGCTGTACGTTACAATTAACTATCATTTTAGCATCGGATTCGAAAATCTACTCCCAGGAGAATGATCATATGGTGCCCGAGACCGCAATATCCCCTTGGATACAAGTCGGCTGGATGACGATGTATTGAATCTCGACGCAATTTGAGTGTTCCATCGTCATTAGGAGGCCCTGAACGTTACAATTAACTATCAGTTTTGCGTCGGATTCAAAAATCTAGACTCACAGGATGCGGATCATTTTGTGACCGAGGCAGCAATATCCCCTTGGAGACAAGTCGGCTGATGGACAATGAATTGAATCTCGACGCAATTTGAGTGTCCTATCGTCATTAGGAGGCGCTGTAAGTTACAATTCACTATCATTTTTGCGTCGGATTCGAAAATCTAGACTCACAGGAGAAGGATCATATTGTGCCCGAGACAACAATATCCCCTTGGAGACAAGTCGGCTGGAGGCCGATGTAATGAATCTCGACGCAATTTGAGTGTTCTATCGTCATTAGGAGGCCCTGAACATTACAAATAACTATTAGTTTTGCGTCGGATTCTAATATCTAGACTCACAGGGAAACGATTTAATGGTGCCCGAGACAGCTATATCCCCTTGGATACAAGGCGGCTGGAGGACGATGAATTGAATCTCGACGCAATTTGAGTGTTCCATCGTCATTAGGAGGCCCTGAACGTTAAAATTAACTATCATTTTTGCGTCGGATTCGAAAATCTAGACTCACAGGAGAACGACCATAAGGTGCCCGAGGCAGCAATATCCCCTTGGAGACAAGTCGACTGGAGGACGATTTATTGGATCGAGACGCAATTTGAGTGTTCCATCGTCATTAGGAGGCCCTGAATGTTACAATTAACCATCAGTTTTTCGTCAGATTCGAAATTCGAGATTCACTGCAGACGGACCATAAGGTGCCCGAGGTTATATCCCCTTGTAGACCAGTGCGCTGGAGGTCGATGTATTGACTCTCGACGCAATTTGAGTGATCCATCGTCATTAGGAGGCGCTGAACTTTACAATTAACTATCATTTTAGCATCGGATTCGAAAATCTACAACCAGGAGAAAGATCATATGGTGCCCGAGACAGCAATATCCCCTTGGATACAAGTCGGCTGGAGGACGATGTATTGAATCTCGACGCAATTTGAGTGTTCCATCGTCATTAGGAGGCCCTGAACGTCACAATTAACTATCAGTTTTGCGTCGGATTCAAAAATCTAGACTCACAGGAGAACGACCATAAGGTGCCCGAGGCAGCAATATCCCCTTGGAGACAAGTCAGCTGATGTACGATGAATTGAATATCGACGCAATTTGAGTGTTCTGTCGTCATTTGGAGGCGCTAAACGTTACAATTCACTGTCATTTTTGCGTCGGATTTGAAAATCTAGACTCACAGGAGAACGACCGCAAGGTGCCCTAGGCAGCAATAGACCCTTGGAGACAAGTCGGCTGAAGGACGATGTATTGAGACTCGACGCAATTAGAGTGTTCCATCGTCATTAGGAGGAACTGAACATTAAAATTACCTATCAGATTTGTGTCGGATTCGAAAATCTAGACTCACAGGTGAACGACCATAAGGTGCCCGAGGCAGCAATATCCCCTTGGAGACAAGTCGGCTGGAGGACAATGTATTGAATCTCGACGCAATTTGAGTGTTCAATCGTCATTAGGAGGCGCTGAACGTTACAATTAACTATCATTTTAGCGTGGGATCCGAAAATCTACTCACAGGAGAAGGATCTTATGGTGCCCGAGACAGCAATATCCAATTGGATACAAGTCGGCTGGAGGACGATGTATTGAGTCTCGACGCAATTTGAGGGTTGCATCGTCATTAGGAGGCCCTGAACGTTACAATTAACTATCATTTTAGCGTCGGATTCGAAAATCTACTCACAGGAGAAGGATCATATTGTGCCCGAGACATCAATATCCCCTTGGATACAAGTCGGCTGGAGGACGATGTATTGAATCTCGACGCAATTTGAGTGTTCCATCGTCATTAGGAGGCCTTGATCGTTACAATTAACTATCAGTTTTGCGTCGGATTCAAAACTCTAGACTCACAAGAGAACAACCATAAGGTGCCCGAGGCAGCAATAGACCCTTGGAGACAAGTCGGCTGGAGGACGATGTATTGACTCTCGGCGCAATTTGAGTGTTCCATCGTCATTAGGAGGCCCTATCTATCATCATTTTTGCGTCGGATTCGAAAGTCTAGACTCACAGGAAAACGACCATAAGGTGCCCGAGGCAGCAATAGACCCTTGGAGACAAGTCGGCTGGAGGACGATGTATTGACTCTCCACGCAATTTGAGTGTTCCATCGTCATTAGGAGGCCCCGAACGTTACAATTAACTATCATTTTTGCGTCGGATTCGAAAATCTAGACTCACAGGAGAACGACCATAAGGTGCCCGAGACAGCAATATCCCCTTGGATGCAAGTCGGCTGGATGACGATGTATTGAATCTCGACGCAAATTGAGTGTTCCATCGTCATTAGGAGGCCCTGAACGTTACAATTAACTATCAGTTTTGCGTCGGATTGAAAAATCTAGACTCGCAGGAGACGGACCATTTGTGTGACCGAGGCAGCAATATCCCCTTGGAGACAAGTCGGCTGGAGGCCGATGTAATGAATCTCGACGCAATTTGAGTGTTCCATCGTCATTAGGAGGCCCTGAACATTACAAATAACTATTAGTTTTGCGTCGGTTTCTAATATCTAGACTCACAGGGAAACGATTATATGGTGCCCGAGACAGCAATATCCCCTTGGATACAAGGCGGCTGGAGGACGATGAATTGAATCTCGACGCAATTTGAGTGTTCCATCGTCATTAGGAGGCCCTGAACGTTACAATTAACTATCATTTTTGCGTCGGATTCGAAAATCTAGACTCACAGGAGAACAACCATAAGGTGCCCGAGGCAGCAATATCCCCTTGGAGACAAGTCGACTGGAGGACGATTTATTGGATCGAGACGCATTTTGAGTGTTCCATCGTCATTAGGAGGCCCTGAATGTTACAATTAACCATCAGTTTTTCGTTTGATTCGAAATTCGAGACTCACTGCAGACGGACCATAAGGTGCCCGAGTTTATATCCCCTTGTAGACCAGTGCGCTGGAGGTCGATGTATTGACTCTCGACGCAATTTGAGTGCTCCATCGTCATTAGGAGGCTCTGAACTTTACAATTAACTATCATCTTTGCATCGGATTCGAAAATCTACAACCAGGAGAAAGATCATATGGTGCCCGAGACAGCAATATCCCCTTGGATACAAGTCGGCTGGATGACGATGTATTGAATCTCGACGCAATTTGAGTGTTCCATCGTCATTAGGAGGCCCTGAACGTCACAATTAACTATCAGTTTTGCGTCGGATTCAAAAATCTAGACTCACAGGAGACGGACAATTTGGTGACCGAGGCAGCAATATCCCCTTGGAGACAAGTCAGCTGAAGTACGATGAATTGAATCACGACGCAATTTGAGTGTTCTGTCGTCATTTGGAGGCGCTAAACGTTACAATTCACTGTCATTTTTGCGTCGGAATTGAAAATCTAGACTCACAGGAGAACGACCGTAAGGTGCCCAAGGCAGCAATAGACCCTTGGAGACAAGTCGGCTGAAGGACGATGTATTGAGACTCGACGCAATTAGAGTGTTCCATCGTCATTAGGAGGAACTGAACATTAATATTACTTATCAGTTTTGCGTCGGATTCGAAAATGTAGACTCACAGGAGAACGACCATAAGGTGCCCGAGGCAGCAATAGACCCTTGGAGACAAGTCGGCTGGAGGACGATGTATTGACTCTCGACGCAATTTGAGTGTTGCATCGTCATTAGGAGGCCCTGAACGTTACAATTAACTATCATTTTTGCGTCGGATTCGAAAATCTAGGCTCACAGGAGAACGACCATAAGGTGCCCGAGACAGCAATATCCAGTTGGATGCAAGTCGGCTGGATGACGATGTATTGAATCTCGACGCAAATTGAGTGTTCCATCGTCATTAGGAGGCCCTGAACGTTACAATTAACTATCAGTTTTGCGTCGGATTCAAAAATCTAGACTCACAGGAGAACAACCATAAGGTGCCCGAGGCAGCAATAGACCCTTGGAGACAAGTCGGCTGGAGGACGATGTATTGACTCTCGGCGCAATTTGAGTGTTATATCGTCATTAGGAGGCCCTATCTATCATCATTTTTGCGTCGGATTCGAAAGTCTAGACTCACAGGAAAACGACCATAAGGTGCCCGAGGCAGCAATAGACCCTTGGAGACAAGTCGGCTGGAGGACGATGTATTGACTCTCCACGCAATTTGAGTAATCCATCGTCATTAGGAGGCCCTGAACGTTACAATTAACTATCATTTTTGCGTCGGATTCGAAAATCTAGACTCACAGGAGAACGACCATAAGGTGCCCGAGACAGCAATATCCCCTTGGATGCAAGTCGGCTGGATGACGATGTATTGAATCTCGACGCAAATTGAGTGTTCCATCGTCATTAGGAGGCCCTGAACGTTACAATTAACTATCAGTTTTGCGTCGGATTCAAAAATCTAGACTCGCAGGAGACGGACCATTTGTGTGACCGAGGCAGCAATATCCCCTTGGAGACAAGTCGGCTGATGGACGATGATTTGAATCTCCACGCAATTTGAGTGTTCTATCGTCATTAGGAGGCCCTGAACGTTACAATTGACTATCATTTTTGCGTCGGATTCGAAAATCTAGACTCACAGGAGACCGACCATATGGTGCCCGAGGCAGCTATATTCCCTTGGAGCAAGTCGGCTGGCGGCCGATGTATTATATCTCGACGCAATATGGGTGTTCCATCGTTATTGGAGGCCCTGAACATTGCAATTAACTATCTGTTTTGCGTCAGATTCTAATATCTAGACTCACAGGGGAACGATCATAAGGAGCCCCATGCAGCAATAGACCCTTGGAGACAAATCGGCTGAATGCCGATGTATTGAATCTCGACGCAATTTGAGTGTTCAATCGTCATTGGGAGGCCCTGAACGTTACAATTAACTATTAGTTTCGCGTCGGGTTCAAAAATCAAGGGTCACAGGAGACGGACCATATGGTGCCCGAGGCAGCAATATCCCCATGGAGACAAGTCAGCTGGAGGACGATGTATTGAATCTCGACGCAATTTGAGTGTTCCATCGTCATTAGGAGGCCCTGATCGCTACAATTAACTATCAGTTTTGCGTCGGATTCGAAAATTTAGGCTCACAGGAGAACGATCATAAGGAGCCCCAGGCAGCAATAGACCCTTGGAGACAAGTCGGCTGGAGGACGATATATTGGATCGCGACGCAATTTGAATGTTCCATCGTAACTAGGAGGCCCTGAATGTTACAATTAACTATCAGTTTTTCGTCGGATTCGAAAAACTAGACTCACTGGAGACGGACCATAAGGTACCCGAAGCAGCAATATCCCCTTGGAGACCAGTCCGCTGGAGGAAGCTGTATTGAATATCGACGCAATTTGAGTGTTCAATCGTCATTAGGAGGCGCTGAACGTTACAATTAACTATCAGTTATGCGTCGGATTAGAAAATCTAGACGCACTGCAGAACGATCATAAGGTGCCCGAGGCAGCATTAGTCCCTTGGAGACAAGTCGGCTGGAGGACGATGTATTGGATCGCGACGCAATTTGAGTGTTCCATCGTCATTAGGAGGCCCTGAACGTTACAATTAACTATTAGTTTCGCGTCGGGTTCAAAAATCAAGGCTCACAGGAGACGGACCATATGGTGCCCGAGGCAGCAATATCCCCTTGGAGACAAGTCGGCTGGCAGCCGATGTATTGAATCTCGACGTAATTTGAGTGCTCCATCGTCATTAGGAGGCCCTGAACGTTACAATTAACTATCAGTTTTGCGTCGGATTCGAAAATCTAGACTCACAGGAGAACGACCATAAGGTGCCAGAGGCAGCAACAGACCCTTGGAGACAAGTCGGCTGGAGGCCGATGTATTGAATCTCGACGCAATTTGAGTGTTCAATCGTCATTGGGAGGCCCTGAACGTTACAATTAACTATAATTTTGGCGTCGGATTCCAAAACCTAGACTCACAGGAGAACGACCAAAAGATGCCCGCGGCAGCAATAGACCCTTGGAGACAAGTCGGCTGGAAGACGATGTATTGAAACTCGACGCAATTTGAGTGTTCCATCGTTATTAGGTGCCCCTGAACGTTACAATTAACAATCAGTTTTGCGTCGGGATCGAAAATCTAGCCTCACAGGAGACGGACCATTTGGTGCCCGAGGCAGCAATAGACCCTTGAAGACAAGTCGGCTGGAGGTTGATGTACTGAATCTCGACGCAATTTGAGTGTTCTATCGTCAATAGGAGGCGCTGAACGTTACAATTCACTATCATTTTTGCGTCGGATTCGAAAATCTAGACTCACAGGAGAAGGAAAATATGGAGCCCGAGACAGCAATATCCCCTTGGAGACAAGTCGGCTGGAGGCCGATGTATTGAATCGCGACGGAATTTGAGTGTTCCATCGTCATTAGGTGGCCCTGAACGTTACAATTAACTATCAGTTTTGTGTCAGGTTCGAAAATCTAGACTCACAGCAGACCGATCATAAGGTGCCCGAGGCAGCAATAGACCCTTGGAGACAAGTCGGCTGGAGGACGATTTATTGGATCGCGACGCAAATTGAGTGTTCCATCGTCATTAGGAGGCCCTGAATGTTACACTTAACTATCAGTATTTCGTCGGATTCGAAAAACTAGACTCACTGGAGACGGACCATTAGGTGCCCGAGGCAGCAATATCCCCTTGGAGACCAGTCCGCTGGAGTACAATGTATTGAATCGCGACGCAATTTGAGTGCTCCATCGTCATTAGGAGGCCCTGAACGTTACAATTAACTATCAGTTTTGCGTCGGATTCGAAAACGTAGAATCACCGGAGACGGACCATGTGGTGCCCGAGGCAGCGATATCCCCTGGGAGACAAGTCGGCTGGCGGACGATGTAGTGAATCTCGACGCAATTTGAGTGTTCCTTCGTCATTAGGAGGCCCTGAAAGTTACAATTATCTATCTGTTTTGCGTCGGATTCGAAAATCTAGACTCACAGGAGAACGACCATAAGGTGCCCGAGGCAGCAATAGACCCTTGGAGACAAGTCGGCTCGAGGCCGATGTTTTAATCTCGACGCAATTTGAGTGTTCCTTCGACATAAGGAGGCCCTGAACGTTACAATTATCTATCTGTTTTGCGTCGGATTCGAAAATCTAGACTCACAGGAGACGGACCACATGAAGCCCGAGGCAGCAATATCCCCTTGTAGACAAGACGGCAGGAGATCGATGTATTGACTCTCGGCGCAATTTGAGTGTTCCATCGTCAATAGGAGGCCCTGAACGTCACAATTAACTATCAGTTTCACGTCAGATTCGAAATTCTAGACTCACAGGAGACGGACCACATGAAGCCCGAGGCAGCAAGATCCCCTTGTAGACAAGACGGCTGGAGATCGATGTATTGACTCTCGACGCAATTTGAGTGTTCCATCGTCATTAGGAGGGCCTGAACTTTACAATTAACTATCAGTTTTGCGTCGGATTCGAAAATGTAGACTCACAGGGGACGGACCATTTGGTGCCCGAGGCAGCAATATCCCCTTGGAGACAAGTCGGCTGATGGACGATGAATTGAATCTCGACGCAATTTGAGTGTTCTATCGTCATTAGGAGGCGCTGAACGTTACAATTCACTATCATTTTTGCGTCGGATTCGAAAATCTAGACTCACAGGAGAAGGATCATATTGTGCCCGCGACAGCAATATCCCCTTGGAGACATGTCGGCTGGATGCCGATGTATTGAATCTCGACGCAATTTGAGTGTTCCATCGTCATTAGGTGGCCCTGAGCGTTACAATTAACTATCAGTTTTGCGTCGGGTTCGAAAATCTAGACTCACAGGTGAACGATCATAAGGTGCCCGAGGCTATATCCCCTTGGAGACCAGTCCGCTGGAGGACGATGTATTGAATCGCGACGCAATTTGAGTGCTCCATCGTCATTAGGAGGCCCTGAACGTTACAATTAACTATTAGTTTCGCGTCGGGTTCAAAAATCCAGGCTCACAGGAGACGGACCATATGGTGCCCGAGGCAGCAATATCCCCTTGGAGACAAGTCGGCTGGCGGCCGATGTATTGAATCTCGACGCAATTTGAGTGCTCCATCGTAATTAGGAGGACCTGAACGTTACAATTAACTATCAGTTTTGCGTCGGATTCGAAAACGTAGAATCACCGGAGACGGACCATGTGGTGCCCGGAGCAGCGATATCCCGTTGGAGACAAGTCGGCTGGAGGACGATGTAGTGAATCTCGAGGCAATTTGAGTGCTCCTTCGTCATTAGGAGGCCCAGAACGTTACAATTAACTATCTGTTTTACGTCGGATTCGAAAATCTAGATTCACAGGAGAACGACCATAAGGTGCCCGAGGCAACAATAGATTCTTGGAGACAAGTTGGCTGAATGCCGATGTATAGAATCTCGACGCAATTTGAGTGTTCCATCGTCATTAGGAGGCGCTGAACGTTACAATTAACTATCATTTTTGCGTCGGATTCTAAAATCTAGTCACACAGGAGACGGACCATATGGTGCCCGAGGCAGCAATATCCCCTTGGAGACAAGTCGGCTGGGGGCCGATGTATTGAATCTCGACGCAATTTGAGTGTTCTATCGTGATTAGGAGGCGCTGAATGTTACAATTAACCATCAGTTTTTCGTCGGATTCGAAAATCTAGACTCACTGGAGACGGATCATAAAGTGCCCGAAACAGCAATATCCCCTTGGAGACCACGCCGCTGGATGACGATGTTTTGAATCGCGACGCAATTTGAGTGCTCCATCGTTATTAGGAGTCCCTGAACTTTACAGTTAACTATCAGTTTTGCGTCGGATTCGAAAATCTAGACTCACAGCAGAACGATCATAAGGTGCCCGAGGCAGCAATAGACCCTTGGAGACAAGTCGGCTGGAGGACGATTTATTGGATCGCGACGCAAATTGAGTGTTCCATCGTCATTAGGAGGCCCTGAACGTTACAATTAACTATCAGTTTTGCGTCGGATTCGAAAAACTAGACTCACTGGAGACGGACCATTAGGTGCCCGAGGCAGCAATATCCCCCTGGACACCAGTCCGCTGAGTACAATGTATAGAATCGCGACGCAATTTGAGTGCTCCATCGTCATTGGGAGGCCCTGAACGTTACAATTAACTAACAGTTTTGCGTCGGATTCGAAAACGTAGAATCACCGGAGACGGACCATGTGGTGCCCGAGGCAGCGATATCCCCTGTGAGACAAGTCGGCTGGAGGACGATGTAGTGAATCTCGACGCAATTTGAGTGTTCCTTCGTCAATAGGAGGCCCTGAACGTTACAATTAACTATCTGTTTTGCGTCGGATTCGAAAATCTAGACTCACAGGAGAACGACCATAAGGTGCCCGAGGCAGCAATAGACCCTTGGAGACAAGTCGGCTCGAGGCCGATGTTTTGAATCTCGACGTAATTTGAGTGTTCCATCGTCATAAGGAGGCCCTGAACGTAACAATTATCTATCTGTTTTGCGTCGGATTCGAATATCTAGACTCACAGGAGAACGACCATAAGATGCCCGAGGCAGCAATAAACTCTTGGAGACAAGTTGGCTGAATGCCGATGTATTGAATCTCGACGCAATTTGAGTGTTTCATCGTCAATAGGAGGCCCTGAACGTTACAATTAACTATTAGTTTCACGTCGGATTCGAAAATTTAGACTCACAGGAGAACGACCATAAGGTGCCCGAGGCAGCAATAGACTCTTGGAGACAAGTTGCCTGAATGCCGATGTATTGAATCTCGACGCAATTTGAGTGTTCCATTGTCAATAGGAGGCCTTGAACGTTACAATTAACCATCAGTTTCACGTCGGGTTCAAAAATCTAGGCTCACAGGAGACGGACCATGTGGTGCCCGAGGCAGCAATATCCCCTTGGAGACAAGTCGGCTGGCGGCTGATGTATTGACTCTCGACGCAATTTGAGTGTTCCATCGTCATTAGGAGGCCCTCAACGTTACAAATAATTATCATTTTTGCGTCGGATTCTAAAATCTAGTCACACAGGAGACGGACCATATGGTGCCCGAGGCAGCAATATCCCCTTGGAGACAAGTCGGCTGGGGGCCGATGTATTGAATCTCGACGCAATTTGAGTGTTCTATCGTGATTAGGAGGCGCTGAATGTTACAATTAACCATCAGTTTTTCGTCGGATTCGAAAATCTAGACTCACTGGAGACGGATCATAAAGTGCCCGAAACAGCAATATCCCCTTGGAGACCACGCCGCTGGATGACGATGTTTTGAATCGCGACGCAATTTGAGTGCTCCATCGTTATTAGGAGTCCCTGAACTTTACAGTTAACTATCAGTTTTGCGTCGGATTCGAAAATTTAGACTCACAGGAGAAGGAAAATATGGGGCCCCAGACAGCAATATCCCCTTGGAGACAAGTCGGCTGGAGGCCGATATATTGAATCGCGACGGAATTTGAGTGTTCCATCGTCATTAGGTGGCCCTGAACGTTATAATTAACTATCGGTTTTGTGTCGGGTTCGAAAATCTAGACTCACAGCAGAACGATCATAAGGTGCCCGAGGCAGCAATAGACCCTTGGAGACAAGTCGGCTGGAGGACGATTTATTGGATCGTGACACAAATTGAGTGTCCCATCGTCATTAGGAGGCCCTGAACGTCACAATTAACTATCAGTTTTGCGTCGGATTCGAAAAACTAGACTCACTGGAGACGGACCATTAGGTGCCCGAGGCAGCAATATCCCCTTGGACACCAGTCCGCTGAGTACAATGTATAGAATCGCGACGCAATTTGAGTGCTCCATCGTCATTAGGAGGCCCTGAACGTTACAATTAACTAACAGTTTTGCGTCGGATTCGAAAACGTAGAATCACCGGAGACGGACCATGTGGTGCCCGAGGCAGCGATATCCCCTGTGAGACAAGTCGGCTGGAGGACGATGTAGTGAATCTCGACGCAATTTGAGTGTTCCTTCGTCAATAGGAGGCTCTGAACGTTACAATTAACTATCTGTTTTGCGTCGGATTCGAAAATCTAGACTCGCAGGAGAACGACCATAAGGTGTCCGAGGCAGCATTAGACCCTTGGAGACAAGTCGGCTCGAGGCCGATGTTTTGAATCTCGACGTAATTTGAGTGTTCCATCGTCATAAGGAGGCCCTGAACGTTACAATTATCTATCTGTTTTGCGTCCGATTCGCCAATCTAGACTCACAGGAGAACGACCATAAGGTGCCCGAGGCAGCAATAGACTCTTGGGGACAAGTTGGCTGAATGCCGATGTATTGGATCTCGACGCAATTTGAGTGTTTCATCGTCAATAGGAGGCCCTGAACGTTACAATTAACTATTAGTTTCACGTCGGATTCGAAAATCTAGACTCACAGCAGAACGACCATAAGGTGCCCGAGGCAGCAATAGACTCTTGGAGACAAGTTGGCTGAATGCCGATGTATTGAATCTCGACGCAATTTGAGTGTTCCATCGTCAATAGGAGGCCTTGAACGTTACAATTAACCATCAGTTTCACGTCGGGTTCAAAAATCTAGGCTCACAGGAGACGGACCATGTGGTGCCCGAGGCAGCAATATCCCCTTGGAGACAAGTCGGCTGGCGGCCGATGTATTGACTCTCGACGCAATTTGAGTGTTCCATCGTCATTAGGAGGCCCTCAATGTTACAAATAACTATCAGTTTTGCGTCAGATTCGAAAATCTAGACTCACAGGAAACGGACCACATGAAGCCCGAGGCAGCAATATCCCCTTGGAGACAAGTCGGCTGATGGACGATGAATTGAATCTCGACGCAATCTGAGTGTTCTATCGTGATTAGGAGGCGCTGAACGTTACAATTCACTATCATTTTTGCGTCGGATTCGAAAATCTAGACTCACAGGAGAACGACGATGAGGTGCCCGAGACAACAATGGATTCTTGGAGACAAGTTGGCTGAATGCCGATGTATTGAATCTCGACGCAATTTGAGTGTTCCATCGTCATTAAGAGGCCCTGAATGTTACAATTAATTATCAGTTTTTCGTCGGATTCGAAAATCTAGACTCACTGGAGACGGACCATAAGGTGCCCGAAACAGCAATATCCCCTTGAAGACAAGTCGGCTGGAGGCCGATGTATTGGATCGCGACGCAATTTGAGTGTTCCATCGTAACTAGGAGGTTCTGAATATTACAATTAACTATCAGTTTTTCGTCGGATTCGAAAAACTAGACTCACTGGAGACGGACCATAAGGTACCCGAGGCAGCAATATCCCCTTGGAGACCAGTCCGCTGGAGGACGATGTATTGAATCTCGACGCAATTTGAGTGTTCCATCGTCATTAGGAGGCCCTGAATGTTACAATTAACTATCAATTTTTCGTCGGATTCGAAAATCTAGACTCACTGGAGACGGACCATAAGGTGCCCGAAACAGCAATATCCCCTTGGAGACCAGGCCGCTGGAGGACGATGTATTGAATCGCGACGCAATTTGACTGCTCCATCGGTATTAGGAGTCCCTCAACGTTACAATTAACTATCAGTTTTGCGTCGGATTCCAAAATCTAGGCTCACAGGAGACGGACCACATCGAGCCCGAGGCAGCAATATCCCCTTGAAGACAAGTCGGCTGGAGGTCGATGTATTGACTCTCTTCGCAATTTGAGTGTTCCATCGTCATTAGGGGGCCCTCAACGTTACAATTAACTATCAGTTTTGCGTCGGATTCGAAAATCTAGACTCACAGGAGACGGACCATTTGGTGCCCGAGGCAGCAATAGACCCTTGGAGACAAGTCGGCTAGAGGACGATGTACTGAATCTCGACGCAATTTGAGTGTTTTATCGTGATTAGGAGGCGCTGAACGTTACAATTCACTATCATTTTTGCGTCGGATTCGAAAATCTAGACTCACAGGAGAAGGATAATTTGGTGCCCGGGACAGCAATATCCCCTTGGAGACAAGTCGGCTGGAGGCCGATGTATTGGATCGCGACGCAATTTGAGTATTCCATCGTAACTAGGAGGTTCTGAATATTACAATTAACTATCAGTTTTTCGTCGGATTCGAAAAACTAGACTCACTGGAGACGGGCCATAAGGTACCCGAGGTAGCAATATCCCCTTGGAGACCAGTCCGCTGGAGGACGATGTATTGAATCTCGACGCAATTTGAGTGTTCCATCGTCATTAGGAGGCCCTGAATGTTACAATTAATTATCAGTTTTTCGTCGGATTCGAAAATCTAGACTCACTGGAGACGGACCATAAGGTGCCCGAAACAGCAATATCCCCTTGAAGACAAGTCGGCTGGAGGCCGATGTATTGGATCGCGACGCAATTTGAGTGTTCCATCGTAACTAGGAGGTTCTGAATATTACAATTAACTATCAGTTTTTCGTCGGATTCGAAAAACTAGACTCACTGGAGACGGGCCATAAGGTACCCGAGGCGGCAATATCCCCTTGGAGACCACGCCGCTGGAGGACGATGTATTGAATCGCGACGCAATTTGAGTGTTCCGTCGTCATTAGGAGGCGCTCAACGTTACAAATAACTATCAGTTTTGCGTCAGATTCGAAAATCTAGACTCACAGGAGACAGACCATTTGGTGCCCGAGGCAGCAATAGACCCTTGGAGACAAGTCGGCTGGAGGACGATGTACTGAATCTCGACGCAATTTGAGTGTTCTATCGTCATTAGGAGGCGCTGAACGTTACAATTAATTATCTGTTTTGCGTCAGATTCGAAAATCTAGACTGACAGGAGAACGACCATAAGGTGCCCGAGGCAGCTATAGACCCTTGGAGACAAGTTGGCTGAATGCCGATGTATTGAATCTCGACGCAATTTGAGTGTTCCATCGTCATTAGGAGGCCCTGAACATTTCAATTAACTATCAGTTTTGCTTGGATTCTAAAATCCAGACTCACACTAGAACGATCATAAGGAGCCCGAGGCAGCAATATCCCCTTGGAGACCAGTCCGCTGGAGGACGATGTATTGAATCGCGACGCAATTTGAGTGCTCCATCGTCATTAGTAG
The DNA here is from genome assembly GCF_021461395.2 of Schistocerca americana. Taxonomy (NCBI): domain Eukaryota; kingdom Metazoa; phylum Arthropoda; class Insecta; order Orthoptera; family Acrididae; genus Schistocerca; species Schistocerca americana. The sequence continues at coordinate 773,553,168 of NC_060123.1, forward strand.
GCCCTGAACGTTACAATTAACTATTAGTTTCGCGTCGGGTTCAAAAATCTAGGCTCACAGGAGACGGACCATATGGTGCCCGAGGCAGCAATACTCCCTTGGAGACAAGTCGGCTGGCGGCCGATGTATGAATCTCGACGCAATTTGAGTGCTCCATCGTCATTAGGAGAACCTGAACATTACAATTAACTATCAGTTTTGCGTCGGATTCGAAAACGTAGAATCACCAGAGACGGACCATGTGGTGCCCGAGCCAGCGATATCCCGTTGGAGACAAGTCGACTGGAGGACGATGTAGTGAATCTCGACGCAATTTGAGTGTTCCTTCGTCATTAGGAGGCCCAGAACGTTACAATTAACTATCTGTTTTGCGTCGGATTCGAAAATCTAGACTCACAGGAGAACGACCATAAGGTGCCCGAGGCAACAATAGATTCTTGGAGACTAGTTGGCTGAATGCCGATGTATTGAATCTCGACGCAATTTGAGTGTTCCATCGTCATTAGGAGGCCCTGAACGTTACAATTAACTATCATTTTTGCGTCGGATTCTAAAATCTAGTCACACAGGAGACGGACCATATGGTGACCGAGGCAGCAATATCCCCTTGGAGACAAGTCGGCTGGAGGCCGATATATTGGATCGCGGCGCAATTTGAGTGTTCCATCGTAACTAGAAGGCCCTGAATATTACAGTTAACTATCAGTTTTTCGTCGGATTCGAAAAACTAGACTCACTGGAGACGGACCATAAGGTACCCGAGGCAGCAATATCCCCTTGGAGACCAGTCCGCTGGAGGACGATGTATTGAATCTCGACGCAATTTGAGTGTTCCATCGTCATTAGGAGGCCCTGAATGTTACAATTAACTATCAGTTTTTCGTCGGATTCGAAAATCTAGACTCACTGGAGACGGACCATAAGGTGCCCGAAACAGCAATATCCCCTTGGAGACCAGGCCGCTGGAGGACGATGTATTGAATCACGACGCAATTTGAGTGCTCCATCGGTATTAGGAGTCCCTCAACGTTACAATTAACTATCAGTTTTGCGTCGGATTCCAAAATCTAGACTCACAGGAGACGGACCACATCGAGCCCGAGGCAGCAATATCCCCTTGAAGACAAGTCGGCTGGAGGTCGATGTATTGACTCTCTTCGCAATTTGAGTATTCCATCGTCATTAGGGGGCCCTCAACGTTACAATTAACTATCAGTTTTGCGACGGATTCGAAAATCTAGACTCACAGGAGACGGACCATTTGGTGCCCGAGGCAGCAATAGACCCTTGGAGACAAGTCGGCTAGAGGACGATGTACTGAATCTCGACGCAATTTGAGTGTTCTATCGTCATTAGGAGGCGCTGAACCTTACAATTCACTATCATTTTTGCGTCGGATTCGAAAATCTAGACTCACAGGAGAAGGTAAATATGGTGCCCGAGACAGCAATATCATCTTGGAGACAAGTCGGCTGGAGGCCGATGTATTGAATCGCGACGGAATTTGAGTGTTCCATCGTCATTAGGTGGCCCTGAACGTTATAATTAACTATCAGTTTTGTGTCGGGTTCGAAAATCTAGACTCACAGCAGAACGATCATAAGGTGCCCGAGGCAGCAATAGACCCTTGGAGACAAGTCGGCTGGAAGACGATTTATTGAATCGCGACGCAATTTGAGTGTTCCATCGTCACTAGGAGGCCCTGAATGTTACACTTAACTATCAGTTTTTCGTCGGATTCGAAAATCTAGACTCACTGGAGACGGACCATTAAGTGCCCGAGGCAGCAATATCCCCTTGGCGACCAGTCCGCTGGAGTACGATGTATTGAATCGCGACGCAATTTGAGTGCTCCCACGTCATTAGGAGGCCCTGAACGTTACAATTAACTATGAGTTTCGCGTCGGATTCGAAAACGTAGAATCACCGGAGACGGACAATGTGGTGCCCGAGGCAGCGATATCCCCTGGGAGACAAGTCGGCTGGAGGACGATGTAGTGAATCTCGACGCAATTTGAGTGTTCCTTCGTCATTAGGAGGCCCTGAACGTTACAATTAACTATCTGTTTTACGGCGGATTCGAAAATCTAGTCTCACAGGAGAACGACCATAAGGTGCCCGAGGCAGCAATAGACCCTTGGAGACAAGTCGGCTCGAGGCCGATGTTTTGAATCTCGACGCAATTTGAGTGTTCCATCGTCATAAGGAGGCCCTGAACGTTACAATTAACTATCTGTTCTGCGTCGGATTCGAAAATCTAGACTCACAGGAGAACGACCATAAGGTGCTCGTGGCAGCAATAGACTCTTGGAGACAAGTTGGCTGAATGCCGATGTATTGAATCTCGACGCAATTTGAGTGTTCCATCGTCAATAGGAGGCCCTGAACGTTACAATTAACTATCAGTTTCGCGTCGAATTCGAAAATCTAGACTCACAGGAGACGGACCACATGAAGCCCGAGGCAGCAATATCCCCTTGTAGACATGTCGGCTGGAGATCGAGGTATTGACTCTCTACGCAATTTGAGTGTTCCATCGTAACTAGGAGGCCCTGAATGTTACAATTAACGATCAGTTTCGCGTCGGATTCGAAAATCTACACTCACAGGAGAAGGACCATATGGTGCCCGAGGCAGCAATATCCGCTTGGACACAAGTCGGCTGGAGGACGATGTATTGACTCTCGGTGCAATTTGAGTGTTCCATCGTCATTAGGAGGCGCTGAACGTTACAATTGACTATCATTTTAGCGTCGGGTTCGAAAATCTACTCACAGGAGAAGGATTATATGGTGCCCGAGACAGCAATAATCCCTTGGAGACAAGTCGGCTGAAGGACGATGTATTGAATCTCGACGCAATTTGAGTGTTCCATCGTCATTTGGAGGCCCTGAACGTTACAATTAACTATCAGGTTCGCGTCGGATTCAAATATCTAGACTCACAGGAGACGGACCATTTGGTGCCCGAGGCAGCAATATCCCCTTGGAGACAAGTCGGCTGATGGACGATGAATTGAATCTCGACGCAATTTGACTGTTCTATCGTCGTTAGGAGGCGCTGAACGTTACAATTCACTATCATTTTTGCGTCGGATTCGAAAATCTAGACTCACAGGAGAAGGATCATATTGTGCCCGAGACAGCAATATCCCTTGGAGACAAGTCGGCTGGATGCCGATGTATTGACTCTCCACGCAATTTGAGTGTTCCATCGTCATTGGGTGGCCCTGAGCGTTACAATTAACTATCAGTTTTGCGTCGGGTTCGAGAATCTAGACTCACAGGTGAACGATCATAAGGTGCCCGAGGCTATATCCCCTTGGAGACCAGTCCTCTGGAGGACGATGTATTGATTCGCGACGCAATTTGAGTGCTCCATCGTCATTAGGAGGCCCTGAACGTTACAATTAACTATTGGTTTCGCGTCGGGTTCAAAAATCTAGGCTCACTGGAGACGGACCATATGGTGCCCGAGGCAGCAATATCCCCTTGGAGACAAGTCGGCTGGCCCCAATGTATTGATACTCGACGCAATTTGAGTGTTCCATCGTCATTGGGAGGCCCTGAACATTTCAATTAACTATCAGTTTTGCTTGTATTCTAAAATCTAGACTCACAGGAGAACGATCATAAGGAGCCCGAGGCAGCAATATCCCCTTGGAGACCAGTCCGCTGGAGGACGATGTATTGAATCGCGACGCAATTTGAGTGCTCCATCGTCATTAGGAGGCCCTGAACGTTACAATTAACTATTAGTTTCGCGTCGGGTTCGAAAATCTAGGCTCACAGGAGACAGACCATATGGTGCCCGAGGCAGCAATATCCTCTTGGAGACAAGTCGGCTGGCGGCCGATGTATTGAATCTCGACGCAATTTGAGTGCTCCATCGTCATTAGGAGGCCCTGAACGTTACAATTAACTATCAGTTTTGCGTCGGATTCGAAAACGTAGAATCACCGGAGACGGACCATGTGGTGCCCGAGGCAGCGATATCCCGTTGGAGACAAGTCGGCTGGAGGACGATGTAGTGATCCTCGACGCAATTTCAGTGTTCCTTCGTCATTAGGAGGCTCTGAACGTTACAATTAACTATAAGTTTCGCCTCGGATTCGAAAATCTAGACTCACAGGAGACGGACCACATGATGCCCCAAGCAGCAATATCCCCTTGTAGACAAGTCGGCTGGAGATCGATGTATTGACTCTCGACGCAATTTGAGTGTCCCATCGTCATTAGGAGGCGCTGAACGTTACAATTAACTATCAGTCTTGCGTCGGATTCGAAAATCTAGACTCACAGGAGAACGACCATAAGGTGCCATAGGCAGCAACAGACCCTTGGAGTCAAGTCGGCTGGAGGCCGATGTATTGAATCTCGACGCAATTTGAGTGTTCCATCGTCATTAGTAGGCCCTGAACGTTACAATTAACTATCATTTTTGCGTCGGATTCGAAAATCTAGACTCACAGGAGAACGACCATAAGGTGCCCGAGGTAGCAACGGACCCTTGGAGACAAGTCGGCTGGAGTACGATGTATTGACTCTCGACGCAATTTGAGCGTTCCATCGTCATTAGGAGGGGCTGAACGTTACAATTAACTATCATTTTAGCGTCGGGTTCGAAAATCTACTCACAGGAGAAGGATCATATGGTGCCCGAGACAGCAATAATCCCTTGGAGACAAGTCGCCTGAAGGACGATGTATTGAATCTCGACGCAATTTGAGTGTTCCATCGTCATTTGGAGGCCCTGAACGTTACAATTAACTATCAGTTTCGCGTCGGATTCAAATATCTAGACTCACAGGAGACGGACAATTTGGTGCCCGAGGCAGCAATATCCCCTTGGAGACCAGTCCTCTGGAGGACGATGTATTGATTCGCGACGCAATTTGAGTGCTCCATCGTCATTAGGAGGCCCTGAACGTTACAATTAACTATGAGTTTCGCGTCGGATTCGAAAACGTAGAATCACCGGAGACGGACAATGTGGTGTCCGAGGCAGCGATATCCCCTGGGAGACAAGTCGGCTGGAGGACGATGTAGTGAATCTCGACGCAATTTGAGTGTTCCTTCGTCATTAGGAGGCCCTGAACGTTACAATTAACTATCTGTTTTACGTCGGATTCGAAAATCTAGACTCACAGGAGAACGACCATAAGGTGCCCGAGGCAGCAATAGACCCTTGGAGACAAGTCGGCTCGAGGCCGATGTTTTGAATCTCGACGCAATTTGAGTGTTCCATCGTCATAAGGAAGCCCTGAACGTTACAATTAACTATCTGTTTTGCGTCGGATTCGAAAATCTAGACTCACAGGAGAACGACCATAAGGTGCCCGAGGCAGCAATAGACTCTTGGAGACAAGTTGGCTGAATGCCGATGTATTAAATCTCGACGCAATTTGAGTGTTCCATCGTCAATAGGAGGTACTGAACGTTACAATTAACTATCAGTTTCGCGTCGGATTCGAAAATCTAGACTCACAGGAGACGGACCACATGAAGCCCGAGGCAGCAATATCCCCTTGTAGACAAGTCGGCTGGAGATCGAGGTATTGACACTCGACGAAATTTGAGTGTTCCATCGTAACTAGGAGGCCCTGAATGCTACGATTAACTATCAGTTTTGCCTCGGATTCGAAAATCTAGTCTCACTGGAGACGGACCATAAGGTCCCCGAAGCAGCAAAATGCCCTTGGGGACCAGTCCGCTTGAGGACGATGTTTTGAATCGCGACTCAATTAGAGTGCTCCATCGTCATTAGGAGGCCCTGAACCTTACAATTAACGATCAGTTTCGCGTCGGATTCGAAAATCTAGACTCACAGGAGAAGGACCATATGGTGCCCGAGGCAGCAATATCCCCTTTGACACAAGTCGGCTGGAGGACGATGTATCGAATCTCGACGCAATGTGAGTGTTCCATCGTCATTAGGACGCGCTGAACGTTACAATTAACTATCAGTCATGCATCGGATTCGAAAATCTAAACGCACAGGAGAACGACCATAAGGTGCCAGAGGCAGCAACAGACCCTTATAGTCAAGTCGGCTGGAGGCCGATGTATTGAATCTCGACGCAATTTGAGTGTTCCATCGTCATTAGGAGGCCCTGAACGTTACAATTAACTATCATTTTTGCGTCGGATTCGAAAATCTAGACTCACAGGAGAACGACCATAAGGTGCCCGAGGCAGCAACAGACCCTTGGAGACAAGTCGGCTGGAGTACGATGTTTTGACTCTCGACACAATTTGAGTGTTCCATCGTCATTAGGAGGCGCTGAACGTTACAATTAACTATCATTTTAGCGTCGGGTTCGAAAATCTTCTCACAGGAGAAGGATCATATGGTGCCCGAGACAGCAATAATCCCTTGGAGACAAGTCGGCTGAAGGACGATGTATTGAATCTCGACGCAATTTGAGTGATCCATCGTCATTTGGAGGCCCTGAACGTTACAATTAACTATGAGGTTCGCGTCGGATTCAAATATCTAGACTCACAGGAGACGGACCATTTGGTGCCCGAGGCAGCAATATCCCCTTGGAGACAAGTCGGCTGATGGACGATGAATTGAATCTCGACGCAATTTGAGTGTTCTATCGTCGTTAGGAGGCGCTGAACGTTACAATTCACTATCATTTTTGCGTCGGATTCGAAAATCTAGACTCACAGGAGAAGGATCATATTGTGCCCGAGACAGCATAATCCCTTGGAGACAAGTCGGCTGGATGCCGATGTATTGAATCTCGACGCAATTTGAGTGTTCCATCGTCATTAGGTGGCCCTGAGCGTTACAATTAACTATCAGTTTTGCGTCGGGTTCGAGAATCTAGACTCACAGGTGAACGATCATAAGGTGCCCGAGGCTATATCCCCTTGGAGACCAGTCCTCTGGAGGACGATGTATTGATTCGCGATGCAATTTGAGTGCTCCATCGTCATTAGGAGGCCCTGAACGTTACAATTAACTGTTGGTTTCGCGTCGGGTTCAAAAATCTAAGCTCACTGGAGACGGACCATATGGTGCCCGAGGCAGCAATATCCCCTTGGAGACAAGTCGGCTGGCCCCAATGTATTGAATCTCGACGCAATTTGAGTGCTCCATCGTCATTAGGAGGCCCTGAACATTTCAATTAACTATCAGTTTTGCTTGTATTCTAAAATCTAGACTCACAGGAGAACGATCATAAGGAGCCCGAGGCAGCTATATCCCCTTGGAGACCAGTCCGCTGGAGGACGATGTATTGAATCGCGACGCAATTTGAGTGCTCCATCGTCATTAGGAGGCCCTGAACGTTACAATTAACTATTAGTTTCGCGTCGGGTTCGAAAATCTAGGCTCACAGGAGACAGACCATATGGTGCCCGAGGCAGCAATATCCCCTTGGAGACAAGTCGGCTGGCGGCCGATGTATTGAATCTCGACGCAATTTGAGTGCTCCATCGTCATTAGGAGGCCCTGAACGTTACAATTAACTATCAGTTTTGAGTCGGATTCGAAAACGTAGAATCACCGGAGACGGACCATGTGGTTCCCGAGGCAGCGATATCCCGTTGGAGACAAGTCGGCTGGAAGACGATGTAGTGATCCTCGACGCAATTTCAGTGTTCTTTCGTCATTAGGAGGCTCTGAACGTTACAATTAACTATCAGTTTTGCCTCGGATTCGAAAATCTAGACTCACAGGAGACGGACCACATGATGCCCGAGGCAGCAATATCCCCTTGTAGACAATTCGGCTGGAGATCGATGTATTGACTCTCGACGCAATTTGAGTGTTCCATCGTCATTACGAGGCGCTGAACGTTACAATTAACTATGATTTTTGCGTAGCATTCGAAAATCTAGAGTCACAGGAGACGAACCATATGGTGCCCGAGGCAGCAATATCCCCTTGGAGACCAGTCGGCTAGAGGCCGATGTAATGAATCTCGACGCAATTTGAGTGTTCCATCGACATTAGGAGGCCCTGAACGTTTCAATTAACTATCAGTCTTGCGTCGGATTCGAAAATCTAGACTCACAGGAGAACGATCATAAGGTGCCCCAGGCAGCAATAGACCCTTGGAGACAAGTCGGCTGGAGGACGATGTATTGGATCGCGACGCAATTTGAGTGTTCCATCGTAACTAGGAGGCCCTGAATGTTACAATTAACTATCAGTTTTTCGTCGGATTCAAAAATCTAGACTCACAGGAGACGGACCAATTGGTGCCAGAAGCAGCAATATCCCCTTGGACACAAGTCGGCTGGTGGACGATGTATTGAATCTCGACGCAATATGGGTGTTCCATTGTCATTAGGAGGCGATGAACGTTACAATTAAATATCAGTTATGCGTCGGATTCGAAAATCTAGACTCACAGGAGAACGACCATAAGGTGCCAGAGGCAGCAACAGACCCTTGGAGACAAGTCGGCTGGAGGCCGATGTATTGAATCTCGACGCAATTTGAGTGTTCCATCGTCATTGGGAGGCCCTGAACGTTACAATTAACTATCATTTTTGCGTCGGATTCGAAAATCTAGACTCACAGGAGAACGACCATAAGGTGCCCGAGGCAGCAATAGACCCTTTGGAGACAAGTCGGCTGGAGGACGAAGTATTGAAACTCGACTCAATTTTAGTGTTCCATCGTCATTAGGTGCCCCTGAACTTTACAATTAACAATCAGTTTTGCGTCGTTTTCGAAAATCTAGACTCACTGGAGACGGACCATTAGGTGCCCGAGGCAGCAATATCCCCATGGAGACCAATCCGCTGGAGGACGAAGTATTGAATCACGACGCAATTTGAGTGCTCCATCGTCATTAGGAGGCCCTGAACGTTACAATTAACTATCAGTTTTGCGTCGGATTCGAAAATCTAGACTCACAGGAGAACGATCATAAGGTGCCCCAGGCAGCAATAGACCCTTGGAGACAAGTCGGCTGGAGGACGATGCATTGGATCGCGACGCAATTTGAGTGTTCCATCGTAACTAGGAGGCCCTGAATGTTACAATTAACTATTAGTTTTTCGTCGGATTCAAAAATCTAGACTCACAGGAGACGGACCAAATGGTGCCCGAGGCAGCAATATCCCCATGGAGACCAATCCGCTGGAGGACGAAGTATTGAATCGCGACGCAATTTGAGTGCTCCATCGTTATTAGGAGTCCCTGACCTTAACAATTAACTGTCAGATTTTCGTCGTATTCGAAAATCTAGACTCACTGGAGACGGACCATTTGGTGCCCGATGCAGCAATAGACCCTAGGAGGCAAGTCGGCTGGAGGACGATGTACTAAATCTCGACGCAATTTGAGTGTTCCATCGTCATTAGGAGGCGCTGAACGTTACAATTAACTATCATTTAAGCGTCGGATTCGAAAATCTACTCACAGGAGACGGACCATAAGGTGCCCGAAACAGCAATATCCCCTTGGAGACCAGGCCGCTGGAGGACGATGTATTGAATCGGGACGCAATTTGAGTGCTCCATTGTTATTAGGAGTCCCTGAACTTTACAATTAACTATCAGTTTTGCGTCGGATTCGAAAATCTGGACTCACAGGAGACGTACCACATCGAGCCCGAGGCAGCAATATCTCCTTGAAGACAAGTCGGCTGGAGGTCAATGTATTGACTCTCGACGAAATTTGAGTGTTCCGTCGTCATTAGGAGGCCCTCAACGTTACAATTAACTATCAGTTTTGCGTCGGATTGGAAAATCTAGACTCGCAGGAGACGGACCATTTGGTGCCCGAGGCAGCAATAGACCCTAGGAGGCAAGTCGGCTGGAGGACGATGTACTGAATCTCGACGCAATATGAGTGTTCTATCGTCTTTAGGAGGCGCTGAACGTTACAATTCACTATCATTTTTGCGTCGGATTCGAAAATCTACTCACAGGAGACGGACCATAAGGTGCCCGAAACAGCAATATCCCCTTGGAGACCAGGCCGCTGGAGGACGATGTATTGAATCGCGACGCAATTTGAGTGCTCCATTGTTATTAGGAGTCCCTGAACTTTACAATTAACTATCAGTTTTGCGTCGGATTCGAAAATCTAGACTCACAGGAGAAGGATAATATGGTGCCCGAGACAGCAATATCCCCTTGGAGACAAGTCGACTGGACTCCGATGTATTGAATCGCGACGGAATTTGAATGTTCCATCGTCATTAGGTGGCCCTGAACGTTATAATTAACTATCAGTTTTGTGTCGGGTTCGAAAATCTAGACTCACAGCAGAACGATCATAAGGTGCCCGAGGCAACAATAGACCCTTGGAGACAAGTTATGAAACGTCCCCTTTAAACAATTATTCAAGACTGTCCTTAAACTGACACACAATATTTTGTTAGCGCAACGCAATCTGACTTTCAAAATTCCCTACAAAAGAATGGCCCTGACTAACATTAAACTATACCTTTCACAAATCACTTACCTCACAAAAATCTTCGCTGCTCAAGCTACTGCAATACAGCGAGCGCCACTACTGCCAGCTAAATAAAAGATTCAAACTATGGAAGGCACTGACTACTGATAGGGATAGTTAGCAAATGAAAGATATTAGTAGAGAACAAACAATGTATTTACCTTGATATCATCATATATAAATATAGCAGTTCATGACAAATTACAAAACTCCGCCATCTCTCTCCCCACATCCACCACTGCGCAACGCTACGCGCTGTTCACAGCCAGCTGCCTAACACTACAATGGCGAGTATTACAACAATGCAAAGGAGCCACAGACTGCACACAGCACAGCCAGTGATTTTCATACAGAGGTGGCATTACCAATAAAAAAACCTAAACAGCCTACTTACATAGAGAAAACATAAACAGCCTACTTACATAGCCCCCATGCTCCCCACAAAAAATTTTACAAATTGGTTTGGGCAGTGGTCAATAATGATTTGATAAAATTTTTCATAATTACAATAACAAAGATATCAAATGCACACACTTATTGATACAATGTTGGTCAAAAGCGAAAATTTTCTCATAGTCCATAAAGACAGTCCTGATCGTTCATTACGGTAAAATAGTAGTGTTTTTCTCAAAGTCTGAGCAGTAGAAGAAAATGCACACGGAAGTAGTGGATTTCCATGGAGTCTTGAAGAAGCAGTGTTGTCCTTCCAACGGAAAGACAGTGCTGACTCTTGACATGCTGACAGGTAATGGGCCACAACATAGCAAACCCACAGCAGAGTCATTCGACGTTTTGAAGAACATTGGTAGGTAGGTCATCACGGAGTAGACCCACTGCAGTCCTGGTAGAGATTACGGTATTGGTGGGCCACCAGAGGTGCAGACCCACTGCAGTCCTTGTAGAAATAATGGTATTGATGGATCATCAAAGATGTAGACCCACTGTAGTCCTTGAAGAGATAATGGTAATTGTGGGCCATCAAAGATGCAGACCCACTGTAGTCCTTGTAGAGATGGCCAGCAGCCATCTGTTGCGATTGTGCAGGTGCACATTCACCATCGAAGAGTCTTGCGGAGAATATAGCAAGTCCATAAACCACCACTTGTGCACTCACAAAGTTTTTGAAATTGTCCTTAGAACCAGCAATGCTGTTATCCAGTCCCTTGCTGAGTTATTAACACACGTGCAAACACTAACAGTCCCAACTTCTCACATATTGTCCATATACTATGACCAACAGAAACGTGTGCAGTGAAATGTAACTTACAAGTTAATAATAAGATGAACTGGTGTCAATTACAATTTTATAACATGAGAATACAATTACAAAGGTACAAAATACATCATTAAAGAACATAACAATACAGATAACATTTGTAGTAAAACAGGCGTTACAAAAGAATAGAAATAGACATATACGTCAGTGTTACAGGAATTATGACATGAGTACATACATAGAAGATCAGAATAATTATTGAAACATCAACTTCACACATGAGCATTTAAACAGAATGAATAATGTCTAACATCTTTACAAAGTAAATAACATATTATTAATGCCAATTATATTTGAGGATAACAGTATTCCTCATCATAGTGAATGTAGCTTAATATTAAAAGAGAAAAAAATTCTATGAAACTACACAGAGACAGGAAGAAAACAAATACACAAGGGTACACAAACACATAGAGGGATAACACAAAAGGAAAGGACAGGGTTCGTTTTCAGTGTAACATTTGGTACTGCAGTCCATCCCAAAACTTCATTCCATAGATCTTTCGTCTTATTTCAACCTTTGCTTCCACCAAAAAAATCTTATCCAAGCATGCTTTCTGTATTTATTTCACATATGTCTTACCTCATTATTTATTTCCAAAAAGTCCTATCTATGCCTGCTTTCTGTATTCTGTGCATATTTCTTTCAAAATAATTATTTCTGATTGTACAATACTCATTTGGGCCCAAATCCTTTTTCATATAACTTCGCATTGCATTCTTTACCTATTCTCCACAGTCAGTTTCTTATATAGTCTACCCCCTCTTAAGCTAACTTAAATCTATTGAGCTCAGAGATATATATACCAAGGGACGAGGCAATGCAGCATCACATAACAAATTAACACAAACAGCAATAACAAAAAATGCAAATTGGCAAAGCTAGCAGCATAAATTAGCAAAAGTCAAATTCAATAACATTATGCCTGGCAAACAGCAGCAACTTATACCTAAACATTACATAGCGCAAGCAGAAAAAATATTATACTAAAGACGATAATGCAGACAAGGGAAATGTATATTCACATCTTAATGTCTATGTAATTAAAGTGGTGCACCATAACAACTTATTGTAAAAAAAATTACCATGTACTTGAAAAGAAAATTATGTGTTACTGTTACTAGTTCCTTCTTATTGTTCTTTCCTTTCCAAGTGCTCCTTTTTTAAAGAATGTGGATCATAAAATAATTATTTAATAGATCTGTTGACAGAAAGTGTTCACATTAGCAAATGCATTTCATTTTATAAAAGCAATGCTGCAACACAGCTGGAAACCAGATATCAAGTGAAATAAGCAACTACGAAAAGCAAAGCATAAAAATATCATTCAATAGTCATGTGGCATTTCGTAAGTCAGTAGCTCTCAACTCTCATAGAAAGACACTTGTCATAATCAGGTGTGCAGATGTACGAATATTTCCCATCAATTCATAAGCATTGCAGTAATTAGCATAAAGTACGAGTAATCATATGTTTTCAAGTAACGAGGGTGTCGCATTAGCGATGAAAGGCACACCCTAATGGCTTGTTCTCCAGGTGTTTGACACAGCTGTGTGCCCACAACGCATTACAAAAATCATATGTTTTCAAGTAACGAGCGTGTCGCATTAGCGATGCCCTCTACAAAGGAATATCAATAGCAAGGTTGATGGAAGTAATGAGGGTGTCGCATTTGCAATATTTTCTCTAAAGGAATGTCAATGGCGAGGATAAAGGCCTGCCTTTTTTCCCTTTTTTTTTCTACCTGTGCCTCTGGAAAGGCCCTCACTCTAATGGCTTGTTCTCCAGGTGTCTGACACAGCTGTGTGCCGACGACGCACGTGCAGGTGGTCACTTTCTTACGGAAATATTTACGACAGCAGTTTCCGCTACAGAGACAGTCTCATATACAAAATTTCACGGGTCGAGAATTTGCGTTGCAAGTGTGTAGAAACAAAATCCTATGAATATAACAGTGTCCAAAAAAAATTTTCGCCGGCATTGTGATACATTCACGCATTTACACACACATTTCATAACTCTTAAAGTACGATTCTCGGTTTCCAACATCCTTTTTCAAAAGTCAGCGTCCCTAACCACTATTCATTACTCCTTACCTTATTCGTCGACACTTCTTCAATATTGCATCATAACAGATAAGTACCATAATCAAATAACTCATATAGCATCAGCCTATTAATCATAAACATACCTCAGCAGCATAATACACATCGTCGTCGTAAAAATAACATCATAACACCTCAGTCAAATCTCAAAATCGTCGTAGCTTCCTCCAATAATTAAAAAAATTCTCTGCTCATGTCAAAAGTGTCATCTGCCTCAAACGTACTTTAAAAATCATGAATCCATACCAAATACATCATTCAAAGCTCTCATAGTATCACAATGGTTCCGAAAAAATATGAAGAGTTCACACAGTACAGACAAAATACAATTTCGTAAGTGTGAAGTTATCCAACGGTGTAATTACGTAAACATGCGTCACTGACATAGTAAAAAAAGTTTATCTCTCAGTTACATGATCAGATAGCTGTGTAATTTGTGTGTTAGAGAAATTTGGTACCGATGTGTAAAGTTGTATAAGCAAATACCATATTAGCTAGGGTTCCTTGTGGTTGCCAAACACATGGTACACAAAGTAGGCGTATACCCCCCTGAGGATTATTGTAATTATACCCTCAGGTGTTACAGATTACAGCAATGGAATGAAATGTATCACGAAAAACTTTCTTTCTAATTCCAAACTCTTTCAAAATAAATGTTTTAAGTACAAAATTAATCACTCAAATACGTGTCCTGTAGCGTTAAATGTGCGTCTTGCTGTAAGATAATCTCTGTGGAAGTGTCGTAGTTATTGTCCTCCGAAAGCTAAGTTCTGCAGAAGTCAATGTACTTACCTCATGATAAACAAAAGTGAAATGCTTTGCGTATAGATTTCTTAGTTATTACGCTTATTGTTGTGATGAAGAAATTACTGTGCTGTAACGTATTGTTGTCCTACGGAAAAGGCTGTCTCCTTGTAGCAATAGCACAAAAGTCACCACTAAAACATGTCTCACTTTATAGAAGAATTCAGAAAAAACTGTGCAGATATAAAACAGATACACCGCAAAAGCAACATTGTAATTTGTCATGCATTAGCAGCGTCGTGATAAAATCGTGTAGCTGTCACATAAACTAACCACTGTGTCATCTGGCATTTCACAGAAAGCACCTCAAATCCAGAATCCACTCTCAAGCAAACCAAAATGTTGCATGAAAATTTCATTAGCAGTGCTGGTATATTTTCTAAGTATGTAAGCCGTATATTTGTTATGTAATCGTGCAACTAACAAGGAGGAATGTATAAATAACAACACTGTGTCGTCTGTTCGCAATAACAATGCATTCGCAATTACTTGTCTAAGTTACCTATGTTCTTGACTGGATAGTTAGTTAGCTTTAAAACATAGTTGCATGTTAACAGTTTCTCAGTGTGACAAATTGTACAAGTAGCGTGAAGTGAAAATTGCAAAGACTAAGTTAAAAAGCAGATTATCTGTCAATAAATGGTTTTACATGAGAAATGTGGTGTAAACCTTTACTCTTCCTAGTACGCAGAGTTTCAACTTCAACGCAATTATCATGTGGTATACGTCGGATTCTGTAAGGTCCATTGTAAACTAGAAAGAATTTGTGACTCAAGTGTTTCTTCTTATGTGACAATGAATGAGCTTTAATGAGAACTTTCTGACCAATATATAATTTCTTTGCATTTGCCTTACCGTGTAGTTTTCTCCTTTTGTCTGCTGCAGATTTTATATTTTTAAGAGCCAAATCAATTATGTCTTTGTGTCGAAGTTTACGTGTATTCGGGAAAGGTACAAGCTCTCTGATTCTGTTCGGTGGTTCTTCATTCTTCAGTACAAGAGTAGGTGGTAAAGTAGTGGAGTCGTGAGGCATTTCATTCAGCACGTTTTGAAATAAGTGTAAATATCTGTCCCAATGCTGATGCTTTCTGTGACAATAAAGTCTGCAAAGCTTATTGATTTCTTTCATAATCCGTTCAGACGGGTTGCAATGTGGTGAGTACAATGAAATAAAAACGTGTTTGATTTTATGGTTGCGAAGCATGCGTGACCAAACAGCAGATCTGAATTGCGGTCCGTTATCTGAAATGACTTTACTAACGTGTCCAGCTTCACGTAAGAAATTTTTAACAAAGGCGTTGGATACAGATCGTCCAGTGGCTTTACGTAACGGAGTGAAAGAAACAAATTTTGAAGTAAGTTCAACAGCGACTAGAACGTACGAAAATCCATTAGATGTTCTGACAAGCGGTCCCAAGAGATCAACAGCAGCAAATTCTTTTAATTTAGAAGGAATGATAGGAAACAACGGAGCACGATGTGAGACAGTAGATGGTTTCGCCTTTTGACAAAGTTTACAAATAGACAAGACTCTTCGAATTCGCTTTTCCATATTGTTAAAATAACAAGTCGTTCGAAGAATATGATAACATTTTCGTGGGCCAAAATGTGCGTAGCTGAAATGAATGTACCAAATGAGCTTATTAACAAAATCGTCTGGAATGCAAAGTACCCATAGCTTGTCATCAACAGTGCAGCGTTTGAAGAGTATGTTGTTTCTAACCAGGTAATAATGCCGAATCTGTGTGTGTGTCTTTTCATGCCATTTGCTCTTGATGTCTTTCCAAATCGGATCTTTATCTTGTTCATGAGCAATGTCCTTTAAAGATGTGGTGATGAAGTTTTCAAAGGCGACTTTCTGAATGTAAAGAATACTGAAATTTTTCTCAATGTTGCCTTCTGTGTTACTTTTCTCAAGCCCAGCCGGTGCGCGTGACAGTGCGTCCGCAACAATGTTCTCCTTGCCGGGAATGTAGACTACTGTGAAGCGGAATTCTTGCAGAAACAATGCCCAACGTTTTAACCTGTCATGATTTAATTTTGAAGACATAAGAAATTGTAATGCACGATGATCACTGTATACTTTTACGTGCTTACCAGAAAGAAAGAAACGGAATTTGTTAAATGCCCAAACGATTGCTAAAGCTTCTAATTCAGTAACGGAATAATTTATTTCAGATTTTGTTAGCACTCGGCTAGCAAAAGCAATGGTTTTCTGAACAGTAATGTCATTTTCTATGGCTTCTTGAAATAAATGGGCACCAAGACCGACTTTAGAAGAATCCGTGCTAAGGCAGAAATCTTGTGATAGATCTGGATGAGCTAATATTGGCGCATGAAGTAACGCTTCTTTTAAAGAATCGAATTCCAACTGTGCTTGTTCGTCCCAGTTCCAAATAGTATTTTTTCCAGTGAGAGAACAAAGTTTTGGTGTAACAAGAATTTGCATATTCAGAAAACGACGGTAAAAATATACGAGACCTAGAAAACTGCGGACTTGTCTTTTTGTGGATGGAACTGGAATGGCTCTGATTGCTTCTAACTTTTCAGGATCCGGCCGAATGCCTTTAGAAGAAATAATATGTCCCAAAAACTTCACCTTTGTCCGACCGAATTCAGACTTTTCCAAGTTAACTGTAATTCCAGATTCTGCAAAAATGCGTAACAAACTGTTGAGGATGCGATTATGTTGTTCCCATGAAGCTTCTGCTATTAGAATATCGTCCACATATAAGGTGATGTGACGTTTTAAGAACTCAGGTAATATGGAATTTAACCCACGAATGAATGCTGCCGAAGAAATGTTCAAACCAAAAGGAAGTTTCCGAAACTGATAACAAACGCCGAAACAAAGGAAAGCTGTGTATTTTCTGCATTCTGGATGAAGTTCGATCTGATAAAAGCTGGATCTGAGATCAATGGAAGACAACACTTTTACACCATTAAAATTTTGAAGAAGTTCTTCCATCGTCTGCGGTCTGTCTGTTTCAGGAATAATGATAGTATTGATTTGTCTCGAATCTAAGACAAGTCTGATCGATCCATTTTTCTTCTCAACAACATGTGATGGGTTGTTGTATGAGCTTACTGCAGGCTCAATAATGCCCTCATTAAGCATAGATTGTATTTCTGTTCTAACACGGTCCCTATAATGTGCTGGAATTACGTATGGTCTTACACAAAATTTAGTATGCTCACGAACACGAAATTGGTATTGAAATCCCTTGATTGTTCCTGTTTTGTGAGTAAAAACTGTGGAATGTGCTTGTAAAATCTCAAAAAGGTCCTGCCTATCAGTTTCATTACAATTCTCAATTGTTTGAATTTTATTCTGAATTAACTCATTAATTTCAAACATGCCGTCGATATCATCCCTGTCAGTACTTGCAGAGTGATTGTTAGTGTCTAGTTCCGTAGAAAATTCCGAACTGTTATCTAACAGAAGGTAAAGCCGATTAATTTCCTCATCATGGTTTGAGAGCCAGTCTTCAAATTTCAAAGCTATTGACTTACCTTCTTTCTCTAAACTTATTTCAGCATCGTGAAAGCTTAAGATTGCTTTGTATTCATTCAAAAAGTCTACTCCCAGTATAATTTCCGTCGACAATAATGGAACAATAAGAAAGTTCATAGAGAAGCTGTGGCTTTGGCAAAAGAATTCTAAGTTGGTTTGTTGGCGTACATCTACACTTTTTCCAAAGATTGCACCTTGTAATTTAATCTTACGTAACGGAAGTGTGGGGCAATCGTTCGATTTGTTGCATTTGCTAAAAGCTGTTTCACTAATTACTGAAATGGGACTGCCAGAGTCAAGTACTGCCGTAAATTTTACGTCATTTACAGTAATGTGAATCACAGGATATGCAATGTTGTTATGTTTTACGTCGTGTTCCTGTAGTAAGATGTCCCTAATGTCTTCCATTTTTACGTAATTACTAGCTACGGCAGCTGCGTCGTCAGTTTCATAAGTACGTATTGTGGCTGCCAGCAGTGTGAGTCATTGCCTATTGTCTCTTTGTTGGCGCGCGTCGTTATTGGGATTTGGAGACCTAACTTCTACAAATTCACCGTGACGAGAGGGCCCTGCTCTGTTTAAATCTCGCCAGTTCTGATGCAGTTCAGGTCTGTCATTACGATCATATCGTCTGTTGTCATGTCGGTAGATTCGATAGTTTCTTTCTTGTCGGTCACGTGGTGGAGAATTTCTCCCTGAATCGTAACTGCGCGCTGGACCGTTGCGTCTAAAGTTATTCTGTCTCCCTTGATAATAGTTATTTTGGTTCCCATATTGTCTGTTTCTCTGATTGTCTCTGTGATAGTCATTACTGCGGAGAGGTGATCTTTCCCTGTAATTATGACTACTCTGCCAACGGTTGTCATACGGGTGGTGTCTATTTTGGTCACGATTTGTGTGGTGAGAATAGCCTTGTCGCGTCCAGTTATCGTTTCTGTCGTCACGGAATTGTGACGAATGTGACCTGTAGTGATTGTTTTCCTGTTTTCGCATCCCGCGACTCTCTGTGTCAATTTCTAATTCTTGTAACAGTCCCTGAAAAGCTTCAATGTCGTCTTTGCAACGTCCTGCTAAAATAATATGTCGTAAATGTTCAGGCAGTTTGATTAAGCAAATGCGGATGAGTTCTGAGGGGCTGTATGGGTTTGACAGGTATTGATTCTTGTGCAACATGTCTTCAAAATATTTCACAAGACTGGAAAATTCAGATTGTTCGAAATGTTTCATCATTATGATGCTATGTTTTACGCGGTCTTGTGTGGCTTGAGACCAATATGCTGAGAGGAAGGCATGGTAAAATTCTCCTTCACTGTGGCAATCGTGAATGACCGATCGCATTCTTACAGCTGGTTCATTCTCTAAGTAGCCACACATAAATTCTAACCTGTGCTCCAATGACCAGTTGGGAGGGAAACAATGAGAGAATTGATGGAGCCACGCTTGTGGATGAATGTCGTTGGCAGAATTCATAAACGTTTTGAATTTACGTGTAGTAATGAACAGCTTATAGTCAAAATCATCTTGTCGGCGAGTGGCATATCGGTCATTGTTACGTCGTGTCGGCGGTTCCATCTCAAAATTCGGTGTACCTTGCCAATTTCTTTCATAATTACCGAAATCCCCTGTGTTATTATTTTGCGGCTGTTCCGTATTTCTATGTCCCTCTTCCCTTATTGGGGCGCGAGTGTCCTCTGAAATACGTAATTCTTGTATTACCTGTGTCAGCTGATCTTGTACTTCCCGCATTTCTCTTTTGTATTGCGTATTAATTTGATTCTGATTTTGTTTGAATTTTCTTATTTGTTCATACTCTTCTGTGTCAGTGAAGGCTACGGGTCTTGTGTCATTCAGATCATCATCTACCTTTGTAGATAAGTTAGTGACCTGATCCGAAAGTTCGGCTACTTTCTCCGATAGTGAACACATTTCCTCAGTGTGTTTTTCTGAACCAAGTTTCAGAGTGTCCATTTGTGTTGAAATCGAATCTACTGTGTTCTTTAAGTTTTCGTGAGTTTTTGCCAGTTGCGTAACCGAATCGGTAGATGCAACTGAGTCAATTTTAGCCCACAAGGTCTCATGATTTTCATGAACAATGGTTTGCAGCTCTTTTATGGCTGCTTCGTGATTCTGTAATGCATTCTCATGACGCGAAAAAATAGGTTGGAAATGCTCACAAATTTGTGTTTTTACGTCATTACAGACTTTTTGACATTTCGATTCAATGTTATGTAACTCAGTAGTTAAATCTTCACGTGTTTGTTCAAGTGTGGTGTCTAACTTCCGAAGATTTTGTTCCATTGTGCCTAACTTCTGAAGCTTTTGCTGTGTTTGTCTCTGATTTTGTTCCATTGTGTCTAACTTTTGCAGCTTTTGCTGTGTTTGTCTCTGATTTTGTTCCATTGTGTCTAACTTTTGCAGCTTTTGCTGTGTTTGTCTCTGATTTTGTTCCATTTGTTGCATTAGTTGTAATAACAATGCATTAGTGTCTGGAATCTGTTCCTCTACTCTTTTCGGCAGTGCATTTGCACCGGCAACATTCACATTTTGAGAAGCTGAAAATGTGTCTTGACTTATTTGAGAAAACGGTGAGGACGCAAAACCTGAATCTACAGTATTTGCAAAATTGTGTCCTATCATTTCGGCTTCCTGAGGCGAGCTATTGCCGACCGATCGATCGATAATGCTTCCCTCTTCACTAATTGTTTCACTGTCCACGCCATTGTTTGACGCCCGCTCCATTTCCCTATGCACAATTACCAAATTACTACTTTGAACATCAGTTAATTCATTACTCGGTGGCGCTAACACACTGCTTTCATTTGCACTGTCATTTCTCAGTTTACTTTGGAGCCTAGTATTACGTTTTTCACACGCCATTATTGTCACAGTATTTCACAAGACAACACAGAAAAACACAATTTGAAGATCAAAAATAAGAGAACACATTAACATAGCACTGAAAATAATATCTAGTTAATTGCAGCTGAGATTTACTTGGTGCAAATCTACATGCATGCCACAACTGTTTTACAGTACGACAATGAAAGACTGCAACTACAAAGGAGATTTTCTCTACAATTACGCGCTAGCAATAAACAAAATCTACACTAATTACACAAACTACAACAAAAAATCAGAAGATTCCAGTGAGGTATCCTAGGCTAAGGGTCGACATATGAACCGTCCCCTTTGAACAATTATTCAAGACTGTCCTTAAACTGACGCACAATATTTGGTTAGCGCAACGCAATCTGACTTTCAAAATTCCCTATAAAAGAATGGCCCTGACTAACATTAAACTATACCTTTCACAAATCACTTACCTCACAAAAATTTTCGCTGCTCAAGCTACTGCAATACATCGAGCGCCACTACTGCCAGCTAAATACAAGATTCAAACTATGGAAGGCACTAACTACTGATAGGGATAGTTAGCAAATGAAAAATATTAATAGAGAACAAACAATGTATTTACCTTGATATCATCATATATAAATATAGCAGTTCATGACAAATTACAAAACTCCGCCATCTCTCTCCCCACATCCACCACTGCTGGCGGCTCACCTCCAACTGCGCAACGCTACGCGCTGTTCACAGCCAGCTGCCTAACACTACAATGGCGAGTATTACAACAATGCAAAGCAGCCACAGACTGCACACAGGACAGCCAGTGATTTTCATACAGAGGTGGCATTACCAATAAAAAAACCTAAACAGCCTACTTACATAGAGAAAACATAAACAGCCTACTTACAAAGTCGGCTGGAGGACGATGTATTGGATCGCGACGCAATTTGAGTTTTCCATCGTCATTAGGAGGCCCTGAATGTTACAATTAACTATCAGTTTTTCGTCGGATTCGAAAATCTAGACTCACTGGAGACGGACCATTAGGTGCCCTAGGCAGCAATATCCCCTAGGAAACCAGTCCGCTGGAGGACGATGTATTGAATCGCGACGCAATTTGAGGGCTCCATCGTCATTAGGAGGCCCTGAACGTAAACAATTAACTATCAGTTTTGCGTCGGATTCGAAAACGTAGAATCACCGGTGACGGACCATGTGGTGCCCGAGGCAGCGATGTCCCCTTGGAGACAAGTCGGCTGGTGGACGATGTAGTGAATCTCGACGCAATTTGAGTGTTCCTTCGTCATTAGGAGGCCCCGAACGTTACAATTAACCATCTGTTTTGCGTCGGATTCGAAAATCTAGACTCACAGGAGAACGACCATAGGGTGCCCGAGGCAGCAGTAGACCCTTGGAGACAAGACGGCTCGAGGCCGATGTTTTGAATCTCGACGCAATTTGAGTGTTCCATCGTCACTAGGAGGCGCTGAACGTTACAATTAACTATCATTTTAGCGTCGGATTCGAAAATCTAC
Source organism: Schistocerca americana (assembly GCF_021461395.2). Lineage (NCBI taxonomy): Eukaryota > Metazoa > Arthropoda > Insecta > Orthoptera > Acrididae > Schistocerca > Schistocerca americana. The sequence continues at coordinate 773,575,681 of NC_060123.1, forward strand.
TCACTGGAGATGGACCATAAGGTGCCCGAAGCAGCAATATCCCCTTGGAGACCAGGCCGCTGGAGGACGATGTATTGAATCGCGACGCAATTTGAGTGCTCCATCGTTATTAGGAGGCGCTGAACGTTACAATTAACTATCATTTTAGCGTCGGATTCGAAAATCTACTCACTGGAGATGGACCATAAGGTGCCCGAAGCAGCAATATCCCCTTGGAGACCAGGCCGCTGGAGGACGATGTATTGAATCGCGACGCAATTTGAGTGCTCCATCGTTATTAGGAGTCCCTGAACTTTACAATTAACTATCATTTTTGCGTCGGATTCGAAAATCTAGACTCACAGGAGACGGACCATTTGGTGCCCGAGGCAGCAATAGACCCTTGGAGACAAGTCGGCTGGAGGACGATGTAGTGAACCTCGACGCAATTTGAGTGTACCTTCGGCATTAGGAGGCCATGAGCGTTACAATTAACTATCTGTTTTGCGTCGGATTCGAAAATCTAGACTCACAGGAGAACGACCATAAGGTGCCCGAGACAGCAATATCCCCTTGGAGACAAGTCCGCTGGAGGCCGATGTATTGAATCTCGACGCAATTTGAGTGTTCCATCGTCATTAGAAGGCCCTGAACGTTACAATTAACTATCATTTTTGCGTGGGATTCGAAAATCTACTAACAGGAGAAGGATCATATGGTGCACGAGACTGCAATATCCCCTTGGATACAAGTCGATTGGAGGTCGATGTATTGACTCTCGACGCAATTTGAGTGTTCCATCGTCTTTAGGAGTCCCTGAACGTTACAATTAACTATCATTTATGCGTCGGATTCGAAAATCTACTCACAGGAGAAGTTCATACGGTGCTCGAGGCAGCAATAGACCCTTGGAGACAATTCGGCTGGAAACCGATGTATTGATTCTTGACGCAATTTGAGTGTTCCATTGTCATTAGGAGGCCCTGAACGTTACAATTAACAATCATTTAAGCGTCGGATTCGAAAATCTACTCACAGGAGAAGTTCATACGGTGCTCGAGACAGCAATATCCCCTTGGAGACAAGTCCGCTGGAGGCCGATGTATTGAATCTCGATGCAATTTGAGTGTTCCATTGTCATTAGGAGGCCCTGAACCTTACAATTAACTATCACTTTTGCGTCGGCTTCAAAAATCTACTGACAGGAGAGGTTCATACGGTGCCCGAGGCAGCAACAGACCCTTGGAGACAAGTCGGCTGGAGGCCGATGTATTAAATCTCGACGCAATTTGAGTGTTCCATCGTCATTACAAGGCCCTGAACGTTACAATTAACTATCATTTTTGCGTCGGATTCGAAAATCTAGACTCACAGGAGAACGACCATAAGGTGCACGAGGCAGCAATAGACCCTTGGAGACAAGTCGGCTGGAGGACGATGTATTGAATCTCGACGCAATTTGAGAGTTCCATCGTTATTAGGAGGCCCTGAACGTTACAATTAACTATCATTTTTTCGTCGGATTCGAAAATCTAGACTTACAAGAGAACGACCATAAGGTGCCCGAGGCAGCATTAGACCCTTGGAGACAAGTCGGCTGAAGGACGATGTATTGAATCTCGACGCAATTTGAGTGTCCCATCGTCATTAGGAGGCCCTAAACGTTACAATTAATTATCATTTTTGCCTCGGATTCGAAAATCTAGACTCACAGGAGAACGACCATAAGGTGCCCGAGGCAGCAATAGACCCTTGGAGACAAGTCGGCCGGAGGCCGATATATTGAATCTCGACGCAATTTGAGTGTTCCATCGGCATTAGGAGGCCCTGAACGTTACAATTAACTATCATTTTTGTGTCGGATTCGATAATCTAAACTCACAGGAGAACGACCATAAGGTGCCCGAGGCAGCAACAGACACTTGGAGACAAGTCGGCTGGAGGCCGATGTATTGAATCTCGACGCAATTTGAGTGTTCCATCGGCATTAGGAGCCCCTGAACGTTACAATTAACTATCATTTTTGCGTCGGATTCGATAATCTAAACTCACAGGAGAACGACCATAAGGTGCCGAGGCAGCAATAGACCCTTGGAGACAAGTCGGCTGGAGGCCGATGTATTGAATCTCGACGCAATTTGAGTGTTCCCACGGCATTAGGAGGCCCTGAACGTTACAGTTAACTATCATTTTAGCGTCGGATTCGAAAATCTACTAACAGGAGAAGAATCATATGGTGCACGAGACTGCAATATCCCCTTGGATACAAGTCGGCTGGAGGTCGATCTATTGAATCTCGACGCAATTTGAGTCTTCTATCGTCATTAGGAGGCCCTAAACGTTACAATTAACTATCATTTTTGCGTCGGATTCGATAATCTAAACTCACAGGAGAACGACCATAAGGTGCCCGAGGCAGCAACAGACCCTTGGAGACAAGTCGGCTGGAGGCCGATGTATTGAATCTCGACGCAATTTGAGTGTTCCATCGTCATTAAGAGGCCCTGAGCATTACATTTAACTATCAGTTTTGCGTCGGATTCTAAAATCTAGACTCACAGGAGAACGACCATACGGTGCCCGAGGCAGCAATAGACCCTTGGAGACAAGTCGGCTGGAGGACGATGTATTGAATCTCGACGCAATTTGAGAGTTCCATCGTCATTAGGAGGCCCTGAACGTTACAATTAACTATCATTTTTGCGTCGGATTCGAAAATCTAGACTCACAGGAGAACGACCATACGGTGCCCGAGGCAGCAATAGACCCTTGGAGACAAGTCGGCTGGAGGACGATGTATTGAATCTCGACGCAATTTGAGTGTCCCATCGTCATTAGGAAGCCCTAAACGTTACAATTCACTATCATTTTTGCGTCGGATTCGATAATCTAAACTCACAGGAGAACGACCATAAGGTGCCCGAGGCAGTAACAGACCCTTGGAGACAAGTCGGCTGGAGGCCGATGTATTGAATCTCGACGCAATTTGAGTGTTCCATCGTCATTACAAGGCCCTGAACGTTACAATTAACTATCATTTTGGGTCGGATTCGATAATCTAGACTCACAGGAGAACGACCATACGGTGCCCGAGGCAGCAATAGACCCTTGGAGACAAGTCGGCTGGAGGACGATGTATTGGATCGCGACGCAAAATGAGTGTTCCATCGTCATTAGGAGGCCCTGAATGTTACAATTAACTATCAGGTTTTCGTCGGATTCGAAAATCTAGACTCACTGGAGACGGATCATAAGGTGCCGGATGCAGCAATATCCCCTTGGAGACCAGTCCGCTGGAGGACGATGTATTGAATCGCGACGCAATTTGAGTGCTCCATCGTCATTTGGAGGCCCTGAACGTTACAATTAACTATCATTTTTGCGTCGGATTCGAAAATCTAGACTCACAGGAGATCGACCATAAGGTGCCCGAGGCAGCAATAGACCCTTGGAGACAAGTCGACTGGAGGCCGATAAATTGAATCTCGACGCAGTTTGAGTGTTCCATCGGCATTAGGAGGCCCTGAACGTTACAGTTAACTATCATTTTAACGTCGGATTCGAAAATCTACTAACAGGAGAAGGATCATATTGTGCACTATACTGCAATATCCCCTTGGATACAAGTCGACTGGAGGTCGATGTATTGACTCTCGACGCAATTTGAGTGTTCCATCGTCATTAGGAGGCCCTAAACGTTACAATTAACTATCCTTTTAGCGTCGGATTCGATAATCTAAACTCACAGGAGAACGACCATAAGGTGCCCGAGGCAGCAACAGACCCTTGGAGACAAGTCGGCTGGAGGCCGATGTATTGAATCTCGACGCAATTTGAGTGTTCCATCGTCATTACAAGGCCCTGAACGTTACAATTAACTATCATTTTTGCGTCGGATTCGAAAATCTAAACTCACAGGAGAAAGACCATAAGGTGCCGAGGCAGCAACAGACCATAGGAGACAAGTCGGCTGGAGGCCGATGTATGGAATCTCGACGCAATTTGAGTGTTCCATCGCCAATAGGAGGCCCTGAACGTTACAATTAAGTATCATTTTTGCGTCGGATTCGAAAATCTAGACTCACAGGAGAACGACCATAAGGTGCCCGAGGCAGCAATAGACCCTTGGAGACAAGTCGGCTATAAACCGATGTATTGATACTTGACGCAATTTGAGTGTTCCATCGTCATTAGGAGGCCCTGAATGTTACAATTAACTATCAGTTTTTCGTTGGATTCGAAAATCTAGACTCACGTCAGACGGACCATTTGGTGCCCGAGGCAACAATATCCCCTTGGAGACAAATCGCCTGGAGGACGATGTATTGAATCTCGACTCAATTTGAGTGTTCCATCGTCATTAGGTGGCCCTGAACGTTACAATTAACAATCTGTTTTGCGTCGGGTTCGAAAATCTAGCCTCACAGCAGAACGATCACAAGGTGCCCGTGGCAGCTATTGACCCTTGGAGACAAGTCGGTTGGCGGACGATGTATTGGATCGCGACGCAAAATGAGTGTTCCATCGTCTTTAGGAGGCCCTGAATGTTACAATTAACTATCAGTTTTTCGTCGGATTCGAAAATCTAGACTCACTGGAGACGGACCATAAGGTGCCCGATGCAGCAATATCCCCTTGGAGAACAGTCCGCTGGAGGACGATGTTTTGAATCGCGACGCAATTTGAGTGCTCCATCGTCATTTGGAGGCCCTGAACGTTACAATTAACTATCAGTTTCACGTCGGATTCAAAAATCCAGACTCACAGGAGACGGACCATTTGGTGCCCGAGACAGCAATATCCCCTTGGAGACAAGTCCGCTGGAGGCTGGTGTATTGAATCTCGACGCAATTTGAAAGTTCCATCGTCATTAGGAGGCCCTGAACCTTACAATTAACAATCAGTTTCGCGTCGGATTCGAAAATCTAGACTCACAGGGGACGGACCACATGGAGCCCGAGGCAGCAATATCGCCTTGTCGACAAGTCGGCTGGAGGATGATGTATTGAATCTCGACGCAATTTGACTGTTCCATCGTCATTGAGAGGCCCTGAGCATTACATTTAACTATCAGTTTTGCGTCGGATTCTAAAATGTTGACTCACAGGGGAACGACCATACGGTGCCCGAGGCAGCAATAGACCCTTGGAGACAAATCGGCTGAATGCCGATGTCTTGAATCTCGAGGCAATTTGAGTGTTCCATCGGCATTAGGAGGCCCTGAACGTTACAGTTAACTATCATTTTAGCGTCGGATTCGAAAATCTAGAATCACCGGAGAAGGACCATGTGGTGCCCGGGGCAGCGATATCCCCTTGGAGACAATTCGGCTGGAGGCCGATGTATTGATTCTTGACGCAATTTGAGTGTTCCATCGTCATTAGGAGGCCCTGAACGTTACAATTCACTATAATTTTTAGTCGGATTCGAAGACTAGACTCACAGGAGAAGGACCATGTGGTGCCCGAGGCAGCAATAGACCCTTGGAGACATGTCGGCTGGAGGACGATGTATGGAATCTCGACGCAATTTGAGTGTTCCATCGGCATTAGGAGGCCCAGAACGTTACATTTCACTATCATGTTTGCGTCGGATTCGAAAATCTACTAACAGGACAAGGATCATTTGGTGCACGAGACTACAATATCTCCTTGGATACAAGTCGACTGGAGGTCGATGTATTGAATCTCGACGCAATTTGACTGTTCCATCGGCATTAGGAATCCCAGAACCTTACAATTAACTATCAGTTTCGCGTCGGATTCGAAAATCTAGACTCACAGGTGAACGACCATAAGGTGCCCGAGGCTGCAATAGACCCTTGGAGACAAGTCGGCTGGTGGACGATGTATTGAATCTCGACGTAATTTGAGTGTTCCATCGTCATTAGGAGGCCCTGAACGTTACAGTTAACTATCATTTTAGCGTCGGATTCGAAAATCTAGACTCACAGGAGAACGACCATAAGGTGCTCGAGGCAGCAATAGACCCTAGGAGACAAATCAGCTGGAGGACGATGTATTGAATCTCGACGCAATTTGAGAGTTCCATCGTCATTAGGAGGCCCTAAACCTTACAATTAACTATCAGTTTCGCGTCGGATTCGAAAATCTACTCACAGGAGAAGTTCATACGGTGCTCGAGACAGCAATATACCCCTTGGAGACAAATCGACTGGGGGCCGATGTATTGAATATCGACGCAATTTGAGTGTTCCATCGTCATTAGGTCGCCCTGAACGTTACAATTAACTATCATTTTTGCGTCGGATTCGATAATCTAAACTCACAGGAGGTCGACCATAAGGTGCCCGAGGCAGCATTAGACCCTTGGAGACAAGTCGGCTGGAGGCCGATGTATTGAATCTCGACGCAATTTGAGTGTTCCATCGTCATTACAAGGCCCTGAAAGTTACAATTAACTATCATTTTTGCGTCGGATTCGAAAATCTAAACTCACAGGAGAACGACCATAAGGTGCCCGTGGCAGCAATAGACCCTTGGAGACAAGTCGGCTGGAAACCGATGTATTGATTCTTGACGCAATTCCATCGTCATTAGGAGGCCCTGACGTTACAATTCACTATCATTTTTGCGTCGGATTCGAAAATCTAGACTCACAGGAGAAGGACCATGTGGTGCCCGAGGCAGCAATAGACCCTTGGAGACAAGTCGGCTGGAGGCCGATGTATTGAATCTCGCCGCAATTTGAGTGTTCCATCGTCATTACAAGGCCCTGAACGTTACAATTAACTATCATTTTTGCGTCGGATTCGAAAATCTAGACTCACAGGAGAACGACAATAAGGTGCCCGAGGCAGCAGTAGACCCTTGGAGACAAGTGGGCTGGAAACCGATGTATTGATTCTTGACGCAATTTGAGTGTTCCATCGTCATTAGGAGGCCCTGAACGTTACAATTAACAATCATTTTAGCGTCGGATTCGAAAATCTACTCACAGGAGACAGCAATAGACAATTGGAGACAAGTCGGCTGGAGGCCGATGTATTAATTCTTGACGCAATTTGAGTGTTCCATCGGCATTAGGAGGCCCTGAACGTTACAATTAACTATCAGTTTCGCGTCGGATTCAAAAATCCAGACTCATAGGAGACGGACCATTTGGTGCCCGAGGCAGCAATATCCCATTGGAGACAAATCAGCTGGAGGACGATGTATTGAATCTCGACGCAATTTGAGAGTTCTATCGTCATCAGTAGGCGCTGAACGTTACTATTCACTATCATTTTTCGTCGGATTCGAAAATCTAGACTCACAGGAGATGGATCATATGGTGCCCGAGACAGCAATATCCCCTTGGAGACAAGGCAGCTGGAGGCAAAATGTATTGAATCTCGACGCAATTTGAGTGTTCCATCGTCATTAGGAGGCCCTGAACCTTACAATTAACTATCAGTTTCGCGTCGGATTCGAAAATCTAGACTCACTGGAGACGGACCACATGGAGCCCGAGGCAGCAATATCCCCTTGTAGACAAGTCGGCTGAAGGAAGATGTATTGACTCTCGACGCAATTTGAGTGTTCCATCGTCATTAGGAGGCCCTGAACGTTACAATTAACAATCATTTTAGCGTCGGATTCGAAAATCTACTCACAGGAGACAGCAATAGAACCTTGGAGACAAGACGGCTGGAGGCCGATGTATTGAATCTCGACGCAATTTGTGTGTCCCATCGTCATTAGAAGGCCCTGAACGTTACAATTAACTATCATTTTTGCGTCGGATTCGAAAATCTAGACTTACAAGGGAACGACCATAAGTTGCCCGAGACTGCAATATCCCCTTGGATACAAGTCGACTGGAGGTCGATGTATTGAATCTCGACGCAATTTGAGTCTTCTATCGTCATTAGGAGGCGCTGAACGTTACAATTCACTATCATTTTTGCGTCGGATTCGAAAATCTAGACTCACAGGAGAGGGATCATATTGTGCCCGAGACTGCAATATCCCCTTGGATACAAGTCGACTAGAGGTCGATGGATTGAATCTCGACGCAATTTGAGTGTTCCATCGTCGTTAGGAGTCCCTGAACGTTACAATTAACTATCATTTATGCGTCGGATTCGAAAATCTAGACTCAGAGGAGAACGACCATAAGGTGCCCGAGGCAGCAATAGACCCTTGGAGACAAGTCGGCTGGAAACCGATGTATTGATTCTTGACGCAATTTGAGTGTTCCATCGTTATTAGGAGGCCCTGAACGTTACAATTCACTATCATTTCTGCGTCGGATTCGGAAATCTAGACTCACAGGAGAAGGACCATGTGGTGCCCGAGGCAGCAATAGACCCTTGGAGACAAGTCGGCTGGAGGCCGATGTATTGAATCTCGACGCAATTTGAGTGTTCCATCGTCATTACAAGGCCCTGAACGTTACAATTAACTATCACATTTGCGTCGGATTCGAAAATCTAGACTCACAGGAGAACGACCATAAGGTGCCCGAGGCAGCAACAGACCCTTGGAGACAAGTAGGCTGGAGGACGATGTATTGAACCTCGTCTAAATTTGAGTGTTCCATCGTCATTAGGTGGCCCTGAACGTTTCAATTAACAATCGGTTTTGCAGTCGGGTTCGAAAATCTAGACTCACAGCAGAACGATCACAAGGTGCCCGTGACAGCTATTGACCCTTGGAGACAAGTCGGTTGGAGGACGATGTATTGGATCGCGACTAGAAATGAGTGTTCCATCGTCATTAGGAGGCCCTAAACGTTACAATTAACTATCATTTTTGCGTCGGATTCGATAATCTAAACTCACAGGAGAACGACCATAAGGTGCCCGAGGCAGCAACAGACCCTTGGAGACAAGTCGGCTAGAGGCCGATGTATTGAATCTCGACGCAATTTGAGTGTTCCATCGTCATTACAAGGCCCTGAACGTTACAATTAACTATCATTTTTGCGTCGGATTCGAAAATATAGACTCACAGGAGAACGACCATAAGGTGCCCGAGGCAGCAATAGACTCTTGGAGACAAGTCGGCTGGAGGCCGATGTATTGAATCTCGACGCAATTTGAGTGTTCCATCGGCATTAGGAGGCCCTGAACGTCACAATTAACTATCAGTTTCGCGTCGGATTCAAAAATCAAGACTCACTGGAGACGGACATTTTGGTGCCCGAGGCAGCAATATCCCCTTTGAGACAAATCAGCTGGAGGACGATGTATTGAATCTCGGCGCAATTTGAGAGTTCTATCGTCATCAGGAGGCGCTGAACGTTACTATTCACTATCATTTTTGCGTCGGATTCGAAAATCTAGACTCACAGGAGAAGGATCATATGGTGCCCGAGACAGCAATATCCCCTTGGAGACAAGTCGGCTGGAGGAAGATGTATTGACTCTCGACGCAATTTGAGTGTTCCATCGTCATTAAGAGGCACTGAGCATTACATTTAACTATCAGTTTTGCGTCGGATTCGAAAATCTAGACTCACAGGGGAACGACCATACGGTGCCCGAGGCAGGTATTGACCCTTGGAGACAAGTCGGTTGGCGGACGATGTATTGGATCGCGGCGCAAAATGAGTGTTCCATTGTCATTAGAAGGCCCTGAACATTACAATTAACTATCATTTTTGCGTCTGATTCAAAAATCTAGACTCACAGGAGAACGACCATAAGGTGCCCGAGGCAGCAATAGACCCTTGGAGACAAGTCGGCTGGAGGCCGATGTAATGAATCTCGACGCAATTTGAGTGTTCCATCGGCATTAGGAGGCCCTGAACGTTACAATTAACTATCAGTTTCGCGTCGGATTCAAAAATCCAGACTCATAGGAGACGGACCATTTGGTGCCCGAGGCAGCAATATCCCCTTGGAGACAAATCAGCTGGAGGACGATGTATTGAATCCCGACGCAATTTGAGGGTTCTATCGTCATCAGTAGGCGCTGAACGTTACAATTCACTATCATTTTTACGTCGAATTCGAAAATCTAGACTTACAAGAGAACGACCATAAGGTGCCCGAGGCAGCAAATAGACCCTTGGAGAAAAGTCGGCTGGAGGCCGATGTATTGAATCTCGACGCAATTTGAGTGTTCCATCGGCATTAGGAGGCCCTGAACGTTACAGTTAACTATCATTTCAGCGTCGGATTCGAAAATCTACTAACAGGAGAAGGATCATATGGTGCACGAGACTGCAATATCCCCTTGGATACAAGTCGGCTGGAGGTCGATGTATTGAATCTCGACGCAATTTGAGTCTTCTATCGTCATTAGGAGGCCCTAAACGTTACAGTTAACTATCATTTTAGCGTCGGATTCGAAAACCTACTAACAGGAGAAGGATCATATGGTGCACGAGACTGCAATATCCCCTTGACTACAAGTCGGCTGGAGGTCGATGTATTGAATCTCGACGCAATTTGAGTCTTCCATCATCTTTAGGAGTCCCTGAACGTTACAATTAACTATCATTTATGCGTCGGATTCGAAAATCTAGACTCACAGGAGAACGACCATAAGGTGCCCGAGGCAGCAATAGACCCTTGGAGACAATTCGGCTGGAAACCGATGTATTGATTCTTGACGCAATTTGAGTGTTCCATCGTCATTAGGAGGCCCTGAACGTTACAATTCACTATCATTTCTGCGTCGGATTCGAAAGTCTAGACTCACAGGAGAAGGATCATATGGTGCCCGAGACAGCAATATTCCCTTGGAGACAAGTCCGCTGGAGGCCGATGTATTAAATCTCGACTCAATTTGAGTGTTCCATCGTCATTAGGAGGCCCTGAACCTTACAATTAACTATCAGTTTCGCGTCGGATTCGAAAATCTAGACTCACAGGAGACGGACCACATGGAGCCCGAGGCAGCAATATCCCCTTGTAGACAAGTCGGCTGGAGGAAGATGTATTGACTCTCGACGCAATTTGAGTGTTCCATCGTCATTAGGGGGCCCTGAACGTTACAATTAACAATCATTTTAGCGTCGGATTCGAAAATCTACTCACAGGAGACAGTAATAGACCCCTGGAGACAAGTCGGCTGGAGGCCGATGTATTGAATGTCGACGCAATTTGAGTGTCCCATAGTCATTAGAAGGCCCTGAACGTTACAATTAACTATCATTTTTGCGTCGGATTCGAAAATCTAGACTTACAAGAGAACGACCATAAGGTGCCCGAGACTGCAATATCCCCTTGGATACAAGTCGACTGGAGGTCGATGTATTGAATCTCGACGCAATTTGAGACTTCTATCGTCATTAGGAGGCGGTGAACGTTACAATTCACTATCTTTTATGCGTCGGATTCGAAAATCTAGACTCAGAGGAGAACGACCATAAGGTGCCCGAGGCAGCAATAGACCCTTGGAGACAAGTCGGCTGGAAACCGATGTATCGATTCTTGACGCAATTTGAGTGATCCATCGTCATTAGGAGGCCCTGAACGTTACAATTCACTATCATTTCTGCGTCGGATTCGAAAATCTAGACCCACAGGAGAAGGACCATGTGGTGCCCGAGGCAGCAATAGACCCTTGGAGACAAGTCGGCTGGAGGACGATGTATTGAATCTCGTCGCAATTTGAGTGTTCCATCGTCATTAGGAGGCCCTGAACGTTACAATTAACTATCATTTTTGCGTCGCATTCGATAATTTAAACTCACAGGAGAATGACCATAAGGTGCCCGAGGCAGCAACAGACCCTTGGAGACAAGTCGGCTGGAGGCCGATGTATTGAATCTCGACGCAATTTGAGTGTTCCATCGTCATTACAAGGCCCTGAACGTTACAATTAACTATCATTTTTGCGTCGGATTCGAAAATCTAGACTTACAAGAGAACGACCATAAGGTGCTCGAGGCAGCAATAGACCCTTGGAGACAAGTCGGCTGGAGGCGGATGTAATGAATCTCGACGCAATTTGAGTGTTCCATCGGCATTAGGAGGCCCTGAACGTTACAGTTAACTATCATTTATGCGTCGGATTCGAAAATCTAGACTCACAGGAGAACGACCATAAGGTGCCCGAGGCAGCAATAGACCCTTGGAGACAAGTCGGCTGGAGGACGATGTATTGAATCTAGACGCAATTTGAGAGTTCCATCGTCATTAGGAGGCCCTGAACGTTACAATTAACTATCATTTTTACGTCGAATTCGAAAATCTAGACATACAAGAGAACGACCATAAGGTGCCCGAGGCAGCAATAGACCCTTGGAGAAAAGTCGGCTGGAGGCCGATGTATTGAATCTCGACGCAATTTGAGTGTTCCATCGGCATTAGGAGGCCCTGAACGTTACAGTTAACTATCATTTCAGCGTCGGATTCGAAAATCTACTAACAGGAGAAGGATCATATGGTGCACGAGACTGCAATATCCCCTTGGATACAAGTCGGCTGGAGGTCGATGTATTGAATCTCGACGCAATTTGAGTCTTCTATCGTCATTAGGAGGCCCTAAACGTTACAGTTAACTATCATTTTAGCGTCGGATTCGAAAACCTACTAACAGGAGAAGGATCATATGGTGCACGAGACTGCAATATCCCCTTGACTACAAGTCGGCTGGAGGTCGATGTATTGAATCTCGACGCAATTTGAGTCTTCCATCATCTTTAGGAGTCCCTGAACGTTACAATTAACTATCATTTATGCGTCGGATTCGAAAATCTAGACTCACAGGAGAACGACCATAAGGTGCCCGAGGCAGCAATAGACCCTTGGAGACAATTCGGCTGGAAACCGATGTATTGATTCTTGACGCAATTTGAGTGTTCCATCGTCATTAGGAGGCCCTGAACGTTACAATTCACTATCATTTCTGCGTCGGATTCGAAAGTCTAGACTCACAGGAGAAGGACCATGTGGTGCCTGAGGCAGCAATGGACCCTTGGAGACAAGTCGGCTGGAGGACGATGTATTGAATCTCGTCGCAATTTGAGTGTTCCATCGTCATTAGGAGGCCCTGAACGTTACAATTAACTATCGTTTTTGCGTCGGATTCGATAAGCTAAACTCACAGGAGATCGACCATAAGGTGCCCGAGGCAGCAACAGACCCTTGGAGACAAGTCGGCTGGAGGCCGATGTATTGAATCTCGACGCAATTTGAGCGTTCCATCGTCATTACAAGGCCCTGAACGTTACAATTAACTATCATTTCTGCGTCGGATTCGAAAATCTAGACTTACAAGAGAACGACCATAAGGTGCACGAGGCAGCAATAGACCCTTGGAGACAAGTCGGCTGGAGGCGGATGTATTGAATCTCGACGCAATTTGAGTGTTCCATCGGCATTAGGAGGCCCTGAACGTTACAGTTAACTATCATTTATGCGTCGTATTCGAAAATATAGACTCACAGGAGAACGACCATAAGGTGCCCGAGGCAGCAATAGACCCTTGGAGACAAGTCGGCTGGAAACCGATGTATTGATTCTTGACGCAATTTGAGTGTTCCATCGTCATGAGGAGGCTCTGAACGTTACAATTAACTACCATTTTTGCGTCGGATTCGAAAATCTAGACTCACAGGAGATCGACCATAAGGTGCCCGAGGCAGCAATAGCTACTTGGAGACAATTCGGCTGGAAACCGATGTATTGATTCTTGACGCAATTTGAGTCATTAGGAGGCCCTGAACGTTACAATTCACTGTCATTTCTGCGTCGGATTCGAAAATCTAGACTCACAGGAGAAGGACCATGTGGTGCCCGAGGCAGCAATAGACCCTTGGAGACAAGTCGGCTGGAGGACGATGTATTGAATCTCCTCGCAATTTGAGTGTTCCATCGTCATTAGGAGGCCCTGAACGTTACAATTAACTATCGTTTTTGCGTCGGATTCGATAAGCTAAACTCACAGGAGATCGACCATAAGGTGCCCGAGGCAGCAACAGACCCTTGGAGACAAGTCGGCTGGAGGCCGATGTATTGAATCTCGACGCAATTTGAGCGTTCCATCGTCATTACAAGGCCCTGAACGTTACAATTAACTATCATTTTTGCGTCGGATTCGAAAATCTAGACTCACAGGAGATCGACTATAAGGTGCCCGAGACAGCAATAGACCCTTGGAGACAAGTCGGCTGGAGGCCGATGTATTGAATCTCGAAGCAATTTGAGTGTTCCATCGGCATTAGGAGGCCCTGAACGTTACAGTTAACTATCATTTCAGCGACGGATTCGAAAATCTACTAACAGGAGAAGGATCATATGGTGCACGAGACTGCAATATCCCCTTGGATACAAGTCGGCTGGAGGTCGATGTATTGAATCTCGACGCAATTTGAGTCTTCTATCGTCATTAGGAGGCCCTAAACGTTACAGTTAACTATCATTTTAGCGTCGGATTCGAAAACCTACTAACAGGAGAAGGATCATATGGTGCACGAGACTGCAATATCCCCTTGATTACAAGTCGGCTGGAGGTCGATGTATTGAATCTCGACGCAATTTGAGTCTTCCATCATCTTTAGGAGTCCCTGAACGTTACAATTAACTATCATTTATGCGTCGGATTCGAAAATCTAGACTCACAGGAGAACGACCATAAGGTGCCCGAGGCAGCAATAGACCCTTGGAGACAATTCGGCTGGAAACCGATGTATTGATTCTTGACGCAATTTGAGTGTTCCATGGTCATTAGGAGGCCCTGAACGTTACAATTCACTATCATTTCTGCGTCGGATTCGAAAGTCTAGACTCACAGGAGAAGGACCATGTGGTCCCCGAGGCAGCAATGGACCCTTGGAGACAAGTCGGCTGGAGGACGATGTATTGAATCTCGTCGCAATTTGAGTGTTCCATCGTCATTAGGAGGCCCTGAACGTTACAATTAACTATCGTTTTTGCGTCGGATTCGATAAGCTAAACTCACAGGAGATCGACCATAAGGTGCCCGAGGCAGCAACAGACCCTTGGAGACAAGTCGGCTGGAGGCCGATGTATTGAATCTCGACGCAATTTGAGCGTTCCATCGTCATTACAAGGCCCTGAACGTTACAATTAACTATCATTTTTGCGTCGGATTCGAAAATCTAGACTTACAAGAGAACGACCATAAGGTGCACGAGGCAGCAATAGACCCTTGGAGACAAGTCGGCTGGAGGCGGATGTATTGAATCTCGACGCAATTTGAGTGTTCCATCGGCATTAGGAGGCCCTGAACGTTACAGTTAACTATCATTTATGCGTCGTATTCGAAAATCTAGACTCACAGGAGAACGACCATAAGGTGCCCGAGGCAGCAATAGACCCTTGGAAACAAGTCGGCTGGAAACCGATGTATTGATTCTTGACGCAATTTGAGTGTTCCATCGTCATGAGGAGGCTCTGAACGTTACAATTAACTGTCATTTTTGCGTCGGATTCGAAAATCTAGACTCACAGGAGATCGACCATAAGGTGCCCGTGGCAGCAGTAGCTACTTGGAGACAATTCGGCTGGAAACCGATGTATTGATTCTTGACGCAATTTGAGTCATTAGGAGGCCCTGAACGTTACAATTAACTAAAGTTTTTGCGTCGGATTCGATAAGCTAAACTCACAGGTGATCGACCATAAGGTGCCCGAGGCAGCAAGAGACCCTTGGAGACAAGTCGGCTGGAGGCCGAAGTATTGAATCTCGACGCAATTTGAGTGTTCCATCGGCATTAGGAGGCCCTGAACGTTACAGTTAACTATCATTTATGCGTCGGATTCGAAAATCTAGACTCACAGGAGAACGACCATAAGGTGCCCGAGGCAGCAATAGACCCTTGGAGACAAGTCGGCTGGTGGCCGATGTATTGAATCTTGACGCAATTTGAGTGTTCCATCGGCATTAGGAGGCCCTGAACGTTACAGTTAACTATCATTTTAGCGTCGGATTCGAAAATCTACTAACAGGAGAAGGATCATACGGTGCTCGAAGCAGCAATAGACACTTGGAGACAAGTCGGCTGGAAACCGATGTATTGATTCTTGACGCAATTTGAGTGTTCCATCGTCATTAGTAGGCCCTGAACGTAACAATTAACAATCATTTTAGCGTCGGATTCGAAACTCTACTCACAGGAGACTGCAATAGACCCTTGGAGACAAGTCGGCTGGAGGCCGATGTATTGAATCTCGACGCAATTTGAGTGTCCCATCGTCATTAGAAGGCCCTGAACGTTACAATTAACTATCGGATTCGAAAATCTAGACTTACAAGAGAACGACCATATAGTGCTCGAGACTGCAATATCCCCTTGGATACAAGTCGACTGGAGGTCGCTGTATTGAATCTCGACGCAATTTGAGTCTTCTATCGTCATTAGGAGGCGCTGAACGTAACAATTCACTATCATTTTTGCGTCGGATTCGAAAATCTAGACTCACAGGAGAATGATCATATTGTGCCCGAGACTGCAATATCCACTCGGATACAAGTCGACTGGAGGTCGATGTATTGAATCTCGACGTAATTTGAGTGTTCCATCGGCATTAGGAGGCCCTGAACGTTACAGTTAACTATCAGTTTCGCGTCGGATACGAAAATCTAGACTCACAGGAGAACGACCATAAGGTGCCCGAGGCAGCAATAGACCCATGGAGACAAGTCGGCTGGAGGACGATGTATTGAATCTCGACGCAATTTGAGAGTTCCATCGTCATTAGGAGGCCCTGAACGTTGCAATTAACTATCATTTTTGCGTCGGATTCGAAAATGTAGACTTACAAGAGAACGACCATAAGGTGCTCGAGGCAGCATTAGACCCATGTAGACAAGTCGGCTGGAGGACGATGTATTGAATCTGGACGCAATTTGAATCATCTATCGTCATTGGGAGGCGCTGAACGTTACAATTCACTATCATTTTTGCGTCGGATTCGAAAATCTAGACTCACAGGAGAACGACCATAAGGTGCCCGAGGCAGCAGTAGACCCTTGGAGACAAATTGGCTGGAGGACGATGTATTGAATCTCGACGCAATTTGAGAGTTCCATCGTCATTAGGAGGCCCTGAACGTTACAATAACCTATCATTTTTACGTCGGATTGGAAAATCTAGACTTACAAGAGAACGACCATAAGGTGCCCGAGGCAGCAATAGATCCTTGGAGACAAGTCGGCTGGAGGCCGATGTATTGAATCTCGACGCAATTTGAGTGTTCCATCGGCATTAGGAGGCCCTGAACGTTACAGTTAACTATCATTTTAGCGTCGGATTCGAAAATCTACTAACAGGAGAAGGATCATATGGTGCACGAGACTGCAATATCCCCTTGGATACAAGTCGGCTGGAGGTCGATGTATTGAATCTCGACGCAATTTGAGTCTACTATCGTCATTAGGAGGCCCTAAACGTTACAATTAACTATCATTTTTGCGTCGGATTCAAAAATCTACTCACAGGAGAAGTTCATACGGTGCTCGAGGCAGCAATAGACACTTGGAGACAAGTCGGCTGGAAACCGATGTATTGATTCTTGACGCAATTTGAGTGTTCCATCGTCATTAGGAGGCCCTGAACGTTACAATTAACAATCATTTTAGCGTCGGATTCGAAAATCTACTCACAGGAGACAGCAATAGACCCTTGGAGACAAGTCGGCTGGAATCCGATGTATTGATTCTTGACGCAATTTGAGTGATCCATCGGCATTAGTAGGCCCTGAACGTTACAATTAACTATCAGTTTCGCGTCGGATTCGAAAATCCAGACTCATAATAGACGGACCATTTGGTGCCCGAGGCGGCAATATCCCCTTGGAGACGAATCAGCTGGAGGACGATGTATTGAATCTCGACGCAATATGAGAGTTCTATCGTCATCAGTAGGCGCTGAACGTTACTAATCACTATCATTTTTGCGTCGGATTCGAAAATCTAGACTCACAGGAGAAGGATCATATGGTGCCCGAGGCAGCAATATCCCCTTGTAGACAAGTCGGCTGGAGGAAGATGTATTGACTCTCGACGCAATTTGAGTGTTCCATCGTCATTAGGAGGCCCTGAACGTAACAATTAACAATCATTTTAGCGTCGGATTCGAAAATCTACTCACAGGAGACATCAATAGACCCTTGGAGACAAGTCGGCTGAGGCCGATGTATTGAATATCGACGCTATTTGAGTGTCCCATCGTCATTAGAAGGCCCTGAACGTTACAATTAACTATCATTTTTGCGTCGGATTCGAAAATGTAGACTTACAAGAGAACGACCATAAGGTGCCCGAGACTGCAATATCCCCTTGGAGACAAGTCGGCTGGAGGCCGATGTATTGAATCTCGACGCAATTTGTGTGTTCCATCGGCATTAGGAGGCCCTGAACGTTACAGTTAACTATCATTTTAGCGTCGGATTCGAAAATCTACTAACAGGAGAAGGATCATATGGTGCACGAGACTGCAATATCCCCTTGGAGACAAGTCCGCTGGAGGCCGATGTATTGAATCTCGACGCAATTTGAGTGTTCCATCGTCATTAGGAGGCCCTGAACCTTACAATTAACTATCAGTTTCGCGTCGGATTCGAAAATCTAGACTCACAGGAGACGGACCACATGGAGCCCGAGGCAGCAATATCCCCTTGTAGACAAGTCGGCTGGAGGAAGATGTATTGACTCTCGACGCAATTTGAGTGTTCCATCGTCATTAGGAGGCCCTGAACGTAACAATTAACAATCATTTTAGCGTCGGATTCGAAAATCTACTCACAGGAGACAGCAATAGACCCTTGGAGACAAGTCGGCTGGAGGCCGATGTATTGAATATCGACGCTATTTGAGTGTCCCATCGTCATTAGAAGGCCCTGAACGTTACAATTAACTATCATTTTTGCGTCGGATTCGAAAATGTAGACTTACAAGAGAACGACCATAAGGTGCCCGAGACTGCAATATCCCCTTGGATACAAGTCGACTGGAGGTCGATGTATTGAATCTCGACGCAATTTGAGTCTTCTATCGTCATTAGGAGGCGCTGAACGTTACAATTCACTATCATTTTTGCGTCGGATTCGAAAATCTAGACTCACAGGAGAAGGATCATATTGTGCCCGAGACTGCAATATCCCCTTGGATACAAGTCGACTGGAGGTCGATGAATTGAATCTCGACGCAATTTGAGTGTTCCATCGTCTTTAGGAGTCCCTGAACGTTACAATTAACTATCATTGATGCGTCGGATTCGAAAATCTGGACTCACAGGAGAACGACCATAAGGTGCCCGAGGCAGCAATAGACCCTTGGAGACAAGTCGGCTGGAAACCGATGTATTGATTCTTGACGCAATTTGAGTGTTCCATCGTCATTAGGAGGCCCTGAACGTTACCATTCACTATCTTTTCTGCGTCGGATTCGAAAATCTAGACTCACAGGAGAAGGACCATGTGGTGCCCGAGGCAGCAATAGACCCTTGGAGACAAGTCGGCTGGAGGACGATGTATTGAATCTCGTCGCAATTTGAGTGTTCCATCGTCATTAGGAGGCCCTGAACGTTACAATTAACTATCATTTTTGCGTCGGATTCGATAATCTAAACTCACAGGAGAACGACCATAAGGTGCCCGAGGCAGCAACAGACCCTTGGAGACAAGTCGGCTGGAGGCGGATGTATTGAATCTCGACGCAATTTGAGTGTTCCATCGGCATTAGGAGGCCCTGAAAGTTACAGTTAACTATCATTTATGCGTCGGATTCGAAAATCTAGACTCACAGGAGAACGACCATAAGGTGCCCGAGGCAGCAATGGACCCTTGGAGACAAGTCGGCTGGAAACCGATGTATTGATTCTTGACGCAATTTGAGTGTTCCATCGTCATTAAGAGGCCCTGAACGTTACAATTATCTATGAGTTTTGCGTCGGATTCGAAAATCTAGACTCACAGGAGAACGACTGTAAGGTGCCCGAGGCAGCAATAGACCCTTGGAGACAAGTCGGCTGGAGGCCGATTTATTGAATCTCGACGCAATTTGAGTGTTCCACCGTCAGTAGGAAGCCTTAAACGTTACAATTAACTATCCTTTTTGCGTCGGATTCGATAATCTAAACTCACAGGAGAACGACCATATGGTGCCCGAGGCAGCAATATCCCCTTGGAGTCAAATCGGCTGGAGGACGATGTATTGAATCTCGACGCAATTTGAGTCTTCTATCGTCATTAGGAGGCGCTGAACGTTACAATTCACTATCATTTTTGCGTCGGATTCGAAAATCTAGTCTCACAGGAGAAGGATCATATTGTGCCTGAGACTGCAATATCCCCTTGGATACAAGTCGACTGGAGGTCGATGTATTGACTCTCGACGCAATTTGAGTGATCTATCGTCTTTAGGAGTCCCTGAACGTTACAGTTAACTATCATTTATGCGTCGGATTCGAAAATCTAGACTTACAAGAGAACGACCATAAAGTGCCCGAGGCAGCAATAGTCCCTTGGAGACAAGTCGGCTGGAGGTCGATGTATTGAATCTCG
Organism: Schistocerca americana; assembly: GCF_021461395.2. Taxonomy (NCBI): domain Eukaryota; kingdom Metazoa; phylum Arthropoda; class Insecta; order Orthoptera; family Acrididae; genus Schistocerca; species Schistocerca americana. The sequence continues at coordinate 773,596,088 of NC_060123.1, forward strand.
ACGCAATTTGAGTGTTCCATCGGCATTAGGAGGCCCTGAACGTTACAGATAACTATCAGTTTCGCGTCGGATTCGAAAATCTAGACTCACAGGAGAACGACCATAAGGTGCCCGAGGCAGCAATAGACCCTTGGAGACAAGTCGGCTGGAGGACGATGTATTGAATCTCGACGCAATTTGAGAGTTCCATCGTCATTAGGAGGCCCTGAACGTTACAATTAACTATCATTTTTGCGTCGGATTCGAAAATGTAGACTTACAAGAGAACGATCATAAGGTGCTCGAGGCAGCATTAGACCCTTGTAGACAAGTCGGCTGGAGGACGATGTATTGAATCTGGACGCAATTTGAGTCTTCTATCGTAATTAGGTAGCGCTGAACGTTACAATTCACTATCATTTTTGCGTCGGATTCGAAAATCTAGACTCACAGGAGAAGGATCATATTGTGCCCGAGACTGCAATATCCCCTTGGATACAAGTCGGCTAGAGGTCGATGTATTGACTCTCGACGCAATTTGAGTGTTCCATCGTCTTTAGGAGTCCCTGAACGTTACAATTAACTATCATTTATGCGTCGGATTCGAAAATCTAGACTCACAGGAGAACGACCATAAGGTGCCCGAGGCAGCAATAGACCCTTGGAGACAAATCGGCTGGAGGACGATGTATTGAATCTCGACGCAATTTGAGTCTTCTATCGTCATTAGGTCCCCCTGAACGTTATAATGAGCTATCATTTTTGCGTCGGATTCGAAAATCTAGACTCACAGGAGAACTACCATAAGGTGCCCGAGGCAATAATAGACCCTTGGAGACAAGTCGGCTGGAGGCCGATGTATTGAATGTCGACTCAATTTGTGTGCTCCATCGTCATTAGGAGGCCCTGAACGTTACAATTAACTATGAGTTTTGCGTCGGATTCGAAAACGTAGAATCACCGGAGACGAACTATGTGGTGCCCGAGGCAGCGATATCCCCTTGGAGACAAGTCGGCTGGAGGCCGATGTATTGAATCTCGACGCAAATTTGAGTGTTCCATCGTCATTAGGAGGCCCTGAACCTTACAATTAACTATCATTTTTGCGTCGGATTCGAAAATCTAGACTCACAGGAGAAGGATCATATGGTGCCCGAGACTGCAATGTCCCCTTGGGGACAAGTCCGCTGGAGGCCGATGTATTGAATCTCGACGCAATTTGAGTGTTCCATCGTCATTAGGAGGCCCTGAACCTTACAATTAACTATCAGTTTCGCGTCGGATTCGAAAATCTAGACTCACAGGAGACGGACCACATGGAGCCCGGGGCAGCCATATCCCCTTGTAGACAAGTCGGCTGGAGGAAGATGTATTGACTCTCGACGCAATTTGAGTGTTCCATCGTCTTTAGGAGTCCCTGAACGTTACAATTAACTATCATATATGCGTCGGATTCGAGAACCTAGACTCACAGGAGAACGACCATAAGGTGCCCGAGGCAGCAATACCCTTGGAGACAAGTCGACTGGAGGACGATGTATTGAATCTCGACGCAATTTGAGTGTTCCATCGTCATTAGGAGGCCCTGAACCTTACAATTAACTATCATTTTTGCGACGGATTCGAAAATCTAGACTCACAGGAGAACGACCATAAGGTGCCCGAGGCAGCAATAGACCCTTGGAGACAAGTCGGCTGGAGGCCGATGTATTGATCTCGACTCAATTTGTGTGCTCCATCGTCATTAGGAGGCCCTGAACGTTACAATTAACTATGAGTTTTGCGTCGGATTCGAAAACGTAGAATCACCGGAGACGGAACAAGTGGTGCCCGAGGCAGCGATATCCCCTTGGAGACAAGTCGGCTGCAGGCCGATGTATTGAATCTCGACGCAATTTGAGTGATCCATCGTCATTAGAAGGCCCTGAACGTTACAATTAACTATCATTTTTGCGTCGGATTCGAAAATCTAGACACACAGGAGAACGACCATAAGGTGCCCGAGGCAGCAATAGACCCTTGGAGACAAGTCGGCTGGAGGTCGATGTATTGAATCTCGACTTAATTTGTGTGCTCCATCGTCATTAGGAGGCCCTGAATGTTACAATTAACTATGAGTTTTGCGTCGGATTCGAAAACGTAGAATCACCGTAGACGGACCATGTGGTGCCCGAGGCAGCGTTATCCCCTTGGAGACAAGTCGGCTGGAGGCCGATGTATTGAATCTCCACGCAATTTTAGTGTCCCATCGTCATTAGAAGGCCCTGAACGTTACAATTCACTATCATTTTTGCGTCGGATTCGAAAATCTAAACTCACAGGAGAAGGATCATATTGTGCCCGAGGCAGCATTAGACCCTTGGATACAAGTCGACTGGAGGTCGATGTATTGACTCTCGACGCAATTTGAGTGTTCCATCGGCATTAGGAGGCCCTAAACGGTACAGTTAACTATAATTTTAGCGTCGGATTCGAAAATCTACTAACAGAACGACCATAAGGTGCCCGAGGCAGTAATATCCCCATGGAGACAAGTCGGCTGGAGGAAGATGTATTGACTCTCGACGCAATTTGAGTGTTCCACCGTCATTAGAAGGCCCTGAACGTTACAATTAATTATCATTTTTGCGTGGGATTCGAAAATCTAGACTCACAGGAGAACGACCATAAGGTGCCCGAGGCAGCAATAGACCCTTGGAGACAAGTCGGCTGGAGGTCGATGTATTGAATCTCGACTCAATTTGTGTGCTCCATCGTCATTAGGAGGCCCTGAACGTTACAATTAACTATGAGTTTTGCGTCGGATTCGAAAACGTAGAATCACCGGAGTCGGACCATGTGGTGCCCGAGGCAGCGATATCCCCTTGGAGACAAGTCGGCTGGAGGACGATGTATTGAATCTCGATGCAATTTGAGTGTTCCATCGTCATTAGAAGGCCCTGAACGTTACAATTAACTATCAGTTTTGCGTCGGATTCGATAATCTAAACTCACAGGAGAACGACCATAAGGTGCCCGATGCAGCATTATCCCCTTGGAGACAAGTCGGCTGGAGGTCGATGTATTGAATCTTGACGCAATTTGAGTGTTCCATCGTCATTACAAGGCCCTGAGCGTTACAATTAACTATAATTTTTGCGTCGGATTCGAAAGTCTAGACTCACAGGAGAATGACCATAAGGTGCCCGAGGCAGCAATAGACCCTTGGAGACAAGTCGGCTGGAGGCCGTTGTATTGAATCTCGACTCAATTTGTGTGCTCCATCGTCATTAGGAGGCCCTGAACGTTACAATTAACTATGAGTTTTGCGTCGGATTCGAAAACGTAGAAGCACCGGAGACGGACCATGTGGTGCCCGAGGCTGCGATATCCCCTTGGAGACAAGTCGGCCGGAGGCAGATGTATTGAATCTCGACGAAAATTGAGTGTCCCATCGTCATTAGAAGGCCATGAACGTTACAATTCACTATCATTTTTGCGTCGGATTCGAAAATCTAGACTCACAGGAGAAGGATCATATGGTGCACGAGACTGCAATATCCCCTTGGATACAAGTCGACTGGAGGTCGATGTATTGCCTCTCGACGCAATTTGAGTGTTCCATCGGCATTAGGAGGCCCTGAACGTTACAGTTAACTATCATTTTAGCGTCGGATTCGAAAATCTACTAACAGGAGAACGACCATAAGGTGCCCGAGGCAGTAATATCCCTATGGAGACAAGTCGGCTGGGGGAAGATGTATTGACTCTCGACGCAATTTGAGTGTTCCATCGTCATTAGGAGGCCCTGAACCTTACAATGAACTATCACTTTCGCGTCAGATTCGAAAACGTAGAATCACCGGAGACGGACCATGTGGTGCCCGAGGCAGCGATATCCCCTTGGAGACAAGTCGGCTGGAGGCCGATGTATTGAATCTCGACGCAATTTGAGTGTCCCATCGTCATTAGAAGGCCCTGAACGTTACAATTAACTATCATTTTTGCGTCGGATTCGAAAATCTAGACTCACAGGAGAACGACCATAAGGTGCCCGAGGCAGCAATAGACCCTTGGAGACAAGTCGGCTGGAGGTCGATGTTTTGAATCTCGACTCAATTTGTGTCCTCCATCGTCATTAGGAGGCCCTGAACGTTACAATTAAATATGAGTTTTGCGTCGGATTCGAAAACGTAGATTCACCGGAGACGGACCATGTGGTGCCCGAGGCTGCGATATCCCCTTGGAGACAAGTCGGCTGGAGGCAGATGTATTGAATCTCGACGCAAATTGAGTGTCCCATCGTCATTAGAAGGCCATGAACGTTACAATTCACTATCATTTTTGCGTCGGATTCGAAAATCTAGACTCACAGGAGAAGGATCATATGGTGCACGAGACTGCAATATCCCCTTGGATACAAGTCGACTGGAGGTCGATGTATTGCCTCTCGACGCAATTTGAGTGTTGCATCGGCATTAGGCGGCCCTGAACGTTACAGTTAACTATCATTTTAGCGTCGGATTCGAAAATCTAGACTCACAGGAGAACGACCATAAGGTGCCCGAGGCAGTAATATCCCCATGGAGACAAGTCGGCTGGGGGAAGATGTATTGACTCTCGACGCAATTTGAGTGTTCCATCGTCATTAGGAGGCCCTGAACCTTACAATGAACTATCACTTTCGCGTCAGATTCGAAAACGTAGAATCACCGGAGACGGACCATGTGGTGCCCGAGGCAGCGATATCCCGTTGGAGACAAGTCGGCTGGAGGCCGACGTATTGAATCTCGACGCAATTTGAGTGTTCCATCGTCATTAGGAGGCCCTGAACCTTACAATTAACTATCAGTTTCGCGTCGGATTCGAAAATCTACTAACAGGAGAACCACCATGTGGTGCCCGAGGCAGCGATATCCCCTTGGAGACAAGTCGGCTGGAGGTCGATGTATTGAATCTCGACTCAATTTGTGTGCTCCATCGTCATTAGGAGGCCCTGAACGTTACAATTAACTATGAGTTTTGCGTCGGATTCGAAAACGTAGAATCACCGGAGACGGACCATGTGGTGCCCGACACAGCGATATCCCCTTGGAGACAAGTCGGCTGGAGGCCGATGTATTGAATCTCGACGCAATTTGAGTGTCGCATCGTCATTAGTAGGCCCTGAACGTTACAATTAACTATCATTTTTGCGTCGGATTCAAAAATCTAGACTCACAGCAGAAGGATCATATGGTACCCGAGACAGCAATATCCCCATGGAGACAAGTCGGCTGGAAGAAGGTGTATTGACTCTCGACGCAATTTGAGTGTTCCATCGTCATTAGAAGGCCCTGAACGTTACAATTAACTATCAGTTTCGCGTCGGATTCGAAAATCTAAACTCACAGGAGACGGACCACATGGAGCCAGAGGCAGCAATATCCCCTTGTGGACAAGTCGACTGGAGGTAGATGTATTGACTCTCGACGCAATTTGAGTGTTCCATCGTCTTTAGGAGTCCCTGAACGTTACAATTAACTGTCATTTATGCGTCGGATTCGAAAATGTAGACTCACAGGATAACGACCATAAGGTGCCCGAGGCAGCAATAGACCCTTGGAGACAAGTCGGCTGGAGGACGATGTATTGAATCTCGACGCAATTTGAGTGTTCCATCGTCATTAGGAGGCCCTGATCCTTACAATTAACTATCAGTTTCGCGTCGGATTCGAAAATCTAGACTCACAGGAGAACGAAGATAAGGTGCCCGAGGCAGCAATAGACCCTTGGAGACAAGTCGGCTGGAGGCCGATATATTGAATCTCGACGCAATTTTAGTGTTCCATCGTCATTAGAAGGCCCTGAACGATACAATTAACTATCATTTTTGCGTCGGAATCGAAAATCTAAACTCACAGGAGAACGACCATAAGGTGCCCGATGCAGCAATATCCCCTTGGACACAAGTCGGCTGGAGGTCGATGTATTGAATCTCGACGCAATTTGAGTGTTCGATCGCCAATAGGAGGCCCTGAACGTTACAATTAACTATGAGTTTTGCGTCGGATTCGAAAACGTAGAATCACCGGAGACGGACCATGTGGTGCCCGAGGCAGTAATATCCTCTTGGATACAAGTCGACTGGAGGTTGATGTATTGACTCTCGACGCAATTTGAGTGTTCCATCGTCATTAGAAGGCCCTGAACGTTACAGTTAACTATCATTTTAGCGACGGTTTCGAAAATCTACTAACAGGAGAACCACCATGTGGTGCCCGAGGCAGCGATATCCCCTTGGAGACAAGTCGGCTGGAGGACGATGTATTGAATCTCGATGCAATTTGAGTGTTCCATCGTCATTAGAAGGCCCTGAACGTTACAATTAACTATCATTTTTGCGTCGGATTCGCAAATCTAGACTCACAGGAGAACGAGCATAAGGTGCCCGAGGCAGCAATAGACCCTTGGAGACAAGTCGGCTGGAGGCCGATGTATTGAATCTCGACTCAATTTGTGGGCTCCATCGTCATTACGCGGCCCTGAACGTTACAATTAACTATGAGTTTTGCGTCGGATTCGAAAACGTAGAATCACCGGAGACGGACCATGTGGTGCCCGAGGCAGCGATATCCCCTTGGAGACAAGTCGGCTGGAGGCCAATGTATTGAATCTCGACGCAATTTGAGTGTTCCATCGTCATTAGAAGGGCCTGAACGTTACAATTAACTATCACTTTCGCGTCAGATTCGAAAACGTAGAATCACCGGAGACGGACATGTGGTGCCCGAGGCAGCGATATCCCTTGGAGACAAGTCGGCTGGAGGCCGATGTATTGAATCTCGACGCAATTTGAGTGTCCATCGTCATTAGAAGGCCCTGAACGTTACAATTAACTATCTTTTTCGCGTCGGATTCGAAAATCTAGACTCACAGGAGAAGGATCATATGGTGCACGAGACTACAATATCCCCTTGGATACAAGTCGACTGGAGGTCGATGTATTGCCTCTCGACGCAATTTGAGTGTTCCATCGGCATTAGGAGGCCCTGAACGTTACAGTTAACTATCATTTTAGCGTCGGATTCGAAAATCTACTAACAGGAGAACGACCATAAGGTGCCCGAGGCAGTAATATCCCCATGGAGACAAGTCGGCTGGAGGAAGATGTATTGACTCTCGACGCAATTTGAGTGTTCCATCGCCATTAGGAGGCCCTGAACCTTACAATTAACTATCACTTTCGCGTCAGATTCGAAAACGTAGAATCACCGGAGACGGACCATGTGGTGCCCGAGGCAGCGATATCCCCTTGGAGACAAGTCGGCTGGAGGCCGATGTATTGAATCTCGACGCAATTTGAGTGTCCCATCGTCATTAGAAGGCCCTGAACGTTACAATTATCTATCATTTTTGCGTCGGATTCGAAAATCTAGACTCACAGGAGAACGACCATAAGGTGCCCGAGGCAGCAATAGACCCTTGGAGACAAGTCGGCTGGAGGAAGATGTATTGAATCTCGACTCAATTTGTGTGCTCCATCGTCATTAGGAGGCCCTGAACGTTACAATTAACTATGAGTTTTGTGTCGGATTCGAAAACGTAGAAACACCGGAGACGGACCATGTGGTGCCCGAGGCAGCAATATCCCCTTGGAGACAAGTCCACTGGAGGCCGATGTATTGAATCTCGACGCAAATTGAGTTTTCCATCGTCGTTAGGAGGCCCTGAACCTTACAATTAACTATCAGTTTCGCGTCGGATTCGATAATCTGGACTCACAGGAGACGGAACACATGGAGCCTGAGGCAGCAATATCCCCTTATAGACAAGTCGGCTGGAGGAAGATGTATTGACTCTCGACGCAATTCGAGTGTTCCATCGTCTTTAGGAGTCCCTGAACGTTACAATTAACTATCATTTATGCGTCGGATTCGAAAATCTAGACTCACAGGAGAACGACAATAAGGTGCCCGAGGCAGTAATAGACCCTTGGAGACAAGTCGGCTGGAGGACGATGTATTGAATCTCGACGCAATTTGAGTGTTCCATCGTCATTACAAGGCCCTGAACGTTACAATTAACTATCATTTTAGCGTCGGATTCGAAAATCTAGACTCACAGGAGAACGAGCATAAGGTGCCCGAGGCAGCAATAGACCCTTGGAGACAAGTCGGCTGGAGGCCGATGTATTGAATCTCGACTTAATTTGTGGGCTCCATCGTCATTACGCGGCCCTGAACGTTACAATTAACTATGAGTTTTGCGTCGGATTCGAAAACGTAGAATCACCGGAGACGGACCATGTGGTGCCCGAGGCAGCGATATCCCCTTGGAGACAAGTCGGCTGGAGGCCAATGTATTGAATCTCGACGCAATTTGAGTGTTCCATCGTCATTAGAAGGCCCTGAACGTTACAATTAACTATCATTTTTGCGTCGGATTCGAAAATCTAGACTCACAGGAGAAGGATCATATGGTGCACGAGACTGCAATATCCCCTTGTATACTAGTCGACTGGAGGTCGATGTATTGCCTCTCGACGCAATTTGAGTGTTCCATCGGCATTAGGAGGCCGTGAACGTTACAGATAACTATCATTTTAGCGTCGGATTCGAAAATCTACTAACAGGAGAACGACCATAAGGTGCCCGAGGCAGTAATATCCCCATGGAGACAAGTCGGCTGGAGGAAGATGTATTGACTCTCGACGCAATTTGAGTGTTCCATCGTCATTAGGAGGCCCTGAACCTTACAATTAACTATCACTTTCGCGTCAGATTCGAAAACGTAGACTCACCGGAGACGGACCATGTGGTGCCCGAGGCAGCGATATCCCCTTGGAGACAAGTCGGCTGGAGGCCGATGTATTGAATCTCGACGCAATTTGAGTGTCCCATCGTCATTAGAAGGCCCTGAACGTTACAATTAACTATCTTTTTCGCGTCGGATTCGAAAATCTAGACTCACAGGAGAAGGATTATATGGTGCACGAGACTGCATTATCCCCTTGGATACAAGTCGACTGGAGGTCGATGTATTGCCTCTCGACGCAATTTGAGTGTTCCATCGGCATTAGGAGGCCCTGAACGTTACAGTTAACTATCATTTTAGCGTCGGATTCGAAAATCTACTAACAGGAGAACGACCATAAGGTGCCCGAGGCAGTAATATTCCCATGGAGACAAGTCGGCTGGAGGAAGATGTATTGACTCTCGACGCAATTTGAGTGTTCCATCGTCATTAGGAGGCCCTGAACCTTACAATTAACTATCACTTTCGCGTCAGATTCGAAAACGTAGAATCACCGGAGACGGACCATGTGGTGCCCGAGGCAGCGATATCCCCTTGGAGACAAGTCGGCTGGAGGCCGATGTATTGAATCTCGACGCAATTTGAGTGTCCCATCGTCATTAGAAGGCCCTGAACGTTACAATTAACTATCATTTTTGCGTCGGATTCGATAATCTAAACTCACAGGAGAACGACCATAAGGTGCCCGATGCAGCAATATCCCCTTGGAGACAATTCGGCTGGAGGTCGATGTATTGAATCTTGACGCAATTTGAGTGTTCCATCGTCATTACAAGGCCCTGAGCGTTACAATTAACTATAATTTTTGCGTCGGATTCGAAATTCTAGACTCACAGGAGAATGACCATAAGGTGCCCGAGGCAGCAATAGACCCTTGGAGACAAGTCGGCTGGAGGCCGTTGTATTGAATCTCGACTCAATGTGTGTGCTCCATCGTCATTAGGAGGCCCTGAACGTTACAATTAACTATGAGTTTTGCGTCGGATTCGAAAACGTAGAATCACCGGAGACGGACCATGTGGTGCCCGAGGCTGCGATATCCCCTTGGAGACAAGTCGGCTGGAGGCAGATGTACTGAATCTCGACGCAAATTGAGTGTCCCATCGTCATTAGAAGGCCATGAACGTTACAATTCACTATCATTTTTGCGTCGGATTCGAAAATCTAGACTCACAGGAGAAGGATCATATGGTGCACGAGACTGCAATATCCCCTTGGATACAAGTCGACTGGAGGTCGATGTATTGCCTCTCGACGCAATTTGAGTGTTCCATCGGCATTAGGAGGCCCTGAACGTTACAGTTAACTATCATTTTAGCGTCGGATTCGAAAATCTACTAACAGGAGAACGACCATAAGGTGCCCGAGGCAGTAATATCCCTATGGAGACAAGTCGGCTGGGGGAAGATGTATTGACTCTCGACGCAATTTGAGTGTTCCATCGTCATTAGGAGGCCCTGAACCTTACAATGAACTATCACTTTCGCGTCAGATTCGAAAACGTAGAATCACCGGAAACGGACCATGTGGTGCCCGAGGCAGCGATATCCCCTTGGAGACAAGTCGGCTGGAGGCCGATGTATTGAATCTCGACGCAATTTGAGTGTCCCATCGTCATTAGAAGGCCCTGAACGTTACAATTAACTATCATTTTTGCGTCGGATTCGAAAATCTAGACTCACAGGAGAACGACCATAAGGTGCCCGAGGCAGCAATAGACCCTTGGAGACAAGTCGGCTGGAGGTCGATGTTTTGAATCTCGACTCAATTTGTGTGCTCCATCGTCATTAGGAGGCCCTGAACGTTACAATTAACTATGAGTTTTGCGTCGGATTCGAAAACGTAGAATCACCGGAGACGGACCATGTGGTGCCCGAGGCTGCGATATCCCCTTGGAGACAAGTCGGCTGGAGGCAGATGTATTGAATCTCGACGCAAATTGAGTGTCCCATCGTCATTAGAAGGCCATGAACGTTACAATTCACTATCATTTTTGCGTCGGATTCGAAAATCTAGACTCACAGGAGAAGGATCATATGGTGCACGAGACTGCAATATCCCCTTGGATACAAGTCGACTGGAGGTCGATGTATTGCCTCTCGACGCAATTTGAGTGTTCCATCGGCATTAGGAGGCCCTGAACGTTACAGTTAACTATCATTTTAGCGTCGGATTCGAAAATCTACCAACAGGAGAACGACCATAAGGTGCCCGAGGCAGTAATATCCCCATGGAGACAAGTCGGCTGGGGGAAGATGTATTGAATCTCGATGCAATTTCAGTGTTCAATCGTCATTAGAAGGCCCTGAACGTTACAATTAACTATCATTTTTGCGTCGGATTCGCTAATCTAAACTCACAGGAGAACGACCATAAGGTGCCCGATGCAGCAATATCCCCTTGGAGACAAGTCGGCTGGAGGTCGATGTATTGAATCTTGACGCAATTTGAGTGTTCCATCGTCATTACAAGGCCCTGAGCGTTACAATTAACTATAATTTTTGCGTCGGATTCGAAATTCTAGACTCACAGGAGAATGACCATTAGGTGCCCGAGGCAGCAATAGACCCTTGGAGACAAGTCGGCTGGAGGCCGTTGTATTGAATCTCGACTCAATTTGTGTGCTCCATCGTCATTAGGAGGCCCTGAACGTTACAATTAACTATGAGTTTTGCGTCGGATTCGAAAACGTAGAATCACCGGAGACGGACCATGTGGTGCCCGAGGCTGCGATATCCCCTTGGAGACAAGTCGGCTGGAGGCAGATGTATTGAATCTCGAGGCAAATTGAGTGTCCCATCGTCATTAGAAGGCCATGAACGTTACAACGTAAGTTCGTACCGACTAAGGTCCAAAGCGAGGGGAAAGATCCACCGTGGTATAACAATGATGTACGAAAGGTACTACGGAAACAGCACTACACACCGGAAGCAGCTACTAGGGTAGCAGAGTACGTGTGGCGTGCACACGGGGGTTTTTTAGGTTAGAGGGACCCCCCCTTGGGCGAAACGATAAAATACCTGACGGCTTACCAGAGAGGACATTATCATCGTTTATAAAGAATGTCCGTCCTCGGAGACCAAAAACAGGAAAAGTTAACGTAATATTGGTAAACTGCAGGAGTATCCAGGGCAAGGTTCCTGAATTAGTATCTCTTATTGAAGGAAATAGTGCGCATATAGTATTAGGAACGGAAAGTTGGTTAAAACCGGAAGTGAACAGTAACGAAATCCTAGACACAGAATGGAATATATACCGCAAGGATAGGATAAACGCCAATGGTGGAGGAGTATTTATAGCAGTAAAGAATTCAATAATATCCAGTGAAGTTATTAGCGAATGCGAATGTGAAATAATCTGGGTTAAGTTAAGTATCAAAGGTGGGTCAGATATGATAGTCGGATGCTTCTATAGACCACCTGCATCAGCAACCGTAGTAGTTGAGCGCCTCAGAGAGAACCTGCAGAACGTCGTGAAGAAGTTTCGTGATCATACTATTGTAATAGGGGGAGACTTCAATCTACCAGGTATAGAATGGGATAGTCACACAATCAGAACTGGAGCCAGGGACAGAGACTCTTGTGACATTATCCTGACTGCCTTGTCCGAGAATTACTTCGAGCAGATAGTTAGAGAACCAACTCGTGAAGCTAACGTTTTAGACCTCATAGCAACAAATAGACCAGAACTTTTCGACTCCGTGAATGTAGAAGAGGGTATCAGTGATCATAAGTCAGTGGTTGCATCAATGACTACAAGTGTAATAAGAAATGCCAAGAAAGGAAGGAAAATATATTTGCTTAACAAGAGTGATAGGGCACAAATCGCAGAATATCTGAGTGACCACCATCAAACGTTCATTTCTGAGGAAGAGGATGTGGAACATAAATGGAAAAAATTCAGAAACATCGTCCAGTACGCCTTAGATAAGTTCGTACCGACTAAGGTCCAAAGCGAGGGGAAAGATCCACCGTGGTATAACAATCATGTACGAAAGGTACTACGGAAACAAAGAAAGCTTCATCATAGGTTTAAGAGTAGTCGAATCATAGCTGATAAGGAAAAGCTGAACGAAGCGAAAAAGAGCGTAAAGAGAGCAATGAGAGAAGCATTCAACGAATTCGAACATAAAACATTGGCAAACAATCTAAACAAGAACCCTAAAAAGTTTTGGTCATATGTAAAATCGGTAAGCGGATCTAAATCCCCTATTCAGTCACTCGTTGACCACGATGGCACCGAAACAGAGGACGACCGAAGAAAGGCAGAAATACTGAATTCAGTGTTCCGAAACTGTTTCACTGCGGAAAATCGTAACACGGTCCCTGACTTCAGCCGTCGCACGGACGCCAAAATGGAAAATATTGAAATAAACGATATCGGAATTGAAAAACAACTGCTATCACTTAGTAGCGGAAAAGCATCCGGACCAGACGAGATACCCTTAAGATTCTACAGTGATTATGCTAAAGAACTTGCCCCCTTTCTATCAGCAATTTATCGTAGATCGCTGGAAGAACGTAAAGTACCTAGCGACTGGAAGAAAGCGCAGGTCGTTCCCATTTTCAAGAAGGGTCATAAATCAGATGCGAATAATTATAGGCCTATTTCGCTTACGTCAATCTGTTGTAGAATAATGGAACATGTTTTGTGTTCTCGTATTATGACGTTCTTAGATAATACAAATCTCCTTCATCATAACCAACATGGATTCCGCAAACAGAGATCATGTGAAACTCAGCTCGCCCTATTTGCCCAAGAAATTCACAGTGCCGTAGACACTGGCGAGCAGATTGATGCCGTATTCCTGGACTTCAGGAAGGCATTTGATACGGTTCCGCACTTACGTTTAGTGAAAAAAATACGAGCCTACGGAATATCGGACCAGGTTTGTGCCTGGATTCAGGATTTCCTAGAAGAAAGAACACAACATGTCATTCTTAACGGTTCAAAATCTGCAGATGTAGAGGTAATTTCGGGAGTACCGCAGGGAAGCGTGATAGGACCTTTATTGTTTACAATATACATAAATGACTTAGTTGACAACATCGGTAGCTCCGTGAGGCTATTTGCAGATGACACGGTTGTCTACAAGAAAGTAGCAACATCAGAAGACTCGTACGTACTCCAGGAGGACCTGCAGAGGATTAATGCATGGTGCGACAGCTGGCAGCTTTCCCTAAACGTAGATAAATGTAATATAATGCGCATACATAGGGGCAGAAATCCATTCCAGTACGATTATGCCATAGGTGGTAAATCATTGGAAGCGGTCACGACCGTAAAATACTTAGGAGTTACTATCCGGAGCGATCTGAAGTGGAATGATCACATAAAACAAATAGTGGGAAAAGCAGGCGCCAGGTTGAGATTCATAGGAAGAATTCTAAGAAAATGTGACTCATCGACGAAAGAAGTAGCTTACAAAACGCTTGTTCGTCCGATTCTTGAGTATTGCTCATCAGTATGGGACCCTTACCAGGTTGGATTAATAGAAGAGATAGACATGATCCAGCGAAAAGCAGCGCGATTCGTCATGGGGACATTTAGTCAGCGCGAGAGCGTTACGGAGATGCTGAACAAGCTCCAGTGGCGGACACTTCAAGAAAGGCGTTACGCAATACGGAGAGGTTTATTATCGAAATTACAAGAGAGCACATTCCGGGAAGAGATGGGCAACATATTACTACCGCCCACATATATCTCGCGTAATGATCACAACGAAAAGATCCGAGAAATTAGAGCAAATACGGAGACTTACAAGCAGTCGTTCTTTCCACGCACAATTCGTGAATGGAACAGGGAAGGGGGGATCAGATAGTGGTACAATAAGTACCCTCCGCCACACACCGTAAGGTGGCTCGCGGAGTATAGATGTAGATGTAGATGTAGAGGAGAAGGATCATATGGTGCACGAGACTGCAATATCCCCTTGGATACAAGTCGACTGGAGGTCGATGTATTGCCTCTCGACGCAATTTGAGTGTTCCATCGGCATTAGGAGGCCCTGAACGTTACAGTTAACTATCATTTTAGCGTCGGATTCGAAAATCTACTAACAGGAGAACGACCATAAGGTGCCCGAGGCAGTAATATCCCTATGGAGACAAGTCGGCTGGGGGAAGATGTATTGACTCTCGACGCAATTTGAGTGTTCCATCGTCATTAGGAGGCCCTGAACCTTACAATGAACTATCACTTTCGCGTCAGATTCGAAAACGTAGAATCACCGGAGATGGACCATGTGGTGCCCGAGGCAGCGATATCCCCATGGAGACAAGTCGGCTGGAGGCCGATGTATTGAATCTCGACGCAATTTGAGTGTTCCATCGTCATTAGGAGGCCCTGATCCTTACAATTAACTATCAGTTTCGCGTCGGATTCGAAAATCTAGACTCACAGGAGAACGAAGATAAGGTGCCCGAAGCAGCAATAGACCCTTGGAGACAAGTCGGCTGGAGGCCGATATATTGAATCTCGACGCAATTTGAGTGTTCCATCGTCATTAGAAGGCCCTGAACGTTACAATTAACTATCATTTTTGCGTCGGAATCGAAAATCTAAACTCACAGGAGAACGACCATAAGGTGCCCGATGCAGCAATATCCCCTTGGACACAAGTCGGCTGGAGGTCGATGTATTGAATCTCGACGCAATTTGAGTGTTCGATCGCCAATAGGAGGCCCTGAACGTTACAATTAACTATGAGTCTTGCGTCGGATTCGAAAACGTAGAATCACCGGAGACGGACCATGTGGTGCCCGAGGCAGTAATATCCTTTTGGATACAAGTCGACTGGAGGTTGATGTATTGACTCTCGACGCAATTTGAGTGTTCCATCGGCATTCGGAGGCCCTGAACGTTACAGTTAACTATCATTTTAGCGACGGTTTCGAAATCCTACTAACAGGAGAACCACCATGTGGTGCCCGAGGCAGCGATATCCCCTTGGAGACAAGTCGCCTGGAGGACGATGTATTGAATCTCGATGCAATTTGAGTGTTCCATCGACATTAGAAGGCCCTGAACGTTACAATTAACTATGATTTTTGCGTCGGATTCGAAAATCTAAACTCACAGGAGAACGACCATAAGGTGCCCGATGCAGCAATATCCCCTTGGAGACAAGTCGGCTGGAGGTCGATGTATTGAATCTCGACGCAATTTGAGTGTTCCATCGTCATTACAAGGCCCTGAACGTTACAATTAACTATCATTTTTGCGTCGGATTCGAAAATCTAGACTCACAGGAGAACGAGCATAAGGTGCCCGAGGCAGCAATAGACCCTTGGAGACAAGTCGGCTGGAGGCCGATGTATTGAATCTCGACTCAATTTGTGGGCTCCATCGTCATTACGCGGCCCTGAACGTTACAATTAACTATGAGTTTTGCGTCGGATTCGAAAACGTAGAATCACCGGAGACGGACCATGTGGTGCCCGAGGCAGCGATATCCCCTTGGAGACAAGTCGGCTGGAGGCCAATGTATTGAATCTCGACGCAATTTGAGTGTTCCATCGTCATTAGAAGGCCCTGAACGTTACGATTAACTATCATTTTTGCGTCGGATTCGAAAATCTAGACTCACAGGAGAAGGATCATACGGTGCACGAGACTGCAATATCCCCTTGTATACAAGTCGACTGGAGGTCGATGTATTGCCTCTCGACGCAATTTGAGTGTTCCATCGGCATTAGGAGGCCCTGAACGTTACAGTTAACTATCATTTTAGCGTCGGATTCGAAAATCTACTAACAGGAGAACGACCATAAGGTGCCCGAGGCAGTAATATCCCCATGGAGACAAGTCGGCTGGAGGAAGATGTATTGACTCTCGACGCAATTTGAGTGTTCCATCGTCATTAGGAGGCCCTGAACCTTACAATTAACTATCACTTTCGCGTCAGATTCGAAAACGTAGAATCACCGGAGACGGACCATGTGGTGCCCGAGGCAGCGATATCCCCTTGGAGACAAGTCGGCTGGAGGCCGATGTATTGAATCTCGACGCAATTTGAGTGTCCCATCGTCATTAGAAGGCCCTGAACGTTACAATTAACTATCTTTTTCGCGTCGGATTCGAAAATCTAGACTCACAGGAGAAGGATCATATGGTGCACGAGACTGCAATATCCCCTTGGATACAAGCCGACTGGAGGTCGATGTATTGCCTCTCGACGCAATTTGAGTGTTCCATCGGCCTTAGGAGGCAGTGACCGTTACAGTTAACTATCATTTTAGCGTCGGATTCGAAAATCTACTAACAGGAGAACGACCATATGGTGCCCGAGGCAGTAATATCCCCATGGAGACAAGTCGGCTGGAGGAAGATGTATTGACTCTCGACGCAATTTGAGTGTTCCATCGTCATTAGGAGGCCCTGAACCTTACAATTAACTATCACTTTCGCGTCAGATTCGAAAACGTAGAATCACCGGAGACGGACCATGTGGTGCCCGAGGCAGCGATATCCCCTTGGAGACAAGTCGGCTGGAGGCCGATGTATTGAATCTCGACGCAATTTGAGTGTCCTATCGTCATTAGAAGGCCCTGAACGTTACAATTAACTATCATTTTTGCGTCGGATTCGAAAATCTAGAGTCACAGGAGAACGACCATAAGGTGCCCGAGGCAGCAATAGCCCCTTGGAGACAAGTCGGCTGGAGGAAGATGTATTGAATCTCGACTCAATTTGTGTGCTCCATCGTCATTAGGAGGCCCTGAACGTAACAATTAACTATG
Organism: Schistocerca americana; assembly: GCF_021461395.2. Lineage (NCBI taxonomy): Eukaryota > Metazoa > Arthropoda > Insecta > Orthoptera > Acrididae > Schistocerca > Schistocerca americana. The sequence continues at coordinate 773,613,583 of NC_060123.1, forward strand.
AGTTTTGTGTCGGATTCGAAAACGTAGAAACACCGGAGACGGACCATGTGGTGCCCGAGGCAGCAATATCCCCTTGGAGACAAGTCCACTGGAGGCCGATGTATTGAATCTCGACGCAATTTGAGTGTTCCATCGTCATTAGGAGGCCCTGAACCTTACAATTAACTATCAGTTTCTCGTCGGATTCGATAATCTGGACTCACAGGAGACTGAACACATGGAGCCTGAGGCAGCAATATCCCCTTAGAGACAAGTCGGCTGGAGGAAGATGTATTGACTCTCGACGCAATTCGAGTGTTCCATCGTCTTTAGGAGTCCCTGAACGTTACAATTAACTATCATTTATGCGTCGGATTCGAAAATCTAGACTCACAGGAGAACGACAATAAGGTGCCCGATGCAGCAATATCCCCCTGGAGACAAGTCGGCTGGGGGTCGATGTATTGAATCTCGACGCAATTTGAGTGTTCGATCGCCAATAGGGGGCCCTGAAAGTTACAATTAACTATGAGTTTTGCGTCGGACTCGAAAACGTAGAATCACCGGAGACGGACCATGTGGTGCCCGAGGCAGTAATATCCCCTTTGGATACAAGTCGACTGGAGGTTGATGTATTGACTCTCGACGCAATTTGAGTGTTCCATCGGCATTAGGAGGCCCTGAACGTTACAGTTAACTATCATTTTAGCGTCGGATTCGAAAATCAACTAACAGGAGAACCACCATGTGGTGCCCGAGGCAGCGATATCCCCTTGGAGACAAGTCGGCTGGAGGACGATGTATTGAATCTCGACGCAATTTGAGTGTTCCATCGTCATTACAAGGCCCTGAACGTTACAAGTAACTATCATTTTTGCGTCAGATTCGAAAATCTAGACTCACAGGAGAACGACCATAAGGTGCCCGAGGCAGCAATAGACCCTTGGAGACAAGTCGGCTGGAGGCCGATGTATTGAATCTCGACTCAATTTGTGGGCTCCATCGTCATTACGTGGCCCTGAACGTTACAATTAGCTATGAGTTTTGCGTCGGATTCGAAAACGTAGAATCACCGGAGACGGACCATGTGGTGCCCGAGGCAGCGATATCCCCTTGGAGACAAGTCGGCTGGAGGCCAATGTATTGAATCTCGACGCAATTTGAGTGTTCCATCGTCATTAGAAGGCCATGAACGTTACAATTCACTATCATTTTTGCGTCGGATTTAAAAATCTAGACGCACAGGAGAAGGATCATATGGTGCACGAGACTGCAATATCCCCTTGGATACAAGTCGACTGGAGGTCGATGTATTGCCTCTCGACGCAATTTGAGTGTTCCATCGGCATTAGGAGGCCCTGAACGTTACAGTTAACTATCATTTTAGCGTCGGATTCGAAAATCTACTAACAGGAGAACGACCTTAAGGTGCCCGAGGCAGTAATATCCCCATGGAGACAAGTCGGCTGGAGGAAGATGTATTGACTCTCGACGCAATGTGAGTGCTCCATCGTCATTAGGAGGCCCTGAACCATACAATTAACTATCACTTTCGCGTCAGATTCGAAAACGTAGAATCACCGGAGACGGACCATGTGGTGCCCGAGGCAGCGATAGCCCCTTGGAGACAAGTCGGCTGGAGGCCGATGTATTGAATCTCGACGCAATTTGAGTGTCCCATCGTCATTAGAAGGCCCTGAACGTTACAATTAACTATCATTTTTGCGTCGGATTCGAAAATCTAGACTCACAGGAGAACGACCATAAGGTGCCCGAGGCAGCTATAGACCCTTGGAGACAAGTTGGCTGGGTGTCGATGTATTGAATCTCGACTCAATTTGTGTGCTCCATCGTCATTAGGAGGCCCTGAACGTTACAATTAACTATGAGTTTTGCGTCGGATTCGAAAACGTAGAATCACCGGAGACGGACCATGTGGTGCCCGAGGCAGCAATATCCCCTTGGAGACAAGTCCACTGGAGGCCGATATATTGAATCTCGACGCAATTTGAGTGTTCCATCGTCATTAGGAGGCCCTGAACCTTACAATTAACTATCAGTTTCGCGTCGGATTCGATAATCTGGACTCACAGGAGACGGAACACATGGAGCCTGAGGCAGCAATATCCCCTTATAGACAAGTCGGCTGGAGGAAGATGTATTGACTTTCGACGCAATTCGAGTGTTCCATCGTCTTTAGGAGTCCCTGAACGTTACAATTAACTATCATTTATGCGTCGGATTCCAAAATCTAGACTCACAGGAGAACGACAATAAGGTGCCCGAGGCAGCAATAGACCCTTGGAGACAAGTCGGCTGGAGGACGATGTATTGAATCTCGACGCAATTTGAGTGTTCCATCGTCATTAGGAGGCCCTGTACCTTACAATTAACTATCAGTTTCGCGTCGGATTCGAAAATCTAGACTCACAGGAGAATGACCATATGGTGCCCGAGGCAGCAATAGACCCTTGGAGACAAGTCGGCTGGAGGCCGATGTATTGAATCTCGACGCAATTTGAGTGTTCCATCGGCATTAGAAGGCCCTGAACGTTACAATTAACTATCATTTTAGCGTCGGATTCTAAAATCTAAACTCACAGGAGAACAACCATAAGGTGCCCGATGCAGCAATATCCCCTTGGAGACAAGTCGGCTGGAGGTCGAAGTATTGAATCTCGGCTCAATTTGAGTGTTCCATCGTCATTAGGTGGCCCTGAACGTTACAATTAACAATCAGTTTTGCGTCGGGTTCGAAAATCTAGACTCACAGCAGAACGATCACAAGGTGCCCGTGGCAGCTATTGACCCTTGGAGACAAGTCGGTTGGAGGACGATGTATTGGATCGCGACGCAAAATGAGTTTTCCATCGTCATTAGGAGGCCCTGAATGTTACAATTAGCTATCAGTTTTTCGTCGGATTCGAAAATCTAAACTCACGGGAGAACGACCATAAGGTGCCCGATGCAGCAATATCCCCTTGGAGACAAGTCGGCTGGAGGTCGATGTATTGAATCTCGACGCAATTTGAGTGTTCCATCGGCATTAGGAGGCCCTGAACGTTACAGTTAACTATCATTTTAGCGTCGGATTCGAAAATCTACTAACAGGAGAACGACCATAAGGTGCCCGAAGCAGTAATATCCCCATGGAGACAAGTCGGCTGGAGGAAGATGTATTGACTCTCGACGCAATTTGAGTGCTCCATCGTCATTAGGAGGCCCTGAACCTTACAATTAACTATCATTTTTGCGTCGGATTCGAAAATCTAGACTCACAGGAGAACGACCATAAGGTGCCCGAGGCAGCAATAGACCCTTGGAGACAAGTCGGCTGGAGGCCGATGTATTGGATCTCGACGCAATTTGAGTGTTCCATCGGCATTAGAAGGCCCTGAACGTTACAATTAACTATCATTTTAGGGTCGAATTCGAAAATCTAAACTCACAGGAGAACGACCATAAGGTGCCCGATGCAGAAATATCCCCTTGGAGACAAGTCGGCTGGAGGTCGATGTATTGAATCTCGGCTCAATTTGAGTGTTCCATCGTCATTAGGTGGCCCTGAACGTTACAATTAACAATCAGTTTTGCGTCGGGTTCGAAAATCTAGACTCACAGCAGAACGATCACAAGGTGCCCGTGGCAGCTATTGACCCTTGGAGACAAGTCGGTTGGAGGACGATGTATTGGATCCCGACGCAAAATGAGTTTTCCATCGTCATTAGGAGGCCCTGAATGTTACACTTAACTATCAGTTTTTCGTCGGATTCGAAAATCTAAACTCACAGGAGAACGACCATAAGGTGCCCGATGCAGCAATATCCCCTTGGAGACAAGTCGGCTGGAGGCCGATGTATTGAATCTCGACTCAATTTGTGGGCTCCATCGTCATTACGTGGCCCTGAACGTTACAACTAACTATGAGTTTTGCGTCGGATTCGAAAACGTAGAATCACCGGAGACGGACCATGTGGTGCCCGAGGCAGCGATATCCCCTTGGAGACAAGTCGGCTGGAGGCCGATGTATTGAATCTCGACGCAATTTGAGTGTCCCATCGTCATTAGAAGGCCATGAACGTTACAATTCACTATCATTTTTGCGTCGGATTCGAAAATCTAGACTCACAGGAGAAGGATCATATGGTGCACGAGACTGCAATATCCCCTTGGATACAAGTCGTCTGGAGGTCGATGTATTGCCTCTCGACGCAATTTGAGTGTTCCATCGGCATTAGGAGGCCCTGAACGTTACAGTTAACTATCATTTTAGCGTCGGATTCAAAAATCTACTAACAGGAGAACGACCATAAAGTGCCCGAGGCAGTAATATCCCCATGGAGACAAGTCATCTGGAGGAAGATGTATTGACTCTCGACGCAATTTGAGTGCTCCATCGTCATTAGGAGGCCCTGAACCTTACAATTAACTATCACTTTCGCGTCAGATTCGAAAACGTAGAATCACCGGAGACGGACCATGTGGTGCCCGAGGCAGCAATATCCCCTTGGAGACAAGTCCACTGGAGGCCGATGTATTGAATCTCGACGCAATTTGAGTGTTCCATCGTCATTAGGAGGCCCTGAACCTTACAATTAACTATCTGTTTCGCGTCGGATTCGATAATCTGGACTCACAGGAGACGGAACACATGGAGCCTGAGGCAGCAATATCCCCTTATAGACAAGTCGGCTGGAGGAAGATGTATTGACTCTCGACGCAATTCGAGTGTTCCATCGTCTTTAGGAGTCCCTGAACGTTACAATTAACTATCATTTATGCGTCGGATTCGAAAATCTAGACTCACAGGAGAACGACCTTAAGGTGCCCGATGCAGCAAAATCCCCTTGGAGACAAGTCGGCTGGAGGTCGATGTATTGAATCTCGGCTCAATTTGAGTGTTCCATCGTCATTAGGTGGCCCTGAACGTTACAATTAACAATCAGTTTTGCGTCGGGTTCGAAAATCTAGACTCACAGCAGAACGATCACAAGGTGCCCGTGGCAGCTATTGACCTTTGGAGACAAGTCGGTTGGAGGACGATGTATTGGATCGCGACGCAAAATGAGTTTTCCATCGTCATTAGGAGGCCCTGAATGTTACAATTAACTATCAGTTTTTCGTCGGATTCGAAAATCTAAACTCACAGGAGAACGACCATAAGGTGCCCGGGGCAGCATTAAACCCTTGGAGACAAGTCGGCTGGAGGACGATGTATTGAATCTCGACGCAATTTGAGTGTCCCATCGTCATTAGGAGGCCCTAAACGTTACAATTAACTATCATTTTTGCGTCGGATTCGGTAATCAAAACTCACAGGAGAACGACCATAAGGTGCCCGAGGCAGCAACCGACCCATGGAGACAAGTCGGCTGGAGGCCGATGTATTGAATCTCGACGCAATTTGAGTGTTCCATCGTCATTACAAGGCCCTGAACGTTACAATTAACTATCATTTTTGCGTCGGATACGAAAATCTAGACTCACAGGAGAACGACCATAAGGTGCCCGAAGCAGCAGTAGACCCTTGGAGACAAGTCGGCTGGAGGCCGATGTATTGAATCTCGACGCAATTTGACTGTTTCATCGTCATTAGGAGGCCCTGAACGTTACAATTAACTATGAGTTTTGCGTCGGATTCGAAAACGTAGAATCACCGGATACGGACCATGTGGTGCCCGAGGCAGCGATATCCCCTAGGAGACAAGTCGGCTGGAGGCCGATGTATTGATTCTCGACGTAATTTGAGTGTCCCATCGTCATTAGAAGGCCCTGAACGTTACAATTCACTATCATTTTTGCGTCGGATTCGAAAATCTAGACTCACAGGAGAAGGATCATATTGTGCCCGAGGCAGCATTAGACCCTTGGATACAAGTCGACTGGAGGTCGATGTATTGAATCTCGACGCAATTTGAGTGTTCCATCTTCATTACAAGGCCCTGAACGTTACAATTAACTATCATTTTTGCGTCGGATTCGAAAATCTAGACTCACAGGAGAACGACCATAAGGTGCCCGAGGCAGCAATAGACCCTTGGAGACAAGTCGGCTGGAGGTCGATGTATTGAATCTCGACTCAATTAGTGTACTCCATCGTCATTAGGAGGCCCTGAACGTTAAAATTAACTATGAGTTTTGCGTCGGTTTCGAAAACGTAGAATCACCGGAGACGGACCATGTGGTGCCCGAGGCAGCGATATCCCCTAGGAGACAAGTCGGCTGGAGGCCGATGTATCGAATCTCGACGCAATTTGAGTGTCCCATCGTCATTAGAAGGCCCTGAGCGTTACAATTCACTATCATTTTTGCGTCGGATTCGAAAATCTAGACTCACAGGAGAAGGATCATATTGTGCCCGAGGCAGCATTAGACCCTTGGATACAAGTCGACTGGAGGTCGATGTATTGACTCTCGACGCAATTTGAGTGTTCCATCGGCATTAGGAGGCCTTGAACGTGACAGTTAACTATCATTTTAGCGTCGGATTCGAAAATCTACTAACAGGAGAACGACCATAAGGTGACCGAGGCAGTAATATCCCCATGCAGACAAGTCGGCTGGAGGAAGATGTATTGACTCTCGACTCAATTTGTGTGCTCCATCGTCATTAGGAGGCCCTGAACGTTACAATTAACTATGAGTTTTGCGTCGGATTCGAAAACGTAGAATCACAGGAGAAGGATCATATGGTGCAATATACCCCTTGGAGACAAATCGACTGGAGGCCGATGTATTGAATATCGACGCAATTTGTGTGTTCCATCGTCTATAGGAGCCCCGGAACGTTACAATTAACTATCAGTTTCGCGTCGGATTCGAAAATCTAAACTCACAGGAGAACGACCATAAGGTGCCCGAGGCAGCAACAGACCCTTGGAGACAAGTCGGCTGTTGGCCGATGTATTGGATCGCGACGCAATTTGAGTGTTCCATCGTCATGAGGAGGCCCTGAATGTTACAATTAACTATCAGTTTTTCGTCGGATTCGAAATTCTAGACTCACAACAGACGGACCATTTGGTGCCCGAGGCAGCAATATCCCCTTGGAGACAAATCGACTGGAGGACGATCTATTGAATCTCAACGCAATTTGAGTCTTCTATCGTCATTAGGAGGCGCTGAACGTTACAATTCACTATCATTTTAGCGTCGGATTCGAAAATCTAGACTCACAGGAGAAGGATCATATTGTGCCCGAGGCAGCAATATCCCCTTGGAGACAAATCGGCTGGAGGACGATGTATTGAATCTCAACGCAATTTGGGTCTTCTATCGTCATGAGGAGACGCTGAACGTTACAATTCACTATCATTTTTGCGTCGGATTAGAAAATCTAGACCTCAGGAGAAGGATCATATTGTGCCCGAGACAGCAATATCCCCTAGTAGACAAGTCGGCTGGAGGCCGATGTATTGAATCTCGACGCAATTTGAGTGTTGCATCGTCATTAGGAGGCCCTGAACCTTACAATTAACTATCAGTTTCGCGTCGGATTCGAAAATCTAGACTCACAGGAGAAGGATCATATGGTGCCCGAGACAGCAATATCCCCTTGGAGACAAATCAGCTGGAGGACGATGTATTGAATCTCGACGCAATTTGAGAGTTCTATCGTCATCAGGAGGCGCTGAACGTTACTATTCACTATCATTTTTGCGTCAGATTCGAAAATCTAGACTCACAGGAGAATGATCATATGGTGCCCGAGACAGCAATATCCCCTTGGAGACAAGTCCGCTGGAGGCCGATGTATTGAATCTCGACGCAATTTGGGTGTTCCAACGTCATTAGGAGGCCCTGAACCTTACAATTAACTATCACTTTCGCGTCGGATTCGAAAATCTAAACTCACAGGAGAACGACCATAAGGTGCCCGAGGCAGCAACAAACCCTTGGAGACAAGTCGGCTGGAGGCCGATGTATTGAATCTCGACGCAATTTGAGTGTTCCATCGTCATTACAAGACCCTGAACGTTGCAATTAACTATCATTTTTGCGTCGGATTCGAAAATCTAGACTCACAGCAGACGGACCATTTAGTGCCCGAGGCAGAAATATCCCCTTGGAGACAAATCGGCTGGAGGACGATGTATTGAATCTCGACGCAATTTGAGTCTTCTATCGTCATTAGGAGGCGCTGAACGTTACAATTCACTATCATTTTTGCGTCGGATTCGAAAATCTAGACTCACAGGAGAAGGATCATATTGTGCCCGAGGCAGCAATATCCCCTTGGAGACAAATCGGCTGGAGGACGATGTATTGAATCTCGACGCAATTTGAGTCTTCTATCGTCATTAGGAGGCGCTGAACGTTACAATTCACTATCATTTTTGCCTCGGATTCGAAAATCTAGACTCACAGGAGAAGGATCATATGGTGCCCGAGACAGCAATATCCCCTTGGAGACAAATCAGCTGGAGGACGATGTATTGAATCTCGACGCAATTTGAGAGTTCTATCGTCATCAGGAGGCGCTGAACGTTACTATTCACTATCATTTTTGCGTCAGATTCGAAAATCTAGACTCACAGGAGAAGGATCATATGGTGCCCGAGACAGCAATATCCCCTTGGAGACAAGTCCGCTGGAGGCCGATGTATTGAATCTCGACGCAATTTGGGTGTTCCAACGTCATTAGGAGGCCCTGAACCTTACAATTAACTATCACTTTCGCGTCGGATTCGAAAATCTAAACTCACAGGAGAACGACCATAAGGTGCCCGAGGCAGCAACAAACCCTTGGAGACAAGTCGGCTGGAGGCCGATGTATTGAATCTCGACGCAATTTGAGTGTTCCATCGTCATTACAAGACCCTGAACGTTGCAATTAACTATCATTTTTGCGTCGGATTCGAAAATCTAGACTCACAGCAGACGGACCATTTAGTGCCCGAGGCAGAAATATCCCCTTGGAGACAAATCGGCTGGAGGACGATGTATTGAATCTCGACGCAATTTGAGTCTTCTATCGTCATTAGGAGGCGCTGAACGTTACAATTCCCTATCATTTTTGCGTCGGATTCGAAAATCTAGACTCACAGGAGAAGGATCATAATGTGCCCGAGGCAGCAATATCCCCTTGGAGACAAATCGGCTGGAGGACGATGTATTGAATCTCGACGCAATTTGAGTCTTCTATCGTCATTAGGAGGCGCTGAACGTTACAATTCACTATCATTTTTGCCTCGGATTCGAAAATCTAGACTCACAGGAGAAGGATCATATTGTGCCCGAGACAGCAATATCCCCTTGGAGACAAGTCAGCTGGAGGCCGATGTATTGAATCTCGACGCAATTTGAGTGTATCATCGTCATTAGGAGGCCCTGAACGTTACAATTAACTATCAGTTTCGCGTCGGATTCGAAAATCTAGACTCACAGGAGACGGACCACATGGAGCCCGAGGCAGCAATATCCCCTTGGAGAGAAGTCGGCTGGAGGTCGATGTATTGAATCTCGACTCAATTTGAGTGTTCCATCGTCATTAGGTGGCCCTGAACGCTACAATTAACAATCAGTTTTGCGTCGGGTTCGAAAATCTAGACTCACAGCAGAACGATCACAAGGTGCCCATGGCAGCTATTGACCCTTGGAGACAAGTCGGTTGGAGGACGATGTATTGGATCGCGACGCAAAATGAGTATTCCATCGTCATTAGGAGGCCCTGAATGTTACAATCAACTATCGATTTTTCGTCGGATACGAATATCTAAACTCACAGGAGAACGACCATAAGGTGCCCGATGCAGCAATATCCCCTTGGAGACAAGTCGGCTGAAGGGTCGATGTATTGAATCTCGACGCAATTTGAGAGTTCCATCGTCATTAGGAGGCCCTGAACATTACAATTAACTGTCATTTTTGCGTCGGATTCGAAAATCTAGACTTACAAGAGAACGACCATAAGGTGCCCGAGGCAGCATTAGACCCTTGGAGACAAGTCGGCCGGAGGACGATATATTGAATCTCAACGCAATTTGAGTGTCCCATCGTCATTAGGAGGCCCTAAACGTTACAAATAACTATCAGTTTTGCGTCGGATTCGATAATCTAAACTCACAGGAGAACGACCATAAGGTGCCCGAGGCAGCAACAGACCCTTGGAGACAAGTCGGCTGGAGGCCGATGTATTGAATCTCGACGCAATTTGAGTGTTCCATCGTCATTACAAGGCCTGAACGTTACAATTAACTATCATTTTTGCGTCGGATTCGAAAATATAGACTCACAGGAAAACGACCATAAGGTGCCTGAGCAGCAATAGACCCTTGGAGACAAGTCGGCTGGAGGCCGATGTATTGAATCTCGACGCAATTTGAGTGTTCCATCGGCATTAGGAGGCCCTGAACGTTACAGTTAACTATCATTTTAGCGTCGGATTCGAAAATCTGCAAACAGGAGAAGGATCATATAGTGCACGAGACTGCAATATCCCCTTGGATACAAGTCGGCTGGAGGTCGATGTATTGAATCTCGACTCAATTTGAGTGTTCCATCGACATTAGGTGGCCCTGAACGTTACAATAAACAATCAGTTTTGCGTCGGGTTCGAAAATCTAGACTCACAGCAGAACGATCACAAGGTGCCCGTGGGAGCTATTGACCCTTGGAGACAAGTCGGCCGGAGGACGATGTATTGAATCTCAACGCAATTTGAGTGTCCCATCGTCATTAGGAGGCCCTAAACGTTACAAATAACTATCAGTTTTGCGTCGGATTCGATAATCTAAACTCACAGGAGAACGACCATAATGTGCCCGAGGCAGCAATAGACCCTTGGAGACAAGTCGGCTGGAAACCGATGTATTGATTCTTGACGCAATGTGAGTGTTCCATCGTCATTAGGAGGCCCTGAAAGTTACAATTAACAATCATTTTAGCGTCGGATTCGAAAATCTACTCACAGGAGAAGTTCATACGGTGGTCGAGACAGCAATATACCCCTTGGTGACAAATCGACTGGAGGCCGATGTATTGAATATCGACACAATTTGAGTGTTCCATCGTCATTAGGTCGCCCTGAACGTTATAATGAACTATCAGTTTTGCGTCGGATTCGAAAATGTAGACTTACAAGAGAACGACCATAAGGTGCCCGAGGCAGCATTAGACCCTTGGAGACAAGTCGGCTGGAGGACGATGTATTGGATCGCGACGCAATTTGAGTGTTCCATCGTCATTAGGAGGCGCTGAACCAAACAATTAACTATCAGTTTCGCGTCGGATTCGAAAATCTAGACTCAGAGGAGACGGACCAAATGGAGCCCGCAGCAACAATATCCCCTTGTAGACAAGTCGGCTGGAGGAAGATGTATTGACTCTCGACGCAATTTGAGTGTTCCATCGTCATTAAGAGGCCCTGAGCATTAGATTTAACTATCAGTTTTGCGTCGGAATCTAAAATGTTGACTCACAGGGGAATGACCATACGGTGCCCGAGGCAGCAATAGACCCTTGGAGACAAATCGGCTGAATGCCGATGTATTGAATCTCGAGGCAATTTGAGAGTTCCATCGTCATTAGGAAGCCCTGAACGTTACAGTTAACAATCAGTTTCGCGTCGGATTCGAAAATCTAGACTCACATGAGAGCGAACATAAGAGGCCGGAGGCAGTAATATCACCATGGAGACAAGTCGGCTGGAGGACGATGTATTGAATCTCGACGCAATTTGAGTGTCCCATCGTCATTAGGAGACCCTAAACGTTACAATTAACTATCATTTTTGCGTCGGATTCGAAAATCTAGACTCACAGCAGAACGACCATAAGGTGCCCGAGGCAGCAATAGACCCTTGGAGACAAGTCGGCTGGAGGCCGATGTATTGAATCTCGACGCAATTTGAGTGTTCCACGGCATTAGGAGGCCCTGAACGTTACAGTTAACTATCATTTTATCGTCGGATTCGAAAATCTACTAACAGGAGAAGGATCATATGGTGCACGAGACTGCAAAACCCCCTTGGATACAAGTCGACTGGAGGTCGATGTATTGACTCTCGACGCAATTTGAGTTTTCCATCGTCTTTAGGAGTCCCTGAACGTTACAATTAACTATCATTTATGCGTCGGATTCGAAAATCTACTCACAGGAGAACGACCGAAAGGTGCCCGAGGCAGCAATAGACCCTTGGAGACAAGTCGGCTGGAGGTCGATGTATTGAATCTCGACGCAATTTGAGTGTTCCATCGCCAATAGGAGGCCCTGAACGTTACAATTAAGTATGAGTTTTGCGGCGGATTCGAAAACGTAGAATCACCGGAGACGGACCATGTGGTGCCGGAGGCAGCGATATCCCCTTGGAGACAAGTCGGCTGGAGGCCGATGTATTGGATCTCGACGCAATTTGAGTGTTCCATCGTCATTAAGAGGCCCTGAACGTTACAATTATCTATCAGTTTCGCGTAGGATTCGAAAATCTAGACTCACAGGAGACGGACCACATGGTGCCCGAGGCAGCAATATCCCCTTGGAGACTAGTCTGCTGGAGTCCGATGTATTGAATCTCGACGCAATTTGAGTGTTCCATCGTCATTAGGAGGCCCTGAACGTTACAATTAACTATCAGTTTCGCGTAGGATTCGAAAATCTCGACTCACTGGAGACGGACCATAGGGTGCCCGATGCAGCAATATCCCCTTGGAGACCAGTGCGCTGGAGGACGATGTATTGAATCGCGACGCAATTTGAGTGCTCCATCGTCATTTGGAGGCCCTGAACGTTACAATTAACTATCAGTTTCGCGTCGGATTCAAAAATCCAGACTCACAGGAGACGGACCATTTGGTGCCCGAGGCAGCAATATCCCCTTGGAGACAAATCAGCTGGAGGACGATGTATTGAATCTCGACGCAATTTGAGAGTTCTATCGTCATCAGGAGGCGCTGAACGTTACTATTCACTATCATTTTTGCGTGGGGTTCGAAAATCTAGACTCACTGGAGAAGGATCATATGGTGCTCGAGACAGCAATATCCCCTTGGAGACAAGTCCGCTGGAAGCCGATGTATTGAATCTCGACGCAATTTGAGTGTTCCATCGTCATTAGGAGGCCCTGAACCTTACAATTAACTATCAGTTTCGCGTCGGATTCGAAAATCTAGACTCACAGGAGACGGACCACATGGAGCCCGAGGCAGCAATATCCCCTTGTAGACAAGTCGGCTGGAGAAAGATGTATTGACTCTCGACGCAATTTGATTGTTCCATCGTCATTAAGAGGCACTGAGCATTACATTTAACTATCAGTTTTGCGTCGGATTCTAAAATATAGACTCACAGGGGAACGACCATAAGGTGCCCGAGGCAGCAATAGACCCTTGGAGACAAGTCGGCTGGAGGACGATGTATTGAATCTCGACGCAATTTGAGAGTTCTATCGTCATCAGGAGGCGCTTAACGTTACTATTCACTATCATTTTTGGGTCGGATTCGAAAATCTAGACTTACAAGAGAACGACCATAAGGTGCCCGAGGCAGCAACAGACCCTTGGAGACACGTCGGCTGGAGGCCGATGTATTGAATCTCGACGCAATTTGAGTGTTCCATCCTTATTACAAGGCCCTGAACTTTACAATTAACTATCATTTTTGCGTCGGATTCGAGAATCTAGACTCATAGGAGAACGACCATAAGGTGCCCGAGGCAGCAATAGACCCTTGGAGACAAGTCGGCTGGAGGCCGATGTATTGAATCTCGACGCAATTTGAGTGTTCCTTCGTCATTAGGAGGCCCTGAACCTTACAATTAACTATCAGTTTCGCGTCGGATTCGAAAATCTAAACTCACAGGAGAACGACCATAAGGTGCCCGAGGCAGCAACAGACCCTTGGAGACAAGTCGGCTGGAGGCCGATGTATTGAATCTCGACGCAATTTGAGTGTTCCATCGTCATTACAAGGCCCTGAACGTTACAATTAACTATCATTTTATCGTCGGATTCGATAATCTAGACTCACAGGAGAACGACCATAAGGTGCTTGAGGCAGCAACAGACCATAGGAGACAAGTCGGCTGGAGGCCGATGTATTGAAACTCGACGCAATTTGAGTGTTCCATCGCCAATAGGAGGCCCTGAACGTTACAATTAACTATCATTTTTGCGTCGGATTCGAAAATCTAGACTCACTGGAGAACGACCATAAGGTGCCCGAGGCAGCAATAGACCCTTGGAGACAAGTCGGCTGGAGGTCGATGTATTGAATCTCGACGCAATTTGAGTGTTCCATCGCCAATAGGAGGCCCTGAACGTTACAATTAAGTATGAGTTTTGCGGCGGTTTCGAAAACGTACAATCACCGGAGACGGACCATGTGGTGCCGGAGGCAGCGATATCCCCTTGGAGACAAGTCGGCTGGAGGCCGATGTATTGGATCTCGACGCAATTTGAGTGTTCCATCGTCATTAGAAGGCCCTGAACGTTAAAATTAACTATCAGTTTCGCGTAGGATTCGAAAATCTAGACTCACAGGAGACGGACCACATGGAGCCCGAGGCAGCAATATCCCCTTGGAGACAAGTCGGCTGGAGGTCGATGTATTGAATCTCCACTCAATTTGAGTAATCCATCGTCATTAGGTGGCCCTGAACGTTACAATTAACAATCAGTTTTGCGTCGGGTTCGAAAATCTAGACTCACAGCTGAACGATCTCAAGGTACCCGTGGCAGCTATTGACCCTTGGAGACGAGTCGGTTGGAGGACGATGCATTGGATCGCGACGCAAAATGAGTGTTCCATCGTCATTAGGAGGCCCTGAATGTTACAATTAACTATCAGTTTTTCGTCGGATTCGAAAATCTCGACTCACTGGAGACGGACAATAAGGTGCCCGATGCAGCAATATCCCCTTGGAGACCAGTGCGCTGGAGGACTATGTATTGAATCGCGACGCAATTTGAGTGCTCCATCGTCATTTGGAGGCCCTGAACGTTACAATTAATTATCAGTTTTGCGTCGGATTCAAAAATCCAGACTCACAGGAGACGGACCATTTGGTGCCCGAGGCAGCAATATCCCCTTGGAGACAAATCAGCTGGAGGACGATGTATTGAATCTCGACGCAATTTGAGAGTTCTATCGTCATCAGGAGGCGCTGAACGTTACTATTCACTATCATTTTTGCGTCGGATTCGAAAATCTAGACTCACTGGAGAAGGATCATATGGTGCCCGAGACAGCAATATCCCCTTGGAGACAAGTCCGCTGGAAGCTATTTTTGAATCTCGACGCAATTTGAGTGTTCCATCGTCATTAGGAGGCCCTGAACCTTACAATTAACTATCAGTTTCGCGTCAGATTCGAAAATCTAGACTCACAGGAGACGGACCACATGGAGCCCGAGGCAGCAATATCCCCTTGTAGACAAGTCGGCTGGAGGAAGATGTATTGACTCTCGACGCAATTTGAGAGTTCTATCGTCATCAGGAGGCGCTGAACGTTACTATTCACTATCATTTTTGGGTCGGATTCGAAAATCTAGACTTACAAGGGAACGACCATAAGGTGCCCGAGGCAGCAACAGACCCTTGGAGACACGTCGGCTGGAGGCCGATGTATTGAATCTCGACGCAGTTTGAGTGTTCCATCGTTATTACAAGGCCCTGAACTTTACAATTAACTATCATTTTTGCGTCGGATTCGAGAATCTAGACTCATAGGAGAACGACCATAAGGTGCCCGAGGCAGCAATAGACCCTTGGAGACGAGACGGCTGGAGGCCGATGTATTGAATCTCGACGCAATTTGAGTGTTCCATCGTCATTAGGAGGCCCTGAACCTTACAATTAACTATCAGTTTCGCGTCGGATTCGAAAATCTAAACTCACAGGCGAACGACCATAAGGTGCCCGAGGCAGCAACAGACCCTTGGAGACAAGTCGGCTGGAGGCCGATGTATTGATTCTTGACGCAATTTGAGTGTTCCATCGTTATTACAAGGCCCTGAACTTTACAATTAACTATCATTTTTGCGTCGGATTCGAGAATCTAGACTCATAGGAGAACGACCATAAGGTGCCCGAGGCAGCAATAGACCCTTGGAGACAAGTCGGCTGGAGGCTGATGTATTGAATCTCGACGCAATTTGAGTGTTCCATCGTTATTACTTTACAATTAACTATCATTTTTGCGTCGGATTCGAGAATCTAGACTCATAGGAGAACGACCATAGGGTGCCCGAGGCAGCAATAGACCCTTGGAGACAAGTCGGCTGGAGGCCGATGTATTGAATCTCGACGCAATTTGAGTGTTCCATCGTCATTACAAGGCCCTAAACGTTACAATTAACTATCATTTTAGCGTCGGATTCGAAAATCTATTCACAGGAGAAGTTCATACGGTGCTCGAGGCAGCAATATACCCTTGGAGACAAGTCCGCTGGAGGCCGATGTATTTAATCTCGACGCAATTTGAGTGTTCCATCGTCATTAGGAGGCCCTGAACGTTACAATTAACAAACATTTTAGCGTCGGATTTGAAAATCTACTCACAGGAGAAGTTTATACGGTGCTCGAGACAGCAATATCCCCTTGGAGACAAGTCCGCTGGAGGCCGATGTATTGAATCTCGACGCAATTTGAGTGTTCCATCGTCATTACAAGGCCCTGAACGTTACAATTAACTATCATTTTTGCGTCGGATTCGAAAATCTAGACTTACAAGAGAACGACCATAAGGTGCCCGAGGCAGCAACAGACCCTTGGAGACAAGTCGGCTGGAGGCCGATGTATTGAATCTCGACGCAATTTGAATGTTCCATCGGCATTAGGAGGCCCTGAACGTTACAGTTAACTATCATTTTAGCGTCGGATTCGAAAATCTACTAACAGGAGAAGGATCATATGGTGCCCGAGGCAGCAATATCCAATTGGAGACCAGTCCGCTGGAGGACGATGTATTGAATCGCGACGCTATTTGAGTGCTCCATCGTCTTTAGGAAGCCCTGAACGTTACAATTTCCTAGCAGTTTTGCGTCGGATTCGAAAACGTAGAATCACCGGAGAAGGACCATGTGGTGCCCGAGGCAGCGATATACCCATGGAGACAAGTCGGCTGGAGGACGATGTATTGAATCTCGACGCAATTTGAGTGTTCCATCGTCATTACAAGGCCCTGAACGTTACAATTAACTATCATTTTTGCGTCGGATTCGAAAATCTAGACTCACAGGAGAACGACCATAAGGTGCCCGAGGCAGCAACAGACCCTTGGAGACAAGTCGGCTGGAGGCCGATGTATTGAATCTCGACGCAATTTGAGTGTTCCATCGTCATTACAAGGCCCTGAACGTTACAATTAACTATCATTTTTGCGTCGGATTCGAAAATCTAGACTCACAGGAGAACGACCATAAGGTGCCCGAGGCAGCAATATACCCTTGGAGACAAGTCGGCTGGAGGACGATGTATTGAATCTCGACGCAATTAGAGTGTCCCATCGTCATTAGGAGGCCCTAAACGTTACAATTAACTATCATTTTTGCGTCGGATTCGATAATCTAAACTCACAGGAGAACGACCATAAGGTGCCCGATGCAGCAACAGACCCTTGGAGACAAGTCGGCTGGAGGCCGATGTATGGAATCTCGACGCAATTTGAGTTTTCCATCGTCATTAGGAGGCCCTAAACGTTACAATTAACTATCATTTTTGCGTCGGATTCGATAATCTAAACTCACAGGAGAACGACCATAAGGTGCCCGAGGCAGCAACAGACCCTTGGAGACAAGTCGGCTGGAGGCCGATGTATTGAATCTCGACGCAATTTGAGTGTTCCATCGTCATTACACGGCCCTGAACGTTACAATTAACTATCATTTTTGCGTCGGATTCGAAAAACTAGACTCACAAGAGAACGACCATAAGGTGCCCGAGGCAGCAATATACCCTTGGAGACAAGTCGGCTGGAGGCCGATGTATTGAATCTCGACGCAATTTGAGAGTTCAATCGTCATTAGGAGGCCCTGAACGTTACTATTAACAATCACTTTCGCGTCGGATTCGAAAATCTAGACTCACATCAGAGCGAACATAAGAGGCCGGAGGCAGTAATATCCCCATGGAGACAAGTCGGCTGGAGGACGATGTATTAAATCTCGACGCAGTTTGAGTGTCCCATCGTCATTAGGAGGCCCTAAACGTTACAATTAACTATCATTTTTGCGACGGATTCGATAATCTAAACTCACAGGAGAACGGCCATAAGGTGCCCGAGGCAGCAACAGACGCTTGGAGACAAGTCGGCTGGATCCCGATGTATTGAATCTCGACGCAATTTGAGTGATCCAACGTCATTACAAGGCCCTGAACGTTACAATTAACTATCATTTTTGCGTCGGATTCGAAAATCTAGACTCACAGGAGACGGACCACATGGAGCCCGAGGCAGCAATATCCCCTTGTAGACAAGTCGGCTGGAGGAAGATGTATTGAATCTCGACGCAATTTGAGTGTTCCATCGTCATTAAGAGGCCCTAACTATCAGTTTTGCGTCGGATTCTAAAATGTTGACTCACAGGGGAACGACCATACGGTGCCCGAGGCAGCAATAGACCCTTGGAGACAAATCGGCTGAATGCCGATGTATTGAATCTCGAGGCAATTTGAGTGTTCCATCGTCATTAGGAAGCCCTGAGCGTAACAATTAACAATTTGTTTCGCGTCGGATTCGAAAATCTAGACTCACATGAGAGCGAACATAAGAGGCCGTAGGCAGTAATATCCCCATGGAGACAAGTCGGCTTGAGGACGATGTATTGAATCTCGACGCAATTTGAGTGTCCCCATCGTCATTAGGAGGCACTAAACGTTACAATTAACTATCATTTTTGCGTCGGATTCGATAATCTAAACTCACAGGAGAACGACCATAAGGTGCCCGAGGCAGCAACAGAACCTTGGAGACAAGTCGGCTGGAGGCCGATGTATTGAATCTCGACGCAATTTGAGTGTTCCATCGGCATTAGGAGGCCCTGAACGTTACAGTTAACTATCATTTTTGCGTCGGATTCGAAAATCTAGACTCACAGGAGAAGGATCATATTGTGCCCGAGACTGCAATATCCCCTTGGATACAAGTCGACTGGAGGTCGATGTATTGACTCTCGATGCAATTTGAGTGTTCCATCGTCTTTAGGAGTCCCTGAACGTTACAATTAACTATCATTTTTGCGCCGGATTCGTAAACCTAGACTCACAGGAGAACGACCATAAGGTGCCGGAGGCAGCATTAGACCCTTGGAGACAAGTCGGCTGGAGGCCGATGTATTGGATCGCGACGCAATTTGAGTGTTCCATCGTCATTAGGAGGCCCTGAATGTTACAATTAACTATCAGTTTTTCGTCGGATTCGAAAATCTACTAACAGGAGAAGGATCATATGGTGCACGAGACTGCAATATCCCCTTGGATACAAGTCGACTGGAGATCGATGTATTGACTCTCAACGCAATTTGAGTGTTCCATCGTCATTACAAGGCCCTGAACGTTACAATTAACTATCATTTTTGCGTCGGATTCGAAAATCTAGACTTACAAGAGAACGACCATAAGGTGCCCGAGGCAGCAACAGACCTTGGAGACAAGTCGGCTGGAGGCCGATGTATTGAATCTCGACGCAATTTGAGTGTTCCATCGGCATTAGGAGGCCCTGAACGTTACAGTTAACTATCATTTTAGCGTCGGTTTCGAAAATCTACTAACAGGAGAAGGATCATATGGTGCCCGATGCAGCAATATCCCCTTGGAGACCAGTCCGCTGGAGGACGATGTATTGAATCGCGACGCAATTTGAGTGCTTCATCGTCTTTAGGAGGCCCTGAACGTTACAATTAACTAGCAGTTTTGCGTCGGATTCGAAAACGTAGAATCACCGGAGAAGGACCATGTGGTGCCCGAGGCAGCGATATCCCCTTGGAGACAAGTCGGCTGGAGGACGATGTATTGAATCTCGACGCAATTTGAGTGTTCCATCGTCATTAGGAGGCCCTAAACGTTACAATTAACTATCATTTTTGTGTCGGATTCGATAATCTAAACTCACAGGAGAACTACCATAAGGTGCCCGAGGCAGCAACAGACCCTTGGAGACAAGTCGGCTGGAGGCCGATGTATTGAATCTCGACGCAATTTGAGTGTTCCATCGTCATTACAAGGCCCTGAACGTTACAATTAACTATCATTTTAGCGTCGGATTCGAAAATCTACTCACAGGAGAAGTACTTACGGTGCTCGAGACAGCAATATACCCCTTGGAGACAAATCGACTGGAGGCCGATGTATTGAATATCGACGCAATTTGAGTGTTCCATCGTCATTAGGAGGTCCTAAACGTTACAATTAACTATCATTTTTGCGTCGGATTCGATAATCTAAACTCACAGGAGAACGACCATAAGGTGCCCGAGGCAGCAACAGACCCTTGGAGACAAGTCGGCTGGAGGCCGATGTATTGAATCTCGACGCAATTTGAGTGTTCCATCGTCATTACAAGGCCCTAAACGTTACAATTAACTATCATTTTTGCGTCGGATTCGATAATCTAAACTCACAGGAGAACGACCTATTAACCCTTGGAGACAAATCGGCTGGAGGACGATGTATTGAATCTCGACGCATTTTGAGTCTTCTATCGTCATTAGGAGGCGATGAACGTTACAATTCACTATCACTTTTGCGTCGGATTCGAAAATCTAGACTCACAGGAGAAGGATCATATTGTGCCCGAGGCAGCAATATCCCCTTGGAGACAAGTCGGCTGGAGGTCGATGTATTGAATCTCGACTCAATTTGAGTGTTCCATCGTCATTAGGTGGCCCTGAACGTTACAATTAACAATCAGTTTTGCGTCGGGTTCGAAAATCTAGACTCACAGCAGAACGATCACAAGGTATCCGTGGCAGCTATTGACCCTTGGAGACAAATCGGCTGGAGGACGATGTATTGAATCTCGACGCAATTTGAGTGTCACATCGTCATTAGGAGGCCCTAAACGTTACAACTAACTAACATTTTTGCGTCGGATTCGATAATCTAAATTCACAGGAGAACGACCATAAGGTGCCCGAGGCAGCAACAGACCCTTGGAGACAAGTCGGCTGGAGGCCGATGTATTGAATCTCGACGCAATTTGAGTGTTCCATCGGCATTAGGAGGCCCTGAACGTTACAGTTAACTATCATTTTAGCGTCGGATTCGAAAATCTACTAACAGGAGAAGGATCATATGGTGCACGAGACTGCAATATCCCCTTGGATACAAGTAGGCTGGAGGCCGATGTATTGAATCTCGACGCAATTTGAGTGTTCCATCGGCATTAGGAGGCCCTGAACGTTACAGTTAACTATCATTTTAGCGTCGGATTCGAAAATCTACTAACAGGAGAAGGATCATATGGTGCACGAGACTGCAATATCCCCTTGGATACAAGTAGGCTGGAGACCGATGTATTGAATATCGACGCAATTTGAGTGTTCCATCGTCATTAGGAGGCCCTAAACGTTACAATTAACTACCATTTTTGCGTCGGATTCGATAATCTAAACTCACAGGAGAACGACCATAAGGTGCCCGAGGCAGCAACAGACCCTTGGAGACAAGTCGGCTGGAGGCCGATGTATTGAATCTCGACGCAATTTGAGTGTTCCATCGTCATTACAAGGCCCTGAACGTTACAATTAACTATCATTTTTGCGTCGGATTCGAAAATCTAGACTCACAGGAGAACGACCATAAGGTGCCCGAGGCAGCAATATACCCTTGGAGACAAGTCGGCTGGAGGCCGATGTATTGAATCTCGACGCAATTTGAGAGTTCAATCGTCATTAGGAGGCCCTGAACGTTACTATTAACAATCACTTTCGCGTCGGATTCGAAAATCTAGACTCACATGAGAGCGAACATAAGAGGCCGGAGGCAGTAATATCCCCATGGAGACAAGTCGGCTGGAGGACGATGTATTAAATCTCGACCCAGTTTGAGTGTCCCATCGTCATTAGGAGGCCCTAAACGTTACAATTAACTATCATTTTTGCGACGGATTCGATAATCTAAACTCACAGGAGAACGACCATAAGGTGCCCGAGGCAGCAACAGACGCTTGGAGACAAGTCGGCTGGATCCCGATGTATTGAATCTCGACGCAATTTGAGTGACCCATCGTCATTACAAGGCCCTGAACGTTACAATTAACTATCATTTTTGCGTCGGATTCGAAAATCTAGACTCACAGGAGACGGACCACATGGAGCCCGAGGCAGCAATATCCCCTTGGATACAAGTCGACTATAGGTCGATGTATTGACTCTCGTCGCAATTTGAGTGTTCCATCGTCTTTAGGAGTCCCTGAACGTTACAATTAACTATCATTTATGCGGCGGATTCTAAAATGTTGACTCACAGGAGAACGACCATACGGTGCCCGAGGCAGCAATAGACCCTCGGAGACAAATCGGTTGAATGCCGATGTATTGAATCTCGAGGCAATTAGAGGTTTCCATCGTCATTAGGATGCCCTGAACGTTACAATTAACAATCAGTTTCGCGTCGGATTCGAAAATCTAGACTCACATGAGAGCGAACATAAGAGGCCGGAGGCAGTAATATCCGCATGGAGACAAGTCGGCTGGAGGACGATAAATTGAATCTCGACGCAATTTGAGTGTCCCATCGTCATTAGAAGGCCCTGAACGTTACAATTAACTATCATTTTTGCGTCGGATTCGATAATCTAAACTCACAGGAGAACGACCACAAGGTGCCCGAGGCAGCAACAGACCCTTGGAGACAAGTCGGCTGGAGGCCGATGTATTGAATCTCGACGCAATTTGAGTGTTCCATCGTCATTACAAGGCCCTGAACGTTACAATTAACTATCATTTTTGCGCCGGATTCGTAAATCTAGACTCACAGGAGAACGACCATAAGGTGCCCGAGGCAGCAATAGACCCTTGGAGACAAGTCGGCTGGAGGCCGATGTATTGAATCTCGAACAATTTGAGTGTTCCATCGGCATTAGGAGGCCCTGAACGTTACAGTTAACTATCATTTTTGCGTCGGATTCGAAAATCTAGACTCACAGGAGAAGGATCATATTGTGCCCGAGACTGCAATATCCCCTTGGATACAAGTCGACTGGAGGTCGATGTATTGACTCTCGATGCAATTTGAGTGTTCCATCGTCTTTAGGAGTCCCTGAACGTTACAATTAACTATCATTTTTGCGCCGGATTCGTAAATCTAGACTCACAGGAGAACGACCATAAGGTGCCGGAGGCAGCATTAGACCCTTGGAGACAAGTCGGCTGGAGGCCGATGTATTGGATCGCGACGCAATTTGAGTGTTCCATCGTCATTAGGAGGCCCTGAATGTTACAATTAACTATCAGTTTTTCGTCGGATTCGAAAATCTACTAACAGGAGAAGGATCATATGGTGCACGAGACTGCAATATCCCCTTGGATACAAGTCGACTGGAGATCGATGTATTGACTCTCAACGCAATTTGAGTGTTCCATCGTCATTACAAGGCCCTGAACGTTACGATTAACTATCATTTTTGCGTCGGATTCGAAAATCTAGACTTACAAGAGAACGACCATAAGGTGCCCGAGGCAGCAACAGACCCTTGGAGACAAGTCGGCTGGAGGCCGATGTATTGAATCTCGACGCAATTTGAGTGTTCCATCGGCATTAGGAGGCCCTGAACGTTACAGTTAACTATCATTTTAGCGTCGGTTTCGAAAATCTACTAACAGGAGAAGGATCATATGGTGCCCGATGCAGCAATATCCCATTGGAGACCAGTCCGCTGGAGGACGATGTATTGAATCGCGACGCAATTTGAGTGCTTCATCGTCTTTAGGAGGCCCTGAACGTTACAATTAACTAGCAGTTTTGCGTCGGATTCGAAAACGTAGAATCACCGGAGAAGGACCATGTGGTGCCCGAGGCAGCGATATCCCCTTGGAGACAAGTCGGCTGGAGGACGATGTATTGAATCTCGACGCAATTTGAGTGTTCCATCGTCATTAGGAGGCCCTAAACGTTACAATTAACTATCATTTTTGTGTCGGATTCGATAATCTAAACTCACAGGAGAACTACCATAAGGTGCCCGAGGCAGCAACGGACCCTTGGAGACAAGTCGGCTGGAGGCCGATGTATTGAATCTCGACGCAATTTGAGTGTTCCATCGTCGTTACAAGGCCCTGAACGTTACAATTAACTATCATTTTAGCATCGGATTCGAAAATCTACTCACAGGAGAAGTACTTACGGTGCTCGAGACAGCAATATACCTCTTGGAGACAAATCGACTGGAGGCCGATGTATTGAATATCGACGCAATTTGAGTGTTCCATCGTCATTAGGAGGTCCTAAACGTTACAATTAACTATCATTTTTGCGTCGGATTCGACAATCTAAACTCACAGGAGAACGACCATAAGGTGCCCGAGGCAGCAACACACCCTTGGAGACAAGTCGGCTGGAGGCCGATGTATTGAATCTCGACGCAATTTGAGTGTTCCATCGTCATTACAAGGCCCTAAACGTTACAATTAACTATCATTTTTGCGTCGGATTCGATAATCTAAACTCACAGGAGAACGACCTATTAACCCTTGGAGACAAATCGGCTGGAGGACGATGTATTGAATCTCGACGCATTTTGAGTCTTCTATCGTCATTAGGAGGCGATGAACGTTACAATTCACTATCACTTTTGCGTCGGATTCGAAAATCTAGACTCATAGGAGAAGGATCATATTGTGCCCGAGGCAGCAATATCCCCTTGGAGACAAGTCGGCTGGAGGTCGATGTATTGAATCTCGACTCAATTTGAGTGTTCCATCGTCATTAGGTGGCCCTGAACGTTACAATTAACAATCAGTTTTGCGTCGGGTTCGAAAATCTAGACTCACAGCAGAACGATCACAAGGTATCCGTGGCAGCTATTGACCCTTGAAGACAAATCGGCTGGAGGACGATGTATTGAATCTCGACGAAATTTGAGTCTTCTATCGTCATTAGGAGGCGCTGAATGTTACAATTCACTATCATTTTTGCATCGGATTCGAAAATCTAGACTCACAGGAGAAGGATCATATTGTGCCCGAGACAGCAATATCCCCTTGGAGACAGGTCGGCTAGAGGCCGATGTATTGAATCTCGACGCAATTTGAGTGTTCCATTGTCATTAGGAAGCCCTGAACGTTACAATTAACAATCACTTTCGCGTCGGATTCGAAAATCTAGACTCACATGAGAGCGAACATAAGAGGCCGGAGGCAGTAATATCCCCATACAGACAAGTCGGCTGGAGGACGATGTATTGAATCTCGACGCAATTTCAGTGTCCCATCGTCATTAGAAGGCCCTAAACGTTACAACTAACTATCATTTTTGCGTCGGATTCGATAATCTAATTCACAGGAGAACGACCATAAGGTGCCCGAGGCAGCAACAGACCCTTGGAGACAAGTCGGCTGGAGGCCGATGTATTGATTCTCGACGCAATTTGAGTGTTCCATCGGCATTAGGAGGCCCTGAACGTTACAGTTAACTATCATTTTAGCGTCGGATTCGAAAATCTACTAACAGGAGAAGGATCATATGGTGCACGAGACTGCAATATCCCCTTGGATACAAGTAGGCTGGAGGCCGATGTA
Organism: Schistocerca americana; assembly: GCF_021461395.2. Lineage (NCBI taxonomy): Eukaryota > Metazoa > Arthropoda > Insecta > Orthoptera > Acrididae > Schistocerca > Schistocerca americana. The sequence continues at coordinate 773,639,234 of NC_060123.1, forward strand.
TTGAATCTCGACGCAATTTGAGTGTTCCATCGGCATTAGGAGGCCCTGAACGTTACAGTTAACTATCATTTTAGCGTCGGATTCGAAAATCTACTAACAGGAGAAGGATCATATGGTGCACGAGACTGCAATATCCCCTTGGATACAAGTAGGCTGGAGACCGATGTATTGAATATCGACGCAATTTGAGTGTTCCATCGTCATTAGGTCGCCCTGAACGTTATAATGAACTATCACTTTTGCGTCGGATTCGAAATTCCAGACTTACAAGAGAACGACCATAAGTTGCCCGAGGCAGCATTAGACCCTTGGAGACAAGTCGGCTGGACGACGATGTATTGGATCGCGACGCAATTTGAGTGTTCCATCGTCATTAGGAGGCCCTGAACGTTGCAGTTAACTATCATTTTAGCGTCGGATTCGAAAATCTACTAAAAGGAGAAGGATCATATGGTGCACGAGACTGCAATTTCCCCTTGGATACAAGTCGACTGGAGGCCGATGTATTGAATCTCGACGCAATTTGACTGTTCCATCGTCATTACAAGGTCCTGAACGTTACAATTAACTATCTTTTTTGCGTCGGATTCGAATATCTAGACTCACAGGAGAACGACCATAAGGTGCCCGAGGCAGCAATAGACGATTGGAGACAAGTTGGCTGGAGGTCGATGTATTGAATCTCGACGCAATTTGAGTGTTCCATCGCCAATAGGAGGCCCTGAACGTTACAATTAACTATGAGTTTTGCGTCGGATTCGAAAACGTAGAATCACCGGAGACGGACCATGTGGTGCCCGAGGCAGCGATATCCCCTTGGAGACAAGTCGGCTGGAGGCCGATGTATTGAATCTCGACGCAATTTGAGTGTTCCATCGTCATTAGGAGGCCCTAAACGATACAATTAACTATCATTTTTGCGTCGGATTCGATAATCTAAACTCACAGGAGAACGAACATAAGGTGCCCGAGGCAGCAACAGACCCTTGGAGACAAGTCGGCTGGAGGCCGATGTATTGAATCTCGACGCAATTTGAGTGTTCCATCGTCATTACAAGGCCCTGAACGTTACAATTAACTATCATTTTAGCGTCGGATTCGAAAATGTACTCACAGGAGAAGTACATACGGTGCTCGAGACAGCAATATACCCCTTGCTGACAAATCGACTGGAGGCCGATATATTGAATGTCGACGCAATTTGAGTGTTCCATCCTCATTAGGAGGCCCTAAACGTTACAATTAACAACCAGTTTTGCGTCGGGTTCGAAAATCTAGACTCACAGCAGAACGACCACAAGGTGCCCGTGGCAGCTATTGACCCTTGGAGACAAATCGGCTGGAGGACGATGTATTGAATCTCGACGCAATTTGAGTCTTCTATCGTCATTAGGAGGCGCTGAACGTTACAATTCACTATCATTTTTGCGTCGGATTCGAAAATCTACTAACAGGAGAAGGATCATATGGTGCACGAGACTGCAATATCCCCTTGGATACGAGTCGGCTGGAGGCCGATGTATTGAATCTCGACGCAATTTGAGTGTTCCATCGTCATTAGGAGGCCCTAAACCTTACAATCAACTATCATTTTTGCGTCGGATTCGATAATCTAAACTCACAGGAGAACGACCATAAGGTGCCCGAGGCAGCATTGGACCCTTGGAGACAAGTCGGCTGGAGGCCGATGTATTGAATCTCGACGCAATTTGAGTGTTCCATCGTCATTACAAGGCCCTAAACGTTACAATTAACTATCATTTTTGCGTCGGATTCGATAATCTAATCTCACAGGAGAAGCAGCAATAGACTCAGGAGAGGCAGCAATAGACCCTTGAAGACAAGTCGGCTGGAGGCCGATGTATTGAATCTCGACGCAATTTGAGTGTTCCATCGTCATTAGGAGGCCCTAAACGTTACAATTAACTATCATTTTTGCGTCGGATTCGATAATCTAAACTCACAGGAGAACGACCTATTGACCCTTGGAGACAAACCGGCTGGAAGACGATGTATTGAATCTCGACGCAATTTGAGTGTTCCATCGTCATTAGATGGCCCTGAATGTTACAATTAACAATCAGTTTTGCGTCGGGTTCGAAAATCTAGACTCACAGCAGAACGACCACAAGGTGCCCGTGGCAGCTATTGACCCTTGGAGACAAATCGGCTGGAGGACGATGTATTGAATCTCGACGCAATTTGAGTCTTCTATCGTCATTAGGAGGCGCTGAACGTTACAATTCACTATCATTTTTGCGTCGGATTCGAAAATCTACTAACAGGAGAAGGATCATATGGTGCACGAGACTGCAATATCCCCATGGATACGAGTCGGCTGGAGGCCGATGTATTGAATCTCGACGCAATTTGAGTGTTCCATCGTCATTAGGAGGCCCTAAACCTTACAATTAACTATCATTTTTGCGTCGGATTCGATAATCTAAACTCACAGGAGAACGACCATAAGGTGCCCGAGGCAGCAACAGACCCTTGGAGACAAGTCGGCTGGAGGCCGATGTATTGAATCTCGACGCAATTTGAGTGTTCCATCGTCATTAGGAGGCCCTAAACGTTACAATTAACTATCATTTTTGCGTCGGATTCGATAATCTAAACTCACAGGAGAACGACCTATTGACCCTTGGAGACAAATCGGCTGGAAGACGATGTATTGAATCTCGACGCAATTTGAGTCTTCTATCGTCATTAGGAGGCGCTGAACGTTACAATTCACCAACATTCTTGCGTCGGATTCGAAAATCTAGACTCACGTGTTCCATCGTCATTAGTTGGCCCTGAACGTTACAATTAACAATCAGTTTTGCGTCGGGTTCGAAAATCTAGACTCACAGCAGAACGATCACAAGGTGCCCGTGGCAGCTATTGACCCTTGGAGACAAATCGGCTGGAGGACGATGTATTGAATCTCGACGCAATTTGAGTCTTCTATCGTCATTAGGAGGCGCTGAACGTTACAATTCACTATCATTTTTGCGTCGGATTCGAAAATCTAGACTCACAAAAGAAGGATCATATTGTGCCCGAGACAGCAATATCCCCTTGGAGACAAGTCGGCTGGAGGCCGATGTATTGAATCTCGACGCAATTTGAGTGTTCCATCGTCATTACAAGGCCCTGAACGTTACAATTAACTATCATTTTAGCGTCGGATTCGAAAATCTACTCACAGGAGAAGTACATACGGTGCTCGAAACAGCAATATACCCCTTGCTGACAAATCGACTGGAGGCCGATATATTGAATGTCAACGCAATTTGAGTGTTCCATCGTCATTAGGAGGCCCTAAACGTTACAATTAACTATCATTTTTCCGTCGGATTCGATAATCTAAACTCACAGGAGAACGACCATAAGGTGCCCGAGGCAGCAACTGACCCTTGGACACAAGTCGGCTGGAGGCCGATGTATTGAATCTTGACGCAATTTGAGTGTTCCATCGTCATTACAAGGCCCTAAACGTTACAATTAACTATCATTTTTGCGTCGGATTCGATAATCTAAACTCACAGGAGAAGCAGCAATAGACTCAGGAGAGGCAGCAATAGACCCTTGGAGACAAGTCGGCTGGAGGCCGATGTATTGAATCTCGACGCAATTTCAATGTTCCATCGTCATTAGGAGGCCCTAAACGTTACAATTAACTATCATTTTTGCGTCGGATTCGATAATCTAAACTCACAGGAGAACGACCTATTGACCCTTGGAGACAAACCGGCTGGAAGACGATGTATTGAATCTCGACGCAATTTGAGTGTTCCATCGTCATTAGATGGCCCTGAACGTTACAATTAACAATCAGTTTTGCGTCGGGTTCGAAAATCTAGACTCACAGCAGAACGACCACAAGGTGCCCGTGGCAGCTATTGATCCTTGGAGACAAATCGGCTGGAGGACGATGTATTGAATCTCGACGCAATTTGAGTCTTCTATCGTCATTAGGAGGCGCTGAACGTTACAATTCACTATCATTTTTGCGTCGGATTCGAAAATCTACTAACAGGAGAAGGATCATATGGTGCACGAGACTGCAATACCCCCTTGGATACGAGTCGGCTGGAGGCCGATGTATTGAATCTCGACGCAATTTGAGTGTTCCATCGTCATTAGGAGGGCCTAAACCTTAAATTAACTATCATTTTTGCGTCGGATTCGATAATCTAAACTCACAGGAGAAGCAGCAATAGACTCAGGAGAGGCAGCAATAGACCCTTGAAGACAAGTCGGCTGGAGGCCGATGTATTGAATCTCGACGCAATTTGAGTGTTCCATCGTCATTAGGAGGCCCTAAACGTTACAATTAACTATCATTTTTGCGTCGGATTCGATAATCTAAACTCACAGGAGAACGACCTATTGACCCTTGGAGACAAATCGGCTGGAAGACGATGTATTGAATCTCGACGCAATTTGAGTCTTCTATCGTCATTAGGAGGCACTGAACGTTACAATTCACCAACATTCTTGCGTCGGATTCGAAAATCTAGACTCACAGGAGAAGGATCATATTGTGCCCGAGGCAGCAATATCCCCTTGGAGACAAGTCGGCTGGAGGTCGATGTATTGAATCTCGACTCAATTTGAGTGTTCCATCGTCATTAGTTGGCCCTGAACGTTACAATTAACAATCAGTTTTGCGTCGGGTTCGAAAATCTAGACTCACAGCAGAACGATCATAAGGTGCCCGTGGCAGCTATTGACCCTTGGAAACAAATCGGCTGGAGGACGATGTATTGAATCTCGACGCAATTTGAGTCTTCTATCGTCATTAGGAGGCGCTGAGCGTTACAATTCACTATCATTTTTGCGTCGGATTCGAAAATCTAGACTCACAGGAGAAGGATCATATTGTGCCCGAGACAGCAATATCCCCTTGGAGACAAGTCGGCTGGAGGCCGATGTATTGAATCTCGACGCAATTTGAGTGTTCCATCGTCTTTAGGAAGCCCTGAACGTTACAATTAACAATCAGTTTCGCGTCGGATTCGAAAATCTACTCACAGGAGAAGTTCATACGGTGCTCGAGACAGCAATATACCCCTTGGAGACAAATCGACTGGATGCCGATGTATTGAAAATCGACGCAATTTGAGTGTTCCATCGTCATTAGGTCGCCCTGAACGTTATAATGAACTATCACTTTTGCGTCGAATTCGAAAATCCAGACTTACAAGAGAACGACCATAAGGTACCCGAAGCAGCATTAGACCCTTGGAGACAAGTCGGCTGGAGAACGATGTATTGGTTCGCGACGCAATTTGAGTGTTCCATCGTCATTAGGAGGCCCTGAATGTTACAATTAACTATCAGTTTTTCGTCGGATTCGAAAATCTTGACTCACAGCAGACGGAACATTTGGTGCCCGAGGCAGCAATATCCCCTTAGAGACAAATCGGCTGGAGGACGATGTATTGAATCTCGACGCAATTTGAGTCTTCTATCGTCATTAGGAGGCGCAGAACGTTACAATTAACAATCAGTTTTGCGTCGGGTTCGAAAATCTAGACTCACAGCAGAACGATCACAAGGTGCCCGTGGCAGCTATTGACCCTTGGAGACAAATCGGCTGGAGGACGATGTATTGAATCTCGACGCAATTTGAATCTTCTATCGTCATTAGGAGGCGCTGAATGTTACAATTCACTACCATTTTTGCGTCGGATTCGAAAATCTATACTCACAGGAGAACGACCATAATGTGCCCGAGGCAGCAACAGACCCTTGGAGACAAGTCGGCTGGAGGCCGATGTATTGAATCTCGACGCAATTTGAGTTTTCCATCGGCATCAGGAGGCCCAGAACGTTACAGTTAACTATCATTTTAGCGTCGGATTCGAGAATCTACTAACAGGAGAAGGATCATATGGTGCACGAGACTGCAATATCCCCTTAGATACTAGTCGGCTGGAGGCCGATGTATTGAATCTCGACGCAATTTGAGTTTTCCATCGTCATTAGGAGGCCCTGAATGTTACAATTAACTATCAGTTTTTCGTCGGATTCGAAAATCTAGACTCACAGCAGACGGACCACTTGGTGCCCGAGGCAGCAATATCCCCTTGGAGACAAATCGGCTGGAGGACGATGTATTGAACCTCGACGCAATTTGAGTCTTCTATCGTCATTAGGAGGCGCTGAACGTTGCAATTCACTGTCATTTTTGCGTCGGATTCGAAAATCTAGACTCACATGAGAGCGAACATAAGAGGCCGGAGGCAGTAATATCCCCATGGAGACAAGTCGGCTGGAGGACGATGTATTGAATCTCCACGCAATTTGAGTGTCCCATCGTCATTAGGAGGCCCTAAATGTTACAATTAACTATCATTTTTGCGTCGGATTCGATAATCTAAACTCACAGGCGAACGACCATAAGGTGCCCGAGGCAGCAACAGACCCTTGGAGACAAGTCGGCTGGAGGCCGATGTATTGAATCTCGACGCAATTTGAGTGTTCCATCGGCATTAGGAGGCCCTGACGTTACAGTTAACTATCATTTTAGCGTCGGATTCGAAAATTTACTAACAGGAGAAGGATCATATGGAGCACGAGACTGCAATATCCCCTTCGATACAAATCGGCTGGAGGCCGATGTATTGAATCTCGACGCAATTTGAGTGTTCCATCGTCATTAGGAGGACCTAAACCTTACAATTAACTATCAGTTTCGCGTCGGATTCGAAAATCTACTCACAGGAGAAGTTCATACGGTGCTCGAGACAGCAATATACCCCTTGGAGACAAATCGACTGGATGCCGATGTATTGAAAATCGACGCAATTTGAGTGTTCCATCGTCATTAGGTCGCCCTGAACGTTATATTGAACTATCACTTTTGCGTCGGATTCGAAAATCCAGACTTACAAGAGAACGACCACAAGGTACCCGAGGCAGCATTAGACCCTTGGAGACAAGTCGGCTGGAGAACGATGTATTGGATCGCGACGCAATTTGAGTGTTCCATCGTCATTAGGAGGCCCTGAATGTCACAATTAACTATCAGTTTCCCGTCGGATTCGAAAATCTAGACTCACAGCAGACGGAACATTTGGTGCCCGAGGCAGCAATATCCCCTTGGAGACAAATCGGCTGGAGGACGATGTATTGAATCTCGACGCAATTTGAGTCTTCTATCGTCATTATGTCGCCCTGAACGTTATAGTGAACTATCATTTTAGCGTCGGATTCGAAAATCTAAAACAGGAGAAGGATCATATTGTGCCCGAGGCAGCAATATCCCCTTGGAGGCAAGTCGGCTGGAGGTCGATGTATTGAATCCCGACTCAATTTGAATGTTCCATCGTCATTAGGTGGCCCTGAACGTTACAATTAACAATCAGTTTTGCGTCGGGTTCGAAAATCTAGACTCACAGCAGAACGACCATAAGGTGCCCGAGGCAGCAACAGACCCTTGGAGGCAAGTCGGCTGGAGGACGATGTATTGAATCTCGACGCAATTTGAGTGTTCCATCGTCATTAGGAGGCCCTGAACGTTACAATTAACTATCTTTTTTGCGTCGGATTCGAAAATCTAGACTCACAGAAGAACGACCATAAGGTGCCCGAGGCAGCAATAGACCCTTGGAGACAAGTCGGCTGGAGGTCGATGTATTGGATCTCGACGCAATTTGAGTGTTCCATCGTCATTAAGAGGCCCTGAGTGTTACAATTAACTATCAGTTCTTCGTCGGATTCGAAAATCTAGAGCTCACAGCAGACGGACCACTTGGTGCCCGAGGCAGCAATATCCCCTTGGAGACAAATCGGCTGGAGGACGATGTATTGAATCTCGACATAATTTGAGTCTTCTATCGTCATTAGGAGGCGCTGAACGTTGCAATTCACTGTCATTTTTGCGTCGGATTCGAAAATCTAGACTCACAGGAGAAGGATCATATTGTGCCCGAGACAGCAATCTCCCCTTGGAGACAAGTCGGCTAGAGTCCGATGTATTGAATCTCGACGCAATTTGAGTGTTCCATCGTCATTAGGAGGCCCTGAACGTTACAATTAACTATCAGTTTCGCGTCGGATTCGAAAATCTAGACTCACAGGAGAACGACCATAAGGTGCCCGAGGCAGCAACAGACCCTTGGAGACAAGTCGGCTGGAGGCCGATGTATTGAATCTCGACGCAATTTGAGTGTTTCATCGTCATTACAAGGCCCTGAACGTTACAATTAACTATCTTTTTTGCGTCGGATTCGAAAATCTAGACTCACAGGAGAACGACCATAAGGTGCCCGAGGCAGCAATAGACCCTTGGAGACAAGTCGGCTGGAGGTCGATGTATTGGATCGCGACGCAATTTGAGTGTTCCATCGTCATTAGGAGGCCCTGAATGTTACAATTAACTATCAGTTTTTCGTCGGATTCGAAAATCTAGACTCACAGCAGACGGACCATTTGGTGCCCGAGGCAGCAATATCCCCTTGGAGACAAATCGGCTGGAGGACTATGTATTGAATCTCGACGCAATTTGAGTCTTCTATCGTCATTAGGACGCCCTGAACGTTATAATGAACTATCAGTTTTCCGTCGGATTCGAAAATTTAGACTTACAAGAGAACGACCATAAGGTGCCCGAGGCAGCATTGGACCCTTGGAGACAAGTCGGCTGGAGGCCGATGTATTGAATCTCGACGCAATTTGAGTGTTCCATCGGCATTAGGAGGCCCTGAACGTTGCAGTTAACTATCATTTTAGCGTCGGATTCGAAAATCTACTAACAGGAGAAGGATCATATGGTGCACGAGACTCCAATATTCCCTTGGATACAAGTCGGCCGGAGGCCGATGTATTGAATCTCGACGAAATTTGAGTGTTCCATCGTCATTAGGAGGCCCTAAACCTTACAATTAAGTATCAGTTTCGCGTCGGATTCGAAAATCTACTCACAGGAGAAGTTCATACGGTGCTCGAGACAGCAATATACCCCTTGGAGACAAATCGACTGGAGGCAGATGTATTGAATCTCGACGCAATTTGAGTGTTCCATCGTCATTAGGTCGCCCTGAACGTTATAATGAACTATCAGTTTTTCGTCGGATTAGAAAATCTAGACTTACAAGAGAACGACCATAAGGTGCCCCAGGCAGCATTAGACCCTTGGAGACAAGTCGGCTGGAGGACGATGTATTGGATCGCGACGCAATTTGAGTGTTCCATCGTCATTATGAGGCCCTGAATGTTACAATTAACTATCAGTTTTTCGTCGGATTCGAAAATCTAGACTCACAGCAGACGGACCATTTGGTGCCCGTAGCAGCAATAGACCCTTGAAGACAAGTCGGCTGGAGGCCGATGTATTGAATCTCGACGCAATTTGAGTGTTCCATCGTCATTAGGAGGCCCTAAACGTTACAATTAACTATCTTTTTTGCGTCGGATTCGATAATCTAAACTCACAGGAGAACGACCATAAGGTGCCCGAGGCAGCAATAGACCCTTGGAGACAAGTCGGCTGTAGTACGATGTATTGAATCTCGACGCAATTTGAGTGTTCCATCGTCATTACAAGGCCCTGAACGTTACAATTAACTATCATTTTTGCGTCGGATTCGAAAATCTAGACTCACAGGAGAACGTGCATAAGGTGCCCGAGGCAGCAATAGACCCTTGGAGACAAGTCGGCTGGAGGACGATCTATGCAATCTCGACGCAATTTGAGAGTTCCATCGTCATTAGGAGTCCCTGAACGTTACAATTAACTATCATTTTTGCGTCGCATTCGAAAATCTAGACTTACAAGAGAACGACCATTAGGTGCCCGAGGCAGCATTAGACCCTTCGAGACAAGTCGGCTGGAGGACGATGTATTGAATCTCGACGCAATTTGAGTGTTCCATCGTCATTAGGAGGCCCTAAACGTTACAATTAACTATCATTTTAGCGTCGGATTCGAAAATCTAGACTTACAAGAGAACGACCATTAGGTGCCCGAGGCAGCATTAGACCCTTGGAGACAAGTCGGCTGGAGGACGATGTATTGAATCTCGACGCAATTTGAGTGTTCCATCGTCGTTAGGAGGCCCTAAACGTTACAATTAACTATCATTTTTGCGTCGGATTCGATAATCTAAACTCACAGGAGAACGACCATAAGGTGCCCGAGGCAGCAATAGACCCTTGGAGACAAGTCGGCTGGAAACCGATGTATTGATTCTTGACGCAATTCGAGTGTTCCATCGTCATTACAAGGCCCTGAACGTTACAATTAACTATCATTTTTGCGTCGAATTCGAAAATCTAGACTCACAGGAGAACGTCCATAAGGTGCCCGAGGCAGCAATAGACCCTTGGAGACAAGTCGGCTGGAGGACGATGTATTGAATCTCGACGCAATTTGAGAGTTCCATCGTCATTAGGAGGCCCTGAACGTTACAATTAACTATCATTTTTGTGTCGCATTTGGAAATCTAGACTTACAAGAGAACGACCATAAGGTGCCCGAGGCAGCATTAGACCCTTGGAGACAAGTCGGCTGGAGGACGATGTATTGAATCTCGACGCAACTTGAGTGTTCCATCGTCATTAGGAGGCCCTAAACGTTACAATTAACTATCATTTTTGCGTCGGATTCGATAATCTAAACTCACAGGAGATCGACCTTAAGGTGCCCGAGGCAGCAACAGACCCTTGGAGACAAGTCGGCTGGAGGCCGATGTATTGAATCTCGACGCAATTTGAGTGTTCCATCGTCATTAAAAGGCCCTGAACGTTACAATTAAAAATCATTTTAGCGTCGGATTCGAAAATATACTCACAGGAGAAGTACTTACGGTGCTCGAGACAGCAATATACCCCTTGGAGACAAATCGACTGGAGGCCGATGTATTGAATATCGACGCAATTTGAGTGTTCCATCGTCATTAGGAGGCCCTAAACGTTACAATTAACTATCATTTTTGCGTCGGATTCGATAATCTAAACTCACAGGAGAACGACCATGAGGAGCCCGAGGCAGCAACAGACCCTTGGAGACAAGTCGGCTGGAGGCCGATGTATTGAATCTCGACGCAATTTGAGTGTTCCATCGTCATTACAAGGCCCTAAACGTTACAATTAACTATCATTTTTGCGTCGGATTCGATAATCTAAACTCACAGGATAACGACCATAAGGTGCCCGAGGCAGCAACAGACCCTTGGAGACAAGTCGGCTGGAGGCCGATGTATTGAATCTCGACGCAATTTGAGTGTTCCATCGTCATTACAAGGCCCTAAACGTTACAATTAACTATCATTTTTGCGTCGGATTCGATAATATAAACTCACAGGAGAACGACCATAAGGTGCCCGTGGCAGCAACAGACAATTGGGGACAAGTCGGCTGGAGGCCGATGTATTGTATCTGGACGCAATTTGAGTGTTCCATCGTCATTAGGAGGCCCTGAACGTTACAATTAACTATCAGTTTTGCGTCGGATTCGATAATCTAAACTCACAGGAGAACGACCATAAGGTGCCCGAGGCAGAAATAGACCCTTGGAGACAAGTCGGCTGGAAACCGATGTATTGAATCTCGACGCAATTTGAGTGTTCCATCGGCATTAGGAGGCCCTGAACGGTACAATTAACTATCATTTTAGAGTCGGATTCGAAAATCTATAAAAGGAGAAGGATCATATGGTGCACGAGACTGCAATATCCCCTTGGATACAAGTCGGCTGGAGGTCGATGTATTGAATCTCGACGCAATTTGAGTCTTCTATCGTCATTAGGAGGCCCTAAACGTTACAATTAACTATCATTTTTGCGTCGGATTCAAAAATCTACTCACAGGAGAAGTTCATACGGTGCTCGATGCAGCAATAGACACTTGGAGACAAGTCGGCAGGATTCCGATGTATTGAATCTCGACGCAATTTGAGTGCTCCATCGTCATTACAAGGCACTGAACGTTACAATTAACTATCATTTTTGCGTCGGTTTCGATAATCTAGACTCACAGGAGAACGACCATAAGGTGCCCGAGGCAGCAATAGACCCTTGGAGACAAGTCGGCTGGAGGCCGATGTATTGAATCTCGACGCAATTTGAGTGTTCCATCGTCATTACAACGCCCTGAACGATACAATTAACTATCATTTTTGCGTCGGATTCGAAGATCTAGACTCACAGGAGAACGACCATAAGGTGCCCGAGGCAGCAATGGACCCTTGGAGACAAGTCGGCTGGAGGCCGATGTATTGAATCTCGACGCAATTTGAGTGTTCCGTCGTCATTACAAGGCCCTGAACGATACAATTAACAATCATTTTTGCGTCGGATTCGAAAATCTAGACTCACAGGAGAACGACCATAAGGTGCCCAAGGCAGCATTTGACCCTTGGAGACAAGTCGGCTGGAGGCCGATGTATTGAATCTCGACGCAATTTGAGTGTTCCATCGGCATTAGGAGGCCCTGAACGTTACAATTAACTATCATTTTTGCGTCGGATTCGATAATCTAAACTCACAGGAGAACGACCATAAGGTGCCCGAGGCAGCAATAGACCCTTGGAGACAAGTCGGCTGGAGGCCGATGTATTGAATCTCGACGCAATTTGAGTGTTCCATCGGCATTAGGAGGCCCTAAACGTTACAGTTAACTATCATTCTAGCGTCGGATTCGAATATCTACTAACAGGAGAAGGATCATATGGTGCACGAGACTGCAATATCCCCTTAGATACAAGTCGGCTGGAGGCCGATGTATTGAATCTCGACGCAATTTGAGTGTTCCATCGTCATTAGGAGGCCCTGAATGTTACAATTAACTATCAGTTTTTCGTCGGATTCTAAAATCTAGACTCACAGCAGACGGACCACTTGGTGCCCGTGGCAGCAATATCCCCTTGGAGACAAATCGGCTAGAGGACGATGTATTGAATCTCGACGCAATTTGAGTCTTCTATCGTCATTAGGAGGCGCTGAACGTTGCAATTCACTGTCATTTTTGCGTCGGATTCGAAAATCTAGACTCACAGGAGAAGGATCATATTGTGCCCGAGACAGCAATATCATCTAGGAGACATATTTTAATTAAATATTTTTAATATAAAAAAGGTCTACTGAATACAGTATGTGCAAATGGAATGTAACAAATGTACCAGACGCCACCTGTCGGTAATAGTGTCATAATTAATATAAATGACGTGCACTCTGCCAACCAATTTTATGTGAAAGTTGCTGAATTGGACGGGTTACTCCCGTAACTTAAATATCAGGTACGTTCTGGTACATTTGATGTTGATAAGATAGGATGAAAAAGATTTGCTTTCGTGAAATAGTAAATGAGTATAATTATTTTTACAGATCTGAAGATGGTTCTGAATGAACCGAAACCGGTCATATGAATAATAAAAAATAAAAAATTTGCAATGAAGACGGATTTAAAATAACATAAAATCACTGATTGCTGTTATCCCATAAGACATTATGTCTGTTTTTGCAAAGGATTCGAAAATCTACTAACAGGAGAAGGGTCATATGGTGCACGAGACTCCAATATTCCCTTGGATACAAGTCGGCCGGAGGCCGATGTATTGAATCTCGACGCAATTTGAGAGTTCCATCGTCATTAGGAGGCCCTGAACGTTACAATTAACTATCATTTTTGCGTCGGATTCGAAAATCTACTCACAGGAGAAGTACATACGGTGCTCGAGACAGCAATATACCCCTTGGAGACAAATCGACTGGAGGCCGATGTATTGAATATCGACGCAATTTGAGTGTTCCATCGTCATTAGGAGGCCCTAAACGTTACAATTAACTATCATTTTTGCGTCGGATTCGATAATCTAAACTCACAGGAGAACGACCATAAGGTGCCCGAGGCAGCAACAGACCCTTGGAGACAAGTCGGCTGGAGGCCGATGTATTGAATCTCGACGCAATTTGAGTGTTCCATCGTCATTACAAGGCCCTAAACGTTACAATTAACTATCATTTTTGCGTCGGATTCGATAATCTAAACTCACAGGAGAACGACCATAAGGTGCCCGTGGCAGCAACAGACCCTTGGGGACAAGTCGGCTGGAGGCCGATGTATTGTATCTGGACGCAATTTGAGTGTTCCATCGTCATTAGGAGGCCCTGAACGTTACAATTAACTATCAGTTTTGCGTCGGATTCGATAATCTAAACTCACAGGAGAACGACCATAAGGTGCCCGAGGCAGAAATACACCCTTGGAGACAAGTCGGCTGGAGGCCGATGTATTGAATCTCGACGCAATTTGAGTGTTCCATCGGCATTAGGAGGCCCTGAACGGTACAGTTAACTATCATTTTAGCGTCGGATTCGAAAATCTACTAACAGGAGAAGGATCATATGGTGCACGAGACTGCAATATCCCCTTGGATACAAGTCGGCTGGAGGTCGATGTATTGAATCTCGACGCAATTTGAGTCTTCTATCGTCATTAGGAGGCCCTAAACGTTACAATTAACTATCATTTTTGCGTCGGATTCAAAAATCTACTCACAGGAGAAGTTCATACGGTGCTCGAGGCAGCAATAGACCCTTGGAGACAAGTCGGCAGGATTCCGATGTATTGAATCTCGACGCAATTTGAGTGCTCCATCGTCGTTACAAGGCCCTGAACGTTACAATTAACTATCATTTTTGCGTCGGACTCACAGGAGAACGACCATAAGGTGCCCGAGGCAGCAATAGACCCTTGGAGACAAGTCGGCTGGAGGCCGATGTATTGAATCTCGACGCAATTTAAGTGTTCCATCGTCATTACAAGGCCCTGAACGATACAATTAACTATCATTTTTGCGTCGGATTCGAAAATCTAGACTCACAGGAGAACGACCATAAGGTGCCCGAGGCAGCAATGGACCCTTGGAGACAAGTCGGCTGGAGGCCGATGTATTGAATCTCGACGCAATTTGAGTGTTCCATCGTCATTACAAGGCCCTGAACGATACAATTAACTATCATTTTTGCGTCGGATTCGAAAATCTAGACTCACAGGAGAACGACCATAAGGTGCCCGAGGCAGCAATTGACCCTTGGAGACAAGTCGGCTGGAGGCCGATGTATAGAATCTCGACGCAATTTGAGTGTTCCATCGGCATTAGGAGGCCCTGAACGTTACAATTAACTATCATTTTTGCGTCGGATTCGATAATCTAAACTCACAGGAGAACGACCATAAGGTGCCCGAGGCAGCAATAGACCCTTGGAGACAAGTCGGCTGGAGGCCGATGTATTGAATCTCGACGCAATTTGAGTGTTCCATCGGCATTAGGAGGCGCTGAACGTTAAAGTTAACTATCATTTTAGCGTCGGATTCCAAAATCTACCAACAGGAGAAGGATCATATGGTGCATGAGACTGCAATATCCCCTTGGAGACAAGTCGGCTGGAGGCCGATGTATTGAATCTCGACGCAATTTGAGTGTTCCATCGTCATTAGGAGGCCCTGAACGTTACAATTAACTACCATTTTTGCGTCGGATTTGAAAAGCTAGCCTCACAGGAGAACGACCATAAGGTGCCCGAGGCAGCAATATCCCCTTGGAGACAAGTCGGTTGGAGGCCGATGTATTGAATCTCGACGCAATTTGAGTGTTCCATCGTCATTAGGAGGCCCTAAACGTTACAATTAACTGTCATTTTTGCGTCGGATTCGATAATCTAAACTCACAGGAGAACGACCTTAAGGTGCCCGAGGCAGCAACAGACCCTTGGAGACAAGTCGGCTGGAGGCCGATGTATTGAATCTCGACGCAATTTGAGTGTTCCATCGTCATTAAAAGGCCCTGAACGTTACAATTAACTATCATTTTAGCGTCGGATTCGAAAATCTACTCACAGGAGAAGTACATACGGTGCTCGAGACAGCAATATACCCCTTGGAGACAAATCGACTGGAGGCCGATGTATTGAATATCGACGCAATTTGAGTGTTCCATCGTCATTAGGAGGCCCTAAACGTTACAATTAACTATCATTTTTGCGTCGGATTCGATAATCTAAACTCACAGGAGAACGACCATAAGGTGCCCGAGGCAGCAACAGACCCTTGGAGACAAGTCGGCTGGAGGCCGATGTATTGAATCTCGACGCAATTTGAGTGTTCCATCGTCATTACAAGGCCCTAAACGTTACAATTAACTATCATTTTTGCGTCGGATTCGATAATCTAAACTCACAGGAGAACGACCATAAGGTGCCCGTGGCAGCAACAGACCCTTGGGGACAAGTCGGCTGGAGGCCGATGTATTGTATCTGGACGCAATTTGAGTGTTCCATCGTCATTAGGAGGCCCTGAACGTTACAATTAACTATCAGTTTTGTGTCGGATTCGATAATCTAAACTCACAGGAGAACGACCATAAGGTGCCCGAGGCAGAAATAGACCCTTGGAGACAAGTCGGCTGGAGGCCGATGTATTGAATCTCGACGCAATTTGAGTGTTTCGTCGGCATTAGGAGGCCCTGAACGGAACAGTTAACTATCATTTTAGCGTCGGATTCGAAAATCTACTAACAGGAGAAGGATCATATGGTGCACGAGACTGCAATATCCCCTTGGATACAAGTCGGCTGGAGGTCGATGTATTGAATCTCGACGCAATTTGAGTCTTCTATCGTCATTAGGAGGCCCTAAACGTTACAATTAACTATCATTTTTGCGTCGGATTCAAAAATCTACTCACAGGAGAAGTTCATACGGTGCTCGAGGCAGCAATAGACCCTTGGAGACAAGTCGGCAGGATTCCGATGTATTGAATCTCGACGCAATTTGAGTGCTCCATCGTCGTTACAAGGCCCTGAACGATACAATTAACTATCATTTTTGCGTCGGATTCGAAAATCTAGACTCACAGGAGAACGACCATAAGGTGCCCGAGGCAGCAATTGACCCTTGGAGACAAGTCGGCTGGAGGCCGATGTATAGAATCTCGACGCAATTTGAGTGTTCCATCGGCATTAGGAGGCCCTGAACGTTACAATTAACTATCATTTTTGCGTCGGATTCGATAATCTAAACTCACAGGAGAACGACCATAAGGTGCCCGAGGCAGCAATAGACCCTTGCAGACAAGTCGGCTGGAGGCCGATGTATTGAATCTCGACGCAATTTGAGTGTTCCATCGGCATTAGGAGGCCCTGAACGTTAAAGTTAACTATCATTTTAGCGTCGGATTCGAAAATCTACCAACAGGAGAAGGATCATATGGTGCACGAGACTGCAATATCCCCTTGGAGACAAGTCGGCTGGAGGCCGATGTATTGAATCTCGACGCAATTTGAGTGTTCCATCGTCATTAGGAGGCCCTAAACGTTACAATTAACTATCATTTTTGCGTCGGATTCGATAATCTAAACTCACAGGACAACGACTATAAGGTGCCTGGGGCAGCAACAGACCCTTGGAGACAAGTCGGCTGGAGGCCGATGTATTGAATCTCGACGCAATTTGAGAGTTCCATCGTCATTAGGAGGCCCTGAACGTTACAATTAACTACCATTTTTGCGTCGGATTCGAAAAGCTAGACTCACAGGAGAACGACCATGAGGTGCCCGAGACAGCAATATCCCCTTGGAGACAAGTCGGTTGGAGGCCGATGTATTGAATCTCGACGCAATTTGAGTGTTCCATCGTCATTAGGAGGCCCTAAACGTTACAATTAACTGTCATTTTTGCGTCGGATTCGATAATCTAAACTCACAGGTGAACGACCTTAAGGTGCCCGAGGCAGCAACAGACCCTTGGAGACAAGTCGGCTGGAGGCCGATGTATTGAATCTCGACGCAATTTGAGTGTTCCATCGTCATTACAAGGCCCTGAACGTTAGAATTAACTATCATTTTAGCGTCGGATTCGAAAATCTACTCACAGGAGAAGTACATACAGTGCTCGAGACAGCAATATACCCCTTGGAGACAACTCGACTGGAGGCCGATGTATTGAATATCGACGCAATTTGAGTGTTCCATCGTCATTAGGAGGCCCTAAACGTTACAATTAACTATCATTTTTGCGTCGGAATCGATAATCTAAACTCACAGGAGAACGACCTATTGACCCTTGGAGACAAATCGGCTGGAGGACGATGTATTGAATCCCGACGCAATTTGAGTCTTCTATCGTCATTAGGTCGCCCTGAACGTTATAATGAACTATCAGTTTTGCGTCGCATTCGAAAATCTAGACTCACAGGAGACGGACCATTTGGTGCCAGAGGCAGCAATATCCCCTTGGAGCCAAATCGGCTGGAGGACGATGTATTGAATCTCGACGCAATTTGAGTCTTCTATCGTCATTAGGAGGCGCTGAACGTTACAATTCACTATCATTTTTCGTCGGAGTCGAAAATCTAGACTCACAGGAGAACGATCATATTATGCCCGAGACAGCAATATCCCCTTGGAGACATGTCGGCTGGAGGCCGAGGTATTGAATCTCGACGCAATTTGAGTGCTCCATCGTCATTAGGAGGCCCTGAACGTTACAATTAACTATCAGTTTCGGGTCGGATTCGAAAATCTAGAGTCACAGGAGAACGACCATAAGGTGCCCGAGGCAGCAATAGACCCTTGGAGACAAGTCGGCTGGGGGCCGATGTATTGAATCTCGACGCAATTTGAGTGTTCCATCGTCATTAGGAGGCCCTAAACGTTACAATTAACTATCATTTTTGCGTCGGATTCGATAATCTAAACTCACAGGAGAACGACCATAAGGTGCCCGAGACAGCAATAGACCCTTGGAGACAAGTCGACTGGAATACGATGTATTGAATCTCGACGCAATTTGAGAGTTCGTCATTACAAGGCCCTGAACGTTACAATTAACTATCATTTTTGCGTCGGATTCGAAAACTTAGACTTACAAGAGAACGACCATAAGGTGCCCGAGGCAGCATTAGACCCTTGGAGACAAGTCGGCTGGAGGACGATGTATTGAATCTCGACGCAATTTGAGTGTCACATCGTCATTAGGAGGCCCTAAACGTTACAATTAACTATCATTTTTGCGTCGGATTCGATAATCTAAACTCACAGGAGAACGACCATAAGGTGCCCGAGGCAGCAATAGACCCTTGGAGACAAGTCGGCTGGAAACCGATGTAATGATTCTTGACGCAATTTGAGTGTTCCATCGTCATTACAAGGCCCTGAACGTTACAATAAACTATCATTTTTGCGTCGGATTCGAAAATCTAGACTCACAGGAGAACGACCATAAGGTGCCCGAGGCAGCAATAGACCCTTGGAGCCAAGTCGGCTGGAGGACGATGTATTGAATCTCGACGCAATTTGAGAGTTCCATCGTCATTATGAGGCCCTGAACGTTACAATTAACTATCATTTTTGTGTCGGCTTCGAAAATCTAGACTTACAAGAGAACGACCATAAGGTGCCCGAGGCAGCATTAGACCCTTGGAGACAAGTCGGCTGGAGGACGATGTATTGAATCTCGGCGCAATTTGAGTGTCCCATCGTCATTAGGAGGCCCTAAACGTTACAATTAACTATCATTTTTGAGTCGGAGTCGAAAATCTAGACTCACAGGAGAACGACCATAAGGTGCCCGAGGCAGCAATAGACCCTTGTAGACAAGTCGGCTGGAGGCCGATGTATTGAATCTCGACGCAATTTGAGTGTTCCATCGGCATTAGAAGACCCTGAACGTTACAATTAACTATCATTTTTGCGTCGGATTCGATAATCTAAACTCACAGGAGAACGACCATAAGGTGCCCGAACCAGAAATAGACCCTTGGAGACAAGTCGGCTGGAGGCCGATGTGTTGAATCTCGACGCAATTTGAGTGTTCCATCGGCATTAGGAGGCCCTGAACGTTACAGTTAACTATCATTTTAGCGTCGGATTCGAAAATCTACTAACAGGATGTAACGGAACTGAAATGATGGTGGGCTGACAGTAATTTGGAGCCCGCGCGTCGGAAACGGGCGCGCTGGTGTGAGACTGCCCGGGAGTGCACCCTGATGCCATCTATTGGCGAAACTGGGAATTAGCGCTGGCTCTCAGACAATGTAGTCAAATGTATTCTTTTTCTTGGTAATTATAAGCTATTACTGTATGATTTAATGTTATAAAGCGCTAGTAGTAAATTATTATGACTGGTATGAACTCCAGGGTAATAAATACAAATATTCTTAAATACTAAATGATTTCGGTGAAAAGGTGGTAGGGGAACGCCCCCACTCTTGGTGATACGAGCATAGCTAGAGGTAGCTGGAGACACAGGGACTGAACAATGAAATGGCCTGGGGAGTGTTGACGTGAGCGGACGTGCATAACTGTGCTCACGCAAAAGTGACTGTGCAACAGCGAAAAGGAGAATATCGTCGCCGTTTGTGGAGTAGAACGCGACGAATGGTTGTCGAAGCCGTCTCTATGCCACTGGGGCTGATTGTAAGAGTTCCTGCGCCCAGATTTTATGGCGGACGCGCAGTAGCTTATACGAGTGCTACAGCTCGTAGTTCCAGCCGCCATTAAGGGCACGAGGCGTGAAGAGGAAGAGCTGCGTTAGCCACATGCATATCACCACCAGCACCGACACGTCTACCCAAGGCAAGACTGCTTGAAATTGTTAAGTCGAACTTTGTATACATGTAAAAGGAGAATACCAGTTTTCTTTTGTGCAAGTGCAGAAGACAGAATATAGTAATGAGCAAAATTACGACGCATGTTGTTCCTTGTAAAGTGTAGTAACCTGAAACATAGTGTAGTGAAATCAGACTGAGGCCACCATCGCCTCTTTCATTTACAATTCTTTTGGTTGTAGAATACTTTAGCGTTTAAGAATGTAGAAAAGAGCAATGGTCACACCAGAATGAGTCGCCTATTTATAGTTACTTAAATTTTTCTGAATAACCTTTCAAGTAAAGTCACTTAACTAATTCTATAGCAATTGTCCAAGAGTAATATCCCAAAATCATTAAATAAGTTGAAGGGTAGAAGTTTGTTAACCTAAGTTGCTTAAATTGTCTTGGTGGTAACTACCAAGCCAACTCACAGAAATTGAGAGAGTATTTGCTTTGTAGAATCACCTAGAATGATCAGAAATAGTAATATTCAGAATTAAGTTTAAAATTCAACTCAAGCCGTTTCACTTTGAAACGAGCCAAAAAATTGATTTATTCTTTTGCTCCTTCAGAGCTGGCGACCGTAGTTATAAGTATTTTCAGGAGGATTCGACGGTAAGTCTGCTGCTCTCGTCGTGCTGATAGGATTATCTACTGCTGCTAGCAGTGGTGATTGGATACATAAGCTCACTACCAAGTTAAGTGGGTCAGGTAGGCAGTGTTACCGTGTGAACTGTAGGGCACTGTAGGCCGTGGATCGAACCCGTTCAATCATCACAGCTCTTTGGGAAATAGTCCGGTTAGGAGTGTACTAATCCAATAGGTAAATACTGGCGAGTAACGGTCAAAAATGTATACGCAAGTGAATTTAGCAAGGTCCATGTAGCACCTAGTTAATGTGGTGTAATGGCGAGGGTAGGAGTGGAGTAAAAGTGAGCTGAGCTTGTGGCAGCTGTGCTGTCTTCAAAGATTAATAACGTGAATCCACTACTAACTCTTACCATTAGGGCTGAGCTATTTACGGTTAAAATACGTAGCAGTAAGCGCAAAGGCGTGACAGCTACAAGTCCGTATTGGCTTTATACATACGGAAGTAGGAAGCGGGTCATTCTGTCAGTGGAGGGGTTAAAACAACGGAGTCACATGAGAACATACCCCATTTACTAATGGAAAGATTCGGCGGTTCGGTCGCAAGGAGAAGGATCATATGGTGCACGAGACTGCAATATCCCCTTGGATACAAGTCCGCTGGAGGTCGATGTATTGAATCTCGACGCAATTTGAGTCCTCTATCGTCATTAGGAGCCCCTAAACGTTACAATTAACTATCATTTTTGCGTCGGATTCAAAAATCTACTCACAGGAGAAGTTCATACGGTGCTCGATGCAGCAATAGACCCTTGGAGACAAGTCGGCTGGATTCCGATGTATTGAATCTCGACGCAATTTGAGTGCTCCATCGTCATTACAAGGCCCTGAACGTTACAATTAACTATCATTTTTGCGTCGGATTCGAAAATCTAGGCTCACAGGAGAACGACCATAAGGTGCCCGAGGCAGCAATAGACCCTTGGAGACAAGTCGGCTGGAGGCCGATGTATTGAATCTCGACACAATTTGAGTGTTCCATCGTCATCACAAGGCCCTGAACGATACAATTAACTATCATTTTTGCGTCGGATTCGAAAATCTAGACTCACAGGAGAACGACCACAAGGTGCCCGAGGCAGCAATTGACCCTTGGAGACAAGTCGGCTGGAGGCCGATATATTGAATCTCGACGCAATTTGAGTGTTCCATCGGCATTAGGAGGCCCTGAACGTTACAATTAACTATCATTTTTGCGTCGGATTCAACAATCTAAACTCACAGGAGAACGACCACAAGGTGCACGAGGCAGCAATAGACCCTTGGAGACAAGTCGGCTGGAGGCCGATGTATGGAATCTCGACGCAATTTGGGTGTTCCATCGGCATTAGGAGGCCCTGAACGTTACAGTTAACTATCATTTTAGCGTCGGATGCGAAAATCTACTAACAGGTGAAGGATCATACGGTGGCCGAGACAACAATATCCCCTTGGAGACAAGTCGGCTGGAGGCCGATGTATTGAATCTCGACGCAATTTGAGTGTTCCATCGTCATTACAAGGCCCTAAACGATACAATTAACTATCATTTTTGCGTCGGATTCGATAATCTAAACTCACAGGAGAACGACCCTAAGGTGCCCGAGGCAGCAATAGACCCTTGGAGACAAGTCGGCTGGAGGACGATGTATTGAATCTCGACGCAATTTGAGAGTTCCATTGTCATTAGGAGGCCCTGAACGTTACAATTAACTATCATTTTTGCGTCGGATTCGAAAATCTATACTTACAAGCGAACGACCATAAGGTGCCCGAGGCAGCATTAGACCCTTGGAGACAAGTCGGCTGGAGGACGATGTATTGAATCTCGACGCAATCTGAGTCTTCTATCGTCATTAGGAGGCTCTAAACGTTACAATTAACTATTTTTTGCGTCGGATTCAAAAATCTACTCACAGGAGAAGTTCATACGGTGCTCGATGCAGCAACAGACCCTTGGAGTCAAGTCGGCTGGATTCCGATCTATTGAATCTCGACGCAATTTGAGTGCTCCATCGTCATTACAAGGCCCTGAACGTTGCAATTAACTATCATTTTTGCGTCGGATTCGAAAATCTAGACTCACAGGAGAACGACCATAAGGTGCACGAGGCAGCAATAGACGCTTGGAGACAAGTCGGCTGGAGGCCGATGTATTGAATCTCGACACAATTTGAGTGTTCCATCGTCATCAGAAGGCCCTGAACGATACAATTAACTATCATTTTTGCGTCGGATTCGAAAATCTAGACTCACAGGAGAACGAACATAAGGTGCCCGAGGCAGCAATTGACCCTTGGAGACAAGTCGGCTGGAGGCCGATGTATTGAATCTCGACGCAATTTGAGTGTTCCATCGTCATTAGGAGGCCCTAAACGTTACAATTAACAATCATTTTTGCGTCGGATTCGATAATCTAAACTCACAGGAGAACGACCATAAGGTGCCCGGGGCGGCAACAGACCCTTGGAGCCAAGTCGGCTGGAGGCCGATGTATTGAATCTCGACGCAATTTGAGTGTTCCATCGTCATTACAAGGCCCTGAACGTTACAATTAACTATCATTTTAGCGTCGGATTCGAAAATCTACTCACAGGAGAAGTTCATACGGTGCTCGAGACAGACCTTGGAGACATATCGACTGGTGGCCGATGAATTGAATCTCGACGCAATTTGAGTGTTCCATCGTCATTACAAGGCCCTAAACGATACAATTAACTATCATTTTTGCGTCGGATTCGATAATCTAAACTCACAGGAGAACGACCATAAGGTGCCCAATGTAGCAACAGACCCTTGGAGACTAGTCGGCTGGTGGTTGATGTATTGAATCTCGACGCAATTTGAGTGTTCCATCGTCATTACAAGGCCCTAAACGTTACAATTAACTATCATTTTTGCGTCGGATTCGATAATCTAAACTCACAGTCGAACGACCATAAGGTGCCCGAGGCAGCAACAGACCCTTGGAGACAAGTCGGCTGGAGGCCGATGTATTGAATCTCGACGCAATTTGAGTGTTCCATCGTCATTAGGAGGCCCTGAACGTTACAATTAACTATCATTTTTGCGTCGGATTCGATAATCTAAACTCACAGGAGAACGACCATAAGGTGCCCCAGGGAGCAATAGACCCTTGGGGACAAGTCAGTTGGAAACCGATGTATTGATTCTTCACGCAATTTGAGTGTTCCATCGTCATTAGGAGGCCCTGAACGTTACAATTAACTATCATTTTTGCGTCGGATTCGATAATCTAAACTCACAGGAGAACGACCATAAGGTGCCCGAGGCAGCAACAGACCCTTGGAGACAAGTCGGCTGGAGGCCGATGTATTGAATCTCGACGCAATTTGAGTGTTCCATCGTAATTTGGAGGCCCTGAACGTTACAATTAACTATCAGTTTCGCGTCGGATTCAAAAATCTAGACTCACGGAGACGGACCATTTGGTGCCCGAAGCAGCAATATCCCCTTGGAGACAAATCGGCTGAATGCCGATGTATTGAATCTCGAGGCAATTTGAGTGTTCCATCGTCATTAGGAAGCCCTGAACGTTACAATTAACAATCATTTTTGCGTCTGATTCGA
This sequence comes from Schistocerca americana, assembly GCF_021461395.2. Classification (NCBI taxonomy): domain Eukaryota; kingdom Metazoa; phylum Arthropoda; class Insecta; order Orthoptera; family Acrididae; genus Schistocerca; species Schistocerca americana. Next base: position 773,664,035 of record NC_060123.1, read on the forward strand.
TAATCTAAACTCACAGGAGAACGACCATAAGGTGCCCGAGGCAGCAGTAGACCCTTGGAGACAAGTCGGCTGGAGGCCGATGTATTGAATCTCGACGCAATTTGAGTGTTCCATCGCATTAGGAGGCCCTGAACGTTACAATTAACTATCATTTTTGCGTCGGATTCGAAAATCTACTAACAATAGAAGGATCATATGGTGCCCGAGACAGCAATATCCCCTTGGAAACAAGTCGGCAGGAAACCGATGTATTGATTCTTGACGCAATTTGAGTGTTCCATCGTCATTAGGAGGCCCTGAACATTACAATTAACTATCATTTTTGCGTCGGATTCGATAATCTAAACTCACAGGAGAACGTCCATAAGGTGCCCGAGGCAGCAATAGACCCTTGGAGACAAGTCGGCAGGAGGCCGACGTATTGAATCTCGACGCAATTTGAGTGCTCCATCGTCATTTGGAGGCCCTGAATGTTACAATTAACTATCAGTTTTTCGTCGGATTCGAAAATCTAGACTCACAGGAGTCGGACCACATGGAGCCTGAGGCAGCAATATCCCCTTGGAGACAAGTCGGCTGGAGGTCGATGTATTGGATCTCGACTCAATTTGAGTGTTCCATCGTCATTAGGTGGCCCTGAACGTTACAATTAACAATCAGTTTTGCGTCGGGTTCGAAAATCTAGACTCACAGCAGAACGATCCTAAGGTGCCCGTGGCAGCTATTGACCCTTGGAGAGAAGTTGGTTGGAGGACGATGTATTGGATCGCGACGCAAAATGAGTCTTCCATCGTCATTAGGAGGCCCTAAACGTTACAATTAACTATCATTTTTGCGTCGGATTCGATAATCTAAACTCACAGGAGAACGACCATAAGGTGCCCGAGGCAGCAATAGACCCTTGGAGACAAGTCGGCTGGAGGACGATGTATTGAATCTCGACGCAATTTGAGAGTTCCATCGTCATTAGGAGGCCCTGAACGTTACAATTAACTATCATTTTTGCGTCGGATTCGAAAATCTAGACTTACAAGCGAACGACCATAAGGTGCCCGAGGCAGCATTTAGACCCTTGGAGACAAGTCGGCTGGAGGACGATGTATTGAATCTCGACGCAATCTGAGTCTTCTATCGTCATTAGGAGGCCCTAAACGTTACAATTAACTATTTTTTGCGTCGGATTCAAAAATCTACTCACAGGAGAAGTTCATACGGTGCTCGTTGCAGCAATAGACCCTTCGAGTCAAGTCGGCTGGATTCCGATCTATTGAATCTCGACGCAATTTGAGTGATCCATCGTCATTACAAGGCCCTGAACGTTACAATTAACTATCATTTCTGCGTCGGATTCGAAAATCTAGACTCACAGGAGAACGACCATAAGGTGCCCGAGGCAGCAATAGACCCTTGGAGACAAGTCGGCTGGAGGCCGATGTATTGAATCTCGACACAATTTGAGTGTTCCATCGTCATCACAAGGCCCTGAACGATACAATTAACTATCATTTTTGCGTCGGATTCGAAAATCTAGACTCACAGGAGAACGACCATAAGGTGCCCGAGGCAGCAATTGACCCTTGGTGACAAGTCGGCTGGAGGCCGATGTATTGAATCTCGACGCAATTTGAGTGTTCCATCGTCATTAGGAGGCTCTAAACGTTACAATTAACTATCATTTTTGCGTCGGATTCGATAATCTAAACTCACAGGAGAACGACCATAAGGTGCCCGGGGCGGCAACAGACCATTGGAGCCAAGTCGGCTGGAGGCCGATGTACTGAATTTCGACGCAATTTGAGTGTTCCATCGTCATTACAAGGCCCTGAACGTTACAATTAACTATCATTTTAGCGTCGGATTCGAAAATCTACTCACAGGAGAAGTTCATACGGTGCTCGAGACAGACCTTGGAGACAAATCGACTGGTGGCCGATGTATTGAATCTCGACGCAATTTGAGTGTTCCATCGTCATTACAAGGCCCTAAACGATACAATTGACTATCATTTTTGCGTCGGATTCGATAATCTAAACTCACAGGAGAACGACCATAAGGTGCCCGAGGCAGCAATAGACCCTTGGAGACAAGTCGGCTGGAGGACGATGTATTGAATCTCGACGCAATTTGAGAGTTCCATCGTCATTAGGAGGCCCTGAACGTTACAGTTAACTATCAGTTTCGCGTCGGATTCGAAAATCTAGACTCACAGGAGAACGATTATAAGGTGCCCGAGGCAGCAATAGACCCTTGGAGACAAGTCGGCTGGAGGACGATGTATTGAATCTCGACGCAATTTGAGTCTTCTATCGTCATTAGGAGGCGCTGAACGTTACAATTCACTATCATTTTTGCGTCGGATTCGAAAATCTAGACTCACAGGAGAAGGATCATATTGTGCCCGAGACTGCAATATCCCCTTGGATACAAGTCGATTGGAGGTCGATGTATTGACTCTCGACGCAATTTGAGTGTTCCATCGTCTTTAGGAGTCCCTGAACGTTACAATTAACTATCATTTATGCGTCGGATTCGAAAATCTTGACTCACAGGAGAACGACCATAAGGTGCCCGAGGCAGCAATATCCCCTTGGAGACAAATCGGCTGGAGGACGATGTATTGAATCTCGACGCAATTTGAGTCTTCTATCGTCATTAGGTGGTCCTGAACGTTATAATGAACTATCATTTTTGCGTCGGATTCGAAAATCGAGACTTACAAGAGAACGACCATACGGTGCCCGAGGCAGCAATAGACCCTTGGAGACAAGTCGGCTGGAGGCCGATGCATTGAATCTCGACGCAATTTGAGTGTTCCATCGGCATTAGGAGGCCCTGAATGTTACAATTAACTATCAGTTTCGCGTCGGATTCGAAAATCTAGACTCACAGGAGACGGACCACAAGGAGCCCGAGGCAGCAATATCCCCTTGTAGACAAGTCGACTCTCGACGCAATTTGAGTGTTCCATCGTCATTAAGAGGCCCTGAGCATCTCACATGAGAGCGAACATAAGGTGCCCGAGGCAGCAACAGACCCTTGGAGACAAGTCGGCTGGAGGTCGATGTACTGAATCTCGACGCAATTTGAGAGTTCTATCCTAATCAGGAGGCGCTGAACGTTACTATTCACTATCATTTTTGCGTCGGATTCGAAAATCTAGACTTACAAGAGAACGATCATGAGGTGCCCGAGGCAGCATTAGACCCTTGGAGACAAGTCGGCTGGAGGACGATGTATTGAATCTCGACGCAATTTGAGTGTCCCATCGTCATTAGGAGGCCCTAAACGTTACAATTAACAATCAGTTTCGCGTCAGATTCGAAAATCTAGACTCACATAAGAGCGAACATAAGAGGCCGGAGGCAGTAATATCCCCATGGAGACAAGTCGGCTGGAGGACGATGTATTGAATCTCGACGCAATTTGAGTGTCCCATCGTCATTAGGAGGCCCTAAACGTTACAATTAACTACCATTTTTGCGTCGGATTCGATAATCTAAACTCACAGGAGAACGACCATAAGGTGCCCGAGGCATCAACAGACCCTTGGAGACAAGTCGGCTGGAGGCCGATGTATTGAATCTCGACCCAATTTGAGTGTTCCATCGTCATTACAAGGCCCTGAACGTTACAATTAACTATCATTTTTGCGCCGGATTCAAAAATCTAGACTCACAGGAGAACGACCATAAGGTGCCCGAGGCAGCAATAGACCCTTGGAGACAAGTCGGCTGGAGGCCGATGTTTTGAATCTCGACGCAATTTGAGTGTTCCATCGGCATTAGGAGGCCCTGAACGTTACAATTAACAATCATTTTAGCGTCGGATTCGAAAATCTACTCACAGGAGAAGTTCATACGGTGCTCGAGACACCAATATCCCCTTGGAGACAAGTCCGCTGGAGCCCCATGTATTGAATCTCGACGCAATTTGAGTGTTCCATCGTCATTAGGAGTCCCCGAACGTAACAATTAGCTATCAGTTTCACGTCGGATTCGAAAATCTAGACTCACATGAGAGCGAACATAAGAGGCCGGAGGCAGTAATATCCCCATGGAGACAAGTCGGCTGGAGGGCGATGTATTGAATCTAGACGCAATTTGAGTGTCCCATCGTCGTTAGGAGGCCCTAAACGTTACAATTAACTACCATTTTTGCGTCGGATTCGATAATCTAAACTCACAGGAGAACGACCATAAGGTGCCCGAGGCATCAACAGACCCTTGGAGACAAGTCGGCTGGAGGCCGATGTATTGAATCTCGACGCAATTTGAGTGTTCCATCGTCATTACATGGCCCTGAACGTTACAATTAACAGTCATTTTAGCGTCGGATTCGATAATCTAAACTCACAGGGGAACGAACATAAGGTGCCCGAGACAGCAATATCCCCTTGGAGACAAGTCGGCTGGAGGCCGATGTATTGAATCTCGACGCAATTTGAGTGTTCCATCGGCATTAAGAGGCCCTGAACGTTACCGTTAACTATCATTTTAGCGTCGGATTCGAAAATCTACTAACAGGAGAAGGATCATATGGTGCACGAGGCTGCAATATCCCCTTGGATACAAGTCGCCTGGAGAACGATGTATTGAATCTCGACGCAATTTGAGTGTTCCATCGTCATTAGGAGGCCCTAAACCTTACAATTAACTATCAGTTTCGCGTCGGATTCGAAAATCTACTCACAGGAGAAGTTCATACGGTGCTCGAGACAGCAATATACCCTTGGAGACAAGTCGGCTGGAGGCCGATGTATTGAATCTCGACGCAATTTGAGTGTTCCATCGTCATTACAAGGCCCTGAACGTTACAATTAACTATCATTTTTGCGTCGGATTCGATAATCTAAACTCACAGGAGAACGACCATAAGGTGCCCGAGGCAGCAATAGACCCTTGGAGACTAGTCGGCTGGAGGACGATGTATTGAATCTCGACGCAATTTGAGAGTTCCATCGTCATTAGGAAGCCCTGAACGTTACCATTAACAATCAGTTTCGCGTCGGATTCGAAAATCTAGACTCACATGAGAGCGAACATAAGAGGCCGGAGGCAGTAATATCCCCATGGAGACAAGTCGGCTGGAGGACGATGTATTGAATCTCGGCGCAATTTGATTGTCCCATCGTCATCAGGAGGCCCTAAACGTTACAATTAACTATCATTTTTGCGTCGGATTCGATAATCTAAACTCACAGGAGAACGACCATAACGTGCCCGAGGCAGCAACAGACCCTTGGAGACAAGTCGGCTGGAGGCCGATGTATTGAATCTCGACGCAATTTGAGTGTTCCATCGGCATTAGGAGGCCCTGAACGTTACAGTTAACTATCATTTTAGCGTCGGACTCGAAAATCTACTAACAGGAGAAGGATCTTATGGTGCACGAGACTGCAATATCCCCTTGCATACAAGTCGGCTGGAGGCCGACGTATTGAATCTCGACGCAATTTGAGTGTTCCATCGGCATTAGGAGGCCCTGAACGTTACAGTTAACTATGAGTTTCGCGTCGGATTCGAAAATCTAGACTCACAGGCGAACGACCATAAGGTGCCCGAGGCAGCAATAGACCCTTGGAGACAAGTCGGCTGGAGGACGATGTATTGAATCTCGACGCAATTTGAGTGTTCCATCGTCATTAGGTCGCCCTGAGCGTTACAATTAACTATCACTTTTGCGTCGGATTCGATAATCTAAACTCACAGCAGAACGACCATAAGGTGCCCGAGGCAGCATTAGACCCTTGGAGGCAAGTCGGCTGGAGACCGATGTATTGAATCTCGACGCAATTTGAGTGTTCCATCGTCATTACAAGGCCCTGAACGTTACAATTAACTATCATTTTTGCGTCGGATTCAAAAATCTAGACTCACAGGAGAACGACCATAAGGTGCCCGAGGCAGCAATAGACCCTTGGAGACAAGTCGGCTGGAGGCCGATGTATTGAATCTCGACGCAATTTGAGTGTTCCATCGCATTAGGAGGCCCTGAACGTTACAATTAACTATCATTTTTGCGTCGGATTCGAAAACCTACTAACAATAGAAGGATCATATGGTGCCCGAGGCAGCAATATCCCCTTGGAAACAAGTCGGCAGGAAACCGATGTATTGATTCTTGACGCAATTTGAGTGTTCCATCGTCATTAGGAGGCCCTGAACGTTACAATTAACTATCATTTTTGCGTCGGATTCGATAATCTAAACTCACAGGAGAACGTCCATAAGGTGCCCGAGGCAGCAATAGACCCTTGGAGACAAGTCGGCAGGAGGCCGACGTATTGAATCTCGACGCAATTTGAGTGCTCCATCGTCATTTGGAGGCCCTGTATGTTACAATTAACTATCAGTTTTTCGTCAGATTCGAAAATCTAGACTCACAGGAGTCGGACCACATGGAGCCTGAGGCAGCAATATCCCCTTGGAGACAAGTCGGCTGGAGGTCGATGTATTGAATCTCGACTCAATTTGAGTGTTCCATCGTCATTAGGTGGCCCTGAACGTTACAATTAACAATCAGTTTTGCGTCGGGTTCGAAAATCTAGACTCACAGCAGAACGATCCTAAGGTGCCCGTGGCAGCTATTGACCCTTGGAGAGAAGTTGGTTGGAGGACGATGTATTGGATCGCGACGCAAAATGAGTCTTCCATCGTCATTAGGAGGCCCTAAACGTTACAATTAACTATCATTTTTGCGTCGGATTCGATAATCTAAACTCACAGGAGAACGACCATAAGGTGCCCGAGGCAGCAATAGACCCTTGGAGACAAGTCGGCTGGAGGACGATGTATTGAATCTCGACGCAATTTGAGAGTTCCATCGTCATTATTAGGCCCTGAACGTTACAATTAACTATCATTTTTGCGTCGGATTCGAAAATCTAGACTTACAAGCGAACGACCATAAGGTGCCCGAGGCAGCATTAGACCCTTGGAGACAAGTCGGCTGGAGGACGATGTATTGAATCTCGACGCAATCTGAGTCTTCTATCGTCATTAGGAGGCCCTAAACGTTACAGTTAACCATTTTTTGCGTCGGATTCAAAAATCTACTCACAGGAGAAGTTCATACGGTGCTCGATGCAGCAATAGACCCTTGGAGACAAGTCGGCTGGAGGCCGATGTATTGAATCTCGACACAATTTGAGTGTTCCATCGTCATCACAAGGCCCTGAACGATACAATTAACTATCATTTTTGCGTCGGATTCGAAAATCTAGACTCACAGGAGAACGACCATAAGGTGCCCGAGGCAGCAATTGACCCTTGGAGACAAGTCGGCTGGAGCCCGATGTATTGAATCTCGACGCAATTTGAGTGTTCCATCGTCATTAGGAGGCCCTAAACGTTACAATTAACTATCATTTTTGCGTCGGATTCGATAATCTAAACTCACAGGAGAACGACCATAAGGTGCCCGGGGCGGCAACAGACCCTTGGAGCCAAGTCGGCTGGAGGCCGATGTATTGAATCTCGACGCAATTTGAGTGTTCCATCGTCATTACAAGGCCCTGAACGTTACAATTAACTATCATTTTAGCGTCGGATTCGAAAATCTACTCACAGGAGAAGTTCATACGGTGCTCGAGACAGACCTTGGAGACAAATCGACTGGTGGCCGATGTATTGAATCTCGACGCAATTTGAGTGTTCCATCGTCATTACAAGGCCCTAAACGATACAATTGACTATCATTTTTGCGTCGGATTCGATAATCTAAACTCACAGGAGAACGACCATAAGGTGCCCGAGGCAGCAATAGACCCTTGGAGACAAGTCGGCTGGAGGACGATGTATTGAATCTCGACGCAATTTGAGAGTTCCATCGTCATTAGGAGGCCCTGAACGTTACAGTTAACTATCAGTTTCGCGTCGGATTCGAAAATCTAGACTCACAGGAGAACGATTATAAGGTGCCCGAGGCAGCAATAGACCCTTGGAGACAAGTCGGCTGGAGGACGATGTATTGAATCTCGACGCAATTTGTGAGTTCCATAGTCATTAGGAGGCCCTGAACGTTACAATTAACTATCATTTTTGCGTCGGATTCGAAAATCTAGACTTCCAAGAGAACGACCATAAGGTGCCCGAGGCAGCATTAAACCCTTGGAGACAAGTCGGCTGGAGGACGATGTATTGAATCTCGACGCAATTTGAGTCTTCTATCGTCATTAGGAGGCGCTGAACGTTACAATTCACTATCATTTTTGCGTCGGATTCGAAAATCTAGACTCACAGGAAAAGGATCATATTGTGCCCGAGACTGCAATATCCCCTTGGATACAACTCGACTGGAGGTCGATGTATTGACTCTCGACGCAATTTGAGTGTTCCATCGTCTTTAGGAGTCCCTGAACGTTACAATTAACTATCATTTATGCGTCGGATTCGAAAATCTTGACTCACACGAGAACGACCATAAGGTGCCCGAGGCAGCAATATCCCCTTGGAGACAAATCGGCTGGAGGACGATGTATTGAATCTCGACGCAATTTGAGTCTTCTATCGTCATTAGGTGGCCCTGAACGTTATAATGAACTATCATTTTTGCGTCGGATTCGAAAATCGAGACTTACAAGAGAACGACCATACGGTGCCCGAGGCAGCAATATCCCCTTGTAGACAAGTCGACTCTCGACGCAATTTGAGTGTTCCATCGTCATTAAGAGGCCCTGAGCATCTCACATGAGAGCGAACATAAGGTGCCCGAGGCAGCAACAGACCCTTGGAGACAAGTCGGCTGGAGGTCGATGTACTGAATCTCGACGCAATTTGAGTGTTCCATCGGCATTAGGAGGCCCTGAACGTTACAATTAACAATCATTTTAGCGTCGGATTCGAAAATCTACTCACAGGAGAAGTTCATACGGTGCTCGAGACACCAATATCCCCTTGGAGACAAGTCCGCTGGAGCCCCATGTATTGAATCTCGACGCAATTTGAGTGTTCAATCGGCATTATAAGGCCCTGAACGTTACAATTAACTATCATTTTTGCGTCGGATTCGAAAATCTAGACTCACAGGAGAATGACCATAAGGTGCCCGAGGCAGCAATAGACCCTTGGAGACAAGTCGGCTGGAGGCCGATGTATTGATTCTCGACGCAATTTGAGTGTTCCATCGGCATTAGGAGGCCCTGAACGTTACAATTAACAATCATTTTAGCGTCGGATTCGATAATCTAAACTCACAGGGGAACGAACATAAGGTGCCCGAGACAGCAATATCCCCTTGGAGACAAGTCGGCTGGAGGCCGATGTATTGAATCTCGACGCAATTTGAGTGTTCCAACGGCATTAAGAGGCCCTGAACGTTACCGTTAACTATCATTTTAGCGTCGGATTCGAAAATCTACTAACAGGAGAAGGATCATATGGTGCACGAGGCTGCAATATCCCCTTGGATACAAGTCGCCTGGAGGCCGATGTATTGAATCTCGACGCAATTTGAGTGTTCCATCGTCATTAGGAGGCCCTAAACCTTACAATTAACTATCAGTTTCGCGTCGGATTCGAAAATCTACTCACAGGAGAAGTTCATACGGTGCTCGAGACAGCAATATACCCTTGGAGACAAGTCGGCTGGAGGCCGATGTATTTAATCTCGACGCAATTTGAGTGTTCCATCGTCATTACAAGGCCCTGAACGTTACAATTAACTATCATTTTTGCGTCGGATTCGATAATCTAAACTCACAGGAGAACGACCATAAGGTGCCCTTGGAGACTAGTCGGCTGGAGGACGATGTATTGAATCTCGACGCAATTTGACTATCCCATCGTCATTAGGAGGCCCTAAACGTTACAATTAACTATCATTTTTGCGTCGGATTCGATAATCTAAACTCACAGGAGAACGACCATAACGTGCCCGAGGCAGCAACAGACCCTTGGAGACAAGTCGGCTGGAGGCCGATGTATTGAATCTCGACGCAATTTGAGTGTTCCATCGGCATTAGGAGGCCCTGAACGTTACAGTTAACTATCATTTTAGCGTCGGACTCGAAAATCTACTAACAGGAGAAGGATCTTATGGTGCACGAGACTGCAATATCCCCTTGCATTCAAGTCGGCTGGAGGCCGACGTATTGAATCTCGACGCAATTTGAGTGTTCCATCGGCATTAGGAGGCCCTGAACGTTACAGTTAACTATGAGTTTCGCGCCGGATTCGAAAATCTAGACTCACAGGAGAACGACCATAAGGTGCCCGAGGCAGCAATAGACCCTTGGAGACAAGTCGGGTGGAGGACGACGTATTGAATCTCGACGCAATTTGAGTGTTCCATCGTCATTAGGTCGCCCTGAGCGTTACAATTAACTATCATTTTTGCGTCGGATTCGATAATCTAAACTCACAGCAGAACGACCATAAGGTGCCCGAGGTAGCATTAGACCCTTGGAGGCAAGTCGGCTGGAGACCGATGTATTGAATCTCGACGCAATTTGAGTGTTCCATCGTCATTACAAGGCCCTGAACGTTTCAATTAACTATCATTTTTGCGTCGGATTCAAAAATCTAGACTCACAGGAGAGCGACCATAAGGTGCCCGAGGCAGCAGTAGACCCTTGGAGACAAGTCGGCTGGAGGCCGATGTATTGAATCTCGACGCAATTTGAGTGTTCCATCGGCATTAGGAGGCCCTGAACGTTACAGTTAACTATCAGTTTCGCGTCGGATTCGAAAATCTAGACTCACAGGAGAACGACCATAAGGTGCCCGAGGCAGCAATAGACCCTTGGAGACAAGTCGGCTGGACGCCGATGTATTGAATCTCGACGCAATTTGAGTGTTCTATCGGCATTAGGAGGCCCTGAACGTTACAATTAAAAATCATTTTTGCGTCGGATTCGAAAATCTAGACTTACAAGAGAACGACCATAAGGTGCCCGAGGCTGCAATAGACCCTTGGAGACAGGTCGGCTTGTGGCCGGTGTATTGATTCTTGACGCAATTTGAGTGTTCCATCGTCATTAGGAGGCCCTGAACGTTACAATTAACAATCATTTTAGCGTCGGATTCGAAAATCTACTCACAGGAGAAGTTCATACGGTGCTCGAGACAGACCTTGGAGACAAATCGACTGGTGGCCGATGTATTGAATCTCGACGCAATTTGAGTGTTCCATCGTCATTACAAGGCCCTAAACGTTAGAATTAACTATCATTTTTGCGTCGGATTCGATAATCTAAACTCACAGGAGAACGACCATGAGGTGCCCGAGGCAGTAACAGACCCTTGGAGGCAAGTCGGCTGGAGGCCGATGTATTGAATCTCGACGCACCTTGAGTGTTCCATCGTCATTACATGGCCCTGAACGTTACAATTAACTATCATTTTTGCGTCGGATTCGAAAATCTAGACTTACAGGAGAACGACCATAAGGTGCCCGAGGCAGCAATAGACCCTTGGAGACAAGTCGGCTGGAGGCCGATGTAATGAATCTCGGCGCAATTTGAGTGTTCCATCGGCATTAGGAGGCCCTGAACGTTACAGTTAACTATCATTTTAGCGTCGGATTCGAAAATCTACTCACAGGAGAAGGATCATAAGGTGCACGAGACTGCTATATCGCCTTGGATACAAGTCGACTAGAGGTCGATGAATTGACTCTCGACGCAATTTGAGTGTTCCATCGTCATTAGAAGGCCCTGAAAGTTACAATTAACTATCATTTTTGCGTCGGATTCGACAATCTAGACTCTCAGGAGAACGACCATAAGGTGCCCGAGGCAGCAATATCCCCGTGGAGACAAGTCGGCTGGAGGACGATGTATTGAATCTCGACGCAATTTGAGTCTTCTATCGTCATTAGGAGGCGCTGAACGATACAATTCACTATCATTTTTGCGTCGGATTCGAAAATCTAGACTCACAGGAGAAGGATCATATTGTGCCCGAGACTGCAATATACCCCTTGGAGACATATCGACTGGAGGCATATGTATTGACTCTCGACGCAATTTGAGAGTTAGGTCGTCATTAGGAGGCCCTGAACGTTACAATTAACTATCATTTTTGCGTCGGATTCGAAAATCCTGACTTACAAGAGAACGACCATAAGGGGCCCGAGGCAGCATTACACCCTTGGAGACAAGTCGGCTGGAGGCCGATGTATTGAATATCGACGCAATTTGAGTGTTCCATCGGCATTACATGGCCCTGAACATTACAATTAACTATCATTTTTGCGTCGGATTCGATAATCTAAACTCACAGGAGAACGACCATGAGGTGCCCGAGGCAGCAACAGACCCTTGGAGGCAAGTCGGCTGGAGGCCGATGTATTGAATCTCGACGCACCTTGAGTGTTCCATCGTCATTACATGGCCCTGAACGTTACAATTAACTTTCATTTTTGCGTCGGATTCGAAAATCTAGACTTACAGGAGAACGACCATAAGGTGCCCGAGGCAGCAATAGACCCTTGGAGACAAGTCGGCTGGAGGCCGATGTATTGAATCTCGGCGCAATTTGAGTGTTCCATCTTTATTAGGAGGCCCTGAACGTTACAGTTAACTATCATTTTAGCGTCGGATTCGAAAATCTACTAACAGGAGTAGGATCATATGACGCACGAGACTGCGATATCCCCTTGGATACAAGTCGACTGGAGGTCGATGTATTGACTCACGACGCAATTTGAGTGTTCCATCGGCATTAGGAGGCCCTGAACGTTACAGTTAACTATCATTTTAGCGTCGGATTCGAAAATCTACTCACAGGAGAAGGATCATATGGTGCACGAGACTGCTATATCGCCTTGGATACAAGTCGACTGGAGGTCGACGAATTGACTCTCGACGCAATTTGAGTGTTCCATCGTCATTAGAAGGCCCTGAACGTTACAATTAACTATCATTTTTGCGTCGGATTCGACAATCTAGACTCACAGGAGAACGACCATAAGGTGCCCGAGGCAGCAATATCCCCGTGGAGACAAATCGGCTGGAGGACGATGTATTGAATCTCGACGCAATGTGAGTCTTCTATCGTCATTAGGAGGCGCTGAACGATACAATTCACTATCATTTTTGCGTCGGATTCGAGAATCTAGACTCACAGGAGAAGGATCATATTGTGCCCGAGACTGCAATATACCCCTTGGAGAAAAATCGACTGGAGGCATATGTATTGACTCTCGACGCAATTTGAGAGTTCCGTCGTCATTAGGAGGCCCTGAACGTTACAATTAACTATCATTTTTGCGTCGGATTCGAAAATCCTGACTTACAAGAGAACGACCACAAGGTGCCCGAGGCAGCATTACACCCTTGGAGACAAGTCGGCTGGAGGACGATGTATTGGATCGCGACGCAATTTGAGTGTTCCATCGTCATTAGGAGGCCCTGAATGTTACAATTAACTATCAGTTTTTCGTCGGATTCGAAAATCTAGACTCACAGCAGGCGGACCATTTGGTGCCCGAGGCAGCAATATCCCCTTGGAGACAAGTCGGCTGGAGGACGATGTATTGAATCTCGACGCAATTTGTGAGTTCTATCGTCATCAGGAGGCGCTGAACGTTACTATTCACTATCATTTTTGCGTCGGATTCGAAACTCTAGACTCACAGCAGACGGACCATTTGGTGCCCGAGGCAGCAACAGACCCTTGGAGACAAGTCGGCTGGAGGACGATGTATTGAATCTCGACGCAATTTGAGTGTTCCATCGTCATTAGGAGGCCCTAAACGTTACAATTAACTATCATTTTAGCGTCGGAATCGAAAATCTACTCGCAGGATAAGATCATACGGTGCTCGAGACGCCAATATACCCCTTGGAGACAAATCGACTGGAGGCCGATGTATTGAATATCGACGCAATTTGAGTGTTCCATCGTCATTACAAGGCCCTGAACGTTACAATTAACTATCATTTTTGCGTCGGGTTCGAAAATCTAGACTCACAGGAGAACGACCATAAGGTGCCCGAGGCAGCAATAGACCCTTGGAGACAAGTCGGCTGGACGCCGATGTATTGAATCTCGACGCAATTTGAGTGTTCCATCGGCATTAGGAGGCCCTGAACGTTACAATTAACTATCATTTTTGCGTCGGATTCGAAAATCTAGTCTTACAAGAGAACGACCATAAGGTGCCCGAGGCAGCAATGGACCCTTGGAGACAGGTCGGCTGGAGGCCGGTGTATTGATTCTTGACCCAATTTGAGTGTTCCATCGTCATTAGGAGGCCCTGAACGTTACAATTAACAATCATTTTAGCGTCGGATTGGAAAATCTACCCACAGGAGAAGTTCATACGGTGCTCGAGACACCAATATCCCCTTGGAGACAAGACCGCTGGAGGCCGATGTATTGAATCTCGACGCAATTTGAGTGTTCCATCGTCATTAGGAGGCCCTGAACGTTACAATTAACTATCAGTTTCGCGTCGGATTCGAAAATCTAGACTCACATGAGAGCGAACATAAGAGGCCGGAGGCAATAATATCCCCATGGAGACAAGTCGGCTGGAGGACGATGTATTGAATCTCGACGCAATTTGAGTGTCCCATCGTCATTAGGAGGCCCTAAACGTTACAATTAACTATCATTTTTGCGTCGGATTCGATAAACTAAACCCACAGGAGAACGACCATAAGGTGCCCGAGGCAGCAACAGACCCTTGGGGACAAGTCGGCTGGAGGCTGATGTATTGAATCTCGACGCAATTTGAGTGTTCCATCTTCATTAGGAGGCCCTGAACGTTACAGTTAACTATCATTTTAGCGTCGGATTCGAAAATCTACTAACAGGAGAAGGATCATATGGTGCACGAGACTGCAATATCCCCTTGGATACAAGTCGACTGGAGGTCGATGTATTGACTCTCGACGCAATTTGAGTGTTCCATCGGCATTAGGAGTCCCTGAAAGTTACAGTTAACTATCATTTTAGCGTCGGATTCGAAAATCTACTAACAGGAGAAGGATCATATGGTGCACGAGACTGCTATATCCCCTTGGATACAAGTCGACTGGAGGTCGATGTATTGACTCTCGACGCAATTTGAGCGTTCCATCGTCATTAGAAGGCCCTGAACGTTACAATTAACTATCATTTTTGCGTCGGATCCGAAAATCAACACTCACAGGAGAACGACCATAAGGTGCCCGAGGCAGCAATATCCCCGTGGAGACAAATCGGCTGGAGGACGATGTATCGAATCTCGACGCAATTTGAGTCTTCTATCGTCATTAGGAGGCGCTGAACGATACAATTCACTATCATTTTTGCGTCGGATTCGAAAATCTAGACTCACAGGAGAAGGATCATATTGTGCCCGAGACTGCAATATACCCCTTGGAGACAAATCGACTGGAGGCATATGTATTGACTCTCGACGCAATTTGAGAGTTCCATCGTCATTAGGAGGCTCTGAACGTTACAATTAACTATCATTTTTGCGTCGGATTCGAAAATCCAGACTTACAAGAGAACGACCATAAGGTGCCCGAGGCAGCATTACACCCTTGGAGACAAGTCGGCTGGAGGACGATGTATTGGATCGCGACGCAATTTGAGTGTTCCATCGTCATTAGGAGGCCCTGAATGTTACAATTAACTATCAGTTTTTCGTCGGATTCGAAAATCTAGACTCACAGCAGACGGACCATTTGGTGCCCGAGGCAGCAATATCCCCTTGGAGACAAATCGCCTGGAGGTCGATGTATTGAATCTCGACGCAATTTGAGAGTTCTATCGTCATCAGGAGGCGCTGAACGTTACTATTCACTATCATTTTTGCGTCGGATTCGAAAATCTAGACTTGCAAGAGAACGACCATAAGGTGCCCGAGGCAGCATTAGACCCTTGGAGACAAGTCGGCTGGAGGACGATGTATTGAATCTCGACGCAATTTGAGTGTCCCATCGTCATTAGGAGGCCCTAAACGTTACAATTAACTATCATTTTTGCGTCGGATTCGAGAATCTAAATTCACAGGAGAACGACCATAAGGTGCCCGAGGCAGCAACAGACCCTTGGAGACAAGTCGGCTGGAGGCCGATGTATTGAATCTCGACGCAATTTGAGTGTTCCATCGTCTTTAGGAGGCCCTGAACGTTACAATTAAGTAGCAGTTTTGCGTCGGATTCGAAAACGTAGAATCACCGGAGAAGGACCATGTGGTGCCCGAGGCAGCGATATCCCCATTGAGACAAGTCGGCTGGAGGACGATGTATTGAATCTCGACGCAATTTGAGTGTTCCATCGGCATTAGGAGGCCCTGAACGTTACAATTAACAATCAGTTTCGCGTCGGATTCGAAAATCTAGACTCACATGAGAGTGAACATAAGGTGCCCGAGGCAGCAACAGACCCTTGGAGACAAGTCGGCTGGAGGACGATGTATTGAATCTCGACGCAATTTGAGTGTCCCATCGTCATTAGGAGGCCCTAAACGTTACAATTAACTATCATTTTTGCGTCGGATTCGAGAATCTAAACTCACAGGAGAACGACCATAAGGTGCCCGAGGCAGCATTAGACCCTTGGAGACAAGTCGACTGGAGGCCGATGTATTGAATCTCGACGCAATTTGAGAGTTCTATCGTAATCAGGAGGCGCTGAACGTTACTATTCACTATCATTTTTGCGTCGGATTCGAAAATCTAGACTTACAAGAGAACGACCATAAGGTGCCCGAGGCAGCAACAGACCCTTGGAGACAAGTCGGCTGGAGGACGATGAATTGAATCTCGACGCAATTTGAGTGTCCCATCGTCATTAGGATGCCCTAAACGTTACAATTAACAATCAGTTTCGCGTCGGATTCGAAAATCTAGACTCACATGAGAGCGAACATAAGAGGCCGGAGGCAGTAATATCCCCATGGAGACAAGTCGGCTGGAGGACGATGTATTGAATCTCGACGCAATTTGAGTGCCCCATCGTCATTAGGAGGCCCTAAACGTTACAATTAACTATCATTTTTGCGTCGGATTCGATAATCTAAACTCACAGGAGAACGACCTTAAGGTGCCCGAGGCAGCAACAGACCCTTGGAGACAATTCGGCTGGAGGCCGATGTATTGATTTTCGACGCAATTTGAGTGTTCCATCGTCATTACAAGGCCCTGAACGTTACAATTAACTATCATTTTTGCGTCGGATTCGAAAATCTAGACTCACAGGAGAACGACCACAAGGTGCCCGAGGCAGCAATAGACGCTTGGAGACAAGTCGGCTGGAGGCCGATGTATTGAATCTCGACGCAATTTGAGTGTTCCATCTTCATTAGGAGGCCCTGAACGTTACAGTTAACTATCATTTTAGCGTCGGATTCGAAAATCTACTAACAGGAGAAGGATCATATGGTGCACGAGACTGCAATATCCCCTTGGATACAAGTCGACTGGAGGTCGATGTATTGACTCTCGACGCAATTTGAGTGTTCCATCGTCATTAGGAGGCCCTGAACGTTACAGTTAACTATCATTTTAGCGTCGGTTTCGAAAATCTACTAACAGGAGAAGGATCATATGGTGCACGAGACTGCTATATCCCCTTTGATACAAGTCGACTGGAGGACGATGTATTGACTCTCGACGAAATTTGAGTGTTCCATCGTCATTAGAAGGCCCTGAACGTTACAATTAACTATCACGTTTGCGTCGGATCCGAAAATCTACACTCACAGGAGAACGACCATAAGGTACCCGAGGCAGCAACATCCCCGTGGAGACAAATCGGCTGGAGGACGATGTATTGAATCTCGACGCAATTTGAGTCTTCTATCGTCATTAGGAGGCGCTGAACGATACAATTCACAATCATTTTTGCGTCGGATTCGAAAATCTAGACTCACAGGAGAAGGATCATATTGTGCCCGAGACAGCAATATACCCCTTGGAGACAATTCGACTAGAGGCATAAGTATTGACTCTCGACGCAATTTGAGAGTTACATCGTCATTAGGAGGCCCTGAACGTTACAATTAACTATCATTTTTGCGTCGGATTCGAAAATCCAGACTTACAAGAGAACGACCATAAGGTGCCCGAGGCAGCATTACACCCTTGGAGACAAGTCGGCTGGAGGACGATGTATTGGATCGCGACGCAATTTGAGTGTTCCATCGTCATTAGGAGGCCCTGAGTGTTACAATTAACTATCAGTTTTTCGTCGGATTCGAAAATCTAGACTCACAGCAGACGGACCATTTGGTTCCCGAGGCAGCAATATCCCCTTTGAGACAAATCGGCTGGAGGACGATGTATTGAATCTCGACGCAATTTGAGAGTTCTATCGTCATCAGGGGGCGCTGAACGTTACTATTCACTATCATTTTTGCGTCGGAATCTAAAATCTAGACTTACAAGAGAACGACCATAAGGTGCCCGAGGCAGCATTAGACCCTTGGAGACAAGTCGGCTGGAGAACGATGTATTGAATCTCGACGCAATTTGAGTGTCCCATCGTCATTAGGAGGCCCTAAACGTTACAATTAACTATCATTTTTGCGTCGGATTCGAGAATCTAAACTCACAGGAGAACGACCATAAAGTGCCCGAGGCAGCAACAGACCCTTGGAGACAAGTCGGCTGGAGGCCGATGTATTGAATCTCGACGCAATTTGAGTGTTCCATCATCTTTAGGAGGCCCTGAACGTTACAATTAAGTAGCAGTTTTGCGTCGGATTCGAAAACGTAGAATCACTTGAGAAGGACCATGTGGTGCCCGAGGCAGCGATATCCCCATGGAGACAAGTCGACTGGAGGACGATGTATTGAATCTCGACGCAATTTGAGTGTTCCATCGTCATTAGGAGGCCCTAAACGTTACAATTAACTATCATTTTTGCGTCGGATTCGATAATCTAAACTCACAGGAGAACGACCACAAGGTGCCCGAGGCAGCAATATCCCCGTGGAGACAAATCGGCTGGAGGACGATGTATTGAATCTCGACGCAATTTGAGTCTTCTATCGTCATTAGGAGGCGCTGTGATACAATTCACTATCATTTTTGCATCGGATTCGAAAATCTAGACTCACAGGAGAAGGATCATATTGTGCCCGAGACTGCAATATACCCCTTGGAGACAAATCGACTGGAGGCATATGTATTGACTCTCGACGCAATTTGAGAGTTCCATCGTCATTAGGAGGCCCTGAACGTTACAATTAGCTATCAATTTTGCGTCGGATTCGAAAATCCAGACTTACAAGAGAACGACCATAAGGTGCCCGAGCTAGCATTACACCCTTGGAGACAAGTCGGCTGGAGGACGATGTATTGGATCGCGACGTAATTTGAGTGTTCCATCGTCATTAGGAGGCCCTGAATGTTACAATTAACTATCAGTCTTTCGTCGGATTCGAAAATCTAGACTCACAGCAGACGGACCATTTGGTGCCCGAGGCAGCAATATCCCCTTGGAGACAAATCGGCTGGAGGACGATGTATTGAATCTCGACGCAATTTGAGATTTCTATCGTCATCAGGAGGCGCTGAACGTTACTATTCACTATCATTTTTGCGTCGGATTCGAAAATCTAGACTTACAAGAGAACGACCATAAGGTGCCCGAGGCAGCATTAGACCCTTGGAGACAAGTCGGCTGGAGGACGATGTATTGAATGTCGACGCAATTTGAGTGTTCCATCGTCTTTAGGAGGCCCTGAACGTTACAATTAACTATCACTTATGCGTCGAATTCGAAAATCTAGACTCACAGGAGAACGACCATAAGGTGCCCGAGGCAGCAATAGACCCTTGGAGACAAGTCGGCTGGAGGCCGATGTATTGAATCTCGACGCAATTTGAGTGTTCCTTCGGCATTAGGAGGCCCTGAACGTTACAGTTAACGATCATTTTAGCGTCGGATTCGAAAATCTACTAACAGGAGAAGGATCATATGGTGCAGGAGACTGCAATATCCTCTTGGAGGTAAGTCGGCTGGAGGTCGATGTATTGACTCTCGACGCAATTTGAGTGTTCCATCGTCTTTACGAGTGCCTGAACGTTACAATTAACTATCATTTATGCGTCGGATTCGAAAATCTAGACTCACAGGAGAACGGCCATAAGGTGCCCGAGGCAGCAATAGACCCTTGGAGACAAGTCGGCTGGAAACCGATGTATTGATTCTTGACGCAATTTGAGTGTTCCATCGTCATTAGGAGGCCCTGAACGTTACAATTCACTATCATTTTTGCGTCGGATTCGAAAATCTAGACTCACAGTAGAAGAACCATGTGGTGCCCGAGGCAGCAATAGACACTTGGAGACAAGTCGGCTGGAGGCAGATGTATTGAATTTCGAAGCAATTTGAGTGTTCCATCGCCAATAGGAGGCCCTGAACGTTACAATTAACTATGAGTTTTGCGTCGGATTCGAAAATCTAGACGCACAGGAGAACGACCATAAGGTGCCCGAGGCAGCGATATCCCCTTGGAGTCAAGTCGGCTGGAGGCCGATGTATTGAATCTCGACGCAATTTGAGTGTTCCATCGTCATTAGAAGGCCCTGAACGTTACAATTAACTATCATTTTTGCGTCGGATTCGAAAATCTAGACTCACAGGAGAACGACCATAAGGTGCCCGAGGCAGCAATAGACCCTTGGAGACAAGTCGGCTGGAGGCCGATGTATTGAATCTCGACGCAATTTGAGTGTTCAATCGGCATTAGGAGGTCCTGAACGTTACAGTTAACTATCATTTTAGCGTCGGATTCGAAAATCTACTAACAGGAGAAGGATCATATGGTGCACGAGACTGCAATATCCCCTTGGATACAAGTCGACTGGAGGTCGATGTATTGACTCTCGACGCAATTTGAGTGTTCCATCGTCTTTAGGTGTCCCTGAACGTTACAATTAACTATCATTCATGCGTCGGATTAGAAAATCTAGACTCACAGGGGAACGACCATAAGGTGCCCGAGGCAGCAATAGACCCTTGGAGACAAGTCGGCTGGAAACCGATGTATAGATTCTTGACGCAATTTGAGTTTTCCATCGTCATTAGGAGGCCCTGAACGTTACAATTAACAATCATTTTAGCGTCGGATTCGAAAATCTACTCACAGGAGAAGTTCATACGGTGCTCGAGGCAGCAATATACCCCTTGGAGACAAATCGACTGGAGGCCGATGTATTGAATATCGACGCAATTTGAGTGTTCCATCGTCATTAGGTCGCCCTGAACGTTATAATGAACTATCATTTTTGCGTCGGATTCGAAAATCTAGACTTACAAGAGAACGACCATAAGGTGCCCGAGGCAGTAACAGACCCTTGGAGACAAGTCGGCTGGAGGCCGATGAATCTCGACGCAATTTGAGTGTTCCATCGTCATTAGGAAGCCCTGAACGTTACAATTAACAAACAGTTTCGCGTCGGATTCGAAAATCTAGACTCACATGAGAGCGAACATAAGAGGCCCGAGACAGCAATATCCGCTTAGAGACAAGTCGGCTGGAGGCCGATGTATTGAATCTCGACGCAATTTGAGTGTTCCATCGTCATTAGGAGGCCCTAAACGTTACAATTAACTATCATTTTTGCGTCGGATTCGATAATCTAAACTCACAGGAGAACGACCTTAAGGTGCCCGAGGCAGCAACAGACCCTTGGAGACAAGTCGGCTGGAGGCCGATGTATTGAATCTCGACGCAATTTGAGTGTTCCATCGTCATTAGGAGGCCCTAAACGTTACAATTAACTATCATTTTTGCGTCGGATTCGATAATCTAAACTCACAGGAGAACGACCATAAGGTGCCCGAGGCAGCAATAGACCCTTGGAGAAAAGTCGGCTGGCGGCCGATGTATTGAATCTCGACGCAATTTGAGTGTTCCATCGGCATTAGGAGGCCCTGAACGTTACAATTAACTATCATTTTTGCGTCGGATTCGAAAATCTAGACTTACAAGAGAACGACCATAAGGTGCCCGAGGCATCAATAGACCCTTGGAGACAAGTCGGCTGGAGGCTGATGTATTGAATCTCGACGCAATTTGAGTGTTCCACCGGCATTAGGAGGCCCTGAAAGTTACAGTTAACTATCATTTTAGCGTCGGATTCGAAAATCTACTAACAGGAGATGGATCATATGGTGCACGAGACTGCGATATCCCCTTGGAGGCAAGTCCGCTGGAGGCCGATGTATTGAATCTCGTCGCAATTTGAGTGTTCCATCGTCATTAGAAGGCCCTGAACGTTACAATTAACTATCATTTTTGCGTCGGATTCGAAAATCTAGACTCACAGGAGAACGACCATAAGGTGCCCGAGGCAGCAATAGACCCTTTATAGACAAGTCGGCTGGAGGTCGATGTATTGAATCTCGACTCAATTTGTGTACTCCATCGTCATTAGGAGGCCCTCAACGTTACAATTAACTATGAGTTTTGCGTCGGATTCGAAAACGTAGAATCACCGGAGACGGACCATGTGGTGCCCGAGGCAGCGATATCCCCTTGGAGACAAGTCCGCTGGAGGCCGATGTATCGAATCTCGACGCAATTTGAGTGTTCCATCGTCATTAGAAGGCCCTGAACGTTACAATTAACTATCATTTTTGTGTCGGATTCGAAAATCCAGACTCACAGGAGACGGACCATTTCGTGCCCGAGGCAGCAATATCCCCTTGGAGACAAATCGGCTGGAGGACGATGTATTGAATCTCGACGCAATTTGAGAGTTCCATCGCCATTAGGAGGCCCTGAACGTTACAATTAACTATCATTTTTGCGTCGGATTCGATAATCTAAACTCACAGGAGAACGACCATAAGGTGCCCGAGGCAGCAACAGACCCTTGGAGACAAGTCGGCTGGAGGCCGATGTATTGAATCTCGACGCAATTTGAGTGTTCCATCGTCATTACAAGACCCTAATCGTTACAATTAACTATCATTTTTGCGTCGGATTCGAAAAATCTAGACTCACAGGAGAAGGATCATATGGTGCCCGAGACAGCAATATCTACTTGGAGACAAGTCCGCTGGAGGCCGATGTATTGAATCTCGACGCAATTTGAGTGTTCCATCGTCATTAGGAGGCCCTGAACCTTACAATTAACTATCAGTTTCGCGTCGGATTCGAAAATCTAGACTCACAGGAGACGAACCACATGGAGCCCGAGGCAGCAATATCCCCTTGTAGACAAGTCGGCTGGAGGAAGATGTATTGACTCTCGACGAAATTTGAGTGTTCCATCGTCATTAAGATGCCCTGAGCAATATATTTAACTATCAGTTTTGCGTCGGATTCTAAAATGTTGACTCACAGGGGAACGACCATACGGTGCCCGAGGCAGCAATAGACACTTGGAGACAAGTCGGCTGGAGGCCGATGTATTGAATCTCGACGCAATTTGAGTGTTCCATCGTCATTAGGAGGCCCTGAACGTTACAATTAACTATGAGTTTTGCGTCGGATTCGAAAACGTAGAATCACCGGAGACGGACCATGTGGTGCCCGAGGCAGCGATATCCCCTTGGAGACAAGTCGGCTGGAGGCCGATGTATTGAATCTCGACGCAATTTGAGTGTTCCGTCGTCATTAGAAGGCCCTGAACGTTACAATTAACTATCATTTTTGCGTCGGATTCGAAACTCCAGACTCACAGGAGATGGACCATTTGGCGCCCGAGGCAGCAATATCCCCTTGGAGACAAATCAGCTGGAGGACGATGTATTGAATCTCGACGCAATTTGAGAGTTCCATCGTCATTAGGAGGCCCTGAACGTTACAATTAACTATCATTTTTGCGTCGGATTCGAAAATCTAGACTTACAAGAGAACGACCATAAGGTGCCCGAGGCAGCATTAGACCCTTGGAGACAAGTCGGCTGGAGGACGATGTATTGAATCTCGACGCAATTTGAGTGTCCCATCGTCATTAGGAGGCCCTAAACGTTACAATTAACTATCATTTTTGCGTCGGATTCGATAATCTAAACTCACAGGAGAACGACAATAAGGTGCCCGAGGCAGCAACAGACCCTTGGAGACAAGTCGGCTGGAGGCCGATGTATTGAATCTCGACGCAATTTGAGTGTTCCATCGTCATTACAAGGCCCTAAACGTTACAATTAACTATCATTTTTGCGTCGGATTCGAAAAATCTAGACTCACAGGAGAAGGATCGTATGGTGCCCGAGACAGCAGTATACCCTTGGAGACAAGTCCGCTGGAGGCCGATGTATTGAATCTCGACGCAATTTGAGTGTTCCATCGTCATTAGGAGGCCCTGAACCTTACAATTAACTATCAGTTTCGCGTCGGATTCGAAAATCTAGAGTCACAGGAGACGGACCACATGGAGCCCGAGGCAGCAATATCCCCTTGTAGACAAGCCGGCTGGAGGAAGATGTATTGTCTCGACGCAATTTGAGTGTTCCATCGTCTTTAGGAGTCCCTGAACGTTACAATTAACTATCAGTTTTGCGTCGGATTCTAAAATTATGACTCACAGGGGAACGACCATACGGTGCCCGAGGCAGCAATAGACCCTTGGAGACAAATCGGCTGAATGCCGATGTATTGAATTTCGAGGCAATTTGAGTGTTCCATCGTCATTAGGAAGCCCTGAACGTTACAATTAACAATCAGTTTCGCGTCGGATTCGAAAATCTAGACTCACATGAGAGCGAACATAAGAGGCCGGAGGCAGTAATATCCCCATGGAGACAAATCGGCTGGAGGACGATGTATTGAATCTCGACGCAATTTGAGTGTCCCATCGTCATTAGGAGGCCCTAACGTTACAATTAACTATCATTTTTGCGTCTGATTCGATAATCTAAACACACAGGAGAACGACCATAAGGTGCCCGAGGCAGCAACAGACCCTTGGAGACAAGTCGGCTGGAGGCCGATGTATTGAATCTCGACGCAATTTGAGTGTTCCATCGTCTTTAGGAGGCCCTAAACGTTACAATTATCTATCATTTATGCGTCGGATTCGATAATCGAAGCTCACAGGAGAACGACCATAAGGTGCCCGAGGCAGCAACGGACCCTTGGAGACAAGTCGGCTGGAGGCCGATGTATTGAATTTCGACGCAATTTGAGTGTTCCATCGTCATTAGGAGGCCCTAAACGTTACAGTTAACTATCATTTTAGCGTCGGATTCAAAAATCTACTAACAGGAGAAGGATCATATGGTGCACGAGACTGCAATATCCCCTTGGATACAAGTCGACTGGAGGTCGATGTATCGACTCTCGACGCAATTTGAGTGTTCCATCGCCAATTGGAGGCCCTGAACGTTACAATTAACTATCATTTTTGCGTCGGATTCGATAATCTAAGCTCACAGGAGCAGGATCATATGGTGCACGAGACTGCGATGTCCCCTTGGATACAAGTCGTCTGGAGGTCGATGTATTGACTCTCGACGCAATTTGAGTGTTCCATCGCCAATAGGAGGCCCTGAACCTTACAATTAACTATCAGTTTCGCGTCAGATTCGAAAATCTAGACTCACAGGAGACGGACCACATGGAGCCCGAGCAGCAATAGACCCTTGGAGACAAGTCGGCTGGAGGCCAATGTATTGAATCTCGACGCAATTTGAGTGTTCCATCGGCATTAGGAGGCACTGAGCGTTACAGTTAACTATCATTTTAGCGTCGGATTCGAAAACCTACTAACAGAAGAAGTATCATATGGTGCACGAGACTGCAATATCCCCTTGGATACAAGTCCACTGGAGGTCGATGTATTGACTCTCGACAGAATTTGAGTGTTCCATCGTCTTTAGGAGGCCCTAAACGTTACAATTAACTATCATTTTTGCGTCGGATTCGATAATCTAAGCTCACAGGAGAACGAGCATAAGGTGCCCGAGGCAGCAACAGACCCTTGGAGAAAAGTCGGCTGGAGGCCGATGTATTGAATCTCGACGCAATTTGAGTGTTCCATCGTCATTAGGAGGCCCTAAACGTTACAATTAACTATCATTTTTGCGTCGGATTCGATAATCTAGACTCACAGGAGAACGACCATAAGGTGCCCGAGGCAGCAATAGACCCTTGGAGACAAGTCGGCTGGAGGCCGATGTATTGAATCTCGACGCAATTTGAGTGTTCCATCGGCATTAGGAGGCCCTGAACGTTACAGTTAACTATCATTTTAGCGTCGGATTCTAAAATCTACTAGCAGGAGAAGGATCATATGGTGCACGAGACTGCAATATCCCCTTGGATACAAGTCGACTGGAGGTCGATGTCTTGACTCTCGACGCAATTTGAGTGTTCCATCGCCAATAGGAGGCCCTGAACGTTACAATTAACTATTTTTTTGCGTCGGATTCGAAAATCTAGACTCACAGGAGAACGACCATAAGGTGCCCGAGGCAGCAATAGACCCTTGGCTACAAGTCGGCTGGAGGCCGATGTATTACATCTCGACGCAATTTGAGTGTACCATCGGCATTAGGAGGCCCTGAACGTTACAGTTAACTATCATTTTAGCGTCGGATTCGAAAATCTACTAACAGGAGAAGGATCATATGGTGCACGAGACTGCAATATCCCCTCGGAGACAAGTCCGCTGGAGGCCGATGTATTGTCCGCTGGAGGCCGATGTATGGAATCTCGACGCAATTTGAGTGTACCATCGTCATTAAGAGGCCATGAACCTTACAATTAACTATCAGTTTCGCGTCGGATTCGAGAATCTAGACTCACAGGAGACGGACCACATGGAGCCCGAGGCAGCAATATCCCGTTGTAGACAAGTCGGCTGGAGGAAGATGTATTGACTCTCGACGCAATTTGAGTGTTCCATCGTCATTAAGAGGCCCTGATCCTTACATTTAACTATCAGTTTTGCGTCGGATTCTAAAATGTTGACTCACAGGGGGACGACCATACGGTGCCCGAGGCAGCAACAGACCCCTGGAGACATGTCGGCTGGAGGCCGATGTATTGAATCTCGACGCAATTTGAGTGTTCCATCGTCATTACAAGGCCCTGAACGTTACAATTAACTATCATTTTTACGTCGTATTCGAAAATCTAGACTAGCAGCAGAACGACCATAAGGTGCCCGAGGCAGCAATAGACTCTTGGAGACAAGTCGGCTGGAGGCCGATGTATTGACTCTCGGCGCAATTTGAGTGTTCCATCGTCTTTAGGAGGCCCTAAACGTTGCAATTAACTATCATTTTTGCGTCGGATTCGATAATCTAAGCTCACAGGAGAACGACCATAAGGTGCCCGAGGCAGCAACAGACCCTTGGAGACAAGTCGGCTGGAGGCCAATGTATTGAATCTCGACGCAATTTGAGTGTTCCATCGTCATTAGGAGGCCCTAAACGTTACAAGTAACTATCATTTTTGCGTCGGATTCGATAATCTAGACTCACAGGAGAACGACCATAAGGTGCCCGAGGCAGCAATAGACCCTTGGAGACAAGTCGGCTGGTGGCCGATGTATTGAATCTCGTCGCAATTTGAGTGTTCCATCGGCATTAGGAGGCCCTGAACGTTACAGTTAACTATCATTTTAGCGTCGGATTCGAAAATCTACTAACAGGAGAAGGATCATATGGTGCACGAGACTGCAATATCCCCTTGGATACAAGTCGACTGGAGGTCGATGTATTGACTCTCGACGCAATTTGAGTGTTCCATCGCCAATAGGAGGATCTGAACGTCACAATTAACTATCATTTTTGCGTCGGATTCGAAAATCTAGACTCACAGGAGAACTAACATAAGGTGCCCGAGGCAGCAATAGCCCCTTGGCTACAACTCGGCTGGAGGCCGATGTATTACATCTCGACGCAATTTTAGTGTACCATCGGCATTAGGAGGCCCTGAACGTTACAGTTAACTATCATTTTAGCGTCGGATTCGAAAATCTACTAACAGGAGAAGGATCATATGGTGCACGAGACTGCAATATCCCCTTGGAGACAAGTCCGCTGGAGGCCGATGTATTGTCCGCTGGAGGCCGATGTATGGAATCTCGACGCAATTTGAGTGTACCATCGTCATTAAGAGGCCATGAACCTTACAATTCACTATCAGTTTCGCGTCGGATTCGAGAATCTAGACTCACAGGAGACGGACCACATGGGGCCCGAGGCAGCAATATCCCCTTGTAGACAAGTCGGCTGGAGGAAGATGTATTGACTCTCGACGCAATTTGAGTGTTCCATCGTCATTAAGAGGCCCTGATCCTTACGTTTAACTATCAGTTTTGCGTCGGATTCTAAAATGTTGACTCACAGGGGAACGACCATACGGTGCCCGAGGCAGCAATAGACACTTGGAGACAAATCGGCTGAATGCCGATGTATTGAATCTCGAGGCAATTTGAGTGTTCGATCGTCATTAGGAAGCCCTGAACGTTACAATTAACAATCAGTTTCGCGTCGGATTCGAAAAGCTAGACTCACATGAGAGCGAACATAAGAGGCCGGAGGCAGTAATATCCCCATGGAGACAAGTCGGCTGGAGGACGATGTATTGAATCTCGACGCAATTTGAGTGTCCCATCGTCATTAGGAGGCCCTAAACGTTACAATTAACTATCATTTTTGCGTCGGATTCGATAATCTAAACTTACAGGAGAACGACCATAAGGTGCCCGAGGCAGCAACAGACCCCTGGAGACAAGTCGGCTGGAGGCCGATGAATTGAATCTCGACGCAATTTGAGTGTTCCATCGGCATTAGGAGGCCCTGAACGTTACAATTCACTATCATTTTTGCGTCGGATTCGAAAATCTACTAACAGGATAACGATCATATGGTGCAAGAGACTGCAATATCCCCTTGGAGACAAGTCCGCTGGAGGCCGATGTATTGAATCTCGACGCAATTTGAATGTTCCATCGTCATTAGGAGGCCCTGAACCTTACAATTAACTATCAGTTTCGCGTCGGATTCGAAAATCTAGACTCACAGGAGACGGACCACATGGAGCCCGAGGCAGCAATATCCCCTTGTAGACAAGTCTCCTGGAGGAAGATGTATTGACTCTCGAAGCAATTTGAGTGTTCCATCGTCATTACAAGGCTCTGAACGTTACAATTAACTATCATTTTTGCGTCGGATTCGAAAATCTAGACTCACAGGAGAACGACCATAAGGTGCCCGAGGCAGCAATAGACCCTTGGAGACAAGTCGGCTGGAGGCCGATGTATTGAATCTCGACGCAATTTGAGTGTTCCATCGGCATTAGGAGGCCCTGAACGTTACAATTCACTATCATTTTTGCGTCGGATTCGAAAATCTACTAACAGGATAAGGATCATATGGTGCAAGAGACTGCAATATCCCCTTGGAGACAAGTCCGCTGGAGGCCGATGTATTGAATCTCGTCGCAATTTGAGTGTTCCATCGGCATTAGGAGGCCCTGAACGTTGCAGTTAACAATCATTTTAGCGTCGGATTCGAAAATCTACTAACAGGAGCAGGATCATATGGTGCATGAGACTGCAATATCACCTTGGATACAAGTCGACTGGAGGTCGATGTATTGACTCTCGACGCAATTTGAGTGTTCCATCGCCAATAGGAGGCCCTGAACCTTACAATTAACTATCAGTTTCGCGTCGGATTCGAAAATCTCGACTCACAGGAGGCGGACCACATGGAGCCACAGGCAGCAATAGACCCTTGGAGACAAGTCGGCTGTAGGCCGATGTATTGAATCTCGACGCAATTTGAGTGTTCCATCGGCATTAGGAGGCCCTGAGCATTAGATTTAACTATCAGTTTTGCGTCGGATTCTAAAATGTTGACTCACAGGGGAACGACCATACGGTGCCCTAGGCAGCAATAGACCCTTGGAGACAAGTCGGCTGGAGGCCGATGTATTGAATCTCGACGCAATTTGAGTGTTCCATCGGCATTAGGAGGCCCTGAACGTTACAGTTAACTATCATTTTAGCGTCGGATTCGAAAATCTACTAACAGGAGAAGGATCATATGGTGCACGAGACTGCAATATCCCCTTGGATACAAGTCGACTGGAGGTCGATGTATTGACTCTCGACGCAATTTGAGTGTTCCATCGCCAATAGGAGGCCCTGAACGTTACAATTAACTATCATTTTTGCGTCGGATTCGAAAATCTAGACTCACAGGAGAACGACCATAAGGTGCCCGAGGCAGCAATAGACCTTTGGAGACAAGTCGGCTGGAGGCCGATGTATTAAATGTCGACGCAATTTGAGTGTTCCATCGGCATTAGGAGGCCCTGAACGTTACAGTTAACTATCATTTTAGCGTCGGATTCGAAAATCTACTAACAGGAGAAGGATCATATGGTGCACGAGACTGCAATATCCCCTTGGAGACAAGTCCGCTGGAGGCCGATGTATTGTCCGCTGGAGGCCGATGTATTGAATCTCGACGCAATTTGAGTGTACCATCGTCATTAAGAGGCCATGAACCTTACTATTAACTACCAGTTTCGCGTTGGATTCGAAAATCTAGACTCACAGGAGACGGACCACATGGAGCCCGAGGCAGCAATATCCCCTTGTAGACAAGTCGGCTGGAGGAAGATGTATTGAATCTCGACGCAATTTGAGTGTTCCATCGGCATTGGGAGGCCCTGAACGTTACAGTTAACTATCATTTTAGCGTCGGATTCGAAAATCTACTAACAGGAGAAGGATCATATGGTGCACGAGACTGCAATATCCCCTTGGATACAAGTCGACTGGAGGTCGATGTATTGACTCTCGACGCAATTTGAGTGTTCCATCGTCTTTAGGAGTCCCTGAACGTTACAATTAACTATCATTTATGCGTCCGATTCGAAAATCTAGACTCACAGGAGAACGACCATAAGGTGCCCGAGGCACCAATACACCCTTGGAGACAAGTCGGCTGGAGGCCGATGTATTGAATCTCGAGGCAATTTGAGTGTTCCATCGTCATTACCAGGCCCTGAACGTTACAATTAACTATCATTTTTGCGTCGGATTCGAAAATCTAGACTCACAGGAGAACGATCATAAGGTGCCCGAGGCAGCAAAAGACCCTTGGAGACAAGTCGGCTGGAGGAAGATGTATTGACTCTCGACGCAATTTGAGTGTTCCATCGTCATTACAAGGCCCTGAACGTTACAATTAACTATGAGTTTTGCGTCGGATTCGAAAATCTAGACTCACAGGAGAAGGATCATATTGTGCCCGAGACAGCAATATCCCCTTGGATACAAGTCGACTGGAGGTCGATGTATTGACTCTAGCGCAATTTGAGTATTCCATCGTCTTTAGGAGTACCTGATCGTTACAATTAACTATCATTTATGCGTCGCATTCGAAAATCTACTCACAGGAGAAGTTCATACGGTGCTCGAGGCAGCAATAGACCCTTGGAGAGGTCGGCTGGAAACCGATGTATTGATTCTTGACGCAATATGAGTGTTCCATCGTCATTAGGAGGCCCTGAACGTTGCAATTAACTATCATTTTTGTGTCGGATTCGATAATCTACTCACAGGAGAAGTTCATACGGAGCTCGAGACAGCAATATCCCCTTGGAGACAAGTCCGCTGGAGGCCGATGTATTGAATCTCGAAGCAATTTGAGTGTTCCATCGTCATTAGGAGGCCCTGAACCTTACAATTAACTATCAGTTTCGCGTCGGATTCGAAAATCTAGACTCACAGGAGAACGACAATAAGGTGCCCGAGGCAGCAATAGACCCTTGGAGACAAGTCGGCTGGAGGCCGATGTATTAAATCTCGACGCAGTTTGAGTGTTCCATCGTCATTAAGAGGCCCTGAGCATTACAGTTAACTATCAGTTTTGCGTCGAATTCCAAAATGTTGACTCACAGGGGAACGACCATACGGTGCCCGAGGCAGCAATAGACCCTTGGAGACAAATCGGCTGAATGCCGAAGTATTGGATCACGACGCAATTTGAGTGTTCCATCGGCATTAGGAGGCCCTGAACGTTACAATTAACTATCATTTTTGCGTCGGATTCGATAATCTAACCTTACAGGAGAACGACCATAAGGTGCCCGAGGCAGCAACAGACCCTTGGAGACAAGTCGGCTGGAGGCCGATGTATTGAATCTCGACGCAATTTGAGTGTTCCATCGTCATTACAAGGACCTGAACGTTACAATTAACTATCATTTTTGCGTCGGATTCGAAATTCTAGACTCAAAGGAGAACGACCTTAAGGTGCCCGAGGCAGCAATAGACCCTTGGAGACAAGTCGCCTGGAGGACGTTGTATTGAATCTCGACGCAATTTGAGTGTTCCATCGTCATTAGGAGGCCCTGAACCTTACAATTAACTATCAGTTTCGCGTCGGATTCGAAAATGTAGACTCACAGGAGAACGACCATAAGGTGCCCGAGGCAGCAATAGACTCTTGGAGACAAGTCGACTGGAGGACGATATATTGAATCTCGACGCAATTTGAGTGTTCCATCGTCTTTAGGAGTCCCTGAACGTTACAATGAACTATCATTTATGCGTCGGATTTGAAAATCTAGACTCACAGGAGAAGGATCATATTGTGCCCGAGACAGCAATATCCCCTTGGAGACAAGTCGGTTGGAGGACGATGTATTGAATCTCGACGCAATTTGAGTGTTCCATCGTCTTTAGGAGTACCTGAACGTTACAATTAACAATCATTTTAGCGTCGGATTCGAAAATCTACTAACAGGAGAAGGATCATATGGTGCACGAGACTGCAGTATCCCCTTGGATACAAGTCAACTGGAGGTCGATGTATTGACTCTCGACGTAATTTGAGTGTTCCATCGCCAATAGGAGGCCCTGAACCATACAATTAACTATCAGTTTCGCGTCTGATTCGAAAATCTAGACTCACAGGAGACGGACCACATGGAGACCGAGGCAGCAATAGACCCTTGGAGACAAGTCGGGTGGAGGCCGATGTATTGAATCTCGACGCAATTTGAGTGTTCCATCGTCATTAGGAGGCCCTGAACGTTACAATTAACAATCATTTTAGCGTCGGATTCGAAAATCTACTAACAGGAGAAGGATCATATGGTGCACGAGACCGCAATATCCCCTTGGATACAAGTCGGCTGGAGGTCGATGTATTGACTCTCGACGCAATTTGAGTGTTCCATCGTCTTTAGGAGTACCTGAACGTTACAATTAATAATCATTTATGCGTCGGATTCGAAAATCTACTCACAGGAGAAGTTCATACGGTGCTCGAGGCAGCAATAGACCCTTGGAGACAAGTCGGCTGGAAACCGATGTATTGATTCTTGACGCAATTTGAGTGTTCCATCGTCATTAGGAGGCCCTGAACGTTACAATTAACAATCATTTTAGCGTCGGATTCGAAAATCTACTCACAGGAGAAGTTCGTACGGTGCTCGAGACAGCAATATACCCTTGGAGACAAGTCCGCTGGAGGCCGATGTATTGAATCTCGACGTAATTTGAGTGTTCCATCGTCATTAGGAGGCCCTGAACCGTACAATTAACTATCAGTTTCGCGTCGGATTCGAAAATCTAGACTCACAGGAGAACGACCATAAGGTGCCCGAGGCAGCAATAGACCCTTGGAGACAAGTCGGCTGGAGGACGATGTATTGAATCTCGACGCAATTTGAGTGTTCCATCGTCTTTAGGAGTCCCTGAACGTTACAATGAACTATCATTTATGCGTCGGATTCGAAAATCTAGACTCACAGGACAAGGATCATATTGTGCCCGAGACAGCAATATCCCCTTGGGGACAAGTCGGTTGGAGGGCGATGTATTGAATCTCGACGCAATTTGAGTGTCCCATCGTCATTAGGAGGCCCTAAACGTTACAATTAACTATCATTTTTGCGTCGGATTCGATAATCTAAACTCACAGGAGAACGACAATAAGGTGCCCGAGGCAGCAACAGACCCTTGGAGACAAGTCGGCTGGAGGCCGATGTATTGAATCTCGACGCAATTTGAGTGTTCCATCGTCATTACAAGGCCCTGAAAGTTACACTTAACTATCATTTTTGCGTCGGATTCGAAAATCTAGACTCACAGGAGAACGACCATAAGGTGCCCGAGGCAGCAATAGACCCTTGGAGAAGAGTCGGCTGGAGGCCGATGTATTGAATCTCGACGCAATTTGAGTGTTCCATCGGCATTAGGAGGCCCTGAACGTTACAGTTAACTATCATTTTAGAGTCGGATTCGAAATACTACTAACAGGAGAAGGATCATATGGTGCACGAGACTGCAATATCCCGTTGGATACAAGTCGACTGGAGGTCGATGTATTGACTCTCGACGCAATTTGAGTGTTCCATCGTCTTTAGGAGTCCTGAACTTTACAATTAACTATCATTTATTCGTCGGATTCGAAAATCTACTCACAGGAGAAGTTCATACGGTGCTCGAGGCAGCAATAGACCCTTGGAGACAAGTCGCCTGGAAACCGATGTATTGATTCTTGACGCAATTTGAGTGTTCCATCGACATTAGGAGGCCCTGAACGTTACAATAAACAATCATTTTAGCGTCGGATTCTAAAATCTACTCACAGGAGAAGTTCATACGGTGCTCGAGATAGCAATATCCCCTTGGAGACAAGTCCGCTGGAGGCCGATGTATTGAATCTCGACGCAATTAGAGTGTTCCATCGTCATTAGGAGGCCCTGAACCTTACAATTAACTATCAGTTTCGCGTCGGATTTGAAAATCTAAACTCACAGGAGAACGACCATAAGGTGCCCGAGGCACCAACAGTCCCTTGGAGACAAGTCGGCTGGAGGACGATGTTTTGAATCTCGTCGCAATTTGAGTGTTCCATCGTAATTAGGAGGCCCTGAACGTTACAATTAACTATCATTTTATCGTCGGATTAGAAAATCTAGACTCACAGGAGAACGACCATAAGGTGCCCGAGGCAGCAATAACCCCTTGGAGACAAATCGGCTGGAGGACGATGTATTGAATCTCGACGCAATTTGAGTCTTCTATCGTCATCAGGAGGCGCTGAACGTTAAATTCACTATCATTTTTGCGTCGGATTCGAAAATCTAGACTCACAGGAGAAGGATCTTATTGTGCCCGAGACAGCAATATCCCCTTGCAGACAAGTCGGCTGGAGGCCGATGTATTGAATCTCGACGCAATTTGAGTGTTCCATCGTCATTAGGAGGCCCTGAACGTTACAATTAACTATCAGTTTCGCGTCGGATTCGAAAATCTAGACTCACAGGAGACGGACCACATGGAGCCCGAGGCAGCAATATCCCCTTGTAGACAAGTCGGCTGGAGGTCGATGTATTGACTCTCGACGCAATTTGAGTGTTCCATCGTCAT
The DNA here is from genome assembly GCF_021461395.2 of Schistocerca americana. NCBI lineage: Eukaryota > Metazoa > Arthropoda > Insecta > Orthoptera > Acrididae > Schistocerca > Schistocerca americana. Next base: position 773,699,293 of record NC_060123.1, read on the forward strand.
TAAGAGGCCCTGAGCATTACATTTAACTATCAGTTTTGCGTCGGATTCTAAAATGTTGACTCACAGGGGAACGACCATACGGTGCCCGAGGCAGCAATAGACCCATGGAGACAAATCGGCTGAATGCCGATGTATTGAATCTCGAGGCAATTTGAGTGTTCCATCGTCATTAGGAAGCCCTGAACGTTACAATTAACAATCAGTTTCGCGTCGGATTCGAAAATCTAGACTCACAGGAGACGGACCACATGGAGCCCGAGGCAGCAATATCCCCTTGGAGACAAGTCGGCTGGAGGCCGATGTATTGAATCTCGACGCAATTTGAGTGTTCCATCGTCATTACAAGGCCCTGAACGTTACAATTAACTATCATTTTTGCGTCAGATTCGAAAAACTAGACTCACAGGAGAACGACCATAAGGTGCCCGAGGCAGCAATGGTCCCTTGGAGACAAGTCGGCTGGAGGCCGATGTATTGAATCTCGACGCAATTTGAGTGTTCCATCGGCCTTAGGAGACCCTGAACGTTACATTTAACTATCATTTTAGCGTCGGATTCGAAAATCTACTAACAGGAGAAGGATCATATGGTGCACGAGACTGCAATATCCCCTTGGATACAAGTCGACTGGAGGTCGATGTATTGACTCTCGACGCAATTTGAGTGTTCCATCGCCAATAGGAGGCCCTGAACCTTTCAATTAACTATCAGTTTCGCGTCGGATTCGAAAATCTAGGCTGACAGGAGACGGACCACATGGAGCCCGATGCAGCAATAGACCCTTGGAGACAAGTCGGCTGGAGGCCGATGTATTGATTCTTGACGCAATTTGAGTGTTCGATCGTCATTAGGAGGCCCTGAACGTTACAATTAACAATCATTTTAGCGTCGGATTCGAATATCTACTCACAGGAGAAGTTCATACGGTGCTCGAGACAGCAATATCCCCTTGGAGACAAGTCCGCTGGAGGCCGATGTATTGAATCTCGACGAAATTTGAGTGTTCCATCGTCATTAGGAGGCCCTGAACCTTACAATTAACTATCAGTTTCGCGTCGGATTCGAAAATCTAGACTCACAGGAGAACGACCATAAGGTGCCCGAGGAAGCAATAGACCCTTGGAGACAAGTCGGTTGGAGGACGATGTATTGAATCTCGACGCAATTTGAGTGTCCCATCGTCATTAGGAGGCCCTAAACGTTACAATTAACTATCATTGTTGCGTCGGATTCGAAAATCTAGACTCACAGGAGAACGACCATAAGGTGCCCGAGGCTGCAATAGACCCTTGGAGCCAAGTCGGCTGGAGGCCGATGTATTGAATCTCGACGCAATTTGAGTGTTCCATCGGCATTAGGAGGCCCTGAACGTTACAGTTAACTATCATTTTAGCGTCGGATTCGAGAATCTACTAACTGGAGAAGGATCATATGGTGCACGAAACTGCAGTATCCCCTTGGATTCAAGTCGACTGGAGGTCGATGTATTGACTCTCGACGCAATTTGAGTGTTCCATCGTCTTTAGGAGTCCCTGAACGTTACAATTAACTATCATGTATGCGTCGGATTCGAAAATCTACTCACAGGTGAAGTTCATACGGTGCACGAGGCAGCAATAGACCCTTGGAGACAAGTCGGCTGGAAACCGATGTATTGATTCTTGACGCAATTTGAGTGTTCCATCGTCATTAGGAGGCCCTGAACGTTACAATAAACAATCATTTTAGCGTCGGATTCGAAAATCTACTCACAGGAGAAGTTCATACAGTGCTCGAGACAGCAATAGACCCCTGGAGACAAGTCGGCTGGAGGCCGATGTATTGAATCTCGACGCAGTTTGAGTGTTCCATCGGCATTAGTAGGCCCTGAACGTTACAGATTACTATCATTTTAGCGTCGGATTCGATAATCTACTAACAGGAGAAGGATCATATGGTGCACGAGACTGCAGTATCCCCTTGGATACAAGTCGACTGGAGGTAGATGTATTGACTCTCGACGCAATTTGAGTGTTCCATCGCCAATAGGAGGCCCTGAACCTTACAATTAACTATCAGATTCGCGTCGGATTCGAAAATCTAAACTCACAGGAGACGGACCACATGGAGCCCGAGGCAGCAATAGACCCTTGGAGACAAGTCGGCTGGAGGCCGATGTATTGAATCTCGACGCAATTTGAGTGTTCCATCGGCATTAGGAGGCCCTGAACGTTACAATTAAATATCATTTTTGAGTCGGATTCGATAATCTAACCTTACAGGAGAACGACCATAAGGTGCCCGAGGCAGCAACAGACCCTTGGAGACAAGTCGGCTGGAGGCCGATGTATTGAATCTCGACGCAATTTGAGTGTTCCATCGTCATTACAAGGACCTGAACGTTACAATTAACTATCATTTTTGCGTCGGATACGAAAATCTAGACTCAAAGGAGAACGACCATAAGGTGCCCGAGGCAGCAATAGACCCTCGGAGACAAGTCGCCTGGAGGACGATGTATTCAATCTCGACGCAATTTGAGTGTTCCATCGGTATTAGGAGGCCCTGAACGTTACAGTTAACTATCACTTTAGCGTCGGATTCGAAAATCTACTAACAGAAGAAGGATTATATGGTGCACGAGACTGCAATATCCCCTTGGAGACAAGTCCGCTGGAGGCCGATGTATTGAATCTCGACGCAATTTGAGTGTTCCATCGTTATTAGGAGGCCCTGAACCTTACAATTAACTATCAGTTTCGCGTCGTATTCGAAAATCTAGACTCACAGGAGACGGACCACATGGAGCCCGAGGCAGCAATATCCCCTTGTAGATAAGTCGGCTGGAGGACGATGTATTGGATCGCGACGCAAAATGAGTGTTCCATCGTCATTAAGAGGCCCTGAGCATTACATTTAACTATCAGTTTTGCGTCGGATTCTAAAATGTTGACTCACAGGGGAACGACCATGCGGTGCTCGAGGCAGCAATAGACCCTTAGAGACAAGTCGGCTGGAAACCGATGTATTGATTCTTGACGCAATTTGAGTGTTCCATCGTCATTAGGAGGCCCTGAACGTTACAATAAACAATCATTTTAGCGTCGGATTCGAAAATCTACTCACAGGAGAAGTTCATACGGTGCTCGAGACAGCAATAGACCCTTGGAGACAAGTCGGCTGGAGGCCGATGTATTGAATCTCGACGCAATTTGAGTGTTCCATCGCCAATAGGAGGCCCTGAACCTTACAATTAACTATCAGTTTCGCGTCGGATTCGAAAATCTAAACTCACAGGAGAACGACCATAAGGTGCCCGAGGCAGCAACAGACCCTTGGAGACAAGTCAGCTGGAGGACGATGTATTGAATCTCGTCGCAATTGAGTGTTCCATCGTCATTAGGAGGCCCTGAACGTTTCAATTAACTATCATTTTATCGACGGATTAGAAAATCTAGACTCACAGGAGAACGACCATAAGGTGCCCGAGGCAGCAACAGACCATAGGAGACAAGTCGGCTGGAGGCCGATGTATTGAATCTCGACGCAATTTGAGTGTTCCATCGTCATTAGGTCGCCCTGAACGTTACAATTAAATATCATTTTTGCGTCGGATTCGATAATCAAAACCCACAGGAGAACGACCATAAGGTGCCCGAGGCAGCAATAACCCCTTGGAGACATATCGGCTGGAGGACGATGTATTGAATCTCGACGCAATTTGAGTCTTCTATCGTCATTAGGAGCCGCTGAACGTTACGATTCACTATCATTTTTGCGTCGGATTCGAAAATCTAGACTCACAGGAGAAGGATCATATTGTGCCCGAGACAGCAATATCCCCTGGGAGACAAGTCGGCTGGAGGCCGATGTATTGAATCTCGACGCAATTTGAGTGTTCCATCGTCATTAGGAGGCCCTGAACGTTACAATTAACTATGAGTTTTGCGTCGGATTCGAAAATCTAGACTCACAGGAGACGGACCACATGGAGCCCGAGGCAGCAATATCCCCTTGGAGACAAGTCGGCTGGTGGCCGATGTATTGAATCTCGACGCAATTTGAGTGTTCCATCGGCGATAGGAGGCCCTGAACGTTACAATTAACTATCATTTTTGCGTCGGATTCGATAATCTAACCTTACAGGAGAACGACCATAAGGTGCCCGAGGCAGCAACAGACCCTTGGAGACAAGTCGGCTGGAGGCCGATGTATTGAATCTCGACGCAATTTGAGTGTTCCATCGTCATTACAAGGACCTGAACGTTACAATTAACTATCATTTTTGCGTCGGATTCGAAAATCTAGACTCAAAGGAGAACGACCATAAGGTGCCCGAGGCAGCAATAGACCCTCGGAGACAAGTCGCCTGGAGGACGATGTATTGAATCTCGACGCAATTTGAGTGTTCCATCGTCATTAGGAGGCCCTGAACCTTACAATTAACTATCAGTTTCGCGTCGGATTCGAAAATCTACTAATAGGAGAAGGATCATATGGTGCACGAGACTGAAATATCCCCTTGGATACAAGTCGACTGGAGGTCGATGTATTGACTCTCGACGCAATTTGAGTGTTCCATCGTCTTTAGGAGTCCCTGAACGTTACAATGAACTATCATTTATGCGTCGGATTCGATAATCTACTCACAGGAGAAGTTCATACGGTGCTCGAGGCAGCAATAGACCCTTGGAGACAAGTCGGCTGGAGGCCGATGTATTGAATCTCGACGCAATTTGAGTGTTCCATCGGCATTAGGAGGCCCTGAACGTTACAGTTAACTATCATTTTAGCGTCGGATTCGAAAATCTACTAACAGGAGCAGGATCATATGGTGCACGAGACTGCAATATCCCCTTGGATACAAGTCGACTGGAGGTCGATGTAATGACTCTCGACGCAATTTGAGTGTTCCATCGCCAATAGGAGGCCCTGAACCTTACAATTAACTATCAGTTTCGCGTCGGATTCGAAAATCTAAACTCACAGGAGAACGACCATAAGGTGCCCGAGGCAGCAACAGACCCTTGGAGACAAGTCGGCTGGAGGACGATGTATTGAATCTCGTCGCAATTGAGTGTTCCATCGTCATTAGGAGGCCCTGAACGTTACAATTAACTATCATTTTATCGTCGGATTAGAAAATCTAGACTCACAGGAGAACGACCATAAGGTGCCCGAGGCAGCAACAGACCATAGGAGACAAGTCGGCTGGAGGCCGATGTATTGAATCTCGACGCAATTTGAGTGTTCCATCGTCATTAGGTCGCCCTGAACGTTACAATTAAATATCATTTTTGCTTCGGATTCGATAATCTAAACTCACAGGAGAACGACCATAAGGTGCCCGAGGCAGCAATAACCCCTTGGAGACATATCGGCTGGAGGACGATGTATTGAATCTCGACGCAATTTGAGTCTTCTATCGCCATTAGGAGCCGCTGAACGTTACAATTCACTATTATTTTTGCGTCGGATTCGAAAATCTAGACTCACAGGAGAAGGATCATATTGTGCCCGAGACAGCAATATCCCCTTGGAGACAAGTCGGCTGGAGGCCGATGTATTGAATCGCGACGCAATTTGAGTGCTCCATCGTCATTAGGAGGCCCTGAACGTTACAATTAACAATCATTTTAGCGTCGGATTCGGTAATCTACTCACAGCAGAAGTTCATACGGTGCTCGAGACAGCAATATCCCCTTGGTGACAAGTCCGCTGGAGGCCGAAGTATTGAATCTCGACGCAATTTGAGTGTTCCATCGTCATTACAAGGCCCTGAACGTTACAATTAACTATTATTTTTGCGTCGGATTCGATAATTTAACCTCACAGGAGATCGACCATAAGGTGCCCGAGGCAGCAACAGACACTTGGAGACAAGTCGGCTGGAGGCCGATGTATTGAATCTCGACGCAATTTGAGTGCTCCATCGTCATTACAAGGCCCTGAACGTTACAATTAACTATCATTTTTGCGTCGGATTTGAAAATCTAGACTCACAGGAGAACGACCATAAGGTGCCCGAGGCAGCATTAGACCCTTGGGGACAATTCGGCTGGAGGACGATGTATTGAATCTCGACGCAATTTGAGTGTTCCATCGTCATTACAAGGCCCTGAACGTTACAATTAACTATCACTTTAGCGTCGGATTCGAAAATCTACTAACAGGAGAAGGATCATATGGTGCACGAGACTGCAATATCCCCTTGGATACAAGTCGACTGGAGGTCGATGTATTGACTCTCGACGCAATTTGAGTGTTCCATCGCCAATAGGAGGCCCTGAACCTCACAATTAACTATCAGTTTCGCGTCGGATTCGAAAATCTAAACTCACAGGAGAACGACCATAAGGTGCCCGAGGCAGCAACAGACCATATAAGACAAGTCGGCTGGAGGCCGATGTATTGAATCTCGACGCAATTTGAGTGTTCCATCGTCATTAGGTCGCCCTGAACGTTACAATTAAATATCATTTTTGCGTCGGATTCGATAATCTAAACTCACAGGAGAACGACCACAAGGTGCCCGAGGCAGCAATAACCCCTTGGAGACAAATCGGCTGGAGGACGATGTATTGAATCTCGACGCAATTTGAGTCTTCTATCGTCATTAGGAGCCGCTGAACGTTACAATTCACTATCAATTTTGCGTCGGATTCGAAAATCTAAACTCACAGGAGAAGGATCATATTGTGCCCGAGACAGCAATATCCCCTTGGAGACAAGTCGGCTGGAGGCCGATGTATTGAATCTCGACGCAATTTGAGTGTTCCATCGTCATTAGGAGGCCCTGAACGTTACAATTAACTATCAGTTTCGCGTCGGATTCGAAAATCTAGACTCACAGGAGACGGACCACATGGAGCCCGAGGCAGCAATATCCCCATGGAGACAAGTCGGCTGGAGGTCGATGTATTGACTCTCGACGCAATTTGAGTGTTCCATCGTCATTAAGAGGCCCTGAGCATTACATTTAACTATCAGTTTTGCGTCGGATTCTAAAATGTTGACTCACAGGGGAACGACCATACGGTGCCCGAGGCAGCAATAGACCCTTGGAGACAAATCGGCTGAATGCCGCTGTATTGATTCTCGAGGCAATTTGAGTGTTCCATCGTCATTAGGAAGCCCTGAACGTTACAATTAACAATCAGTTTCGCGTCGGATTCGGAAATCTAGACTCACATGAGAGCGAACATAAGAGGCCGGAGGCAGTAATATCCCCATGGAGTCAAGTCGGCTGGAGGACGATGTATTGAATCTCGACGCAATTTGAGTGTCCCATCGTCATTAGGAGGCCCTGAACGTTACAATTAACTATCATTTTTGCGTCGGATTCGATAATCTAAACTCACAGGAGATCGACCATAAGGTGCCCGAGGCAGCAACAGACACTTGGAGACAAGTCGGCTGAATGCCGATGTATTGAGTCTCGAGGCAATTTGAGTAATCCATCGTCATTAGGAAGCCCTGAACGTTACAATTAACAATCAGTTTCGCGTCGGATTCGAAAATCTAGACTCACATGAGAGCTAACATAAGAGGCCGACGGCAGTAATATCCCCATGGAGACAAGTTGGCTGGAGGACGATGTATTGAATCTCGACGCAATTTGAGTGTCCCATCGTCATTAGGAGGCCCTAAACGTTACAATTAACTATCATTTTTGCGTCGGATTCGATAATCTAAACTCACAGGAGAACGATCATAAAGTGCCCGAGGCAGCAACAGACCCTTGGAGACAAGTCGGCTGGAGGCCGATGTATTGAATCTCGACGCAATTTGAGTGTCCCATCGTCATTAGGAGGCCCTAAACGTTACAATTAACTATCATTTTTGCTTTCGGATTCGATAATCTAGACTCACAGGAGAACGACCATAAGGTACCCGAGGCAGCAATAGACCCTTGGAGACAAAACGGCTGAATGCCGATGTATCTAATCTCGAGGCAATTTGAGTGTTCCATCGTCATTAGGAAGCCCTGAACGTTACAATTAACAATCAGTTTCGCGTCGGATTCGAAAATCTAGACTCACCTGAGAGCGAACATAAGAGGCCGGAGGCAGTAATATCCCCATGGAGACAAGTCGGCTGGAGGACGATGTATTGAATCTCGACGCAATTTGAGTGTCCCATCGTCATTACGGGGCCCTAAACGTTACAATTAACTATCATTTTTGCGCCGGATTCGATAATTTAAACTCAGAGGAGAACGACCATAAGGTGCCCGAGGCATCTACAGACCCTTGGAGACAAGTCGGCTGGAGGCCGATGTATTGAATTTCGACGCAATTTGAGTGTTCCATCGTCATTAGGAGGCCCTGAACGTTACAATTAACAATCATTTTAGCGTCGGATTCGATAATCTACTCACAGGAGAAGTTCATACGGTGCTCGAGACAGCAATATCCCCTTGGAGACAAGTCCGCTGGAGGCCGAAGTAATGAATCTCGACGCAATTTGAGTGTTCCATCGTCATTAGGAGGCTCTGAACGTTGTAATTAACTATCAGTTTCGGGTCGGATTCGAAATTCTAGACTCACATGAGAGCGAACATAAGAGGCCGGAGGCAGTAATATCCCCATGGAGACAAGTCGGCTGGAGGACGATGTTTTGAATCTCGACGCAATTTGAGTGTTCCATCGGCATTAGGAGGCCCTGAACGTTACAATTAACTATCATTTTTGCGTCGGATTCGATAATCTAAACTCACAGGAGAACGACCATAAGGTGCCCGAGGCAGCAACAGACCCTTGGAGACAAGTCGGCTGGAGGCCGATTAATTGAATCTCGACGCAATTTGAGTGTTCCATCGTCATTACAAGGCCCTGCACGTTACAATTAACTATCATTTTTGCGTCGGATTCGAAAATCTAGACTCACAGGAGAACGACCATAAGGTACCCGAGGCAGCAATAGACCCTTGGAGACAAATCGGCTGAATGCCGCTGTATTGATTCTCGAGGCAATTTGAGTGTTCCATCGTCATTAGGAAGCCCTGAACGTTACAATTAACAATCAGTTTCGCGTCGGATTCGGAAATCTAGACTCACATGAGAGCGAACATAAGAGGCCGGAGGCAGTAATATCCCCATGGAGTCAAGTCGGCTGGAGGACGATGTATTGAATCTCGACGCAATTTGAGTGTCCCATCGTCATTAGGAGGCCCTGAACGTTACAATTAACTATCATTTTTGCGTCGGATTCGATAATCTAAACTCACAGGAGATCGACCATAAGGTGCCCGAGGCAGCAACAGACACTTGGAGACAAGTCGGCTGGAGGCCGATGTATTGAATCTCGACGCAATTTGAGTGTTCCATCGTCATTACAAGGCCCTGAACGTTACAATTTACTATCATTTTTGCGTCGGATTTGAAAATCTAGACTCACAGGAGAACGACCATAAGGTGCCCGAGGCAGCATTTGACCCTTGGAGACAAGTCGGCTGGAGGACGATGTATTGAATCTCGACGCATTTTGAGAGTTCTATCGTCATCAGGAGACGCTGAACGTTACTATTCACTATCATTTTTGCGTCGGATTCGAAAATCTACTCACAGGAGAAGTTCATACGGTGCTCGAGACAGCAATATCCCTTTGGAGACAAGTCCGCTGGAGGCCGATGTATTGAATCTCGGCGTAATTTGAGTGTTCCATCGTCATTAGGAGGCCCTGAACGTTACAATTAACTATCAGTTTCGCGTCGGATTCGAAAATCTAGACTCACATGAAACCGAACATAAGAGGCCGGAGGCAGTAATATCCAAATGGAGACAATTCGGCTGGAGGACGATGTATTGAATCTCGACGCAGTTTGAGTGTCCCATCGTCATTAGGAGGCCCTAAACGTTACAATTAACTATCATTTTAGCGTCGGATTCGAAAATCTACTCACAGGAGAAGTTCATACGGTGCTCGAGACAGCAATATCCCCTTGGAGACAAGTCGGCTGGAGGTCGATGTATTGACTCTCGACGCAATTTGAGTGTTCCATCGTCATTAAGAGGCCCTGAGCATTACATTTAACTATCAGTTTTGCGTCGGATTCTAAAATGTTGACTCACAGGGGAACGACCATACGGTGCCCGAGGCAGCAATAGACCCTTGGAGACAAATCGGCTGAATGCCGATGTATTGAATCTCGAGGCAATTTGAGTAATCCATCGTCATTAGGAAGCCCTGAACGTTACAATTAACAATCAGTTTCGCGTCGGATTCGAAAATCTAGACTCACATGAGAGCTAACATAAGAGGCCGAAGGCAGTAATATCCCCATGGAGACAAGTTGGCTGGAGGACGATGTATTGAATCTCGACGCAATTTGAGTGTCCCATCGTCATTAGGAGGCCCTAAACGTTACAATTAACTATCATTTTTGCGTCGGATTCGATAATCTAAACTCACAGGAGAACGATCATAAAGTGCCCGAGGCAGCAACAGACCCTTGGAGACAAGTCGGCTGGAGGCCGATGTATTGAATCTCGACGCAATTTGAGTGTCCCATCGTCATTAGGAGGCCCTAAACGTTACAATTAACTATCATTTTTGCTTTCGGATTCGATAATCTAGACTCACAGGAGAACGACCATAAGGTACCCGAGGCAGCAATAGACCCTTGGAGACAAAACGGCTGAATGCCGATGTATCTAATCTCGAGGCAATTTGAGTGTTCCATCGTCATTAGGAAGCCCTGAACGTTACAATGAACAATCAGTTTCGCGTCGGATTCGAAAATCTAGACTCACCTGAGAGCGAACATAAGAGGCCGGAGGCAGTAATATCCCCATGGAGACAAGTCGGCTGGAGGACGATGTATTGAATCTCGACGCAATTTGAGTGTCCCATCGTCATTACGAGGCCCTAAACGTTACAATTAACTATCATTTTTGCGCCGGATTCGATAATCTAAACTCAGAGGAGAACGACCATAAGGTGCCCGAGGCATCTACAGACCCTTGGAGACAAGTCGGCTGGAGGCCGATGTATTGAATCTCGACGCAATTTGAGTGTTCCATCGTCATTAGGAGGCCCCGAACTTTACAATTAACAATCATTTTAGCGTCGGATTCGATAATCTACTCACAGGAGAAGTTCATACGGTGCTCGAGACAGCAATATCCCCTTGGAGACAAGTCCGCTGGAGGCCGAAGTATTGAATCTCGACGCAATGTGAGTGTTCCATCGTCATTAGGAGGCTCTGAACGTTGTAATTAACTATCAGTTTCGGGTCGGATTCGAAAATCTAGACTCACATGAGAGCGAACATAAGAGGCCGGAGGCAGTAATATCCCCATGGAGACAAGTCGGCTGGAGGACGATGTTTTGAATCTCGACGCAATTTGAGTGTTCCATCGGCATTAGGAGGCCCTGAACGTTACAATTAACTATCATTTTTGCGTCGGATTCGATAATCTAAACTCACAGGAGAACGACCATAAGGTGCCCGAGGCAGCAACAGACCCTTGGAGACAAGTCGGCTGGAGGCCCATGTATTGAATCTCGACGCAATTTGAGTGTTCCATCGTCATTAGGAGGCCCTAAACGTTACAATTAACTATCACTTTTGCGTCGGATTCAATAATCTAAACTCGCAGGAGAACGACCATAAGCAACAGACCCTTGGAGACAAGTCGGCTGGAGGCCGATGTATTGAATCTCGACGCAATTTGAGTGTTCCGTCGTCATTACAAGGCCCTGAACGTTACAATTAACTATCATTTTTGCGTCGGATTCGAAAATCTAGACTCACAGGAGAACGACCATAAGGTACCCGGGGCAGCAATAGACCCTTGGAGACAAATCGGCTGAATGCCGCTGTATTGATTCTCGAGGCAATTTGAGTGTTCCATCGTCATTAGGATGCCCTGAACGTTACAATTAACAATCAGTTTCGCGTCGGATTCGGAAATCTAGACTCACATGAGAGCGAACATAAGAGGCCGGAGGCAGTAATATCCCCATGGAGTCAAGTCGGCTGGAGGACGATGCATTGAATCTCGACGCAATTTGAGTGTCCCATCGTCATTAGGAGGCCCTGAACGTTACAATTAACTATCATTTTTGCGTCGGATTCGATAATCTAAACTCACAGGAGATCGACCATAAGGTGCCCGAGGCAGCAACAGACACTTGGAGACAAGTCGGCTGGAGGCCGATGTATTGAATCTCGACGCATTTTGAGTGTTCCATCGTCATTACAAGGCCCTGAACGTTACAATTTACTATCATTTTTGCGTCGGATTTGAAAATCTAGACTCACAGGAGAACGACCATAAGGTGCCCGAGGCAGCATTTGACCCTTGGGGACAAGTCGGCTGGAGGACGATGTATTGAATCTCGACGCATTTTGAGAGTTCTATCGTCATCAGGAGACGCTGAACGTTACTATTCACCATCATTTTTGCGTCGGATTAGAAAATCTACTCACAGGAGAAGTTCATACGGTGCTCGAGACAGCAATATCCCTTTGGAGACAAGTCCGCTGGAGGCCGATGTATTGAATCTCGGCGCAATTTGAGTGTTCCATCGTCATTAGGAGGCCCTGAACGTTACAATTAACTATCAGTTTCGCGTCGGATTCGAAAATCTAGACTCACATGAAACCGAACATAAGAGGCCGGAAGCAGTAATATCCAAATGGAGACAATTCGGCTGGAGGACGATGTATTGAATCTCGACGCAGTTTGAGTGTCCCATCGTCATTAGGAGGCCCTAAACATTACAATTATGTATCATTTTAGCGTCGGATTCGAAAATCTACTCACAGGAGAAGTTCATACGGTGCTCGAGACAGCAATATCCCCTTGGAGACAAGTCCACTGGAGGCCGATGTATTGAATCTCGACGCAATTTGAGTGTTCCATCGTCATTAGGAAGCCCTGAACGTTACAATTAACAATCAGTTTCGCGTCGGATTCGAAAATCTAAACTCACATGAGAGCGAACATAAGAGGCCGAAGGCAGTAATACCCCATGGAGACAAGTCGGCTGGAGGACGATGTATTGAATCTCGCCGCCATTTGAGTGTCCCATCGTCATTAGGAGGCTTTGAACGTTACAAGTAACTATCATTTTTGCGTCGGATTCGAAAATCTAGACTCACAGGAGAACGACCATAAGGTGCCCGAGGCAGCATTAGACCCTTGGAGACAAGTCGGCTGGAGGACGATGTATTGAATCTCGACGCAATTTGAGAGTTCTATCGGCATCAGGAGGCGCTGAACGTTTCTATTCACTATCATTTTTGCGTCGGATTCGAAAATCTACTCACAGGAGAAGTTCATACGGTGCTCGAGACAGCAATATCCCCTTGGAGACAAGTCCGCTGGAGGCCGATGTATTGAATCTCGGCGCAATTTGAGTGTTCCATAGTCATTAGGAGGCCCTGAACGTTACAATTAACTATCAGTTTCGCGTCGGATTCGAAAATCTAGACTCACATGAGAGCGAACATAAGAGGCCGGAGGCAGTAATATCCCCGTGGAGACAAGTCTGCTGGAGGACGATGTCTCGAATCTCGACGCAAATTGAGTGTCCCATCGTCATTAGGAGGCCCTAAACGTTACAATTAACTATCATTTTTGCGTCGGATTCGATAATCTAAACTCACAGGAGGACGACTATAAGGTGCCCGAGACAGCAACAGACCCTTGGAGACAAGTCGGCTGGAGGCCGATGTATTGAATCTCGACGCGATGTGAGTGTTCCATCGTCATTACAAGTTCCTGAACGTTGCAGTTAACTATCATTTTAGCGTCGGATTCGAAAATCTAGACTCACATGAGAGCGAACATAAGAGGCCATAGGCAGAAATATCCCCATGGAGCCATGTCGGCTGGAGGCCGATGTATTGAATCTCGACGCAATTTGAGTGTTCCATCGTCATTAGGAGGCCCTGAACGTTACAATTAACTATCATTTTATCGTCGGATTAGAAAATCTAGACTCACAGGAGAACGACCATAAGGTGCCCGAGGCAGCAACAGACCATAGGAGACAAGTCGGTTGGAGGCCGATTTATTGAATCTCGACGCAATTTGAGTGTTCCATCGTCATTAGGTCACCCTGAACGTAACAATTAACTATCATTTTTGCGTCGGATTCGATTATCTAAACTTACAGGAGAACGACCATAAGGTGCCCGAGGCAGCAATAACCCCTTGGAGACAAAACGGCTGGAGGACGATGTATTGAATCTCGACGCAATTTGAGTCTTCTTTCGTCATTAGCAGGCGCTGAACGTTACAATTCACTATCATTTTTGCGTCGGATTCGAAAATCTAGACTCACAGTAGAAGGATCATATTGTGCCCGAGACAGCAATATCACCTTGGAGACAAGTCGGCTGGAGGCCGATGTATTGAATCTCGACGCAATTTGAGTGTTCCATCGTCATTAGGAGGCCCTAAACGTTACAATTATCTATCATTTTTTCGTCGGATTCGATAATCTAAACTCACAGGAGAACGACCATAAGGTGCCCGAGGCAGCAACAGACCCTTGGAGACAAGTCGGCTGGAGGCCGATGTATTGAATCTCGACGCAATTTGAGTGTTCCATCGTCATTACAAGGCCCTGAACGTTACAATTAACTATCATTTTTGCGTCGGATTCGATAATCTAGACTCACAGGAGAACGACGATAAGGTGCCCGAGGCAGCAATAGACCCTTGGAGACAAATCGGCTGAATGCCGCTGTGTTGAATCTCGAGGCAATTTGAGTGTTCCATCGTCATTAGGAAGCCCTGAACGTTACAATTAACAATCAGTTTCGCGTCGGATTCGAAAATCTAGACTCACATGAGAGCGGACATAAGAGGCCGGAGGCAGTAATATCCCCATGGAGACAAGTCGGCTGGAGGACGATGTATTGAATCTCGACGCAATTTGAGTATCCCATCGTCATTAGGAGGCCATGAACGTTACAATTAACTATCACTTTTGCGTCGGATTCGATAATCTAAACTCGCAGGAGAACGACCATAAGGTGCCCGAGGCAGCAACAGACACTTGGAGACAAGTCGGCTGGAGGCCGATGTATTGAATCTCGACGCAATTTGAGTGTTCCATCGTCATTACAAGGCCCTGAACGTTACAATTAACTATCATTTTTGCGTCGGATTTGAAAATCTAGACTCACAGGAGAACGACCATTAGGTGCCCGAGGCAGCATTAGACCCTTGGAGACAAGTCGGCTGAAGGACGATGTATTGAATCTCGACGCAATTTGAAAGTTCTATCGTTATCAGGAGGCGCTGAACGTTACTATTCACTGTCATTTTTGCGTCGGATTCGAAAATCTACTCACAGGAGAAGTTCATACTGTGCTCGAGACAGCAATATCCCCTTGGCGACAAGTCGGCTGGCGGCCGATGTATTGAATCTCGACGCAATTTGAGTGTTCCATCGTTATTAGGAGGCCCTGAACCTTACAATTAACTATCAATTTCGGGTCGGATTCGAAAATCTAGACTCACAGGAGACGGACCACATGGAGACCGAGGCAGCAATATCCCCTTGGAGACAAGTCGGCTGGAGGTCTATGTATTGACTCTCGACGCAATTTGAGTTTTCCATCGTCATTAAGAGGCCCTGAGCATTACATTTAACTATCAGTTTTGCGTCGGATTCTAAAAGGTTGACTCACAGGGGAACGACCATACGGTGCCCGAGGCAGCAATAGACCCTTGGAGACAAATCGGCTGAATGCCGATGTATTGAATCTCGAGGCAATTTGAGAGTTCCATCGTCATTAGGAAGCCCTGAACGTTACAATTAACAATCAGTTTCGCGTCGGATTCGAAAATCTAAACTCACAGGAGAACGACCATAAGGTGCCCGAGGCAGCTACAGACCCTTGGAGACAAGTCGGCTGGAGGCCGATGTATTGAATCTCGACGCAATTTGAGTGTCCCATCGTCATTAGGAGGCCCTAAACGTTACAATTAACTATCATTTTTGCGTCGGATTCGATAATCTAAACTCACAGAGGACGATCATAAAGTGCCCGAGGCAGCAACAGACCCTTGGAGACAAGTCGGCTGGAGGCCGATGTATTGAATCTCGACGCAATTTGAGTGTCCCATCGTCATTAGGAGGCCCTAAACGTTACAATTAACTATCATTTTTGCTTTCGGATTCGATAACCTAGACTCACAGGAGAACGACCATAAGGTACCCGAGACAGCAATAGACCCTTGGAGACAAAACGGCTGAATGCCGATGTATCTAAACTCGAGGCAATTTGAGTGTTCCATCGTCATTAGGAAGCCCTGAACGTTACAATTAACAATCAGTTTCGCGTCGGATTCGAAAATCTAGACTCACCTGAGAGCGAACATAAGAGGCCGGAGGCAGTAATATCCCCATGGATACAAGTCGGCTGGAGGACGATGTATTGAATCTCGACGCAATTTGAGTGTCCCATCGTCATTACGAGGCCCTAAACGTTACAATTAACTATCATTTTTGCGCCGGATTCGATAATCTAAACTCAGAGGAGAACGACCATAAGGTGCCCGAGGCATCTACAGACCCTTGGAGACAAGTCGGCTGGTGGCCGATGTATTGAATCTCGACGCAATTTGAGTGTTCCATCGTCATTAGGAGGCCCTGAACGTTACAATTAACAATCATTTTAGCGTCGGATTCGATAATCTACTCACAGGAGAAGTTCATACGGTGCTCGAGACAGCAATATCCCCTTGGAGACAAGTCCGCTGGAGGCCGAAGTATTGAATCTCGACGCAATTTGAGTGTTCCATCGTCATTACAAGGCCCTGAACGTTACAATTAACTATCATTTTTGCGTCGGATTCGAAAATCTAGACTCACAGGAGAACGACCATAAGGTACCCGAGGCAGCAATAGACCCTTGGAGACAAATCGGCTGAATGCCGCTGTATTGATTCTCGAGGCAATTTGAGTGCTCCATCGTCATTAGGAAGCCCTGAACGTTACAATTAACAATCAGTTTCGCGTCGGATTCGGAAATCTAGACTCACATGAGAGCGAACATAAGAGGCCGGAGGCAGTAATATCCCCATGGAGTCAAGTCGGCTGGAGGACGATGTATTGAATCTCGACGCAATTTGAGTGTCCCATCGTCATTAGGAGGCCCTGAACGTTACAATTAGCTATCATTTTTGCGTCGGATTCGATATTCTAAACTCACAGGAGATCGACCATAAGGTGCCCGAGGCAGCAACAGACACTTGGAGACAAGTCGGCTGGAGGCCGATGTATTGAATCTCGACGCAATTTGAGTGTTCCATCGTCATTACAAGGCCCTGAACGTTACAATTTACTATCATTTTTGCGTCGGATTTGAAAATCTAGACTCACAGGAGAACGACCATAAGGTGCCCGAGGCAGCATTAGACCCTTGGAGACAAGTCGGCTGGAGGACGATGTATTGAATCTCGACACATTTTGAGAGTTCTATCGTCATCAGGAGACGCTGAGCGTTACTATTCACTATCATTTTTGCGTCGGATTCGAAAATCTACTCACAGGAGAAGTTCATACGGTGCTCGAGACAGCAATATCCCCTTGGAGACAAGTCCGCTGGAGGCCGATGTATTGAATCTCGGCGCAATTTGAGTGTTCCATCGTCATTAGGAGGCCCTGAACGTTACAATTAACTATCAGTTTCGCGTCGGATTCGAAAATCTAGACTCACATGAAACCGAACATAAGAGGCCGGAGGCAGTAATATCCAAATGGAGACAATTCGGCTGGAGGACGATGTATTGAATCTCGACGCAGTTTGAGTGTCCCATCGTCATTAGGAGGCCCTAAACGTTACAATTAACTATCATTTTAGCGTCGGATTCGAAAATCTACTCACAGGAGAAGTTCATACGGTGCTCGAGACAGCAATATCCCCTTGGAGACAAGTCGGCTGGAGGACGATGTATTGAATCTCGCCGCCATTTGAGTGTCCCATCGTCATTAGGAGGCTTTGAACGTTACAAGTAACTATCATTTTTGCGTCGGATTCGAAAATCTAGACTCACAGGAGAACGACCATAAGGTGCCCGAGGCAGCATTCGACCCTTGGAGACAAGTCGGCTGGAGGACGATGTATTGAATCTCGACGCAATTTGAGAGTTCTATCGTCATCAGGAGGCGCTGAACGTTACAATTCACTATCATTTTTGCGTCGGATTCGAAAATCTACTCACAGGAGAAGTTCATACGGTGCTCGAGACAGCAATATCCCCTTGGAGACAAGTCCGCTGGAGGCCGATGTATTGAATCTCGGCGCAATTTGAGTGTTCCATCGTCATTAGGAGGCCCTGAACGTTACAATTAACTATCAGTTTCGCGTCGGATTCGAAAATCTAGACTCACATGAGAGCGAACATAAGAGGCCGGAGGCAGTAATATCCCCGTGGAGACAAGTCTGCTGGAGGACGATGTCTTGAATCTCGACGCAATTTGAGTGTCCCATCGTCATTAGGAGGCCCTAAACGTTACAATTAACTATCATTTTTGCGTCGGATTCGATAATCTAAACTCACAGGAGGACGACTATAAGGTGCCCGAGGCAGCAACAGACCCTTGGAGACAAGTCGGCTGGAGGCCGATGTATTGAATCTCGACGCAATTTGAGTGTTCCATCGTCATTAGGAGGCCCTGAACGTTACAATTAACTATCATTTTATCGTCGGATTAGAAAAACTAGACTCACAGGAGAACGACCATAAGGTGCCCGAGGCAGCAACAGACCATAGGAGACAAGTCGGTTGGAGGCCGATTTATTGAATCTCGACGCAATTTGAGTGTTCCATCGTCATTAGGTCACCCTGAACGTAACAATTAACTATCATTTTTGCGTCGGATTCGATTATCTAAACTTACAGGAGAACGACCATAAGGTGCCCGAGGCAGCAATAACCCCTTGGAGACAAAACGGCTGGAGGACGATGTATTGAATCTCGACGCAATTTGAGTCTTCTATCGTCATTAGCAGGCGCTGAACGTTACAATTCACTATCATTTTTGCGTCGGATTCGAAAATCTAGACTCACAGTAGAAGGATCATATTGTGCCCGAGACAGCAATATCACCTTGGAGACAAGTCGGCTGGAGGCCTATGTATTGAATCTCGACGCAATTTGAGTGTTCCATCGTCATTAGGAGGCCCTAAACGTTACAATTATCTATCATTTTTGCGTCGGATTCGATAATCTAAACTCACAGGAGAACGAACATAAGGTGCCCGAGGCAGCAACAGACCCTTGGAGACAAGTCGGCTGGAGGCCGATGTATTGAATCTCGACGCAATTTGAGTGTTCCATCGTCATTACAAGGCCCTGAACGTTACAATTAACTATCATTTTTGCGTCGGATTCGATAATCTAGACTCACAGGAGAACGACCATAAGGTGCCCGAGGCAGCAATAGACCCTTGGAGACAAATCGGCTGAATGCCGCTGTATTGAATCTCGAGGCAATTTGAGTGTTCCATCGTCATTAGGAAGCCCTGAACGTTACAATTAACAATCAGTTTCGCGTCGGATTCGAAAATCTAGACTCACATGAGAGCGGACATAAGAGGCCGGAGGCAGTAATATCCCCATGGAGACAAGTCGGCTGGAGGACGATGTATTGAATCTCGACGCAATTTGAGTATCCCATCGTCATTAGGAGGCCCTGAACGTTACAATTAACTATCACTTTTGCGTCGGATTCGATAATCTAAACTCGCAGGAGAACGACCATAAGGTGCCCGAGGCAGCAACAGACACTTGGAGACAAGTCGGCTGGAGGCCGATGTATTGAATCTCGACGCAATTTGAGTGTTCCATCGTCATTACAAGGCCCTGAACGTTACAATTAACTATCATTTTTGCGTCGGATTTGAAAATCTAGACTCACAGGAGAACGACCATAAGGTGCCCGAGGCAGCATTAGACCCTTGGAGACAAGTCGGCTGAAGGACGATGTATTGAATCTCGACGCAATTTGAGAGTTCTATCGTTATCAGGAGGCGCTGAACGTTACTATTCACTGTCATTTTTGCGTCGGATTCGAAAATCTACTCACAGGAGAAGTTCATACTGTGCTCGAGACAGCAATATCCCCTTGGAGACAAGTCCGCTGGAGGCCGATGTATTGAATCTCGGCGCAATTTGAGTGTTCCATCGTCATTAAGAGGCCCTGAACGTTACAATTAACTATCAGTTTCGCGTCGGATTCGAAAATCTAGACTCACATGAGAGCGAACATAAGAGGCCGGAGGCAGTAATATCCCCATGGAGACAAGTTGGCTGGAGGACGACGTATTGAATCTCGACGCAATTTGAGTGTCCCATCGACATTAGGAGGCCCTAAACGTTACAATTAACTATCATTTTTGCGTCGGATTCGATAATCTAAACTCACAGGAGAACGACCATAAGGTGCCCGAGGCAGCAACAGACCCTTGGCGACAAGTCGGTTGGAGGCCGATGTATTGAATCTCGATGCAATTTGAGTGTTCCATCGTCATTAGGAGGCCCTGAACCTCACAATTAACTATCAATTTCGGGTCGGATTCGAAAATCTAGACTCACAGGAGACGGACCACATGGAGCCCGAGGCAGCAATATCCCCTTGGAGATAAGTCGGCTGGAGGTCTATGTATTGACTCTCGACGCAATTTGAGTTTTCCATCGTCATTAAGAGGCCCTGAGCATTACATTTAACTATCAGTTTTGCGTCGGATTCTAAAATGTTGACTCACAGGGGAACGACCATACGGTGCCCGAGGCAGCAATAGACCCTTGGAGACAAATCGGCTGAATGCCGATGTATTGAATCTCGAGGCAATTTGAGCGTTCCATCGTCATTAGGAAGCCCTGAACGTTACAATTAACAATCAGTTTCGCGTCGGATTCGAAAATCTAAACTCACAGGAGAACGACCATAAGGTGCCCGAGGCAGCAACAGACCCTTGGAGACAAGTCGGCTGGAGGCCGATGTATTGAATCTCGACGCAATTTGAGTGTTCCATCGTCATTAGGAGGCCCTAAACGTTACAATTAACTATCATTTTTGCGTCGGATTCGATAATCTAGACTCACAGGAGAACGACCATAAGGTGCCCGAGGCAGCAATAGACCCTTGGAGACAAATCGGCTGAATGCCGATGTATTGAATCACGAGGCAATTTCAGTGTTCCATCGTCATTAGGAAGCCCTGAACGTTACAATTAACAATCAGTTTCGCGTCGGATTCGAAAATCTAGACTCACCTGAGAGCGAACATAAGAACCCAGAGACAGTAATATCCCCATGGAGACAAGTCGGCTGGAGGACGATGTATTGAATCTCGCCGCCATTTGAGTGTCCCATCGTCATTAGGAGGCTTTGAACGTTACAAGTAACTATCATTTTAGCGTCGGATTCGAAAATCTAGACTCACAGGAGAACGACCATAAGGTGCCCGAGGCAGCATTAGACCCTTGGGGACAAGTCGGCTGGAGGACGATGTATTGAATCTCGACGCAATTTGAGTGTCCCATCGTCATTAGGAGGCCCTAAACGTTACAATTATCTATCATTTTTGCGTCGGATTCGATAATCTAAACTCACAGGAGAACGACCATAAGGTGCCAGAGGCAGCAACAGATCCTTGGAGACAAGTCGGCTGGAGGCCGATGTATTGAATCTCGACGCAATTTGAGTGTTCCATCGTCATTACAAGGCCCTGAACGTTACAATTAACTATCATTTTTACGTCGGATTCGAAAATCTAGACTCACAGGAGAACGACCATAAGGTGCCCGTGGCAGCAATAGACCCTTGGAGACAAATCGGCTGAATGCCGCTGTATTGAAACTCGAGGCAATTTGAGTGTTCCATCGTCATTAGGAAGCCCTGAACGTTACAATTAACAATCAGTTTCGCGTCGGATTCGAAAATCTAGCCTCACATGAGAGCGAACATAAGAGGCCGGAGGCAGTAATATCCCCAAGGAGACAAGTCGGCTGGAGGACGATGTATTGAATCTCGACGCAATTTGAGTATCCCATCGTCATTAGGAGGCCCTGAACGTTACAATTAACTATCACTTTTGCGTCGGATTCGATAATCTAATCTCGCAGGAGAACGAATATAAGGTGCCCGAGGCAGCAACAGACCCTTGGAGACAAGTCGGCTGGAGGCCGATGTATCGAATCTCGACGCGATTTGAGTGTTCCATCGTCATTACAAGTTCCTGAACGTTACAGTTTACTATCATTTTAGCGTCGGATTCGAAAATCTAGACTCACATGAGAGCGAACATAAGAGGCCTTAGGCAGTAATATCCCCATGAAGCCATGCCAAGTGGAGGCCGATGTATTGAATCTCGACGGAATTTGAGTGTTCCATCGTCATTAGGAGGCCCTGAACGTTACAATTAACTATCATTTTATCGTCGGATTAGAAAATCTAGACTCACAGGAGAACGACCATAAGGTGCCCGAGGCAGCAACAGACCATAGAAGACAAGTCGGTTGGAGGCCGATTTATTGAATCTCGACGCAATTTGAGTGTTCCATCGTCATTAGGAAGCCCTGAACGTTACAATTAACAATCAGTTTCGCGTCGGATTCGAAAATCTAGACTCACCTGAGAGCGAACATAAGAGGCCGGCTGGCAGTAGTATCCCCATGGAGGACGATGTATTGAATCTCGACGCAATTTGAGTGTCCCATCGTCATTACGAGGCCCTAAACGTTACAATTAACTATCATTTTCTCGTCGGATTCGATAATCTAAACTCACAGGAGAACGACCATAAGGTGCCCGAGGCAGCAACAGACCCTTGGAGACAAGTCGGCTGGAGGCCGATGTATTGAATCTCGACGCAATTTGAGTGTTCCATCGTCATTAGGAGGCCCTGAGCGTTACAATTAACAATCATTTTAGCGTCGGATTCGAAAATCTACTCACAGGAGAAGTTCATACGGTGCTCGAGACAGCAATATCCC
The DNA here is from genome assembly GCF_021461395.2 of Schistocerca americana. Taxonomy (NCBI): domain Eukaryota; kingdom Metazoa; phylum Arthropoda; class Insecta; order Orthoptera; family Acrididae; genus Schistocerca; species Schistocerca americana. The sequence goes on from NC_060123.1 coordinate 773,722,244, forward strand.
CTTGGAGACAAGTCCGCTGGAGGCCGATGTATTGAATCTCGACGCAATTTGAGTGTTCCATCGTCATTAGGAGGCCCTGAACGTTATATTAACTATCAGTTTCGGGTCGGATTCGAAAATCTAGACTCACATGAGACCGAACATAAGAGGCCGGAGGCAGTAATATCCCCATGGAGACAAGTCGGCTGGAGGACGATGTATTGAATCTCGGCGCAATTTGAGTGTTCCATCGTCATTAGGAGGCCCTGAACGTTACAATTAACAATCAGTTTCGCATCGGATTCGAAAATCTAGACTCACCTTAGAGCGAACATAAGAGGCCGGCTGGCAGTAGTATCCCCATGGAGGACGATGTATTGAATCTCGACGCAATTTGAGTGTCCCATCGTCATTACGAGGCCCTAAACGTTACAATTAACTATCATTTTCGCGTCGGATTCGATAATCTAAACTCACAGGAGAACGACCATAAGGTGCCCGAGGCAGCAACAGACCCTTGGAGACAAGTCGGCTGGAGGCCGATGTATTGAATCTCGACGCAATTTGAGTGTTCCATCGTCATTAGGAGGCCCTAAACGTTACAATTATCTATCATTTTTGCGTCGGATTCGATAATCTAAACTCACAGGAGAACGACCATAAGGTGCCAGAGGCAGCAACAGACCCTTGGAGACAAGTCGGCTGGAGGCCGATGTATTGAATCTCGACGCAATTTGAGTGTTCCATCGTCATTACAAGGCCCTGAACGTTACAATTAACTATCATTTTTACGTCGGATTCGAAAATCTAGACTCACAGGAGAACGACCATAAGGTGCCCGTGGCAGCAATAGACCCTTGGAGACAAATCGGCTGAATGCCGCTGTATTGAAACTCGAGGCAATTTGAGTGTTCCATCGTCATTAGGAAGCCCTGAACGTTACAATTAACAATCAGTTTCGCGTCGGATTCGAAAATCTAGCCTCACATGAGAGCGAACATAAGAGGCCGGAGGCAGTAATATCGCCAAGGAGACAAGTCGGCTGGAGGACGATGTATTGAATCTCGACGCAATTTGAGTATCCCATCGTCATTAGGAGGCCCTGAACGTTACAATTAACTATCACTTTTGCGTCGGATTCGATAATCTAATCTCGCAGGAGAACGACCATAAGGTGCCCGAGGCAGCAACAGACACTTGGAGACAAGTCGGCTGGAGGCCGATGTATTGAATCTCGACGCAATTTGAGTGTTCCATCGTCATTACAAGGCCCTGAACGTTACAATTAACTATCATTTTTGCGTCGGATTTGAAAATCTAGACTCACAGGAGAACGACCATAAGGTGCCCGAGGCAGCATTAGACCCTTGGAGACAAGTCGGCTGAAGGACGATGTATTGAATCTCGACGCAATTTGAGAGTTCTATCGTTATCAGGAGGCGCTGAACGTTACTATTCACTGTCATTTTTGCGTCGGATTCGAAAATCTACTCACAGGAGAAGTTCATACTGTGCTCGAGACAGCAATATCCCCTTGGAGACAAGTCCGCTGGATGCCGATTTATTGAATCTCGGCGCATTTTGAGTGCTCCATCGTCATTAGGAGGCCCTGAACCTTACAATTAACTATCAGTTTCGCGTCGGATTCGAAAATCTAGACTCACAGGAGAACGACCATAAGGTGCCCGAGGCAGCAATAGACTCTTGGAGACAAGTCGGCTGGAGGACGATGTTTTGAATCTCGACGCAATTTGAGTGTTCCATCGTCTTTAGGAGTCCCTGAACGTTACAATTAACCATCATTTATGCGTCGGATTCGAAAATCTAGACTCACAGTAGAAGGATCATATTGTGCCCGAAACAGCAATATCCCCTTGGAGACAAGTCGGCTGGAGGACGATGTATTGAATCTCGACGGAAATTGAGTGTTCCATCGTCATTAGGAGGCCCTGAATGTTACAATTAACTATCAGTTTTTCGTCGGATTCGAAAATCTAGACTCACAGCAGACGGACCATTTGGTGCCCGAGGCCGCAATATCCCCTTGGAGGCAAATCGGCTGGAGGACGATGTAATGAATCTCGACGCAATTTGACTCTTCTATCGTCATTAGGAGGCGCTGAACGTTACAATTCACTATCGTTTTTGCGTCGGATTCGAAAATCTAGACTCACAGGAGAAGGATCATATTGTGCCCGAGACTGCAATATCCCCTTGGAGACAAGTCGGCTGGAGGCCGATGTATTGACTCTCGACGCAATTTGAGTGTTCCATCGTCGTTAGGAGGCCCTGAACGTTACAATTAACAATCATTTTAGCGTCGGATTCGAAAATCTACTCACAGGGGAACTTCATAGGGTGCTCGAGACAGCAATATCCCCTTGGAGACAAGTCCGCTGGCGGCCGTTGTATTGAATCTCGACGCAATTTGAGTGTTCCATCGTCATTAGGAGTCCCTGAACCTTACAATTAACTATCAGTTTCGCGTCGGATTCGAAAATCTAGACTCACAGGAGAACGACCATAAGGTGCCCGAGGCAGCAATAGACCCTTGGAGACAAGTCGGCTGGAGGACGATGTATTGAATCCCGACACAATTTGAGTCGTCTATCGTCATTAGGAGGCGCTGAACATTACAATTCACTATCATTTTTGCGTCGGATTCGAAAATATAGACTCACAGGAGAAGGATCATATTGTGCCCGAGACTGCAATATCCCCTTGGAGACAAGTCGGCTGGAGGTCGATGTATTGAATCTCGACGCAATTTGAGTGTTCCATCGCCAATAGGAGGCCCTGAACGTTACAATTAACTATGAGTTTTGCGTCGGATTCGAAAACGTAGAATCACCGGAGACGGACCATGTGGTGCCCGAGGCAGCGATATCCCCTTGGAGACAAGTCGGCTGGAGGTCGATGTATTGAATCTCGACTCAATTTGAGTGTTCCATCGTCATCAGGTGGCCCTGAACGTTACAATTAACAATCAGTCTTGCGTCGGGTTCGAAAATCTAGACTCACAGCAGAACGATCACAAGGTGCCCGTAGCAGCTATTTACCCTTGGAGACAAGTCGGTTGGAGGACGATGTATTGGATCGCGACGCAAAATGAGTGTTCCATCGTCATTAGGACGCCCTAAATGTTACAATTAACCATCACATTTTCGTCGGATTCGAAAATCTAAACTCACAGGAGAACGACCATATGGTGCCCGATGCAGCAATATCCCCTTGGAGACCAGTACGCTGGAGGACGATGTATTGAATAGCGACGCAATTTGAGTGCTCCATCGTCACTTGGAGGCCCTGAACGTTACAATTAACTATCAGTTTCGCGTCGGATTCAAAAATCCAGACTCACAGGAGACAGACCATTTGGTGCTCGAGGCAGCAATGTCCCCTTGGAGACAAATCAGCTGGAGGACGATGTATTGAATCTCGACGCAATTTGAGAGTTCTATCGTCATCAGGAGGCGCTGTACGTTACTATTCACTATCATTTTTGCGTCGGATTCGAAAATCTAGACTCACATGAGAGCGAACATAAGAGGCCGGAGGCAGTAATATCCCCATGGAGACAAGTCGGCTGGAGGGCGATGTATTAAATCGCGACGCAATTTGAGTGCTCCATCGTCTTTAGGAGGCCCTGAACGTTACAATTAACTATCAGTTTTGCGTCGGATTCGAAAACGTAGAATCACCGGAGAAGGACCATGTGGTGCCCGAGGCAGCGATATCCCCTTGGAGACAAGTCGGCTGGAGGACGATGTATTGAATCTCGACGCTATTTGAGTGTTCCATCGGCATTAGGAGGCCTTGAACGTTACAATTAACTATCATTTTTGCGTCGGATTCGAAAATCTAGACTCACAGGAGAAGGATCATATTGTGCCCGAGACTGCAATATCCCCTTGGATACAAGTCGACTGGAGGTCGATGAATTGACTCTCGACGCAATTTGAGTGTTCCATCGTCTTTAGGAGTCTCTGAACGTTACAATTAACTATCATTTATGCGTCGGATTCGAAAATCTAGACTCACAGGAGAACGACCATTTGGTGCCCGAGGGAGCAATCGACCCTTGGAGACAAGTCGGCTGGAGGACGATGTATTGAATCTCGTCGCAATTTGAGTGTTCCATCGTCATTAGGAGGCCCTGAACGTTACAATTAACTATCATTTTATCGTCGGATTCGAAAATCTACTAACAGGAGAAGGATCATATTGTGCACGAGACTGCAATATCCCCTTGGATACAAGACGACTGGAGGTCGATGTATTGACTCTCGACGCAATTTGAGTGTTCCATCGTCTTTAGGAGTCCCTGAACGTTACAATTAACTATCATTTATGCGTCGGATTCGAAAATCTACTCACAGGAGAAGTTCATACGGTGCTCGAGGCAGCAATAGACCCTTGGAGACAAGTCGGCTGGAAACCGATGTATTGATTCTTGACGCAATTTGAGTGTTCCATCGTCATTAGGAGGCCCTCAACGTTACAATTAGCAATCATTTTAGCGTCGGATTCGAAAATCTACTCACAGGAGAAGTTCATACTGTGCTCGAGGCAGCAATATACCCCTTGGAGACAAATCGACCGGAGGCCGATGTATTGAATCTCGTCGCAATTTGAGAGTTCCATCGTCATTAGGAGGCCCTGAACGTTACAATTAACTATCATTTTTGCGTCGGATTCGAAAATCTAAACTCACAGGAGAACGACCATAAGGTGCCCGAGGCAGCAATATCCCCTTGGAGACAAATCAGCTGGAGGACGATGTATTGAATCTCGACGCAATTTGAGTCTTCTATCGTCATTAGGAGGCGCTGAAAGTTACAATTCACTATCATTTTTGCGTCGGATTCCAAAATCTACTAACTGGAGAAGGATCATATGGTGCACGAGACTGCAATATCCCCTTGGATACAAGTCGACTGGAGGTCGATGTATTGAATCTCGACGCAATTTGAGTGTTCCATCGCCAATAGGAGGCCCTGAACGTTACAATTAACTATGAGTTTTGCGTCGGATTCGAAAACGTAGAATCACCGGAGACGGACCATGTGGTGCCCGAGGCAGCGATATCCCCTTGGAGACAAGTCGGCTGGAGGCCGATGTATTGAATCTCGACGCAATTTGAGTGTCCCATCGTCATTAGAAGGCCCTGAACGTTACAACTAACTATCGTTTTTGCGTCGGATTCGAAAATCTAGACTCACAGGAGAACGACCATAAGGTGCCCGAGGCAGCAATAGACCCTTAGAGACAAGTCGACTGGAGGTCGATGTATTAACTCTCGACGCAAATTGAGTGTTCCATCGTCATTAGGAGTCCCTGAACGTTACAATTAACTATAATTTATGCGTCGGATTCGAAAATCTACTCACAGGAGAAGTTCATACGGTGCTCGAGGCAGCAATAGACCCTTGGAGACAAGTCGGCTGGAGGACGATGTATAGGATCGCGACGCAATTTGAGTGTTCCATCGTCACAACAAGGCCCTGAACGTTACAATTAACTATCATTTTTGCGTCGGATTCGAAAATCTACTAACAGGAGAAGGATCATATGGTGCACGAGACTGCAATATCCCCTTGGATACAAGTCGACTGGAGGTCGATGTATTGACTCTCGACGGAATTTGAGTCTTCCATCGACTTTAGGAGTCCCTGAACGTTACAATTAACTATCATTTATGCGTCGGATTCGAAAATCTAGACTCACAGGAGAACGACCATAAGGTGTCCGAGGCAACAACAGACCCTTGGAGACAAGTCGGCTGGAGGTCGATGTATTGAATCTCGACGCAATTTGAGGGTTCCATCGCCAATAGGAGGCCCTAAACGTTACAATTAACTATGAGTTTTGCGTCGGATTCGAAAACGTAGAATCACCGGAGACGGACCATGTGGTGCCCGAGGCAGCAATATCCCCTTGGAGACAAATCGGCTGGAGGACGATGTATTGAATCACGACGCAATTTGAGTCTTCTATCGTCATTCGGAGGCGCTGAACGTTACAATTCACTATCATTTTTGCGTCGGATTCGATGATCTAGACTCACAGGAGAAGGATCATATTGTGCCCGAGACAGCAATATCCCCTTGGAGACAAGTCGGCTGCAGGCCGATGTATTGAATCTCGACGCAATTTGAGTCTTCTATCGACATTAGGAGGCGCTGAACGTTACAATTCACTATCATTTTTGCGTCGGATTCGATAATCTAAACTCACAGGAGAACGACCATAAGGTGCCCAAGGCAGCATTAGACCCTTGGAGACAAGTCGGCTGGAGGCCGATGTATTGAATCTCGACGCAATTTGAGTGTTCCATCGTCATTAAAAGGCCCTGAACGTTACAGTTAACTATCAGTTTCGCGTCGGATTCGAAAATCTAGACTCACAGGAGAACGATAATAAGGTGCCCGAGGCAGCAACAGACCCTTGGAGACCAATCAGCTGGAGGACGATGTATTGAATCTCGACGCAATTTGAGAGTTCTATCGTCATCAGGAGGCGCTGAACGTTACTATTCACTATCATTTTTGCGTCGGATTAGAAAATCTAGACTCACAGGAGAACGACCATAAGGTGCCCGAGGCAGCAATAGACCCTTGGAGGCAAGTCGGTTGGAGGCCGATGTATTGAATCTCGACGCAATTTGAGTGTTCCATCGGCATTAGGAGGCCCTGAACGTTACAGTTAACTATCATTTTAGCGTCGGTTTAGAAAATCTACTAACAGGAGAAGGATCATATGGTGCACGAGACTGCAATATCCCCTTAGATACAAGTCGACTGGAGGAAGATGTGTTGACTCTCGCCGCAATTTGAGTGTTCCATCGTCATTAGGAGTCCCTTAACGTTACAATTAACTATCATTTATGCGTCGGATTCGAAAATCTAGACGCACAGGAGAACGACCATTTGGTGCCCGAGGCAGCAATAGACCCTTGGAGACAAGTCGGCTGGAGGACGATGTATTGAATCTCGTCGCAATTTGAGTGTTCCATCGTCATTAGGAGGCCCTGATAGTTACAATTAACTATCATTTATGCGTCGGATTCGAAAATCTAGACTCACAGGAGAACGACCATAAGGTGCCCGAGGCAGCAATAGACCCTTGGAGACAAGTCGGCTTGAGGTCGATGTATTGAATCTCGACGCAATTTGAGTGTTCCATCGCCAATAGGAGGCCCTGAACGTTACAATTGACTATGAGTTTTGCGTCGGATTCGAAAACGTAGAATCACCGGAGACGGACCATGTGTTGCCCGAGGCAGCGATATCCCCTTGGAGACAAGTCGGCTGGAGGCCAATGTATTGAATCTCGACGCAATTTGAGTGTCCCATCGTCATTAGAAGGCCCTGAACGTTACAATTAACTATCGTTTTTGCGTCGGATTCGAAAATCTAGACTCACAGGAGAACGACCATAAGGTGCCCGAGGCAGCAATAGACCCTTGGAGACAAGTCGACTGGAGGTCGATGTATTAACTCTCGACGCAAATTGAGTGTTCCATCGTCTTTAGGAGTCCCTGAACGTTACAATTAACTATCAATTATGCGTCGGATTCGAAAATCTACTCACAGGAGAAGTTCATACGGTGCTCGAGGCAGCAATAGAACCTTGGAGACAAGTCGGCTGGAGGACGATGTATAGGATCGCGACGCAATTTGAGTGTTCCATCGTCACAACAAGGCCCTGAACGTTACAATTAACTATCATTTTTGCGTCGGTTTCGAAAATCTAGACTTACAAGAGAGCGACCATAAGGTGCCCGAGGCAGCATTAGACCCTTGAAGACAAGTCGGCTGGATGACGATGTATTGAATCTCGACGCAATTTGAGTCTTCTATCGTCATTAGGAGGCGCTGAACGTTACAATTCACTATCATTTTTGCGTCGGATTCGAATATCTAGACCCACAGGAGAAGGATCATATTGTGCCCGAGACTGCAATATCCCCTTTGATACAATCGACTGGAGGTCGATGTATTGACTCTCGACGCAATTTGAGTGTTCCATCGTCTTTAGGAGTCCCTGATAGTTACAATTAACTATCATTTATGCGTCGGATTCGAAAATCTAGACTCACAGGAGAACGACCATAAGGTGCCCGAGGCAGCAATAGACCCTTGGAGACAAGTCGGCTTGAGGTCGATGTATTGAATCTCGACGCAATTTGGGTGTTCCATCGCCAATAGGAGGCCCTGAACGTTACAATTAACTATGAGTTTTGCGTCGGATTCAAAAACGTAGAATCACCGGAGACGGACCATGTGGTGCCCGAGGCAGCGATATCCCCTTGGAGACAAGTCGGCTGGAGGCCGATGTATTGAATCTCGACGCAATTTGAGTGTCCCATCGTCATTAGAAGGCCCTGAACGCTACAATTAACTATCGTTTTTGCGTCGGATTTGAAAATCTAGACTCACAGGAGAACGACCATAAGGTGCCCGAGGCAGCAATAGACCCTTGGAGACAAGTCGACTGGAGGTCGATGTATTAACTCTCGACGCAAATTGAGTGTTCCATCGTCTTTAGGAGTCCCTGAACGTTACAATTAACTATCATTTATGCGTCGGATTCGAAAATTTACTAACAGGAGAAGTTCATACGGTGCTCGAGGCAGCAATAGAACCTTGGAGACAAGTCGGCTGGAAGACGATGTATAGGATCGCGACGCAATTTGAGTGTTCCATCGTCACAACAAGGCCCTGAACGTTACAATTAACTATCATTTTTCCGTCGGATTCGAAAATCTAGACTTACAAGCGAACGACCATAAGGTGCCCGAGGCAGCATTAGACCCTTGAAGACAAGTCGGCTGGAGGACGATGTATTGAATCTCGACGCAATTTGAGTCTTCTATCGTCATTAGGAGGCGCTGAACGTTACAATTCACTATCATTTTTGCGTCGGATTCGAATATGTAGACTCACAGGAGAAGGATCATATTGTGCCCGAGACTGCAATATCCCCTTTGATACAAGTCGACTGGAGGTCGATGTATTGACTCTCGACGCAATTTGAGTGTTCCATCGTCTTTAGGAGTCCCTGAACGTTACAAATCACTATCATTTTGCGTCGGATTCGAAAATCTAGACTCACAGGAGAACGACCATAAGGTGTCCGAGGCAGCAATAGACCCTTGGAGACAAGTCGGCTGGAGGCCGATGTATTGAATCTCGACGCAATTTGAGTGTTCCATCGTCATTAGGAGGCGCTGAACGTTACAATTAACTATCATTTTTGCGTCGGATTCAAAAATCTGGACTCACAGGAGAACGACCATAAGGTGCCCAAGGCAGCAATAGACCGTTGGAGACAAGTCGGCTGGAGGTCGACGTATTGAATCTCGACGCAATTTCAGTGTTCCATCGCCAATAGGAGGCCCTGAACGTTACAATTAACTATGAGTTTTGCGTCGGATTCGAAATCGTAGAATCACCGGAGACGGACCATGTGGTGCACGAGGCAGCGATATCCCCTTGGAGACAAGTCGGCTGGAGGCCGATGTATTGAATCTCGACGCAATTTGACTGTACCATCGTCATTAGAAGGCCCTGAACGTTACAATTAACTATCATTTTTGCGTCGGATTCGAAAATCTAGACTCACAGGAGAACGACCATAAGGTGCCCGAGGCAGCAATAGACCCTTGGAGACAAGTCGGCTGAAGGACGATGTATTGAATCTCGACGCAATTTGAGAGTTCCATCATCATTAGGAGGCCCTGAACGTTACAATTAACTATCATTTTTGCGTCTGATTCGAAAATCTAGACTTACAAGAGAACGACCATAAGGTGCCCGAGGCAGCAACAGACCCTTGGAGACAAGTCGGCTGGAGGACGATGTATTGGATCGCGACGCAATTTGAGTTTTCCATCGTCATTAGCAGGCCCTGAATGTTACAATTAACTATCAGTTTTTTGTCGGATTTGAAAATCTAGACTCACAGCAGACGGACCATTTGGTGCACGAGGCAGCAATATCCCCTTGGAGACAAATCGGCTGGAGGACGATGTATTGAATCTCGACGCAATTTGAGTCTTCTATCGCCATTAAAAGGCGCTGAACGTTACAATTCAATATCATTTGTGCGTCGGATTCGAAATCTAGACTCACAGGAGAAGGATCATATTGTGCCCGAGACAGCAATATCCCCTTGGAGACAAGTCGGCTGGAGGCCAATGTATTAAATCTCGACGGAATTTGAGTGTTCCATCGTCATTAGGAGGGACTGAAGGTTACAATTATCTATCAGTTTCGCGTCGGATTCGAAAATCTAGACTCACAGGAGAACGACCATAAGGTGCCCGAGGCAGCAACAGACCCTTGGAGACAAATCAGCTGGAGGACGATGTATTGAATCTCGACGCAATTTAAGAGTTCTATCGTCATCAGGAGGCGCTGAACGTTAATATTCACTATCATTTTTGCGTCGGATTCGGAAATCTAGATTCACAGGAGAAGGATCATATGGTGCCCGAGACAGCAATATCCCCTTGGAGACAAGTCGGCTGGAGGCCGATGTATTGAATCTCGACGCAATTTGAGTGTTCCATCGTCATTAGGAGGAACTGAACCTTACAATTAACTAATAGTTTCGCGTCGGATTCGAAAATCTAAACTCACAGGAGAACGACCATAAGGTGCCCGAGGCAGCAACAGACCCTTGGAGATAAGTCGGCTGGAGGCCGATGTTTTGAATCTCGACGCAATTTGAGCATTCCATCGTCATTACAAGGCCGTGAACGTTACAATTAACTATCATTTTTGCGTCGGATTCGAAAATGTAGACTCACAGGAGAACGACCATAAGGTGCCCGAGGCAGCAATAGACCCTTGGAGACAAGTCGGCTGGAGGCCGATGTATTGAATCTCGACGCTATTTGAGTGTTCCATCGGCATTAGGAGGCCCTGAACGTTACAATTAACTATCATTTATGCGTCGGATTCGAAAATCTGGACTTACAAGAGAACGACCATAAGGTGCCCGAGGCAGCATTAGACCCTTGGAGACAAGTCGGCTGGAGGACGATGTATTGAATCTCGACGCAATTTGAGAGTTCTATCGTCATCAGGAGGCGCTGAACGTTACAATTAACAATCATTTTTGCGTCGGATTCGAAAATCTAGACTCACAGGAGAAGGATCATATGGTGCCCGAGACTGCAATATCCCCTTGGAGACAAGTCCGCTGGAGGCCGATGTATTGAATCTCGACGCAATTTGAGTGTTCCATCGTCATTAGGAGGCCCTGAACCTTACAATTAACTATCAGTTTCGCGTCGGATTCCAAAATCTAACTCACAGGAGACGGACCACATGGAGCCCGAGGCAGCATTACCCCTTGTAGACAAGTCGGCTGGAGGAAGATGTATTGACTCTCGACGCAATTTGAGTGTTCCATCGTCATTACAAGGCCCTGAACATTACAATTAACTATCATTTTTGCGTCGGATTCGAAAATCTAGACTCACAGGAGAACGACCATAAGGTGCCCAAGGCAGCAATAGACCCTTGGAGACAAGTCGGCTGTTGGACGATGTATTGAATCTCGACGCAAGTTGAGTGTTCCGTCAGCATTAGGAGGCCCTGAACGTTACAATTAACTATCATTTTTGCGTCGGATTCGAAAATCTAGACTCACAGGAGAAGGATCATATTCTGCCCGAGGCTGCAATATCCCCTTGGATAGAAGTCGACTGGAGGTCGATGTATTGACTCTCGACGCAATTTGAGTGTTCCATCGTCTGTAGGAGTCCCTGAACGTTGCAATTAACTTTCATTTATGCGTCGGATTCGAAAATCTAGACTCACAGGAGAACGACCATAAGGTGCCCGAGGCAGCAATAGACCCTTGGAGGCAAGTCGGCTGGAGGCCGATGTATTGAATCTCGACGCAATTTGAGTGTTACATCGGCATTAGGAGGCCGTGAACGTTACAATTAACTATCAGTTTCGCGTCGGATTCGAAAATCTAGTCTCGCAGGAGACGGACCACATGGAGCCCGATGTAGCAATATCCCCTTGTAGACAAGTCGGCTGGATGAAGATGTATTGACTCTCGACGCAATTTGAGTGTTCCATCGTCATTAAGATGCCCTGAGCATTACATTTAACTATCAGTTTTGCGTCGGATTCTAAAATGTTGACTCACAGGAGAACGACCATAAGGTGCCCGAGGCAGCAACAGACCCTTGGAGACAAGTCGGCTGGAGGCCGATGTATTGAATCTCGACGCAATTTGAGTGTTCCATCGTCATTACAAGGCCCTGAAAGTTACAATTAACTATCATTTTTGCGTCGGATTCGAAAATCTAGACTCACAGGAGAACGACCATAAGGTGCCCGAGGCAGCAATAGACCCTTGGAGACAAGTCGGCTGGAGGCCGATGTATTGAATCTCGACGCAATTTGAGTGTTCCATCGGCATTAGGAGGCCCTGAACGTTACAATTAACTGTGAGTTTTGCGTCGAATTCGAAAATCTAGACTCACAGGAGAACGACCATAAGGTGCCCGAGGCAGCAATAGACCCTTGGAGACAAGTCGGCTGGAGGCCGATGTATTGAATCTCGACGCAATTTGAGTGTTCCATCGTCATTAGGAGGCCCTAAACGTTACAATTAACTATCATTTTTGCGTCGGATTCGATAATCTAAACTCACAGGAGAACGACCATAAGGTGCCCGAGGCAGCAACAGACCCTTGGATATATGTCGGCTGGAGGCCGATGTATTGAATCTCGACGTAATTTGAGTGTTCCATCGTCATTAGGATGCCCTAAACGTTACAATTAACTATCATTTTTGCGTCGGATTCGAAAATTTAGACTCACAGGAGAACGACCATAAGGTGCCCGTGGCAGCAATAGACCCTTGGAGACAAGTCTGCTGGAGGCCGATGTATTGAATCTCGATGCAATTTGAGTGTTCCATCGGCATTAGGAGGCCCTGAACGTTACAGTTAACTATCATTTTAGCGTCGGATTCGAAAATCTACTAACAGGAGAAGGATCATATTGTGCCCGAGGCATCATTAGACCCTTGGAGACAAGTCGGCTGGAGGACGATGTATTGGATCGCGGACGCAATTTGAGTGTTCCATCGTCATTAGGAGGCCCTGAACGTTACAATTAACTATCATTTATGCGTCGGATTCGAAAATCTAGACTCACAGGAGGTCGACCATAAGGTGCCTGAGGCAGCAATAGACGCTTGGAGACAAGTCGGCTGGAAACCGATGTATTGATTCTTGACTCAATTTGAGTGTTCCATCGTCATTAGGAGGCCCTGAACGTTACAATTCACTATCATTTTTGCGTCGGATTCGAAAATCTAGACTCACAGGAGAAGGACCATGTGGTGCCCGAGGCAGCGATATCCCCTTGGAGACAAGTCGGCTGGAGGCCGATGTATTGAATCTCGACGAAATTTGAGTGTTCCATCGTCATTAGAAGGCCCTGAACGTTACAATTAACTATCATTTTTGCGTCGGATTCGAAAACCTAGACTCACAGGAGAACAACCATAAGGTGCCCGAGGCAGCAATAGACCCTTGGAGACAAGTCGGCTGGAGGACGATGTATTGAATCTCGACGCAATTTGAGAGTTCCATCGTCATTAGGAGGTCCTGAACGTTACAATTAACTATCATTTTTGCGTCGGATTCGAAAATATAGACTTACAAGGGAACGACCATTAGGTGCCCGAGGCAGCATTAGACCCTTGGAGACAAGTCGGCTGGAGGACGATGTATTGAATCTCGACGCAATTTGAGTGTCCCATCGTCATTAGGAGGCCCTAAACGTTACAATTAACTATCATTTTTGCGTCGGATTCGATAATCTAGACTTACAAGAGAACGAACATAAGGTGCCCGAGGCAGCAATAGACCCTTGGAGACAAGTCGGCTGGAGGACGATATATTGGATCGCGACGCAATTTGAGTTTTCCATCGTCATTAGCAGGCCCTGAATGTTACAATTAACTATCAGTTTTTTGTCGGATTTGAAAATCTAGACTCACAGCAGACGGACCGTTTGGTGCCCGAGGCAGCAATATCCCCTTGGAGACAAATCGGCTGGAGGACGATGTATTGAATCTCGACGCAATTTGAGTGTTCCATCGGCATTAGGAGGCCCTGAACGTTACAATTAACTATCATTTATGCGTCGGATTCAAAAATCTGGACTTACAAGAGAACGACCATAAGGTGCCAGAGGCAGCATTAGACCCTTGGAGACAAGTCGGCAGGAGGACGATGTATTGAATCTCGACGCAATTTGAGAGTTCTATCGTCATCAGGAGGCGCTGAACGCTACAATTAACAATCATTTTTGCGTCGGATTCGAAAATCTAGACTCACAGGAGAAGGATCATATGGTGCCCGAGACTGCAATATCCCCTTGGAGACAAGTCCGCTGGAGGCCGATGTATTGAATCTCGACGCAATTTGAGTGTTCCATCGTCATTAGGAGGCCCTGAACCTTACAATTAACTATCAGTTTCGCGTCGGATTCCAAAATCTAACTCACAGGAGACGGACCACATGGAGCCCGAGGCAGCATTACCCCTTGTAGACAAGTCGGCTGGAGGAAGATGTATTGACTCTCGACGCAATTTGAGTGTTCCATCGTCATTACAAGGCCCTGAACATTACAATTAACTATCATTTTGCGTCGGATTCGAAACTCTATACTCACAGGAGAACGACCATAAGGTGCCCGAGGCAGCAATAGACCCTTGGAGACAAGTCGGATGGAGGACGATGTATTGAATCTCGACGCAATTTGAGTGTTCCGTCAGCATTAGGAGGCCCTGAACGTTACAATTAACTATCATTTTTGCGTCGGATTCGAAAATCTAGACTCACAGGAGAAGGATCATATTCTGCCCGAGACTGCAATATCCCCTAGGATACAATTCGACTGGAGGTCGATGTATTGACTCTCGACGCAATTTGAGTGTTCCATCGTCTGTAGGAGTCCCTGAACGTTGCAATTAACTTTCATTTATGCGTCGGATTCGAAAATCTAGACTCACAGGAGAACGACCATAAGGTGCCCGAGGCAGCAATAGACCTTTGGAGACAAGTCGGCTGGAGGCCGATGTATTGAATCTCGACGCAATTTGAGTGTTACATCGGCATTAGGAGGCCCTGAACGTTACAATTAACTATCAGTTTCGCGTCGGATTCGAAAATCTAGTCTCGCAGGAGACGGACCACATGGAGCCCGATGTAGCAATATCCCCTTGTAGACAAGTCGGCTGGATGAAGATGTATTGACTCTCGAAGCAATTTGAGTGTTCCATCGTCATTAAGATGCCCTGAGCATTACGTTTAACTATCAGTTTTGCGTCGGATTCTAAAATGTTGACTCACAGGAGAACGACCATAAGGTGCCCGAGGCAGCAACAGACCCTTGGAGACAAGTCGGCTGGAGGCCGATGTATTGAATCTCGACGCAATTTGAGTGTTCCATCGTCATTACAAGGTCCTGAACGTTACAATTAACTATCATTTTTGCGTCGGATTCGAAAATCTAGACTCACAGGAGAACGACCATAAGGTGCCCGAGGCAGCAATAGACCCTTGGAGACAAGTCGGCTGGAGGAAGATGTATTGAATCTCGACGCAATTTGAGTGTTCCATCGGCATTAGGAGGCCCTGAACGCTACAATTAACTATGAGTTTTGCGTCGAATTCGAAAATCTAGACTCACAGGAGAACGACCATAAGGTGCCCGAGGTAGCAATAGACCCTTGGAGACAAGTCGGCTGGAGGCCGATGTATTGAATCTCGACGCAATTTGAGTGTTCCATCGTCATTAGGAGGCCCTAAACGTTACAATTAACTATCATTTTTGCGTCGGATTCGATAATCTAAACTCACAGGAGAACGACCATAAGGTGCCCGAGGCAGCAACAGACCCTTGGATATAAGTCGGCTGGAGGCCGATGTATTGAATCTCGACGCAATTTGAGTATTCCATCGTCATTAGGAGGCCCTAAACGTTACAGTTAACTATCATTTTTGCGTCGGATTCGAAAATCTAGACTCACAGGAGAAGGACCATAAGGTGCCCGTGGCAGCAATAGACCCTTGGAGACAAGTCTGCTGGAGGCCGATGTATTGAATCTCGATGCAATTTGAGTGTTCCATCGGCATTAGGAGGCCCTGAACGTTACAGTTAACTATCATTTTAGCGTCGGATTCGAAAATCTACTAACAGGAGAAGGATCATATTGTGCCCGAGGCATCATAAGATCCTTGGAGACAAGTCGGCTGGAGGACGATGTATTGGATCGCGACGCAATTTGAGTGTTCCATCGTCATTAGGAGGCCCTGAACGTTACAATTAACTATCATTTATGCGTCGGATTCGAAAATCTAGACTCACAGGAGGACGACCATTAGGTGCCTGAGGCAGCAATAGACGCTTGGAGACAAGTCGGCTGGAAACCGATGTATTGATTCTTGACTCAATTTGAGTGTTCCATCGTCATTAGGAGGCCCTGAACGTTACAATTCACTACCATTTTTGCGTCGGATTCGAAAATCTAGACTCACAGGAGAAGGACCATGTGGTGCCCGAGGCAGCGATATCCCCTTGGAGACAAGTCGGCTGGAGGCCGATGTATTGAATCTCGACGAAATTTGAGTGTTCCATCGTCATTAGAAGGCCCTGAACGTTACAATTAACTATTATTTTTGCGTCGGAATCGAAAACCTAGACTCACAGGAGAACGACCATAAGGTGCCCGAGGCAGCAATAGACCCTTGGAGACAAGTCGGCTGGAGGACGATGTATTGAATCTCGACGCAATTTGAGAGTTCCATCGTCATTAGGAGGTCCTGAACGTTACAATTAACTATCATTTTTGCGTTGGATTCGAAAATATAGACTTACAAGGGAACGACCATTAGGTGCCCGAGGCAGCATTAGACCCTTGGAGACAAGTCGGCTGGAGGACTATCTATTGAATCTCGACGCAATTTGAGTGTCCCATCGTCATTAGGAGGCCCTAAACGTTACAATTAACTATCATTTTTGCGTCGGATTCGATAATCTAAACTCACAGGAGAACGACCATAAGGTGCCCGATGCACCAACAGACCCTTGGAGACAAGTCGGCTGGAGGCCGATGTATTGAATCCCGACGCAATTTGAGTGTTCCATCGTCATTAGAAGGCCCTGAACGTTACAATTAACTATCATTTTTGCGTCGGATTCGAAAATCTAGACTCACAGGAGACGGACCACATGGAGCCCGAGGCAGCAATATCCCCTTGTAGACAAGTCGGCTAGTGGAAGATGTATTGACTCTCGACGCAAAATGAGTGTTACATCGTCATTAGGAGGCCCTGAATGTTACAATTAACTATCAGTTTTTCGTCGGATTCGAAAATCTAAACTCACAGGAGAACGACCATATGGTGCCCGATGCAGCAATATCCCTTTGGAGACAAGTCGGCTGGAGGTCGATGTATTGAATCTCGACGCAATTTGAGTGTTCCATCGCCAATAGGAGGCCCTGAACGTTACAATTAACTATGGGTTTTGCGTCGGATTTGAAAACGTAGAATCACCGGAGACGGACCATGTGGTGCCCGAGGCAGCGATATCCCCTTGAAGACAAGTCGGCTGGAGGCCGATGTATTGAATCTCGACGCAATTTGAGTGTTCCATCGTCATTACAACGTCCTGAACGTTACAATTAACTATCATTTTTGCGTCGGATTCGAAAATCTAGACTCACAGGAGAACGACCATAAGGTGCCCGAGGCAGCAATAGACCCTTGGAGACAAGTCGGCTGGAGGTCGATGTATTGGATCGCAACGCAATTTGAGTGTTCCATCGTCATTAGGTGGCCCTGAATGTTACAATTAACTATCAGTTTTTCGTCGGATTTGAAAATCTAGACTCACAGCAGACGGACCATTTGGTGCCCGAGGCAGCAATATCCCCTTGGAGACAAATCGGCTGGAGGACGATGTATTGAGTCTCGACGCAATTTGAGTCTTCTATCGTCATTAGGTCGCCCTGAACGTTATAATGAACTATCAGTTTTGCGCCGGATTCGAAAATCTAGACTTACAAGAGAACGACCATAAGGTGCCCGAGGCAGCATTAGACCCTTGGAGACAAGTCGGCTGGAGGACGATGTATTGGATCGCGACTCAATTTGAGTGTTCCATCGTCATTAGGAGGCGCTAAACCTTACAATTAACTATCAGTTTCGCGTCGGATTCGAAAATCTAGACTCACAGGAGACGGACCACATGGAGCCCGAGGCAGCAATATCCCCTTGGAGACAAGTCGGCTTGAGGAAGATGTATTGAATCTCGACGCAATTTGAGGGTTCCATCGTCATTAGGAGGCCCTGAACGTTACAATTAACTATGAGTTTTGCGTCGGATTCGAAAACGTAGAATCACCGGAGACGGACCATGTGGAGCCCGAGGCAGCGATATCCCCTTGGAGACAAATCGGCTGGAGGGGGATGTATTGAATCTCGACGCAATTTGAGTGTTCCATCGTCATTAGAAGGCCCTCAACGTTACAATTATCTATCATTTTTGCGTCGGATTCGATAATCTAAACTCACAGGAGAACGACCATAAGGTGCCCGAGGCAGCATTAGACCCTTGGGGACAAGTCGGCTGGAGGCCGATGTATTGACTCTCGACGCAATTTGAGTGTTCCATCGTCATTAAAAGGCCCTGAACGTTACAGTTAACTATCATTTTTGCGTCGGATTCGAAAATCTAGACTCACAGGAGAACGAACGTAAGGTGCCCGAGGCAGCAACAGACCCTTGGAGACAAGTCGGCTGGAGGACGATGTATTGAATCTCGACGCAATTTGAGTGTTCCATCGTCATTACAAGGCCCTGAACGTTACAATTAACTATCATTTTTGCGTCGGATTCGAAAATCTAGACTCACAGGAGAACGACCATAAGGTGCCCGAGGCAGCAATAGACCCTTGGAGACTAGTCGGCTGGAGGCCGATGTATTGAATCTCGACGCAATTTGAGTGTTCCATCGGCATTAGGATTCCCTGAACGTTTCAATTAACTATCATTTTTGCGTCGGATTCGAAAATCTAGACTTACAAGAGAACGACCATAAGGTGCCCGAGGCAGCAACAGACCCTTGGAGACAAGTCGGCTGGAGGCCGATGTATTGAATGTCGACGCAATTATAGTGTTCCATCGTCATTACAAGGCCCTGAACAGTACAATTAACTATCATTTTTGCGTCGGATTCGAAAATCTAGACTCACAGGGGAACGACCATAAGGTGCCCGAGGCAGCAACAGACCCTTGGAGACAATTCGGCTGGAGGCCGATGTATTGAATCTCGACGCAATTTGAGTGTTCCATCGTCATTACAAGGCCCTGAAAGTTACAATTAATTATCATTTTTTCGTCGGATTCGAAAATCTAGACTCACAGGAGAACGACCATAAGGTGCCCGAGGCAGCAACAGACCCTTGGAGACAAGTCGGCTGGAGGACGATGTATTGAATCTCGACGCAATTTGAGTGTTCCATCGTCATTAGGAAGCCTTGAACGTTACAATTAACAATCAGTTTCGCGTCGGATTCAAAAATCTAGACTCACATGAGAGCGAACATAAGAGGCCGGAGGCAGCAATATACCCATGGAGACAAGTCGGCTGGTGGACGATGTATTGAATCTCGACGCAATTTGAGTGTCCCATCGTCATTAGGAGGCCCTAAACGTTACAATTAACTATCATTTTTGCGTCGGATTCGATAATCTAAACTCACAGGAGAACGACCATAAGGTGCCCGAGGCAGCAACAGACCCTTGGAGACAATTCGGCTGGAGGCCGATGTATTGAATCTCGACGCAATTTGAGTGTTCCATCGTCATTACAAGGCCCTGAAAGTTACAATTAATTATCATTTTTTCGTCGGATTCGAAAATCTAGACTCACAGGAGAACGACCATAAGGTGCCCGAGGCAGCAACAGACCCTTGGAGACAAGTCGGCTGGAGGACGATGTATTGAATCTCGACGCAATTTGAGTGTTCCATCGTCATTAGGAAGCCTTGAACGTTACAATTAACAATCAGTTTCGCGTCGGATTCAAAAATCTAGACTCACATGAGAGCGAACATAAGAGGCCGGAGGCAGCAATATACCCATGGAGACAAGTCGGCTGGTGGACGATGTATTGAATCTCGACGCAATTTGAGTGTCCCATCGTCATTAGGAGGCCCTAAACGTTACAATTAACTATCATTTTTGCGTCGGATTCGATAATCTAAACTCACAGGAGAACGACCACAACGTGCCCGAGGCAGCAACAGACCCTTGGAGACAAGTCGGCTGGAGGCCGATGTATTGAATGTCGACGCAATTATAGTGTTCCATCGTCATTACAAGGCCCTGAACAGTACAATTAACTATCATTTTTGCGTCGGATTCGAAAATCTAGACTCACAGGAGAACGACCATAAGGTGCCCGAGGCAGCAATAGACCCTTGGAGACAAGTCGGCTGGAGGCCGATGTATTGAATCTCGACGCAATTTGAGTGTTCCATCGGCATTTGGAGGCCCTGAACGTTACAATTAACTATGAGTTTTGCGTCGGATTCGAAAATCTAGACTCACAGGAGAACGACCATAAGGTGCCCGAGGCAGCAATAGACCCTTGGAGACAAGTCGGCTGTAGGCCGATGTATTGAATCTCGACGCCATTTGAGTGTTCCATCGTCATTAGGAGGCCCTAAACGTTAGAATTAACTATCATTTTTGCGTCGGATTCGATAATCTAAACTCACAGGAGAACGACCATAAGGTGCCCGAGGCAGCAACAGACCCTTGGAGACAAGTCGGCTGAATGCTGATGTATTGAATCTCGAGGCAATTTGAGTGTTCCATCGTCATTAGGATGCCTTGAACGTTACAATTAACAATCAGTTTCGCGTCGGATTCGAAAATCTAGACTCACATGAGAGCGAACATAAGAGGCCGGAGGCAGTAATATCCCCATGGAGACAAGTCGGCTGGAGGACGATGTATTGAATCTCGACGCAATTTGAGTGTCCCATCGTCATTAGGAGGCAATAAACGTTACAATTAACTATCATTTTTGCGTCGTATTCGATAATCTAAACTCACAGGAGAACGACCATAAGGTGCCCGAGGCAGCAACAGACCCTTGGAGACACGTCGGCTGGAGGCCGATGTATTGAATCTCGACGCAATTTGAGTGTTCCATCGTCATTACAAGGCCTTGAACGTTACAATTAACTATCATTTTTGCGTCGGATTCGAAAATCTAAACTCACAGGAGAACGACCATAAGGTGCCCGAGGCAGCGACAGACCCTTGGAGACAAGTCGGCTGAATGCTGATGTATTGAATCTCGAGGCAATTTGAGTCTTCCATCGTCATTAGGAAGCCTTGAACGTTACAATTAACAATCAGTTTCGCGTCGGATTCGAAAATCTAGACTCACATGAGAGCGAACATAAGAGGCCGGAGGCAGTAATATCCCCATGGAGACAAGTCGTCTGGAGGCCGATGTATTGAATCTCGACGCAATTTGAGTGTTCCATCGGCATTAGGAGGCCCTGAACGTTACAATTAACTATCATTTTTGCGTCGGATTCGAAAATCTAGACTTACAAGAGAACGACCATAAGGTGCCCGAGGCAGCAATAGACCCTTGGAGACAAGTCGGCTGGAGGCCGATGTATTGATTCTTGACGCAATTTGAGTGTTCCATCGTCATTAGGAGGCCCTGAACGTTACAATTAACAATCATTTTAGCGTCGGATTCGAAAATCTACTCACAGGAGAAGTTCATACGGTGCTCGACACAGCAATAACCCCTTGGAGACAAGTCCGCTGGAGGCCGATGTATTGAATCTCGACGCAATTTGAGTGTTCCATCGTCATTAGGAGGCCCTGAACGTTACAGTTAACTATCATTTTAGCGTCGGATTCGAAAATCTAAAATCACCGGAGAAGGACCATGTGGTGCCCGAGGCAGCCATATCCCCTTGGAGACAAGACGGCTGGAGGACGATGTATTGAATCTCGACGCAATTTGAGTGTTCCATCGTCATTAGGAAGCCTTGAACGTTAGAATTAACAATCAGTTTCGCGTCGGATTCGAAAATCTAGACTCACATGAGAGCGAACATAAAAGGCCGGAGGCAGTAATATCCCCATGGAAACAAGTCGGCTGGTGGACGATGTATTGAATCTCGACGTTTTGAGTGTCCCATCGTCATTAGGAGGCCCTAAACGTTACAATTAACTATCATTTTTGCGTCGGATTCGATAATCTAAACTCACAGGAGAACGACCACAAGGTGCCCGAGGCAGCAACAGACCCTTGGAGACAAGTCGGCTGGGTGCCGATGTATTGAATCTCGACGCAATTTGAGTGTTCCATCGTCATTACAAGGCCCTGAACGTTACAATTAACTATCATTTTTGCGTCGGATTCGAAAATCTAGACTCACAGGAGAACGACCATAAGGTGCCCGAGGCAGCAATAGACCCTTGGAGACAAGTCGGCTGGAGGACGATGTATTGAATCTCGACGCAATTTGAGTGTTCCATCGGCATTAGGAGCCACTGAACGTTAGAATTAACTATCATTTTTGCGTCGGATTCGAAAATCTAGACTTACAAGAGAACGACCATAAGGTGCCCGAGGCAGCAATAGACCCTTGGAGACAAGTCGGCTGGAGGCCGATGTATTGATTCTTGACACAATTTGAGTGTTCCATCGTCATTAGGAGGCCCCGAACGTTACAATTAACAATCATTTTAGCGTCGGATTCGAAAATCTATTCACAGAGAAGTTCATACGGTGCTCGAGACAGCAATATCCCCTTGGAGACAAGTCCGCTGAAAGCCGATGTATTGAATCTCGACGCATTTTGAGTGTTCCACCGTCATTAGGAGGCCCTGAACGTTACAATTAACTATCAGTTTCGCGTCGGATTCGAAGATCTAGACTCACATGAGAGCGAACATAAGAGGCCGGAGGCAGTAATATCCCCATGGAGACAAGTCGGCTGGAGGACGATGTATTGAATCTCGACGCAATTTGAGTGTCCCATCGTCATTTGGAGGCCCTAAACGTTACAATTAACTATCATTTTTGCGTCGGATTCGATAATCTAAATTCACAGGAGAACGACCATAAGGTGCCCGAGGCAGCAACAGAACCTTGCAGACAAGTCGGCTGGAGGCCGATGTATTGAATCTCGACGCAATTTGAGTGTTCCATTGTCATTACAAGGCCCTGAACGTTACAATTAATTATCATTTTTGCGTCGGATTCGAAAATCTAGACTCACAGGAGAACGACCATAAGGTGCCCGAGGCAGCAACAGACCCTTGGAGACAAGTCGGCTGGAGGACGATGTACTGAATCTCGACGCAATTTGAGTGTACCATCGTCATTACAAGGCCCTGAACGTTACAATTAACTATCAGTTTTGCGTCGGATTCTAAAATGTTGACTCACAGGGGAACGACCATACGGTGCCCGAGGCAGCAATAGACCCTTGGAGACAAATCGGCTGAATGCCGATGTATTGAATCTCGAGGCAATTTGAGTGTTCCATCGTCATTAGGAAGCCCTGAACGTTACAATTAACAATCAGTTTCGCGTCGGATTCGAAAATCTAGACTCACAGGAGAACGACCATAATGTGCCAGAGGCACCAATAGACCCTTGGAGACAAGTCGGCTGGAGGCCGATGTATTGAATCTCGACGCAATTTGAGTGTTCCATCGTCAGTACAAGGCCCTGAACGTTACAATTAACTATCATTTTTGCGTCGGATTCGAAAATCTAGACTCACAGGAGAACGACCATAAGGTGCCCGAGGCAGCAACTGACCCTTGGAGACAAGTCGGCTGGAGGAAGATGTATTGACTCTCGACGCAATTTGAGTGTTCCATCGTCATTACAAGGCCCTGAACGTTACAATTAACTATGAGTTTTGCGTCGGATTCGAAAATCTAGACTCACAGGAGAACGACCATAAGGTGCCCGAGGCAGCAACAGACCCTTGGAGACAAGTCGGCTGAATGCCGAAGTATTGAATCTCGAGGCAATTTGAGTGTTCCATCGTCATTAGGAAGCCCTGAACGTTACAATTAACAATCAGTTTCGCGTCGGATTCGAAAATCTAGACTCACATGAGAGCGAACATAAGAGGCCGGAGGCAGTAATATCCCCATGGAGACAAGTCGGCTGGAGGACGATGTATTGAATCCCGATGCAATTTGAGTGTTCCATCGGCATTAGGAGGCCCTGAACGTTACAGTCAACTATCATTTTAGCGTCGGATTCGAAAATCTACTAACAGGAAAAGGATCATATGGTGCACGAGACTGTAATATCCCCTTGGATACAAGTCGACTGGAGGTCGATGTATTGACTGTCGACGCAATTTGAGTGTTCCATCGTCTTTAGGAGTCCCTGAACGTTACAATTAACTATCATTTATGCGTCGGATTCGAAAATCTAGACTCACAGGAGAACGACCATAAGGTGCCCGAGGCACCAATAGACCCTTGGAGACAAGTCGGCTGGAGGCCGATGTATTGAATCTCGACGCAATTTGAGTGTTCCATCGTCATTACAAGGCCCTGAACGTTACAATTAACTATCATTTTTGCGTCGGATTCGAAAATCTAGACTCACAGGAGAACGACCATAAGGTGCTCGAGGCAGCAATAGACCCTTGGAGACAAGTCGGCTGGAGGCCGATGTATTGAATCTCGACGCAATTTGAGTGTTCCACCGTCATTAGAAGGCCCTAAACGTTAGAATTAACTATCATTTTTGCGTCGGATTCGATAATCTAAACTCACAGGAGAACGACCATAAGGTGCCCGAGGCAGCAACAGACCCTTGGAGACAAGTCGGCTGAATGCCGATGTATTGAATCACGAGGCAATTTGAGTGTTCCATCGTCATTAGGAAGCCTTGATCGTTACAATTAACAATCAGTTTGGCGTCGGATTCGAAAATCTAGACTCACATGAGAGCGAACATAAGAGGCCGGAGGCAGTAACATCCCCATGGAGACAAGTTGGCTGGAGGACGATGTATTGAATCTCGACGCAATTTGAGTGTTCCATCGTCATTAGGAGGCCCTGAACGTTACAATTAACTATCAGTTTCGCGTCGGATTCGAAAATCTAGACTTACATGAAAGCGAACATAAGAGGCCGGAGGCAGTAATATCCCCATGGAGACAAGTCGGCTGGTGGACGATGTATTGAATCTCGACGCAATTTGAGTGTCCCATCGTCATTAGGAGGCCCTAATCGTTACAATTAACTATCATTTTTGCGTCGGATTCGATAATCTAAACTCACAGGAGAACGACCATTAGGTGCCCGAGGCAGCAACAGACCATTGGAGACAAGTCGGCTGGAGGCCGATGTATTGAATCTCGACGCAATTTGAGTGTTCCATCGTCATTACAAGGCCCTGAACGTTACAATTAATTATCATTTTTGCGTCGGATTCGAAAATCTAGACTCA
Source organism: Schistocerca americana (assembly GCF_021461395.2). Lineage (NCBI taxonomy): Eukaryota > Metazoa > Arthropoda > Insecta > Orthoptera > Acrididae > Schistocerca > Schistocerca americana. Next base: position 773,747,809 of record NC_060123.1, read on the forward strand.
CAGGAGAACGGGCATAAGGTGCCCGAGGCAGCGACAGACCATTGGAGACAAGTCGGCTGGAGGACGATATATTGAATCTCGACGCAATTTGAGTGTTCCATCGTCATTACAAGGCCCTGAACGTTACAATTAACTATCATTTTTGCGTCGGATTCGAAAATCTAGACTCACAGGAGAACGACCATAAGGTGCCCGAGGCACCAATAGACCCTTGGAGACAAGTCGGCTGGAAACCGATGTATTGATTCTTGACGCAATTTGAGTGTTCCATCGTCATTAGGAGGCCCTGAACGTTACAATTAACAATCATTTTAGCGTCGGATTCGAAAATCTACTCACAGGTGAAGTTCATACGGTGCTCGAGACAGCAATATACCCCTTGGAGACAAATCGACTGGAGGCCGATGTATTGAATATCGACGCAATTTGAGTGTTCCATCGTCATTAGGAAGCCCTGAACGTTATAATGAACTATAAGTTTTGCGTCGTATTCGATAATCTAGACTTATAAGAGAACGACCATAAGGTGCCCGAGGCAGCATTAGACCCTTGGAGACAAGTCGGCTGGAGGCCGATGGATTGAATCTCGACGCAATTTGAGTGTTCCATCGTCATTAGAAGGCCCTGAACGTTACAATTAACTATCATTTTTGCGTCGGATTCGAAAATCTAGACTCACAGGAGACGGACCACATGAAGCCCGAGGCAGCAATATCCCCTTGTAGACAAGTCGGCTGGAGGAAGATGTATTGACTCTCGACGCAAAATGAGTGTTCCATCGCCATTAAGAGGCCCTGAGCTTTACATTTAACTATCAGTTTTGCGTCGGATTCTAAAATGTTGACTCACAGGGGAACGACCATACGGTGCCCGAGGCAGCAATAGACCCTTGGAGACAAATCGGCTGAATGCCGATGTATTGAATCTCGAGGCAATTTGAGTGTTCCATCGTCATTAGGAAGCCCTGAACGTTACAATTAACAATCAGTTTCGCGTCGGATTCGAAAATCTAGACTCACAGGAGAACGACCATAAGGTGCCCGAGGCAGCAATAGACCCTTGGAGACAAGTCGGCTGGAGGCCGATGTATTGAATCTCGACGCAATTTGAGTGTTCCATCGTCATTACAAGGCCCTGAACGTTACAATTAACTATCATTTTTGCGTCGGATTCGAAAATCTAGACTCACAGGAGAACGACCATAAGGTGCCCGAGGCAGCAACTGACCCTTGGAGACAAGTCGGCTGGAGGAAGATGTATTGACTCTCGACGCAATTTGAGTGTTCCATCGTCATTACAAGGCCCTGAACGTTACAATTAACTATGAGTTTTGCGTCGGATCGAAAATCTAGACTCACAGGAGAACGACCATAAGGTGCCCGAGGCAGCAACAGACCCTTGGAGACAAGTCGGCTGAATGCCGAAGTATTGAATCTCGAGGGAATTTGAGTGTTCCATCGTCATTAGGAAGCCCTGAACGTTACAATTAACAATCAGTTTGGCGTCGGATTCGAAAATCTAGACTCACATGAGAGCGAACATAAGAGGCCGGAGGCAGTAATATCCCCATGGAGACAAGTCGGCTGGAGGACGATGTATTGAATCTCGATGCAATTTGAGTGTTCCATCGGCATTAGGAGGCCCTGAACGTTACAGTCAACTATCATTTTAGCGTCGGATTCGAAAATCTACTAACAGGAGAAGGATCATATGGTGCACGAGACTGCAATATCCCCTTGGATACAAGTCGACTGGAGGTCGATGTATTGACTGTCGACGCAATTTGAGTGTTCCATTGTCTTTAGGAGTCCCTGAACGTTACAATTAACTATCATTTATGCGTCGGATTCGAAAATCTAGACTCACAGGAGAACGACCATAAGGTGCCCGAGGCACCAATAGACCCTTGGAGACAAGTCGGCTGGAGGCCGATGTATTGAATCTCGACGCAATTTGAGTGTTCCATCGTCATTACAAGGCCCTGAACGTTACAATTAACTATCATTTTTGCGTCGGATTCGAAAATCTAGACTCACAGGAGAACGACCATAAGGTGCCCGAGGCAGCAACTGACCCTTGGAGACAAGTCGGCTGGAGGAAGATGTATTGACTCTCGACGCAATTTGAGTGTTCCATCGTCATTACAAGGCCCTGAACGTTACAATTAACTATGAGTTTTGCGTCGGATTCGAAAATCTAGACTCACAGGAGAACGACCATAAGGTGCCCGAGGCAGCAACAGACCCTTGGAGACAAGTCGGCTGAATGCCGAAGTATTGAATCTCGAGGCATTATTAGTGTTCCATCGTCATTAGGAAGCCCTGAACGTAACAATTAACTATCATTTTTGCGTCGGATTCGATAATCTAAACTCACAGCAGAACGACCATTAGGTGCCCGAGGCAGCAACAGACCCTTGGAGACAAGTCGGCTGGAGGCCGATGTATTGAATCTCGACGCAATTTGAGTGTTCCATCGTCATTAGAAGGCCCTGAACGTTACAATTAATTATCATTTTTGCGTCGGATTCGAAAAACTAGACTCACAGGAGAACGACCATAAGGTGCCCGAGGCAGCAACAGACCATTGGAGACAAGTCGGCTGGAGGACGATATATTGAATCTCGACGCAATTTGAGTGTTCCATCGTAGTTAGGAGGCCCTGAACGTTACAATTAACAATCATTTTAGCGTCGGATTCGAAAATCTACTCACAGGAGAAGTTCATACGGTGTTCGAGACAGCAATATACCCCTTGGAGACAAATCGACTGGAGGCCGATGTATTGGATATCGACGCAATTTGAGTGTTCCATCGTCATTAGGAAGCCCTGAACGTTATAATGAACTATAAGTTTTGCGTCGTATTCGATAATCTAGACTAACGAGTGAACGACCATAAGGTGCCCGAGGCAGCATTAGACCCTTGGAGACAAGTCGGCTGGAGGCCGATGTATTGAATCTCGACGCAAAATGAGTGTTCCATCGCCATTAAGAGGCCCTGAGCATTACATTTAACTATCAGTTTTGCGTCGGATTCTAAAATGTTGACTCACAGGGGAACGACCATACGGTGCCCGAGGCAGCAATAGACCGTTGGAGACAAATCGGCTGAATGCCGATGTATTGAATCTCGAGGCAATTTGAGTGTTCCATCGTCATTAGGAAGCCCTGACCGTTACAATTAACAATCAGTTTCGCGTCGGATTGGAAAATCTAGACTCACATGAGAGCGAACATAAGAGGCCGGAGGCAGTAATATAACCATGGAGACAAGTCGGCTGGAGGGCGATGTATTGAATCTCGACGCAATTTGAGTGTCCCATCGTCATTAGGAAGCCCTGAACGTTACAATTAACTATCATTTTTGCGTCGGATTCGATAATCTAAACTCACAGGAGAACGACCATAAGGTGCCCGAGGCAGCAACAGACCCTTGGAGACAAGTCGGCTGGAGGCCGATGTTTTGAATCTCGACGCAATTTGAGTGTTCCATCGTCATTACATGGCCCTGAACGTTACAATTAATTATCATTTTTGCGTCGGATTCGAAAATCTAGATTCACAGGAGAACGACCATAAGGTGCCCGAGGCAGCAACAGACCCTTTGAGACAAGTCGGCTGGAGGACGATGTATTGAATCTCGACGCAATTTGAGTGTTCCTTCGTCATTACAAGGCCCTGAACGTTACAATTAACTATCATTTTTGCGTCGGATTCGAAAATCTAGACTCACAAGAGAACGACCATAAGGTGCCCGAGGCAGCAACCGACCCTTGGAGACAAGTCGGCTGGAGGCCGATGTATTGAATATCGACGCAATTTGAGTGTTCCATCGTCATTAGGAAGCCCTGAACGTTATAATGAACTATCAGTTTTGCGTCGTATTCGGAAATCTAGACTTATAAGAGAATGACCAGAAGGTGCCCGAGGCAGCATTAGACCCTTGGAGACAAGTCGGCTGGAGACCGATGTATTGAATCTCGACGCAATTTGAGTGTTCCATCGTCATTAGAAGGCCCTGAACGTTATAATTAACTATCATTTTTGCGTCGGATTCGAAAATCTAGACTCACAGGAGACGGACCACATGGAGCCCAAGGCAGCAATATCCCCTTGTAGACAAGTCGGCTGGAGGAAGACGTATTGACTCTCGACGCAAAATGAGTGTTCCATCGTCATTAAGAGGCCCTGAGCATTACAATTAACTATCAGTTTTGCGTCGGATTCTAAAATGTTGATTCACAGGGGAACGACCATACGGTGCCCGAGGCAGCAATAGTCCCTTGGAGATAAATCGGCTGAATGCCGATGTATTGAATCTCGAGGCAATTTGAGTGTTCCATCGTAATTAGGAAGCCCTGAACGTTACAATTAACTATCACTTTAGCGTCGGATTCGAAAATCTACTAACAGGAGAAGGATCATATGGTGCACGAGACTGCAATATCCCCTTGGATACAAGTCGACTGGAGGTCGATGTATTGACTCTCGACGCAAATTGAGTGTTCCATCGTCTTTAGGAGTCCCTGAACGTTACAATTAACTATCATTTTTGCGTCGGATTCGATAATCTAAACTCACAGGAGAACGACCATAAGGTGCCCGAGGCAGCAACAGACCCTTGGAGACAAGTCGGCTGCAGGCCGATGTATTGAATCTCGACGCAATTTGAGTGTCCCATCGTCATTAGGAGGCCCTAAACGTTACAATTAACTATCATTTTTGCGTCGGATTCGATAATCTAAACTCACAAGAGAACGACCATAAGGAGCTCGAGACAGCAATATCCCCTTGGAGACAAGGCGGCTGGAGGACGATGCATTGAATCTCGACGCAATTTGAGTGTCCCATCGTCATTAGGAGGCCCTAAACGTTACAATTAACTATCATTTTTGCGTCGGAATCGATAATCTAAACTCACAGGAGAACGACCATAAGGTGTCCGAGGCAGCAACAGACACTTGGAGACAAGTCGGCTGGAGGCCGATGTATTGAATCTCGACGCAATTTGAGTGTTCCATCGTCATTACATGGCCCTGAACGTTACAATTAATTATCATTTTTGCGTCGGATTCGAAAATCTAGATTCACAGGAGAACGACCATAAGGTGCCCGAGGCAGCAACAGACCCTTGGAGTCAAGTCGGCTGGAGGACGATGTATTGAATCTCGACGCAATTTGAGTGTTCCATCGTCATTACAAGGCCCTGAACGTTACAATTAACTATCATTTTTGCGTCGGATTCGAAAATCTAGACTCACAGGAGAACGACCATAAGGTGCCCGAGGCAGCAACCGACCCTTGGAGACAAGTCGGCTGGAGGCCGATGTATTGAATCTCGACGCAATTTGAGTGTTCCATCGTCATTAGGAGGCCCTGAACGTTACAATTAACAATCATTTTTGCGTCGGATTCGAAAATCTAGACTTGCAAGAGAACGACCATAAGGTGCCCGAGTCAGCAATAGACCCTTGGAGACAAGTCGGCTGGAGGCCGATGTATTGATTCTTGACGCAATTTGAGTTTTCCATCGTCATTAGGAGGCCCTGAACGTTACAATTAACAATCATTTTAGCGTCAGATTCGAAAATCTACTCACAGGACAAGTTCATACGGTGCTCGAGACAGCAATTTCCCCTTGGAGACAAGTCCGCTGGAGGCCGATGTATTGAATCTCGACGCAATTTGAGTGTTCCATCGTCATTAGGAGGCCCTGGACGTTACAATTAACTATCAGTTTCGCGTCGGATTCGAAAATCTAGACTCACATGAGAGCGAACATAAGAGGCCGGAGGCAGTAATATCCGCATGGAGACAAGTCGGCTGGAGGACGATGTATTGAATCTCGACGCAATTTGAGTGTCCCATCGTCATTAGGAGGCCATAAACGTTACAATTAACTATCATTTTTGCGTCGGATTCGATAATCTAAACTCACAGGAGAACGACCATAAGGTGCCCGGTTCAGCAACAGACCCTTGGAGACAAGTCGGCTGCAGGCCGATGTATTGAATCTCGACGCAATTTGAGTGTTCCATCGTCATTACAAGGCCCTGAACGTTACAATTAATTATCATTTTTGCGTCGGATTCGAAAATCTAGAGTCACAGGAGAACGACCATAAGGTGCCCGAGGCAGCAACAGACCCTTGGAGACAAGTCGGCTGGAGGACGATGTATTAAATCTCGACGCAATTTGAGTGTTCCATCGTCATTACAAGGCCCTGAACGTTACAATTAACTATCATTTTTGCGTCGGATTCGAAAATCTAGACTCACAGGAGAACGACCATAAGGTGCCCAAGGCATCAATAGACCCTTGGAGACAAGTCGGCTGGAAACCGATGTATTGATTCTTGACGCAATATGAGTGTTCCATCGGCATTAGAAGGCCCTGAACGTTACAATTAACTATCATTTTTGCGTCGGATTCGAAAATCTAGACTCACAGGAGACGGACCATATGGAGCCCAAGGCAGCAATATCCCCTTGTAGACAAGTCGGCTGGAGGAAGACGTATTGACTCTCGACGCAAAATGAGTGTTCCATCGTCATTAAGAGGCCCTGAGCATTTTAATTAACTATCAGTTTTGCGTCGGATTCTAAAATGTTGATTCACAGGGGACCGACCATACGGTGCCCGAGGCAGCAATAGACCCTTGGAGACAAATCGGCTGAATGCCGATGTATTGAATCTCGAGGCAATTTGTGTGTTCCATCGTCATTAGGAAGCCCTGAACGTTACAATTAACTATCATTTTAGCGTCGGATTCGAAAATCTACTAACAGGAGAAGGATCATATGGTGCACGAGACTGCAATATCCCCTTGAATACAAGTCGACTGGAGGTCGATGTATTGACTCTCGACGCAAATAGAGTGTTCCATCGTCTTTAGGAGTCCCTGAACGTTACAATTAACTATCATTTATGCGTCGGATTCGAAAATTTAGACTCACAGGAGAACGACCATAAGGTGCCCGAGGCACCAATAGACCCTTGGAGACAAGTCGGCTGGAGGCCGATGTGGTGAATCTCGACGCAATTTGAGTGTTCCATCGTCATTACAAGGCCCTGATCGTTACAATTAACTATCACTTTTGCGTCGGATTCGAAAATCTAGACTTACAGGAGAACGACCATAAGGTGCCCGAGGCAGCAACAGACCCTTGGTGACAAGTCGGATGGAGGAAGATGTATTGACTCTCGACGCAATTTAAGTGTTCCATCGTCATTACAAGGCCCTGAACGTTACAATTAACTATGAGTTTTGCGTCGGATTCGAAAATCTAGACTCACAGGAGAACGACTATAAGGTGCCCGAGGCAGCAATAGACCCTTGGAGACAAGTCGGCTGGAGGCCGATGTATTGAATCTCGACGCAATTTAAGTCTTCCATCGTCATTAGGAGGACCTAAACGTTGGAATTAACTATCATTTTTGCGTCGGATTCGATAATCTAAACTCACAGGAGAACGACCATAAGGTGCCCGAGGCAGCAACAGACCCTTGGAGACAAGTCGGCTGGAGGCCGATGTATTGAATCTCGACGCAATTTGAGTGTTCCATCGTCATTACAAACCCCTGAACGTTACAATTAACTATCATTTTTGCGTCGGATTCGAAAATCTAGACTCACAGGAGAACGACCATAAGGTGCCCGAGGCAGCAATAGACCCTTGGAGACAAGTCGGCTAGAGGCCGATGTATTGAATCTCGACGCAATTTGAGTGTTCCATCGTCATTAGGAGGCCCTGAACGTTACAATTAACTATCAGTTTCGCGTCGGATTCGAAAATCTAGACTCACATGAGAGCGAACATAAGAGGCCGGAGGCAGTAATATCCCCATGGAGACAAGTCGGCTTTAGGACGATGTATTGAATCTCGACGCAATTTGAGTGTCCCATCGTCATTAGGAGGCCCTAAACGTTACAATTAACTATCATTTTTGCGTCGGATTCGATAATCTAAACTCACAGGAGAACGACCATAAGGTGCCCGAGGCAGCAACAGACCCTTGGAGACAAGTCGGCTGGAGGCCGATGTATTGATTCTCGACGCAATTTGAGTGTTCCATCGTCATTACAAGGCCTTGAACGTTACAATTAATTATCATTTTTGCGTCGGATTTGAAAATCTAGACTCACAGGAGAACGACCATAAGGTGCCCGAGGCAGCAACAGACCCTTGGAGACGTGTCGGCTGGAGGACGATGTATTGAATCTCGACGCAATTTGAGTGTTCCATCGTCATTACAAGGCCCTGAAAGTTACAATTAACTATCATTTTTGCGTCGGATTTGAAAATCTAGACTCACAGGAGACGGACCACATGGAGCCCGAGGCAGCAATATCCCCTTGTAGACAAGTCGGCTGGAGGAAGATGTATTGACTCTCGACGCAAAATGAGTGTTCCATCGTCATTAAGGGGCCCTGAGCATTACATTTAACTATCAGATTTGTGTCGGATTCTAAAATGTTGACTCACAGGGGAACGACCATACGGCGCCCGAGGCAGCAACAGACCCTTGGAGACAAATCGGCTAAATGCCGATGTATTGAATCTCGAGGCAATTTGAGTGTTCCATCGTCATTAAGAAGCCCTGAACGTTACAATTAACAATCAGTTTCGCGTCCGATTCGAAAATCTAGACTCACATGAGAGCGAACATAAGAGGCCGGTGGCAGTAATATCCCCATGGAGACAAGTCGGCTGGAGGACGATGTATTGAATCTCGACGCAATTTGAGTGTCCCATCGTCATTAGGAAGCCCTGAACGTTACAATTAACTATCATTTTTGCGTCGGAATCGATAATCTAAACTCACAGGAGAACGACCATAAGGTGCCCGAGGCAGCAACAGACCCTTGGAGACAAGTCGGCTGGAGGCCGATGTATTGAATCTCGACGCAATTTGAGTGTCCCATCGTCATTAGGAGGCCCTATACGTTACAATTAACTATCATTTTAGCGTCGGATTCGAAAATCTACTAACAGGAGAAGTTCATACGGTCCTCGAGACAGCAATATCCCCTTGGAGACAAGTCTGCTGGGGGCCGATGTATTGAATCTCGTCGCAATTTGAGTGTTCCATCGACATTAGGAGACCCTGAACGTTACAATTAACTATCAGTTTCGCGACGGATTCGAAAATCTAGTCTCACATGAGGGCGAACATAAGAGGCAGAAAGCAGTAATATCCCCATGGAGACAAGTCGGCTGGAGGACGATGTATTGAATCTCGACGCAATTTGAGTGTCCCATCGTCATTAGGAAGCCCTGAACGTTGCAGTTAACTATCATTTTTGCGTCGGATTCGATAATCTAAACTCACAGGAGAACGACCATAAGGTGCCCGAGGCAGCAACAGACCCTTGGAGACAAGTCGGCTGGAGGCCGATGTATTGAATCTCGACGCAATTTGAGTGTCCCATCGTCATTAGGAAGCCCTGAACGTTACAATTAACTATCATTTATGCGTCGGATTCGAAAATCTAGACTCACAGTAGAACGACCATAAGGTGCCCGAGGCAGCAATAGACCCTTGGAGACAAGTCGGCTGGAGGCCGATGTATTGAATCTCGACGCAATTTGAGTGTTCCATCGTCATTAGGAAGCCCTGAACGTTATAATGAACTATCAGTTTTGCGTCGTATTCGAAAATCTAGACTTATAAGAGAACGACCATAAGGTGCATGAGGCAGCATTAGACCCTTGGAGACAAGTCGGCTGGAGGCCGATGTATTGAATCTCGACGCAATTTGAGTGTCCCATCGTCATTAGAAGGCCCTGAACGTTACAATTAACTATCATTTTTGCGTCGGATTCGAAAATCTAGACTCACAGGAGACGGACCAGATGGAGCCCGAGGCAGCAATATCCCCTTGTAGACAAGTCGGCTGGAGGAAGATGTATTGACTCTCGACGCAAAATGAGTGTTCCATCGTCATTAAGAGGCCCTGAGCATTACATTTAACTATCAGTTTTGCGTCGGATTCTAAAATGTTGACTCACAGGGGAACGACCATACGGTGCCCGAGGCAGCAATAGACCCTTGGAGACAAATCGGCGGAATGCCGATGTATTGAATCCCGAGGCAATTTGAGTGTTCCATCGTCATTAGGACGCCATAAACGTTAGAATTAACTATCATTTTTGCGTCGGATTCGATAATCTAAACTCACAGGAGAACGACCATAAGGTGCCCGAGGCAGCAACAGACCCTTGGAGACAATTCGGCTGAATGCCGATGTATTGAATCTCGAGGCAATTTGAGTGTTCCATCGTCATTAGGAAGCCTTGAACGTTACAATTAACAATCAGTTTCGCGTCGGATTCGAAAATCTAGACTCACATGAGAGCGAACATAAGTGGCCGGAGGCAGTAATATCCCAATGGAGACAAGTCGGCTGGAGGACGATGTATTGAATCTCGACGCAATTTGAGTGTCCCATCGTCATTAGGAGGCCCTGAACGTTACAATTAACTATCATTTTTGCGTCGGATTCGAAAATCTAGACTCACAGGAGAACGACCATAAGGTACCCGAGGCAGCAACAGACCCTTGGAGACAAGTCGGCTGGAGGCCAGTGTATTGAATCTCGACGCAATTTGAGTGTTCCATCGGCATTAGGAGGCCCTGAACGTTACAATTAACTATCATTTTTGCGTCGGATTCGAAAATCTAGACTTACAAGAGAACGACCATAAGGTGCCCGAGGCAGCAATAGACCCTTGGAGACAAGTCGGCTGGAGGCCGATGTATTGATTCTTGACGCAATTTGAGTGTTCCATCGTCATTAGGAGGCCCTGAAGGTTACAATTAACAATCATTTTAGCGTCGGATTCGAAAATCTACTCACAGGAGAAGTTCATACGGTGCTCGAGACAGCAATTTCCCCTTGGAGACAAGTCCGCTGGAGGCCGATGTATTTAATCTCGACGCAATTTGAGTGTTCCATCGTCATTAGGAGGCCCTGAACGTTACAATTAACTATCAGTTTCGCGTCGGATTCGAAAATCTAGACTCACATGAGAGCGAACATAAGAGGCCGGAGGCAGTAATATCCCCATAGAGACAAGTCGGCTGGAGGACGATGTATTGAATCTCGACGCAATTTGAGTGTCCCATCGTCATTAGGAGGCCCCAAACGTTACAATTAACTATCATTTTTGCGTCGGATTCGATAATCTAAACTCACAGGAGAACGACCATAAGGTGCCCGATTCAGCAACAGACCCTTGGAGACAACTCGGCTGGAGGCCGATGTATTGAATCTCGACGCAATTTGAGTGTTCCATCGTCATTACAAGGCCCTGAACGTTACAATTAATTTTCATTTTTGCGTCGGATTCGAAAATCTAGACTCACAGGAGAACGACCATAAGGTGCCCGAGGCAGCAACAGACCCTTGGAGACAAGTCGGCTGGAGGACGATGTATTAAATCTCGACGCAATTTGAGTGTTCCATCGTCATTACAAGGCCCTGAACGTTACAATTAACTATCATTTTTGCGTCGGATTTGAAAATCTAGACTCACAGGAGAACGACCATAAGGTGCCCGAGGCATCAATAGACCTTTGGAGACAAGTCGGCTGGAAACCGACGTATTGATTCTTGCCGCAATATGAGTGTCCCATCGGCACTAGAAGGCCCTGAACGTTACAATTAACAATCATTTTAGCGTCGGATTCGAAAATCGACTCACAGGAGAAGTTCATACGGTGCTCGAGACAGCAATATACCCCTTGGAGACAAATCGACTGGAGGCCGATGTATTGAATATCGACGCAATTTGAGTGATCCATCGTCATTAGGAAGCCCTGAACGTTATAATGAACTATCAGTTTTGCGTCGTATTCGAAAATCTAGACTTATAAGAGAACGACCATAAGGTGCCCGAGGCAGCATTAGACCCTTGGAGACAAGTCGGCTGGAGGCCGATGTATTGAATCTCGACGCAATTTGAGTGTTCCATCGTCATTAGAAGGCACTGAACGTTACAAATAACTATCATTTTTGCGTCGGATTCGAAAATCTAGACTCACAGGAGACGGACCACATGGAGCCCGAGGCAGCAATATCCCCTTGTAGACAAGTCGGCTGGAGGAAGACGTATTGACTCCCGACGCAAAATGAGTGTTCCATCGTCATTAAGAGGCCCTGAGCATTACATTTAACTATCAGTTTTGCGTCGGATTCTAAAATGTTGACTCACAGGGGAACGACCATACGGTGCCCGAGGCAGCAATAGACCCTTGGAGACAAATCGGCTGAATGCCGATGTATTGAATCTCGAGGAATTTGAGTGTTCCATCGTCATTAGGAAGCTCTGAACGTTACAATCAACTATCATTTTAGCGTCGGATTCGAAAATTTACTAACAGGGGAAGGATCATATGGTGCATGAGACTGCAATATCCTCTTGCATTCAAGTCGACTGGAGGTCGATGTATTGACTCTCGACGCAAATTGAGTGTTCCATCGTCTTTAGGAGTCCCTGAACGTTACAATTAACTATCATTTATGCGTCGGATTCGAAAATCTAGACTCACAGGAGAACGACCATAAGGTGCCCGAGGCACCAATAGACCCTTGGAGACAAGTCGGCTGGAGGCCGATGTATTGGATCTCGACGCAATTTGAGTGTTCCATCGCCATTACAAGGCCCTGAACGTTACAATTAACTATCATTTTTGCGTCGCATTCGAAAATCTAAACTCACAGGAGAACGACCATAAGGTGCCCGAGGCAGCAACAGACCCTTGGAGACAAGTCGGCTGGAGGAAGATGTATTGACTCTCGACGCAATTTGAGTGTTCCATCGTCATTACAAGGCCCTGAACGTTACAATTAACTATGAGTTTTGCGTCGGATTCGAAAATCTAGACTCACAGGAGAACGACTATAAGGTGCCCGAGGCAACAATAGACCCTTGGAGACAAGTCGGCTGGAGGCCGATGTATTGAATCTCGACGCAATTTAAGTATTCCAACGTCATTAGGAGGCCCTAAACGTTAGAATTAACTATCATTTTTGCGTCGGATTCGATAATCTAAACTCACAGGAGAACGACCATAAGGTGCCCGAGGCAGCAACAGACCCTTGGAGGCAAGTCGGCTGGAGGCCGATGTATTGAATCTCGACGCAATTTGAGTGTTCCATCGTCATTACAAGGCCCTGAACGTTACAATTAACTATCATTTTAGCGTCGGATTCGAAAATCTACTCACAGGAGAAGTTCATACAGCGCTCGTTCAGCAATATCCCCTTGGAGACAAGTCCGCTGGAGGCCGATGTATTGAATCTCGACGCAATTTGAGTGTTCCATCGTCATTAGGAGGCCCTGAACGTTACAATTAACTATCAGTTTCGCGTCGGATTCGAAAATCTAGACTCACATGAGAGCGAACATAAGAGGCCGGAGGCAGTAATATCCCCGTGGAGACAAGTCGGCTGGAGGACGATGTATTGAATCTCGACGCAATTTGAGTGTCCCATCGTCATTAGGAGGCCCTGAACGTTACAATTAACTATCATTTTTGCGTCGGATTCGATAATCTAAACTCACAGGAGAACGACCATAAGGTGCCCGAGGCAGCAACAGACCCTTGGAGACAAGTCGGCTGGAGGCCGATGTATTGAATCTCGACGCAATTTGAGCGTTCCATCGTCATTACAAGGCCCTGAACGTTACAATTAATTATCATTTTTGCGTCGGATTCGAAAAACTAGAGTCACAGGAGACGGACCACATGGAGCCCGAGGCTGCAATATCCCCTTGTAGACAAGTCGGCTGGAGGAAGATGTATTGACTCTCGACGCAAAATGAGTGTTCCATCGTCATTACAAGGCCCTGAACGTTACAATTAACTATCATTCTTGCGTCGGATTCGAAAATCTAGACTCACAGGAAAAAGACCATAAGGTGCCCGAGGCAGCAACAGACCCTTGGAGACAAGTCGGCTGGAGGCCGATGTATTGAATCTCGACGCAATTTGAGTGTTCCATCGTTATTACAAGGCCCGGAACGTTACAATTAATTATCATTTTTGCGTCGGATTCGAAAATCTAGACTCACAGGAGAACGACCATGAGGTGCCCGAGGCAGCAACAGACCCTTGGAGACAAGTCGGCTGGAGGACGATGTATTGAATCTCGACGCAATTTGAGTGTTCCATCGTCATTAGGAAGCCTTAAACGTTACAATTAACAATCAGTTTCGCGTCGGATTCGAAAATCTAGACTCACATGAGAGCGAACATAAGAGGCCGGAGGCAGTAATATCCCCATGGAGACAAGTCGGCTGGAGGACGATGTATTGAATCTCGACGCAATTTGTGTGTCCCATCGTCATTAGGAGGCCCTAAACGTTACAATTAACTATCATTTTTGCGTCGGATTCGATAATCTAAACTCACAGGAGAACGACCATAAGGTGCCCGAGGCAGCAACAGACCCTTGGAGACAAGTCGGCTGGAGGCCGATGTATTGAATCTCGACGCAATTTGAGTGTTCCATCGTCATTACAAGGCCCTCAACGTTACAATTAAATATCATTTTTGCGTCGGATTCGAAAATCTAGACTCACAGGAGAACGACCATGAGGTGCCCGAGGCAGCAACAGACCTTTGGAGACAAGTCGGCTGGAGGACGATGTATTGAATCTCGACGCAATTTGAGTGTTCCATCGTCATTACAAGGCCCTGAACGTTACAAATAAGTATCATTTTTGCGTCGGATTCGAAAATCTAGACTCACAGGAGAACGACCATAAGCTGCCCGAGGCACCAATTGACCCTTGGAGACAAGTCGGCTGGAAACCGATGTATTGATTCTTGACGCAATTTGAGTGTTCCATCGGCATTAGGAGGCCCTGAACGTTACAATTAACAATCATTTTAGCGTCGGATTCGAAAATCGACTCACAGGAGAAGTTCATACGGTGCTCGAGACAGCAATATACCCCTTGGAGACAAATCGACTGGAGGCCGATGTATTGAATATCGACGCAATTTGAGTGTTCCATCGTCATTAGGAAGCCCTGAACGTTATAATGAACTATCAGTTTTGCGTCGTATTCGAAAATCTAGACTTATAAGAGAACGACCATAAGGTGCCCGAGACAGCATTAGACCCTTGGAGACAAGTCGGCTGGAGGCCGACGTATTGAATCTCGACGCAATTTGAGTGTTCCATCGTCATTAGAAGGCCCTGAACGTTACAATTAACTATTATTTTTGCGTCGGATTCGAACATCTAGACTCACAGGAGACGGACCACATGGAGCCCGAGGCAGCAATATCCCCTTGTAGACAAGTCGGCTGGAGGAAGATGTATTGACTCTCGACGCAAAATGAGTGTTCCATCGTCATTAAGAGGCCCTGAGCATTACATTTAACTATCAGTTTTGCGTCGGATTCTAAAATGTTGACTCACAGGGGAACGACCATACGGTGCCCGAGGCAGCAATAGACCCTTGGAGACAAATCGGCAGAATGCCGATGTATTGAATCTCGAGGCAATTTGAGTGTTCCATCGTCATTAGGAAGCCCTGAACGTTACAATTAACAATCAGTTTCGCGTCGGATTTGAAAATCTAGACTCACATGAGAGCGAACATAAGAGGCCGGAGGCAGTAATATCCCCATGGAGACAAGTCGGCTGGAGGACGATGTATTGAATCTCGACGCAATTTGAGTGTCCCATCGTCATTAGGAAGCCCTGAACGTTACAATTAACTATCATTTTTGCGTCGGATTCGATAATCTAAACTCACAGGAGAACGACCATAAGGTGCCCGAGGCAGCAACAGAACCTTGGAGACAAGTCTGCTGGAGGCCGATGTATTGAATCTCGACGCAATTTGAGTGTCCCATCGTCATTAGGAGGCCCTAAACGTTACAATTAACTATCATTTTAGCGTCGGATTCGAAAATCTACTCACGGGAGAAGTTAATACGGTCCTCGAGACAGCAATATCCCCTTGGAGACAAATCCGCTGGAGGCCGATGTATTGAATCTCGACGCAATTTGAGTGTTCCATCGTCATTAGGAGGCCCTGAACGTTACAATTAACTATCAGTTTCGCGTCGGATTCGAAAATCTAGACTCACATGAGAGCGAACATAAGAGGCCGGAGGCAGTAATATCCCCATGGAGACAAGTCGGCTGGAGGACGATGTATTGAATCTCGACGCAATTTGAGTGTCCCATCGACATTAGGAAGCCCTGCACGATACAATTAACTTTCATTTTTGCATCGGATTCGATAATCTAAACTCACAGGAGAACGACCATAAGGTGCCCGAGGCAGCAACAGGCCCTTGGAGACAAGTCGGCTGGAGGCCGATGTATTGAATCTCGACGCAATTTGAGTGTCCCATCGTCATTAGGAAACCCTGAAAGTTACAATTAACTATCATTTATGCGTCGGATTCGAAAATCTAGACTCACAGGAGAACGACCATAAGGTGCCCGAGGCACCAATAGACACTTGGAGACAAGTCGGCTGGAAACCGATGTATTGATTCTTGACGCAATTTGAGTGTTCCATCGGCATTAGGAGGCCCTGAACGTTACAATTAACAATCATTTTAGCGTCGGATTCGAAAATCTACTCACAGGAGAAGTTCATACGGTGCTCAAGACAGCAATATACCCCTTGGAGACAAATCGACTGGAGGCCGATGTATTGAATATCGACGCAATTTGAGTGTTCCATCGTCATTAGGAAGCCCTGAACGTTATAATGTACTATCAGTTTAGCGTCGTATTCGAAAATCTAGACATATAAGAGAACGACCATAAGGTGCCCGAGGCAGCATTAGACCCTTGGAGACAAGTCGGCTGGAGGCCGATGTATTGAATCTCGACGCAATTTGAGTGTTCCATCGTCATTAAGAGGCCCTGAGCATTACATTTAACTATCAGTTTTGCGTCGGATTCTAAAATGTTGACTCACAGGGGAACGACCATACGGTGCCCGAGGCTGCAATGGACCTTTGGAGACAAATCGGCTGAATGCCGATGAATTGAATCTCGAGGCAATTTGAGTGTTCCATCGTCATTAGGAAGCCCCGAACGTTACAATTAACAATCAGTTTCGCGTCGGATTCGAAAATCTAGACTCACATGAGAGCGAACATAAGAGGCCGGAGGCAGTAATATCCCCATGGAGACAAGTCGGCTGGAGGACGATGTATTGAATCTCGACGCAATTTGAGTGTCCCATCGTCATTAGAACGTCCTAAACGTTAGAATTAACTATAATTTTTGCGTCGGATTCGATAATCTAAACTCACAGGAGAACGACCATAAGGTGCCCGAGGAAGCAACAGACCCTTGGAGACAAGTCGGCTGAATGCCGATGTATTGAATCTCGAGGCAATTTGAGTGTTCCATCGTCATTAGGAAGCCTTGAACGTTACAATTAGAAATCAGTTTCGCGTCGGATTCGAAAATCTAGACTCACATGAGAGCGAACATAAGAGGCCGGAGGCAGTAATATCCCCATGGAGACAAGTCGGCTGGAGGACGATGTATTGAATCTCGACGCAATTTGAGTGTGCCATCGTCATTAGGAGGCCCTAAACGTTACAATTAACTATCATTTTTGCGTCGGTTTCGATAATCTAAACTCACAGGAGAACGACCATAAGGTGCCCGAGGCAGCAACAGACCCTTGGAGACAAGTCGGCTGGAGGCCGATGTATTGAAACTCGACGCAATTTGAGTGTTCCATCGTCATTACAAGGCCCTGAACGTTACAATTAACTATCATTTTTGCGTCGGATTCGAAAATCTAGACTCACAGGAGAACGACCATAAGGTGCCCGAGGCAGCAATAGACCCTTGGAGACAAGTCGGCTGCAGGCCGATGTATTGAATCTCGACGCAATTTGAGTGTTCCATCGTCATTAGGAGGCCCTAAACGTTAGAATTAACTATCATTTTTGCGTCGGATTCGATGATCTAAACTCACAGGAGAACGACCATAAGGTGCCCGAGGCAGCAACAGACCCTTGGAGACAAGTCGGCTGGAGGCCGATGTATTGAATCTCGACGCAATTTGAGTGTTCCATCGTCATTACAAGGCCCTGAACGTTACAAATTACTATCATTTTTGCGTCGGATTCGAAAATCTAGACTCACAGGAGAACGACCACAAGGTGCCCGAGGCAGCAATAGACACTTGGAGACAAGTCGGCTGGATGCCGATGTATTGAATCTCGACGCAATTTGAGTGTTCCATCGGCATTAGGAGGCCCTGAACGTTACAATTAACTATCATTTTTGCGTCGGATTCGAAAATCTAGACTTACAAGAGAACGACCATAAGGTGCCCGAGGCAGCAATAGACCCTTGGAGACAAGTCGGCTGGAGGCCGATGTATTGAATCTCGACGCAATTTGAGTGTTCCATCGTCATTAGGAGGCCCTGAACGTTACAATTAGCTATCAGTTTCGCGTCGGATTCGCAAATCTAGACTCACATGAGAGCGAACATAAGAGGCCGGATTCAGTAATATCCCCATGGAGACAAGTCGGCTGGAGGACGATGTATTGAATCTCGACGCAATTTGAGTGTCCCATCGTCATTAGGAGGCCCTAAACGTTACAATTAACTATCATTTTTGCGTCGGATTCGATAATCTAAACTCACAGGAGAACGACCATAAGGTGCCCGAGGCAGCAACAGACCCTTGGAGAGAAGTCGGCTGGAGGCCGATGTATTGAATCTCGACGCAATTTGAGTGTTCCATCGTCATTACAAGGCACTGAACGTTACAATTAATTATCATTTTTGCGTCGGATTCGAAAATCTAGACTCACAGGAGAACGACCATAAGGTAACCGAGGCAGCAACAGACCCTTGGAGACAAGTCGGCTGGAGGACGATGTATTGAATCTCGACGCAATTTGAGTGTTCCATCGTCATTACAAGGCCCTTAAAGTTAGAATTAACTATCATTTTTGCGTCGGATTCGAAAATCTAGACTCACAGGAGAACGACCATAAGGTGCCCGAGGCACCAATAGACCCTTGGAGACAAGTCGGCTGGAAACCGATGTATTGATTCTTGACGCAATTTGAGTGTTCCATCGGCATTAGGAGGCCCTGAACGTTACAATTAACAATCATTTTAGCGTCGGATTCGAAAATCTACTCACAGGAGAAGTTCATACGGTGCTCGAGACAGCAATATACCCCTTGGAGACAAATCGACTGGAGGCCGATGTATTGAATATCGACGCAATTTGAGTGTTCCATCGTCATTAGGAAGCCCTGAACGTTATAATGAACTATCAGTTTAGCGTCGTATTCGAAAATCTAGACATATAAGAGAACGACCATAAGGTGCCCGAGGCAGGATTAGACCCTTGGAGACAAGTCGGCTGGAGGCCGATGTATTGAATCTCGACGCAATTTGAGTGTTCCATCGTCATTAGAAGGCCCTGAACGTTACAATTAACTATCATTTTTGCGTCGGATTCGAAAATCTAGACTCACAGGAGACGGACCACATGGAGCCCGAGGCAGCAATATCCCCTTGTAGACAAGTCGGCTGGAGGAAGATGTATTGACTTTCGACGCAAAATGAGTGTTCCATCGACATTAAGAGGCCCTGAGCATTACATTTAACTATCAGTTTTGCGTCGGATTCTAAAATGTTGACTCACAGGGGAACGACCATACGGTGCCCGAGGCAGCAATGGACCCTTGGAGACAAATCGGCTGAATGCCGATGTATTGAATCTCGAGGCAATTTGAGTGTTCCATCGTCATTAGGAAGCCCTGAACGTTACAATTAACAATCAGTTTCGCGTCTGATTCGAAAATCTAGACTCACATGAGAGCGAACATAAGAGGCCGGAGGCAGTAATATCCCCATGGAGACAAGTCGGCTGGAGGACGATGTATTGAATCTCGACGCAATTTTAGTGTCCCATCGTCATTAGGAAGCCCTGAACGTTACAATTAACTATCATTTTTGCGTCGGATTCGATAATCTAAACTCACAGGAGAACGACCATAAGGTGCCCGAGGCAGCAACAGACCCTTGGAGTGAAGTCGGCTGGAGGCCGATGTATTGAATCTCGACGCAATTTGAGTGTTCCATTGTCATTACAAGGCCCTGAACGTTACAATTAATTATCATTTTTGCGTCGAATTCGAAAATCTAGACTCACAGGAGAACGACCATAAGGTAACCGAGGCAGCAACAGACCCTTGGAGACAAGTCGCCTGGAGGACGATGTATTGTATCTCGACGCAATTTGAGTGTTCCATCGTCATTACAAGGCCCTGAAAGTTAGAATTAACTATCATTTTTGCGTCGGATTTGAAAATCTAGACTCACAGGAGAACGACCATAAGGTGCCCGAGGCACCAATAGACCCTTGGAGACAAGTCGGCTGGAAACCGATGTATTGATTCATGATGCAATTTGAGTGTTCCATCGGCATTAGGAGGCCCTCAACGTTCAATTAACAATCATTTAAGCGTCGGATTCGAAAATCTACTCACAGGAGAAAGACCATAAGGTGCCCGAGGCAGCAACAGACCCTTGGAGACAAGTCGGCTGGAGGCCGATGTATTGAATCTCGACGCACTTTGAGTGTTCCATCGTCATTAGGAGGCCCCAAACGTTAGAATTAACTATCATTTATGCGTCGGATTCGATAATCTAAATTCACAGGAGAACGACCATAAGGTGCCCGAGGCAGCATCAGACCCTTGGAGACAAGTCGGCTGGAGGCCGATGTATTGAATCTCGACGCAATTTGAGAGTTCCATCGTCATTACAAGGCCCTGAACGTTACAATTAACTATCATTTTTGCGTCGGATTCGAAAATCTAGACTCACAGGAGAACGACCATAAGGTGCCCGAGGCAGCAATAGACCCTTGGAGACAAGTCGGCTGGAGGCCGATGTATTGAATCTCGACGCAATTTGAGTGTTCCATCGTCATTTGGAGGCCGTAAACGTTAGGATTAACTATCATTTTTGCGTCGGATTCGATAATCTAAACTCACAGGAGAACGACCATAAGGTGCCCGAGGCAGCAACAGACCCTTGGTGACAAGTCGGCTGGAGGCCGATGTATTGAATCTCGACGCAATTTGAGTGTTCCATCGTCATTACAAGGCCCTGAGCGTTACAATTAACTATCATTTTTGCGTCGGATTCGAAAATCTAGACTCACAGGAGAACGACCATAAGGTGCCCGAGGCAACAATAGACCCTTGGAGACAAGTCGGCTGGAGGCCGATGTATTGAATCTCGACGCAATTTGAGTGTTCCATCGGCATTAGGAGGCCCTGAACGTTACAATTAACTATCATTTTTGCGTCGGATTCGAAAATCTAAACTTATAAGAGAACGACCATAATGTGCCCGAGGCAGCAATAGACCCTTGGAGACAAGTCGGCCGGAGGCCGATGTATTGATTCTTGACGCAATATGAGTGTTCCATCGTCATTAGGAGGCCCTGAACGTTAGACTTAACAATCATTTTAGCGTCGGATTCGAAATTCTACTTACAGGAGAAGTTCATACTGTGCTCGAGACAGCAATATCCTTTTGGAGACAATTCCGCTGGAGGCCGATGTATTGAATCTCGACGCAATTTGAGTGTTCCATCGTCATTAGGAGGCCCCAAACGTTACAATTAGAAATCAGTTTCGCGTCGGATTCGAAAATCTAGACTCACATGAGAGCGAACATAAGAGGCCGGAGGCAGTAATATCCCCATGGAGACAAGTCGGCTGGAGGACGATGTATTGAATCTCGACGCAATTTGAGTGTCCCATCGTCATTACGAGGCCCTAAACTTTACAATTAACTATCATTTTTGCGTCGGATTCGATAATCTAAACTCACAGGAGAACGACCATAAGGTGCCCGAGGCAGCAACAGACCCTTGGAGACAAGTCGGCTGGAGGCCGATGTATTGAATCTCGACGCAATTTGAGTGTTCCATCGTCATTACAAGGCCCTGAACGTTACAATTAATTTTTATTTTTGCGTCGGATTCGAAAATCTAGACTCACAGGAGAACGACCATAAGGTGCCCAAGGCAGCAACAGACCCTTGGAGACAAGTCGGCTAG
Organism: Schistocerca americana; assembly: GCF_021461395.2. Lineage (NCBI taxonomy): Eukaryota > Metazoa > Arthropoda > Insecta > Orthoptera > Acrididae > Schistocerca > Schistocerca americana. The sequence goes on from NC_060123.1 coordinate 773,769,925, forward strand.
AGGACGATGTATTGAATCTCGACGCAATTTGAGTGTTATATCGTCATTACAAGGCCCTGAAAGTTAGAATTAACTATCATTTATGCGTCGGATTCGAAAATCTAGACTCACAGGAGAACGACCTTAAGGTGCCCGAGGCACCAATAGACCCTTGGAGACAAGTCGGCTGGAAACCGATGTATTGATTCTTGACGCAATTTGAGTGTTCCATCGGCATTAGGAGGCCCTGAACGTTACAATTTACAAACATTTTAGCGTCGGATTCGAAAATCTACTCACAGGAGAAGTTCATACGGTGCTCGAGACAGCAATATCCCCTTGGATACAAGTCGACTGGAGGTCGATGTATTGACTCTCGACGCAATTTGAGTGTTCCATCGTCTTTAGGAGTCCCTGAACCTTACAATTAACTATCATTTTTGCGTCGGATTCGAAAATCTAGACTCACAGGAGAACGACCATAAGGTGCCCGAGGCAGCAACAGACCCTTGGAGACAAGTCGGCTAGAGGACGATGTATTGAACCTCGACGCAATTTGAGTGTTCCATCGTCATTACAAGGCCCTGAAAGTTAGAATTAACTATCATTTTTGCGTCGGATTCGAAAATCTAGACTCACAGGAGAACGACCTTAAGGTGCCCGAGGCACCAATAGACCCTTGGAGACAAGTCGGCTGGAAACCGATGTACTGATTCTTGACACAATTTGAGTGTTCCATCGGCATTAGGAGGTCCTGAACGTTACAATTAACAATCATTTTAGCGTCGAATTCGAAAATCTACTCACAGGAGAAGTTCATACGGTGATCGAGACAGCAATATACCCCTTGGAGACAAATCGACTGGAGGCCGATGTATTGAATATCGACGCAATTTGAGTGTTCCATCGTCATTAGGAAGCCCTGAACGTTATAATGAACTATCAGTTTAGCGTCGTATTCGAAAATCTAGACTTATAAGAGAACGACCATAAGGTGCCCGAGGCAGCATTAGACCCTTGGAAACAAGTCGGCTGTAGGCCGATGTATTGATTCTCGACAGAATTTGAGTGTTCCATCGTCATTAGAAGGCCCTCAACGTTACAATTAACTATCATTTTTGCGTCGGATTCGAAAATCTAGACTCACAGGAGACGGACCACATGGAGCCCGAGGCAGCAATATCCCCTTGTAGACAAGTCGGCTGGAGGAAGATGTATTGACACTCGTCGCAAAATGAGTGTTCCATCGTCATTAAGAGGCCCTGAGCATTACATTTAACTATCAGTTTTGCGTTGGATTCTAAAATGTTGACTCACAGGGGAACGACCATACGGTGCCCGAGGCAGCAATTGACCCTTGGAGACAAATCGGCTGAATGCCGATGTATTGAATCTCGAGGCAATTTGAGTGTTCCATCGTCATTAGGAAGCCCTGAACGTTACAATTAACAATCAGTTTCGCGTCGGATTCGAAAATCTAGACTCACATGAGAGCGAACATAAGAGGCCGGAGGAAGTAATATCCCCATGGAGACAAGTCGGCTGGAGGACGATGTATTGAATCCCGACGCAATTTGAGTGTCCCATCTTCAAAAGGAAGCCCTGAACGTTACAATTAACTATCATTTTTGCGTCGGATTCGATAATCTAAACTCACAGGAGAACGACCATAAGGTGCCCGTGGCAGCAACAGACCCTTGGAGGCAAGTCGGCTGGAGGCCCATGTATTGAATCTCGACGCAATTTGACTGTCCCATCGTCATTAGGAGGCCCTAAACGTTACAATTAACTATCATTTTTGCGTCGGATTCGAAAATCTAGACCTACAAGAGAACGACCATAAGGTGCCCGAGGCAGCATAAGACCCTTGGATACAAGTCGACTGGAGGTCGATGTATTGACTCTCGACGCAATTTACATGTTCCATCGTCTTTAGGAGTCCCAGAACGTTACAATTAACTGTCATTTCTGTGTCGGATTCGAAAATCTAGACTCACAGGAGAACGACCATAAAGTGCCCGAGGCAGCAATAGACCCTTGGAGTCAAGTCGGCTGGTAACCGATGTATTGATTCTTAACGCAATTTGAGTGTTCCATCGTCATTAGGAGGCCCTGAACGTTACAATTAACTATGAGTCTTGCGTCGGATTCGAAAATCTAGACACGCAGGAGAACGACCATAAGGTGCCCGAGGCAGCAATAGACCCTTGGAGACAAGTCGCCTGGAGTCCGATGTATTGAATCTCGACGCAATTTGAGTGTTCCATCGTCATTAGGAGGCCCTAAACGTTACAATTAACTATCATTTTTGCGTCGGGTTCGATAATCTAAACTCACAGGAGAACGACCATAAGGTGCCCGAGGCAGCAACAGACCCTTGGAGACAAGTGGGCTGGAGGCCGATGTATTGAATCTCGACGCAATTAGAGTGTTCCATCGTCATTACAAGGCCCTGAACGTTACAATTAACAATCATTTTACCGTCGGATACGAAAATCTACTCACAGGAGAAGTTCATACGGTGCTCGAGACAGCAATATACCCCTTGGAGACAAATCGACTGGAGGCCGATGTATTGAATATCGACGCAATTTCAATGTTCCATCGTCATTAGGAAGCCCTGAACGTTATAATGAACTATCAGTTTTGCGTCGTATTCGAAAATCTAGACTTATAAGAGAACGACCATAAGGTGCCCGAGGCAGCATTTGACCCTTGGAGACAAGTCGACTGGAGGCCGATGTATTGAATCTCGACGCAATTTGAGTGTTCCATCGTCATTAGAAGGCCCTGAACGTTACAATTAACTATCATTTTTGCGTCGGATTCGAAAATCTAGACTCACAGGAGACGGACCACATGGAGCCCGACGCAGCAATATCCCCTTGTAGACAAGTCGGCTGGAGGAAGATGTATTGACTCTCGTCGCAAAATGAGTGTTCCATCGTCATTAAGAGGCCCTGAGCATTACATTTAACTATCAGTTTTGCGTCGGATTCTAAAATGTTGACTCACAGGGGAACGACCATACGGTGCCCGAGGCAGCAATAGACCCTTGGAGACAAATCGGCTGGAAGAAGATGTATGGACTCTCGACGCAAAATGAGTGTTCCATCGTCATTAGGAAGCCCTGAACGTTACAATTAACAATCAGTTTCGCGTCGGATTCGAAAATCTAGACTCACATGAGAGCGAACATAAGAGGCCGGAGGCAGTAATATCCCCATGGAGACAAGTCGGCTGGAGGACGATGTATTGAATTTCGACGCAATTTGAGTGTCCCATCGTCATTAGGAAGCCCTGAACGTTACAATTAACTATCATTTTTGCGTCGGATTCGATAATCTAAACTCACAGGAGAACGACCATAAGGTGCCCGAGGCAGCAACAGACCCTTGGAGACAAGTCGGCTGGAGGCCGATGTATTGAATCTCGACGCAATATGAGTGTCCCATCGTCATTAGGAGGCCCTAAACGTTACAATTAACTATCATTTTTGCGTCGGATTCGATAATCTAAACTCACAGGAGAACGACCATAAGGTGCCCGAGGCAGCAATAGACCCTTAAAGACAAGTCGGCTGGAGGCCGATGTATTGAATCTCGACGCAATTTGAGTGTTCCATCGGCATTAGGAGGCCCTGAACGTTACAATTAACTATCATTTTTGCGTCGGATTCGAAAATCTAGACTTACAAGAGAACGACCATAAGGGGCCCGATGCAGCATTAAACCCTTGGATTGAAGTCGACTGGAGGTCGATGAATAGACTCTCGACGCAATTTGAGTGTTCCATCGTCTTTAGGAGTCCCTGAACGTTACAATTAACTATCATTTATGTGTCGGATTCGAAAATCTAGACTCACAGGAGAACGACCATAAGGTGCCCGAGGCAGCAACAGACCCTTGGAGACAAGTCGGCTGGAGGCCGATGTGTTGAATCTTGACGCAATTTGAGTGTTCCATCGGCATTAGGAGGCCCTGAACGTTACAATTAACTATCATTTTTGCGTCGGATTCGAAAATCTAGACCTACAAGAGAACGACCATAAGGTGCCCGAGGCAGCATAAGACCCTTGGATACAAGTCGACTGGAGGTCGATGTATTGACTCTCGACGCAATTTACATGTTCCATCGTCTTTAGGAGTCCCAGAACGTTACAATTAACTGTCATTTCTGTGTCGGATTCGAAAATCTAGACTCACAGGAGAACGACCATAAAGTGCCCGAGGCAGCAATAGACCCTTGGAGTCAAGTCGGCTGGTAACCGATGTATTGATTCTTGACGCAATTTGAGTGTTCCATCGTCATTAGGAGGCCCTGAACGTTACAATTAACTATGAGTCTTGCGTCGGATTCGAAAATCTAGACACGCAGGAGAACGACCATAAGGTGCCCGAGGCAGCAATAGACCCTTGGAGACAAGTCGCCTGGAGTCCGATGTATTGAATCTCGACGCAATTTGAGTGTTCCATCGTCATTAGGTGGCCCTAAACGTTACAATTAACTATCATTTTTGCGTCGGGTTCGATAATCTAAACTCACAGGAGAACGACCATAAGGTGCCCGAGGCAGCAACAGACCCTTGGAGACAAGTGGGCTGGAGGCCGATGTATTGAATCTCGACGCAATTAGAGTGTTCCATCGTCATTACAAGGCCCTGAACGTTACAATTAACAATCATTTTACCGTCGGATACGAAAATCTACTCACAGGAGAAGTTCATACGGTGCTCGAGACAGCAATATACCCCTTGGAGACAAATCGACTGGAGGCCGATGTATTGAATATCGACGCAATTTCAATGTTCCATCGTCATTAGGAAGCCCTGAACGTTATAATGAACTATCAGTTTTGCGTCGTATTCGAAAATCTAGACTTATAAGAGAACGACCATAAGGTGCCCGAGGCAGCATTTGACCCTTGGAGACAAGTCGACTGGAGGCCGATGTATTGAATCTCGACGCAATTTGAGTGTTCCATCGTCATTAGAAGGCCCTGAACGTTACAATTAACTATCATTTTTGCGTCGGATTCGAAAATCTAGACTCACAGGAGACGGACCACATGGAGCCCGACGCAGCAATATCCCCTTGTAGACAAGTCGGCTGGAGGAAGATGTATTGACTCTCGTCGCAAAATGAGTGTTCCATCGTCATTAAGAGGCCCTGAGCATTACATTTAACTATCAGTTTTGCGTCGGATTCTAAAATGTTGACTCACAGGGGAACGACCATACGGTGCCCGAGGCAGCAATAGACCCTTGGAGACAAATCGGCTGGAAGAAGATGTATGGACTCTCGACGCAAAATGAGTGTTCCATCGTCATTAGGAAGCCCTGAACGTTACAATTAACAATCAGTTTCGCGTCGGATTCGAAAATCTAGACTCACATGAGAGCGAACATAAGAGGCCGGAGGCAGTAATATCCCCATGGAGACAAGTCGGCTGGAGGACGATGTATTGAATTTCGACGCAATTTGAGTGTCCCATCGTCATTAGGAAGCCCTGAACGTTACAATTAACTATCATTTTTGCGTCGGATTCGATAATCTAAACTCACAGGAGAACGACCATAAGGTGCCCGAGGCAGCAACAGACCCTTGGAGACAAGTCGGCTGGAGGCCGATGTATTGAATCTCGACGCAATATGAGTGTCCCATCGTCATTAGGAGGCCCTAAACGTTACAATTAACTATCATTTTTGCGTCGGATTCGATAATCTAAACTCACAGGAGAACGACCATAAGGTGCCCGAGGCAGCAATAGACCCTTAAAGACAAGTCGGCTGGAGGCCGATGTATTGAATCTCGACGCAATTTGAGTGTTCCATCGGCATTAGGAGGCCCTGAACGTTACAATTAACTATCATTTTTGCGTCGGATTCGAAAATCTAGACTTACAAGAGAACGACCATAAGGGGCCCGATGCAGCATTAAACCCTTGGATTGAAGTCGACTGGAGGTCGATGAATAGACTCTCGACGCAATTTGAGTGTTCCATCGTCTTTAGGAGTCCCTGAACGTTACAATTAACTATCATTTATGTGTCGGATTCGAAAATCTAGACTCACAGGAGAACGACCATAAGGTGCCCGAGGCAGCAACAGACCCTTGGAGACAAGTCGGCTGGAGGCCGATGTATTGAATCTCGACGCAATTTGAGTGTCCCATCGTCATTAGGAGGCCCTAAACGTTACAATTAACTATCATTTTTGCGTCGGATTCGATAATCTAAACTCACAGGAGAACGACCATAAGGTGCCCGAGGCAGCAATAGACCCTTAAAGACAAGTCGGCTGGAGGCCGATGTATTGAATCTCGACGCAATTTGAGTGTTCCATCGGCATTAGGAGGCCCTGAACGTTACAATTAACTATCATTTTTGCGTCGGATTCGAAAATCTAGACTTACAAGAGAACGACCATAAGGTGCCCGAGGCAGCATTAGACCCTTGGATTCAAGTCGACTGGAGGTCGATGAATAGACTCTCGACGCAATTTGAGTGTTCCATCGTCTTTAGGAGTCCCTGAACGTTACAATTAACTATCATTTTTGCGTCGGATTCGAAAATCTAGACTCACAGGAGAACGACCATAAGGTGCCCGAGGCAGCAATAGACCCTTGGAGACAAGTCGGCTGGAGGACGATGTATTGAATCTCGACGCAATTTGAGTGTCCCATCGTCAGTAGGAGGCCCTAAACGTTACAATTAACTATCATTTTTGCGTCGGGATCGATAATCTAAACTCACAGGAGAACGACCATAAGGTGCCCGAGGCACCAATAGACCCTTGGAGACAAGTCGGCTGGAAAACGATGTATTGATTCTTGACGCAATTTGAGTGTTCCATGGGCATTAGGAGGCCCTGAACTTTACAATTAACAATCATTTTAGCGTCGGATACGAAAATCTACTCACAGGAGAAGTTCATACGGTGCTCGAGACAGCAATATACCCCTTGGAGACAAATCGACTGGAGGCCGATGTATTGAATATCGACGCAATTTCAATGTTCCATCGTCATTAGGAAGCCCTGAACGTTATAATGAACTATCAGTTTTGCGTCGTATTCGAAAATCTAGACTCACAGGAGACGGACCACATGGAGCCCGACGCAGCAAAATCCCCTTGAAGACAAGTCGGCTGGATGAAGATGTATTGACTCTCGACGCAAAATGAGTGTTCCACCGTCATTAAGAGGCCCTGAGCATTACATTTAACTATCAGTTTTGCGTCGGATTCTAAAATGTTGACTCACAGGGGAACGACCATACGGTGCCCGAGGCAGCAATAGACCCTTGGAGACAAATCGGCTGGAAGAAGATGTATGGACTCTCGACGCAAAATGAGTGTTCCATCGTCATTAGGAAGCCCTGAACGTTACAATTAACAATCAGTTTCGCGTCGGATTCGAAAATCTAGACTCACATGAGAGCGAACATAAGAGGCCGGAGGCAGTAATATCCCCATGGAGACAAGTCGGCTGGAGGACGATGTATTGAATCTCGACGCAATTTGAGTGTCCCATCGTCATTAGGAAGCCCTGAACGTTACAATTAACAATCATTTTTGCGTCGGATTCGATAATCTAAACTCACAGGAGAACGACCATAAGGTGCCCGAGGCAGCAACAGACCCTTGGAAACAAGTCGGCTGGAGGCCGATGTATTGAATCTCGACGCAATTTGAGTGTCCCATCGTCATTAGGAGGCCCTAAACGTTACAATTAACAATCAGTTTCGCGTCGGATTCGAAAATCTAGACTCACATGAGAGCGAACATAAGAGGCCGGAGGCAGTAATATCCCCATGGAGACAAGTCGGCTGGAGGACGATGTATTGAATCTCGACGCAATTTGAGTGTCCCATCGTCATTAGGAAGCCCTGAACGTTACAATTAACTATCATTTTTGCGTCGGATGCGATAATCTAAACTCACAGGAGAACGACCATAAGGTGCCCGAGGCAGCAACAGACCCTTGGAGACAAGTCGGCTGGAGGCCGATGTATTGAATCTCGACGCAATTTGAGTGTCCCATCGTCATTAGGAGGCCCGAAACGTTACAATTAACTATCATTTTTGCGTCGGATTCGATAATCTAAACTCACAGGAGAACGACCATAAGGTGCGCGAGGCAGCAAAAGACCCTTAAAGACAAGTCGGCTGGAGGCCGATGTATTGAATCTCGACGCAATTTGAGTGTTCCATCGGCATTAGGAGGCCCTGAACGTTACAATTATCTATCATTTTTGCGTCGGATTCGAAAATCTAGACTTACAAGAGAACGACCATAAGGTGCCCGAGGCAGCATTAGACCCTTGGATTCAAGTCGACTGGAGGTCGATGAATAGACTCTCGACGCAATTTGAGTGTTCCATCGTCTTTAGGAGTCCCTGAACGTTACAATTAACTATCATTTATGTGTCGGATTCGAAAATCTAGACTCACAGGAGAACGACCATAAAGTGCCCGAGGCAGCAATAGACCCTTGGAGTCAAGTCGGCTGGAGACCGATGTATTGATGCTTGACGCAATTTGAGTGTTCCATCGTCATTAGGAGGCCCTGAACGTTACAATTAACTATGAGTTTTGCGTCGGATTCGAAAATCTAGACTCACAGGAGAACGACCATAAGGTGCCCGAGGCAGCAATAGACCCTTGGAGACAAGTCGGCTGGAGGCCGATGTATTGATTCTCGACGCAATTAGAGTGTTCCATCGTCATTACAAGGCCCTGAACGTTACAATTAACTATCATTTTTGCGTCGGATTCGAAAATCTAGACTCACAGGAGAACGACCATAAGGTGCCCGAAGCAGCAATAGACCCTTGGAGACAAGTCGGCTGGAGGACGATGTATTGAATCTCGACGCAATTTGAGTGTCCCATCGTCATTAGGAGGCCCAAAACGTTACAATTAACTATCATTTTTGCGTCGGATTCGATAATCTAAACTCACAGGAGAACGACCATAAGGTGCCCGAGGCACCAATAGACCCTTGGAGACAAGTCGGCTGGAAAACGATGTATTGATTCTTGACGCAATTTGAGTGTTCCATCGGCATTAGGAGGCCCTGAACGTTACAATTAACAATCATTTTAGCGTCGGATACGAAAATCTACTCACAGGAGAAGTTCATACGGTGCTCGAGACAGCAATATACCCCTTGGAGACAAATCGACTGGAGGCCGATGTATTGAATATCGACGCAATTTCAATGTTCCATCGTCATTAGGAAGCCCTGAACGTTATAATGAACTATCAGTTTTGCGTCGTATTCGAAAATCTAGACTTATAAGAGAACGACCATAAGGTGCCCGAGGCAGCATTTGACCCTTGGAGACAAGTCGACTGGAGGCCGATGTATTGAATCTCGACGCAATTTGAGTGTTCCATCGTCATTAGAAGGCCCTGAACGTTACAATTAACTATCATTTTTGCGTCGGATTCGAAAATCTAGACTCACAGGAGACGGACCACATGGAGCCCGACGCAGCAATATCCCCTTGTAGACAAGTCGGCTGGATGAAGATGTATTGACTCTCGACGCAAAATGAGTGTTCCACCGTCATTAAGAGGCCCTGAGCATTACATTTAACTATCAGTTTTGCGTCCTATTCTAAAATGTTGACTCACAGGGGAACGACCATACGGTGCCCGAGGCAGCAATAGACCCTTGGAGACAAATCGGCTGGAAGAAGATGTATGGACTCTCGACGCAATATGAGTGTTCCATCGTCATTAGGAAGCCCTGAACGTTACAATTAACAATCAGTTTCGCGTCGGATTCGAAAATCTAGACTCACATGAGAGCGAACATAAGAGGCCGGAGGCAGTAATATCCCCATGGAGACAAGTCGGCTGGAGGACGATGTATTGAATCTCGACGCAATTTGAGTGTCCCATCGTCATTAGGAAGCCCTAAACTTTACAATTAACTATCATTTTTGCGTCGGATTCGATAATCTAAACTCACAGGAGAACGACCATAAGGTGCCCGAGGCAGCAATAGACCCTTAAAGACAAGTCGGCTGGAGGCCGATGTATTGAATCTCGACGCAATTTGAGTGTTCCATCGGCATTAGGAGGCCCTGAACGTTACAATTAACTATCATTTTTGCGTCGGATTCGAAAATCTAGACTTACAAGAGAACGACCATAAGGTGCCCGAGGCAGCATTAGACCCTTGGATTCAAGTCGACTGGAGGTCGATGAATAGACTCTCGACGCATTTTGAGTGTTCCATCGTCTTTAGGAGTCCCTGAACGTTACAATTAACTATCATTTTTGCGTCGGATTCGATAATCTAAACTCACAGGAGAACGACCATAAGGTGCCCGAGGCAGCAACAGACCCTTGGAGACAAGTCGGCTGGAGTGCGATGTATTGAATCTCGACGCAATTTGAGTGTTCCATCGTCATTAGGAGGCCCTAAACGTTACAATTACTATCATTTTTTGCGTCGGATTCGAAAATCTAGACTCACAGGAGAACGACCATAAGGTGCCCGAGGCAGCAATAGACCCTTGGAGACAAGTCGCCTGGAGTCCGATGTATTGAATCTCGACGCAATTTGAGTGTTCCATCGTCATTAGGAGGCCCTAAACGTTACAATTAACTATCATTTTTGCGTCGGGTTCGATAATCTAAACTCACAGGAGAACGACCATAAGGTGCCCGAGGCAGCAACAGACCCTTGGAGACAAGTGGGCTGGAGGCCGATGTATTGAATCTCGACGCAATTAGAGTGTTCCATCGTCATTACAAGGCCCTGAACGTTACAATTAACTATCATTTTTGCGTCGGATTCGAAAATCTAGACTCACAGGAGAACGACCATAAGGTGCCCGAGGCAGCAATAGACCCTTGGAGACAAGTCGGCTGGAGGACGATGTATTGAATCTCGACGCAATTTGAGTGTCCCATCGTCATTAGGAGGCCCTAAACGTTACAATTAACTATCATTTTTGCGTCGGATTCGATAATCTAAACTCACAGGAGAACGACCATAAGGTGCCCGAGGCACCAATAGACCCTTGGAGACACGTCGGCTGGAAAACGATGTATTGATTCTTGACGCAATTTGAGTGTTCCATCTTCATTAGGAGGCCCTGAACGTTACAATTAACAATCATTTTACCGTCGGATACGAAAATCTACTCACAGGAGAAGTTCATACGGTGCTCGAGACAGCAATATACCCCTTGGAGACAAATCGACTGGAGGCCGATGTATTGAATATCGACGCAATTTCAATGTTCCATCGTCATTAGGAAGGCCTGAACGTTATAATGAACTATCAGTTTTGCGTCGTATTCGAAAATCTAGACTTATAAGAGAACGACCATAAGGTGCCCGAGGCAGCATTTGACCCTTGGAGACAAGTCGACTGGAGGCCGATGTATTGAATCTCGACGCAATTTGAGTGTTCCATCGTCATTAGAAGGCCCTGAACGTTACAATTAACTATCATTTTTGCGTCGGATTCGAAAATCTAGACTCACAGGAGACGGACCACATGGAGCCCGAGGCAGCAATATCCCCTTGTAGACAAGTCGGCTGGAGGAAGATGTATTGACTCTCGTCGCAAAATGAGTGTTCCATCGTCATTAAGAGGCCCTGAGCATTACATTTAACTATCAGTTTTGCGTCGGATTCTAAAATGTTCTCACAGGGGAACGACCATACGGTGCCCGAGGCAGCAATAGACCCTTGGAGACAAATCGGCTGGAAGAAGATGTATGGACTCTCGACGCAAAATGAGTGTTCCATCGTCATTAGGAAGCCCTGAACGTTACAATTAACAATCAGTTTCGCGTCGGATTCGAAAATCTAGACTCACATGAGAGCGAACATAAGAGGCCGGAGGCAGTAATATCCCCATGGAGACAAGTCGGCTGGAGGACGATGTATTGAATCTCGACGCAATTTGAGTGTCCCATCGTCATTAGGAAGCCCTGAACGTTACAATTAACTATCATTTTTGCGTCGGATTCGATAATCTAAACTCACAGGAGAACGACCATAAGGTGCCCGAGGCAGCAATAGACCCTTAAAGACAAGTCGGCTGGAGGCCGATGTATTGAATCTCGACGCAATTTGAGTGTTCCATCGGCATTAGGAGGCCCTGAACGTTACAATTAACTATCATTTTTGCGTCGGATTCGAAAATCTAGACTTACAAGAGAACGACCATAAGGGGCCCGATGCAGCATTAAACCCTTGGATTCAAGTCGACTGGAGGTCGATGAATAGACTCTCGACGCAATTTGAGTGTTCCATCGTCTTTAGGAGTCCCTGAACGTTACAATTAACTATCATTTATGTGTCGGATTCGAAAATCTAGACTCACAGGAGAACGACCATAAGGTGCCCGAGGCAGCAACAGACCCTTGGAGACAAGTCGGCTGGAGGCCGATGTATTGAATCTCGACGCAATTTGAGTGTCCCATCGTCATTAGGAGGCCCTAAACGTTACAATTAACTATCATTTTTGCGTCGGATTCGATAATCTAAACTCACAGGAGAACGACCATAAGGTGCCCGAGGCAGCAAAAGACCCTTAAAGACAAGTCGGCTGGAGGCCGATGTATTGAATCTCGACGCAATTTGAGTGTTCCATCGGCATTAGGAGGCCCTGAACGTTACAATTATCTATCATTTTTGCGTCGGATTCGAAAATCTAGACTTACAAGAGAACGACCATAAGGTGCCCGAGGCAGCATTAGACCCTTGGATTCAAGTCGACTGGAGGTCGATGAATAGACTCTCGACGCAATTTGAGTGTTCCATCGTCTTTAGGAGTCCCTGAACGTTACAATTAACTATCATTTATGTGTCGGATTCGAAAATCTAGACTCACAGGAGAACGACCATAAAGTGCCCGAGGCAGCAATAGACCCTTGGAGTCAAGTCGGCTGGAGACCGATGTATTGATGCTTGACGCAATTTGAGTGTTCCATCGTCATTAGGAGGCCCTGAACGTTACAATTAACTATGACTTTTGCGTCGGATTCGAAATCTAGACTCACAGGAGAACGAACATAAGGTGCCCGAGGCAGCAATAGACCCTTGGAGACAAGTCGGCTGGAGGCCGATGTATTGATTCTCGACGCAATTAGAGTGTTCCATCGTCATTACAAGGCCCTGAACGTTACAATTAACTATCATTTTTGCGTCGGATTCGAAAATCTAGACTCACAGGAGAACGACCATAAGGTGCCCGGGGCAGCAATAGACCCTTGGAGACAAGTCGACTGGAGGCCGATGTATTGAATCTCGACGCAATTTGAGTGTTCCATCGTCATTAGAAGGCCCTGAACGTTACAATTAACTTTCATTTTTGCGTCGGATTCGAAAATCTAGACTCACAGGAGACGGACCACATGGAGCCCGACGCAGCAATATCCCCTTGTAGACAAGTCGGCTGGATGAAGATGTATTGACTCTCGACGCAAAATGAGTGTTCCACCGTCATTAAGAGGACCTGAGCATTACATTTAACTATCAGTTTTGCGTCCTATTCTAAAATGTTGACTCACAGGGGAACGACCATACGGTGCCCGAGGCAGCAATAGACCCTTGGAGACAAATCGGCTGGAAGAAGATGTATGGACTCTCGACGCAATATGAGTGTTCCATCGTCATTAGGAAGCCCTGAACGTTACAATTAACAATCAGTTTCGCGTCGGATTCGAAAATCTAGACTCACATGAGAGCGAACATAAGAGGCCGGAGGCAGTAATATCCCCATGGAGACAAGTCGGCTGGAGGACGATGTATTGAATCTCGACGCAATTTGAGTGTCCCATCGTCATTAGGAAGCCCTAAACGTTACAATTAACTATCATTTTTGCGTCGGATTCGATAATCTAAACTCACAGGAGAACGACCATAAGGTGCCCGAGGCAGCAATAGACCCTTAAAGACAAGTCGGCTGGAGGCCGATGTATTGAATCTCGACGCAATTTGAGTGTTCCATCGGCATTAGGAGGCCCTGAACGTTACAATTAACTATCATTTTTGCGTCGGATTCGAAAATCTAGACTTACAAGAGAACGACCAAAGGTGCCCGAGGCAGCATTAGACCCTTGGATTCAAGTCGACTGGAGGTCGATGAATAGACTCTCGACGCAATTTGAGTGTTCCATCGTCTTTAGGAGTCCCTGAACGTTACAATTAACTATCATTTTTGCGTCGGATTCGATAATCTAAACTCACAGGAGAACGACCATAAGGTGCCCGAGGCAGCAACAGACCCTTGGAGACAAGTCGGCTGGAGTGCGATGTATTGAATCTCGACGCAATTTGAGTGTTCCATCGTCATTAGGAGGCCCTAAACGTTACAATTACTATCATTTTTTGCGTCGGATTCGAAAATCTAGAATCACACGAGAACGACCATAAGGTGCCCGAGGCAGCAATAGACCCTTTGGAGACAAGTCGGCTTTAGGCCGATGTATAGAATCTCGACGCAATTTGAGTGTTCCATCGGCATTAGGAGGCCCTGAACGTTACAAATAACTATAATTTTTGCGTCGGATTCGAAAATCTAGACTTACAAGAGAACGACCATAAGGTGCCCGGGGCAGCAATAGACCCTTGGAGACAAGTCGGCTGGAGGCCGATGTATTGATTCTTGACGCAATTTGAGTGTTACATCGTCATTAGGAGGCCCTGAACGTTACAATTAACTATCAGTTTCGCGTGGGATTCGAAAATCTAGACTCACATGAGAGCGAACATAAGAGGCCGGAGGCAGTAATATCCCCATGGAGACAAGTCGGCTGGAGGACGATGTATTGAATCTCGACGCAATTTTAGTGTCCCATCGTCATTAGGAGGCCCTAAACATTACAATTAACTATCATTTTTGCGTTGGATTCGATAATCTAAACTCACAGGAGAACGACCATAAGGTGCCCGAGGCAGGAACAGACCCTTGGAGACAAGTCGGCTGGAGGCCGATGTATTGAATCTAGACGCAATTTGAGTGTTCCATCGTCATTACAAGGCCCTGAACGTTACAATTAATTATCATTTTTGCGTCGGATTCGAAAATCTATACTCACAGGAGAACGACCATGAGGTGCCCGAGCCAGCAACATACCCTTGGAGACAAGTTGGCTGGAGGACGATGTATTGAATCTCGACGCAATTTGAGTGTTCCATCGTCATTACAAGGCCCTGAACGTTACAATTAACTATCATTTTTGCGTCGGATTCGAAAATCTACACTGACAGGAGAACGACCATAAGGTGCCCGAGGCAGCAATAGACCCTTGGAGACAAGTCGGCTGGAAACCGATGTATTGATTCTTGACGCAATTTGAGTGTTCCATCGTCATTAGGAGGCCCTGAACGTTACAGTTAACTATCATTTTAGCGTCGGATTCGAAAATCTAGAATCAACGGAGAAGGACCATGTGATGCCCGAGGCAGCGATATCCCATTGGAGACAAGTCAGCTGGAGGTCGATGTATTGAATCTCGACGCAATTTGAGTGTTCCATCGTCATTACAAGGCCCTGAACGTTACAATTAACTATCATTTTTGCGTCGGATTCGATAATCTGAACTCACAGGAGAACGACCATAAGGTGCCCGAGGCAGCAACAGACCCTTGGAGACAAGTCGGCTGGAGGCCGATGTATTGAATCTAGACGCATTTTGAGTGTTCCATCGTCATTACAAGGCCCTGAACGTTACAATTAATTATCATTTTTGCGTCGGATTCGAAAATCTAGACTCACAGGAGAACGACCATAAGGTGCCCGAGCCAGCAACAGACCCTTATAGACAAGTCGGCTGGAGGACGATGTATTGAATCTCGACGCAATTTGAGTGTTCCATCGTCATTACAAGGCCCTGAACGTTACAATTAACTATCATTTTTGCGTCGGATTCGAAAATCTAGACTTACAGGAGAACGACCATAAGGTGCCCGAGGCAGCAATAAACCCTTGGAGACAAGTCGGCTGGAAACCGATGTATTGATTCTTGACGCAATTTGAGTGTTCCATCGTCATTAGGAGGCCCTGAACGTTACAGTTAACTATCATTTTAGCGTCGGATTCGAAAATCTAGAATCACCTTAGAAGGACCATGTGGTGCCCGAGGCAGCGATATCCCATTGGAGACAAGTCGGCTGGAGGTCGATGTATTGAATCTCGACGCAATTTGAGTGTTCCATCGTCATTAGAAGGCCCTGAACGTTATAATTAACTATGAGTTTTGCGTCGGATTCGAAAATCAAGACTCACAGGACAACGACCATAAGGTGCCCGAGGCAGCAATAGACCCTTGGAGACAAATCGGCTGGACGCCGATGTATTAAATCTCGACGCAATTTGAGTGTTCCATCGTCATTAGGAGGCCCTAAACGTTATAATTAACTATCATTTTTGCGTCGGATTCAATAATCTAAACTCACAGGAGAACGACCATAAGGTGCCCGAGGCAGCAACAGACACTTGGAGACAAGTCGGCTGGAGGGCGATGTATTGAATCTCGACGCAATTTGAGTGTTCCATCGTCATTAGGAGGCCCTAAACGTTACAATTGCTATCATTTTTGCGTCGGACTCGAAAATCTAGACTCACAGGAGAACGACCATAAGGTGCCCGAGGCAGCAATAGACCCTTGGAGACAAGTCGGCTGGAGGCCGATAAATTGAATCTCGACGCAATTTGAGTGTTCCATCGTCATTACAAGGCCCTGAACGTTACAATTAACTATCATTTTTGCGTCGGATTCGAAAATCTAGACTCACAGGAGAACGACCATAAGGTGCCCGAGGCAGCAACAGACCCTTGGAGACAAGTCGGCTGGAGGGCGATGTATTGAATCTCGACGCAATTTGAGTGTTCCATCGTCATTAGGAGGCCCTAAACGTTACAATTACTATCATTTTTTGCGTCGGATTCGAAAATCTAGAATCACAGGAGAACGACCATAAGGTGCCCGAGGCAGCAATAGACCCTTTGGAGACAAGTCGGCTGGAGGCCGATGTATAGAATCTCGACGCAATTTGAGTGTTCCATCGGCATTAGGAGGCCCTGAACGTTACAAATAACTATAATTTTTGCGTCGGATTCGAAAATCTAGACTTACAAGAGAACGACCATAAGGTGCCCGAGGCAGCAATAGACCCTTGGAGACAAGTCGGCTGGAGGCCGATGTATTGATTCTTGACGCAATTTGAGTGTTACATCGTCATTAGGAGGCCCTGAACGTTACAATTAACAATCATTTTAGCGTCGGATTCGAAAATCTACTCACAGGTGAAGTTCATACGGTGCTCGAGACAGCAATATCCCCTTGGAGACAAGTTCGCTGGAGGCCGATGTATTGAATCTCGACGCAATTTGAGTGTTCCATCGTCATTAGGAGGCCCTGAACGTTACAATTAACTATCAGTTTCGCGTGGGATTCGAAAATCTAGACTCACATGAGAGCGAACATAAGAGGCCGGAGGCAGTAATATCCCCATGGAGACAAGTCGGCTGGAGGACGATGTATTGAATCTCGACGCAATTTTAGTGTCCCATCGTCACTAGGAGGCCCTAAACATTACAATTAACTATCATTTTTGCGTTGGATTCGATAATCTAAACTCACAGGAGAACGACCATAAGGTGCCCGAGGCAGCAACAGACCCTTGGAGACAAGTCGGCTGGAGGCCGATGTATTGAATCTAGACGCAATTTGAGTGTTCCATCGTCATTACAAGGCCCTGAACGTTACAATTAATTATCATTTTTGCGTCGGATTCGAAAATCTAGACTCAAGGGAGAACGACCATAAGGTGCCCGAGGCAGCAATAGACCCTTGGAGACAAGTCGGCTGGAGGCCGATGTATTGAATCTCGACGCAATTTGAGTGTTCCATCGGCATTAGGAGGCCCTGAACGTTACAGTTAACTATCATTTTAGCGTCGGATTCGAAATCTACTATCAGGAGAAGGATCAAATGGTGCACGAGACTGCAATATCCCCTTGGATACAAGTTGACTGGAGGTCGATGTATTGACTCTCGACGCAATTTGAGTGTTCCATCGTCTTTAGGAGTCCCTGAACGTTACAATTAACTATGAGTTTTGCGTCGGATTCGAAAATCAAGACTCACAGGACAACGACCATAAGGTGCCCGAGGTAGCAATAGACCCTTGGAGACAAATCGGCTGGACGCCGATGTATTGAATCTCGACGCAATTTGAGTGTTCCATCGTCATTAGGAGGCCCTAAACGTTACAATTAACTATCATTTTTGCGTCGGATTCAATAATCTAAACTCACAGGAGAACGACCATAAGGTGCCCGAGGCAGCAACAGACACTTGGAGACAAGTCGGCTGGAGGGCGATGTATTGAATCTCGACGCAATTTGAGTGTTCCATCGTCATTAGGAGGCCCTAAACGTTACAATTACTATCATTTTTGCGTCGGACTCGAAAATCTAGACTCACAGGAGAACGACCATAAGGTGCCCGAGGCAGCAATAGACCCTTGGAGACAAGTCGGCTGGAGGCCGATGTATTGAATCTCGACGCAATTTGAGTGTTCCATCGTCATTACAAGGCCCTGAACGTTACAATTAACTATCATTTTTGCGTCGGATTCGAAAATCTAGACTCACAGGAGAACGACCATAAGGTGCCCGAGGCAGCAACAGACCCTTGGAGACAAGTCTGCTGGAGGAAGATCTATGACTCTCGACGCAATTTGAGTGTTCCATCGTCATTACAAGGCCCTGAACGTTACAATTAACCGTGAGTTTTGCGTCGGATTCGAAAATCTAGACTCACAGGAGAACGACCGATGGTGCCCCAGGCAGCCACAGACCCTTGGAGACAAGTCGGCTGAATGCCGATGTATTGAATCTCGACGCAATTTGACTGTTCCATCGTCATTAGGTAGCCTTGAACGTTGCAATTAGCAATCAGTTTCGCGTCGGATTCGAAAATCTAGTCTCACATGAGAGCGAACATAAGAGGCCGGAGGCAGTAATATCCCCATGGAGACAAGTCGGCTGGAGGACGATGTATTGAATCTCGACGCTATTTGAGTGTCCCATCTGCATTAGGAGGCCCTGAACGTTACAATTAACTATCATTTTTGCGTCGGGTTCGAAAATCTAGACTTACAAGAGAACGACCATAAGGTGCCCGAGGCAGCAAAAGACCCTTGAAGACAAGTCGGCTGGAGGCCGACGTATTGATTCTTGACGCAATTTGAGTGTTCCATCGTCATTAGGAGGCCCTGAACGTTACAATTAACAATCATTTTAGCGTCGGATTCGAAAATCAACTCACAGGAGAAGTTCATATGGTGCTCTAGACAGCAATATCCCCTTGGAGACAAGTCCGCTGGAATCCGATGTATTGAATCTCGACGCAATTTGAGTGTTCCATCGTCATTAGGAGGCCCTGAACGTTACAATTAACTATCAGTTTCGCGTGGGATTCGAAAATCTAGACTCACATGAGAGCGAACATAAGAGGCCGGAGGCAGTTCATATCCCCATGGAGACAAGTCGGCTGGAGGACGATGTATTGAATCTCGACGCAATTTGAGTGTTCCATCGTCATTACAAGGCCCTGAACGTTACAATTAATTATCCATTTTGCGTCGGATTCGAAAATCTAGACTCACAGGAGAACGACCATAGGGTGCCCGAGGCAGCAACAGACCCTTGGAGACAAGTCGGCAGGAGGACGATGTATTGAATCTCGACGCAATTTGAGAGTTCCATCGTCATTACAAGGCCCTGAACGTTACAAGTAACTATCATTTTTGCGTCGGATTCGAAAATCTAAACTCACAGGAGAACGACCATAAGGTGCCCGAGGCAGCAATAGACGCTTGGAGACAAGTCGGCTGGAAACCGTTGTATTGATTCTTGACGCAATTTGAGTGTTCCATCGTCATTAGGAGTCCCTGAACTTTACAATTAACTATCATTTATGCGTCGGATTTGAAAATCTAGACTCACAGGAGAACGACCATAAGGTGCCCGAGGCACCAATAGACCCTTGGAGACAAGTCGGCTGGAAACCGATGTATTGATTCTTGACTTAATTTGAGTGTTCCATCGGCATTAGGAGGCCCTGAACGTTACAATTAACAATCAGTTTCGCGTCGGATTCGAAAATCTAGACTCACAGGAGAACGACCATAAGGTGCCCGAGGCAGCAATAGACCCTTGGAGACAAGTCGGCTGGAGGTCGATGTATTGAATCTCGACGCAATTTGAGTGTTCCATCGCCAATAGGAGGCCCTGAACGTTACAATTAATTATGAGTTTTGCGTCGGATTCGAAAACGTAGAATCACCGGAGACGGTCCATGTGGTGCCCGAGGCAGCGATATCCCCTTGGAGACAAGTCGGCTGGAGGATGATGTATTGAATCTCGACGCAATTTGAGTGTTCCGTCGTCATTACAAGGCCCTGAACGTTACAATTAACTATCATTTTTGCGTCGGATTCGAAAATCTAGACTCACAGGAGAACGACCATAAGGTGCCCGAGGCAGCAATAGACCCTTGGAGACAAATCGGCTGGAGGCCGATGTATTGAATCTCGACGCAATGTGAGTGTTTCATCGTCATTAGGAGGCCCTAAACGTTACAATTAACTTTCATTTTTGCGTCGGATTCGATAATCTAAACTCACAGGAGAACGACCATAAGGTGCCCGAGGCAGCAACAGACACTTGGAGACAAGTCGGCTGGAGGGCGATGTATTGAATCTCGACGCAATTTGAGTGTTCCATCGTCATTAGGAGGCCCTAAACGTTACAATTACTATCATTTTTGCGTCGGATTCGAAAATCTAGACTCACAGGAGAACGACCATAAGGTGCCCGAGGCAGCAATAGACCCTTGGAGACAAGTCGGCTGGAGGCCGATGTATTGAATCTCGACGCAATTTGAGTGTTCCATCGTCATTACAAGGCCCTGAACGTTACAATTAACTATCATTTTTGCGTCGGATTCGAAAATCTAAACTCACAGGAGAACGACCATAAGGTGCCCGAGGCAGCAACAGACCCTTGGAGACAAGTCGGCTGGAGGAAGATGTATTGACTCTCGACGCAATTTGAGTGTTCCATCGCCATTACAAGGCCCTGAACGTTACAATTAACCGTGAGTTTTGCGTCGGATTCGAAAATCTAGACTCACAGGAGAACGACCGATGGTGCCCCAGGCAGCCACAGACCCTTGGAGACAAGTCGGCTGAATGCCGATGTATTGAATCTCGAGGCAATTTGAGTGTTCCATCGTCATTAGGTAGCCTTGAACGTTGCAATTAGCAATCAGTTTCGCGTCGGATTCGAAAATCTAGACTCACATGAGAGCGAACATAAGAGGCCGGAGGCAGTAATATCCCCATGAAGACAAGTCGGCTGGAGGACGATGTATTGAATCTCGACGCAATTTGAGTGTCCCATCGTCATTAGGAGGCCCTAAACGTTACAATTAACTATCATTTTTGCGTCGGATTCGATAATCTAAACTCACAGGAGAACGACCATAAGGTGCCCGAGGCAGCAACAGACCCTTGGAGACAAGTCGGCTGGAGGCCGATGTATTGAATCTCGACGCAATTTGAGTGTTCCATCGTCATTACAAGGCCCTGAACGTTACAATTAACTATCATTTTTGCGTCGGATTCGAAAATCTAGACTCACAGGAGAACGACCATAAGGTGCCCGAGGCAGCAATAGACCCTTGGAGACAAGTCGGCTGGAGGCCGATGTATTGAATCTCGACGCAATTTGTGTGTTCCATCGGCATTAGGAGGCCCTGAACGTTACAATTAACTATCATTTTTGCGTCGGGTTCGAAAATCTAGACTTACAAGAGAACGACCATAACGTGCCCGAGGCAGCAAAAGACCCTTGAAGACAAGTCGGCTGGAGGCCGATGTATTGATTCTTGACGCAATTTGGGTGTTCCATCGTCATTAGGAGGCCCTGAACGTTACAATTAACAATCATTTTAGCGTCGGATTCGAAAATCAACTCACAGGAGAAGTTCATACGGTGCTCTAGACAGCAATATCCCCTTGGAGACAAGGCCGCTGGAATCCGATGTATTGAATCTCGACGCAATTTGAGTGTTCCATCGTCATTAGGAGGCCCTGAACGTTACAATTAACTATCAGTTTCGCGTGGGATTCGAAAATCTAGACTCACATGAGAGCGAACATAAGAGGCCGCAGGCAGTTCATATCCACATGGAGACAAGTCGGCTGGAGGACGATGTATTGAACCTCGACGCAATTTGAGTGTCCCATCGTCATTAGGAGGCCCTAAACGTTACAATTAACTATCATTTTTGCGTCGGATTCGAAAACATAGACTCACAGGAGACGGACCACATGGAGCCGTGGCAGCAATATCCCCTTGTAGACAAGTCGGCTGGAGGAAGATGTATTGACTCTCGACGCAAAATGAGTGTTCCATCGTCATTAAGAGGCCCTGAGCATTACATTTAACTGTCAGTTTTGCGTCGGATTCTAAAATGTGGACTCACAGGGGAACGACCATACGGTGCCCGAGGCAGCAATAGACCCTTGGAGACAAATCGGCTGAATGCCGATGTATTGAATCTCGAGGCAATTTGAGTGTTCCGTCGTCATTAGGAAGCCCTGAACGTTACAATTAACAATCAGTTTCGCGTCGGATTCGAAAATCTAGACTCACAGGAGAACGACCATAAGGTGCCCGAGGCAGCAATAGACCCTTGGAGACAAGTCGGCTGGAGGTCGATGTATTGAATCTCGACGCAATTTGAGTGTTCCATCGCCAATAGGAGGCCCTGAACGTTACAATTAATAATGAGTTTTGCGTCGGATTCGAAAACGTAGAATCACCGGAGACGGATCATGTGGTGCCCGAGGCAGCGATATCCTCTTGGAGACAAGTCCGCTGGAGGCCGATGTATTGAATCTCGACGCAATTTGAGTGTTCCATCGTCGTTAGGAGGCCCTGAACCTCACAATTAACTATCGGTTTCGCGTCGGATTCGAAAATCTAGACTCACAGGAGACGGACCACATGGAGCCCGAGGCAGCAATATCCCCTTGTAGACAAGTCGGCTGGAGGAAGATGTACTGACTCTCGACGAAATTTGAGTGTTCCATCGTCATTAAGAGGCCCTGAGCATTACATTTAACTATCAGTTTTGCGTCGGATTCTAAAATGTTGACTCACAGGGGAACGACCATACGGTGCCCGAGGCAGCAATAGACCCTTGGAGACAAATCGGCTGAATCCCGATGTATTGAATCTGGAGGCAATTTGAGTGTTCCATCGACATTAGGAAGCCCTGAACGTTACAATTAACAATCAGTTTCGCGTCGGATTCGAAAATCTAGACTCACATGAGTGCGCACATAAGAGGCCGGAGGCAGTAATATCCCCATGGCGACAAGTCGGCTGGAGGACGATGTATTGAATCTCGACGCAATTTGAGTGTCCCATCGTCATTAGGAAGCCCTGAACGTTACAATTAACTATCGTTTTTGCGTCGGATTCGATAATCTAAACTCACAGGAGAACGACCATAAGGTGCCCGAGGCAGCAACAGACCCTTGGAGAAAAGTCGGCTGGAGGCCGATGAATTGAATCTCGACGCAATTTGAGTGTTCCATCGGCATTAGGTGGCCCTGAACGTTACAATTAACTATCATTTTTGCGTCGGATTCGAAAATCTAGACTTACAAGAGAACGACCATAAGGTGCCCGAGGCAGCAATAGACCCTTGGAGACAAGCCGGCTGGAGGCCGATGTATTGAATCTCGACCCAATTTGAGTGTTCCATCGGCATTAGGAGGCCCTGAACGTTACAGTTAACTATCAGTTTCGCGTCGGATTAGAAAATCTAGACTCACAGGAGAACGACCATAAGGTGCCCGAGGCAGCAATAGACCCTTGGAGACAAGTCAGCTGGAGGACGATGAATTGAATCTCGACGCAATTTGAGAGTTCCATCGTCATTAGGAGGCCCTGAACGTTACAATTATCTATCATTTTTGCGTCGGATTCGAAAATCTAGACTTACAAGAGAACGACCATAAGGTGCCCGAGGCAGCATTAGACCCTAGGAGACAAGTCGGCTGGAGGACGATGTATTGGATCGCGACGCAATTTGAGTGTTCCATCGTCATTAGGAGGCCCTGAATGTTACAATTAACTATCAGTTTTTCGTCGGATTCGAAAATCTAAACTCACAGGGGAACGACCATAAGGTGCCCGAGGCAGCAATATCCCCTTGGAGACCAGTCCGCTGGAGGACGATGTATTGAATCGCGACGCAATTTGAGTGCTCCATCGTCATTTGGAGGCCCTGAACCTTACAATTAACTATCAGTTTCGCGTCGGATTCGAAAATCTAAACTCACAGGAGACGGACCACATGGAGCCCGAGGCAGCAATATCCCCTTGTAGACAAGTCGGCTGGAGGAAGATGTATTGACTCTCGACGCAATTTGAGTGTTCCATCGTCATTAAGAGGCCCTGAGCATTACATTTAACAGTCAGTCTTGCGTCGGATTCTAAAACGTTGACTCACAGGGGAACGACCATACGGTGCCCGAGGCAGCAATAGACCCTTGGAGACAAATCGGCTGAATGCCGATGTATTGAATCTCGAGGCAATTTGAGTGTTCCATCGACATTAGGAAGCCCTGAACGTTACAATTAACAATCAGTTTCACGTCGGATTCGAAAATCTAGACTCACATGAGTGCGCACTTAAGAGGCCGGAGGCAGTAATATCCCCATGGAGACAAGTCGGCTGGAGGACGATGTATTGAATCTCGACGCAATTTGAGTGTCCGATCGTCATTAGGAAGCCCTGAACGTTACAATTAACTATCGTTTTTGCGTCGGATTCGATAATCTAAACTCACAGGAGAACGACCATAAGGTGCCCGAGGCAGCAACAGACCCTTGGAGAAAAGTCGGCTGGAGGCCGATGAATTGAATCTCGACGCAATTTGAGTGTTCCATCGGCATTAGGTGGCCGTGAACGTTACAATTAACTATCATTTTTGCGTCGGATTCGAAAATCTAGACTTACAAGAGAACGACCATAAGGTGCCCGAGGCAGCAATAGACCCTTGGAGACAAGTCGGCTGGAGGCCGATGTATTGAATCTCGACCCAATTTGAGTGTTCCATCGGCATTAGGAGGCCCTGAACGTTACAGTTAACTATCAGTTTCGCGTCGGATTAGAAAATCTAGACTCACAGGAGAACGACCATAAGGTGCCCGAGGCAGCAATAGACCCTTGGAGACAAGTCAGCTGGAGGACGATGTATTGAATCTCGACGCAATTTGAGAGTTCCATCGTCATTAGGAGGCCCTGAACGTTACAATTAACTATCATTTTTGCGTCGGATTCGAAAATCTAGACTTACAAGAGAACGACCATAAGGTGCCCCAGGCAGCATTAGACCCTTGGAGACAAGTCGGCTGGAGGACGATGTATTGGATCGCGACGCAATTTGAGTGTTCCATCGTCATTAGGAGGCCCTGAATGTTACGATTAACTATCAGTTTTTCGTCGGATTCGAAAATCTAAACTCACAGGGGAACGACCATAAGGTGCCCGAGGCAGCAATATCCCCTTGGAGACCAGTCCGCTGGAGGACGATGTATTGAATCGCGACGCAATTTGAGTGCTCCATCGTCATTTGGAGGCCCTGAACGTTACAATTAACTATCATTTTTGCGTCGGATTCGAAAATCTAGACTTACAAGAGAACGACCATAAGGTGCCCGAGGCAGCATTAGACCCTTGGAGACAAGTCGGCTGGAGGACGATGTATTGGATCGCGACGCAATTTGAGTGTTCCATCGTCATTAGGAGGCCCTCAATCTTACAATTAACTATCTGTTTCGCGTCGGATTCGAAAATCTACTCACAGGAAAAGTTCACACGGTGCTCGAGACAGCAATATACCCCTTGGAGACAAATCGACTGGAGGCCGATGTATTGAATATCGACGCAATTTTGTGTTCCATCGTCATTAGGAGGCCCTGAACGATACAATTCACTATCATTTGTCTCCAAGGGGATATTGCTGCCTCGGGCACCAAATGGTCCGTCTCCTGTGAGTCTGGATATTTGAATCCGACGCGAAACTGATAGTTAATTGTAACGTTCAGGGCCTCAAAATGACGATGGAGCACTCAAATTGCGTCGCGATTCAATACATCGTCCTCCAGCGGACTGGGCTCCAAGGGGATATTGCTGCATCGGGCACCTTATGGTCCGTCTCCAGTGAGTCTAGATTTTCGAATCCGACGAAAAACTGATAGTTAATTGTAACATTCAGGGCCTCCTAATGACGATGGAACACTCAAATTGCGTCGCGATCCAATACATCGTCCTCCAGCCGACTTGTCTCCAAGGGTCTAATGCTGCCTCGGGCACCTTATGGTCGTTCTCCTGTGAGTCTAGATTTTCGAATCCGACGCATAAATGAAAGTTAATTGTAACGTTCAGGGACTCCTAAAGACGATGGAACACTCAAATTGCGTCAAGAATCAATACATCGGTTTCCATCCGACTTGTCTCCAAGGGTCTATTGCTGATTCGGGCACCTTATGGTCGTTCTCCTGTGAGTCTAGATTTTCAAATCCGACGCATAAATGATTGTTAATTAAAACGTTCAGGGACTCCTAAAGACCATGGAACACTCAAATTGCGTCGAGAGTCAATACATCGGTTTCCAGCCGACTTGTCTCCAAGGGGTATATTGCTGTCTCTAGCACCATATGATCCTTCTCCAGTGAGTCTAGATTTTGAATCCGACGCAAAAATGATAGTGAATAGTAACGTTCAGCGCCTCCTGATGACGATGGAACACTCAAATTGCGTCAAGAATCAATACATCGGTTTCCAGCCGACTTGTCTCCAAGGGGATATCGCTGCCTCGGGCACCACATGGTCCGTCTGCGGTGACTCTACGTTTTCGAATCCGACGCAAAACTCATAATTAATTGTAACGTTTAGGGCCTCCTATTGGCGATGGAACACTCAAATTGCGTCGAGATTCAATACATCGACCTCCAGCCGACTTGTCTCCAAGCGTCTATTGCTGCCTCGGGCACCTTATGGTCGTTCTCCTGTGAGTTTAGATTATCTAATCCGACGCAAAAATGATAGTTAATTGTAACGTTCAGGGCCTTGTAATGACGATGGAACACTCAAATTGCGTCGAGATTCAATACATCGACCTCCAGCCGACTTGTCTCCAAGCGTCTATTGCTGCCTCGGGCACCTTATGGTCGTTCTCCTGTGAGTTTAGATTATCTAATCCGACGCAAAAATGATAGTTAATTGTAACGTTCAGGGCCTTGTAATGACGATGGAACACTCAAATTGCGTCGAGATTCGATAATCGGCCTCCAGCCGACTTGTCTCCAAGGGTCTGTTGCTGCCTCGGGCACCTTATGGTCGTTCTCCTGTGAGTTTTGATTTTCGAATCCGACGCATAAATGATAGTTAATTGTAACGTTCAGGGCCTTGTAATGACGATGGAACACTCAAATTGCGTTAAGAATCAATTCATCGGTTTTCAGCCGACTTGTCTCCAAGGGTCTATTGCTGCCTCGGGCAGCTTATGGTCGTTCTCTAGTAAGTCTAGATTTTCGAATCCGACGCAAAAATGATAGTTAATTGTAACGTTCAGGGCCTGCTAATGACGATGGAACACTCAAATTGCGTCGAGATTCAATACATCGGCCTCTAGCCGACATGTCTCCAAGAGGAAATCGCTGCCTCGGGCACCACTTGGTCCGTCTCCGGTGATTATACGTTTTCGAATCCGACGCAAAACTCATAGTTAATTGTAACGTTCAGGGCCTCCTAATGACGATGGAGCACACAAATTGAGTCGAGATTCAATACATCGACCTCCAGCCGACTTGTCTCCAAGGGTCTATTGCTGCCTCGGGCACCTTTTGGTCGTTTTCCTGTGAGTCTAGATTTTCGAATCCGACGCAAAAATGATAGTTAATTGTGACGTTCAGGGCCTTCTAATGACGATGGAACACTCAAATTGCGTCGAGATTCAATACATCGTCCTCCAGCCGACTTGTCTCCAAGGGTCTATTGCTGCCTCGGGCACCTTATGATCCTTTTCCTGTGAGTCTAGATTTTCGAATCCGACGCAAAAATGATAGTGAATAGTAACGTTCAGCGCCTCCTGATGACGATAGAACTCTCAAATTGCGTCGAGATCCAATACATCGGCCTCCAGCCGACTTGTCTCCAAGGGGATATTGCTGTCTCGGGCACCTTATGGTCGTTCTGCTGTGAGTTTAGATTATCGAAACCGACGCAAAAATGATAGTTAATTGTAACGTTCAGGGCCTCCTAATGGCGATAGAAGACTCAAATTGCGTCGAGATTCAATACATCGTCCTCCAGCCGATTTGTCTCCAAGGGGATATTGCTGCCTCGGGCACCAAATGGTCCGTCTGCTGTGAGTCTAGATTTTCGAATCCGACGCTAAAATGATAGGTAACTGTAACGTTCAGGGCCTCCTAATGCCGATGGAACACTCAAATTGCGTCGAGATTCAATACATCGGCTTCCAGCCGACTTGTCTGCAAGGGTCTATTGCTGCCTCGGGCACCTTATGGTCGTTCTCCTGTGAGTTTAGATTATCGAATCCGACACAAAAATGATAGTTAATTGTAACGTTTAGGGCCGCCTAATGACGATGGAACACTCAAATTGCGTCGAGATTCAATACATCGGCCTCCAGTCGACTTGTCTCCAAGGGTCTATTGCTGCCTCGGGCACCCTACGGTCGTTCTGCTGTGAGTCTAGATTTTCGAATCCGACGCAAAAATGATAGTTAATTGTAACGTTCAGGGCCTTGTAATGACGATGGAACACTCAAATTGCGTCGAGATTCAATAAATCGGCCTCGAGCCGACTTGTCTCCCAGGGGATTTTGCTGTCTCGGGCACAATATGATCCTTCTCCTGTGAGTCTAGATTTTCGAATCCGACGCAAAAATGATAGTTAATTGTAACGTTCAGGGCGACCTAATGGCGATGGGACACTCAAAATGCGTCGAGATTCAATACATCGTCCTCCAGCCGACTTGTCTCCAAGGGTCTAATGCTGCCTCGGGCACCTTATGGTCGTTCTCTTGTAAGTCTAGATTTTCGAATCCGACGCAAAAATGATAGTTAATTGTAACGTTCAGGGCCTCCTAATGCCGATGGAACACTCAAATTGCGTCGAGATTCAGTACATCGGCCTCCTGCCGACTTGTCTCCAAGAGGATATCGCTGCCTCGGGCACCACATGGTCCGTCTCCGGTGATTATACGTTTTCGAATCCGACGCAAAACTCATAGTTAATTGTAACGTCCAGGGCCTCCTAATGACGATGGAGCACACAAATTGAGTCGAGATTCAATACATCGACCTCCAGCCGACTTGTCTCAAAGGGTCCATTGCTGCCTCGGGCACCTTATGGTCGTTCTCCTGTGAGTCTAGATTTTCGAATCCGACGCAAAAATGATAGTTAATTGTAACGTTTAGGGATTTCTAATGACGATGGAACACTCAAATTGCGTCGAGATTCAATACATCGGCCTACAGCCCACTTGTCTCCAAGGGTCTATTGCTGCCTCGGGCACCATATGATCCTTTACCTGTGAGTCTAGATTTTCGAATCCGACGCAAAAATGATAGTGAATAGTAACGTTCAGCGCCTCCTGATGACGATAGAACTCTCAAATTGCGTCGAGATTCAATACATCGGCCTCCAGCCGACTTGTCTCCAAGGGGATATTGCTGTCTCGGGCACCTTATGGTCGTTCTCCTGTGAGTCTAGATTATCGAATTCGACGCAAAAATGATAGTTAATTGTAACGTTTAGGGCCGCCTAATGACAATGGAACACTCAAATTGCGTCGAGATTCAAAACATCGGCCTCCAGTCGACTTGTATCCAAGGGGATATTGCAGTCTCGTGCACCACATGATCCTTCTCCTGTTAGTAGATTTTCGAATCCGACGCTAAAATGATAGTCAATTGTAACGTTCAGGGCCTCCTAATGACGATAGAAGACTCAAATTGCGTCGAGATTCAATACATCGTCCTCCAGCCGATTTGTCTCCAAGGGGATATTGCTGCCTCGGGCACCAAATGCTCCATCTGCTGTGAGTCTATATTTTCGAATCCGACGCTAAAATGATAGTGAATAGTAACGTTCAGCGCCTCCTGATGACGATAGAACTCTCAAATTGCGTCGAGATTCAATACATCGGCCTCCAGCCGACTTGTCTCCAAGGGGATATTGCTGTCGCGGGCGCCCTATGGTCGTTCTCATGTGAGTTTAGATTATCGAATCCGACGCAAAAATGATAGTTAACTCTAACGTTCAGGGCCTCCTAATGCCGATGGAACACTCAAATTGCGTCGAGATTCAATACATCGACCTCCAGCCGACTTGTCTCCAAGGGTCTATTGCTGCCTCGGGCACCTTATGGTCGTTCTCCTGTGAGTCTAGATTTTCGAATCCGACGCAAAAATGATAGTTAATTGTAACGTTCAAGGCCTTGTAATGACGATGGAACACTCAAATTGCGTCAAGAATCAATACATCGGTTTTCAGCCGA
Organism: Schistocerca americana; assembly: GCF_021461395.2. Lineage (NCBI taxonomy): Eukaryota > Metazoa > Arthropoda > Insecta > Orthoptera > Acrididae > Schistocerca > Schistocerca americana. The sequence goes on from NC_060123.1 coordinate 773,800,564, forward strand.
CTTGCCTCCAAGGGTCTATTGCTGCCTCGGGCACCTTATGGTCGTTCTGCTGTGAGTTTAGATTATCAAATCCGACGCAAAAATGATAGTTAATTGTAACGTTTAGGGCCTCCTAATGACGATGGAACACTCAAAATGCGTCGCGATCCAATACATCGTCCTCCAGCCGACTTGCCTCCAAAGGTCTAGTGCTGCCTCGGGCACCTTATGGTCGTTCTCCTGTGAGTCTAGATTTTCGAATTCGACGCAAAAATGATAGTTAATTGTAACGTTCAGGGCCTTCTAATGACGATGGAACACTCAAATTGCGTCGAGATTCAATACACGGCCTACAGCCGACTTGTCTCCAAGGGTCTATTGCTGCCTCGGGCACCATATGATCCTACTCCTGTGAGTCTAGATTTTCGAATCCGACGCAAAAATGATAGTGAATAGTAACGTTCAGCGCCTCCTGATGACGATAGAACTCTCAAATTGCGTCGAGATTCAATACATCGGCCTCCAGCCGACTTGTCTCCAAGGGGATATTGCTGTCGCGGGCGCCTTATGGTCGTTCTCCTGTGAGTTTGGATTATCGAATCCGACGCAAAAATGGTAGTTAATTGTAACGTTCAGGGCCTCCTAATGACGATAGAAGACTCAAATTGCGTCGAGATTCAATACATCGTCCTCCAGCCGATTTGTCTCCAAGGGGATATTGCTGCCTCGGGCACCAAATGGTCCGTCTGCTGTGAGTCTAGATTTTCGAATCCGACGCTAAAATGATAGTTAACTGTAACGTTCAGGGCCTCCTAATGCCGATAGAACACTCAAATTGCGTCGAGATTCAATACATCGGCCTCCAGCGGACTTGTCTCCAAGGGGATATTGCTGTCTCATGCACCATATGATCCCTCTCCTGTGAGTCTAGATTTTCGAATCCGACGCAAAAATGATAGTGAATAGTAACGTTCAGCGCCTCGTGATGACGATAGAACTCTCAAATTGCGTCGAGATTCAATACATCGGCCTCCAGCCGACTTGTCCCCAAGGGGATATTGCTGTCTCGGGCACCATATGATCATTCTCCTGTGAGTGTAGATTTTCGAATCCGACGCAAAAATGATAGTGAATAGTAACGTTCAGGGCCTCCTAATCACGATAGGAGATTCAAATTGCGTCGAGATTCAATACATCGTCCTCCAGCCGATTTGTCTCCAAGGGTCTATTGCTGCCTCGGGCACCTTATGGTCGTTCTCCTGTGAGTTTAGATTATCGAATCCGACGCAAAACTGATAGTTAATTGTAACGCTTAGGGCCGCCTAATGACGATGGAACACTCAAATTGCGTTGAGATTCAATACATCGGCCTCCAGCCGACTTGTCTCCAAGGGTCTATTGCTGCCTCGGGCACCTTATGGTCGTTCCCCTGTGAGTCTAGATTTTCGAATCCGACGCAAAAATGATAGTTAATTGTAACGTTTAGGGCCTCCTAATGACGACGGGACATTTAAATTGCATCGAGATTCAATACATCGTCCTCCAGCCAACTTGTCTCCAAGGGGATATTGCTGTCTCGGGCACCATATGATCACTCTCCTGTGAGTCTAGATTTTCGAATCCGTCGCAAAAATGATAGTGAATAGTAACGTTTAGGGCCTCCTAATGACGATGGGACACTCAAATTGCGTCGAGATTCAATACATCGGCCTCCAGCCGACTTGTCTCCAAGGGTCTAATGCTGATTCGGGCACCATATGGTCGTTCTCTTGTAAGTCTAGATTTTCGAATCCGACGCAAAAATGATAGTTAATTGTAACGTTCAGGGCCTCCTAATGACGATAGAACTCTCAAATTGCGTCGAGATTCAATACATCGTCCTCCAGCTGATCTGTCTCCAAGGGCATATTGCTGCCTCGGGCACCACATGGTCCGTCTCCTGTGAGTCTGGACTTTCGAATTGGACGCAAAAATGATAGATAATTGTACCGTTTAGGGCCTTCTAATGACGATGGAACACTCAAATTGCGTCGAGATTCAATACATCGGGCTCCAGCCGACTTGTCTCCAAGGGGATATCGCTGCCTCGGGCACAATATGATCCTTCTCCTGTAAGTCTAGATTTTCGAATCCGACGCAAAAATGATAGTTAATTGTAACGTTCAATGCGACCTAATGATGATGGGACACTCAAATTGCGTCGAGATTCAATACATCGTCCTCCAGCCGACTTGTCTCCAAGGGTCTAATGCTGCCTCGGGCACCTTATGGTCGTTCTCTTGTAAGTCTAGATTTTCGAATCCGACGCAAAAATGATAGTTCATTGTAACGTTCAGGGCCTCCTAATGACGATAGAACTCTCAAATTGCGTCGAGATTCAATAAATCGTCCTCCAGCTGATTTGTCTCCAAGGGGATATTGCTGCCTCGGCCACCAAATGGTCCGTCTCCTGTGAGTCTGGATTTTCGAATCCGACGCAAAAATGATAGTTAATTGTAACGTTCAGGGCCTTGTAATGACGATGGAACACTCAAATTGCGTCAAGAATCAATACATCGGTTTCCAGCCGACTTGTCTCCAAGGGGATATCGCTGCCTCGGGCACCACATGGTCCGTCTCCGGTGATTCTACGTTTTCGAATCCGACGCAAAACTCATAGTGAATTGTAACGTTCAGGGCCTCCTATTGGCGATGGAACACTCAAATTGCGTCGAGATTCAATACATCGGCCTCCAGCCGACTTGTCTCCAAGGGTCTGTTGCTGCCTCGGGCACCTTATGGTCGTTCTCCTGTGAGTTTAGATGATCGAATCCGACGCAAAAATGATAGTTAATTGTAACGTTTAGGGCCTCCTAATGTCGATAGAACTCTAAAATTGCGTCGAGATTCAATACATCGTCCTCCAACTGATTTGTCTCCAAGGGGATATTGCTGCCTCGGGCACCAAATGGTCCGTCTCCTGTGAGTTTAGATTTTCGAATCCGACGCATAAATGATAGTTAATTGCAACGTTCAGGGCCTTGTAGTGACGATGGAACACTCAAATTGCGTCAAGAATCAATATATCGGGTTGCAGCCGACTTGTCTCCAAGGGTCTAATGCGGCCTCGGGCACCTTATGGTCGTTCTCTTGTAAGTCTAGATTTTCGAATCCGACGCAAAAATGATAGTTATTTGTAACGTTTAGGGCCTCCTAATGACGATGGGACACTCAAATTGCGTCGAGATTCAATACATCGTCCTCCAGCCGACTTGTCTCCAAGGGGATATTGCTGTCTCGGGCACAATATGATCCTTCTCCTGTGAGTCTAGATTTTCGAATCCGACGCAAAAATGATAGTTAATTGTAACGTTCAGCGCGACCTAATGACGATGGGACACTCAAATTGCGTCGAGATTCAATACATCGTCCTCCAGCCGACTTGTCTCCAAGGGTCTAATGCTGCCTCGGGCACCTTATGATCGTTCTCTTGTAAGTCTAGATTTTCGAATCCGACGCAAAAATGACAGTTAATTGTAACGTTCAGGGCCTCCAAATGACGATAGAACTCTCAAATTGCGTCGAGATTCGATACATCGTCCTCCAGCTGATTTGTCTCCAAATGGATATTGCTGCCTCGGGCACCAAATGGTCCGTCTCCTGAGAGTCTGGATTTTCGAATCCATTGCAAAAATGATAGTTAATTGTAACGTTCAGGGCCATGTAATGACGATGGAACACTCAAATTGCGTCAAGAATCAATACATCGGTTTCCAGCCGACTCGTCTCCAAGGGGATATCGCTGCCTCGGGCACCACATGGTCCGTCTCCGGTGATTCTACGTTTTCGAATCCGACGCAAAACACATAGTTAATTGTAACGTTCAGGGCCTCCTATTGGCGATGGAACACTCAAATTGCGTCGAGATTCAATACATCGGCCTCCAGCCGACTTGTCTCCAAGGGTCTGTTACTGCCTCGGGCACCTTATGGTTGTTCTCCTGTGAGTTTAGATGATCGAATCCGACGCAAAAATGATAGTTAATTGTAACGTTTAGGGCCTCCTAATGACGATAGAACTCTAAAATTGCGTCGAGATTCAATACATTGTCCTCCAGCTGATTTGTCTCCAAGGGGATATTGCTGCCTCGGGCACCAAATGGTCCGTCTCCTGTGAGTCTGGATTTTCGAATCCGACGCAAAAATGATAGTTAATTGTAACGTTCAGGGCCTTGTAATGACGATGGAACACTCAAATTGCGTCAAGAATCAATACATCGGTTTCCAGCCGACTTGTCTCCAAGGGGATATCGCTGCCTCGGGCACCACATGGTCCGTCTCCGGTGATTCTACGTTTTCGAATCCGACGCAAAACTCATAGCGAATTGTAACGTTCAGGGCCTCCTAATGACGATGGGACACTCAAATTGCGTCGAGATTCAATACATCGTCCTCCAGCCGACTTGTCTCCAAGGGGATATTGCTGTCTCGGGCACAATATGATCCTTCTCCTGTGAGTCTAGATTTTCGAATCCGACGCAAAAATGATAGTTAATTGTAACGTTCAGGGCCTTGTAGTGACGATGGAACACTCAAATTGCGTCAAGAATCAATATATCGGGTTCCAGCCGACTTTTCTCCAAGGGTCTATTGCTGCCTCGGGCACCTTATGGTCGTTCTCTTGTAAGTCTAGATTTTCGAATCCGACGCAAAAATGATAGTTATTTGTAACGTTTAGGGCCTCCTAATGACGATGGGACACTCAAATTGCGTCGAGATTCAATACATCGTCCTCCAGCCGACTTGTCTCCAAGGGGATATTGCTGTCTCGGGCACAATATGATCCTTCTCCTGTGAGTCTAGATTTTCGAATCCGACGCAAAAATGATAGTTAATTATAACGTTCAGGGCGACCTAATGACGATGGGACACTCAAATTGCGTCGAGATTCAGTACATCGTCCTCCAGCCGACTTGTCTCCAAGGATCTAATGCTGCCTCGGGCACCTTATGATCGTTCTCTTGTATGTCTAGATTTTCGAATCCGACGCAAAAATGACAGTTAATTGCAACGTTCAGGGCATCCTAATGACGATAGAACTCTCAAATTGCGTCGAGATTCGATACATCGTCCTCCAGCTGATTTGTCTCCAAGGGGATATTGCTGTCTCGGGCACCAAATGGTCCGTCTCCTGAGAGTCTGGATTTTCGAATTCGACGCAAAAATGATAGTTAACTGTAACGTTCAGGGTCTTCTAATGACAATGGAGCACTCAAATTGCGTCGAGATTCAATTCATCGGCCTCTAGCCGACTTGTCTCCAAGAGGATATCGCTGCCTCGGGCACCACATGTTCCGCCTCCGGTGATTATACGTTTTTGAATCCGACGCAAAACGCATAGTTAATTGTAACGTTCAGGGCCTCGTAATGACGATGGAGCACACAAATTGAGTCGAGATTCAATACATCGACCTCCAGCCGACTTGTCTCCAAGGGTCTATTGCTGCCTCGAGCAACTTATGGTCGTTCTCCTGTGAGTCTAGATTTTCGAATCCGACGCAAAAATGATAGTTAATTGTAACGTTTAGGGCCTTCTAATGACGATGGAACACCCAAATTGCGTCGAGATTCAATACATCGGCCTCCAGCCGACTTGTCTCCAAGGGTCTATTGCTGCCTGGGGCACCTCATGGTCGTTCTCCTGTGAGTTTAGATTATCGAATCCGACGCAAAAATGATAGTTAATTGTAACGTTTAGGGCCTCCTAATGACGATAGAACACTCAAATTGCGTCGCGATCCAATACATCGTCCTTCAGCCGACTTGCCTCCAAGGGTCTAATGCTGCCTCGGGCACCTTATGGTCGTTCTCCTGTGAGTCTAGATTTTCGAATCCGACGCAAAAATGATAGTTAATTGTAACGTTCAGGGCCTTCTAATGACGATGGAACACTCAAATTGCGTCGAGATTCAATACATCGGCCTCCAGCCGACTTGTCTCCAAGGGTCTATTGCTGCCTCGGGCACCATATGATCCTTCTCCTGTGAGTCTAGATTTTCGAATCCGACGCAAAAATGATAGTGAATAGTAACGTTCAGCGCCTCCTGATGACGATAGAACTCTCAAATTGCGTCGAGATTCAATACATCGGCCTCCAGCCGACTTGTCTCCAAGGGGATATTGCTGTCGCGGGCGCCTTACGGTCGTTCTCCTGTGAGTTTAGATTATCGAATCCGACGCAAAAATGATAGTTAATTGTAACGTTCAGGGCCTCCTAATGACGATAGAAGACTCAAATTGCGTCGAGATTCAATACAACGTCCTCCAGCCGATTTGTCTCCAAGGGGATATTGCTGCCTCGGGCACCAAATGGTCCGTCTGCTGTGAGTCTAGATTTTCGAATCCGACGCTGAAATGATAGTTAACTGTAACGTTCAGGGCCTCCTAATGCCGATGGAACACTCCAATTGCGTCTAGATTCAATACATCGGCCTCCAGCCGACTTGTCTCCAAGGGTCTAATGCTGCCTCGGGCACCTTATGGTTGTTCTCCTGTGAGTTTAGATTATCGAATCCGACGCAAAAATGATAGTTAATTGTACTGTTTAGGGCCGCCTAATGACGATGGAACACTCAAATTGCGTCGAGATTCAATACATCGGCCTTCAGCCGACTTGTCTCCAAGGGTCTATTGCTGCTTCGGGCACCTTATGGTCGTTCTCCTGTGAGTCTTGATTTTCGAATCCGACGCAAAAATGATAGTTAATTGTAACGTTTAGGGCCTCCTAATGACGATGGGACAATCAGATTGCGTCGAGATTCAATACATCGTTTTCCAGCCGACTTGTCTCCAAGGGTCTAATGCTGCCTCGGGCACCATATGGTCGTTCTCTTGTAAGTCTAAATTTTCGAATCCGACGCAAAAATGATAGTTAATTGTAACGTTCAGGGCCTCCTATTGACGATAGAACTCTCAAATTGCGTCGAGATTAAATACATCGTCCTCCAGCTGATCTGTCTCCAAGGGCATATTGCTGCCTCGGGCACCACATGGTCCGTCTCCTGTGAGTCTGGACTTTCGAATAGGACGCAAAAATGATAGATAATTGTAACGTTCAGGGCCTCTAATGACGATGGAACACTCAAATTGCGTCAAGAATCAATACATCGGTTTCCAGCCGACTTGTCTCCAAGGGTCTATTGCTGACTCGGGCACATTATGAACTTTTCCTGTGAGTAGATTTTCGAATCCGATGCATAAATGATAGTTAATTGTAACGTTTAGGGCCTCCTAATGACGATGGGACACTCAAATTGCGTCGAGATTCAATACATCGTCCTCCAGCCGACTTGTCTCCAAGGGGATATCGCTGCCTCGGGCACCACATGGTCCGTCTCCGGTGATTCTACGTTTTCGAATCCGACGCAAAACTCATAGTTAATTGTAACGTTCAGGGCCTCCTAATGACGATGGAACACTCAAATTGCGTCAAGAATCAATACATCGGTTTCCAGCCGACTTGTCTCCAAGGGTCTATTGCTGCCTCGGGGACCTTATGGTCGTTCTCCTGTGAGTCTAGATTTTCGAATCCGACGCAAAACTCATAGTTAACTGTAACGTTCAGGGCCTCCTAATGACGATGGAACACTCAAATTGCGTCAAGAATCAATACATCGGTTTCCAGCCGACTTGTCTCCAAGGGTCTATTGCTGACTCGGGCACATTATGAACTTTTCCTGTGAGTAGATTTTCGAATCCGATGCATAAATGATAGTTAATTGTAACGTTTAGGGCCTCCTAATGACGATGGGACACTCAAATTACGTCGAGATTCAATACATCGTCCTCCAGCCGACTTGTTTCCAAGGGGATATTGCTGTCTCGGGCACAATATGATCCTTCTCCTGTAAGTCTAGATTTTCGAATCCGACGCAAAAATGATAGTTATATGTAACGTTCAATGCGACCCAATGATGGTGGGACACTCAAATTGCGTCGAGATTCAATACATCGGCCTCCAGCCGACTTGTCTCCAAGGGTCTAATGCTGCCTCGGCACCTTATGGTCGTTCTCTTGTAAGTCTAGATTTTCGAATCCGACGCAAAAGTGATAGTTCATTGTAACGTTCAGGGCCTCCTAATGACGATAGAACACTCAAATTGCGTCGAGATTCAATAAATCGTCCTCCAGCTGATTTGTCTCCAAGGGGATATTGCTGCCTCGGGCACCAAATGGTCCGTCTCCTGTGAGTCTGGATTTTCGAATCCGACGCAAAAATGATAGTTAATTGTAACTTTCAGGGCCTTGTAATGACGATGGAACACTCTAATTGCGTCAAGAATCAATACATCGGTTTCCAGCCGACTTGTCTCCAAGGGGATATCGCTGCCTCGGGCACCACATGGTCCGTCTCTGGTGATTCTACGTTTTCGAATCCGACGCAAAACTCATAGTGAATTGTAACGTTCAGGGCCTCCTATTGGCGATGGAACACTCAAATTGCGTCGAGATTCAATACATCGGCCTCCAGCCGACTTGTCTCCTAGGGTCTGTTGCTGCCTCGGGCACCTTATGGTCGTTCTCCTGTGAGTTTAGATGATCGAATCCGACGCAAAAATGATAGTTAATTGTAACGTTTAGGGCCTCCTAATGACGATAGAACTCTAAAATTGCGTCGAGATTCAATACATCGTCCTCCAGATGATTTGTCTCCAAGGGGATATTGCTGCCTCGGGCACCAAATGGTCCGTCTCCTGTGAGTTTAGATTTTCGAATCCGACGCATAAATGATAGTTAATTGCAACGTTCAGGGCCTTGTTTGTGGCGATGGAACACTCAAATTGCGTCAAGAATCAATATATCGGGTTCCAGCCGACTTGTCTCCAAGGGTCTATTGCTGCCTCGGGCACCTTATGGTCGTTCTCTTGTAAGTCTAGATTTTCGAATCCGACGCAAAAATGATAGTTATTTGTAACGTTTAGGGCCTCCTAATGACGATGGGACACTCAAATTGCGTCGAGATTCAATACATCGACCTCCAGCCGACTTGTCTCCAAGGGGATATTGCTGTCTCGGGCACAATATGATCCTTCTCCTGTGAGTCTAGATTTTCGAATCCGACGCAAAAATGATAGTTAATTGTAACGTTCAGGGCGACCTAATGACGATGGGACACTCAAATTGCGTCGAGATTCAATACATCGTCCTCCAGCCGACTTGTCTCCAAGGGTCTAATGCTGCCTCGGGCACCTTATGATCGTTCTCTTGTAAGTCTAGATTTTCAAATCCGACGCAAAAATGACAGTTAATTGTAACGTTCAGGGCCTCCTAATGACGATAGAACTCTCAAATTGCGTCGAGATTCGATACATCGTCCTCCAGCTGATTTGTCTCCAAGGGGATATTGCTGCCTCGGGCACCAAATGGTCCGTCTCCTGAGAGTCTGGATTTTCGAATCCGACGCAAAAATGATAGTTAATTGTAACGTTCAGGGCCTTGTAATGACGATGGAACACTCAAATTGCGTCGAGATTCAATTCATCGGCCTCTAGCCGACTTGTCTCCAAGAGGATATCGCTGCCTCGGGCACCACATGTTCCGCCTCCGGTGATTATACGTTTTTGAATCCGACGCAAAACGCATAGTTAATTGTAACGTTCAGAGCCTCGTAATGACGATGGAGCACACAAATTGAGTCGAGATTCAATACATCGACCTCCAGCCGACTTGTCTCCAAGGGTCTATTGCTGCCTCGAGCAACTTATGGTCGTTCTCCTGTGAGTCTAGATTTTCGAATCCGACGCAAAAATGATAGTTAATTGTAACGTTTAGGGCCTTCTAATGACGATGGAACACCCAAATTGCGTCGAGATTCAATACATCGGCCTCCAGCCGACTTGTCTCCAAGGGTCTATTGCTGCCTGGGGCACCTTATGGTCGTTCTCCTGTGAGTTTAGATTATCGAATCCGACGCAAAAATGATAGTTAATTGTAACGTTTAGGGCCTCCTAATGACGATAGAACACTCAAATTGCGTCGCGATCCAATACATCGTCCTCCAGCCGACTTGCCTCCAAGGGTCTAATGCTGCCTCGGGCACCTTATGGTCGTTCTCCTGTGAGTCTAGATTTTCGAATCCGACGCAAAAATGATAGTTAATTGTAACGTTCAGGGCCTTCTAATGACGATGGAACACTCAAATTGCGTCGAGATTCAATACATCGGCCTCCAGCCGACTTGTCTCCAAGGGTCTATTGCTGCCTCGGGCACCATATGATCCTTCTCCTGTGAGTCTAGATTTTCGAATCCGACGCAAAAATGATAGTGAATAGTAACGTTCAGCGCCTCCTGATGACGATAGAACTCTCAAATTGCGTCGAGATTCAATACATCGGCCTCCAGCCGACTTGTCTCCAAGGGGATATTGCTGTCGCGGGCGCCTTACGGTCGTTCTCCTGTGAGTTTAGATTATCGAATCCGACGCAAAAATGATAGTTAATTGTAACGTTCAGGGCCTCCTAATGACGATAGAAGACTCAAATTGCGTCGAGATTCAATACATCGTCCTCCAGCCCATTTGTCTCCAAGGGGATATTGCTGCCTCGGGCACCAAATGGTCCGTCTGCTGTGAGTCTAGATTTTCGAATCCGACGCTGAAATGATAGTTAACTGTAACGTTCAGGGCCTCCTAATGCCGATGGAACACTCAAATTGCGTCGAGATTCAATACATCGGCCTCCAGCCGACTTGTCTCCAAGGGGATATTGCTGTCTCGGGCACCATATGATCATTCTCCTGTGAGTCTAGATTTTCGAATCCGACGCAAAAATGATAGTGAATAGTAACGTTCAGGGCCTCCTAATCACGATAGAAGACTCAAATTGCGTCGAGATTCAATACATCGTCCTCCAGCCGATTTGTCTCCAAGGGTCTATTGCTGCCTCGGGCACCTTATGGTCGTCCTCCTGTGAGTTTAGATTATCGAATCCGACGCAAAAATGATAGTTAATTGTAATGTTTAGGGCCGCCTAATGACGATGGAACACTCAAATTGCGTCGAGATTCAATACATCGGCCTCCAGCCGACTTGTCTCCAAGGGTCTATTGCTGCCTAGGGCACCTTATGGCCGTTCTCCTGTGAGTCTAGATTTTCGAATCCGACGCAAAAATGATAGTTAATTGTAACGTTTAGGGCCTCCTAATGACGATGGGACATTTAAATTGCATCGAGATTCAATACATCGTCCTCCAGCCGACTTGTCTCCAAGGGGATATTGCTGTCTCGGGCACCATATGATCATTCTCCTGTGAGTCTAGATTTCCGAATCCGTCGCAAAAATGATAGTGAATAGTAACGTTCAGGGCCTCCTAATGACGATAGAAGACTCAAATGGCGTCGAGATTCAATACATCGTCCTCCAGCCGATTTGTCTCCAAGTGGATATTGCTGCCTCGGGCACCAAATGGTCCGTCTGCTGTGATTTTCGAATCCGACGCTAAAATGATAGTTAACTGTAACGTTCAGGGCCTCCTAATGCCGATGGAACACTCCAATTGCGTCTAGATTCAATACATCGGCCTCCAGCCGACTTGTCTCCAAGGGTCTAATGCTGCCTCGGGCACCTTATGGTTGTTCTCCTGTGAGTTTAGATTATCGAATCCGACGCAAAAATGATAGTTAATTGTACTGTTTAGGGCCGCCTAATGACGATGGAACACTCAAATTGCGTCGAGATTCAATACATCGGCCTTCAGCCGACTTGTCTCCAAGGGTCTATTGCTGCTTCGGGCACCTTATGGTCGTTCTCCTGTGAGTCTTGATTTTCGAATCCGACGCAAAAATGATAGTTAATTGTAACGTTTAGGGCCTCCTAATGACGATGGGACACTCAGATTGCGTCGAGATTCAATACATCGTTTTCCAGCCGACTTGTCTCCAAGGGTCTAATGCTGCCTCGGGCACCATATGGTCGTTCTCTTGTAAGTCTAAATTTTCGAATCCGACGCAAAAATGATAGTTAATTGTAACGTTCAGGGCCTCCTAATGACGATAGAACTCTCAAATTGCGTCGAGATTAAATACATCGTCCTCCAGCTGATCTGTCTCCAAGGGCATATTGCTGCCTCGGGCACCACATGGTCCGTCTCCTGTGAGTCTGGACTTTCGAATAGGACGCAAAAATGATAGATAATTGTAACGTTCAGGGCCTCTAATGACGATGGAACACTCAAATTGCGTCAAGAATCAATACATCGGTTTCCAGCCGACTTGTCTCCAAGGGTCTATTGCTGACTCGGGCACATTATGAACTTTTCCTGTGAGTAGATTTTCGAATCCGATGCATAAATGATAGTTAATTGTAACGTTTAGGGCCTCCTAATGACGATGGGACACTCAAATTGCGTCGAGATTCAATACATCGTCCTCCAGCCGACTTGTCTCCAAGGGGATATCGCTGCCTCGGGCACCACATGGTCCGTCTCCGGTGATTCTACGTTTTCGAATCCGACGCAAAACTCATAGTTAATTGTAACGTTCAGGGCCTCCTAATGACGATGGAACACTCAAATTGCGTCAAGAATCAATAGATCGGTTTCCAGCCGACTTGTCTCCAAGGGTCTATTGCTGCCTCGGGGACCTTATGGTCGTTCTCCTGTGAGTCTAGATTTTCGAATCCGACGCAAAACTCATAGTTAATTGTAACGTTCAGGGCCTCCTAATGACGATGGAACACTCAAATTGCGTCAAGAATCAATACATCGGTTTCCAGCCGACTTGTCTCCAAGGGTCTATTGCTGACTCGGGCACATTATGAACTTTTCCTGTGAGTAGATTTTCGAATCCGATGCATAAATGATAGTTAATTGTAACGTTTAGGGCCTCCTAATGACGATGGGACACTCAAATTGCGTCGAGATTCAATACATCGTCCTCCAGCCGACTTGTTTCCAAGGGGATATTGCTGTCTCGGGCACAATATGATCCTTTTCCTGTAAGTCTAGATTTTCGAATCCGACGCAAAAATGATAGTTATATGTAACGTTCAATGCGACCCAATGATGGTGGGACACTCAAATTGCGTCGAGATTCAATACATCGGCCTCCAGCCGACTTGTCTCCAAGGGTCTAATGCTGCCTCGGCACCTTATGGTCGTTCTCTTGTAAGTCTAGATTTTCGAATCCGACGCAAAAGTGATAGTTCATTGTAACGTTCAGGGCCTCCTAATGACGATAGAACTCTCAAATTGCGTCGAGATTCAATAAATCGTCCTCCAGCTGATTTGTCTCCAAGGGGTTATTGCTGCCTCGGGCACCAAATGGTCCGTCTCCTGTGAGTCTGGATTTTCGAATCCGACGCAAAAATGATAGTTAATTGTAACTTTCAGGGCCTTGTAATGACGATGGAACACTCTAATTGCGTCAAGAATCAATACATCGGTTTCCAGCCGACTTGTCTCCAAGGGGATATCGCTGCCTCGGGCACCACATGGTCCGTCTCTGGTGATTCTACGTTTTCGAATCCGACGCAAAACTCATAGTGAATTGTAACGTTCAGGGCCTCCTATTGGCGATGGAACACTCAAAATGCGTCGAGATTCAATACATCGGCCTCCAGCCGACTTGTCTCCTAGGGTCTGTTGCTGCCTCGGGCACCTTATGGTCGTTCTCCTGTGAGTTTAGATGATCGAATCCGACGCAAAAATGATAGTTAATTGTAACGTTTAGGGCCTCCTAATGACGATAGAACTCTAAAATTGCGTCGAGAATCAATACATCGTCCTCCAGATGATTTGTCTCCAAGGGGATATTGCTGCCTGGGGCACCAAATGGTCCGTCTCCTGTGAGTTTAGATTTTCGAATCCGACGCATAAATGATAGTTAATTGCAACGTTCAGGGCCTTGTTTGTGACGATGGAACACTCAAATTGCGTCAAGAATCAATATATCGGGTTCCAGCCGACTTGTCTCCAAGGGTCTATTGCTGCCTCGGGCACCTTATGGTCGTTCTCTTGTAAGTCTAGATTTTCGAATCCGACGCAAAAATGATAGTTATTTGTAACGTTTAGGGCCTCCTAATGACGATGGGACACTCAAATTGAGTCGAGATTCAATACATCGTCCTCCAGCCGACTTGTCTCCAAGGGGATATTGCTGTCTCGGGCACAATATGATCCTTCTCCTGTGAGTCTAGATTTTCGAATCCGACGCAAAAATGATAGTTAATTGTAACGTTCAGGGCGACCTAATGACGATGGGACACTCAAATTGCGTCGAGATTCAATACATCGTCCTCCAGCCGACTTGTCTCCAAGGGTCTAATGCTGCCTCGGGCACCTTATGATCGTTCTCTTGTAAGTCTAGATTTTCGAATCCGACGCAAAAATGACAGTTAATTGTAACGTTCAGGGCCTCCTAATGACGATAGAACTCTCAAATTGCGTCGAGATTCGATACATCGTCCTCCAGCTGATTTGTCTCCATGGGGATATTGCTGCCTCGGGCACCAAATGGTCCGTCTCCTGAGAGTCTGGATTTTCGAATCCGACGCAAAAATGATAGTTAATTGTAACGTTCAGGGCCTTGTAATGACGATGGAACACTCAAATTGCGTCAAGAATCAATACATCGGTTTCCAGCCGACTTGTCTCCAAGGGGATATTGCTGCCTCGGGCACCACATGGTCCGTCTCCGGTGATTCTACGTTTTCGAATCCGACGCAAAACTCATAGTTAATTGTAACGTTCAGGGCCTCCTATTGGCGATGGAACACTCAAATTGCGTCGAGATTCAATACATCGGCCTCCAGCCGACTTGTCTCCAAGGGTCTGTTGCTGCCTCGGGCACCTTATGGTCGTTCTCCTGTGAGTTTAGATGATCGAATCCGACGCAAAAATGATAGTTAATTGTAACGTTTAGGGCCTCCTAATGACGATAGAACTCTAAAATTGCGTCGAGATTCAATACATCGTCCTCCAGCTGATTTGTCTCCAAGGGGATATTGCTGCCTCGGGCACCAAATGGTCCGTCTCCTGTGAGTTTAGATTTGCGAATCCGACGCATAAATGATAGTTAATTGCAACGTTCAGGGCCTTGTAGTGACGATGGAACACTCAAATTGCGTCAAGAATCAATATATCGGGTTCCAGCCGACTTGTCTCCAAGGGTCTATTGCTGCCTCGGGCACCTTATGGTCGTTCTCTTGTAAGTCTAGATTTTCGAATCCGAAGCAAATATGATAGTTATTTGTAACGTTTAGGGCCTCCTAATGACGATGGGACACTCAAATTGCGTCGCGATCCAATACATCGTCCTCCAGCCGACTTGCCTCCAAGGGTGTAATGCTGCCTCGGGCACCTTATGGTCGTTCTCCTGTGAGTCTAGATTTTCGAATCCGACGCAAAAATGATAGTTAATTGTAACGTTCAGGGCCTTCTAATGACGATGGAACACTCAAATTGCGTCGAGATTCAATACATCGGCCTCCAGCCGACTTGTCTCCAAGGGTCTATTGCTGCCTCGGGCACCATATGATCCTTCTCCTGTGAGTCTAGATTTTCGAATCCGACGCAAAAATGAAGTGAATAGTAACGTTCAGCGCCTCCTGATGACGATAGAACTCTCAAAATGCGTCGAGATTCAATACATCGGCCTCCAGCCGACTTGTCTCCAAGGGTCTATTGCTGGCTCGGGCACCTTATGGTCGTTCTCCTGTGAGTTTAGATTATCGAATCCGACGCAAAAATGATAGTTAATTGAAACATTCAGGGCCGCCTAATGACGATGGAACACTCAAATTGCGTCGAGATTCAATACATCGTCCTCCAGCTGATTTGTCTCCAAGGGGATATTGCTGCCTCGGGCACCAAATGGTCCGTCTCCTGTGAGTCTGGATTTTCGAATCCGACGCAAAAATGATAGATAATTGTAACGTTCAGGGCCTTCTAATGACGATTGACACTCAAATTGCGTCGAGATTCAATACATCGGCCTCCAGCTGACTTGTCTCCAAGGGGATATTGCTGCCCCGGGCACCTTATGGTCGTTCTCCTGTGAGTCTAGATTTTCGAATCCGACGCAAAAATGATAGTTAATTGTAACGTTCAGGGCCTTCTAATGACGATGGAACACTCAAATTGCGTCGAGATTCGATACATTGTCCTCCAGCTGATTTGTCTCCAAGGGGATATTGCTGCCTCGGGCACCAAATGATCCGTCTCCTGTGAGTTTAGACTTTCGAATCCGACGCATAAATGATAGTTAATTGCAACGTTCAGGGCCTTGTAGTGACGATGGAACACTCAAATTGCGTCAAGAATCAATATATCGGGTTCCAGCCGACTTGTCTCCAAGGGTCTATTGCTGCCTCGGGCACCTTATGGTCGTTCTCTTGTAAGTCTAGATTTTCGAATCCGACGCAAAAATGATAGTTATTTGTAACGTTTAGGGCCTCCTAATGACGATGGGACACTCAAATTGCGTCGAGATTCAATACATCGTCCTCCAGCCGACTTGTCTCCAAGGGGAAATTGCTGTCTCGGGCACAATATGATCCTTCTCCTGTGAGTCTAGAATTTCGAATCCGAAGCAAAAATGATAGTTAATTATAACGTTCAGGGCGACCTAATGACGATGGGACACTCAAATTGCGTCGAGATTCAATACATCGGCCTCCAGCCAACTTGTCTCCAAGGGTCTATTGCTGCCTAGGGCACCTTATGGTCGTTCTCCTGTGAGTCTAGATTTTCGAATCCGACGCAAAAATGATAGTTAATTGTAACGTTTAGGGCCTCCTAATGACGATGGGACATTTAAATTGCATCGAGATTCAATACATCGTCCTCCAGCCGACTTGTCTCCAAGGGGATATTGCTGTCTCGGGCACCATATGATCATTCTCCTGTGAGTCTAGATTTCCGAATCCGTCGCAAAAATGATAGTGAATAGTAACGTTCAGGGCCTCCTAATGACGATAGAAGACTCAAATTGCGTCGAGATTTAATACATCGTCCTCCAGCCGATTTGTCTCCAAGTGGATATTGCTGCCACGGGCACCAAATGGTCCGTCTGCTGTGATTTTCGAATCCGACGCTAAAATGATAGTTAACTGTAACGTTCAGGGCCTCCGAATGCCGATGGAACACTCCAATTGCGTCGAGATTCAATACATCGGCCTCCAGCCGACTTGTCTCCAAGGGTCTAATGCTGCCTCGGGCACCTTATGGTTGTTCTCCTGTGAGTTTAGATTATCGAATCCGACGCAAAAATGATAGTTAATTGTACTGTTTAGGGCCGCCTAATGACGATGGAACACTCAAATTGCGTCGAGATTCAATACATCGGCCTCCAGCCGACATGTCTCCAAGGGTCTATTGCTGCTTCGGGCACCTTATGGTCGTTCTCCTGTGAGTCTTGATTTTCGAATCCGACGCAAAAATGATAGTTAATTGTAACGTTTAGGGCCTCCTAATGACGATGGGACACTCAGATTGCGTCGAGATTCAATACATCGTTTTCCAGCCGACTTGTCTCCAAGGGTCTAATGCTGCCTCGGGCACCATATGGTCGTTCTCTTGTAAGTCTAGATTTTCGAATCCGACGCAAAAATGATAGTTAATTGTAACGTTCAGGGCCTCCTAATGACGATAGAACTCTCAAATTGCGACGAGATTCAATACATCGTCCTCCAGCTGATCTGTCTCCAAGGGCATATTGCTGCCTCGGGCACCACATGGTCCGTCTCCTGTGAGTCTGGACTTTCGAATAGGACGCAAAAATGATAGATAATTGTAACGTTCAGGGCCTCTAATGACGATGGAACACTCAAATTGCGTCGAGATTCAATACATCGGGCTCCAGCCGACTTGTCTCCAAGGGGATATCGCTGCCTCGGGCACCACATGGTCCGTCTCCGGTGATTCTACGTTTTCGAATCCGACGCAAAACTCATAGTTAATTGTAACGTTCAGGGCCTCCTAATGACGATGGAACACTCAAATTGCGTCAAGAATCAATACATCGGTTTCCAGCCAACTTGTCTCCAAGGGTCTATTGCTGCCTCGGGGACCTTATGGCCGTTCTCCTGTGAGTCAAGATTTTCGAATCCGACGAAAAACTCATAGTTAATTGTAACGTTCAGGGCCTCCTAATGACGATGGAACACTCAAATTGCGTCAAGAATCAATACATCGGTTTCCAGCCGACTTGTCTCCAAGGGTCTATTGCTGCCTCGGGCACATTATGAACTTTTCCTGTGAGTAGATTTTCGAATCCGATGCATAAATGATAGTTATTTGTAACGTTTAGGGCCTCCTAATGACGATGGGACACTCAAATTGCGTCGAGATTCAATACATCGTCCTCCAGCCGACTTGTCTCCAAGGGGATATTGCTGTCTCGGGCACAATATGATCCATCTCCTGTGAGTAGATTTTCGAATCCGACGCAAAAATGATAGTTAACTATAATGTTCAGGGCGACCTAATGACGATGGGACACTCAAATTGCGTCGAGATTCAATACATCGTCCTCCAGCCGACTTGTCTCCAAGGGTCTAATGCTGCCTCGGGCACCTTATGATCGTTCTCTTGTAAGTCTAGATTTTCGAATCCGACGCAAAAATGACAGTTAATTGCAACGTTCAGGGCCTCCTAATGACGATAGAACTCTCAAATTGCGTCGAGATTCGATACATCGTCCTCCAGCTGATTTGTCTCCAAGGGGATATTGCTGTCTCGGGCACCAAATGGTCCGTCTCCTGAGAGTCTGGATTTTCGAATCCGACGCAAAAATGATACTTAATTGTAACGTTCAGGGCCTGCTAATGACGATGGAGCACTCAAATTACGTCGAGATTCAATACATCGGCCTCTAGCCGACTTGTCTCCAAGAGGATATCGCTGCCTCGGGCATTACATGGTCCGTCTCCGGTGATTATACGTTTTCGAATCCGACGCAAAACTCATAGTTAATTGTAACGTTCAGGGCCTCGTAATGACGATGGAGCACACAAATTGAGTCGAGATTCAATACATCGACCTTCAGCCGACTTGTCTCCAAGGGTCTATTGCTGCCTCGGGCACCATATGATGCTTCTCCTGTGAGTCTAGATTTTCGAATCCGACGCAAAAATGAAGTGAATAGTAACGTTCAGCGCCTCCTGATGACGATAGAACTCTCAAATTGCGTCGAGATTCAATACATCGGCCTCCAGCCGACTTGTCTCCAAGGGTCTATTGCTGGCTCGGGCACCTTATGGTCGTTCTCCTGTGAGTTTAGATTATCGAATCCGACGCAAAAATGATAGTTAATTGAAACGTTCAGGGCCGCCTAATGACGATGGAACACTCAAATTGCGTCGAGATTAAATACATCATACTCCAGCCGACTTCTCTCCAAATGTCTATTGCTGCCTCGGGCACCTTACGGTCGTTCTCTTGTGAGTCTTGATTTTCGAATCCGACGCAAAAATGATAGATAATTGTAACGTTCAGGGCCTTCTAATGACGATTGACACTCAAATTGCGTCGAGATTCAATACATCGGCCTCCAGCCGACTTGTCTCCAAGGGGATATCGCTGCCTCGGGCACCACATGGTCCGTCTCCGGTGATTCTACGTTTTCCAATCCGACGCAAAACTCATAGTTAATTGTAACGTTCAGGGCCTCCTAATGACGATGGAACACTCAAATTGCGTCGAGATTCAATATATCGCCCTCCAGCCGACTTGTCTCCGAGGGTCTATTGCTGCCTCGGGCACCTTATGGTCGTTCTCCTGTGAGTCTACATTTTCGAATCCGACGCAAAACTTATAGTTAATTGGAACGTTCAGGGCCTCCTAATGACGATGGAACACTCAAATTGCGTCAAGAATCAATGCATCGGTTTCCAGCCGACTTGTCTCCAAGGGTCTATTGCTGCCTCGGGCACCTTATTGTCGTTCTCCTGTGAGTCTAGATTTTCGAATCCGATGCATAATGATAGTTAATTGTAACGTTCAGGGCCTTGTAATGACGATGGAACACTCAAATTGCGTCGAGATTCAATACATCGGCCTCCAGCCGACTTGTCTCCAAGGGGATATCGCTGCCTCGGGCACCACATGGTCCGTCTCCGGTGATTATACGTTTTCGAATCCGACGCAAAACTCATAGTTAATTGTAACGTTCAGGGCCTCCTAATGTCGATGGAGCACACAAATTGAGTCGAGATTCAATACATCGACCTCCAGCCGACTTGTCTCCAAGGGTCTATTGCTGCCTCGGGCACCTTATGGTCGTTCTATTGTGTGTCTAGATTTTCGAATCCGACGCAAAAATAATAGTGAATAGTAACGTTCAGCGCCTCCTGATGACGATAGAACTCTCAAATTGCGTCGAGATTCAATACATGGGCCTCCAGCCGACTTGTCTCCAAGGGGATATTGCTGTCTCGGGCACCTTATGGTCGTTCTCCTGTGAGTTTAGATTATCGAATCCGACGCAAAAATGATAGTTAATTGTAACGTTCAGGGCCTCCTAATGACGATAGAAGAGTCAAATTGCGTCGAGATTCAATACATCGTCCTCCAGCCGATTTGTCTCCAAATGGATATTGCTTCCTCGGGCACCAAATGGTCCGTCTGCTGTGAGTCTAGATTTTCGAATCCGACGCTAAAATGATAGTTAACTGTAACATTCAGGGCCTCCTAATGCCGATAGAACACTGAAATTGCGTCGAGATTCAATACATCGGCCTCCAGCCGACTTGTCTCCAAGGGTCTATTGCTGCCTCGGGCAAATTATGGTCGTTCTCCTGTGAGTCTAGATTTTCGAATCCGACGCAAAAATAATAGTGAATAGTAACGTTCAGGGCCTCCTAATGACGACAGAAGACTCAAAATGTGTCGAGATTCAATACATCGTCCTCCAGCCGACTTGTCTCCAAGGGTCTATTGCTGCCTCGGACACCAAATGGTCCGTCTCCTGTGAGTCTGGATTATCGAATCCGACGCAAAAATTATAGATAATTGCAACGTTCACGGCCTTCGAATGACGATGGAACACTTAAATTGCGTCGAAATTCAATACATCGGCCTCCAGCCGACTTGTCTCCAAGGGGATATCGCTGCCTCGGGCACCACATGGTCCGTCTCCGGTGATTCTACGTTTCCGAATCCGACGCAAAACTCATAGTTAATTGTAACGTTCAGGGCCTCCTAATGACGATGGAACACTCAAATTGCGTCAAGAATCAATACATCGGTTTCCAGCCGACTTGTCCCCAAGGGTCTATTGCTGCCTCGGGCACCCTATGGTCGTTCGCCTGTGAGTTTAGATTATCGAATCCGACGCAAAAATGATAGTTAATTGTAACGTTTAGGGCCTCCTAATGACGATGGAACACTCAAATTGCGTCGAGATTCAATACATCGGCCTCCAGCCGACTTGTCTCCAAGGGGATATCGCTGCCTCGGCCACCACATGGTCCGTCTCCGGTGATTCTACGTTTTCGAATCCGACGCAAAACTCATAGTTAATTGTAACGTTCAGGGCCTCCTATTGGCGATGGAACACTCAACTTGCGTCGAGATTCAATACATCGACCTCCAGCCGACTTGTCTCCAAGGGTGTATTGCTGCCTCGGGCACTATATGGTCGTTCTCCTGTGAGTTTAGATTATCGTCATTAGGAGGCCCTAAACGTTGCAATTAACTATCATTTTTGCGTCGGATTCGATAAACTAAACTCACAGGAGAACGACCATAAGGTGCCCGAGGCAGCAACAGACCCTTGGAGACAAGTCGGCTGGAGGCCGATGTATTGAATGTCGACGCAATTTGAGTGTTCCATCGTCATTACAAGGCCCTGAATGTTACAATTAACTATCAGTTTTTCGTAGGATTCGAAAATCTAGACTCACAGCAGACGAACCACTTGGTGCCCGAGGTAGCAATATCCCCTTGGAGACAAATCGGCTGGAGGACGATGTATTGAATCTCGACGCAATTTGAGTCTTCTATCGTCATTAGAAAGCCCTGAACGTTACAATTAACAATAAGTTTCGCGTCAGATTCGAAAATCTAGACTCACAGGAGAAGGATCATATTGTGCCCGAGACAGCAATATCCCCTTGGAGACAAGTCGGCTGGAGGCCGATGTATTGAATCTCGACGCAATTTGAGTGTTCCATCGTCATTAGGAGGCCCTAAACGATACAATTAACAATCATTTTTGCGTCGGATTCGATAATCTAAACTCACAGTAGAACGACGATAAGGTGCCCGAGGCAGCAATAGACCCTTGGAGACAAGTCGGCTGGAGGCCGATGTATTGAATCTCGACGCAATTTGAATGTTCCATCGGCATTAGGAGGCCCTGAACGTTACAGTTAACAATCATTTTAGCGTCGGATTCGAAAATCTATTAACAGGAGAAGGATCATATGGTGCACGAGACTGCAATATCCCCTTGGATACAAGTCGACTGGAGGTCGATGTATTGACTCTCGACGCAATTTGAGTGTTCCATCGTCTTTAGGAGTCCCAGAACGTTACAATTAACTATCATTTATGCGTCGGATTCGAAAATCTACTCACAGGAGAAGTTCATACGGTGCTCGAGGCAGCAATGGACCCTTGGAGACAAGTCGGCTGGAAACCGATGTATTGATTCTCGACGCAATTTGAGTGTTCCATCGTCATTAGGAGGCCCTGAATGTTACAATTAACTATCAGTTTTTCGTCGGATTCAAAAATCTAGACTCACAGCAAGCGGACCATTTGGTGCCCGAGGCAGCAATATCCCCTTGGAGACAAATCGACTGGAGTCCGATGTATTGAAAATCGACGCAATTTGAGTGTTCCATCGTCTTTAGGTCGCCCTGAACGTTATAATGAACTATGAGTTTTGCGTCGGATTCGAAAATCTACTAACGGGAGAAGGATCATATGGTGCACGAGACTGCAATATCCCCTTGGATACAAGTCGACTGGAGGACGATGTATTGACTCTCGGCGCAATTTGAGTGTTCCATCGCCAATAGGAGGCCCTGAACGTTACAGTTAACTATCATTTTAGCGTCGGATTCCAAAATCTACTAACAGGAGAAGGACATATGGTGCACGAGACTGCAATATCCCCTTGGATACAAGTCGACTGGAGGTCGATGTATTGACTCTCGACGCAATTTGAGTGTTCCATCGTCTTTAGGAGTCCCTAATCGTTACAATTAACTATCATTTATGCGTCGGATTCGAAAATCTACTCACAGGAGAAGTTCATACGGTGCTCGAGGTATCAATAGACCCTTGGAGACAAGTCGGCTGGAAACCGATGTATTGATTCTTGACGCAATTTGAGTGTTCCATCGTCATTAGGAGGCCCTGAACGTTACAATTAACAATCATTGTAGCGTCGGATTCGAAAATCTACTCACAGGAGAAGTTCATACGGTGCTCGAGACAGCAATATACCCCTTAGAGACAAATCGACTGGTGGCCGATGTATTGACTATCGACGCAATTTGAGTGTTCCATCGTCATTAGGAGGCCCTAAACGTTACAATTAACTATCATTTTTGCGTCGGATTCCATAATCTAAACTCACAGGAGAACGACCATAAGGTGCCCGAGGCAGCAACAGACCCTTGGAGACAAGTCGGCTGGAGGCCGATATATTGAATCTCGACGCAATTTGAGTGTTCCATCGTCATTACAAGGCCCT
The DNA here is from genome assembly GCF_021461395.2 of Schistocerca americana. Taxonomy (NCBI): domain Eukaryota; kingdom Metazoa; phylum Arthropoda; class Insecta; order Orthoptera; family Acrididae; genus Schistocerca; species Schistocerca americana. Next base: position 773,824,222 of record NC_060123.1, read on the forward strand.
GAACGTTACAATTAACTATCATTTATGCGTCGGATTCGAAAATCTAGACTCACAGGAGAACGACCATAAGGTGCCTGAGGCAGCAATAGACCCTTGGAGACAAGTCCTCTGGAAACCGATGTATTGATTCTTGACGCAATTTGAGTGTTCCATCGTCATTAGGAGGCCCTGAACGTTACAATTAACAATCATTTTAGCGTCGGATTCGAAAATCTACTCACAGGAGAAGTTCATACGGTGCTCGAGACAGCAATATACCCCTTGGAGACAAATCGACTGGAGGCCGATGTATTGAATATCGACGCAATTTGAGTGTTCCATTGTCTTTAGGTCGCCCTGAACGTTATAATGAACTATCAGTTTTGCGTCGGATTCGAAAATCTACTAACAGGAGAAGGATCATATGGTGCACGAGACTGCAATATCCCCTTGGATACAAGTCGACTGGAGGACGATGTATTGACTCTCGGCGCAATTTGAGTGTTCCATCGCCAATAGGAGGCCCTGAACGTTACAATTAACAATCAGTTTCGCGTCGGATTCGTAAATCTAGACTCACATGAGAGCGAACATAAGAGGCGCGAGACAGCAATATCCCCTTGGAGACAAGTCGGCTGGAGGCCGATGTATTGAATCTCGACGCAAATTGAGCGTTCCATCGTCATTAGGAGGCCCTAAACGTTACAATTAACTATCATTTTTGCGTCGGATTCGATAATCTAAACTCACAGGAGCACGACCATAAGGTACCCGAAGCAGCAACAGACCCTTGGAGACAAGTCGGCTGGAGGACGATGTATTGAATCTCGACGCAATTTGAGTGTTCCAACGTCATTAGAAGGCCCTGAACGTTACAATTAACTATCATTTTAGCGACGGATTCGAAAATCTAGACTCACAGGAGAACGACCATAAGGCCCCCGAGGCAGCAATAGACCCTTGGAGACAAATCAGCTGGAGGACGATGTATTGAATCTCGACGCAATTTGACAGTTCCATCGTCATTAGGAGGCCCTGAACGTTACAATTAACAATCAGTTTCGCGTCGGATTCGTAAATCTAGACTCACATGAGAGCGAACATAAGAGGCGCGAGACAGCAATATCCCCTTGGAGACAAGTCGGCTGGAGGCCGATGTATTGAATCTCATCGCAAATTGAGTGTTCCATCGTCATTAAGAGGCCCTAAACGTTACAATTAACTATCATTTTTGCGTCGGATTCGATAATCTAAACTCACAGGAGAACGACCATAAGGTGCCCGAGGCAGCAATAGACTCTTGGAGAGAAGTCGGCTGGAGGACGATGTATTGAATCTCGACGCAATTTGAGTGTTCCATCGTCATTAGGAGGCCCTGAACGTTACAATTAACAATCAGTTTTGCGTCGGGTTCGAAAATCTAGACTCACAGCAGAACGATCACAAGGTGCCCGTGGCAGCTATTGACCCTTGGAGACAAGTCGGTTGGAGGTCGATGTATTGACTCTCGACGCAATTTGAGTGTTCCATCGTCTTTAAAAGGCCCTGAACGTTACAATTAACTATCATTTTTGCGTCGGATTCGAAAATCTAGACTCACAGGAAACGACCATAAGGTGCCCGAGGCAGCAATAGACCCTTGGAGACAAGTCGGCTGGAGGTCGATGTATTGAATCTCGACTCAATTTGTGTGCTCCATCGTCATTACAAGGCCCTGAACGTTACAATTAACTATGAGTTTTGCGTCGGATTGGAAAACGTAGAATCACCGGAGACGGACCATGTGGTGCCTGAGGCAGCAATATCCCCTTGGAGACAAATCGGCTGATGCCGATGTATTGAATCTCGAGGCAATTTGAGTGTTCCATCGTCATTAGGAAGCCCTGAACGTTACAATTAACAATCAGTTTCGCGGCGGATTCGAAAATCTAGACTCACATGAGACCGAACATAAGAGGCCGGAGGCAGTAATATCCCCATGGAGACCAGTCGGCTGGAGGACGATGTATTGAATCTCGACGCAATTTGAGTGTCCCATCGTCATTAGGAGGCCCTAAACGTTACAATTAACTATCATTTTTGCGTCGGATTCGAAAATCTAAACTCACAGGAGAACGACCATAAGGTGCCCGAGGCAGCAACAGACCCTTGGAGACAAGTCGGCTGGAGGCCGATGTATTGAATCTCTACGCAATTTGAGTGTTCCATCGTCATTAGGAGGCCCTGAATGTTACAATTAACTATCATTTTTGCGTCGGATTCGACAATCTAAACTCACAGGAGAACGACCATTATAGCGAACATACGAGGCCGGCGGCAGTAATATCCCCATGGAGACAAGTCGGCTGGAGGACGATGTATTGAATATCGACGCAATTTGAGTGTCCCGTCGTCATTAGGAGGCCCTAAACGTTACAATTAACTATCATTTTTGCGTCGGATTCGATAATCTAAACTCACAGGAGAACGACCATAAGGTGCCCGAAGCAGCAACAGACCCTTGGAGACAAGTCTGCTGGAGGCCGATGTATTGAATCTCGACGCAATTTGAGTGTTCCATCGTCATTAGGAGGCGCTGAACGTTGCAAATAACTATCAGTTATGCGTCGGATTCAAATATCAAGACTCACAGTAGAACGACCATAAGTTGCTCGAGGCAGCAGTAGACCCTTGGAGACAAGTCGGTTCTAGGCCGATGTATTGAATCTCGACGCAATTTGAGTGTTCCATCGCCATTAGGAGGCCCTGAACGTTACAATTAACCATCAGTTTCGCGTCGGATTCGAAAATCTAGACTCACAGGACACGGACCACATGGAGCCAGAGGCAGCAATACCCCCTTGTAGACAATGCGGCTCGTGGCGATGTATTGAACCTCGACGCAATTCGAGTGTTCCATCGTCATTAGGACCACCGGAACGTTGCAATTAACTAACAGTTTTGCGTCGTATTCGAAAATCGAGACTCACAAGAGAACGACCATAAGGTGCCCGAGGCAGCAATAGACATTTGGAGACAAGTCGGCTGGAGGCCGATGTTTTGAATCTCGACCCAATTTGAGTGTTCCATCGTCATTAGGAGGCGCTGAACGTTGCAATTAACTATCAGTTATGGGTCGGATTCGAAAATCTAGACCCGCAGGAGAACGACCATAAGGTGCCCGAGGCAGCAATAGACCCTTGGAGATAAGTCGCCTGGAGGCCGATGTATTGAATCTCGACGCAATTTGAGTGTTCCATCGTCATTAGAAGGCCCTGAACGTTACTATTAACTATCAGTTTCGCGTCAGATTCGAAAATCTTGACTCACAGGACACGGACCACATGGAGCCAGAGGCAGCAATATCCCCTTGTAGACAAGTCGGCTGGAGGACGATGAATTGCCTCTCGACGCAATTTGAGTGTTCCATCGTCATTAGGAGGCGCTGAACGTTACAATTAACTATCTTCTTTGCGTCGGATTCGAAAATCTAGACTAACAGGAGTCGGATCATATGGTGCCCGAGGCAGCAATACCCCTTGGAGACAAGTCGGCTGGAGGACGATGTATTGACTCTCGACGCAATTTGAGTGTTCCATCGTCAATAGGAAGCCCTGAACGTTACAATTAATCAGTTTCGCGTCGGATTCGAAAATCTAGACTCACAGGAGAACGACCATAAGGTGCCCGAGGCAGCATTATCCCCATGGAGAGAAGTCGGCTGGAGGACGATGTATTTAATCTCGACGCAATTTGAGTATTCCATCGTCATTAGGAGGCCCTGAACGTTACAATTAACTATCAGTTTTGCGTCGGATTCGAGAATCTAGACTCACAGGAGAACAACCATAAGGTGCCCGAGGCAGCAATAGACCCTTGGAGACAAGTCGGCTGGAGGACGTGTAATATCTCTTTATATTCGATGAATTAATCTGATTCAATTCTACCCTTGAATGACGTTTACAAATTTTCTATCTTCATACTCGCAGAATCCATGCGAAAAGTAGTACATACAATAGCTATGCCATGAGCGCATAAGTATTTTGTGTAGTACTCTCTCTTGTGGTTGTTAGAAAAAAAAAGGGAAAGGGGAGCTTCCGAGTTTGTCTTCGTGCCGATTAGCTTGTGCTTGGTTTGGAAGAACTGTAATCTGATTATTGAGATTTATTACAGAAGATAACTGATATGAACTGTACGATTAAATGGAAATATATATATAGGTTGCTCCTTCAAGTAAATGGTGTGTATTTTAAATTTGAGAATTAATGATATTTATCGCTATATTGCGTAGTTGTTAATCAGAGGGGACTTCCGAAAGACTGGATACGAACCTGCACTTAATAATCCAAGAGCTCCATTGCTTTTTCGGAAGGTTAAACTTCATCAAAGCCCAATTTCCGCTTGATCTGAGGTTTCCCGACTGATCATACAACGCTCCCAAAATTACGAGGCATTTTATTTGTGCAGATTAGCAGGCTGCCGCAAAGCACGAGCCTGCAGAGAAGAAGAATCGTCGCCTGATTTCATTCTAACAAGTAAAATTTCAGAATCATTTTGAGTGACTGAGCTATGACTGTATTTCCTATCATGAATGATTGATTGCTCGAACGAATTGAGAGCTACAGAATTACGTAGAAAAGAAAAGATGTGAGGAGGAAAAATTACAGTGGCGCCAGTGTGACAGGACTCTCTTGGATTGTTATATAATATATGTATTTTTTGTTTCATGAAAACCAACGAGAACGAGAGGTAACTAATCTGAAGAGAGATTCGGTGCCCATAGTAAAAGATTGCTGATACCAAGAAACGATTTCAACTATTGGGCAACACCGAGACTGCAGAACAAGGCCAGAGAAATCTAATTTTTTTATCCTGTAGTTAAAATAGTTTGAAATCAATTTAGAAAGAACTTTTTTCCAGATAGTAGTTAGATTGTAGAACTGTATATTGTGTGATTTTCGTATCTGGACATTGAACTTTATACCATCTGTGAAGTAATTTGAAAGTTAAGTGTGTCTACGACAGTAAATTTGAAACTGTTTTTAGTGACTGGAACCTGATATTGACAGTTATTTAATGGTATTGACTAGAGCAGCATTTAAAATGTCATTGAATCAGCAACGAGACGTGCAACAGCCTTCAGCTGTTTGCACAGAAGCAGAGGCCACGGATAGCAATTCTGAGACTGTTGTGGCTAGCGGTAGCAATATAAATAATCCCGCTGGTTCAGAAAACATTCATACAACAGCTGATCAGACTGTTGTGGACACATTAGTTATTATGCAACAGTTGTCTCTATTAGCCGAAGGCCAAGCGGAGGTGAAACGAGACTTATCCGTTATACAAAATGAATTCAAAAATCAACTAGCCGAAAATCAAACAGAATTACAAAATCAGTTAAGAGCAACCTTTACCGAATTAGATCAGAGATTAAATACCCAGACACAGGAAATAAAGGAACAGGCAGAAAGGACCGAACAGAATCTTATTGCTCGAATTGAGCAGGTCCGCCAACAATGCCAAGAAAACAATAGTAAATTAAAAGCGGAACTAACCGAATATGTATCCGTCAAAATTGACACGATACAAAAACAAGTAGAACTGTTTCCTCAAGTAATACAAGCTCAAGAGGGCATACAGTGTTCCGTAGCTATGATACCAGAAATAACAGAATCCCAAGATAATCTAAAGAAGCAATTTGACGAAGTGAAGGAAAAACAGGGGACAGTGGAACATAGAATGAATGTACTTGCGGGAAAGTTTTCAGAAATGACATTAGAGCGGCACAATTCTCCTTCGGAAACGATAGAAGAAACTGTGAAAGTAGCTTTACAGTCAATTTCAGAGAGTTCCGAGGATAATTTTTTTAACAAAGGGTTAAAGGAAGTTCGAGAACAACTTGGCGAAGATTTCTCGCTTTGAAAAGAAAATATCGAAAGATCACTAAATCTCTCGCAGGAGGATTTAGAAATACCGAGAAGTAGGAAACAAAACTCTCAATCTGCGCGTGACATTCCGTCCACGTCAAGATCCGATGTAGATAGAACTGCAACGTCACAAGTTAAATTCGATATAACGGAGAGCCACAGGGAAAAGTACGAACAGGATGATTTTTGGAATCGTAGTACCGTTGAGGAGAAGATGATTAAACAGAGACAATTTCAAATCTTTAACCCTGACAAAAAGAATGTTCATCCTGTAGTCTTTATTCGAAGTTTCAGAGGTCTATTTCCACGATCTTGGACAGAATGGCAAAAGATTAGTTTTGTATCTGGATATATACAAGGATCAGGAGCACTGTGGGCATCCGAACAAACATCTTCTTGTAAATGTTACAAAGAATTTGAGCAGGCTTTTCTAGCAAAATATTGGTCTGCTGGAATACAAGAAAGACTTAGGCAGGAAGTATTATATCCTGAGCCTTTCTCGTTTTCTAGAGGATCTCTAAAGAGATATTTTGAGAAATACATTAATAAATCTTTGTGTTGGGATGTACCGATTCCTTTGCCGGATATACTTAGAATACTCAAGTCCAGACTACCCACCAGTATAAGGAATCAGCTGTTATATATAAATGATAAGGATATAGACTCATTTATGACTACGCTTGATCATATTGATATAATTGAGGAGGACAATAAAAGGGCAAGGGAAATGTCATATCAAAGAGGAGTAACAGAAGCGAATCCGAGCTGCAACTCGAATGGGAATGGCAGTAATGGTAGCAGTAACAATAATCATAACCAACTACACTCTCCGAGGAGACTTAGAAATGGACAAAATGCAAACAATAATTATTACCATAATGGAAACTTTAGTAATGGTGCAGCGAGGGGCTATTTTAGGAACAGTAGGAATTTTAATCGATATGATCCAATGTATGGCAACACAGGACAGTTCTACCAACACCAGCAGAACAACAACAATAATTACACAAACCAAGCAAGACAATATAGACCGAATTCACCACAACAACCGATAATCACTGAAGTAGCTGAAGAGATAAATACCAATCGGACCAATTATCAGTCAAACTAAACATGACCGCATCGTGCCCCGGAGGAGCGGTCAGGGGATCTGTTAGGGGCGAAACAGTAAAATTACAATTGTTAAGATATAATGATGGTGAGCTGTTGACTGAAGAGTTAACAAAGGATTTAATAACTTGTCATAATGGCAGATCGAGTGTTCCGGTATCGGAAGTATTTGTTGAAATAGAGGAAGTTCCAACGAATGTGATATTAGACACCGCCGCTTCCGCCAATGTCATCTCAGGCGCTCTTTTTCGGAGAATTATTAGGAAGAAGAAGGTACCAATTTTGCCAGTACAGAACTGCAAAATCATCGGAGCTGTTGGAGCACGCTCTCCCAATGTCAAAATACAGACACAATTAGAGATGAAAATGGGAAATGTAGCAATAAAATGCACGTTCCTTGTAGTGGAGAAGTTATTAGTGGACTGTATTCTTGGTATTGGGAGTATGCAGGAGTACGATTGTCAGATTGATTTTTTGGAAGGAATAGTTAAATTTAGATTAAATGGAGAAGAGATAGCACTGGATTTAAATAGAAAGGAAACTGTGCATGAGAAATATTGTCGCGGTGCCATAATTCAATTAATTGACACTACAAACGGTCGTTGGAAGGAGCTTTCAAAGGATTTGATACAACAAGAGGACTTTAACCAAACAACAACGATAAAAGCTAGTGAATCAAATCAACTTACCGGAGAACAAAGGCAGCAGCTTCATTATTTGTTTGGGGCATATGAAGAGATTTTTGATGAGAAACCAGGAATTATTAAAGGGTATATTTGTCACCTACAAGTGAAGCCACATCAGACTTGCTGTTACACGCACTATCCGATCCCCTGGCGTTTAAAGCAATCCGTTCAAAGGGAGATAAATAGAATGTTAGAATGGAACTTGATTGAGCCATCAACTAGTCCATATTGTTCTCCGCTCTTAGTCGTTCCAAAACCTGGAGGCAACGGACGAAAAGTATGAAGACCAGAATTTAAAATGGGAGGAAAAGACTCGACTCGCAATTGTCAATTTAACTGAAAAGGCAATACAACGGAAATTGACATATGATAAACGGATTCATCGGATTCAGATGTTTCATCTTGGAGAAAAGGTTTTATTGAGGCAACACATCCATTCCTCGAAACTGATGAAGAACGTAAAGAAATGGAATCTTACTTATACCGGACCATATGTTATTGTAAATATACCAAATCCTGGATCATACTTGTTGGCATATCCCAAATCGAAAAGAATAAAGGGATTATTCCCACATAATGATATTAAGAAATTTAGTGAAGGATCGTAGATCTGTGATACCAAATATGGAGAAGAATTTAGAGTGGAATTTGACTATGAGTCGAATGTGTATATAAATATCAAGAAGTTTATGTTGTCTAGAGGTTAAGAGAACGTGAGATTACTCCTGTGGTAGGTTAAGAGACAGTGAGATTACTCCTGTGATAGGTTAAGAGACAGTGAGATTACTCCTGTGATAGGTTAAGAGACAGTGAGATTACTCCTGTGATACTTCAGCATAAAAATTTTAAGATAGGTAGAAGAATTTGTTAATTACTAGCATTTGTAAGTGTGGACTATGAGCAGAAGCCACAGTGATATACAATGAAAGTGCATCTACATTTCCTCAAGACACGGCACTTATGTGAGAATTGCGTGTGAAACTTGAACAGTGTGGGATATGTAGGTAAATACGCTGTGTGTATGATGTGCGCTGTTCGCGCAAGAAAACAAACGAACTATGAAATGAAGCAACAGTCGATAATGTCACTGTTGCAAACAACTGAAAAAACTCCCTGGTTGCGCGAGAGAAAATTATTATAATTTTTAGATTTTTTCATTATGCCTTCTTTACCAGGAGAATTAATTTAAGAATTTTAATTAACTTTTTAAGAATAGCAGTTTGTGTGTTTCATATTATGGACATAATTGTTGAAATATATTTCCATAAATGTTCATGAGAGGAAGAAGAAGATTCTGCGATTGGATGATTTGTTAAACGAACATACGTCATCATCAATGATATTTATTTGCAAGTGGATCTATAAATCAATTAATTATAAGAATAATGAAAATTTTTCAAATTATTCCTTTTGTGGAGTCAGTGTCATATGGCTATGTTTAAAATTTTTCATCAGGTGTACACTTAAATTTTATCCATAATTTCATAATTGAAAGCAAACCTCGGACAGATTCAATGCTCTACTTCCACCTGCACTATAACAAAACGAAGATTTGATAAAAAAATTTTTGAAAGGAATACATTCGATATGAGCTACAACAAAATTTAAATGCCCACAGTGTAATTGGCAATGTTTTGGACAATCAGCAGTTGTAATGCAAAACAACTTTGGTATTGAGCACTACAAAAAAAATTCGCGATTGTCAGGACTGATGGATGTTCCAGTCTAGTACAGATGGAAGAATATAAGAATCCACTCCGATTTTGAGTTCAACGATGAAATATGGACTTCGTTGCCTTAATCCACTCTCTTCCAGGGATTTATTCAGTCAGAACCTTTTCTTATTCCACTTTAAACCTGTTTCATGTTCACGTCCCTGACCATCTGTTCCTGAGATCATCTTCCTGTTTCCACGGCACGTTACCAGCGTCTGTCCTGTATCATAAGCCATCGCCTGTCCTCCGTGCCGCCTCCACCAAACGCTGTACATCGCCTAAATCGCTTACCCGGTGTCCGTGCCCAGTGTTCCTGTTCCATCGACTTCACAACGAGATCGCCGGCTACATCGTCGAAAGAAGAATTTTGAAAAATTTTTTTTGAGGAATACTGTAAAATTTTTTTTGGCTATGAGGCACTTTTCCTTCGATCTAATCTATAGAGCTTCTATATATTTCAAAATTAATGGATTTAGGCTTTCCTATCTTCTTTAATACCTGAGCTGGGGTCTATTCTTCCGGGTTTTCCAGGGTTTCCCTGTGAAGGCAAGTTCCCAAATGGGTAGACCTTTTTCGTGATTACACCAACCTACATCTTTCCTGGTTATGTACTCGGGATGCGGGTATAGCTTAGGTATTCCCGTAACTTATTGTCTTAACATGTTACCCATACTCTCTACAGTAAAATTCTACTAATTCAAAATATTCCTCTTTTGAATAAACAACCCAACAAATTTTTTCTGTTAGCTCGCAAAGTGTATTATCATTAACTTTGCTCGCTGCGAGGGGCAATTGTAATATCTCTTTATATTTGATGAATTATTCTGATACAATTCTACCCTTGAATGACGTTTACAAATTTTCTATCTTCATACTCGCAGAATCCATGCGAAAAGTAGTTCATACAATAGCTATGCCATGAGCGCATAAGTATTCTTTGTAGTACTCTCTCTGGTGGTTGTTAGAAAAAAAAAAAAGAAAGGGGAGCTTCCGAGTTTGTCTTCGTGCCGATTAGCCTGTGCTTGGCTTGGAAGAACTGTAATCTGATTATAGAGATTTATTACAGAAGATAACTGATATGAACTGTACGATTAAATGGAAATATATATATAGATGGCTCCTTCAAGTAAGTGGTGTGTATTTTAAATTTGAGAATTAATGAGGAGGAGGAGGATATTAGTGTTTAACGTCCCGTCGACAACGAGGTCATTAGAGACGGAGCGCAAGCTCGGGTGAGGGAAGGATGGGGAAGGAAATCGGCCGTGCCCTTTCAAAGGAACCATCCCGGCATTTGCCTGAAGCGATTTAGGGAAATCACGGAAAACCTAAATCAGGATGGCCGGAGACGGGATTGAACCGTCGTCCTCCCGAATGCGAGTCCAGTGTGCTAACCACTGCGCCACCTCGCTCGGTGAGAATTAATGATATTTATCGATATATTGCGTAGTTGTTAATCAGAAGGGACTTCCGAAAGACTGGATACGAACCTGCACTTAATAATCCAAGAGCTCCATTGCTTCTTCGGAAGGTTAAACTTCATCAAAGCCCAATTTCCGCTTGATCTGAGGTTTTCCGACTGATTATACAACGCTCCTAAAATTACGAGGCATTTTTTTTGTGCAGATTAGCAGACTGCCGCAAAGCACGAGCCTGCAGAGAAGAAGAGTCTTCGCCTGATTTCATTCTAACAAGTAAAATTTCAGAATCATTTTGAGTGACTGAGCTATGACTGTATTTCCTATCATGAATGATTGATTGCTCGAACGAATTGAGAGCTACAGAATTACGTAGAAAAGAAAAGATATGAGGAGGAAAAATTACAGACGATGTATTGAATCTCGACGCAATTTGAGTGTTCCTTCGCCATTAGGAGGCGCTGAACATTGCAATTAAGTATCACTTATGCGTCGGATTCGAAAATCTAGACTCACAGGAGAACGACCACAAGGTGCCCGAGGCAACAATAGACCCTTAGAGACAAGTCGGCTGGAAGCCGATTTATTGAATCTCGCCGCAATTTGAGTGTTCCACCGTCATTATGAGGCTCTGAACGTTACAATGAACTATCAGTTTCGCATCGGAATCGAAAATCTAGACTCACAGGAGACGGACCATATGGTGCCCGAGGCAGCAATGTCCCCTTGGAGACAAGTCGGCTGGAGGACGATGTATTGAATCTCGACGCAATTTGAGTGTTCCATCGTCTTTAGGAGGCCCTGAACGTTACAATTAACTATTAGTTTTGCGTCGGATTCTAAAATCTAGACTCACAGGAGAACGAACATAAGGTGCCCGAGGCAGCAATAGACCTTTGGAGACAAGTAGGTTTGAATGACGATGTATTGCTTCTCGAAGCAATTTGAGTGTTCCATCGTCATTACGAATCGCTGAACGTTGCAAATATCTATCAGTTAGGGTTCGGATTCAAAAATCTAGACTCACAGGAGAACGACTATAAGGTGCCCGAGGCAGCAATAGAACCTTGGAGACAAGTCGGCTGAAGGACGATGTATTGAATCTCGACGCAATTTGCGTGTTCCATCGTCATTAGGAGGCCCTGAACGTTACAATTAACTATCAGTTATGCGTCGGATTCGAAAATCTAGACTCACAGGAGACCGACCACAAGGTGCCCGAGGCAGCAATAGACATTTGGAGACAAGTCGGCGGGAGGCCGATGTATTCAATCTCGACGCAATTTGAGTGTTCCATCGTCAATAGGAGGTGCTGAACGTTGCAATTAACTATCAGTTATGCGTCGGATTCGAAAATCGAGACTCACAGGAGAACGACCATAAGGTGCCCGAGGCAGCAATAGACCCTTGAAGACAAGTCTGCTGGAGGCCGATGTATTGAATCTCGACGCAATTTGAGTGTTCCATCGTCATTAGGAGGCCCTGAACGTTACAATTAACTATCAGTTTCGCGTCGGAATCGAAAATCTAGACTCACAGGAGAAGGACCACATGGCTCCCGACGCAGCAATATCCCCTTGTAGACAAGTCGGCTGGAGGCCGATGTATTGACTCTCGACGCAATTTGAGAGTTCCATCGTCATTAGGAGGCCCTGAACGTTACATTTAACTATCAGTTTCAGGTCGGAATCGAAAATCGAGACTGACAGGAGAAGGACCACATGGTGTCCGAGGCAGCAATACCCATTGGAGACAAGTCGGCAGGAGGACGATGTATTGAACCTCGACGCAATTTGAGTGTTCCATCGTCATTAGGAGGCCCTGAACGTTGAATTAACTATCAGTTTTGCGTCGGATTAGAAAATCGAGACTCAAAGGAGAACGATCATAAGGTGCCCGAGGCAGCAACAGTCCCTTGGAGAGAAGTCGGCTGGAACACGATGTATTGGATCGCGACGCAATATGTGTGTTCCTTCGTCATTAGGAGGCCCCGAATGTTACAATTAACTTTCAGTTTTTCGTCGGAATCGAAAATCTAGACTCACTGGCGACGGAGCATAAGGTGCCTGAGGCAGCAATATCCCCTTGGAGACCAGTCCTCTGGAGGACGATGTACTGAATCGCGACGCAATTTGAGTGCCCCATCGAACGTTACAATTAACTATCAGTTTTGCGGCGGAATCGAAAATGTAGAATCAACGGAGACGGACCATGTGGTGCCCGAGGCAGTGATATGCCCTTGGAGACAAGTCGCCTGGAGGACGATGTATTGAATCTCGACGCAATTTGAGTGTTTCATCGTCATTAGGAGGTCCAGAATTTACAGTTAACTATCAGTTATGCGTCGGATTCGAAAATCTAGACTCACAGGAGAACGACCACAAGGTCCCCGAGGCAGCAGTAGACATATGGAGACAAGTCGGCTGGCGGCCGATATATTGAATCTCGACGCAATTTGAGTGTTCCATCGTCATTAGGAGGTCCTCAACGTTACAATTAACTATCAGCTTTGCGTCGGATTCGAAAATGTAGAATCAACGGAGACGGACCATGTGGTGCCCGAGGCAGCGATATGCCCTTGGAGACAAGTCGGCTGGAGGCCGATGTTTTGAATCTCGACCCAATTTGAGTGTTCCATCGTCATTAGGAGGCGCTGAACGTTGCAATTAACTATCAGTTATGGGTCGGATTCGAAAATCTAGACCCGCAGGAGAACGACCATAAGGTGCCCGAGGCAGCAATAGACCCTTGGAGATAAGTCGCCTGGAGGCCGATGTATTGAATCTCGACGCAATTTGAGTGTTTCATCGTCATTCGGAGGCCCTGAACGTTACAATTAACTATCAGTTTTGCGTCGGATTCGAGAATCTAGACTCACAGGAGAACAACCATAAGGTGCCCGAGGCAGCAATAGACCCTTGGAGACAAGTCGGCTGGAGGACGTGTAATATCTCTTTATATTCGATGAATTAATCTGATTCAATTCTACCCTTGAATGACGTTTACAAATTATCTATCTTCATACTCGCAGAATCCATGCGAAAAGTAGTACATACAATAGCTATGCCATGAGCGCATAAGTATTTTTTGTAGTACTCTCTCTTGTGGTTGTTAGAAAAAAAAAGGGAAAGGGGAGCTTCCGAGTTTGTCTTCGTGCCGATTAGCTTGTGTTTGGTTTGGAAGAACTGTAATCTGATTATTGAGATTTATTACAGAAGATAACTGATATGAACTGTACGATTAAATGGAAATATATATATAGATGGCTCCTTCAAGTAAATGGTGTGTATTTTAGATTTGAGAATTAATGATATTTATCGATATATTGCGTAGTTGTTAATCAGAAGGGACTTCCGAAAGACTGGATACGAACCTGCACTTAATAATCCAAGAGCTCCATTGCTTCTTCGGAAGGGTAAACTTCATCAAAGCCCAATTTCCGCTTGATCTGAGGTTTCCCGACTGATTATACAACGCTCCCAAAATTACGAGGCATTTTATTTGTGCAGATTAGCAGGCTGCCGCAAAGCACGAGCCTGCAGAGAAGAAGAATCATCGCCTGATTTCATTCTAACAAGTAAAATTTCAGAATCATTTTGAGTGACTGAGCTATGACTGTATTTCCTATCATGAATGATTGATTGCTCGAACGAATTGAGAGCTACAGAATTACGTAGAAAAGAAAAGATATGAGGAGGAAAAATTACAGTGGCGCCAGTGTGACAGGACTCTCTTGGATTGTTATATAATATATGTATTTTTTGTTTCATGAAAACCAACGAGAACGAGAGGTAACTAATCTGAAGAGAGATTCGGTGCCCATAGTAAAAGATTGCTGATACCAAGAAACGATTTCAACTATTGGGCAACACCGAGACTACAGAACAAGGCCAGAGAAATCTAATTTTTTTATCCTGTAGTTAAAATAGTTTGAAATCAATTTAGAAAGAACTTTTTTCCAGATAGTAGTTAGATTGTAGAACTGTATATTGTGTGATTTTCGTATCTGGACATTGAACTTTATACCATCTGTGAAGTAATTTGAAAGTTAAGTGTGTCTACGACAGTAAATTTGAAACTGTTTTTAGTGACTGGAACCTGATATTGACAGTTATTTAATGGTATTGACTAGAGCAGCATTTAAAATGTCATTGAATCAGCAACGAGACGTGCAACAGCCTTCAGCTGTTTGCACAGAAGCAGAGGCCACGGATAGCAATTCTGAGACGGTTGTGGCTAGCGGTAGCAATATAAATAATCCCGCTGGTTCAGAAAACATTCATACAACAGCTGATCAGACTGTTGTGGACACATTAGTTATTATGCAACAGTTGTCTCTATTAGCCGAAGGCCAAGCGGAGGTGAAACGAGACTTATCCGTTATACAAAATGAATTCAAAAATCAACTAGCCGAAAATCAAACAGAATTACAAAATCAGTTAAGAGCAACCTTTACCGAATTAGATCAGAGATTAAATACCCAGACACAGGAAATAAAGGAACAGGCAGAAAGGACCGAACAGAATCTTATTGCTCGAATTGAGCAGGTCCGCCAACAATGCCAAGAAAACAATAGTAAATTAAAAGCGGAACTAACCGAATATGTATCCGTCAAAATTGACACGATACAAAAACAAGTAGAACTGTTTCCTCAAGTAATACAAGCTCAAGAGGGCATACAGTGTTCCGTAGCTATGATACCAGAAATAACAGAATCCCAAGATAATCTAAAGAAGCAATTTGACGAAGTGAAGGAAAAACAGGGGACAGTGGAACATAGAATGAATGTACTTGCGGGAAAGTTTTCAGAAATGACATTAGAGCGGCACAATTCTCCTTCGGAAACGATAGAAGAAACTGTGAAAGTAGCTTTACAGTCAATTTCAGAGAGTTCCGAGGATAATTTTTTTAACAAAGGGTTAAAGGAAGTTCGAGAACAACTTGGCGAAGATTTCTCGCTTTGGAAAGAAAATATCGAAAGATCACTAAATCTCTCGCAGGAGGATTTAGAAACACCGAGATGTAGGAAACAAAACTCTCAATCTGCGCGTGACATTCCGTCCACGTCAAGATCCGATGTAGATAGAACTGCAACGTCACAAGTTAGATTCGATATAACGGAGAGCCACAGGGAAAAGTACGAACAGGATGATTTTTGGAATCGTAGTACCGTTGAGGAGAAGATGATTAAACAGAGACAATTTCAAATCTTTAACCCTGACAAAAAGAATGTTCATCCTGTAGTCTTTATTCGAAGTTTCAGAGGTCTATTTCCACGATCTTGGACAGAATGGCAAAAGATTAGTTTTTTATCTGGATATATACAAGGATCAGGAGCACTGTGGGCATCCGAACAAACATCTTCTTGTAAATGTTACAAAGAATTTGAGCAGGCTTTTCTAGCAAAATATTGGTCTGCTGGAATACAAGAAAGACTTAGGCAGGAAGTATTATATCCTGAGCCTTTCTCGTTTTCTAGAGGATCTCTAAAGAGATATTTTGAGAAGTACATTAATAAATCTTTGTGTTGGGATGTACCGATTTCTTTGCCGGATATACTTAGAATACTCAAGTCCAGACTACCCACCAGTATAAGGAATCAGCTGTTATATATAAATGATAAGGATATAGACTCATTTATGACTACGCTTGATCATATTGATATAATTGAGGAGGACAATAAAAGGGCAAGGGAAATGTCATATCAAAGAGGAGTAACAGAAGCGAATCCGAGCTGCAACTCGAATGGGAATGGCAGTAATGGTAGCAGTAACAATAATCATAACCAACTACACTCTCCGAGGAGACTTAGAAATGGACAAAATGCAAACAATAATTATTACCATAATGGAAACTTTAGTAATGGTGCAGCGAGGGGCTATTTTAGGAACAGTAGGAATTTTAATCGATATGATCCAATGTATGGCAACACAGGACAGTTCTACCAACACCAGCAGAACAACAACAATAATTACACAAACCAAGCAAGACAATATAGACCGAATTCACCACAACAACCGATAATCACTGAAGTAGCTGAAGAGATAAATACCAATCGGACCAATTATCAGTCAAACTAAACATGACCGCATCGTGCCCCGGAGGAGCGGTCAGGGGATCTGTTAGGGGCGAAACAGTAAAATTACAATTGTTAAGATATAATGATGGTGAGCTGTTGACTGAAGAGTTAACAAAGGATTTAATAACTTGTCATAATGGCAGATCGAGTGTTCCGGTATCGGAAGTATTTGTTGAAATAGAGGAAGTTCCAACGAATGTGATATTAGACACCGCCGCTTCCGCCAATGTCATCTCAGGCGCTCTTTTTCGGAGAATTATTAGGAAGAAGAAGGTACCAATTTTGCCAGTACAGAACTGCAAAATCATCGGAGCTGTTGGAGCACGCTCTCCCAATGTCAAAATACAAACACAATTAGAGATGAAAATGGGAAATGTAGCAATAAAATGCACGTTCCTTGTAGTGGAGAAGTTATTAGTGGACTGTATTCTTGGTATTGGGGGTATGCAGGAGTACGATTGTCAGATTGATTTTTTGGAAGGAATAGTTAAATTTAGATTAAATGGAGAAGAGATAGCACTGGATTTAAATAGAAAGGAAACTGTGCATGAGAAATATTGTCGCGGTGATATAATTCAATTAATTGACACTACAAACGGTCGTTGGAAGGAGCTTTCAAAGGATTTGATACAACAAGAGGACTTTAACCAAACAACAACGATAAAAGCTAGTGAATCAAATCAGCTTACCGGAGAACAAAGGCAGCAGCTTCATTATTTGTTTGGGGCATATGAAGAGATTTTTGATGAGAAACCAGGAATTATTAAAGGGTATATTTGTCACCTACAAGTGAAGCCACATCAGACTTACTGTTACACGCACTATCCGATCCCCTGGCGTTTAAAGCAATCCGTTCAAAGGGAGATAAATAGAATGTTAGAATGGAACTTGATTGAGCCATCAACTAGTCCATATTGTTCTCCGCTCTTAGTCGTTCCAAAACCTGGAGGCAACGGACGAAAAGTATGAAGACCAGAATTTAAAATGGGAGGAAAAGACTCGACTCGCAATTGTCAATTTAACTGAAAAGGCAATACAACGGAAATTGACATATGATAAACGGATTCATCGGATTCAGATGTTTCATCTTGGAGAAAAGGTTTTATTGAGGCAACACATCCATTCCTCGAAACTGATGAAGAACGTAAAGAAATGGAATCTTACTTATACCGGACCATATGTTATTGTAAATATACCAAATCCTGGATCATACTTGTTGGCATATCCCAAATCGAAAAGAATAAAGGGATTATTCCCACATAATGATATTAAGAAATTTAGTGAAGGATCGTAGATCTGTGATACCAAATATGGAGAAGAATTTAGAGTGGAATTTGACTATGAGTCGAATGTGTATATAAATATCAAGAAGTTTATGTTGTCTAGAGGTTAAGAGAACGTGAGATTACTCCTGTGGTAGGTTAAGAGACAGTGAGATTACTCCTGTGGTAGGTTAAGAGACAGTGAGATTACTCCTGTGATAGGTTAAGAGACAGTGAGATTACTCCTGTGATACTTCAGCACAAAAATTTTAAGATAGGTAGAAGAATTTGTTAATTACTAGCATTTGTAAGTGTGGACTATGAGCAGAAGCCACAGTGATATACAATGAAAGTGCATCTACATTTCCTCAAGACACGGCACTTATGTGAGAATTGCGTGTGAAACTTGAACAGTGTGGGATATGTAGGTAAATACGCTGTGTGTATGATGTGCGCTGTTCGCGCAAGAAAACAAACGAACTATGAAATGAAGCAACAGTCGATAATGTCACTGTTGCAAACAACTGAAAAAACTCCCTGGTTGCGCGAGAGAAAATTATTATAATTTTTAGATTTTTTCATTATGCCTTCTTTACCAGGAGAATTAATTTAAGAATTTTAATTAACTTTTTAAGAATAGCAGTTTGTGTGTTTCATATGATGGACATAATTGTTGAAATATATTTCCATAAATGTTCATGAGAGGAAGAAGAAGATTCTGCGATTGGATGATTTGTTAAACGAACATACGTCATCATCAATGATATTTATTTGCAAGTGGACCTATAAATCAATTAATTATAAGAATAATGAAAATTTTTCAAATTATTCCTTTTGTGGAGTCAGTGTCATATGGCTATGTTTAAAATTTTTCATCAGGTGTACACTTAAATTTTATCCATAATTTCATAATTGAAAGCAAACCTCGGACAGATTCAATGCTCTACTTCCACCTGCACTATAACAAAACGAAGATTTGATAAAAAAATTTTTGAAAGGAATACATTCGATATGAGCTACAACAAAATTTAAATGCCCACAGTGTAATTGGCAATGTTTTGGACAATCAGCAGTTGTAATGCAAAACAACTTTGGTATTGAGCACTACAAAAAAAAATTCGCGATTGTCAGGACTGATGGATGTTCCAGTCTAGTACAGATGGAAGAATATAAGAATCCACTCCGATTTTGAGTTCAACGATGAAATATGGACTTCGTTGCCTTAATCCACTCTCTTCCAGGGATTTATTCAGTCAGAACCTTTTCTTATTCCACTTTAAACCTGTTTCATGTTCACGTCCCTGACCATCTGTTCCTGAGATCATCTTCCTGTTTCCACGGCACGTTACCAGCGTCTGTCCTGTATCATAAGCCATCGCCTGTCCTCCGTGCCGCCTCCACCAAACGCTGTACATCGCCTAAATCGCTTACCCGGTGTCCGTGCCCAGTGTTCCTGTTCCATCGACTTCACAACGAGATCGCCGGCTACATCGTCGAAAGAAGAATTTTGAAAAATTTTTTTTGAGGAATACTGTAAAATTTTTTTTGGCTATGAGGCACTTTTCCTTCGATCTAATCTATAGAGCTTCTATATATTTCAAAATTAATGGATTTAGGCTTTCCTATCTTCTTTAATACCTGAGCTGGGGTCTATTCTTCCGGGTTTTCCAGGGTTTCCCTGTGAAGGCAAGTTCCCAAATGGGTAGACCTTTTTCGTGATTACACCAACCTACATCTTTCCTGGTTATGTACTTGGGATGCGGGTATAGCTTAGGTATTCCCGTAACTTATTGTCTTAACATGTTACCCATACTCTCTACAGTAAAATTCTACTAATTCAAAATATTCCTCTTTTGAATAAACAACCCAACAAATTTTTTCTGTTAGCTCGCAAAGTGTATTATCATTAACTTTGCTCGCTGCGAGGGGCAATTGTAATATCTCTTTATATTTGATGAATTATTCTGATACAATTCTACCCTTGAATGACGTTTACAAATTTTCTATCTTCATACTCGCAGAATCCATGCGAAAAGTAGTTCATACAATAGCTATGCCATGAGCGCACAAGTATTCTTTGTAGTACTCTCTCTGGTGGTTGTTAGGAAAAAAAAAAAAGAAAGGGGAGCTTCCGAGTTTGTCTTCGTGCCGATTAGCCTGTGCTTGGCTTGGAAGAACTGTATTCTGATTATTGAGATTTATTACAGAAGATAACTGATATGAACTGTACGATTAAATGGAAATATATATATAGATGGCTCCTTCAAGTAAAAGGTGTGTATTTTAAATTTGAGAATTAATGATATTTATCGATATATTGCGTAGTTGTTAATCAGAAGGGACTTCCGAAAGACTGGATACGAACCTGCACTTAATAATCCAAGAGCTCCATTGCTTCTTCGGAAGGTTAAACTTCATCAAAGCCCAATTTCCGCTTGATCTGAGGTTTCCCGACTGATTATACAACGCTCCTAAAATTACGAGGCATTTTATTTGTGCAGATTAGCAGACTGCCGCAAAGCACGAGCCTGCAGAGAAGAAGAGTCTTCGCCTGATTTCATTCTAACAAGTAAAATTTCAGAATCATTTTGAGTGACTGAGCTATGACTGTATTTCCTATCATGAATGATTGATTGCTCGAACGAATTGAGAGCTACAGAATTACGTAGAAAAGAAAAGATATGAGGAGGAAAAATTACAGACGATGTATTGAATCTCGACGCAATTTGAGTGTTCCTTCGTCATTAGGAGGCGCTGAACATTGCAATTAAGTATCACTTATGCGTCGGATCCGAAAATCTAGACTCACAGGAGAACGACCACAAGGTGCCCGAGGCAGCAATAGACCCTTAGAGACAAGTCGGCTGGAAGCCGATTTATTGAATCTCGCCGCAATTTGAGTGTTCCACCGTAAGTATAAGGCCCTGAACGTTACAATGAACTATAATTTCGCGTCGAATTCGAAAATCTAGACTCACAGGAGACTGACCATATGGTGCCCGAGGCAGCAATACCCCTTGGAGACAAGTCGGCTGGAGGACGATGTATTGAACCTCGTCGCAATTTGAGTGTTCCATCGTCATTAGGAGGCTCTGAACGTTGCAATTAACTATAATTTCGCGTCGAATTCGAAAATCTAGACTCACAGGAGACTGACCATATGGTGCCCGAGGCAGCAATACCCCTTGGAGACAAGTCGGCTGGAGCACGATGTATTGAACCTCGTCGCAATTTGAGTGTTCCATCGTCATTAGGAGGCCCTGAACGTTGCAATTAACTATCAGTTTTGCGTCGGATTAGAAAATCTAGACTCACAGGACACGGACCACATGGAGCCAGAGGCAGCAATATCCCCTTGTAGACAAGACGGCTGGAGGACGATGTATTGACTCTCGACGCAATTTGAGTGTTCCATCGTCATTAGGAGGCCCTGAACGTTACAATTAACTATAATTTCGCGTCGAATTCGAAAATCTAGACTCACAGGAGACTGACCATATGGTGCCCGAGGCAGCAATACCCCTTAGAGACAAGTCGGCTGGAGGACGATGTATTGAACCTCGTCGCAATTTGAGTGTTACATCGTCATTAGGAGGCCCTGAACGTTGCAATTAACTATCAGTTTTGCGTCGGATTAGAAAATCGAGACTCACAAGAGAACGATCATAAGGTGCCCGTGGCACCAATAGACCCTTGGAGACAAGTCGGCTGGAGGACGATGTATTGGATCGGGACGCAATATGAGTGTTCCATCGTCATTAGGAGGCCCTGAATGTTACAATTAACTATCAGTTTTTCGTCGGAATCGAAAATCTAGACTCACTGGAGACGGACCATAAGGTGCCCGAGGCAGCAATATCACCTTGGAGACCAGTCCGCTGGAGGACGATGTATTGAATCGCGACGCAATGTGAGTGCCCCATCGTCATTAGGTGGCCCTGAACGTTGCAATTAACTATCGGTTTCGCGTCGGAATCGAAAATCTAGACTCACAGGAGGAGGAACATATGGTGCCCGAGGCAGCAAAACCCATTGGAGACAAGTCGGCAGGAGGACGATGTATTGAATCGCGACGCAGTAAGAGTACCCCATGGTCATTAGGAGGCCCTGAACGTTACAATTAACTATCAGTTTTGCGTCGGATTCGAGAATCTAGACTCACAGGGGAACGACCGTAAGGTGTCCGAGGCAGCAATAGACTCTTGGAGACAAGTCGGCTGGAGGACGATGTATTGAATCTCGACGCAAATTGAGTGTTCCATCGCCATTAGGAGGCCCTGAACGTTACAATTAACTATCAGTTATGCGTCGGATTCGAAAATCTAGACTCACAGGAGACCGACCACAAGGTGCCCGAGGCAGCAATAGACATTTGGAGACAAGTCGGCTGGAGGCCGATGTATTCAATCTCGACGCAATTTGAGTGTTCCATCGTCAATAGGAGGTGCTGAACGTTGCAATTAACTATCAGTTATGCGTCGGATTCGAAAATCTAGACTCACAGGAGAACGGCCATAAGGTGCCCGACGCAGCAATAGACCCTTGAAGACAAGTCTGCTGGAGGCCGATGTATTGAATCTCGACGCAATTTGAGTGTTCCATCGTCATTAGGAGGCCCTGAACGTTACAATTAACTATCAGTTTCGCGTCGGAATCGAAAATCTAGACTCACAGGAGAAGGACCACATGGCTCCCGACGCAGCAATATCCCCTTGTAGACAAGTCGGCTGGAGGCCGATGTATTGACTCTCGACGCAATTTGAGAGTTCCATCGTCATTAGGAGCCCCTGAAGGTTACATTTAACTATCAGTTTCGCGT
This sequence comes from Schistocerca americana, assembly GCF_021461395.2. Lineage (NCBI taxonomy): Eukaryota > Metazoa > Arthropoda > Insecta > Orthoptera > Acrididae > Schistocerca > Schistocerca americana. The sequence continues at coordinate 773,847,193 of NC_060123.1, forward strand.
CGGAATCGAAAATCTAGACTCACAGGAGAAGGACCACATGGTGTCCGAGGCAGCAATACCCATTGGAGACAAGTCGGCAGGAGGACGATGTATTGAACCTCGACGCAATTTGAGTGTTCCATCGTCATTAGGAGGCAATGAACGTTGCAATTAACTATCAGTTTTGCGTCGGATTAGAAAATCGAGACTCAAAGGAGAACGATCATAACGTGCCCGAGGCAGCAACAGTCCCTTGGAGAGAAGTCGGCTGGTACACGATGTATTGGATCGCGACGCAATATGTGTGTTCCATCGTCATTAGGAGGCCCTGAATGTTACCATTAACTTTCAGTTTTTCGTCGGAATCGAAAATCTAGACTCACTGGCGACGGAGCATAAGGTGCCTGAGGCAGCAATATCCCCTTGGAGACCAGTCCTCTGCAGGACGATGTATTGTATCGCGACGCAATTTGAGTGCCCCATCGAACGTTACAATTAACTATCAGTTTTGCGGCGGAATCGAAAATGTAGAATCAACGGAGACGGACCATGTGGTACCCGAGGCAGCGATATGCCCTTGGAGACAAGTCGGCTGGAGGACGATGTATTGAATCTCGACGCAATTTGAGTGTTTCATCGTCATTAGGAGGTCCAGAATTTTACAGTTAACTATCAGTTATGCATCGGATTCGAAAATCTAGACTCACAGGAGAACGACCACAAGGTCCCCGAGGCAGCAATAGACATTTGGAGACAAGTCGGCTGGCGGCCGATATATTGAATCTCGACGCAATTTGAGTGTTCCATCGTCATTAGGAGGCCCTGAACGTTACAATTAACTATCAGTTTAGCGTCGGATTCGAAAATCTATACTCACAGGACACGGTCCACATGGAGCCTGAGGCAGCAATATCCCCTTGTAGACAAGTCGGCTGGAAGACGATGTATTGACTCTCGACGCAATTTGAAGGTTCCATCGTCATTAGGAGGCGCTGAACGTTACAATTAACTATCATTTTTGCGTCGGATTCGAAAATCTAGACTCACAGGTGACGGACCATATGGTGCCCGAGGCAGCAATTCCCCTTGGAGACAAGTCGGCTGGAGGACGATGTATTGAACCTCGACGCAGTTTGAGTGTTCCATCGTCATTAGGGGGTCCTCAACGTTACAATTAACTATCAGCTTTGCGTCGGATTCGAAAATGTAGAATCAACGGAGACGGAACATGTGGTGCCCGAGGCAGCGATATGCCCTTGGAGACAAGTCGGCTGGAGGACGATGTATTGAATTTCGACGCAATTTGAGTGTTTCATCGTCATTAGGAAGCCCTGAACTTTACAATTAACTATCAGTTATGCGTCGGATTCGAAAATCTAGACTCACAGGAGAATGACCATAAGGTGTCCGAGGCAGCACTAGACTCTTGGAGACAAGTCGGCTGGAGGTCGATGTATTGACTCTCGACGCAATTTGAGTGTTCCATCGTCATTAGGAGGGGTTGAACGTGGCAATTAACTATCAGTTATGCGTTGGATTCGAAAGTCTAAACTCACAGGAGAACGACTATAAGGTGCCCGAGGCAGCAATAGACAATTGGAGACAAGTCGGCTGGAGGACGATGTATTGAATCTCGACGCAATTTGAGTGTTCCATCGTCATTAGGAGGCCCTGAACTTTACAATTAACTGTCACCTATGCGTCGGATTCGAAAATTTAGACTCACAGGAGAACGACCACAAGGTTCCCGAGGCAGCAATAGACATTTGGAGACAAGTCGGCTGTAGGCCGATGTATTGAATCTCGACGCACTTTGAGTGTTACATCGTCATTAGGGGGCGCTGAACGTTGCAATTAACTATCAGTTATGCGTTGGATTCAAAAATCTATACTCACAGGAGAGCGACCATAAGGTGCCCGAGGCAGCAATTGACAATTGGAGACAAGTCGGCTGGAGGCCGTTGTATTGAATCTCGACCCAATTTGAGTGATCCATCGTCGTTAGGAGGCCCAGAACGTTACAATTAACTATCAGTTTCGCGTCGGATTCGAAAATCTAGACTCACAGGGGACGGACCACATGGAGCCCGAGGCAGCCTTATTCCCTTGTAGACAAGTCGGCTGGGGGACGATGTATTGACTCTCGACGCAATTTGAGTGTTCCATCGTCATTAAGAGGCCCTGAACGTTACAATTAACTATCAGTTTCGCGTCGGATTCGAAAATCTAGACTCACAGGAAACGGACCACATGGAGGCCGAGGCAGCAATATCCCCTTTTAGCAAGTCGTCTGGAGGACGATGTATTATTGACTCTCGACGCAATTTGTGTGTTCCATCATTATTAGGAGGCCCTGAAATTACAATTAACTATCATTTTTGCGTCGGATTCGAAAATCTACACTCACAGGAGACGGACCATATGGTGTCCGATGCAGCTGTACCCCTTGGAGACAAGTCGGCTGGAGGACGATGTATTCAACCTCGACGCAATTTGAGTGTTCCATCGTCATTAGGAGGCCCTGAACGTTACAATTAACTATCAGTTTCGCGTCGAATTCGAAAATCTAGACTCACAGGAGAAGGATGATGCTGTAGTATACAGAGAAGTTGCTGCATTAGAAAATTGTAGCGAAATACAGGAAGATCTGCAGCGGATAGGCACTTGGTGCAGGGAGTGGCAACTGACCCTTAACATAGACAAATGTAATGTATTGCGAATACATAGAAAGAAGGATCCTTTATTGTATGATTATATGATAGCGGAACAAACACTGGTAGCAGTTACTTCTGTAAAATATCTGGGAGTATGCGTACGGAACGATTTGAAGTGGAATGATCATATAAAACTAATTGTTGGTAAGGCGGGTACCAGGTTGAGATTCATTGGGAGAGTGCTTAGAAAATGTAGTCCATCAACAAAGGAGGTGGCTTACAAAACACTCGTTCGACCTATACTTGAGTATTGCTCATCAGTGTGGGATCCGTACCAGGTCGGGTTGACGGAGGAGATAGAGAAGATCCAAAGAAGAGCGGCGCGTTTTGTCACTGGGTTATTTGGTAACCGTGATAGCGTTACGGAGATGTTTAATAAACTCAAGTGGCAGACTCTGCAAGAGAGGCGCTCTGCATCGCGGTGTAGCTTGCTCGCCAGGTTTCGAGAGGGTGCGTTTCTGGATGAGGTATCGAATATATTGCTTCCCCCTACTTATACTTCCCGAGGAGATCACGAATGTAAAATTAGAGAGATTAGAGCGCGCACGGAGGCTTTCAGACAGTCGTTCTTCCCGCGAACCATACGCGACTGGAACGGGAAGGGGAGGTAATGACAGTGGCACGTAAGGTGCCCTCCGCCACACACCGTTGGGTGGCTTGCGGAGTATCAATGTAGATGTAGATGTAGATGTAGACCACGTAGAGCCCGAGGCAGCAATAGACATTTGGAGACAAGTCGGCTGGAGGCCGATGTATTGAATCTCGACGCAATTTGAGTGTTCCATCGTCATTATGGGGCGCTGAACGTTGCAATTAACTATCAGTTATGCGTTGGATTCGAAAATCTAAACTCACAGGAGAACGACCATAAGGTGCCCGAGGCAGCAATAGACAATTGGAGACAAGTCGGCTGGAGGCCGATGTATTGAATCTCGACCCAATTCGAGAGTTCCAACGTCATTAGGAGGCCATGAACGTTACAATTAACTATCAGTTTCGCGTCGGAATCGAAAATATAGAATCACAGGAGACGGACCATATGGTGCCCAAGGCAGCAATGTCCCCGTGGAGACAAGTCGGCTGGAGGCCGATGTATTGAATCTCGACGCAATTTGAGTGTTCCATCGTCATTAGGAGGGGTTGAACGTTACAATTAACTACCATTTTTGCGTCGGATTCTAAAATCTAGACTCACAGGAGACCGATCATATGGTACCCGCGGCAGCAATACTCCTTGGAGACAAGTCGGCTGGAGGACGATGTATTGAATCTAACGCAATTTGAGTGTTCCATCGTCATTACGAGGCCCGGAACTTTACAATTAACTGTCACTTATGCGTTGGATTCAAAAATCTATACTCACAGGAGAGCGATAATAAGGTGCCCGAGGCAGCAATAGACAATTGGAGACAAGTCGGCTGGAGGCCGATGTATTGAATCTCGACCCAATTTGAGTGATCCATCGTCGTTAGGAGGCCCAGAACGTTACAATCAACTATCAGTTTCGCGTCGGATTCGAAAATCTAGACTCACAGGAAACGGAACACATGGAGGCCGAGGCAGCAATATCCTCTTGGAGACATGTCGGCTGGTGAACGATGTATTGAATCTCGACGCAATTTGAGTGTTCCATCGTCATTTGCAGGCGCTGAGCGTTACAATTAACTATCAGTTATGCGTCGGATTCGGAAATCTAGACTCCCAAGAGAACGACCATAAGGTGCCCGAGGTAGCAATAGACCATTGGAGACAAGTCGGCTGGAGGACGATTTATTGAATCTCGACGCAATTTGAGTGTTCCATCGTCATAAGGAGGCGCTGAACGTTACAATTAACTATCATTTTTGCGTCGGATTCAAAATTCTAGACTCACAGGTGACGGACCATATGGTGCCCGAGGCAGCAATACCCCTTGGAGACAAGTCGGCTGGAGGACGATGTATTGAGCCTCGACGCGATTTGAGTGCCCCATCGTCAGTAGGAGGCACTGAATGTTACAATGAACTATCAGTTTTTCGTCGAATTCGAAAATGTAGACTCACTAGAGACGGACCATAAGCTGCCCGATGCAGCGATATCCCCTTGGAGACAAGTCGTCTGGAGGACGATGTATTGAATCTCGACGCAATTTGAGTGTTCCATCGTCATTAGGAGCCGCTGAACGTTACAATTAACTATCATTTTTGCGTCGGATTCAAAAGTCTAGACTCACAGGAGACGGACCATATGGTGCCCGAGGCAGCAATACCCCTTGGAGACAAGTCGGCTGGACGACGATGTATTGAACCTCGACGCAATTTGAGTGCCCCATCGTCATTAGGAGGCCCTGAATGTTACAATTAACTATCAGTTATGCGTCGGATTCGAAAATCTAGACTCACAGGAGAACGACCACAAGGTGCCCGAGGTAGCAATAGACATTTGGAGACAAGTCGGCTGGAGGCCGACGTATTGAATCTGGACGCAATTTGAGTGCTCCATCGTCATTAGGAGGCGCTGAACTTTGCAATAATCTATCAGATATGCGTCGGACTCAAAAATCTAGACTGACAGGAGAAGGACCATAAGGTGCCCGAGGCAGCAATATTCGCTTGTAGACAAGTCGGCTGGAGTACGATGTATTGACTCTCGACGCAATTTGAGTGTTCCATTGTCATTAGGAGGCGCTGAACGTTACAATTAACTATTATTTTTGCGTCGGATTCGAAAATCTAGACTCACAGGAGAACGACCATAAGGTGCCCGAGGCAGGAATAGAAAGTTGGAGACAAGTCGGCTGAAGGACGATGTATTGAATCTCAACGTAGTTTGAGTGTTCCATCGTGATTAGGAGGCCCTGAACGTTACAATTAATTATCAGTTTCGCGTCGAATTCGAAAATCTAGACTCACAGGAGAAGGACCACGTAGAGCCCGAGGCAGCAATAGACATTTGGAGACAAGTCGGCTGGATGCCGATGTATTGAATCTCGACGCAATTTCAGTGTTCCATCGTCATTAGGAAGCCCTGAACGTTACAATTAACAATCAGTTTTGCGTCGGATTATAAAATCTAGACTCACAGGAGAACGACCATAAGGTGACCGAGGCAGCAATATCCCCATGGAGAGAAGTCGGCTGGAGGACGAAGTATTGAATCTCGACGCAATTTGAGTATTCCATCGACATTAGGAGGCCCTGAAAGTTACAATTAACTAACATTTTAGCGTCGGATTCGAAAATCTAGACTCACTGGAGACGGACCATAAAGTGCCCGAGGCAGCAATATCCCCTTGGGGGCCAGTCCGCTTGAGGACGATGTATTGAATCGCGACGCAATTTGAGTGTTCCATCGTCATTAGGAGGCCCTGAACGATACAATTAACTATCAGTTTTGCCTCGGATACGAAAACATAGAATCACCGGAGACGGACCATGTGGTGCCCGAGGCAGCGATATCCCCTTGGAGACAAGTCCGCAGGAGGACGTTGTAGCTAATCTCGACGCAATTTGAGTGTTCCATCGTCATTAGGAGGCCCTGAACGTTACAATTAACTATCAGTTTCGCGTCGAATTCGAAAATCTAGACTCACAGGAGAAGGACCACGTAGAGCCCGAGGCAGCAATAGACATTTGGAGACAAGTCGGCTGGATGCCGATATATTGAATCTCGACGCAATTTGAGTGTTCCATCGTCATTATGGGGCGCTGAACGTTGCAATTAACTATCAGTTATGCGTTGGATTCGAAAATCTAAACTCACAGGAGAGCGATAATAAGGTGCCCGAGGCAGCAATAGATAATTGGAGACAAGTCAGCTGGAGGCCGATGTATTGAATCTCGACCCAATTTGAGTGATCCATCGTCGTTAGGAGGCCCAGAACGTTACAATTAACTATCAGTTTCGCGTCGGATTCGAAAATCTAGACTCACAGGGACGGACCACATGGAGCCCGAGGCAGCCTTATTCTTTTGTAGACAAGTCGGCTGGAGGACGATGGATTGACTCTCGACGCAATTTGAGTGTTCCATCGTCATTAAGAGGCCCTGAACGTTACAATTAACTATCAGTTTCGCGTCGGATTCGAAAATCTAAACTCACAGGAAACGGAACACATGGAGGCCGAGGCAGCAATATCCTCTTGGAGACATGTCGGCTGGTGGACGATTTATTGAATCTCGACGCAATTTGAGTGTTCCATCGTCATTTGCAGGCGCTGAGCGTTACAATTAACTATCAGTTATGCGTCGGATTCGAAAATCTAGACTCCCAGGAGAACGACCATAAGGTGCCCGAGGTAGCAATAGACCATTGGAGACAAGTCGGCTGGAGGACGATTTATTGAATCTCGACGCAATTTGAGTGTTCCATCATCATAAGGAGGCGCTGAACGTTACAATTTTTGCGTCGGATTCAAAATTCTAGACTCACAGGAGACGGACCATATGGTGCCCGAGGCAGCAATACCCCTTGAGACAAGTCGGCTGGAGGACGATGTATTGAGCCTCGACGCAATTTGAGTGCCGCATCGTCAGTAGGAGGCCCTGAATGTTACAATGAACTATCAGTTTTTCGTCGAATTCGAAAATGTAGACTCACTAGAGACGGACCATAAGCTGCCCGATGCAGCGATATCCCCTTGGAGACAAGTCGTCTGGAGGACGATGTATTGAATCTCGACGCAATTTGAGTGTTCCATCGTCATTAGGAGCCGCTGAACGTTACAATTAACTATCATTTTTGCGTCGGATTCAAAAGTCTAGACTCACCGGAGACGGACCATATGGTGCCCGAGGCATTAATACCCCTTGGAGACAAGTCGGCTGGACGACGATGTATTGAACCTCGACGCAATTTGAGTGCCCCATCGTCATTAGGAGGCCCTGAATGTTACAATTAACTATCAGTTATGCGTCGGATTCGAAAATCTAGACTCACAGGAGAACGACCACAAGGTGCCCGAGGTAGCAATAGACATTTGGAGACAAGTCGGCTGGAGGCCGACGTAGTGAATCTGGACGCAATTTGAGTGCTCCATCGTCATTAGGAGGCGCTGAACTTTGCAATAATCTATCAGATATGCGTCGGATTCAAAAATCTAGACTGACAGGAGAAGGACCATAAGGTGCCCGAGGCAGCAATATTCGCTTGTAGACAAGTCGGCTGGAGGACGATGTATTGACTCTCGACGCAATTTGAGTGTTCCATCGTCATTAGGAGGCGCTGAACGTTACAATTAACTATTTTTTTTGCGTCGGATTCGAAAATCTAGACTCACAGGAGAACGACCATAAGGTGCCCGAGGCAGGAATAGAAAGTTGGAGACAAGTCGGCTGAAGGACGATGTATTGAATCTCAACGTAGTTTGAGTGTTCCATCGTGATTAGGAGGCCCTGAACGTTACAATTAACTATCAGTTTCCCATCGGAATGGAAAATCTAGACTCACAGGAGACGGACCTTATGGTGCCCGAGGCAGCAATGTCCCCTTGGAAACAAGTCGGCTGGAAGCGAAGTATTGAATCTCGACACAATTGGAGTGTTTCATCGACATTAGGAGGCCCTGAACGTTACAATCTACTATGAGTTTTGCGTCGGATTCGAAAATGTAGAATCACCTGAGACAGAACATGTGGTGCCCGAGGCAGCGATATCCCCTTGGAGACAAGTCGGCTTTAGGACGATGTATTGAATCTCCACGCAATTTGAGTGTTCCATCGTCATTAGGAGGCCCTGAAATTTACAATTAACAATCAGTTTCGCGTCGGATTCGAAAATCTAGACTCACAGGGGATCGACCATAAGGTGCCCGAGGCAGCAATAGACCCTTGGAGACAAATCGGCTGAATGACGAGGTATTGAATCTCGACGCAATTTCAGTGTTCCATCGTCATTAGGAAGCCCTGAACGTTACAATTAACAATCAGTTTTGCGTCGGATTATAAAATCTAGACTCACAGGAGAACGACCATAAGGTGACCGAGGCAACAATATCCCCATGGAGAGAAGTCGGCTGGAGGACGAAGTATTGAATCTCGACGCAATTTGAGTATTCCATCGACATTAGGAGGCCCTGAAAGTTACAATTAACTAACATTTTAGCGTCGGATTCGAAAATCTAGACTCACTGGAGACGGACCATAAGGTGAACGAGGCAGCAATATCCCCTTGGGGGCCAGTCCGCTTGAGGACGATGTATTGAATCGCGACGCAATTTGAGTGTTCCATCGTCATTAGGAGGCCCTGAACGATACAATTAACTATCAGTTTTGCCTCGGATACGAAAACATAGAATCACCGGAGACGGACCATGTGGTGCCCGAGGCAGCGATATCCCCTTGGAGACAAGTCCGCAGTAGGACGTTGTAGCTAATCTCGACGCAATTTGAGTGTTCCATCGTCATTAGGAGGCCCTGAACGTTACAATTAACTATCATTTTAGCGTCGGATTCGAAAATCTAGTCACAGGAGGAGGATCATATGGTGCCCGAGACAACAATGTCCCCTTGGATACAAGTCGGCTGGAGGACGATGTAGTGAATCTCGACGCAATTTGAGTGTTCCTTCTTCATTAGGAGGCCCTGAACGTTACAATTAACTATCTGTTTTGCGTCGGATTCGAAAATCTAGACTCACAGGAGAACGACCATAAGGCGCCCGAGGCAGCAATAGACCCTTGGAGACAAGTCGGCTGGAGGCCGATGTATTGAATCTCGACGTAATTTGAGTGTTCCATCGTCATTAGGAGGCCCTGAACATTACAATTAACTATCAATTTTGCGTGGGATTCTAAAATCTAGACTCACAGGGGAACGACCATAAGGTGCCCCAGGCAGCAATAGACCCTTGGAGACAAATCGGCTGAATGCCGATGTATTGAATCTCGACGCAATTTTAATGTTCCATCGTCATTTGGAAGCCCTAGACGTTACAAATAACAATCAGTTTCGCGTCGGATTCGAAAATCTAAACTCACAGGAGAGCGACCATAAGGAGCCCGAGGCAGCAATATCCCCATGGAGACAAGTCGGCTGGAAGACGATGTATTGGATCGCGACGCAATTTGAGTGTTCCATCGTAATTTGGAGGATCTGAACGTTACAATTTACTCTGTTTTTCGTCGGATTCGAAAATCTAGACTCACTGGAGGCGGATAATAAGGTGCACGAGGCAGAAAGATCCCCTTGGAGACCAGTCCGCTGGAGGAGGATGTATCTAATCGCGACGCAATTTGAGTGCTCCATCGTCATTAGGAGGCCCTGAACGTAACAATTCACTATCATTTTTTCGTCGGGTTCGAAAAACTAGACTCACAGGAGAACGATCATAAGGTGCCCGAGGCATCAGTAGACCCTTGGAGACAAGTCGGCTGGAGGACGATGTGTTGGATCGCGACGCAATTTGAGTGTTCCATCGCCATTAGGAGGCCCTGAATGTTACAATTAACTATCAGTTTTTCGTCGGATTCGAAAATCTAGACTCACAGGAGACGAACCACATGGAGCCCGAGGCAGCAATATCCAAATGTTGACAAGTCGGCTGGAGGTCAATGTATCTACTCTCGACGCAATTTGAGTGTTCCATCGTCATTAGGAGGCGCTGATCGTTACAATTAACTATCATTTTTGCGTCGGATTCGAAAATCTAGACTCACAGGAGACGGACCATATGGTGCCCGAGGCAACAATATCCCCTTGCAGACAAGTCGGCTGGAGGCCGATGTATTGAATCTCGACGCAATTTAAGTGTTCCATCGTCATTAGGAAACCCTGAACGTTACATTTAACAATCAGTTTCGAGTCGGATTCTAAACTCTAGACTCACAGGAGAGCGACCATAAGGAGCTCGAGGCAGCAATATCCCCATGGAGACAAATCTGCTGGGGGTCTATGTATCGAATCTCGACGCAATTTGAGTGTTCCATCGTCATTAGGAGGCGCTGAACGTTACAATTAACTATCATTTTGGCGTCGGATTCGAAAATCTACTTACTGGAGAAAGATCATATGGTGCCTGAGGCATCAATATCCAGCTGGATACAAGTCGGCTGGAGGACGATGTATTGCATCTCGACGCACTTTGAGTGTTCCATCGTCAATAGGAGGCGCTGAACGTTACAATTAATAATCATTTTAGCGTCGGATTCGAAAATCTTCTTACAGGAGAAGGATCATAAGGTGAACAAGGCAGCAATAGACCCTAGGAGACAAGTCGGCTCGAGGCCGATGTATTGAATCTATACGCAATTTGAGTGTTCCATCGTCATTAGGAGTACCTGAACGTTACAATTAACTATCTGTTTTGTGTCGGATTCGAAAATCTAGACTCACAGGAGAACGACCATAAGGTGCCCGATGCAGCAATGGACTCTTGGAGACAAGTCGGCTGAAGGACGAAGTATTGAATCTCGACGCAATTTGAGTGATCCATCGTCATTAGGAGGCCCTGAACGTTACAATTAGCTATCAGTTTCGCGTCGGATTCGAAAATCTAGACTCACAGGGGTACGACCATAAGGTGCCCAAGGCAGCAATAGACCCTTGGAGACAAATCGGCTGAATGCCGATGTATTGAATCTCTACGCAATTTGAGTGTTCCATCTTTATTAGGAAGCCCTGAACGTTACAGTTAACAATCAGTTTCGCGACGGATTCGAAAATCTAGACTCACAGGAGAGCGACCATTAGGAGCCCGAGGCAGCAATATCCCCATGGAGACAAGTCGGCTGGAGGACGATGTATTGGATCGCGACGCAATTTGAGTATTCCATCGTCATTAGGAGGCCCTGAACGTTACAATTAACTATAAGTTTCGCGTCGGATTCGAAAATCTAGACTCACAGGAGACGAACCACATGGAGCCCGAGGCAGCAATATCCCCTAGTAGACAAGTCGGCTGGAGGTCGATGTATCTACTCTCGACGAAATTTGAGTGTTCCATCGTCATTAGGAGGCGCTGATCGTTACAATTAACTATCATTTTTGCGTCGGATTCGAAAATCTAGACTCACAGGAGACGGACCATATGGTGCCCGAGGCAGCAATATCCCCATGGAGACAAGTCGGCCTGAGGCCGATGTATTGAATCTCGACGCAATTTGAGTGTTCCATCGTCGTTAGGAAACTCTGAACGTTACAATTAACAATCAGTCTCGCGTCGGATTCGAAAATCTAGACTCACAGGAGAGCGACAATAAGGAGCCCGAGGCAGCAATATCCCCATGGAGACAAATCGGCTGGAGGTCGATGTATCTACTCTCGACGCAATTTGAGTGTTCCATCGTCATTTGGATGCGCTGATCGTTACAATTAACTATCAATTTTGCGTCGGATTAGACAATCTAGACTCACAGGAGAACGACCATAAGGTGCCCGAGGCAGCAATAGAACCTTGGAGACAAATCGACTGGAAGACGAGGTATTGGATTGCGACTCAATTTGAGTGTTCCAACGTCATTAGGAGGCCCTGAATGTTACAATTAACTATCAATTTTTCGTCGGATTCGAAAATCTAGACTCACTGGAGACGGACCATACGGTGCCCGAGGCTATATCCCCTTGGAGACCAGACCGCTGGAGGACGATGTATTGAATCGCGACGCAATTTGAGTGCTCCATCGTCATTAGGAGGCCCTGAACGTTACAATTAACTATCTGTTTTGCGTCCGATTCGAAATTCTAGACTTACAGGTGAACGACCATAAGGTGCCCGAGGCAGCAATAGACCCTTGGAGACAAGTCGGCTCGAGGCCCATGTATTGAATCTCGACGCTATTTGAGTGTTCCATCGTCATTAGGAGGCCCTGAGCGTTACAATTAACTATCTGTTTTGCGTCGGATTCGAAAATCTAGACTCACTGGAGACGAATCATATGGTGCCCGAAGCAGCAATATCCCCTTGGAGGCCAGTCCGCTAGAGGACGATGTATTGAATCGCGACGCAATTTGAGTGCTCCATCGTCTTTAGGAGGCCCTGAACGTTACAATTAACTATCAGTTTCGCGTCGGATTCGAAAATCTAGACTCACAGGAGAAGGACCATATGGTGCAAAAGGCAGCAATATCCCCTTCGAGACAAGTAGGCTGGAGGACGATGTATTGAATCTCGACGCAATTAGAATGTTCCATCGTCATTAGGATGCCCTGAATGTTTCAATTAACTATCAGTTTTGCGTCGGATTCGAAAACGTATAACCTCCGGAGACGGACCAAGTGGTGCCCGAGGCAGCGATATCCCCTTCGAGACAAGTCGGCTGGAGGACGATGTATTGAATCTCGACGCAATTTGAATGTTCCATCGTCATTAGGAGGCGCTGAACGTTACAATTAATTATCATTTTAGCGTCGGATTAGAAAATCTACTCACAGGAGAACGATCATATGGTGCCCGAGACAGCAATATCCTCTTGGATACAAGTCGGCTGGAGGACGACGAATTGAATGTCGACGCATTTTGCGTGTTCTATCGTCATTAGGAGGCGCTGAACGTTACAATTCACTATCATTTTTGGGGTCGGGTTCGAAAATCTAGACTCACAGGAGAACGATCATAAGGTGCCCGAGGCAGCAATAGACCCTTGGAGACAATTCGGCTGGAGGACGAAACATTGGATCACGACAAAGTTTGAATGTTCCATCGTCATTAGGAGGCCCTGAATGTTACAATTAACTATCAGTTTTTCGTCGGATTCGAAAATCTAATCTCACTGGAGACGGACCATAAGGTGCTCGAGGCAGCAATATCCCCTTGGAGACCAGTCCACTGGAGGACGATGTATTGAATCGCGACGCAATGTGAGTGCTCCATCGTCATTAGGAGGCCCTGAACGTTACAATTAACTATCAGTTTTGCGTCGGATTCGAAAACGTATAACCTCCGGAGACGGACCAAGTGGTGCCCGAGGCAGCGATATCCCCTTGGAGACAAGTCGGCTGAAGGACGATGTAGTGAATCTCCACGCAATTTGAGTGTTCCTTCGTCATTAGGAGGCCCTGAACGTTACAATTAACTACCATTTTTGCGTCGGATTCGAAAATCTAGACTCACTGGAGACGGACCATATGGTGCCCGAGGCAGCAATACCCCTTGGAGACAAGTCGGCTGGAGGAAGATGTGTTGAACCTCGACGCAGTTAGAGTGCCCCTTCGTCATTAGGAGGCCCTGAATGTTACAATTAACTATCAGTTTTTCGTCGGATTCGAAAATGTAGACTCACTGGAGAAGGACCATAAGGTGCCCGAGGCAGCAATATCCCCTTGGAGGCCAGTCCGCTGGAGGACGATGTATTGAATCGCGACGCCATTTGAGTGCCCCATCGTCATTAGGAGGCCCTGAACGTTACAATTAACTATCTGTTATGCGTCGGATTCGAATATCTAGACTCACAGGAGACTTACCACATGGTGCCCGAGGCAGCAATATTCCCTTGTTGAAAAGTTGGCTGGAGGACGATGTATTGACTCTCGACGCAATTTGAGTGTTCCACCGCCATTAGGAGGCGCTGAACGTTACAATAAACTATTATTTTTGCGTCGGATCCGAAAATCTAGACTCACAGGAGAACGACCACAAGGTGCCCGAGGGAGCAATAGACATTTGAAGACAAGTCGGCTGGAGGCCGATGTATTGAATCTCGACGCAATTTGAGTATTCCGTCGCCATTAGGAGGCCCTGAACGTTACAATTAACTATCAGTTTCGCATCGGAATCGAAAATCTAGACTCACCGGACACGGACCATATGGTGCCCGAGGCAGCAATGTCCCCTTGGAAACAAGTCGGCTGGAAGAAAAGTATTGAATCTCGACGCAATTTGAGGGTTCCATCGTCATTAGGAGGCGCTGAACGTTACAATGAACTATTATTTTTGCGTCGGATTCGAAAATGTAGAATCACCGGAGACGGGCCATGTGGTGCCCGAAGCAGCGATATCCCCTTCGCGACAAGTCGGCTGGAGGACGCTGTATTGAATCTCCACGAAATGTGAGTGTTCCATCTTCATTAGGAGCTCCTGAACTTTACAATTAACTATCAGTTATGCGTCGGATTCGAAAATCTAGACTCACAGGAGAACGACCGCAAGGTGCCCGAGGGAGCAATAGACATTTGAAGACAAGTCGGCTGGAGGCCGATGTATTGAATCTAGACGCAATTTGAGTATTCCGTCGTCATTAGGAGGCCCTGAACGTTACAATTAACTATCAGTTATGCGTCGGATTCGAAAATCTAGACTCACAGGGGAACGAGTATAAGGTGCCCGAGGCAGCAATATCCTCTTGGAGACCAGTCCGCTGGAGGACGATGTATTGAATCGCGACGCAATTTTAGTGCTCCATCGTCATTAGGAGGCCCTGAACGTTACAATTAACTATCAGTATTGCCTCATATTCGAAAACGTAGAATCACCGGAGACGGACAATGTGGTGTCCGAGGCAGCGATATCCCATTGGAGACAAGTCGGCTGAAGGACGTTGTAGTTAATCTCGATGCTATTTGAGTGTTCCATCGTCATTAGGAGGCCCGAGGCAGCAATATCCCCTTGGAGACAAGTCGGCTGAAGAACGATGTATTGAATCTCGTCGCAATTTAAGTGTTCCATCGTCATTATGAGGCCCTGAACGTTACAATTAACTTTCAGATTTGCGTCGGATTCGAAAACGTAGAATGACCGGAGACGGACCTTGTGGTGCCCGAGGCAGCGATATCCCCTTGGAGACAGGTCGGCTGGAGGACAATGTAGTGAATCTCGACGCAATTTGAGTGTTCCATCGTCATTAGGTGGCCCTGAACGTTACAACTAAATATCAGTTTTGCGTCGGATTTGAACATCTAGACTCACAGGAGAAGGACCGTAAGGTGCCCGCGGCAGCAATAGACCCTTGGAGACAAGTCAGCTGGAGGACGATGTATTGGATCACGACGCAATTTAAGTGTTCCATCGTCATAAGGAGGCCCTGAATGTTACAATTAACTATCAGTTTTTCGTTGGATACGAAAATCTAGACACACTGGAGACGGACCATAAGGTGCCCGAGGCAGCAATATCCCCTTGGAGACCAGTCCGCTGGAGGACGATGTATTGAATCGCGACGCAATTTGAGTGCTCCATCGTCATTAGGTGGCCCTTAACATAACTATCAGATTTGCGTCGGATTCGAAAATTTAGACTCACAGGAGACGGACCACATGGAGCACGAGGCAGCAATATCCCCTTGTAGACAAGTCGGCTGGAGGTCGATGTATTGAGTCTCGACACAATTTGAGTGTTCTAGCGTCATTATAAGGCGCTGAACGTTACAATTAACTATCATTTTTGCGTCGGATTCGAAAATCTACACTCACAGGAGACGGACCATAAGGTGCCCGAGGTAGAATTTCCCCTTGGAAACAAGTCGACTGGAGGCCGATGTATTGGCTGTCGACGCAATTTGAGTGTTCCATCATCATTAGGAGGCCCTGAACGTAACAATTAACTATCAGTTTCGCGTCGGATTCGAAAATCTAGACTCACAGGAGAAGGATCACATGGTGCCCGAGACAGTAATATCCCCTTGGAGGCAAGTCGGCTGGAGGACGATGTATTGTATCTCGACGCAATTTGAGTGTTCCATCGTCATTAGGTGGTCCTGAACGTTTCAATTAATTATCAGTTTTGCGTCCGGTTCGAGACTCTAGACTCACAGGAGAACGATCATAAGGTGCCCGAGGCTGCAATAAACCCTTGGAGATAAGTCGGCTGGAGGACGATGTATTGGATCGTGACGCAGTTTGAATGTTCCATCGTCTTTAGGAGACCCTGAATGCTCAATTAACTATCAGTTTTTCGTCGGATTCGAAAATCTAGACTCACTGGAGACGGACCATAAGGTGCACGAGGCAGCAATATCCCCTTGGAGACCAGTCCGCTGGAGGACGATGTATTGAATCTCGACGCAATTTGTTTGTTCCATCGTCATTAGGAGGCCCTGAAAGGTACAATTAACTATTAGTTTTGCGACGGATTCGAAAATCTAGACTCAGAGGAGTACGACCATAAGGTGCCCGAGGCAGCAATAGACCCTTGGAGACAAGTCGGCTGGAGGACGATGTATTGAATCACAACGCAATTTGAGTGTTCCTTCGTCATTAGGAGGCTCTGAACGCTACAATGAACTATCAGTTTCGCGTCGGATTCGAAATCCTAGACTCACAGGGGAAGGTTCGTATGGTGCCCGAGACAGCAATATCCCCTTGGAGACAAGTCGTCTGGATGCCGAAGTGTTGAATCTCGACGCAATTTGAGTGTTCCATCGTCATTAGGTGGCCTGAACGTTACAATTAAATATCAGTTTTGCGTCGGGTTCGAAAATCTAGACTCACAGGAGAACGATCATAAGGTGCCCGAGGCAGCAATAAACCCTTGGAGACAAGTCGGCTGGAGGACGATGTATTGGATCGCGACGCAATTTGAGTGTTCCATCGACATTAGGAGGCCCTGAACGTTACAATTAACTTTCAGTTTTGCGTCGGATTCGAAAACGTAGAATCACCGGAGACGGACCTTGTGGTGCCCGAGGCAGCGATATCCCCTTGGAGACAGGTCGGCTGGAGGACAATGTAGTGAATCTCGACGCAATTTGAGTGTTCCATCGTCGTTAGGTGGCCCTGCACGTTACAACTAAATATCAGTTTTGCGTCGGATTTGAACATCTAGACTCACAGGAGAAGGACCGTAAGGTGCCCGAGGCAGCAACGGACCCTTGGAGACAAGTCGGCTGAAGGACGATGTATTGAATCACAACGCAATTTGAGTGTTCCATCGTCATTAGGAGGCTCTGAACGTTACAATGAACTATCAGTTTCGCGTCGGATTCGAAAACCTAGACTCACATGAGAAGTTTCGTATGGTGCCCGAGACAGCAATATCCCCTTGGAGACAAGTCGTCTGGAGGCCGAAGTATTGAATCTCGACGCAATTTGAGTGTTCCATCGTCATTAGGTGGCCCTGAACGTTACAATTAAATATCAGTTTTGCGACGGGTTCGAAAATCTAGACCCACAGGACAACGATCATAAGGTACCCGCGGCAGCAATAGACCCTTGGAGACAAGTCAGCTGGAGGACGATGTATTGGATCACGACGCAATTTAAGTGTTCCATCGTCATAAGGAGGCCCTGAATGTTACAATTAACTATCAGTTTTTCGTTGGATACGAAAATCCAGACACACTGGAGACGGACCATAAGGTGCCCGAGGCAGCAATATCCCCTTGGAGACCAGTCCGCTGGAGGACGATGTATTGAATCGCGACGCAATTTGAGTGCTCCATCGTCATTAGGTGGCCCTTAACTTAACTATCAGATTTGCGTCGGATTCGAAAATTTAGACTCACAGGAGACGGACCACATGGAGCACGAGGCAGCAATATCCCCTTGTAGACAAGTCGGCTGGAGGTCGATGTATTGACTCTCGACACAATTTGAGTGTTCCAGCGTCATTATAAGGCGCTGAACGTTACAATTAACTATCATTTTTGCGTCGAATTCGAAATCTAGACTCACAGGAGACGGACCATATGGTGCCCGAGGCTGCAAAATCCCCTTGGAGACAAGTCGGCTGGAGGCCGATGGATTGACTCTCGACGCAATTTGAGTGTTCCGTCGTCATTGGGAGGCCCTGAACATTACAATTAACTATCTGTTTTGCGTCGGATTCTAAAATCTAGACTCACAGGGGAACGACCAAAAGGTGTTCGAGGCAGCAATAGACCCTTGGAGACAAATCGTCTGAATGCCGATGTATTGAATCTCGACGCAATTTGAGTGTTCCATCGTCATTTGGAAGCCCTAGTCGTTACAATTAACAATCAGTTTCGCGCCGGATTCGAAAATCACGACTCACAGGAGACGGACCATATGGTGCCCAAGGCAGCAATATCCCCTTGGAGACAAGTCGGCTGGATGTCGATGTATTGACTCTCGACGCAATTTGAGTGTTCCATCGTCATTAGGTGGCCCTGAACGTTTCAATTAATTATCAGTTTTGCGTCTGGTTCGAGACTCTAGACTCACAGGAGAACGATCATAAGGTGCCCGAGGCAGCAATAAACCCTTGGAGATAAGTCGGCTGGAGGACGATGTATTGGATCGTGACGCAATTTGAATGTTCCATCGTCTTTAGGAGACCCTGAATGTTCAATTAACTATCAGTTTTTCGTCGGATTCGAAAATCTAGACTCACTGGAGACGGACCATAAGGTGCACGAGGCAGCAATAGACCCTTGGAGACAAGTCGGCTGAAGGACGATGTATTGAATCACAACGTAATTTGAGTGTTCCTTCGTCATTAGGAGGCTCTGAACGTTACAATGAACTATCAGTTTCGCGTCGGATTCGAAATCCTAGACTCACATGGGAAGGTTCGTATGGTGCCCGAGACAGCAATATCCCCTTGGAGACAAGTCGTCTGGATGCCGAAGTGTTGAATCTCGACGCAATTTGAGTGTTCCATCGTCATTAGGTGGCCTGAACGTTACAATTAAATATCAGTTTTGCGTCGGGTTCGAAAATCTAGACTCACAGGAGAACGATCATAAGGTGCCCGAGGCAGCAATAGACCCTTGGAGACAAGTCGGCTGGAGGACGATGTATTGGATCGCGACGCAATTTGAGTGTTCCATCGACATTAGGAGGCCCTGATCGTTACAATTAAATATCAGTTTTGCGTCGGATTTGAACATCGAGACTCACAGGAGAAAGATCGTGGGGTGCCCGAGGCAGCAACGGATCCTTGGAGACAAGTCGGCTGGAGGCCGATGTATTGAATCTCGACGCAATTTGAGTGCTCCATCGTCATTAGGAGGCCCTGAACGTTACAATTAACTATCAGTTTCGCGTCGGATTCGAAAATCTAGACTCACAGGAGAAGGACCATATGGTGCCCAAGGCTGCAATATCCCCTTCGAGACAAGTCGGCTGGAGGACGATGTATTGAATCTCGACGCAATTTGAATGTTCCATCGTCATTAGGAGGCGCTGAACGTTGCAATTAATTATCATTTTAGCGTCGGATTCGAAAATCTACTCACAGGAGAACGATCATATGGTGCCCGAGACAGCAATATCCCCATGGATACAAGTCGGCTGGAGGACGATGTATTGAATCTCGACGCATTTTGCGTGTTCTATCGTCATCAGGAGGCGCTGAACGTTACAATTAACTATCATTTTTGGGTCGGGTTCGAAAATCTAGACTCACAGGAGAACGACCATAAGGTGCCCGAGGAAGCAATAGACCCATGGAGACAAGTCGGCTGGGGGACGATGTATTGACTCTCGACGCAATTTGAGTGTTCCATCGTCATTAGGAGGCCCTGAACGTTACAATTAACAATCATTTTTGCGTCGGATTCGAAAATCTAGACTCACAGCAGACGGACCATATGGTGCCCGAGGCAGCAATACCCCTTGGAGACAAGTCGGCTGGAGGACGATGTATTGAACCTCGACGCAATTTGAGTGCCCCATCGTCATTAGGAGGCCCTGAATGTTACAATTAACTATCAGTTTTTCTTCGGATTCGAAAATGTGGACTCACTAGAGACCGACCATAAGGTGCCCGAGGCAGCAATATCCCCTTGGAGACCAGTCCGCTGGAGGACGATGTATTGAATCTCGACGCAATTTGTTTGTTCCATCGTCATTAGGAGGCCCTGAAAGGTACAATTAACTATTAGTTTTGCGACGGATTCGAAAATCTAGACTCAGAGGAGTACGACCATAAGGTGCCCGAGGCAGCAATAGACCCTTGGAGACAAGTCGGCTGAAGGACGATGTATTGAATCACAACGCAATTTGAGTGTTCCTTCGTCATTAGGAGGCTCTGAACGCTACAATGAACTATCAGTTTCGCGTCGGATTCGAAATCCTAGACTCACAGGGGAAGGTTCGTATGGTGCCCGAGACAGCAATATCCCCTTGGAGACAAGTCGTCTGGATGCCGAAGTGTTGAATCTCGACGCAATTTGAGTGTTCCATCGTCATTAGGTGGCCTGAACGTTACAATTAAATATCAGTTTTGCGTCGGGTTCGAAAATCTAGACTCACAGGAGAACGATCATAAGGTGCCCGAGGCAGCAATAAACCCTTGGAGACAAGTCGGCTGGAGGACGATGTATTGGATCGCGACGCAATTTGAGTGTTCCATCGACATTAGGAGGCCCTGAACGTTACAATTAACTTTCAGTTTTGCGTCGGATTCGAAAACGTAGAATCACCGGAGACGGACCTTGTGGTGCCCGAGGCAGCGATATCCCCTTGGAGACAGGTCGGCTGGAGGACAATGTAGTGAATCTCGACGCAATTTGAGTGTTCCATCGTCGTTAGGTGGCCCTGCACGTTACAACTAAATATCAGTTTTGCGTCGGATTTGAACATCTAGACTCACAGGAGAAGGACCGTAAGGTGCCCGAGGCAGCAACGGACCCTTGGAGACAAGTCGGCTGAAGGACGATGTATTGAATCACAACGCAATTTGAGTGTTCCATCGTCATTAGGAGGCTCTGAACGTTACAATGAACTATCAGTTTCGCGTCGGATTCGAAAACCTAGACTCACATGAGAAGTTTCGTATGGTGCCCGAGACAGCAATATCCCCTTGGAGACAAGTCGTCTGGAGGCCGAAGTATTGAATCTCGACGCAATTTGAGTGTTCCATCGTCATTAGGTGGCCCTGAACGTTACAATTAAATATCAGTTTTGCGACGGGTTCGAAAATCTAGACCCACAGGACAACGATCATAAGGTACCCGCGGCAGCAATAGACCCTTGGAGACAAGTCAGCTGGAGGACGATGTATTGGATCACGACGCAATTTAAGTGTTCCATCGTCATAAGGAGGCCCTGAATGTTACAATTAACTATCAGTTTTTCGTTGGATACGAAAATCCAGACACACTGGAGACGGACCATAAGGTGCCCGAGGCAGCAATATCCCCTTGGAGACCAGTCCGCTGGAGGACGATGTATTGAATCGCGACGCAATTTGAGTGCTCCATCGTCATTAGGTGGCCCTTAACTTAACTATCAGATTTGCGTCGGATTCGAAAATTTAGACTCACAGGAGACGGACCACATGGAGCACGAGGCAGCAATATCCCCTTGTAGACAAGTCGGCTGGAGGTCGATGTATTGACTCTCGACACAATTTGAGTGTTCCAGCGTCATTATAAGGCGCTGAACGTTACAATTAACTATCATTTTTGCGTCGAATTCGAAATCTAGACTCACAGGAGACGGACCATATGGTGCCCGAGGCTGCAAAATCCCCTTGGAGACAAGTCGGCTGGAGGCCGATGGATTGACTCTCGACGCAATTTGAGTGTTCCGTCGTCATTGGGAGGCCCTGAACATTACAATTAACTATCTGTTTTGCGTCGGATTCTAAAATCTAGACTCACAGGGGAACGACCAAAAGGTGTTCGAGGCAGCAATAGACCCTTGGAGACAAATCGTCTGAATGCCGATGTATTGAATCTCGACGCAATTTGAGTGTTCCATCGTCATTTGGAAGCCCTAGTCGTTACAATTAACAATCAGTTTCGCGCCGGATTCGAAAATCACGACTCACAGGAGACGGACCATATGGTGCCCAAGGCAGCAATATCCCCTTGGAGACAAGTCGGCTGGATGTCGATGTATTGACTCTCGACGCAATTTGAGTGTTCCATCGTCATTAGGTGGCCCTGAACGTTTCAATTAATTATCAGTTTTGCGTCTGGTTCGAGACTCTAGACTCACAGGAGAACGATCATAAGGTGCCCGAGGCAGCAATAAACCCTTGGAGATAAGTCGGCTGGAGGACGATGTATTGGATCGTGACGCAATTTGAATGTTCCATCGTCTTTAGGAGACCCTGAATGTTCAATTAACTATCAGTTTTTCGTCGGATTCGAAAATCTAGACTCACTGGAGACGGACCATAAGGTGCACGAGGCAGCAATATCCCCTTGGAGACCAGTCCGCTGGAGGACGATGTATTGAATCTCGACGCAATTTGTGTGTTCCATCGTCATTAGGAGGCCCTGAAAGTTACAATTAACTATTAGTTTTGCGTCGGATTCGAAAATCTAGACTCAGAGGAGTACGACCATAAGGTGCCCGAGGCAGCAATAGACCCTTGGAGACAAGTCGGCTGAAGGACGATGTATTGAATCACATCGTAATTTGAGTGTTCCTTCGTCATTAGGAGGCTCTGAACGTTACAATGAACTATCAGTTTCGCGTCGGATTCGAAATCCTAGACTCACATGGGAAGGTTCGTATGGTGCCCGAGACAGCAATATCCCCTTGGAGACAAGTCGTCTGGATGCCGAAGTGTTGAATCTCGACGCAATTTGAGTGTTCCATCGTCATTAGGTGGCCTGAACGTTACAATTAAATATCAGTTTTGCGTCGGGTTCGAAAATCTAGACTCACAGGAGAACGATCATAAGGTGCCCGAGGCAGCAATAGACCCTTGGAGACAAGTCGGCTGGAGGACGATGTATTGGATCGCGACGCAATTTGAGTGTTCCATCGACATTAGGAGGCCCTGATCGTTACAATTAAATATCAGTTTTGCGTCGGATTTGAACATCGAGACTCACAGGAGAAGGACCGTGGGGTGCCCGAGGCAGCAACGGATCCTTGGAGACAAGTCGGCTGGAGGCCGATGTATTGAATCTCGACGCAATTTGAGTGCTCCATCGTCATTAGGAGGCCCTGAACGTTACAATTAACTATCAGTTTCGCGTCGGATTCGAAAATCTAGACTCACAGGAGAAGGACCATATGGTGCCCAAGGCTGCAATATCCCCTTCGAGACAAGTCGGCTGGAGGACGATGTATTGAATCTCGACGCAATTTGAATGTTCCATCGTCATTAGGAGGCGCTGAACGTTGCAATTAATTATCATTTTAGCGTCGGATTCGAAAATCTACTCACAGGAGAACGATCATATGGTGCCCGAGACAGCAATATCCCCATGGATACAAGTCGGCTGGAGGACGATGTATTGAATCTCGACGCATTTTGCGTGTTCTATCGTCATCAGGAGGCGCTGAACGTTACAATTAACTATCATTTTTGGGTCGGGTTCGAAAATCTAGACTCACAGGAGAACGACCATAAGGTGCCCGAGGAAGCAATAGACCCATGGAGACAAGTCGGCTGGGGGACGATGTATTGACTCTCGACGCAATTTGAGTGTTCCATCGTCATTAGGAGGCCCTGAACGTTACAATTAACAATCATTTTTGCGTCGGATTCGAAAATCTAGACTCACAGCAGACGGACCATATGGTGCCCGAGGCAGCAATACCCCTTGGAGACAAGTCGGCTGGAGGACGATGTATTGAACCTCGACGCAATTTGAGTGCCCCATCGTCATTAGGAGGCCCTGAATGTTACAATTAACTATCAGTTTTTCTTCGGATTCGAAAATGTGGACTCACTAGAGACCGACCATAAGGTGCCCGAGGCAGCAATATCCCCTTGGAGACCAGTCCGCTGGAGGAGGATGTATTGAATCGCGACGCCATTTGAGTGCCCCATCGTCATTAGGAGGCCCTGAACGATACAATTAACTATGAGTTTTGCGTCGTTTTCGAAAATCTAGACTCACAGGAGACGGACCACATGGTGCCCGAGGCAGCAATATTCCCTTGTTGACAAGTCGGCTGGAGGACGATGTATTGATTCTCGACGCAATTTGAGTGTTCCATCGCTATTAGGAGGCGCTGAACGTTACAATTAACTATCAGTTTTGCGTCGGATTCGATAATCTAGATTCACAGGGGAACGACCATAAGGTGCCCGAGGCAGCAATAGACCCTTGGAGACAAATCGGCTGAATGACGAGGAATTGAATCTCGACGCAATTTGAGTGTTCCATCGTCATTAGGAAGCCCTGAACGTTACAATTAACAATCAGTTTCGCGTCGGATTCGAAAATCTAGACGCAAAGGTTAACAACCATAAGGTGATCGAGGCAGCAATAGACCCTTGGAGACAAATCGGCTGAATGACGAGGAATTGAATCTCGACGCAATTTCTGTGTTCCATCGTCATTAGGAAGCCCTGAACGTTAAAATTAACAATCAGTTTCGCGTCGGATTCGAAAATCTAGACTCACAGGAGAACGACCATGAGGTGCCCGAGGCAGCAATAGACCCGTGGAGACAAGTCGGCTGGAGGCCGATGTATTGAATCTCGACGCAATTTGAGTGTTCCATCGTCATTAGGAGGCGCTGAACGTTACAATGAACTATTATTTTTGCGTCAGATTCGAAAATGTAGAATCACCGGAGACGGACCATGTGGTGCCCGAGGCAGTATAATCCCCTTGGAGACAAGTCGGCTGGAGGACGCTGTATTGAATCTCCACGCAATTTGAGTGTTCCATCGTCATTAGGAGCTCCTGAACTTTACAATTAACTATCAGTTATGCGTCGGATTTGAAAATCTAGACTCACAGGAGACGGACCACATGGAGACCGAGGCAGCAATATCCCCTTGTAGACAAGTCGGCTGGAGGTCGATGTATTGTCTCTCGACGCAATTTGAGTGTTCCATCGTCATTAGGAGGCGCTGAACGTTACAATTAAATATCATTTTTGCGTCGGATTCGAAAATCTAGACTCACAAGAGAAGGACCATAAGGTGCCCGAGGCAGCAATATCCCCTCGGAGACAAGTCGGCTGATGGACGATGTATTGAATCTCGTCGCAATTTAAGTGTTCCATCGTCATTAGGAGGCCCTGAACGTTACAATTAACTTTCAGTTTTGCGTCGGATTCGAAAACGTAGAATCACCGGAGACAAACCTTGTGGTAACCGAGGCAGCGATATCCCCTTGGAGACAAGTTGGCTGGAGGACAATGTAGTGAATCTCGACGCAGTATGAGTGTTCCATCGTCATTAGGTGGCCCTGAACGTTACAATTAAATATCAGTTTTGCGTCGGGTTCGAAAATCTAGAATCACAGGAGAACGATCATAAGGTGCCCGAGGCAGCAATAGACCCTTGGAGACAAGTCGGCTGGAGGACGATGTATTGGATCGCGACGCAATTTGAGTGTTCCATCGACATTAGGAGGCCCTGAACGTTACAATTAAATATCAGTTTTGCGTCGGATTTGAACATCTAGACTCAGAGGAGTACGACCATAAGGTGCCCGAGGCAGCAATAGACCCTTGGAGACAAGTCAGCTGGAGGTCGATGTATTGGATCGCGACGCAATTTAAGTGTTCCATCGTCATAAGGAGGCCCTGAATGTTACAATTAAATATCAGTTTTTCGTTGGATTCGAAAATCTAGACCCGCTGGAGACGGACCATAAGGTGCCCGAGGCAGCAATATCCCCTTGGATACCAGTCCGCTGGAGGCCGATGTATTGGCTGTCGACGCAATTTGAGTGTTCCATCATCATTAGGAGGCCCTGAACGTTACAATTAACTATCAGTTTCGCGTCGGATTCGAAATCCTAGACTCACAGGGGAAGGTTCGTATGGTGCCCGAAACAGCAGTATCCCCTTGGAGACAAGTCGTCTGGAGGCCGAAGTATTGAATCTCGACGCAATTTGAGTGTTCCATCGTCATTAGGTGGCCCTGAACGTTACAATTAAATATCAGTTTTGCGTCGGGTTCGAAAATCAAGACTCACAGGAAAACGATCATAAGGTGCCCGAGGCAGCAATAGACCCTTGGAGACAAGTCAGCTGGAGGACGATGTATTGGATCGCGACGCAATTGAAGTGTTCCATCGTTATAAGGAGGCCGTGATTGTACAATTAACTATCAGTTTTTCGTTGGATTCGAAAATCTAGACCCACTGGAGACGGACCATAAGGTGCCCGATTCTGCAATATCCCCTTGGAGACCAGTCCGCTGGAGGACGATGTATTGAATCGCGACGCAATTTGAGTGCCCCATCGTCGTTAGGAGGCCCTTAACTTAACTATCAGATTTGCTTCGGATTCGAAAATCTAGACTCACAGGAGACGGACCACATGGAGCACGAGGCAGCAATATCCCCTCGTAGACAAGTCGGCTGGAGGTCGATGTATTGGCTCTCGACGCAATTTGAGTGTTCCAGCGTCATTATGAGGCGCTGAACGTTACAATTAACTATCAGTTTCGCGTCGGATTCGAAAATCTAGACTCACAGGAGACGGACCATAAAGTGCTGGAGGCAGAATTTCCCCTTGGAGACATGTCGGCTGGAGGCCGATGTATTGAATCTCGACGCAATTTGAGTGTTCCATCATCATTAGGAGGCCCTGAACGTTACAATTAACTATCAGTTTCGCGTCGGATTCGAAAATCTAGACTCACAGGAGAAGGATCACATGGTGCCCGAGACAGTAATATCCCCTTGGAGGCAAGTCGGCTGGAGGACGATGTATTGAATCTCGACGCAATTTGAGTGTTCCATCGTCATTAGGAGGCCATGAACGTTACAATTAACCATCAGTTTTGCGTCGGATTCGAAAACGTGGAATCACCGGAGACGGACCATGTGGTCCCCGAGGCAGCGATATCCCCTCGGAGACAAGTTGGCTTGAGGACGTTGTAGTGAATCTCGACGCAATTTGAGTGTTCCTTCGTCATTAGGAGGCCCTGAACGTTGCAATTAACTATCTGTTTTGCGTCGGATACGAAAATCTAGACTCACAGGAGAACGACCACAAGGTGCCCGAGGCAGCAATAGACATTTGAGGACAACTCGGCTGGAGGCCGATGTATTGAATCTCGACGCAATTTGAGTGTTCCATCGTCATTAGGAGGCCCCGAACGTTACAATTAACTATCAGTTTCGCATCGGAATCGAAAAACTAGACTCACCGGAGACGGACCATATGGTGCCCGAGGCAGCAATAGACCCTTGGAGAATAATCGGCTGAATGCCGATGTATTGAATCTCTACGCAATTTGAGTGTTCCATCGTCATTAGGAAGCCCTGATCGCTACAATTAACTATCAGTTTCGCGTCGTATTCGATAATCTAGACTCACGGGAGAACGACCATAAGGTACCCAAGGCAGCAATAGACCCTTGGGGACAAGTCGGCTGAATGACGATGTATTGAATCTCGTCGCAATTTGAGTGTTCCGTCGTCATTAGGAGGCGCTGATCGTTACAATTTACTATCATTTTTGCGTCGGATTCGAAACTCTAGACTCACAGGAGACGGACCATATGGTGCCCGAGGCAGCAATATCGCCTTGGAGACAAGTCGGCAGGAGGCCGATGTATTGAATCTCGACGCAATTTGAGTGTTCCATCGTCATTAGGAAACCCTGAACGTTACAATTAACAATCAGCTTCGCGTCGGATTCGAAAATCTAGACTCACAGGAGAAGGAACATATTGGTGTCCGAGGCAGAAATATCCCCTTCGAGACAAGTCGGCTGGAGGACGATGTATTGAATCTCGACGCAATTTGAATGTTCCATCGTCTTTAGGAGGCGCTGAACGTACAATTAATTAACATTTTAGCGTCGGATTGGAAAATCTACACACAGGAGAAGGATCATATGGTGCCCGAGACAGCAGTATCCCCTTGGAAAGAAGTCGGCTGGAGGATGATGTATTGAATCTCAATGCAATTTGAGTGTTTCATCGTCATTAGGAGGCACTGAACGTTACAATTAACAATCAGTTATGCGTCGGATTAGAAAATCTAGACTCACAGGAGAACGACCATAAGGAGCCCGAGGCAGCAATATCCCCATGGAGAAAATCGGCTGGAGGACGATGTATTGAATCTCGACGCAATTTGGGTTTTCCATCGTCATTTGGTGGCCCTAAACGCTACAATTAGCTATCAGTTTCGCGTCGGATTCGAAAATCTAGACTCACAGGAGAACGACCATAAGGTGCCCGAGGCAGCAATAGACCCTTGGGGACAAGTCGGCTGAATGACGATGTATTGAATCTCGTCGCAATTTGAGTGTTCCGTCGTCTTTAGGAAGACCTGAACGCTACAATTAACTATCAGTTTCGCGTCGGATTCGAAAATCTAGACTCACAGGAGAACGACCATAAGGTGCCCGAGGCAGCAATAGACCCTTGGAGTCAAGTCGGCTGGAGTACGATGTATTGGATCGCGACACAATTTGAGTGTTCCATCGTCTTTAGGAGGACCTGAACGCTACAATTAACTATCAGTTTCGCGTCGGATTCGAAAATCTAGACTCACAGGAGAACGACCATAAGGTGCCCGAGGCAGCAATAGACCCTTGGGGACAAGTCGGCTGAATGACGATGTATTGAATCTCGTCGCAATTTGAGTGTTCCGTCGTCTTTAGGAGGACCTGAACGCTACAATTAACTATCAGTTTCGCGTCGGATTCGAAAATCTAGACTCACAGGAGAACGACCATAAGGTGCCCGAGGCAGCAATAGACCCTTGGAGCCAAGTCGGCTGGAGTACGATGTATTGGATCGCGACACAATTTGAGTGTTCCCTCGTAACTAGGAGGCCCTGATTGTTACAATTAACTATCAATTTCGCGTCGGATTCGAAAGTCTAGACTCGCAGGAGAACGACCATAAGGTGCCCGAGGCAGCAATAGACCCTTGGGGACAAGTCGGCTGAAGGACGATGTATTGAATCTCGTGGCAATTTGAGTGTTCCATCGTCTTTAGGAGGACCTGAACGCCACAATTAACTATCAGCTTCGCGTCGGATTCAAAAATCTAGACTCACAGGAGAAGGACCATATGGTGCCCGAAGCAGCAATATCCCCTTCGAGACAAGTCGGGTGGATTACGATGTATAGAATCTCGACGCAATTTGAGTGTTCATTCGTCATTAGGAGGCGATGATCGTTGCAATTAATTATCATTTTAGCGTCGGAATCGTAAATCTACTCAGAGTAGGAGGATCATATGGTGCCCGAGAGAACAATATCCCCTTGGATACAAGTCGGCTGCAGGACGATGTATTGAATCTCGACGCAATTTGAGTGTTCCATCGTCATTAGGAGGCCCTGAACGTTACAATTAACTATCAGTTTCGCGTCGGATTCGAAAATCTAGACTCACAGGAGACGGACCACATGGAGCTCGAGGCTGGAATATCCCCTTGTAAACAAGTCGGCTGGAGGTTGATGTATCTACTCTCAACGCTATTTGAGTGTTCCATCGTCATTAGGAGACGCTGATCGTTACAATTAACTATCATTTTTGCGTCGGATTCGAAAATCTAGACTCACAGGAGACGGACCATATGGTGCCCGAGGCAGCAATATCCCCTTGGAGACGAGTCGGCTGGAGGCCGATGTATTGAATCTCGACGCAATTTGAGTGTTCCATCGTCATTAGGAGGCGCTGAACGTTACAATTAATTATCATTTTAGCGTCGGATTCGAAAATCTACTCACAGGAAAAGGATCATATGGTGCCCGAGACAGCAGTGTCCCCTTGGATACAAGTCGGCTGGAGGATGATGTATTGAATCTCGATGCAATTTGAGTGTTCCATCGTCATTAGGAGGCACTGAACGTTACAAATAACAATAAGTTTTGCGTCGGATTAGAAAATCTAGTCTCACAGGAGAACGACCATAAGGTGCCCGAGGCAGCAATAGACCCTTGGGGACAAGTCGGCTGAAGGATGATGTATTGAAACTCGTCGCAATTTGAGTTTTCCATCGTCTTTAGGAGGACCTGAACGCCACAATTAACTATCAGTTTCGCGTCGGATTCAAAAATCTAGACTCACAGGAGACTGACCGTTCGGTGCCCGAGGCAGCAAAATCCCTTTGGAGACAAGTCGGCTGGAGGACGATGTATTGAATCTCGACGCATTTTGAGTGATCCATCGTCATGAGGAGGCCCTGAACGTTACAATTAGCCATCAGTTTCGCGTCGGATTCGAAAATCTCGACTCACAGGAGCCCGATCACATGGAGCCCGAGTCAGAAATATCGCCTTGGAGCCCAGTCCGCTGGAGAACGATGTTTTGAATCGCGACGCAATTTGAGTGCTCCATCGTCATTAGGAGGACCTGAACGTTATACTTAACTAGCAGTTTTGCGTCGAATTCGAAAACGTAGAATCACCGGAGAAGGACCATGTTTTGCCCGATACAGCGATATCCCCTTGGAGACAAGTCGGCTGGAAGGCGATGTAGTGAATCTCGACGCAATTTGAGTGTTCCTCCGTCATTAGGAGGCCATGAACGTTTCAATTAACTATCTGTTTTGCGTCGGATTCGAAAATCTAGACTCACAGGAGAACGATCATAAGGTACCCGAGGCAGCAATAGACCCTTGGAGACAAGTCGGCTTAAGGACGATGTAACGAATCTCGACGCAATTTGAGTGTTCCATCGTCATTAGGAGGCCCTGAAGGTTACAATTAACTATCTGTTTTGCGTCGGATTCGAAAATCTAGACTCACAGGAGAACGAACGTAATGTGCCCGAGACAGCAATAGACTCTTGGAGACAAATCGGCTGAAGGACGATGTGTTTAATCTCGACGCAATTTGAGTGTTCCATTGTCATTAGGAGGCCCTGAACGTTACAATTAACTATCAGTTTCGCGTCGCATTCGAAAATCTAGACTCACAGGAAACGGACCACATGGAGCCCAAGGCAGCAATATCCCCTTGTAGACAAGGCGGCTGGAGGTCGATGTATCAACTCTCGACGCAATTTGAGTGTTCCATCGTCATTAGGAGGCGCTGATCGTTACAATTAACTATCATTTTTGCGTCGAATTCGAAAGTCTAGACTCACAGGAGACGGACCATATTGTTGCCCGAGGCAGCAATATCCCCTTCGAGACAAGTCGGCTGGAGGACGATGTATTGATTCTCGACGCAATTTGAGTGTTCCATCGTCATTAGGAGGCGCTGAACGTTACAATTTATTATCATTTTAGCGTCGGATTCGAAAATCTACTCACAGGAGAAGGATCATATGGTGCCCGAGACAGCAGTATCCCCTTGGATACAAGTCGGCTGGAGGATGATGTATTGAATCTCGATGCAATTTGAGTGTTCCATCGTCATTAGGAGGAACTGAACGCTAAAATTAACTATCAGTTTCGCGTCGGATTCGAAAATCTAGACTCACAGGAGAACGACCAAAAGGTGCCAGAGGCAGCAATAGACCCTTGGGGACAAGTCGGCTGGAAGCCGATGTATTGAGTCTCGACGCAATTTGTGTGTTCCATCGTCATTAGGAAACCCTGAACGTTACAATTAACAATCAGTTTCGCGTCGGATTCTAAAATCTAGACTCACAGGAGAGCGACCATAAGGAGCCCGAGGTAGCAAATTCCCCTTGTGGACATGTCGCCTGGAGGTTGATGTGTCTACTCTCGCCGCAATTTGAGTGTTCCATCGTCATTAGGAGGCGCTGAACGTTACAATTATTTATCATTTTAGCGTCGGATTCGACAATCTACTCACAGTAGGAGGATCATATGGTGCCCGAGACAACAATATGCCCTTGGATAGAAGTCGGCTGGAGGACGATGTATTGAATCTCGACGCAATTTGAGTGTACCATCGTCATTAGGAGGCCCTGAACGTTACAATTAACTATCGGTTTCGCGTCGGATTCGAAAATCTAGACTCACAGGAGACGGACCACATGGAGCCCGAGGCAGCAATATCCCCTTGTAGACAAGTCGGCTGGAGGTTGATGTATCTACTCTCGACGCAATTTGAGTGTTCCATCGTCATTAGGAGGCGCTGATCGTTACAATTAACTATCATTTTTGCGTCGGATTCGAAAATCTAGACTCACAGGAGACGGACCATATGGTGCCCGAGGCAATAATAGACCCTTGGGGACAAATCGGCTGGAGGCCGATGTATTGAGTCTCGACGCAATTTGAGTGTTCCATCGTCATTAGGAAACCCTGAACGTTGCAATTAACAATCAGTTTCGCGTCGGATTCTAAAATCTAGACTCACAGGAGAGCGACCATAAGGAGCCCGAGGCAGCAATATCCCCAGGGAGACAAATCGGCTGGAGGACTATGTATTGAATCTCGACGCAATTTGAGTGTTCCATCTTCATTAGGAGGCGCTGAACGTTACAATTAACTATCATTTTAGCGTCGGATTCGAAAATCTACTCACAGGAGAAGGATCATACGGTGCCCGAGACATCAATAACCCCCTGGATACAAGTCGGCTGGAGGACAATGGATTGAATCTCGAAGCAATTAGAGTGTTCCATCGTCATTAGGAGGCCCTGAACGTTGCAATTAACTATCTGTTTTGCGTCGGATTCTAAAATCTAGACTCACAGGGGAACGACGAGAAGGTGCCTGAGGCACCAATAGACCCTTGGAGACAAGTCGGCCGGAGAACGATCAATTGGATCGCGACACAATTAGAGTGTTCCATCGTAACTAGGAGGCCCTGATACCATTAACTATCAGTTTTTCGTCGGATTCGAAAATCTAGACTCACTGGAGACGAATCGTAAGGTGCCCGAAGCAGCAATATCCCCTTGGAGATCAGTCCGCTAGAGGACGATGTATTGAATCGCGACGCAATTTGAGTGCTCCATCGTCATTACGAGGCACTGAACGTTACAATTAAATATCATTTTAGCGTCGGATTCGCAAATCTACTCACAGGAGAAGGATTATATGGTGATCGAGACAGCAGTATCCTCTTGGATACAAGTCGGCTGGAGGATGATGTATTGAATCTCGATGCAATTTGAGTGTTCCATCGTCATTAGGAAACCCTGAACGTTACAATTAACAATCAGTTTCGCGTCGGATTCGAAAATCTAGACTCACAGGAGAGCGACCATAAGGAGCCCGAGGCAGCAATATCCCCAAGGAGGGAAGTCGGCTGGAGGACGATGTATTGAATCTCGACGCCATTTGAGTTTTCCATCGTCATTAGGAGGCCCTAAACGCTACAATTGACTATCAGTTTAGCGTCGGATTCGAAAATCTAGACTCACAGGAGAGCGACCATAAGGAGCCAGAGGCAGCAATATCCCCAAGGAGGGAAGTCGGCTGGAGGACGATGTATTGAATCTCGACGCCATTTGAGTTTTCCATCGTCATTAGGAGGCTCTAATCGCTACAATTAACTATCAGTTTTGCGTCGGATTCGAAAATCTAGACTCACAGGAGAACGACCGTAAGGAGCCCGAGGCAGCAATAGACCCTTGGGGACAAGTCGACTGAAGGACGATGTATTGAATCTCGTCGCAATTTGAGTGTTCCATCGTCTTTAGGAGGGCCTGAACGCTACAATTAACTATCAGTTTCGCGTCGGATTCGAAAATCTAGACTCACAGGAGAAAATCCATAAGGTGCCCGAGGCAGCAATAGACCCTTGGGGACAAGTCGGCTGAAGGACGATGTATTGAATCTCGTCGCAATTTGAGTGTTCCATCGCCTTTAGGAGGACCTGAACGCTACAATTAACTATCAGTTTCGCGTCGGATTCAAAAATCTAGACTCACAGGAGACGGACCGTTTGGTGCCCGAGGCAGCAAAATCCCTTTGGAGACAAGTCGGCTGGAGGACTATGTATTGAATCTCGACGCATTTTGAGTGTTCCATCGTCATTAGGAGGTCCTGAATGATACAATTAACTATCTGTTTTGCGTCGGATTCGAAAATCTAGACTCACAGGAGAACGACCATAAGGTGCCCGAGGCAGCAATGGACTCTTGGAGACAAGTCGGCTGAAGGACGATGTATTGAATCTTGACGCAATTTGAGTGATCCAACGTCATTAGGAGCCCCTGAACGTTACAATTAGCCATCAGTTTCGCGTCGGATTTGAAAATCTCGACTCACAGGAGACGGACCACATGGAGCCCCGAGACAGAAATATCCCCTTGGAAACCAGTCCGCTGGAGAACGATGTTCTGAATCGCGACGCAATTTGAGTGCTCCATCGTCATTAGGAGGCCCTGAACGTTACACTTAACTATCAGTTTTGCGTCGAATTCGAAAACGTAGAATCACCGGAGACGGACCATGTGGTGCCCGATGCAGCGATGTCCCCTTGGAGACAAGTCGGCTGGAAGGCGTTGTAGTGAATCTCGACGCAATTTGAGTGTTCCTTCGTCATTAGGAGGCCATGAACGTTTCAATTAACTATCTGCTTTGCGTCGGTTTCGAAAATCTAGACTCACAGGAGAACGACCATAAGGTGCCCGAGGCAGCAATACCCTTGGAGACAGGTCGGCTTAAGGACGATGTATTGAATCTAGACGCAATTTGAGTGTTCCATCGTCATTAGGAGGCCCTGAACGTTACAATTAACTATCAGTTTCGCGTCGCATTCGAAAATCTAGACTCACAGGAGAAGGACCATATGGTGCCCGAGGCAGCAGTATCCCCTTCGAGACAATTCGGCTGGAGGACGATGTATTGAATCTCGACGCAATTTGAGTGTTCCATCGTCATTTGGAAGCCCTGAACGCTACAATTAACTATCAGTTTCGCGTCGGATTCCAAAATCTAGACTCACAGGAGAACGACCATAAGGTGCCCGAAGCAGCAATAGACCCTTGGGGACAAGTCGGCCGAAGGACGATTTATTGAATCTCGTCGCAATTTGAGTGTTCCATCGTCATTAGGAGGCCCTGAACGCTACAATTAACTATCAGTTTCGCGTCGAATTCAAAAATCTAGACTCACAGGAGACGGACCATTTGGTGCCCGAGGCACCTTTTGGGACAAGTCGGCTGGAGGACGTTGTATTGAATCTCGACACATTTTGAGTGTTCTTTCGTCATTAGGAGGCCCTGAACGTTACAATTCACTATCATTTTTGCGTCTGGTTCTGAAATTAAGACTCACAGGAGAACGATCATAAGGTGTCCGAGGCAGCAATAGACCCTTGGAGACAAGTCGGCTGGAGGACGATATATTGGATCACGACAAAATTTGAGTGTTCCATCGTCATTAGGAGGCCCTAAATGTTTCAATTAACTATCAGTTTTTCGTCGGATTCGAAAATCTAGACTCACTGGAGACGGACCATGACGTGCCGGAGGCAGCAATATCCCTTTGGAGACCAGTCCGCTGGAGGACAGTGTATTGAAACGCGACGCAATTTGAGTGTTCCTTCGACATTAGGAGGCCCTGAACGTTACAAATTAACAATCAGTTTCGCGTCGGATTCGAAAATCTAGACTCACAGGAGAAGGACCAAATGGTGCCCGATGCAGCAATATTCCCTACGAGACACGTCGGCTGGAGGACGATGTATTGAATCTCGACGCAATTTGAGTGTTCCATCGTCATTAGGAAACCCTGAACGTTACAATTTACAATCAGTTTCGCGTCGGATTCGAAAATCTAGACTCACAGGAGAGCGACCATAAGGAGCCCGAGGCAGCAATATCCCCATGGAGACAAATCGGCTGGAGGACTATGTATTGAATCTCGACGCAATTTGAGTGCTCCATAGTCATTAGGAGTCCCTGAACGTTACAATTAACAATCAGTTTTGCTTTGGATTCGAAAACGTAGAATCACCGGAGACGGACCATGTTGTGCCCGAGGCAGCGATATCCCCTTGGAAGCAAGTCGCTGGAGGACGATGTAGTGAATATCGACGCAATGTGAGTGATCCTTCGTCATTAGGAGGCCTTGAACGTTACAATTAACTATCTGTTTTGCGTCGGGTTCGTAAATCTAGACTCACAGGAGAACGATCATAAGGTGCCCGAGGCAGCAAAAGACCCTTGGAGACAAGTCGGCTGGAGGACGATATATTGGATCACGACAAAATTTGAGTGTTCCATCGTCATTAGGAGGCCCTGAATGGTACAATTAACTATCAGTATTCCGTCGGACTCGAAAATCTAGCCTCACTAGAGACGGACCATAAGGAGCCCGAGGCAGCAATATCCCCTTGGAGACCAGTCCGCTGGAGGACGAAGTATTGAATCGCGACTCAATTTGAGTGCTCCATCGTCATTAGGAGGCCCTGAACGTTACAATTAACGATCAGTTTTGCTACGGTTTCGAAAACGTAGAATCACCGGAGACGGACAAAGTGGTGCCCGAGGCAGCGATATCCCCTTGGAAACAAGTCCGCTGGAGGACGATGTAGTGAATATCGACGCAATTTGAGTGTTCCTTCGTCATTAGGAGGCCCTGAACGTTACAATTAACTATCTGTTTTGCATCGGATTCGAAAATCTAGACTCACAGGTGAACGACCGTAAGATGCCCGAGCCAGCAATAGACCCTTGGGGACAAGTCGGCTGAAGGACGATGTATTTAATCGCGACGCAATTTGAGTGTTCCATCGTCATTAGGAGGCCCTGAATTTTACAATTAACAATCAGTTTTGCGTCGGATTAGAAAATCTAGACTCACAGTAGAACGACCATAAGGTGCCCGAGGCAGCAATAGACCCTTGGGGACAAGTCGGCTGAAGGACGATGTATTTAATCGCGACGCAATTTGAGTGCTCCATCGTCATTAGGAAGCCCTGAACGTTACAATTAACTATCAGTATTTCGGCGGAGTCGAAAATCTACTTACAGGAGACGGACCATAAGGAGCCCGAGGCAACAATATCCCCTTGGAGACCAGTCCGCTGGAGGACGATGTATTGAATCGCGACTCAATTTGAGTGTTCCATCGTCATTAGGAGGCCCTGAATTTTACAATTAACAATCAGTTTTGCGTCGGATTAGAAAATCTAGACTCACAGTAGAACGACCATAAGGTGCCCGAGGCAGCAATAGACCCTTGGGGACAAGTCGGCTGAAGGACGACGTATTTAATCGCGACGCAATTTGAGTGCTCCATCGTCATTAGGAGGCCCTGAACATTACAATTAACAATCAGATTTGCGTCGGATTCGTTAACGTAGAATGACCGGAGACGGACCAAGTGGTGCCCGAGGCAGCGATATCCCCTTGGAAACAAGTCCGCTGGAGGACGATGTAGTGAATATCGACGCAATTTGAGTGTTCCTTCGTCATTAGAAGGCCCTGAACGTTACAATTAACTATCTGTTTTGTGTCGGATTCGAAAATCGCGACTCACAGGAGAACGACCGTAAGATGCCCGAGCCAGCAATAGACCCTTGGAGACAAGTGGGCTCGAGGCCCATGTATTTAATCTCGACGCAATTTGAGTGTTCCATCGTCATTAGGAGGCGCTGAACGTTGCAATTAACTATCATTTTAGCGTCGGATTCGAAAATCCACTCACACGAGAAGGATCATATGGTGACCGAGACATCAATATCCCCTTGGATACAAGTCGGCTGGACGACGATGTATTGAATCTCGACGCATTTTGAGTGTTCTTTCGTCATTAGGAGGCGCTGAACGTTACAACTCACTATCATTTTTGCGTCGGGTTCGAATATCTAGACCCACAGGAGAACGATCATAAGGTGCCCGAGGCAGTAATATCCCCTTGGAGACCAGTCCGGTGGAGGACGAAGTATTGAATCGCGACTCAATTTGAGTGCTTCGTCGTCATTAGGAGGCCCTGAACGTTACAATTAACTATCAGTTTTGCTACGGTTTCGAAAACGTAGAATCACCGGAGACGGACCAAGTGGTGCCCGAGGCAGCGATATCCCCTTGGAGACAAGTCTGCTGGAGGACGATGTAGTGAATTTCGACGCAATTTGAGTGTTCCCTCGTCATTAGGAGGCCTTGAACGTTACAATTAACTATCTGTTTTGCGTCGGTTTCGAAAATCTAGATCCACATGAGAACGACCAAAATGTGCCCGAGGCAATTTGAGTGTTCCATCGTCCTTAGGAGGCCCTGAATTTTACAATTAACAATCGGTTTTGCGTCGGATTAGAAAATCTAGACTCACAGTAGAACGACCATAAGGTGCCCGAGGCAGTAATAGACCCTTGGGGACAAGTCGGCTCGAGGCCCATGTATTTAATCTCGACGCAATTTGAGTGTTCCATCGTCATTAGGAGGCCCTGAACGCTACAAATTACTATCAGTTTCGCGTCGGATTCAAAAATCTAGACTCACAGGAGACGGACCATTTGGTGCCGGAGGCAGCAATATCCCCTTGGAGACCAGTCCGCTGGAGGACGATGTATTGAATCGCGACGCAATTTGAGTGCTCCATCGTCATTAGGAGGCCCTGAACGTTACAATTCACTATCATTTTTGCGTCGTATTCGAATATCTAGACTCACAGGAGACGGAACATATGGTGCCCGAGGCAGCAATATCCCCTTGGAGACAAGTCGGCTGCAGGTCGATGTATTGAATTTAGACGCCATTTGAGTGATCCATCGTCATTAGGAGGCCCTGAACATTACAATTAACTATCAGTTTTGCGTCGGATTCTAAAGTTTAGGATCACTGGGGAACGACCATATGGGGACCGAGGCAGCAATAGACCCTTGGAGACAAATCGGCTGAATGCCGATATATAGAATATCGACGCAATTAGATTGTTCCAACGTCATTAGGAAACCCTGAGCGTTACAATTAACAATCAGTCTCGCGTCGGATTCGAAAATCTAGACTCACAGGAGAACGACCATAAGGTGCCCGAGCCAGCAGTAGACCCTTGGAGACAAGTCGGCTCGAGGCCCATGTATTTAATCTCGACGCAATTTGAGTGTTCCATCGTCATTAGGAGGCCCTGAACGCTACAATTAACTATCAGTTTCGCGTCGGATTCAAAAATCTAGACTCACAGGAGACGGACCATTTGGTGCCGGAGGCATTAATATCCCCTTGGAGACCAGTCCGCTGGAGGACGATGTATTGAATCGCGACGCAATTTGAGTGCTCCATCGTCATTAGGAGGCCCTGAACGTTACAATTAACAATCAGTTTTCCGTAGGATTCGAAAACGTAGGATGACCGGAGACGGACCAAGTGGTGCCCGAGGCAGCGATATCCCCTTGGAAACAAGTCCGCTGGCGGACGATGTAGTAAATATCGACGCAATTTGAGTGTCCCATCGTCATTAGGAAACTCTGAACGTTACAATTTACAATCAGTTTCGCGTCGGATTCGAAAATCTAGACTCACAGGAGAGCGACCATAAGGAGCCCGAGGCAGCAGTATCCACATGGAGACAAATCGGCTGGAGGACTATGTATTGAATCTCGACGCAATTTGAGTGTTCCGTCGTCATTAGGAGGCGCTGAACGTTACAATTAACTATCATTTTAACGTCGTATTCGAAAATCTACTCACAGGAGAAGGATCATATGGTGCCTGAGGCAGCAATAGACCCTTGGAGACAAAGCGGCTGGAAGACGTGGTATTGGATCGCGACGCAATTTGAGTGTTCCATCGTTATTAGGAGGCCCTGAATGTTACAGTTAACTATCAGTTTTTCGTCGGATTCGAAAATCTAGAGTTACTGGAGACGGATCATAAGGTGCCCGATGCTATATCCCCTTGGCAACCCGTCCGCTGGAGGACGATGTATTGAATCGCGACTCAATTTGAGGGCTCCATCGTCATTAGGAGGCCCTGAACGTTACAATTAACAATCAGTTTTCCGTCGGATTCGAAAACGTAGAATCACCGGAGACGGACCAAGTGGTGCCCGAGGCAGCGACAACCCCTTGGAAACGTCCGCTGGAGGACGATGTATTGAATCTCGTCGCAATTTGAGTGTTCCATCGTCATTAGGAGGCCCTGAACGCTACAATTAACTATCAGTTTCGCGTCGAATTCAAAAATCTAGACTCACTGGAGACGGACCATTTGGTGCTGGAGGCAGCAATATCCCCTTGGAGACCAGTCCGCTGGAGGACGATGTATTGAATCGCGACGCAATTTGAGTGCCCCATTGTCATTAGGAGGCCCTGAACGTTACAATTAACAATCAGTTTTCCGTCGAATTCGAAAACGTAGGATGACCGGAGACGGACCAAGTGGTGCCCGAGGCAGCGATATCCCCTTGGAAACAAGTCCGCTGGAGGACGATGTAGTGAATATCGACGCAGTTTGAGTGTTCCTTCGTCATTAGGAGGCCCTCAACGTTACAATTAACTATCTGTTTTGCGTCGGATTCGAAAATCTAGACTCACAGGAGAACGACCATAAGGTGCCCGAGCCAGCAATAGACCCTTGGAGACAAGTCGGCTCGAGGCCCATGTATTTAATCTCGACGCAATTTGAGTGTTCCATCGTCATTATGAGTCCCTGAACGTTACAATTAACTATCTGCTTTGCGTCAGATTCGAAAATCTACATTCACAGGAGACCGAACACAAGGTGCCCGAGGCAGCAATAGACTCTTGAAGACAAGTCGGATGAAGGACGATGTATTGAATCTCGACGCAATTTGAGTGTTCCATCGACATTATGAGGCCCTGAACGTTTCAATTCACTATCAGTTTCGCGTCGGACTGAAAATCCTGACTCACAGGTGACGGACCACTTGGAGCCCGAGGCAGCAATATCCCCTTGTAGACAAGTCGGCTGGAGGTCGATGTATTGAATCTAGACGCCATTTGATTGTTCCTTCGTTATTAGGAGGCCCTCAACGTTACAATTAACTTTCTGTTTTGCGTCGGATTCGAAAATCTAGACTCACAGGAGAACGACCATAAGGTACCCGAGGCAGCAATAGACCCTTGGAGACAAGTCGGCTCGAGGCCCATGTATTGAATCTTGACGCAATTTGAGTGTCCAATCGTCATTAGGAAACCCTGAACGTTACAATTAACAATCAGTTTCGCGTCGGATTCGAAAATCTAGACTCACAGGAGAGCGACCATAAGGAGCCCGAGGTAGCAGTATCCACATGGAGACAAATCGGCTGGAGGACTATGTATTGAATCTCGACGCAATTTGAGTGTTCCGTCGTCATTAGGAGACGCTGAACGTTACAATTAACTATTTTAGCGTCGTATTCGAAAATCTACTCACAAGAGAAGGATCATATGGTGCCCGAGGCAGCAATAGACCCTTGGAGACAAATCGGCTGGAGGACGTGGTATTGGATCGCGACGCAATTTGAGTGTTCCATCGTTATTAGGAGGCCCTGAATGTTACAATTAACTATCAGTTTTTCGTCGGATTCGAAAATCTAGACTTACTAGAGACGGACCATAAGGTGCCCGAGGCTATATCCCCTTGGCAACCCGTCCGCTGGAGGACGATGTATCGAATCGCGACGCAATTTGAGTGCTCCATCGTCATTGGGAAATCCTGAACGTTACAATTAACAATCAGTTTCGCGTCGGATTCAAAAATCTAGACTCACAGGAGACGGACCATTTGGTGCACGAGGCAGCAATATCCCTTTCCAGACAAGTCGGCTGGAGGCCAATATATTGGATCACGACAAAATTTGAGTGTTCCATCGTCATTAGGAGGCCCTGAATGGTACAATTAACTATCAGTTTCTCGTCGGATTCTAAAATCTACATTCACTGGAGACAGACCATTAGGTGCCCGAAGCAGCAATATCCCCTTGGAGACCAGTCCCTGGAGGATGATGTATTGAATCGCGACTCAATTTGAGGGCTACATCGTCATTAGGAGGCCCTGAACGTTACAATTAACTATCAGTTTTGCTACGGATTCGAAAACGTAGAATCACCGGAGCCTGACCAAGTGGTGCCCGAGGCAGCGATATCCCCTTGGAGACAAGTCGGCTGGAGGACGATGTAGTGAATCTCGACGCAATCTGAGTGTTCCTTCGCCTTTAGGACGCCCTGAACGTTACAATTAACTATCTGTTTTGCGTCGGATTCGAAAATATAGTTTCACAGGGGAACGACCATAAGGAGCCCGCGGCAGCAAATTCCCCATGGAGACAAATCGGCTGGAGAACTATGTATTGAATCTCGACGCAATTTGAGTGTTCCATCGTCGTTAGGAGGCGCTGAACGTTACAATTAACTATCATTTTAGTGTCGGATTCGAAAATCTACTCACAGGAGAAGTATCATATGGTGCCCGAGACATCAATATCCCCCTGGATACAAGTCGGCTGGAGGACGATGTATTGAATGTCGACGCAATTTGAGTGTTCCATCGTCATTAGGAGGCCCTGAATGTTACAATTAACAATCAGTTTTGCGTCGGATTAGAATATCTAGACTCACAGGAGAACGACCATAAGGTGCCCCAGGCAGCAATAGACCCTTGGAGACAAGTCGGCTGGAGGACGATATATTGGATCACGACAAAATTTGAGTGTTCCATCGTCCTTTGGAGGCCCTGAATGTTACAATTAACTATCAGGTTTTCGCCGGATTCGAAAATCTAGACTCACTGGAGACGGGCCATAAGGTGCCCGAGGCAGCAATATCCCCTTGGAGACCAGTCCGCTGGAGGACGATGTTTTGAATCGCGACGAAATTTGAGTGCTCCATCGTCATTAGGAGGCCCTGAATGTTACAATTAACAATCAGTTTTGCGTCGGATTAGAATATCTAGACTCACAGGAAAACGACCATAAGGTGCCCGAGGCAGCAATAGACCCTTGGAGACAAGT
The DNA here is from genome assembly GCF_021461395.2 of Schistocerca americana. Lineage (NCBI taxonomy): Eukaryota > Metazoa > Arthropoda > Insecta > Orthoptera > Acrididae > Schistocerca > Schistocerca americana. The sequence continues at coordinate 773,890,311 of NC_060123.1, forward strand.
CGGCTGGAGGACGATATATTGGATCACGACAAAATTTGAGTGTTCCGTCGTCCTTTGGAGGCCCTGAATGTTACAATTAACTATCAGGTTTTCGCCGGATTCGAAAATCTAGACTCACTGGAGACGGGCCATAAGGTGCCCGAGGCAGCAATATCCCCTTGGAGACCAGTCCGCTGGAGGACGATGTTTTGAATCGCGACGAAATTTGAGTGCTCCATCGTCATTAGGAGGCCCTGAACGTTACAATTAACAATCGGTTTTGCTTCGGATTCGAAAACGTAGAATCACCGGAGACGGGCCAAGTGGTGCCCGAGGCAGCGATATCCCCTTGGAAACAAGTCCGCTGGAGGACGATGTATTGAATCTCGTCGCAATTTGAGTTTTCCATCGTCATTAGGAGGCCCTGAACGCTACAATTAACTATCAGTTTCGCGTCGGATTCAAAAATCTAGACTCACAGGAGACGGACCATTTGGTGCCGGAGGCAGCAATATCCCCTTGGAGACCAGTCCGCTGGAGGACGATGCATTGAATCGCGACGCAATTTGAGTGCTCCCTCGTCATTAGGAGGCCCTGAACGTTACAATTAACAATCAGTTTTCCGTCGGATTCGAAAACGTAGGATGACCGGAGACGGACCAAGTGGTGCCCGAGGCAGCGATATCCCCTTGGAAACAAGTCCGCTGGAGGACGATGTAGTGAATATCGACGCAATTTGAGTGTTCCTTCGTCATTAGGAGGCCCTGAACGTTACAATTAACTATCTGTTTTGCGTCGGATTCGAAAATCTAGACTCACAGGAGAACGACCATAAGGTGCCCGAGCCAGCAATAGACCTTTGGAGACAAGTCGGCTCGAGGCCCATGTATTTAATCTCGACGCAATTTGAGTGTTCCATCGTCATTAGGAGTCCCTGAACGTTACAATTAACTATCTGCTTTGCGTCAGATTCGAAAATCTAGATTCACAGGAGACTGAACACAAGGTGCCCGAGGCAGCAATAGACTCTTGAAGACAAGTCGGATGAAGGACGATGTATTGAATCTCAACGCAATTTGAGTGTTCCATAGACATTATGAGGCCCTGAACGTTGCAATTAACTATCAGTTTCGCGTCGGACTGAAAATCCTGACTCACTGGTGACGGACCACATGGAGCCCGAGGCAGCAATATCCCCTTGTAGACAAGTCGGCTGGAGGTCGATGTATTGATTCCCGACGCAAATTGAGTGTTCCATCGTCATTAGGAGGCGCTGAACATTACAATTAACTATCATTTTTGCGTCGGATTCGAAAATCTAGACTCACAGGAGACGGAACATATGGTGCCCGAGGCACCACTATCCCATTTGAGACAAGTCGGCTGGAGGTCGATGTATTGAATCTAGACGCCATTTGATTGTTCCTTCGTTATTAGGAGGCCCTGAACATTACAATTAACTATCAGTTTTGCGTTGGGTTCGAAAATTTAGACTCACAGGAGAACGATCATAAGGTGCCTGAGGCAGCAATAGACCCTTGGAGACAAGTCGGCTGGAGGACGATATATTGGATCACGACAAAATTTAAGTGTTCCATCGTCATTAGGAGGCCTTGAATGTTACAATTGACTATCAGTTTTTCGTCGGATTCGAAAATCTAGACTCACTGGAGACGGACCATAACGTGCCCGAGGCAGCACTATCCCCTTGGAAACCAGTCCGCTGGAGGACGGTGTATTGAATCGCGACGCAATTTGAGTGTTCCTTCGATATTAGGAGGCCCTGAACGTTACAATTAACTATCTGTTTTGCGTCGGATTCGAAAATCTAGACTCACAGGAGAACGACAATAAGGTGCCCGAGGCAGCAATAGACCCTTGGAGACAAGTCGGCTCGAGGCCCATGTATTGAATCTTGACGCAATTTGAGTGTTCCATCGTCATTAGGAAACCCTGAACGTTACAATTAACAATCAGTTTCGCGTCGGATTCGAAAATCTAGACTCACAGGAGAAGGCAGCAATATTCCCTACGAGACAAGTCGGCTGGAGGACGATGTATTAAAACTCGACGCAATTTGAGTGTCCCATCGTCATTAGGATACCCTGAACGTTACAATTTACAATCAGTTTCGCGTCGGATTCGAAAATCTAGACTCACAGGAGAGCGACCATAAGGAGCCCGAGGCAGCAGTATCCACATGAAGACAAATCGGCTGGAGGACTATGTATTGAATCTCGACGCAATTTGAGTGTTCCGTCGTCATTAGGAGGCGCTGAACGTTACAATTAACTATTTTAGCGTCGTATTCGAAAATCTACTCACCGGAGAAGGATCATATGGTGCCCGAGGCAGCAATAGACCCTTGGAGACAAATCGGCTGGAGGACGTGGTATTGGATCGCGACGCAGTTTGAGTGTTCCATCGTTATTAGGAGGCCCTGAATGTTACAATTAACTATCAGTTTTTCGTCGGATTCGAAAATCTAGACTTACTGGAGACGGACCATAAGGTGCCCGAGGCTATATCCCCTTGGCAACCCGTCCGCTGGAGGACGATGTATCGAATCGCGACGCAATTTGAGTGCTCCATCGTCATTGGGAAATCCTGAACGTTACAATTAACAATCAGTTTCGCGTCGGATTCAAAAATCTAGACTCACAGGAGACGGACCATTTGGTGCACGAGGCAGCAATATCCCTTTCCAGACAAGTCGGCTGGAGGCCAATATATTGGATCACGACAACTTTTGAGTGTTCCATCGTCATTAGGAGGCCCAGATTGGTATAATTAACTATCAGTTTCTCGTCGGATTCTAAAATCTACATTCACTGGAGACGGACCATTAGGTGCCCGAAGCAGCAATATCCCCTTGGAGACCAGTCCGCTGGAGGACGATGTAGTGAATCTCGACGCAATCTGAGTGTTCCTTCGCCTTTAGGACGCCCTGAACGTTACAATTAACTATCTGTTTTGCGTCGGATTCGAAAATATAGTTTCACAGGGGAACGACCATAAGGAGCCCGGGGCAGCAAATTCCCCATGGAGACAAATCGGCTGGAGAACTATGTATTGAATGTCGACGCAATTTGAGTGTTCCATCGTCGTTAGGAGGCGCTGAACGTTACAATTAACTATCATTTTAGTGTCGGATTCGAAAATCTACTCACAGGAGAAGTATCATATGGTGCCCGAGACATCAATATCCCCCTGGATACAAGTCGGCTGGAGGACGATGGATTGAATCTCGACGCAATTTGAGTGTTCCATCGTCATTAGGAGGCCTTGAATGTTACAATTAACAATCAGTTTTGCGTCGGATTAGAATATCTAGACTCTGTAATATTAGTAATTTTCGCCTCACAAACATTGATATACGCTCAATAGTAAACGCCTGATGGCCTAAAGTTATCGAACAATTGTAAAGTAAAAGAAATGAACCATCGCATAGCATCGACAGAAACTATTATTCTTTATCTTTACCGTTCTTGCGCGGTGCCAGTAAATCTCTATGTACATGTATCGATTAATAGTGTAAAAAAGAATTCTGTTGTTTCAAGACAAATGAGGCTTTTGGCGCCTCACCTTTTACTGTTTGTATTCCATGAGAGGCGGACGCGGACTTGCTGCGTTCCGCAACTGTATTTTATATTTTATGTGAAAATATTTAGTGAATATGCTAATTGTTATTTTTTCCAATCAGAAAACATGTAGTTTCTTGTAACTGATATCGAACAGACAGCGTCAAGAGGACATTTTGACTGTTATGTATAAAGTATTTAACCACAATGGTCATCTATTGTAATTTAATATGAAAAGGTACGTAGCATTAAAAAAAACGTGTGTTAAAGATAAGTGTGCTTATTTTCGTAAATTAACCTTGATGAGTCCATCTCCTTATTTACTTAACTGTTAATTATTTTGTGTTACTTCATCATCAGAAATTACGATCACGCTGATGGGCCGAACGCAGCATGAGGCAGAAGGAACATTATCGTCTTCCTATTATTTCTGAACCAACTTTTTTTTTAATTGTGTAGTGTTGCATTTCTTTTAAAGTCTATAAATCTTCTGGTCCCTTAGTGTTGATCCGGGTATGACTACATCGCGACTATAAAAATGCACAGAAATGATAATGTTTCTTCCGAGCGATCTCAAATATATATATCAATATGCTGCTCTTATTCAGGTATTTAATGGTCAACGTATGTTATTATAATAGCGTAATAAATCCCTGATTCTGTTGCCAAGTGGCCCACCAAAATATTCACTTTTTCGACATTAAAAAAAAAGTAACAATTCTTTTTATTTTTTGTCCCCCAAGAGCAACGCTACACTTGGCGCCCGAACAGGGACTTGATCAAAAAATCATTTCATGTATTGTGTTTAAAAAATTTTCTTTGCTTGTTCTAATAACTGTTTCATTTTTTTCATGTGGATGCAATTCAACCGAGAAAGAGAAGTGGGAAAACCTTTTAATTAATTCAGAAGAACGATTGATGAAATTACCAAAAAACGCGAGTATCCAGCTGTATCATTATCAAGACAGCCATAGTAAGTCAAATTTTTATACGCAGTAGCCAAGCTTTCGTAGTGACGTAGCATCTTTCGAGTTGATCAGAACGTAAACCTGTCTTTCCTTGCCTTGAAACAGCTTTATTTCAATTTGCCCATAGTCCATTCTTACGTAGTTAAATTCAGTGAAAGTGTAACATTGTTGTCAGTGCATAAAAAAAATTACGATATGGCGGATAACTACGCTCAAAACTGGTAAAACGTGTGATATTTCATTTGTTTGTAATTAGTAGGAACCATCTTGTCTTCTTGGCGTAAATGAACGTCAGTTGTTACCCAGAGTTAAAATTTTATCTTAGGTCCCAGTAAGCCATAGCACTACGTCACAGACAAACGACTGACGGCAGTGACAAACAATATCTGTAGCATTTTGACGTTTGACAAATAATTCATGAACATGGCTGACGGTAAACAGCGGACACAAACAAAACCAGACGACAGCGGTGATGCGAATGGACCTCACTATCCATTACGATCACGCGCGATAGGTACACGAGCGGAGGCAGAAGCAGCCTCGACCGAAGTTTTAGAAGCTGGTCCTAGTGTGCAAACTATTCCCGCTTTTGAAAAAAATGACTTGGCTGCAATGATCGAAGCAATAATGGAACGCAAGTTCGAAAGTCAAAGACAGAGAGAGGCGCAAAGACAGGAACGTGAAAAGCAGGAAAAATTAGATGAAAAGGCCCGCGAAGAAAAAGAGAAGGCCGAAAGACGGCATAATAAAAATCAGGTCCTTACAAATCTGTGCAACTCAGTAAAAGAAGACATAAATTCAGTAAAAACAGAAATAAATTCGGTAAAAACAGACATAAATTCAGTAAAAACAGATCTGCAAACGGAGATAAATGACCTAAATACACGGTTAAATTCGGTAAAGGCCGAACTAAAGGCAGACATAACAGCTGATTTAAATACCCTGTTGGGTAATGTCCAAAGCCAAATCAGCAGTCAGATCACGATCATGAGGCTAGAAATTGACACACAAGTAGAGTCAAAAATAGAGGATATTTCAAAACGGTTAGATGAAAAAATCGAAGCAGCCAAGGGGGAGATAAATTCAAAAGTGATAGAATATCAAAAACAAGCTGCGACCTTAAAAGAAGATTATACTGCAATCTCTGATGAGGTCAAAGGAGTTAAAACCGCAGTAGACACGATCGAGAATGTTGTTGATGATCTTTCGAAACAGATTGAGACTCTTAATGTAGAGGACCAAATAAAGAATACTGTTAAGGCACATGCTGAAGCATTGTCTGATCACTACCAAGAGTGGATTAAAAACAAAGACGGATTCATAGAAAACAAGGTCAAGAACGAACTCAGGGAAACTGTCAAAAACATGACCTTTGAAATATTGGCAGCCCCTGGAAAAACAGGAGACACGGTGATGTCAGAATTAGGCCAGATAAGACGAGCGTTAGCTCAAGATTTACCTGAATGGCGTCAACAGATAGTTGATGAAGTTCGTACACTAAAATGTCAAGTTGAAAATTCCCCACCTCCCGTGTCAGGAAACTGGAATAATTCACCACGAAGTAATGAACAACAGCAGGTACATTACCGTTCACCATTTGATAACGCTCAAACTCATAGTTCTATAGAAGCACAAGTTAACCAGACTACCAGCCCATCCACTTTTGTCAGTTTGATGCACGAGGAAAGCGTGATCAAACATCGTATTTTTCCGACCTTTCACCCACAGAAAAGAGAAATTCATCCTATAGTGTTCCTCCGAAATTTTTCAGGAATTTTCCCGAGTAGCTGGAGTGACCGCCAGCGAATTCAATTCGTTAGTGGATTTATCGTAGGCGATGCTGCCTTATGGGGAACCGAAATGGTCGACTCTTGTAAAAGTTACAAAGAGTTTGAACAGATGTTTTTAGCTAAATTCTGGAGTTCTGGTGTGCAGCAGCGCCTGAGAAAAGAGGTTTACAACGCCGAAGTGTTTAACAGTAAGCGCGGTAGTTTGAGAAGATATTTTGAAAAGTATTTAGCGAAAATCAAGTTCTGGGATTCGCCGATCACCGCCAAAGACGTTATTATGATTCTAAAAACTAAGCTACCGATTCCGATCAGAGAAAAGTTAGTAAACGTGTCTGAGGACGATACGGACACTTTCCTATCTGTGTTAGACTCGTTAGATCTGATTTACGAGGACGCTAGAGTTGATGTTGGCAACGCCCACTTCAGTGCAGGCGGCCAGCACAATACAGAATACGCAGGCAACAATGGTGGCCGAGCGAAAGCGCGTCACAGCGACAGCCAGTACCAACCCCACAACGGTTTCAAAAATAAACACACTACGTACTCCAACAGCAAATACAAAAATAAGTACAATAACGGCCAGAGATACAATCCAATATATAATTCGTCACCACCTCAGTACGAAAATACACATTATAGCACACATCCCCAGCAATATGGAAACACGCAACCGATCAACGGTAATTATCAAAACGATCAGTCTTACGATTCAAATCGTCAGTGGAAAAGAAATAAATGGCATAATCAAGGTGGAGACCAATGTACACCTTTCAGTAACGGTTACAATCAACACAAGCCACAGCAAAATACCTTTCAGCCACAAAATATACACTTCACGCAACAAGCGAACGGACCTTCGGGAACTCTGAAGCCTAAACGCCCGCATAATACGCAAATTTATTATGCGCAAGCGAATACGCCAGGACAACAAGATCTGTTTCCAACCGAGTTCGTACCACAAAACCAACACCAGTTCCAGACGGAAGAAACATTAAGAAATATAAATCAGCAGGAAAGTAAGCGTCGAGCGGAAAATTAAAAGCAGCACCTTTGAGCCTCCTAGAGGATGCTGCAGGTTTGAATGGGGGCACCCTGTCCCTTAGTCTACACGAAATTAAAGCAATTAGGTATGACAAAGAGACAAACTTACGGGATGATCTAGTAGCAGACACTGAGACGAAAGACAATGATGACGTATGGGACGAACAAGTTCAAGCTTCCATAAGAGTATCAATTGCCAACATAGCAGTAACAGCCATTGTAGATACAGGAGCTAATATAAATGTCTTATCTTTATGTTTATTTAAGCAAATATCCTCTGTATGCAAAGTTTTATCACTTCCAATTCAAGGTTGCACCGTATCGGGAGCAATTGGTCCACTAACACAACTCAGCTTCAAATCCAGATAGAGTCTATTTCAGTAACGTGCATTTTTCTTATTGTTAAAAACCTATCAGTGCCATGTATCCTGAGTATGGAATTCTTGAGGCAGACGAAAGCTAAAATTGACATCGAGTGTGGAATCTGTACTCTAGTAGCGAGCCAACAACAAGTAACTGTAAATTTGTTAAGAAGTAAGGTGAAGGCAAACTTTGGGGTGCTTCAAACAGCAGTACGGCCATGGACTAAAAGACAACAGTACAGTCAGACAGAAGACATGACAGATCTTGAAAGTGTTAATGACGATGAGTATAAAGACCTAATTCCCGGTCAGAATGAATTATACGGTAAAGCTAGTGAGTCCATTGAATTATCCAAACAACAGAAGAATGAGCTTTACAATTTGTTAACAGATTACGTTCAAGTATTTTCTAAGAAACCTGGACTAATAAAAGGCTTTGAATATCGAATGGATGTCCTGCCCCATTCAACCTACTGTAGAACAAGCTATTCCATTCCATATGCGAGACGCGAAGCTGTCAAGTGCGAGATCAAGAAAATGTTACGCTGGAATGTGATAGAAGTATCTCATTCACCTTATTCGAGTCCTTTATTGTCTGTGCTAAAATCAGATGGTAGCGTAAGGCTAGTCCTAGATGCAAGATTAATCAATAAAATTATAGTACCCATAAGAACGAGACCAGAGGCTCTTGAAGAGCATCTGCAGAAGTTTCATGGAGTTAAGTATTTGAGTACCCTTGATTTGAAAAGCAGTTACTGGCAAGTAAAACTTGCGCAGGAGTCTAGGAAGTACACTGCGTTTATATTTGCAGGTAGATCTTACCATTTCAAAGTTGTACCGTTTGGACTAAATGTGAGTTCCGGAATTTTTATTTCTGCCCTTGACTATGTACTAGGTCCTGAACTTTTAGATGAGGTAACAGTCTATGTGGATGACGTTCTTGTAGCATCGAAAAATTGGGAAGATCATGTGGCCCTTCTGCAAAAGATATTTCAACGATTCAGAGAGTATGGTGTTACAGCAAATCTTAAGAAATCCAAGTTTGGAAAAAGTGAAATTAAATTTTTAGGGCACATCATCACCCCTGAAGGAATTAAACCCGACCCGGAAAAATTATCTGCTATAAAAAACTTTCCAACCCCTGTTACAAAAAGGCAACTGAGAGGATTTATCGGTCTTACGTCATTTTTCAGACGTTTTGTTCCCAATCAGGTATTGAACAATCCCGCTCTTCACAACCTTTTAAAAAAGAATTCACATTGGAATTGGACGCCGGAATGCCAAGACGGATTTAAGAAAATTAAAGACAGTCTGGTTAACAGTAACATTCTCCATCATCCTCAGATGGATAAGGAATTTTGTATTACTGCAGACGCTTCCTTTGTGGGTATCGGCGCTTGTCTTTTCCAGATTCAATTAGTAAATGGACACGAGCAAATCCAAGTGATTAGCTTTGCGAGTCGAGTGTTATCAGAGTGTGAGAAGTCTTATTCGGTTACGGAGTTGGAGGCACTTGCCGTAATATGGGCTTTTAGGCGATTTAACTATTATATCTATGGAAGAAAAATTAAAGTCTATTCAGACCATCAAGCCTTATCATTCCTCCTTAAATGCAAGTTGCAACACCCTCGTCTTACTCGATGGTGCTTATTCCTGCAGGAATATGACTTTGATATTGTATATATAAAAGGTAAAGATAATGTTATAGCAGACGCACTTTCTCGCTCACCTGAGGGCTTACTAGAAACCAGCGAACTGGTGGAACAAATGTCTAATTATAAAGTCTTGTTAATGAAAGATCCAATTCACAGAAAGTATTTTCTTCAGTTATGTAGGCAGATTCAGATTCTTCAAAATACAGATCCAAAATGGAAAAAGGTTATACAAATTCTTCACGAAAATCCAGCCCACAAGTTGTCCAAGTTTTATAAAGTTCATAACCAAGTGCTATTTCATAAGACGTCTGAGTCATCTGAGAGGTGGTGTGTTTGCATCCCTCGAAATTTCATTGAACATCTTCTGTGGTACACTCACATTTCATGGGGTCACTACGGACCAGAAAAATGTAAAAGGAAAATCTCGACTTACTGTTATGTTCCGAATCTACACCAGAGAATTCATAAATTATTGAGAAACTGTGTCATCTGTCAAAAGGCAAAATCCTTAAACATTTCCACTTCAATTCCACTAAATCCAATAGTTGCTGAAAGGCCAAACCAGCTTCTTAGTATTGATTTAGCAGGTCCACTACCCACCGGTAGGGGAGGCGCTAAATACTTAGTAGCAATCCTGGACAATTTTTCTAAGCACATAAGACTGTACGCAGTAAAATCTTCTTATGCAAATCCAATAATTCGTCGCATTGAAAATGATTATTTCCCACGATTCGGGGTTCCAGAATCAATTTTGTCTGATAATGCTTCAAATTTCACATCACGCCCGTGGCGAGCATTTCTTGCTCGCCATGGAATCAAACAAATTTTGATATCCCTGTTTCGACCGCAATCGAATCCGACAGAAAGAATCTTCAAAGAATTTAACAGATTTATGAGGACGTACATTCCGAATAAGCAATCTAAGTGGGTAGACTTCGTAACACCATTCGAACAGATTGTAAACCACCTTCCTCATCTGTCGACCGGATTCACGCCACATGAGTTAATGTCAAGATCAAAAGAGAGGAATGAATGGATAGACCCCCTTCCAAAGTTACAAGACAACGAATTGGACCTAGACGCAAAAATCAGGCAAGCTCTCATATCATTGACAACGTATGCTAACCTCCGAAAAAAGGCATTTGATAAGAAGGTAAACAGAGTTATAGATTTCAAAGAAGGAGAAAAGGTATTAGTCAGGACTCACTTTAAACCATCCCTGTTGTTAAAGAAGAATCGTAAGTGGCAACACATTTATGAAGGTCCCTTTGTGATAATGAGGAAACCACACATTGGTAGCTATTTGTTATCTGACCCTGCCACGAATAAAATCAAAGGATTGTTCCACCATCAAGATTTAAGAAAATTTTATAACGCCAGGAATTAAGTTAATTTAAGCTGTAAGAAAGTTCTAAGGTATTGGAGATCAGGATTAACCAATGAGTAACAAGAACGGAACTGAACTGACTACGGACGTTAACCGGTGCTGAAAGGAAACCTTGTGTATTAAAACAACGCGTCTGGAAAATAAAATACAGAATAAGTCGCAGCAAGTATTTACATGAATAATCTTTATGTAAACAGGAGGACATGTCCTAGAGGCGATTTTCAATTTTAGTTATAAGTTAGTATGTAAGGAAAATGATGTACTCGAGAGGTATTAATTAGCCCCGAGGTACTAAAATGAGGAAAGAGGAAGGAGCGAATAATGCACTTCTCTCGCTAAATAGTAATTTGAGAATGAGCAGGAAGGAGCGAATAATGCACTTCTCTCCCTAAATAGTAATATGAAAATGATGATTATATGTGCTTAGTATTAGTAAGTGAAATTTAATCGAGGACAAATTAATTACCTGTTTTAAAAGGAAATACTTAAACGTCCAGACAAAAGAGGAAAGTTGCAAGAAAAGATTCGATTCCATGAGGTTATTCCCTATTTTCAAATGTGACGTAAATAAGGCACCACCTGTTAGCGTAAAACAGTCGGTAGATTTAACTTGTAAATTCCAGCACAGTGCTGTGCCAGCGATAAAATAACATCTCTTTGAAGTGAACAGATACCTAGGATTAAGCATGAACAGATTGATGACGCAGTGCAATTGTTCTAAAAAGGCCTGACGTTAACCTTAAGTAAAAGCGTGATGGAATAAAAAGGAAGTTTATTGTATAACGCAAAGTAAGATGAGTCTAGACTACAAACAAGCTGAGTCAAAGAAGATATGAGTAACATGGTTTATTATGCCAACTTCACGGTACTATTGAGCATTAGCGATACTGCAAATTCACAAGCTAGCAGCACATATAATAAGGATCTCGCCCAAGCTTCACAGGTAGCGACAGCAGCAAAAAACAACACTCTAGTGAGAGGCTTATATATACAAATGATAATTAATACCCAAATGCGTAATGCATAAACTTGACTTAGTCTAAGAAATGAGCAAAGAGTAGTAAGCAAGCTGCAGCAAGATACATATTAGATATACATGCTTGAAGTGATAGATTTTATTTTAAGTGTGCACTGCAATATTTATTGTTTTCTCTGTGATTATGTGATTATTGAATCCCTTTCCTAAGTGCAAATCCTTTAAGATCCTTGATCCTATCCACTCCTCAGGATCAACTTGTAAAGATGCACGTGTGCTTAGGAAGTGAGGCACTACATATAAAAATGAGTAGGTTCGCGACGCGCATATTGCTTTTGTAATGCGCAAGGTAAATTAAATTTTCGACCTGGTTGAAGAGTAATTTAAATTCTGTCGACGATCAGCGAGTAGACCCGCTTTTCCCACCTTTCTTTTTTCGACTGTTTGTATTTCTACACGAAACTCAGAGGCGGAATTGCTATTTTCAAATCTGTCCTCGAACTTTCTTTAAAGACAAGCACATACGAGAAAAACTTTTGACACTAAATAAGACGAGCACTAAAAAAAAATGTATTGGTCCTACAAAATGAATAAGCAAGCGTGATAAAGATTACTATGAATGAAATTAATTTGTAAAGGAGATTGGAATGGAGTTGGTCAAAGAAAAAGTACTTAAATAAAAAAAAAAGACTAATTAAGAAACAATTGTTTTGATTCAAAGTGGTCAATTAGATTATTTCTCGATTTAAATGAACTCTTGTAAATATTAGTATGTAAATCAACTTGTAAACACCGTGTGATGTTATGACGCGAGAATTTCTGTTAATACACCGTTCACGCAGACGCTCACCACAGTGCAAGTGAAGTTTTAAAGTTCGACGATTGTCAGTGGCAGTATTCTACTGCACCATATGTGTGAACAATTTCGTTGATGTGTGCAGTGTGTAATAATCAGTGTCATTCCACACATGCAGTTGCAGCGGTAGCTACCACTTACCTGTGAATCCGTAACTGGATAGTGGACAGGAAGTGATGTGAGGCAGTTTCGGTGGCAGAAGCTCCCTCCAGCAATCTAAAAAAGCACAAAGCCACGATCCGCCGAACAAAAGCGACGCACGGCACCTCAAGCGCGAAATCAACGCTCTGCAAGAAAGCTCCGGTCACGTGCGCGCGCACAGACTGAATTTCAAGATTGCTCGCAACAGTGGAGGCGGACAGCCACCACGTGACGAAATAATGTAAACGTTCAACCGACAACACAGTTGCTGTGCGCTACATTCTGTAGCAAAAACATTCACACCCAGTACTGAAAACATTTTGTATGTATCATAAACCTTCCGAGAGACTCTAAAATAGAGAAGTTAACGTAATTATTATAATGACTGATTGTACACAGAGACAAGTCACAAGGTCACCTCTGAACACTGTTGAAATGTAAACCTTGACGAGAGGTCACGATACGAATGAAAATAAGCACACGAAAATACGTCAAAGGATCCGATCCTTCCTATATCCCATCCCACATGTATATAAAATTAGTTTTGTAAGCTATTCTAATATAAGATATTTTATCTGTTTCATATGGGAAATAATTCGGAGAGCCACACTCGAGCCCTGAAAGTGAAAGATATGGACTTCCTTGTCGAAGCCATCACCAGTGGCCGCTCTATAATCCAAGTCTATCATAAATAGTGTATGTGCGACGAAAATAAATGTATAATTAAGTGCGACGACGGACAAGGCAATCAATCGACAAGACGATGACAATGTAATGAATACTGTCAAAACAGAAAGTTGTGTACCAGTTGTGATAGTCAAATTACTTTTGCAACGATGAAAAATGAAGTGTGACTCTATTTCCTTATAAATTTTGTAAATATGTGTACTTATAGCCTTAATTTTAAGAATCATCAAGATAGAATGAATCCATACAAACACTGATAGACATACAGAACAAATTCACAATGATCCACCGTCAGTAATTACAAATTGAAACGTTAATTCTTTTATTATGGAATGAATATAAAATGAAACTTTTAATAACCTGTATGTTACACTCGAAAATTACAAATATTCCAATGGGCATGAGGATGAAAGTAATACCTTCGGTATTCCTTCCCTCCTCATGGGAGGCAGTGTAATATTAGTAATTTTCGCCTCACAAACATTGATATACGCTCAATAGTAAACGCCTGATGGCCTAAAGTTATCGAACAATTGTAAAGTAAAAGAAATGAACCATCGCATAGCATCGACAGAAACTATTATTCTTTATCTTTACCGTTCTTGCGCGGTGCCAGTAAATCTCTATGTACATGTATCGATTAATAGTGTAAAAAAGAATTCTGTTGTTTCAAGACAAATGAGGCTTTTGGCGCCTCACCTTTTACTGTTTGTATTCCATGAGAGGCGGACGCGGACTTGCTGCGTTCCGCAACTGTATTTTATATTTTATGTGAAAATATTTAGTGAATATGCTAATTGTTATTTTTTCCAATCAGAAAACATGTAGTTTCTTGTAACTGATATCGAACAGACAGCGTCAAGAGGACATTTTGACTGTTATGTATAAAGTATTTAACCACAATGGTCATCTATTGTAATTTAATATGAAAAGGTACGTAGCATTAAAAAAAACGTGTGTTAAAGATAAGTGTGCTTATTTTCGTAAATTAACCTTGATGAGTCCATCTCCTTATTTACTTAACTGTTAATTATTTTGTGTTACTTCATCATCAGAAATTACGATCACGCTGATGGGCCGAACGCAGCATGAGGCAGAAGGAACATTATCGTCTTCCTATTATTTCTGAACCAACTTTTTTTTTAATTGTGTAGTGTTGCATTTCTTTTAAAGTCTATAAATCTTCTGGTCCCTTAGTGTTGATCCGGGTATGACTACATCGCGACTATAAAAATGCACAGAAATGATAATGTTTCTTCCGAGCGATCTCAAATATATATATCAATATGCTGCTCTTATTCAGGTATTTAATGGTCAACGTATGTTATTATAATAGCGTAATAAATCCCTGATTCTGTTGCCAAGTGGCCCACCAAAATATTCACTTTTTCGACATTAAAAAAAAAGTAACAATTCTTTTTATTTTTTGTCCCCCAAGAGCAACGCTACAACTCACAGGAGAACGACCATAAGGTGCCCGAAGCAGCAATAGACCCTTGGAGACAAGTCGGCTGGAGGAAGATATATTGGATCACGACAAAATTTGAGTGTTCCATCGTCCTTTGGAGGCCCTTAATGTTACAATTAACTATCAGGTTTTCGTCGGATTCGAAAATCTAGACTCACTGGAGACGGGCCATAAGGTGCCCGAGGCAGCAATATCCCCTTGGAGACCAGTCCGCTGGAGGACGATGTATTGAATCGCGACTCAATTTGAGTGCTCCATCGTCATTAGGAGGCCCTGAACGTTACAATTAACAATCAGTTTTGCTTCGGATTCGAAAACGTAGAATCACCGGAGACGGACCAAGTGGTGCCCGAGGCAGCGATATCCCCTTGGAAACAAGTCCGCTGGAGGACGATGTATTGAATCTCGTCGCAATTTGAGTGTTCCATCGTCATTAGGAGGCCCTGAACGCTACAATTAACTATCAGTTTCGCGTCGGATTCAAAAATCTAGACTCACAGGAGACGGACCATTTGGTGCCGGAGGCAGCAATATCCCCTTGGAGACCAGTCCGCTGGAGGACGATGTATTGAATCGCGACGCAATTTGAGTGCTCCATCGTCATTAGGAGGCCCTGAACGTTACAATTAACAATCAGTTTTCCGTCGGATTCGAAAACGTAGGATGACCGGAGACGGACCAAGTGGTGCCCGAGGCAGCGATATCCCCTTGGAAACAAGTCCGCTGGAGGACGATGTAGTGAATATCGACGCAATTTGAGTGTTCCTTCGTCATTAGGAGGCCCTGAACGTTACAATTAACTATCTTTTTTGCGTCGGATTCGAAAATCTAGACTCACAGGAGAACGACCATAAGGTGCACGAGCCAGCAATAGACCCTTGGAGACAAGTCGGCTCGAGGCCCATGTATTTAATCTCGACGCAATTTGAGTGTTCCATCGTCATTAGGATTCCCTGAACGTTACAATTAACTATCTGCTTTGCGTCAGATTCGAAAATCTAGATTCACAGGAGACCGAACACAAGGTGCCCGAGGCAGCAATTGACTCTTGAAGACAAGTCGGATGAAGGACGATGTATTGAATCTCAACGCAATTTGAGTGTTCCATCGACATTATGAGGCCCTGAACGTTGCAATTAACTATCAGTTTCGCGTCGGACTGAAAATCCTGACTCACTGGTGACGGACCACATGGAGCCCGAGGCAGCAATATCCCCTTGTAGACAAGTCGGCTGGAGGTCGATGTATTGACTCCCGACGCAAATTGAGTGTTCCATCGTCATTAGGAGGCGCTGAACGTTACAATTAACTATCATTTTTGCGTCGGATTCGAAAATCTAGACTCACAGGAGACGGAACATATGGTGCCCGAGGCACCACTATCCCCTTTGAGACAAGTCGGCTGGAGGTCAATGTATTGACTCCCGACGCAAATTGAGTGTTCCTTCGTCATTAGGAGGCCCTGAACGTTACAATTAACTATCTTTTTTGCGTCGGATTCGAAAATTTAGACTCACAGGAGAACGATCATAAGGTGCCCGAGGCAGCAATAGACCCTTGGAGACAAGTCGGCTGGAGGACGATATATTGGATCACGACAAAATTTGAGTGTTCCATCGTCATTAGGAGGCCCTGAATGTTACAATTGACTATCAGTTTTTCGTCGGATTCGAAAATCTAGACTCACTGGAGACGGACCATAACGTGCCCGAGGCAGCACTATCCCCTTGGAGACCAGTCCGCTGGAGGACGGTGTATTGAATCGCGACGCAATTTGAGTGTTCCTTCGATATTAGGAGGCCCTGAACGCTACAATTAACTATCAGTTTCGCGTCGGATTCAAAAATCTAGACTCACAGGAGACGGACCATTTGGTGCCGGAGGCAGCAATATCCCCTTGGAGACCAGTCCGCTGAAGGACGATGTATTGAATCGCGACGCAATTTGAGTGCTCCATCGTCATTAGGAGGCCCTGAACGTTACAATTAACAATCAGTTTTCCGTCGGATTCGAAAACGTAGGATGACCGGAGATGGACCAAGTGGTGCCCGAAGCAGCGATATCCCCTTGGAAACAAGTCCGCTGGAGGACGATGTAGTGAATATCGACGCAATTTGAGTGTTCCTTCGTCATTAGGAGGCCCTGAACGTTAAAATTAACTATCTGTTTTGCGTCGGATTCGAAAATCTAGACTTACAGGAGAACGACCATAAGGTGCCCGAGCCAGCAATGGACCCTTGGAGACAAGTCGGCTCGAGGCCCATGTATTTAATCTCGACGCAATTTGAGTGTTCCATCGTCATTAGGAGTCCCTGAACGTTACAATTAACTATCTGCCTTGCGTCAGATTCGAAAATCTAGATTCACAGGAGACCGAACACAAGGTGCCCGAGGCAGCAATAGACTCTTGAAGACAAGTCGGATGAAGGACGATGTATTGAATCTCAACGCAATTTGAGTGTTCCATCGACATTATGAGGCCCTGAACGTTGCAATTAACTATCAGTTTCGCGTCGGACTGAAAATCCTGACTCACTGGTGACGGACCACATGGAGCCCGAGGCAGCAATATCCCCTTGTAGACAAGTCGGCTGGAGGTCGATGTATTGACTCCCGACGCAAATTGAGTGTTCCATCGTCATTAGGAGGCGCTGAACGTTACAATTAACTATCATTTTTGCGTCGGATTCGAAAATCTAGACTCACAGGAGACGGAACATATGGTGCCCGAGGCACCACTATCCCCTTTGCGACAAGTCGGCTGGAGGTCGATGTATTGAATCTAGACGCCATTTGATTGTTCCTTCGTTATTAGGAGGCCATGAACATTACAATTAACAATCAGTTTTGCGTTGGGTTCGAAAATTTAGACTCACAGGAGAACGATCATGAGGTGCCCGAGGGAGCAATAGACCCTTGGAGACAAGTCGGCTGGAGGACGATATATTGGATCACGACAAAATTTGAGTGTTCCATCGTCATTAGGAAACCCTGAACGTTACAATTTACAATCAGTTTCGCGTCGGATTCGAAAATCTAGACTCACAGGAGAGCGACCACAAGGAGCCCGAGGCAGCAGTATCCACATGGAGACAAATCGGCTGGAGGACTATGTATTGAATCTCGACGCAATTTGAGTGTTCCGTCGTCATTAGGAGGCGCTGAACGTTACAATTAACTATCATTTTAGCGTCGTATTCGAAAATCTACTCACAGGAGAAGGATCATATGGTGCCCGAGGCAGCAATAGACCCTTGGAGACTAATCGGCTGGAGGACGTGGTATTGGTTCGCGACGCAATTTGAGTGTTCCATCGTTATTAGGAGGCCCTGAATGTTACAATTAACTATCAGTTTTTCGTCGGATTCGAAAATCTAGACTTGCTGGAGACGGACCATAAGGTGCCCGAGGCTATATCCCCTTGGCGACCCGTCCGCTGGAGGACGATGTATCGAATCGCGACGCAATTTGAGTGCTCCATCGTCATTGGGAAATCCTGAACGTTACAATTAACAATAAGTTTCGCGTCGGATTCAAAAATCTAGACTCACAGGAGACGGACCATTTGGTGCCCGAGGCAGCAATATCCCTTTGGAGACAAGTCGGCTGGAGGCCACTATATTGGATCACGACAAAATTTGAGTGTTCCATTGTCATTAGGAGGCCCTGAATGGTACAATTAACTATCAGTTTTTCGTCGGATTCTAAAATCTACATTCACTGGAGACGGACCATAAGGTGCCCGAAGCAGCAATATCTCCTTGGAAACCAGTCCGCTGGAGGACGATGTATTGAATTGCGATTCAATTTGAGTGCTCCATCGTCATTAGGAGGCCCTGAACGTTACAATTAACTATCAGTTTTGCTACGGATTCGAAAACGTAGAATCACCGGAGACGGACCAAGTGGTGCCCGAGGCAGCGATATCCCCTTGGAGACAAGTCGGCTGGAGGACGATGTAGTGAATCTCGACGCAATCTGAGTGTTCCTTCGCCTTTAGGACGCCCTGAACGTTACAATTAACTATCTGTTTTGCGTCGGATTCGAAAATATAGTTTCACAGGGGAACGACCATAAGGGGCCCGCGGCAGCAATTTCCCCATGGAGACAAATTGGCTGGAGAACTATGTATTGAATCTCGACGCAATTTGAGTGTTCCATCGTCGTTAGAAGGCGCTGAACGTTACAATTAACTATCATTTTAGCGTCGGATTCGAAAATCTACTCACAGGACAAGTATCATATGGTGCCCGAGACATCAATATCCCCCTGGATACATGTCGGCTGGAGGACGATGTATTGAATCTCGACGGAATTTGAGTGTTCCATCGTCATTAGGAGGCCCAGAATGTTACAATTAACAATCAGTTTTGCGTCGGACTAGAATATCTAGACTCACAGGAGAACGACCATAAGGTGCCCGAGGCAGCAATAGACCCTTGGAGACAAGTCGGCTGGAGGACGATATATTGGATCACGACAAAATTAGAGTGTTCCATCGTCATTTGGAGGCCCTTAATGTTACAATTAACTATCAGGTTTTCGTCGGATTCGAAAATCTAGACTCACTGGAGACGGGCCATAAGGTGCCCGAGGCAGCAATATCCCCTTGGAGACCAGTCCGCTGGAGGACGATGTTTTGAATCGCGACGCAATTTGAGTGCTCCATCGTCATTAGGAGGCCCTGATCGTTACAATTAACAATCAGTTTTGCTTCGGATTCGAAAACGTAGAATCACCGGAGACGGACCAAGTGGTGCCCAAGGCAGCGATATCCCCTTGGAAACAAGTCCGCTGGAGGACGATGTAGTGAATATCGACGCAATTTGAGTGATCCTTCGTCATTAGGAGGACCTGAACGTTGCAATTAACTATCTGTTTTCCGTCGGATTCGAAAATCTAGACTCACAGGGGAACGACCATAAGGTGCCCGAGCCAGCAATAGACCCTTGGAGACAAGTCGGCTCGAGGCCCATGTATTCAATCTCTACGCAATTTGAGTGTTCCATCGTCATTAGGAGTCCCTGAACGTTACAATTAACTATCTGCTTTGCGTCGGATTCGAAAATGTAGACTCACTGGAGACCGAACATAAGGTGCCCGAGGCAGCAATATCCCCTTGGAGACCAGTCCGCTGGAGGACGATGTGTTGAATCGCGACTCAATTTGAGTGCTACATCGTCATTAGGAGGCCCTGAACGTTACAATTAACTATCAGTTTTGCTACGGATTCGAAAACGTAGAATCACCGGAGACGGACCAAGTGGTGCCCGAGGCAGCGATATCCCCTTGGAGACAAGTCGGCTGGTGGACGCTGTAGTGAATCCCGACGCAATTTGAGTGTTCCTTCGACATTAGGACGCACTGAACGTTACAATTAACAATCAGTTTCGCGTCGGATTCGAAAATCTAGACTCACAGGAGTGCGACCATAAGGAGCCCGAGGCAGCAATATCCCCATGGAGACAAGTCGGCTGGAGGACGATGTATTGAATCTCGACGCAATTTGAGTGTTCCATCGTCATTAGGAGGCGCTGAACGTTACAATTAACTATCATTTTAGCGTCGGGTTCAAAAATCTACTCACAGGAGTAGGATCATATGGTGCCCGAGACAACAATACCCCTTAGTTACAAGTCGGCTGGAGGACGATGTATTGAATCTCGACGCAATTTGAGTGTTCTATCGTCATTAGGAGGCCCTGAACGCTACAATTAACTATCAGTTTTGCGTCGGATTCGAAAATCTAGACTCACAGGAGAACGATCATAAGTTGCCCGAGGCTGCAATAGCCCCTTGGAGACAAGTCGGCTGGAGGACGATGTTTTGAAGCTCGACGCAATTTGAGTGTTCTATCGTCATTAGGAGGCCCTGAACGTTACAATTAACAGTCAGTTTTCCGTCGGATTCGAAAACGTAGGATGACCGGAGATGGACCAAGTGGTGCCCGAAGCAGCGATATCCCCTTGGAAACAAGTCCGCTGGAGGACGATGTAGTGAATATCGACGCAATTTGAGTGTTCCTTCGTCATTAGGAGGCCCTGAACGTTAAAATTAACAATCTGTTTTGCGTCGGATTCGAAAATCTAGACTCACAGGAGAACGACCATAAGGTGCCAGAGCCAGCAATAGACCATTGGAGACAAGTCGGCTCGAGGCCCATGCATTTAATCTCGACGCAATTTGAGTGTTCCATCGCCTTTAGGAGTCCCTGAACGTTACAATTAACTATCTGCTTTGCGTCAGATTCGAAAATCTTGATTCACAGGAGACCGAACACAAGGTGCCCGAGGCAGCAATAGACTCTTGAAGACAAGTCGGATGAAGGACGATGTACTGAATCTCAACGCAATTTGAGTGTTCCATCGACATTATGAGGCCCTGAACGTTGCAATTAACTATCAGTTTTGCGTCGGACTGAAAATTCTGACTCACTGGTGACGGACCACATGGAGCCCGAGGCAGCAATATCCCCTTGTAGACTAGTCGGCTGGAGGTCGATGTATTGACTCCCGACGCAAATTGAGTGTTCCATCGTCATTAGGAGGCGCTGAACGTTACAATTAACTATCATTTTTGCGTCGGATTCGAAAATCTAGACTCACAGGAGACGGAACATATGGTGCCCGAGGCACCACTATCCCCTTTGAGACAAGTCGGCTGGAGGTCGATGTATTGAATCTAGACGCCATTTGATTGTTCCTTCGTTATTAGGAGGCCCTGAACATTACAATTAACTATCAGTTTTGCGTTGGGTTCGAAAATTTAGACTCACAGGAGAACGATCATAAGGTGCCCGAGGCAGCAATAGACCCTTGGAGACAAGTCGGCTGGAGGACGATATATTGGATCACGACAAAATTTGAGTGTTCCATCGTCATTAGGAAACCCTGAACGTTACAATTAACAATCAGTTTCGCGTCGGATTCGAAAATCTAGACTCACAGGAGAAGGCAGCAATATTCCCTACGAGACAAGTCGGCTGGAGGACAATGTATTAAATCTCGACGCAATTTGAGTGTTCCATCGTCATTAGGAGTCCCTGAACGTTACAATTAACTATCTGCTTTGCGTCGGATTCGAAAATCTAGACTCACTGGAGACCGAACATAAGGTGCCCGAGGCAGCAATATCCCCTTGGAGACCAGTCCGCTGGAGGACGATGTGTTGAATCTCGACGCAATTTGAGTGTTCCATCGTCATTAGGAGGCGCTGAACGTTACAATTAACTATCATTTTAGCGTCGGGTTCGAAAATCTACTCACAGGAGTAGGATCATATGGTGCCCGAGACAACAATACCCCTTAGTTACAAGTCGGCTGGATGACGATGTATTGAATCTCGACGCAATTTGAGTGTTCTATCGTCATTAGGAGGCCCTGAACGCTACAATTAACTATCAGTTTTGCGTCGGATTCGAAAATCTAGACTCACAGGAGAACGATCATAAGTTGCCCGAGGCTGCAATAGCCCCTTGGAGACAAGTCGGCTGGAGGACGATGTTTTGAATCTCGACGCAATTTGAGTATTCTATCGTCATTAGGAGGCCCTGAACGTTACAATTAACAATCAGTTTTGCTTCGGATTCGAAAACGTAGAATCACCGGAGACGGAACAAGTGGTGCCCGAGGCAGCGATATCCCCTTGGAAAAAGTCCGCTGGAGGACGATGTAGTGAATATCGACACAATTTGAGTGATCCTTCGTCATTAGGAGGCCCTGAACGTTACAATTAACTATCTGTTTTGCGTCGGATTCGAAAATCTAGACTCACAGGAGAACGACCATAAGGTGCCCGAGGCAGCAATACACCCTTGGAGACAAGTCAGCTCGAGGCCCATGTATTGAATCTCGACGCAATTTGAGTGTTCCATCGTCATTAGGAAACCTCGAACGTTACAATTAACAATCAGTTTCGCGTCGGATTCGAAAATCTATACTCACAGGAGAAGGACCATAAGGAGCCCGAGGCAGCAATGTCCCCATGGAGACAAGTCGGCTGGAGGACGATGTCTTGAATCTCGACGCAATTTGAGTGTTCCATCATCATTAGGAGGCGCTGAACGCTACAATTAACTATCATTTTAGCGTCGGGTTCGAAAATCTACTCACAGGAGTAGGATCATATGGTGCCCGAGACAACAATATCCCCTTAGATACAAGTCGGCTGGAGGACGATGTATTGAATCCCGACGCAATTTGAGTTTTCCATCGTCATTAGGAAACCCTGAACGTTACAGTTTCGCGCCGGATTCAATAATCTAGACTCACATGAGAGCGACCATAAGGAGCGCGCGGCAGCAATTTCCCCATGGAGACAAATCGGCTGGAGAACTATGTATTGAATCTCGACGCAATTTGAGTGTTCTATCGTCATTAGGAGACCCTGAACGCTACAATTAACTATCAGGTTTGCGTCGGATTTGAAAATCTAGACTCACAGGAGACCGATCACAAGTTGCCCGAGGCTGCAATAGACCCTTGGATACAAGTCGGCTGGAGGACGATGTATTGAATCTCGACGCAATTTGAGTGTTCCATCGTCATTAGGAGGCCCTGAATGTTACAATTAACAATCAGTTTTGCGTCGGATTAGAATATCTAGACTCACAGGAGAACGACCAAAAGGTGCCCGAGGCAGCAATAGAACCATGGAGACAAATCGGCTGGAAGACGAGGTATTGGATCGCGACGCAATTAGAGTGTTCCATCGTAACTAGGAGGCCCTGATTGTTACAATTAACGATCAGTTTTGCGTCGGATTAGAATATCTAGACTCACAGGAGAACGACCATAAGGTGCCCGAGGCAGCAATGGACCGTTGGAGACAAGTCGGCTGAAGGACGATGTATTGAATCTCGACGCAATTTGAGTGTTCCATCGACATTAGGAAGCCCTGAACGTTACAATTAACAATCAGTTTAGCGTCGGTTTCGAAAATCTAGACTCACAGGACAGCGACCATAAGGAGCCCGAGGCAGCAATATCCCCATGGAGACAAGTCGGCTGGAGGACGATGTATTGAATCTCGACGCAATTTGAGTGTTCCATCGTCATTAGGAGGCCCAGAATGTTACAATTAACAATCAGTTTTGCGTCGGATTAGAATATCTAGACTCACAGGAGAACGACCATAAGGTGCCCGAGGCAGCAATAGACCCTTGGAGACAAGTCGGCTGGAGGACGATATCTTGGATCACGACAAAATTTGAGTGTTCCATCGTCATTTGGAGGCCCTGAATGTTACAATTAACTATCAGGTTTTCGTCGGATTCGAAAATCTAGACTCACTGGAGACGGGCCATAAGGTGCCCGAGGCAGCAATATCCCCTTGGAGACCAGTCCGCTGGAGGACGATGTTTTGAGTGTTCCATCGTCATTAGGAGACCTTGAACATTACAATTAACAATCTGTTTCGCGTCGGATTCGAAAATCTATACTCACAGGAGAAGGACCATATGGTGCCCGAGGCAGCAATATTCCCTTCGAGACAAGTCGGCTGATGTATTGAATCTCGACGCAATTTGAGCTTTCCATCGTCATTAGGAAACCCTGAACGTAACAATCAACTATCAGTTTCGAACCGGATTCGAAAATCTAGACTCACATGAGAGCGACCATAAGGAGCCCGCGGCAGCAATTTCCCCATGGAGACAAATCGCCTGGAGAACTATGTATTGAATCTCGACGCAATTTGAGTGTTCCATCGTCGTTAGGAGGCGCTGAACGTTACAATTAACTATCATTTTAGCGTCGGATTCGAAAATCTACTCACAGGAGAAGTATCATATGGTGCCCGAGACATCAATATCCCCCAGGATACAAGTCGGCTGGAGGACGATGTATTGAATCTCGACGCAATTTGAGTGTTCCATCGTCATTAGGAGGCCCTGAATGTTACAATTAACAATCAGTTTTGCGTCGGATTAGAATATCTAGACTCACAGGAGAACGACCATAAGGTGCCCGAT
This sequence comes from Schistocerca americana, assembly GCF_021461395.2. Classification (NCBI taxonomy): domain Eukaryota; kingdom Metazoa; phylum Arthropoda; class Insecta; order Orthoptera; family Acrididae; genus Schistocerca; species Schistocerca americana. Next base: position 773,915,172 of record NC_060123.1, read on the forward strand.
TCAGCAATAGAACCATGGAGACAAATCGGCTTGAGGACGAGGTATTGGATCGCGACGCAATTTTAGTGTTCCATCATAACTAGGAGGCCCTGGTTGTTACAATTAACGATCAGTTTTGCGTTGGAGTAGAATATCTAGACTCACAGGAGAACGACCATAAGGTGCCCGAGGCAGCAATAGACCGTTGGAGGCAAGTCGGCTGAAGGACGATGTATTGAATCTCGACGCAATTTGAGTGTTCCATCATCATTAGGAAGCCCTGAACGATACAATTAACAATCAGTTTCGCGTCGGATTCGAAAATCTAGACTCACAGGAGAGCGACCATAAGGAGCCCGAGGCAGCAATATCCCCATGGAGACAATTCGGCTGGAGAACTATGTATTGAATCTCGACGCAATTTGAGTGTTCCATCGTCGTTAGGAGGCGCTGAATGTTACAATTAACCATCAGTTTTGCGTCGGATTCGAAAATCTAGACTCACAGGAGAACGATCATAAGGTGCCCGAGGCAGCAATAGACCGTTGAAGGCAAGTCGGCTGAAGGACGATGTATTGAATCGCGACGCAATTTGAGTGTTCCATCGTCATTAGGAAACCTCGAACGTTACAATTAACAATCAGTTTCGCGTCGGATTCGAAAATCTATACTCACAGGAGAAGGACCATATGGTGCCCGAGGCAGCAATATCCCATTCGAGACAAGTCGGCTGGAGGACGATGTATTGAATCTCGACGCAATTTGAGTGTTCTATCGTCATTAGGAGGCCCTGAACGCTACAATTAACCATCAGTTTTGCGTCGGATTCGAAAATCTAGACTCACAGGAGAACGATCATAAGGTGCCCGAGGCAGCAATAGACCGTTGAAGGCAAGTCGGCTGAAGGACGATGTATTGAATCGCGACGCAATTTGAGTGTTCCATCGTCATTAGGAAACCTCGAACGTTACAATTAACAATCAGTTTCGCGTCGGATTCGAAAATCTATACTCACAGGAGAAGGACCATATGGTGCCCGAGGCAGCAATATCCCATTCGAGACAAGTCGGCTGGAGGACGATGTATTGAATCTCGACGCAATTTGAGTTTTCCATCGTCAATAGGAAACCCTGAACGTTACAGTTTCGCGTCGGATTCGAAAATCTAGACTCACAGAAGAGCGACCATAAGGAGCCCGCGGCAGCAATTTCCCCATGGAGACAATTCGGCTGGAGAACTATGTATTGAATCTCGACGCAATTTGAGTGTTCCATCGTCGTTAGGAGGCGCTGAATGTTACAATTAACTATCATTTTAGCGTCGGATTCGAAAATCTACTCACAGGAGAAGTATCATATGGTGCCCGAGACATCAACATCCCCCTGGATACAAGTCGGCTGGAGGACGATGTATTGAATCGTGACTCAATTTGAGCGCTCCATTGTCATTAGGAGGCCCTGAACGTTACAATTAACTATCCGTTTTGCTACGGATTCGAAAACGTAGAATCACCGGAGACGGACCAAGTGGTGCCCGAGGCAGCGTTATCCCCTTGGAGACAAGTCGGCTGGAGGACGATGTAGTGAATCTCAACGCAATTTGAGTGTTCCTTCGTCATTAGGACGCCCTGAACTTTACAATTAACTATCTGTTTTGCGTCGGATTCGAAAATATAGTTTCACATGGGAACGACCATAAGGTGCCCGAATCAGCAATAGACCCTTGGAGACAAGTTGGCTCGAGGCCCATGTATTGAATCTCGACGCAATTTGAGTGTTCCATCGTCATTAGGAGGACCTGAACGTTACAATTAAAAATCAGTTTTGCGTCGGATTAGAATATCTAGACTCGCAGGAGAACGACAATAAGGTGAACGAGGCAGCAATAGACCCTTGGTGGCAAGTCGTCTGAAGGACGATGTATTTAATCTCGTCGCAATTAGAGTGTCCCATCGTCATTAGGAGGCCCTGAACGCTACAATTAACTATCAGTTTCGCGTCGGATTCAAAAATCTAGACTCACAGGAGACCGACCATTTGGTGCCGGAAGCAGCAATATCCCTTTGGAGACAAGTCGGCTGGAGGCTGACGTATTGAATCTCAACGCATTTTGAGCGTTCTATCGTCATTAGGAGGCGCTGAACGTTACAATTCACTGTCATTTTTGCGTCGGGTTCGAAAACTAGACTCACAGAAGAACGATCATACGATGCCCGAGGCAGCAATAGACCCTTGGAGACAAGTTGGCTGGAGGACGATATCTTGGATCACAACAAAATTTGAGTGTTCCATCGTCATTAGGAGCCCTGAACGTTACAATTAACAATCAGTTTTGCGTCGGATTCGAAAACGTAGAATGACCGGAGACGGACCAAGTGGTGCGCGAGGCAGCGATATCCCCTTGGAAACAAGTCCGCTGGAGTACGATGTAGTGAATATCGACGCAATTTGAGTGTTCCTTCGTCATTAGGAGGCCCTGAACGTTACAATTAACTATCTGTTTTGCGTCGGATTCGAAAATCTAGACTCACAGGTGAACGACCATAAGGTGCCCCAGCCAGATATAGACCCTTGGAGACAAGTCGGCTCGAGGCATATGTATTTAATCTCGACGCAATTTGAGTGTTCCATCGTCATAAGGAGTCCCTGAACGTTACAATTAACTATCTGCTTTGCGTCGGATTCGAAAATCTAGACTCACAGGAGACCGAACATAAGGTGCCCGAGGCAGCAATAGACTCTTGAAGACAAGACGGCTGAAGGACAATGTATTGAATCTCGACGCAATTTGAGTGTTCCATCGTCATTATGAGGCCCTGAACGTTACAATTAACTATCAGTTTCGCGTCGGACTGAAAATCTAGACTCACAGGTGACGGACCACATGGGGTCCGAGGCAGCAATATCCCCTTGTATATAATTCGGCTGGAGGTCGATGTATTGACTCCCGACGCAATTTGAGTGTTCCATCGTCATTAGGAGGCGCTGAACGTTACAATTAACTATCATTTTTGCGTCGGATTCGAAAATCTAGGCTCACTGGGGAACGACCATATGGGGCCCGAGGCAGAAATAGACCCTTGGAGACAAATCGGCTGATTGCCGATATATTGAATCTCGACGCAATTAGAGTGTTCAATCGTCATTAGGAAACCCTGAGCGTTACAATTAACAATCAGTTTCGCGTCGGATTCGAAAATCTACTCACAGGAGAAGGATCATATGGTGACCGAGACATCAATATCCCCTAGGATACAAGTCGGCTGGACGACGATGTATTGAATCTCGACGCAATTTGAGTGTTCCATCGTCATTAGGAGGCCCTGAACGTTACAATTAACTATCAGTTTTGCATCGGATTCGAAAATCTAGACTCACAGGAAAACGATCATAAGGTGCCCCAGCCAGCAATCGACCCTTGGAGACAGGTCCGCTGGAGGACGATGTATTGGATCGCGACGCAATTTGAGTGTTCCAAAGTAACTAGGAGTCCCTGAATGTTACAATTAACTATCAGTTTTTCGTCGGATTCGAAAATCTAGACTCACTGGAGACGGACCATTAGGTACCCGAAGCAGCAATATCCCCTTGGAGACCTGTCCGCTGGAGGACGATGTATTGAATCGCGACGCAATTTGAGTGCTCCATCGTCATTAGGAGGCCCTGAACGTTTCAATTAACTATCTGTTTTGCGTCGGATTCGAAAATCTAGTTTCACAGGAGAACAGCCCGAGGCAGCAATAGACCCTTAGAGACAGGTCGGCTTGAGCCCATGTATTGAATCTCGACGCAATTTGAGTGTTCCATCGTCATTAGGAAACACTGAACGTTACAATTGAAAATCAGTATCGCGTCGGATTCGAAAATCTATAATCACAGGAGAAGGACCATATGGTGCCCGGGGCAGCAATATCCCCTTCGAGACAAGTCGGCTGGAGGACGATGTATTGAGTCTCGACGAAATTTGAGTGTTCCATCGTCATTAGGAGGCCCTGAATGTTACAATTAACAATCAGTTTTGCGTCGCATTAGAAAATCTAGACTCACAGGAGAACGACCATAAGGCGCCCGAGGCAGCAACAAACCCATGGAGACAAGTCGGCTGAAGGACGATGTATTGAATCTCGACGCAATTTGAGTGTTCCATCATCATTAGGAAACCCTGATCGTTACAATTAACAATCAGTTTCGCGTCGTATTCGAAAATCTAGACTCACAGGAGAGCGACCATAAGGAGCCCGAGGCAGCAATATCCCCATGGAGACAAATTGGCTGGAGGACTATGTATTGAATCTCGACGCAATTTGAGGGTTTTCCATCGTCATTAGGAGGCGCTGAACGTTACAATTCGCTATCATTTTTGCGTCGGGTTCGAAAATCTTGACTCACAGAAGAACGATCATAAGGTGCCCGAGGCAGCAATAGACCCTTGGAGACAAGTTGGCTGGAGGACGATGTATTGGATCACGACAAAATTTGAGTGTTCCATCGTCATTAGGAGGCCCTGAACGTTACAATTAACAATCAGTTTTGCGTCGGATTCGAAAAGGTAGAATGACCGGAGACGGAGCAAGTGGTGCGCGAGGCAGCGATATCCCCTTGGAAACAAGTCCGCTGGAGTACGATGTAGTGAATTTCGACGCAATTTGAGTGTTCCTTCGTCATTAGGAGGCCCTGAACGTTACAATTAACTATCTGTTTTGCGTCGGATTCGAAAATCTAGACTCACAGCTGAACGACCATAAGGTGCCCCAGCCAGATATAGATCCTTGGAGACAAGTCGGCTCGAGGCCCATGTATTTAATCTCGACGCAATTTGAGTGATCCATCGTCATTAGGAGTCCCTGAACGTTACAATTAACTATCTGCTTTGCGTCGGATTCGAAAATCTAGACTCACAGGAGACCGAACATAAGGTGCCCGAGGCAGCAATAGACTCTTGAAGACAAGTCGGCTGAAGGACAATGTATTGAATCTCGACGCAATTTGAGTGTTCCATCGTCATTATGAGGCCCTGAATGTTACAATTAACTATCAGTTTCGCGTCGGACTGAAAATCTAGACTCACAGGTGACGGACCACATGGAGTCCGAGGCAGCAATATCCCCTTGTATGTAAGTCGGCTGGAGGTCGATGTATTGACTCCCGACGCAATTTGAGTGTTCCATCGTCATTAGGAGGCGCTGAACGTTACAATTAACTATCATTTTTGCGTCGGAGTCGAAAATCTAGGCTCACTGGGGAACGACCATATAGGGCCCGAGGCAGAAATAGACCCTTGGAGACAAATCGGCTGATTGCCGATATGTTGAATCTCGACGCAATTAGAGTGTTCAATCGTCATTAGGAAACCCTGAGCGTTACAATTAACAATCAGTTTCGCGTCGGATTCGAAAATCTAGACTCGCAGGTGAGCGATCATAAGGAGCCCGAAGCAGCAATATCCCCATGGATACAATCAGGCTGGAGGACGATGTTTTTAATCTCGACGCAATTTGAGTGTTCCATCGTCATTAGGCGGCGCTGAACGTTACAATTAACTATCAGTTTAGCGTCGGATTCGAAAATCCACTCACAGGAGAAGGATCATATGGTGACGGAGACATCAATATCCCCTTGGATACATGTCGGCTGGACGACGATGTATTGAATCTCGACGCAATTTGAGTGTTCCATCGTCATTAGGAGGCCCTGAACATTACAATTAACTATCAGTTTTGCGTCGGATTCGAAAATCTAGACTCACAGGAAAACGATCATAACGTGCCCCAGCCAGCAATTGACCCTTGGAGACAGGTCCGCTGGAGGACGATGTATTGGATCGCGACGCAATTTGAGTGTCCCAAAGTAACTAGGAGTCCCTGAATGTTACAATTAACTATCAGTTTTTCGTCGGATTCGAAAATCTAGACTCACTGGAGACGGACCATTAGGTACCCGAAGCAGCAATATCCCCTTGGAGACCTGTCCGCTGGAGGACGATGTATTGAATCGCGACGCAATTTGAGTGCTCCATCGTCATTAGGAGGCGCTGAACGTTACAATTAACAATCAGTTTTGTGTCGGATTAGAAAATCTAGACTCACAGGAGACCGACCATAAGGTGCCCGAGGCAGCAATAGGCCCTTGGAGACAAGTCGGCTGAAGGACGATGTATTGAATCTCGACGCAATTTGAGTGTTCCATCGTCATTAGGAGGCGCTGAACGTTACAATTAACTATCATTTTTGCGTCGGATTCGAAAATCTAGACTCACAGGAGACAGACCATATGGTGCCCAAGGCAGCAATATCCCCTTGGAGACAAGTCGGCTGGAGGCCGATTTATTGAATCTCGACGCAATTTGAGTGTTCCATCGTCATTAGGAGGCGCTGAACGTTACAATCAACTATTATTTTAGCGTCGTACTCGAAAATCTACTCACAGGAGAAGGATGATATGGTGCCCGAGACAGCAATATCCCCTTGGATACAAGTGGGCTGGAGGATGATGTATTGAATCTCGACGCAATTTGAGTGTTCCATCGTCATTAGGAGTCCCTGAACGTTACAATTAACAATCAGTTTTGCGTCGCATTAGAAAATCTAGACTCACAGGAGAACGACCATAAGGCGCCCGAGGCAGCAACAAACCCATGGAGACAAGTCGGCTGAAGGACGATGTATTAAATCTCGTCGCAATTTGCGCGTTCCATCGTCATTATCAGGCCCTGAACGTTACAATTAACTATCTGTTTTGCGTCGCATTCGAAAATCTAGTCTCACAGGAAAACCATCATAACGTGCCCCAGGCAGCAATAGACCCTTGGAGACAAGTCGGCTGGAGGACGATGTATTGGATCGCACGCAAGTTGAGTGTTCCAACGTAACTAGGAGGCCCTGAATGTTACAATTAATTATCAGTTTTTCGTCGGATTCGAGAATCTAGACTCACAGTAGACGGACCATAAGGTGCCCAAAGCAGCAATATCCCCTTTTAGACCAGTCCGCTGGAGGACGATTTATTGAATGGCGACGCAATTTGGGTGCTCCATCGTCATTAGGAGGCCCTGAACGTTACAATTAACTATCAGTTTCGCGTCGTATTCGAAAATCTAGACTCACAGGAGAACGACCGTAAGGTGCCCGAGGCAGCAACAGACCCATGGAGACAAGTCGCGTGGGGGCCGATGTATTGAATCTCGTCGCAATTTGAGTGTTCCATCGTCATTAGGAGGCCCTGAACGTTACAATTAACTATCAATTTCGCGTCGTATTCGAAAATCTAGACTCACAGGAGACGGACCACATGGAGCCCTAGGCAGCAATAGACCCTTGGAGACAAGTCGGCTCGGTGCCGATGTATTGAATCTCTACGCAATTTGTGTTTTCCATCGTCATTAGGAGGCCATGAACGTTACAATTAACTATCTGTTTTGCGTCGGACTCGAAAATCTAGACTCACAGGAGAACGACCATAAGGTGCCCGAGGCAGCAATAGACTCTTGGAGACAAGTCGGCTGAAGGACGATGTATTGAATTTCGAAGCAATTTGAGTGTTCCATCCTCATTAGGAGGCATTGAACGGTACAATTAACTATCAGTTTCGCGTCGAATTCGAAAATCTAGACTCACAGGAGACGGACCACATGGAGCCCGAGGCAGCAATAGACCCTTGTAGACAAGTCGGCTCGAGGCCGGTGTATAGAATCTCGACGCAATTTGAGTGTTCCATCGTCATTTGGAGGCCCTGAACGTTACATTTAACTATCAGTTTTGCGTCGGAATCTAAAATCTTGTCTCACAGGAGAACGACCATAAGGTGCCCGACGCAGCAATAGACCTTTGGAGACAAGTCGACTGAAGGACGATGTATTAAATCTCGGCGCAATTTGAGTGTTCCATCGTCATTAGGAGGCCCTGAACGTTACAATTAACTATCATTTTAGCGTCGGATTCGAAAATCCACTCACAGGAGAAGGATCATATGATGAACGAGACATCAATATCCCCTTGGATACAAGTCGGCTGGACGACGATGTATTGAATCTCGACGCAATTTGACTGCTCCATCGTCATTACTAGGCCCTGAACGTTACAATTAACAATCAGTTTTGCTTCGGATCGGAAAATGTAGAATCACCGGAGACGGACCAAGTGGTGCCCGAGGCAGCGATATCCCCCTGGAAACAAGTCCGCTGGAGGACGATGTAGTGAATATCGACGCAATTTGAGTGATCCTTTGTCATTAGGAGGCCCTGAACGTTACAATTAACTATCAGTTTCGCGACGGACTTAAAATCTAGACTCACAGGTGACGGACCACATGGAGCCCGAGGCAGCAGTATCCCCTTGTGCACAAGTCGGCTGGAGGTCGATGTATTGACTCCCGACCCATTTTGAGTTTGCTATCGTCATTAGGAGGCGCTGAATGTTACAATTCACTATCATTTATGCGTCGGGCTCGAAAATCTAGCCTCACAGGAGAACGATCATAAGGTGCCCGAGGCAGCAATAGACCTTTGGAGACAAGTCGGCTGGAGGACGATATATTGGATCACGACAAAATTTGAGTGTTCCATCGTCATTAGGAGGCCCTGAAATGGTACAATTAACTGTCAGTATTTCGTCGGATTCGAAAATCTAGACTCACTGGAGACGGACCATAAGGTACCCGAAGCAGCAATATCCCCTTGGAGACCTGTCCGCTGGAGGACGATGTATTAAATCGCGACGCAATTTGAGTGCTCCATCGTCATTAGGAGGCCCTGTACGTTAGAATTAACTATCAGGTTCGCGTCGGATTCGAAAATCTAGACTCACAGGAGAACGACCATAAGGTGCCCGAGGCAGCAATAGACCCTTGGAGACAAGTCGGCTGGAGGACGATGTATTGAGTCTCGACGCAATTTGAGTGTTCGATCGTCATTAGGAGGCGCTGAACGTTACAATTAACTATCATTTTAGAGTCGGATTCGAAAATCAACTCACAGGAGAAGGATCACATGAAGCGCGAGACAGCAATATCCCCTTGGATACAAGTCGGCTGGAGGACGATGTATTGAATCTCGACGCAGTTTGAGTGTTCCATCGTCATTAGGAGGACCTGAACGTTACAAGTAACAATCAGTTTTGTGTCGGATCAGAAAATCTAGACTCACAGGAGACCGACCATAAGGTGCCCGAGGCAGCAACAAACCCATGGAGACAAGTCGGCTGAAGGACGATGTATTGAATCTCGTCGCAATTTGAGCGTTCCATCGCCATTATGAGGCCCTGAACGTTACAATTAACTATCTGTTTTGCGTCGCATTCGAAAATCTAGACTCACAGGAAAACGATCATAAGGTGCCCCAGCCAGCAATTGACCCTTGGAGACAAGTCGGCTGGAGGACGATGTATTGGATCGCGACGCAATTTGAGTGTTCCAACGGAACTAGGAGGCCCTGAATGTTACAATTAACTATCAGTTTTTCGTCGGATTCGAGAATCTAGACTCACAGTAGACGGACCATAAGGTGCCCAAAGCAGCAATATCCCCTTTTAGACCAGTCCGCTGGAGGACGATTTATTGAATCGCGACGCATTTTGGGTGCTCCATCGTCATTAGGAGGCCCTGAACGTTACAATTAACTATCAGTTTCGCGTCGGATTCGAAAATCTAGACTCACAGAAGAACGACCGTAAGGTGCCCGAGGCAGCAACAGACCCATGGCGACAAGTCGGGTGGAGGCCGATGTATTGAATCTCGACTCAATTTGTGTTTTCCATCGTCATTAGGAGGCCATGAACGTTACAAATAACTATCTGTTTTGCGTCGGACTCGAAAATCTAGACCCACAGGAGAACGACCATAAGGTGCCCGAGGCAGCAATAGACTCTTGGAGACAAGTCGGCTGAAGGACGATGTATTGAATTTCGACGCATTTTGAGTGTTCCATCGTCATTAGGAGGCCCTGACCGGTACAATTAACTATCAGTTTCGCGTCGGATTCGAAAATCTAGACTCACAGGAGACGGACCACATGGAGCCCGAGGCAGCAATAGACCCTTGTAGACAAGTCGGCTCGAGGCCGGTGTATTGAATCTCGACGCAATTTGAGTGTTCCATCGTCATTTGGAGGCCCTGAACGTTACAATTAATTATCAGTTTTGGGTCGGATTCCAAAATCTTGTCTCACAGGAGAACGACCATAAGGTGCCCGACGCTCCATTAGACCTTTGGAGACAAGTCGGCTGAAGGACGATGGATTAAATCTCGGCACAATATGAGTGTTCCATCGTCATGATGAACGAGACATCAATATCCCCTTGGATACAAGTCGGCTGGACGACGATGTATTGAATCACGACGCTATTTGAGTGTTCCATCGTCATTAGGAGGCCCTGAACGTTACAACTAACTATCAGTATTGCGTCGGATTCGAAAATCTAGACTCACAAGAAAACGATCGTAAGGTGCCCCAGACAGCAATTGACCCTTGGAGACAGGTCGGCTAGAGGACGATGCTTTGGATCGCGACGCAATTTGAGTGTTCCATCGTAACTAGGAGTCCCTGAATGTTACAATTAACTATCAGTTTTTCGTCGGATTCGAAAATCTAGACTCACTGGAGACGGACCATAAGGTACCCGAAGCAGCAATATCCCCTAGGAGACCAGTCCCCTGGAGGACGATGTATTGATCGCGACGCAATTTGAGTGCTCCATCGTCATTAGGAGGCCCTGAACGTTAGAATTAACTATCAGGTTCGCGTCGGATTCGAAAATCTAGACTCACAGGAGAACGACCGTAAGGTGCCCGAGGTAGCAACAGACCCTTGGAGACAGGTCGGCTGGGGGCCGATGTATTGAATCTCGACGCAATTAGAGTGTTCCATCGTCATTAGGAGGCCCTGAACGTTACAATTAACTATCATTTATGCGTCGGATTCGAAAATCTACTGAAAGGAGAAGGATCATATGAAGCCCGAGACAGCGATGTCCCCTTGGATACAAGTCAGCTGGAGGACGATTTATTGAATCTCGACGCAATTTGAGTGTTCCATCGTCATTAGGAGGACCTGAACGTTACAATTAAAAATCAGTTTTGCGTCGCATTAGAAAATCTAGACTCTCAGGAGAACGACCATAAGGTGCACGAGGCAGCAATAGACCCTTGGAGGCAAGTCGTCTGAAGGACGATGTATTGAATCTCGTCGCAATTTGAGTGTTCCATCGTCATTAGGAGGCCCTGAACGCTACAATTAACTATCAGTTTCGCGTCGGACTCAAGAATCTAGACTCACAGGAGACGGACCATTTGGTGCCGGAAGCAGCAATATCCCTTTGGAGACAAGTCGGCTGGAGGCCTTGGTATTGAATCTCGACGCATTTTGAGTGTTCTATCGTCATTAGGAGGCGCTGAACGTTACAATTCACTATCATTTTTGCGTCGGGTTCGAAAATCTAGACTCACAGAAGAACGATCATAAGGTGCCCGAGGCAGCAATAGACCCTTGGAGACAAGTCGGCTGAAGGACGATGTATTGAATCTCGACGCAATTTGAGTGTTCCATCGTCATTATGAGGCCCTGAACGTTACAATTAACTATCAGTTTCGCGTCGGACTGATAATCTAGACTCACAGGTGACGGACCACAAGGAGTCCGAGGCAGCAATATCCCCTTGTATACAAGTCGGCTGGAGGTCGATGTATTGCCTCCCGACGCAATTTGAGTGTTCCATCGTTATTAGGAGGCGCTGAACGTTACAATTAACTATCATTTTTGCGTCGGATTCGAAAATCTAGGCTCACTGGGGAATGACCATATGGGGCACGAGGCAGAAATAGACCCTTGGAGACAAATCGGCTGAATGCCGATATATTAAATCTCGACGCAATTAGAGTGTTTCATCGTCATTAGGAAACCCTGAGCGTTACAATTAACAATCAGTTTCGCGTCGGATTCGAAAATCTAGACTCGCAGGTGAGCGACCATAAGGAGCCCGAGGCAGCAATATCCCCATGGAGACAATCAGGCTGGAGGACGATGTGTTTAATCTCGACGCAATTTTAGTGTTCCATCGTCATTAGGCGGCGCTGAACGTTACAATTAACTATCAGTTTAGCGTCGGATTCGAAAATCCACTCACAGGAGAAGGATCATATGGTGACCGAGGCATCAATATCCCCTTGGATACAAGTCGGCTGGACGACGATGTATTGAATCTCGACGCAATTTGAGTGTCCCATCGCCATTAGGAGGGCCTGAACGTTACAATTAACTATCAGATTTGCGTCGGATTCGAAAATCTAGACTCACAGGAAAACGATCATAAGGTGCCCCAGCCAGCAATTGACCCTTGGAGACAGGTCCGCTGGAGGACGATGTATTGGATCGCGACGCAATTTGAGTGTTCCAAAGTAACTAGGAGTCCCTGAATGGTACAATTAACTATCAGTTTTTCGTCGGATTCGAAAATCTAGACTCACTGGAGACGGACCATAAGGTACCCGAAGCAGCAATATCCCCTTGGAGACCTGTCCGCTGGAGGACGATGTATTAAATCGCGACGCAATTTGAGTGCTCCATCGTCATTAGGAGGCCCTGTACGTTAGAATTAACTATCAGGTTCGCGTCGGATTCGAAAATCTAGACTCACAGGAGAACGACCATAAGGTGCCCGAGGCAGCAATAGACCCTTGGAGACAAGTCGGCTGGAGGACGATGTATTGAGTCTCGACGCAATTTGAGTGTTCGATCGTCATTAGGAGGCGCTGAACGTTACAATTAACTATCATTTTAGAGTCGGATTCGAAAATCAACTCACAGGAGAAGGATCACATGAAGCGCGAGACAGCAATATCCCCTTGGATACAAGTCGGCTGGAGGACGATGTATTGAATCTCGACGCAGTTTGAGTGTTCCATCGTCATTAGGAGGACCTGAACGTTACAAGTAACAATCAGTTTTGTGTCGGATCAGAAAATCTAGACTCACAGGAGACCGACCATAAGGTGCCCGAGGCAGCAACAAACCCATGGAGACAAGTCGGCTGAAGGACGATGTATTGAATCTCGTCGCAATTTGAGCGTTCCATCGCCATTATGAGGCCCTGAACGTTACAATTAACTATCTGTTTTGCGTCGCATTCGAAAATCTAGACTCACAGGAAAACGATCATAAGGTGCCCCAGCCAGCAATTGACCCTTGGAGACAAGTCGGCTGGAGGACGATGTATTGGATCGCGACGCAATTTGAGTGTTCCAACGGAACTAGGAGGCCCTGAATGTTACAATTAACTATCAGTTTTTCGTCGGATTCGAGAATCTAGACTCACAGTAGACGGACCATAAGGTGCCCAAAGCAGCAATATCCCCTTTTAGACCAGTCCGCTGGAGGACGATTTATTGAATCGCGACGCATTTTGGGTGCTCCATCGTCATTAGGAGGCCCTGAACGTTACAATTAACTATCAGTTTCGCGTCGGATTCGAAAATCTAGACTCACAGAAGAACGACCGTAAGGTGCCCGAGGCAGCAACAGACCCATGGCGACAAGTCGGGTGGAGGCCGATGTATTGAATCTCGACTCAATTTGTGTTTTCCATCGTCATTAGGAGGCCATGAACGTTACAAATAACTATCTGTTTTGCGTCGGACTCGAAAATCTAGACCCACAGGAGAACGACCATAAGGTGCCCGAGGCAGCAATAGACTCTTGGAGACAAGTCGGCTGAAGGACGATGTATTGAATTTCGACGCATTTTGAGTGTTCCATCGTCATTAGGAGGCCCTGACCGGTACAATTAACTATCAGTTTCGCGTCGGATTCGAAAATCTAGACTCACAGGAGACGGACCACATGGAGCCCGAGGCAGCAATAGACCCTTGTAGACAAGTCGGCTCGAGGCCGGTGTATTGAATCTCGACGCAATTTGAGTGTTCCATCGTCAATTGGAGGCCCTGAACGTTACAATTAATTATCAGTTTTGGGTCGGATTCCAAAATCTTGTCTCACAGGAGAACGACCATAAGGTGCCCGACGCTCCATTAGACCTTTGGAGACAAGTCGGCTGAAGGACGATGGATTAAATCTCGGCACAATATGAGTGTTCCATCGTCATGATGAACGAGACATCAATATCCCCTTGGATACAAGTCGGCTGGACGACGATGTATTGAATCACGACGCTATTTGAGTGTTCCATCGTCATTAGGAGGCCCTGAACGTTACAACTAACTATCAGTATTGCGTCGGATTCGAAAATCTAGACTCACAAGAAAACGATCGTAAGGTGCCCCAGACAGCAATTGACCCTTGGAGACAGGTCGGCTAGAGGACGATGCTTTGGATCGCGACGCAATTTGAGTGTTCCATCGTAACTAGGAGTCCCTGAATGTTACAATTAACTATCAGTTTTTCGTCGGATTCGAAAATCTAGACTCACTGGAGACGGACCATAAGGTACCCGAAGCAGCAATATCCCCTAGGAGACCAGTCCCCTGGAGGACGATGTATTGATCGCGACGCAATTTGAGTGCTCCATCGTCATTAGGAGGCCCTGAACGTTAGAATTAACTATCAGGTTCGCGTCGGATTCGAAAATCTAGACTCACAGGAGAACGACCGTAAGGTGCCCGAGGTAGCAACAGACCCTTGGAGACAGGTCGGCTGGGGGCCGATGTATTGAATCTCGACGCAATTAGAGTGTTCCATCGTCATTAGGAGGCCCTGAACGTTACAATTAACTATCATTTATGCGTCGGATTCGAAAATCTAGACTCACAGGAGAACGAACATAAGGTGCCCGAGGCAGCAATAGACCCTTGGAGACAAGTCGGTTGGAGGACGATGTATTGAGTCTCGACGCAATTTGAGTGTTCAATCGCCATTAGGTGGCGCTAATCGTTACAATTAACTATCATTTTAGCGTCGGATTCGAAAATCTACTCACAGGAGAAGGATTATATCAAGACCGAGACAGCAATATCCCCTTTGGTACAAGTCGGCTGGAGGACGATGTATTGAATCTCGACGCAATTTGAGTGTTCCATCGTCATTAGGAGGCACTGAACGTTACAATCAACTATTATCTTAGCGTCGGATTCGAGAATCCACTCACAGGAGAAGGATGATATGGTGCCCGAGACTGCAATATCCCCTTGGAGACAAGTCGGCTGGAGGCCGATGTATTGAATCTCGACCCAATTTGAGTGTTCCATCGTCATTAGGTGGCCCTGAGCGTTACAATTAACTATCAGTTTTGCGTCGGGTTCGAAAATCTAGAACCACAGGAAAACGATCATAAGGTGCCTGAGGCAGCAATAGACCCCAGGAGAAAAGTCGGCTGGAAGACGATGTATTGGATCGCGACGTAAGCTGAGTGTTCCATCGCCATTAGGAGTCCCTGAATGTTACAATTAACTAACAGTTTTTCGTCGGATTCGAAAATCTAGACTCACTGGAGACGGACCATAAGGTTCCCGAGGCAATATCCCCTTAGAGACCAGTCCGCTGGAGGACGATGTATTGAATCGCGACGCAATTTGAGTGCTCCATCGTCATTACGAGGCCCTGAACGTTGCAATTAACTATCAGTTTTGCGTCGGATTCGAAAACTTAGAATCACCGGAGACGGACCATGTGGTGCCCGAGGCAGCGATATCCCCTTGGAGACAAGCCGGCTGGAGGACGATGAATTGAATCTCGACGCAATTTGAGTGTTCAATCGTCGTTAGGAGGTGCTGAACTGTACAATTAAATATCAGATATGCGTCGGATTGGATAATCAAGACTCACAGGAGACGGACCATGTGGTGCCCGAGGCAGCGATATCCCCTTGGAAACAAGTCCGCTGGAGGTCGATGTAGTGAATATCGACGCAATTTGAGTGTTCCATCGTCATTAGGAGGCGCTGAACGTTACAATAACCTATCATTTTAGCGTCGGTTTCGAAAATCCACTTACAGGAGAAGGATCATATGGTGACCGAGACATCAATATCCCCTTGGATACAAGTCGGCTGGACGACGATGTATTGAATCTCGACGCAATTTGAGTGTTCTATCGTCATTAGGAGGCCCTGAACGTTACAATTAATTATCAGTTTTGCGTCGGATTCGAAAATCTAGACTCACAGGAAAACGATCATAAGGAGCCCCAGACAGCAATTGACCCTTGGAGACAGGTCGGCTGGAGGACGATGTATTGGATCGCGACGCAATTTGAGTGTTCCAACGTAACTAGGAGGCCCTGAATGTTACAATTAACTATCAGTTTCGCGTCGTATTCGAAAAACTAGACTCACAGGAGACGGACCACATGGAGCCCGAGGCAGCTATAGACCCCTTGGAGACAATTCGCCTCGGGGCCGATGTATTGAATCTCGACGCAATTTGAGTGTTCCATTGTCATTAGGAGGCCATGAACGTTACAATTAACTATCTGTTTTGCGTCGGATTCGAAAATCTAGACTCACAGGAGAACGACCATTAGGTGCCCGAGGCAGCAATTGTCTCTTGGAGACATGTCGGCTGAAGGACGATGTATAGAATTTCGACGCAATTTGAGTGTTCGATCGTCATTAGGAGGCCATGAACGGTACAATTAACTATCAGTTTCGCGTCGGATTTGAAAATCTAGACTCACAGGAGACGGACCACATGGAGCCCGAGGCAGCAATAGACCCTTGTAGACAAGTCGGCTCGAGGCCGGTGTATTGAATCTCGACGCAATTTGAGTGTTCTATCGTCATTTGGTGGCCCTGAACGTTACAATTAACTATCAGTTCTGCGTCGGATTCTAAAATCTTGTCTCACAGGAGAACGACCATAAGGTGCCCGAGGCAGCAATAGTCCTTTGGAGACCATTCGGCTGGAGGACGATATATTGACTCTCGACGCAATTTGTGTGTTCCATCGTCATTAGGAGGCGCAGACTGCTACAATTAACTATCATTTTAGCGTCGGATTCGAAAATCTACTCACAGGAGAAGGATCATATGGTGCCCGAGACAGCAATACCCCTTGGATACAAGTCGGGTGGAGGACGATGTATTGAATCTCGACGCAATTTGAGTGTTCAATCGTCATTAGGAGGCCCTGAACGTTACTATTAACAATCAGTTTTGCGTCGGATTAGAAAATCTAGACTCCCATGAGAACGACCATAAGGTGCCCAAGGCAGCAATAGACCTTTGGAGACAAGTCGGCTGGAGGACGATGTATTGAATCTCGGCGCAATTTGAGTGTTCCATCGTCATTAGGAGGCCCTGAACGCTACAATTAACTATCATTTTAGCGTCGGATTCGAACATCCACTCACAAGAGTAGGGTCATATGGTGACCGAGACATCAATATCCCCTTGGATACAAGTCGGCTGGACGACGATGTAATGAATCTCGACGCAATTTGAGTGTTCCATCGTCATTAGGAGGCACTGAACGTTACAATTAACTATAAGTTTTGCGTTGGATTCGAAAATCTAGACTCACAGGAAAACGATCATAAGGTGCCCCAGACAGCAATTAACCCTTGGAGACAGATCGGCTGGAGGACGATGTATTGGATCGCGACGCAATTTGAGTGTTCCATCGTAACTAGGAGTCCCTGAATGTTACAATTAACTATCAGTTCTTCGTCGGATTCGAAATTCTAGACTCACTGAAGACGGACCATAAGGTACCCGAAGCAGCAATATCCCCATGAGACCAGTCCGCTGAAGGACGATGTATTGAATCGAGACGCAATTTGAGTGCTCCATCGTCATTAGGAGGCCCTGAACGTTAGAATTAACTATCAGGTTCGCGTCGGATTCGAAAATCTAGACTCACAGGAGAACGACCATAAGGTGCCCGAGGCAGCAATAGACCCTTGGAGACAAGTCGGCTGAAGGACGTTGTATTGAATCTCGACGCAATTTGAGTGTTCCATCGTCATTAGGAGGCGCTGAACGTTACAATTAACTATCATTTTGCGTCGTATTCGAAAATCTAGACTCACAGGAGACGGACCATATGGTGCCCAAGGCAGCAATATCCCCTTGGAGACAAGTCGGCTGGAGGCCGATGTATTGAATCTCGACGCAATTAGAGTGTTCCATCGTCATTAGGAGGCGCTGAACGTTACAATTAACTATCATTTTAGCGTCGGTTTCGAAAATCCACTTACAGGAGAAGGATCATATGGTGACCGAGACATCAATATCCCCTTGGATACAAGTCGGCTGGACGACGATGTATTGAATCTCGACGCAATTTGAGTGTTCCATCGCATTATGAGGCCCTGAACGTTACAATTAATTATCAGTTTTGCGTCGGATTCGAAAATCTAGACTCACAGGAAAACGATCATAAGGTGCCCCAGACAGCAATTGACCCTTGGAGACAGGTTGGCTGGAGGAGGATGTATTGGATCGCGACACAATTTGAGTGTTCCATCGTAACTAGGAGTCCCTGAATATTACAATTAACTATCAGTTTTTCGTCGGATTCAAAAACTCTAGACTCACTGGAGACGGACCATAAGGTACCCGAAGCAGCAATATCCCCTTGGAGACCAGTCGGCTGGAGGACGATGTATTGAATCGCGACGCAATTTGAGTGCTCCTTCGTCATTAGGAGGCCCTGAACGTTAGAATTAACTATCAGGTTCGCGTGGGATTCTAAAATCTAGACTCACAGGAGAGCGACCATAAGGAGCACGAGGCAGCGATATCCCCATGGAGACAAGTCGGCTGGAGGACGATGTATTGGATCGCGACGCAATTTGAGTGTTCATCGTTATTAGGAGGCCGATAATGTTACTATTAAGTATCAGTTTTTTGTCGGATTCGAAAATCTCGACTCACTGGTGACGGACCATAAGGTGCCCGCGGCAGAAATATCCCCTTGGAGACCAGTCCGCTGGAGGACGATGTTTTGAATCGCGACGCAATTTGAGTGTTCCATCGTCATTAGGAGGCACTGAACGTTACAATCAACTAATATTTTAGCGTCGGATTCGAAAATCCACTCACAGGAGAAGGATGATATGGTGCCCGAGACAGCAATATCCCCTTGGAGACAAGTCAGCTGGAGGCCGATGTATTGAATCTCGACCCAATTTGAGTGTTCCATCGTCATTAGGTGGCCCTGAATGTTACAATTAACTAACAGTTTTTCGTCGGATTCGAAAATCTAGACTCACTGGAGACGGACCATAAGGTTCCCGTGGCAATATCCCCTTGGAGACCAGTCCGCTGGAGGACGATGTATTGAATCGCGACGCAATTTGAGTGCTCCATCGTCATTACGAGGCCCTGAACGTTGCAATTAACTATCATTTTAGCGTCGGTTTCGAAAATCCACTTACAGGAGAAGGATCGTATGGTGACCGAGACATCAATATCCCCTTGGATACAAGTCGGCAGGACGACGATGTATTGAATCTCGATGCAATTTGAGTGTTCCATCGTCATTAGGAATCCATGAACGTTGCAATTAACTATCTGTTTTGCGTCGGATTCGAAAATCTAGACTCACAGGAGAACGACCATAAGGTGCCCGAGGCAGCAATAGTCCTTTGGAGACCCTTCGGCTGGAGGACGATATATTGACTCTCGAGGCAATTTGTGTATTCCATTGTCATTAGGAGGCGCTGACTGCTACCATTAACTATCATTTTAGCGTCGGTTTCGAAAATCCACTTACAGGAGAAGGATCGTATGGTGACCGAGACATCAATATCGCCTTGGATACAAGTCGGGTGGAGGACGATGTATTGAATCTCGACGCAATTTGAGTGTTCAATCGTCATTAGGAGGCCCTGAACGTTACTATTAACAATCAGTTTTGCGTCGGATTAGAAAATGTAGACTCCCATGAGAACGACCATAGGGTGCCCAAGGCAGCAATAGACCTTTGGAGACAAGTCGGCTGGAGGACGATGTATTTAATCTCGGCGCAATTTGAGTGTTCCATCGTCATTAGGAGGCCCTGAACGCTACAATTAACTATCATTTTAGCGTAGGATTCGAACATCCACTCACAGGAGTAGGGTCATATGGGGACCGAGACATCAATATCCCCTTGGATACAAGTCGGCTGGACGACGATGTAATGAATCTCGATGCAATTTGAGTGTTCCATCGTCATTAGGAGGCACTGAACGTTACAATTAACTATAAGTTTTGCGTTGGATTCGAAAATCTAGGCTCACAGGAAAACGATCATAAGGTGCCCCAGACAGCAATTGACCCTTGGAGACAGATTGGCTGGAGGACGATGTATTGGATCGCGACGCAATTTGAGTGTTCCATCGTAACTAGGAGTCCCTGAATGTTACAATTAACTATCAGTTTTTCGTGGGATTCGAAATTCTAGACTCACTGGAGACGGACCATAAGGTACCCGAAGCAGCAATATCCCCTTGGAGACCAGTCCGCTGAAGGACGATGTATTGAATCGCGACGCAATTTGAGTGCTCCATCGTCATTAGGAGGCCCTGAACGTTAGAATTAACTATCAGGTTCGCGTCGGATTCGAAAATCTAGACTCACAGGAGAACGACCGTAAGGTGCCCGAGGCAGCAACAGACCCTTGGAGACAAGTCGGCTGGGGGCCGATGTATTGAATCTCGACGCAATTTGCGTGTTCCATTGTCTTTTGGAGGCCCTGAACGTTACAATTAACTATCATTTTTGCGTCGGATTCGAAAATCTAGACTTACAGGAGAACGACCATAAGGTGACCGAGGCAGCAATAGACCCTTGGAGACAAGTCGGCTGGAGGACGATGTATTTAGTCTCGACGCAATTTGTGGGTTCCATCGTCAATAGGAGGCGCTGAACGTTACAATTAACTATCACTTTAGCGTCGGATTCGAAAATCTACTCACAGGAGAAGGATCATATGAAGCCCGAGACAGCAATATCCCCTTGGGTACAAGTTGGCTGGAGGACGATATATTGAATCTCGACGCAATTTGAGTGTTCCATCGTCATTAGGAGTACCTGAACGTTGCATTTAACAATCAGTTTTGCGTCGGATTAGAAAATCTAGACTCTCAGGAGAACGACCATAAGGTGCCCGAGGAAGCAATAGACCCTTGGAGACAAGTCGGCTGAAGGACGTTGTATTGAATCTCGACGCAATTTGAGTGTTCCATCGTCATTAGGAGGCGCTGAACGTTACAATTAACTATCATTTTTGCGTCGGATTCGAAAATCTAGACTCACAGGATACGGACCATATGGTGCATAAGGCAGCAATATCCCCTTGGAGACAAGTCGGCTGGAGGCCGATGTATTGAATCTCGACGCAATTAGAGTGTTCCATCATCATTAGGAGGCGATGAACGTTACAATTAACTATCATTTTAGCGTCGGTTTCGATAATCCACTAACAGGAGAAGGATCATATGGTGACCGAGACATCAATATCCCCTTGGATACAAGTCGGCTGGACGACGATGTATTGAATCTCGACGCAATTTGAGTGTTCCATCGCATTAGGAGGCCCGGAACGTTACAATTAATTATCAGTTTTGCGTCGGATTCGAAAATCTAGACTCACAGGAAAACGATCATAAGGTGCCCCAGACAGCAATTGACCCTTGGAGACAGGTCGGCTGGAGGACGATGTATTGAATCGCGACGCAATTTGAGTGCTCCTTCGTCATTAGGAGGCCCTGAACGTTAGAGCTAACTATCAGGTTCGCGTGGGATTCTAAAATCTAGACTCACAGGAGAGCGACCATAAGGAGCACGAGGCAGCGATACCCCCATGGAGACAAGTCGGCTGGAGGACGATGTATTCGTTCGCGACGCAATTTGAGTGTTCATCGTCATTAGGAGGCCGATAATGTTGCTATTAACTATCAGTTTTTTGTCGGATTCGAAAATCTCGACTCACTGGTGACGGACCATAAGGTGCCCGAGGCAGAAATATCCCCTTGGAGACCAGTCCGCTGGAGGACGATGTTTTGAATCGCGACGCAATTTGAGTGCTCCATCGTCATTAGGAAGCCCTGAACGTTACAATGAACTATCAATTTTGCGTCGAATTCGAAAACGTAGAATCACCGGAGACGGACCATGTGGTGCCCGAGGCAGCGATATCCCCTTGGAGACAAGTCGGCTGGAGGACGATGTATTGAATCTCGACGCAATTTGAGAGTTCAAACGTCATTAGGAGGTGCTGAACTGTACAATTAAATACCAGATATGCGTCGGATTGGATAATCTAGACTCACAGGAGACGGACCATGTGGTGCCCGAGGCAGCGATATCCCCTTGGAAACAAGTCCGCCGGAGGTCGATGTAGTGAATATCGACCCAATTTGAGTGCTCCATCGTCATTAGGAGGCCCTGAACGTTAGAATTAACTATCAGGTTCGCGTCGGATTCGAAAATCTAGACTCGCAGGAGAACGACCGTAAGGTGCCCGAGGCAGCAACAGACCCTTGGAGACAAGTCGGCTGGGGGCCGATGTATTGAATCTCGACGCAATTTGAGTGTTCCATCGTCATTAGGAGGCCCTGAACGTTACAATTAACTATCATTTTTGCGTCGGATTCAAAAATCTAGACTTACAGGAGAACGAACATAAGGTGCCCGAGGCAGCAATAGTCCCTTGGAGACAATTCGGCTGGAGGACGATGTATTTAGTCTCGACGCAATTTGAGTGTTCCATCGTCATTAGGAGGCGCTGAACGTTACAATTAACTATCATTTTAGCGTCGGATTCGAAAATCTACTCACAGGAGAAGGATCATATGAAGCCCGAGAAAGCAATATCCCCTTGGGTACAAGTCGGCTGGAGGACGATATATTGAATCTCGACGCAATTTGAGTGTTCCATCGTCGTTAGGAGTACCTGAACGTTACAATTAACAATCAGTTTTGCGTCGGATTAGAAAATCTAGTCTCACAGGAGAACGACCATAAGGTGCCCGAGGCAGCAATAGACCCTTGGAGACAAGTCGGCTCAAGGACGATGGTTTGAATCTCGACGCAATTTGAGTGTTCCATCGTCATTAGGAGGCGCTGAACGTTACAATCAACTATTATTTTAGCGTCGGACTCGAAAACCTACTCACAGGAGAAGGATGATATGGTGCCCGAGACAGCAATATCCCCTTGGATACAAGTGGGCTGGAGGATGATGTATTGAATCTCGCCGCAATTTGAGTGTTCCATCGTCATTAAGAGGCCCTGAACGTTAAAATTAACAACCAGTTTTGCGTCGCATTAGAAAATCTAGACTCACAGGAGAACGATCATAAGGTGCCCGAGGCAGCAATAAACCCATGGAGACAAGTCGGGTGAAGGACGATGTATTGAATCTCGACGCAATTTGAGTGTTCCATCGTCATTAGGAGGCCCTAACGTTACAATTAACTATCAGTTTTGCGTCGGATTCGAAAATCTACACTCACAGGAGAACGACCATAAGGTGCACGAGGCAGCAATAGACTCTTGGAGACAAGTCGGCTGAAGGACGATGTATTGAATCTCGTCGAAAATTGAGCGTTCCATCGTCATCATGAGGCCCTGAACGTTACAATTAACTATCTGTTTTGCGTCGCATATGAAAATCTAGACTCACAGGAAAACGATCATAATGTGCCCCAGGCAGCAATAGACCCTTGGAGACAAGTTGGCTAGAGGACGATGTATTGGATCGCGACGCAATTTGAGTGTTCCAACGTAACTAGGAGGCCCTGAATGTTACAATTAACTATCAGTTTCGCGTCGTATTCGTAAATCTAGACTCACAGGAGACGGACCACATGGAGCCCGAGGCAGCAATAGACCCTTCGAGACAATTCGCCTCGGGGCCGATGTAATGAATCTCGACGCAATTTGAGTGTTCCATCGTCATTAGGAGGCCATGAACGTTACAATTAACTATCTGTTTTGCGTCGGATTCGAAAATCTAGACTCACACGAGAACGACCATAAGGTGCCCGAGGCAGCAATAGACTCTTGGAGACATGTCGGCTGAAGGACGATGTATTGAATTTCGACGCAATTTGAGTGTTCGATCGAGTTAGGAGGCCATGAACGGTACAATTAACTATCAGTTTCGCGTCGGATTTGAAAATCTAGACTCACAGGAGACGGACCACATGGAGCCCGAGGCAGCAATAGACCCTTGTAGACAAGTCGGCTCGAGGCCGGTGTATTGAATCTCGACGCAATTTGAGTGTTCCATCGTAACTAGGAGTCCCTGAATGTTACAATTAACTATCAGTTTTTCGTCGGATTCGAAATTCTAGACTCACTGGAGACGGACCATAAGGTACCCGAAGCAGCAATATCCCCTTGGAGACCAGTCCGCTGGAGGACGATGTATTGAATCTCGACGCAATTAGAGTGTTCCATCATCATTAGGAGGCGATGAACGTTACAATTAACTATCATTTTAGCGTCGGTTTCGATAATCCACTAACAGGAGAAGGATCATATGGTGACCGAGACATCAATATCCCCTTGGATACAAGTCGGCTGGACGACGATGTATTGAATCTCGACGCAATTTGAGTGTTCCATCGCATTAGGAGGCCCGGAACGTTACAATTAATTATCAGTTTTGCGTCGGATTCGAAAATCTAGACTCACAGGAAAACGATCATAAGGTGCCCCAGACAGCAATTGACCCTTGGAGACAGGTCGGCTGGAGGACGATGTATTGAATCGCGACGCAATTTGAGTGCTCCTTCGTCATTAGGAGGCCCTGAACGTTAGAGCTAACTATCAGGTTCGCGTGGGATTCTAAAATCTAGACTCACAGGAGAGCGACCATAAGGAGCACGAGGCAGCGATACCCCCATGGAGACAAGTCGGCTGGAGGACGATGTATTCGTTCGCGACGCAATTTGAGTGTTCATCGTCATTAGGAGGCCGATAATGTTGCTATTAACTATCAGTTTTTTGTCGGATTCGAAAATCTCGACTCACTGGTGACGGACCATAAGGTGCCCGAGGCAGAAATATCCCCTTGGAGACCAGTCCGCTGGAGGACGATGTTTTGAATCGCGACGCAATTTGAGTGCTCCATCGTCATTAGGAAGCCCTGAACGTTACAATGAACTATCAATTTTGCGTCGAATTCGAAAACGTAGAATCACCGGAGACGGACCATGTGGTGCCCGAGGCAGCGATATCCCCTTGGAGACAAGTCGGCTGGAGGACGATGTATTGAATCTCGACGCAATTTGAGTGTTCAAACGTCATTAGGAGGTGCTGAACTGTACAATTAAATACCAGATATGCGTCGGATTGGATAATCTAGACTCACAGGAGACGGACCATGTGGTGCCCGAGGCAGCGATATCCCCTTGGAAACAAGTCCGCCGGAGGTCGATGTAGTGAATATCGACCCAATTTGAGTGCTCCATCGTCATTAGGAGGCCCTGAACGTTAGAATTAACTATCAGGTTCGCGTCGGATTCGAAAATCTAGACTCGCAGGAGAACGACCGTAAGGTGCCCGAGGCAGCAACAGACCCTTGGAGACAAGTCGGCTGGGGGCCGATGTATTGAATCTCGACGCAATTTGAGTGTTCCATCGTCATTAGGAGGCCCTGAACGTTACAATTAACTATCATTTTTGCGTCGGATTCAAAAATCTAGACTTACAGGAGAACGAACATAAGGTGCCTGAGGCAGCAATAGTCCCTTGGAGACAATTCGGCTGGAGGACGATGTATTTAGTCTCGACGCAATTTGAGTGTTCCATCGTCATTAGGAGGCGCTGAACGTTACAATTAACTATCATTTTAGCGTCGGATTCGAAAATCTACTCACAGGAGAAGGATCATATGAAGCCCGAGAAAGCAATATCCCCTTGGGTACAAGTCGGCTGGAGGACGATATATTGAATCTCGACGCAATTTGAGTGTTCCATCGTCGTTAGGAGTACCTGAACGTTACAATTAACAATCAGTTTTGCGTCGGATTAGAAAATCTAGTCTCACAGGAGAACGACCATAAGGTGCCCGAGGCAGCAATAGACCCTTGGAGACAAGTCGGCTCAAGGACGATGGTTTGAATCTCGACGCAATTTGAGTGTTCCATCGTCATTAGGAGGCGCTGAACGTTACAATCAACTATTATTTTAGCGTCGGACTCGAAAACCTACTCACAGGAGAAGGATGATATGGTGCCCGAGACAGCAATATCCCCTTGGATACAAGTGGGCTGGAGGATGATGTATTGAATCTCGCCGCAATTTGAGTGTTCCATCGTCATTAAGAGGCCCTGAACGTTAAAATTAACAACCAGTTTTGCGTCGCATTAGAAAATCTAGACTCACAGGAGAACGATCATAAGGTGCCCGAGGCAGCAATAAACCCATGGAGACAAGTCGGGTGAAGGACGATGTATTGAATCTCGACGCAATTTGAGTGTTCCATCGTCATTAGGAGGCCCTAACGTTACAATTAACTATCAGTTTTGCGTCGGATTCGAAAATCTACACTCACAGGAGAACGACCATAAGGTGCACGAGGCAGCAATAGACTCTTGGAGACAAGTCGGCTGAAGGACGATGTATTGAATCTCGTCGAAAATTGAGCGTTCCATCGTCATCATGAGGCCCTGAACGTTACAATTAACTATCTGTTTTGCGTCGCATATGAAAATCTAGACTCACAGGAAAACGATCATAATGTGCCCCAGGCAGCAATAGACCCTTGGAGACAAGTTGGCTAGAGGACGATGTATTGGATCGCGACGCAATTTGAGTGTTCCAACGTAACTAGGAGGCCCTGAATGTTACAATTAACTATCAGTTTCGCGTCGTATTCGTAAATCTAGACTCACAGGAGACGGACCACATGGAGCCCGAGGCAGCAATAGACCCTTCGAGACAATTCGCCTCGGGGCCGATGTAATGAATCTCGACGCAATTTGAGTGTTCCATCGTCATTAGGAGGCCATGAACGTTACAATTAACTATCTGTTTTGCGTCGGATTCGAAAATCTAGACTCACACGAGAACGACCATAAGGTGCCCGAGGCAGCAATAGACTCTTGGAGACATGTCGGCTGAAGGACGATGTATTGAATTTCGACGCAATTTGAGTGTTCGATCGAGTTAGGAGGCCATGAACGGTACAATTAACTATCAGTTTCGCGTCGGATTTGAAAATCTAGACTCACAGGAGACGGACCACATGGAGCCCGAGGCAGCAATAGACCCTTGTAGACAAGTCGGCTCGAGGCCGGTGTATTGAATCTCGACGCAATTTGAGTGTTCCATCGTAACTAGGAGTCCCTGAATGTTACAATTAACTATCAGTTTTTCGTCGGATTCGAAATTCTAGACTCACTGGAGACGGACCATAAGGTACCCGAAGCAGCAATATCCCCTTGGAGACCAGTCCGCTGGAGGACGATGTATTGAATCGCGACGCAATTTGAGTGCTCCATCGTCATTAGGAGGCCCTGAACGTTAGAATTAACTATCAGGTTCGCGTCGGATTCGAAAATCTAGACTCACAGGAGAACGACCGTAAGGTGCCCGAGGCAGCAACAGACCCTTGGAGACAACTCGCCTGGGGGCCGATGTATTGAATCTCGACGCAATTTGAGTGTTCCATTGTCATTATTAGGCCCTGAACGTAACAATTAACTATCATTTTTGCGTCGGATTCGAAAATCTAGACATACAGGAGAACGACCATAAGGTGCCCGAGGTAGCAATAGACCCTTGGGGACAAATCGGCTCAAGGACGATGGTTTGAATCTCGACGCAATTTGAGTGTTCCATCGTCATTAGGAGGCGCTGAACGTTACAATCAACTATTATTTTAGCGTCGGACTCAAAATCTACTCACAGGAGAAGGATGATATGGTGCCCGAGACAGCAATATCCCCTTGGATACAAGTGGGCTGGAGGATGATGTATTGAATCTCGACGCAATTTGAGTGTTCCATCGTCATTAGGAGGCCCTGACGTTACAATTAACTATCAGTTTTGCGTCGGATTCGAAAATCTACACTCACAGGAGAACGACCATAAGGTGCCCGAGGCAGCAATAGACCCTTGGAGACAAGTCGGCTGAAGGACGATGTATTGAATCTCGACGCAATTTCAGTGTTCCATCGACATTAGGAGTCCCTGGACTTTACAATTAACTATCAGTTTCGCTTCGGATTCATAAATATAGACTCACAGGAGACGGACCATTTGGAGCCCGAGGCAGCGATATCCCCTTGGAAACAAGTCCGCTGGAGGACGATGTAGTGAATATCGACGCAATTTGAGTGTTCCTTCGTCATTAGGAGGCCATGAACGTTACAATTAACTATCTGTTTTCCGTCAGGATCTAAAATCTAGACATACAGGGGTACGACCATAAGGTGCCCAAGGCAGCAATAAACCCTTGGAGACAAATCGGCTGAATGCTGATGTATTGAATCTCTACGCAATTTGAGTGTTACATCGTCATTATGAAGCCCTGAACGTTACAATTAACAATCAGTTTCGCGTCGGATTCTAAAATCTAGACTCACAGGAGAGCGACCATAAGGAGAACGAGGCAGCGATATATCCATGGAGACAAGTAGGCTGGAGGACGATGTATTGGATCGCGACGCTATTTGAATGTTCCATCGTCATTAGCAGGCGCTGAACGTTACAATTAATTATCATTTTAGCGTCGGATTCGAAAATCTACTCACAGGGGAAGGATCATATGGTGCCTGAGACAGCAGTATCCCCTTGGAAACAAGTCGGCTGGAGGATGATGTATTGAATCTCGATGCAATTTGAGTGTTCCATCGTCATTAGGAGGCACTGAACGTTACAATTAACAATCAGTTTTGCGTCGGATTAGAAAATCTAGACTCACCGGAGAACGACCATAAGGTGCCCGAGGCAGCAATAGACACTTGGGGACAAGTCTGCTGAAGGACAATGTATTGAATCTCGTCGCAATTTGAGTGTTCCATCGTCTTTAGGAGAACCTGAACGCTACAATTAACTATCAGTTTCGTGTCGGATTCGAAAATCTAGACTCACAGGAGACGGACCACATGGAGCCCGAGGCAGCAACATCCCCTTGTAGACAAGTCGGCTGGAGGTCGATGTATCTACTCTCGACGCAAATTGAGTGTTCCATCGTCATTAGGAGGCGCTGATCGTTACAATTAACTATCATTTTTTCGTCGGATTCGAAAATCTAGACTCACAGGAGAGGGACCATATGGTGCCCGAGGCAGCAATATCCCCATGGAAACAAGTCTGCTGGAGGTCGATGTATTGAATCTCGGACGCAATTTGAGTGTTCCATCGTCATTAGGAAACCTTGAACGTTACAATTAACAATCAGTTTCGCGTCGGATTCTAAAATCTTGACTCACAGGAGAGCGACCATATAGAGGCCGAGGCAGCAATATCCCCATGGAGACAAATCGGCTGGAGGACTATGTATTGAATCTCGACGCAATTTGGGTGTTCCATCGTCATTAGGAGGCCCTGAACGTTACAATTAACTATCTGTTTTGCGTCGGATTCTAAAATCTATACTCACAGGGGAACGACCAGAAGGTGCCCGAGGCAGCAATATACCCTTGGAGACAAGTCGGCTGGAGGACGATGTATTGGATCGTGACACAATTTGAGTGTTCCCTCGTAACTAGGAGGCCCTGATTGTTACAATTAACTATCAGTTTTTCGTCGGATTCGAAATTCTAGACTCATTGGAGACGAATCGTAAGGTGCCCGAAGCAGCAATATCCCCTTGGAGACCAGTCCGCTGGAGGTCGATGTATTTAATCGAGACGCAATTTGAGTGCTCCATCGTCACTAAGAGGGCCTGAACGTTACAATTAACTATCAGTTTCGCGTCGGATTCGAAAATCTAGACTCACAGGAGAAGGACCATATGGTGCCCGAGGCAGCAATATCCCCTTCGAGACAAGTCGGCTGTAGGACGATGTATAGAATCTCGACGCAATTTGAGTGTTCCATCGTCATTAGGAGGCGCTGAACGTTACAATTAATTATCATTTTAGCGTCGGATTCGAAAATCTACTCACAGTAGAAGGATCATATAGTGCCCGAGACAACAATATCCCCTTGGATACAAGTCGGCTGGAGGACGATGTATTCAATCTCGACGCAATTTGAGTGTTCCATCGTCATTAGGAAGCCCTGAAAGTTACAATTAACAATCAGTTTCGGGTCGGATTCGAACATCTAGACTCACAGGAGAGCGACCATAAGGAGCCCGAGGCAGCATTATCCCCATGGAGACAAGTCGGCTGGAGGACGATGTATTGAATCTCGACGCAATTTGAGTTTTCCATCGTCATTAGGAGGCCCTAAACGCTACAACTCACTATCAGTTTTGCGTCGGACTCGAAAATCTAGACTCACAGGAGAGCGACCATAAGGTGCCCGAGGCAGCAATAGTCCCTTGGGTACAAGTCGGCTGGAGGACGATGAATTGAATCTCGTCTCAATTTGAGTGTTCCATCGTCTTTAGGAGGAACTGAACGCTACAATTAACTATCTGTTTCGCGTCGGATTCGAAAATCTAGACTCACAGGAGACGGACCACATGGAGCCCGACGCAGCAAAATCCCCATGGAGACAAGTCGGCTGGAGGACGATGTATTGAATCTCGACGCAATTTGAGTGTTCCATCGTCATTAGGAAACCCTGAACGTTACAATTAACAATCAGTTTCGCGTCGGATTCTAAAATCTAGACTCAGAGGAGAGCGACCATAAGGAGCCCGAGGCAGCAATATCCCCATGGAGACAAATCGGCTGGAGGACTATGTATTGTATCTCGACGCAATTTGAGTGTTCCATCGTCATTAGGAGGCGCTGAAAGTTACAATTAACTATCATTTTAGCGTCGGATTCGATAATCTACTCACAGGAGAAGGATCATATGGTGCCCGAGACATCAATATCCCCCTGGATTGAAGTTGGCTGGTAGTCGATGTATTGAATCTCGAAGCCATTTGAGTGTTCCATCGTCATTAGGAGGCCCTGATCGTTACAATTAACTATCAGTTTCGCGTCGGATTCGAAAATCTAGACTCACAGGAGACGGACCACATGGAGCCCGAGGCATCAATATCCCCTTGTAAACAAGTCGGCTGGAGGTTGATGTATCTACTCTCGACTCTATTTGAGTGTTCCATCGTCATTAGGAGGCGCTGATCGTTACAATTAACTATCATTTTTGCGTCGGATTCGAAAATCTAGACTCACAGGAGACGGACCATATGGTGCCCGAGGCAGCAATATCCCCTTGGAGAGAAGTCGGCTGGAGGCCGATGTATTGAATCTCGACGCAATTTGAGTGTTCCATCGTCATTAGGAGGTGCTGAACGTTACAATTAATTATCATTTTAGCGTCGGATTCGTAAATCTACTCACAGGAGAAGGATCATATGGTGCCCGAGACCGCAGTATCCCCTTGGATACAAGTCGGCTGGAGGATGATGTATTGAATCTCGATGCAATTTGGGTGTTCCATCGTCATTAGGAGGCACTGAACGTTACAATTAACAATCAGTATTGCGTCGGATTCGAAAATCTAGACTCACAGGAGACGGACCGTTCGGTGCCCGAGGCAGCAAAATCCCTTTGGAGACAAGTCGGCTGGAGGACAATGTATTGAATTTCGACGCATTTTGAGTGTGCTATCGTCATTAGGAGGCGCTGAACGTTACAATTCACTATCATTTTTGCGTCGGGTACGAAAATCTAGACTCACAGGAGAAAGATGATTAGGTGCCTGAGGCAGCAATAGACCCTTGGAGACAAGTCGGCTGGAGGACGATAAATTGGATCACGACAAAATTTGAGTGTTCCATCGTCATTAAGAGGCCCTGAACGTTACAAATAACTATCAGTTTTTCGTCGGATTCGAAAATCTAGACTCACTGGAGACGGACCATAAGGTGCCCGATTCAGCAATAGCCCCTAGGAGACAAGTCGGCTCGAGACCGATGTATTGAATCTCGACGCAAGTTGAGTGTTCCATCGTGTTTAGGAGGACCTGAACGCTACAATTAACTTTCAATTTCGCGTCGGATTCGAAAATCTAGACTCACAGGAGAACGACCATAAGGTGCCCGAGGCAGCAATAGACCCTTGGGGACAAGTCGGCTGAATGACGATGTATTGAATCTCGTCGCAATTTGAGTGTTCCATCGTTTTTAGGAGGACCTGAACGCTACAATTAACTATCAGTTTCGCGTCGGATTCGAAAATCTAGACTCACAGGAGAACGACCATAAGGTGCCCGAGGCAGCAATAGACACTTGCAGACAAGTCGGCTAACGGACGATGTATTGAACCTCCAAGCCATTTGAGTGTTCCATCGTCATTAGGAAGCCCTGAAAGTTACAGTTAACAATCAGTTTCGGGTCGGATTCGAACATCTAGACTCACAGGAGAGCGACCATAAGGAGCCCGAGGCTGCATTATCCCCATGGAGACAAGTCGGCTGGAGGACGATGTATTGAATCTCGACGCAATTTGAGTTTTCCATCGTCATTAGGAGGCCCTAAACGCTACAATTCACTATCAGTTTTGCGTCGGACTCGAAAATCTAGACTCACAGGAGAGCGACCATAAGGTGCCCGAGGCAGCAATAGTCCCTTGGGTACAAGTCGGCTGGAGGACGATGTATTGAATCTCGTCTCAATTTGAGTGTTCCATCGTCTTTAGGAGGAACTGAACGCTACAATTAACTATCAGTTTCGCGTCGGATTCGAAAATCTAGACTCACAGGAGACGGACCACATGGAGCCCGACGCAGCAAAATCCCCATGGAGACAAGTCGGCTGGAGGACGATGTATTGAATCTCGACGCAATTTGAGTGTTCCATCGTCATTAGGAAACCCTGAACGTTACAATTAACAATCAGTTTCGCGTCGGATTCTAAAATCTAGACTCACAGGAGAGCGACCATAAGGAGCCCGAGGCAGCAATATCCCCATGGAGACAAATCGGCTGGAGGACTATGTATTGTATCTCGACGCAATTTGAGTGTTCCATCGTCATTAGGAGGCGCTGAAAGTTACAATTAACTATCATTTTAGCGTCGGATTCGATAATCTACTCACAGGAGAAGGATCATATGGTGCCCGAGACATCAATATCCCCCTGGATTGAAGTTGGCTGGTAGTCGATGTATTGAATCTCGAAGCCATTTGAGTGTTCCATCGTCATTAGGAGGCCCTGAACGTTACAATTAACTGTCTGTTTTGCGTCGGATTCTAAAATCTATACTCACAGGGGAACGACCAGAAGGCGCCCGAGGGAACAATAGACCCTTGGAGACAAGTCGGCTGGAGGACGATGTATTGGATCGCGACACAATTAGAGTGTTCCCTCGTAACTAGGAGGCCCTGATAGTTACAATTAACTATCAGTTTTTCGTCGGATTCGAAAATCTAGACTCACTGGAGACGAATCGTAAGGTGCCCGAAGCAGCAATATCCCCTTGCCAACCAGTCCGCTAGACGACGATGTATTTAATCGAGACGCAATTTGAGTGCTCCATCGTCATTAAGAGGGCATGAAAGTTGCAATTAACTATCAGTTTCGCGTCGGATTCGAAAATCTAGACTCACAGGAGAGCGACCATAAGGAGCCCGAGGCAGCAATATCCCCATGGAGACAAATCGGCTGGAGGACTATGTATTGTATCTCGACGCAATTTGACTGTTCCATCGTCATTAGGAAGCCCTGAAAGTTACAATTAACAATCAGTTTCGTGTCGGATTCGAAAATCTAGACTCACAGGAGAACGACCAGAAGGTGCCCGAAGCAGCAATATCCCCTTGGAGACAAGTCCGCTAGAGGTCGATGTATTTAATCGAGACGCAATTTGAGTGCTCCACCGTCATTAAGAGGGCCTGAACGTTACAATTAACTATCAGTTTCGCGTCGGATTCGAAAATCTAGACTCACAGGAGAAGGACCATATGGTGCCCGAGACAACAATATCCACTTGGATACAAGTCGGCTGGAGGACGATGTATTCAATCTCGACGCAATTTGAGTGTTCCATCGTCATTAGGAGGCCCTGATCGTTACAATTGACTATCAGTTTAGCGTCGGATTCGTAAATCTAGACTCACAGGAGACGGACCACATGGAGCCCGAGGCATCAATATCCCCTTGTAA
The DNA here is from genome assembly GCF_021461395.2 of Schistocerca americana. Taxonomy (NCBI): domain Eukaryota; kingdom Metazoa; phylum Arthropoda; class Insecta; order Orthoptera; family Acrididae; genus Schistocerca; species Schistocerca americana. Next base: position 773,949,262 of record NC_060123.1, read on the forward strand.
ACAAGTCGGCTGGAGGTTGATGTATCTACTCTCGACTCTATTTGAGTGTTCCATCGTCATTAGGAGGCGCTGATCGTTACAATTAACTATCATTTTTGCGTCGGATTCGAAAATCTAGACTCACAGGAGACGGACCATATGGTGCCCGAGGCAGCAATATCCCCTTGGAGACAAGTCGGCTGGAGGCCGATGTATTGCATCTCGACGCAATTTGAGTGTTACATCGTCATTAGGAGGTGCTGAACGGTACAATTAACAATTAGTATTGCGTCGGATTCGAAAATCTAGACTCACAGGAGAAGGACCGTTCGGTGCCCGAGACGGCAAAATCCCTTTGGAGACAAGTCGGCTGGAGGACGATGTATTGAATCTCGACGCATTTTGAGTGTGCTATCGTCATTAGGAGGCGCTGACCGATACAATTCACTATCATTTTTGCGTCGGGTTCGAAAATCTAGACTCACAGGAGAACGATGATTAGATGCCCGAGGCAGCAATAGACCCTTGGAGACAAGTCGGCTGGAGGACGATAAATTGGATCACGACAAAATTTGAGTGTTCCATCGTCATTAAGAGGCCCTGAACGTTACAAATAACTATCAGTTTTTCGTCGGATTCGAAAATCTAGACTCACTGGAGACGGACCATAAGGTGCCCGAGGCAGCAATAGCCCCTAGGAGACAAGTCGGCTCGAGACCGATGTATTGAATCTCGACGCAATTTGAGTGTTCCATCGTCTTTAGGAGGACCTGAACGCTACAATTAACTATCAGTTTGGCGTCGGATTCGAAAATCTAGACTCACAGGAGAACGACCATAAGGTGCCCGAGGCTGCAATAGACCCTTGGGGACAAGTCGGCTGAATGACGATGTATTGAATCTCGTCGCAATTTGAGTGTTCCATCGTCTTTAGGAGGACCTGAACGCTACAATTAACTGTCTGTTTTGCGTCGGATTCTAAAATCTATACTCACAGGGGAACGACCAGAAGGCGCCCGAGGGAGCAATAGACCCTTGGGGACAAGTCGGCTGAAGGACGATGTATTGAATCTCGTCGCAATTTGAGTGTTCCATCGTCATTAGGAGGCGCTGATCGTTACAATTAACTATCATTTTTGCGTCGGATTCGAAAATCTAGACTCACAGGAGACGGACCATATGGTGCCCGAGGCAGCAATATCCCCATTGAGACAAGTCTGCTGGAGGTCGATGTATTGAATCTCGGACGCAATTTGAGTGTTCCATCGTCATTAGGAAACCTTGAACGTTACAATTAACAATCAGTTTCGCGTCGGATTCTAAAATCTAGACTCACAGGAGAGCGACCATAAGGAGGCCGTGGCAGCAATATCCCCATTGAGACAAATCGGCTGGAGGACTATGTATTGAATCTCGACGCAATTTGGGTGTTCCATCGTCATTAGGAGGCCCTGAACGTTCCAATTAACTATCAGTTTTGCGTCGGATTCTAAAATCTATACTCACAGGGGAACGACCAGAAGGTGCCCGAGGCAGCAATAGACCCTTGGAGACAAGTCGGCTGGAGGAAGATGTATTGGATCGCGACACAATTTGAGTGTTCCCTCGTAACTAGGAGGCCCTGATTGTTACAATTAACTATCAGTTTTTCGTCGGATTCGAAATTCTAGACTCACTGGAGACGAATCGTAAGGTGCCCGAAGCAGCAATATCCCCTTGGAGACCAGTCCGCTAGAGGTCGATGTATTTAATCGAGACGCAATTTGAGTGCTCCATCGTCATTAAGATGGCCTGAACGTTACAATTAACTATCAGATTCGCGTCGGATTCGAAAATCTGGACTCACAGGAGAAGGACCATATGGTGCCCGAGGCAGCAATATCCCCTTCGAGACAAGTCGGCTGTAGGACGATGTATAGAATCTCGACGCAATTTGAGTGTTCCATCGTCATTAGGAGGCGCTGAACGTTACAATTAATTATCATTTTAGCGTCGGATTCGAAAATCTACTTACAGTAGAAGGATCATATGGTGCCCGAGACAACAATATCCCCTTGGATACAAGTCGGCTGGAGGACGATGTATTCAATCTCGACGCAATTTGAGTGTTCCATCGTCATTAGGAGGCCCTGATCGTTACAATTAACTATCAGTTTCGCGTCGGATTCGAAAATCTAGACTCACAGGAGACGGACCACATGGCGCCCGAGGCATCAATATCCCGTTGTAAACAAGTCGGCTGGAGGTTGATGTATCTACTCTCGACTCTATTTGAGTGTTCCATCGTCATTAGGAGGCGCTGATCGTTACAATTAACTATCATTTTTGCGTCGGATTCGAAAATCTAGACTCACAGGAGACGGACCATATGGTGCCCGATGCAGCAATATCCCCTTGGAGACAAGTCGGCTGGAGGCCGATGTATTGCATCTCGACGCAATTTGAGTGTTACATCGTCATTAGGAGGTGCTGAACGTTACAATTAACAATTAGTATTGCGTCGGATTCGAAAATCTAGACTCACAGGAGACGGACCGTTCGGTGCCCGAGGCAGCAAAATCCCTTTGGAGACAAGTCGGCTGGAGGACGATGTATTAAATCTCGACGCATTTTGAGTGTGCTATCGTCATTAGGAGGCGCTGAACGATACAATTCACTATCATTTTTGCGTCGGGTTCGAAAATCTAGACTCACAGGAGAACGATGATTAGGTGCCCGAGGCAGCAATAGACCCTTGGAGACAAGTCGGCTGGAGGACGATAAATTGGATCACGACAAAATTTGAGTGTTCCATCGTCATTAGGAGGCCCTGAAAGTTACAAATAACTATCAGTCTTTCGTCGGATTCGAAAATCTAGACTCACTGGAGACGGACCATAAGGTGCCCGAGGCAGCAATAGCCCCTAGGAGACAAGTCGGCTCGATACCGATGTATTGAATCTCGACGCAATTTGAGGGTTCCATCGTCTTTAGGAGGACCTGAACGCTACAATTAACTATCAGTTTCGCGTCGGATTCGAGAATCTAGACTCACAGGAGAACGACCATAAGGTGCCCGAGGCAGCGATAGACCCTTGGGGACAAGTCGGCTGAATGACGATGTATTAAATCTCGTCGCAATTTGAGTGTTCCATCGTCTTTAGGAGGACCTGAACGCTACAATTAACTATCAGTTTCGCGTCGGATTCGAAAATCTAGACTCACAGGAGAACGACCATAAGGTGCCCGAGGCAGCAATAGACACTTGCAGACAAGTCGGCTCACGGACGACGTATTGAATCTCGACGCAATTTGAGTGTTCCCTCGTCATTAGGAAGCCCTGAAAGTTACAATTAACAATCAGTTTCGGGTCGGATTCGAACATCTAGACTCACAGGAGAGCGACCATAAGGAGCCCGAGGCAGCAATATCCCCATGGAGACAAGTCGGCTGGAGGACGATGTATTGAATCTCGACGCAATTTGAGTTTTCCATCGTCATTAGGAGGCCCTAAACGCTACAATTCACTATCAGTTTTGCGTCGGATTCGAAAATCTAGACTCACAGGAGAGCGACCATAAGGTGCCCGAGGCAGCAATAGACCCTTGGGTACAAGTCGGCTGGAGGACGATGTATTGAATCTCGTCTCAATTTGAGTGTTCCATCGTCTTTGGGAGGAACTGAACGCTACAATTAACTATCAGTTTCGCGTCGGATTCGAAAATCTAGACTCACAGGAGAACGACCATAAGGTGCCCGAGGCAGCAATAGACCCTTGGGGACAAGTCGGCTGAAGGACGATGTATTGAATCTCGTCGCAATTTGAGTGTTCCATCGTCATTAGGAGGCGCTGAAAGTTACAATTAACTATCATTTTAGCGTCGGATTCGATAATCTACTCACAGGAGAAGGATCATATGGTGCCCGAGACATCAATATCCCCCTGGATTGAAGTCGGCTGGTAGTCGATGTATTGAATCTCGAAGCCATTTGAGTGTTCCATCGTCATTAGGAGGCCCTGAACGTTACAATTAACTGTCTGTTTTGCGTCGGATTCTAAAATCTATACTCACAGGGGAACGACCAGAAGGCGCCCGAGGGAGCAATAGACCCTTGGAGACAAGTCGGCTGGAGGACGATGTATTGGATCGCGACACAATTAGAGTGTTCCCTCGTAACTAGGAGGCCCTGATAGTTACAATTAACTATCAGTTTTTCGTCGGATTCGAAAATCTAGACTCACTGGAGACGAATCGTAAGGTGCCCGAAGCAGCAATATCCCCTTGCCGACCAGTCCGCTAGACGACGATGTATTTAATCGAGACGCAATTTGAGTGCTCCATCGTCATTAAGAGGGCCTGAAAGTTGCAATTAACTATCAGTTTCGCGTCGGATTCGAAAATCTAGACTCACAGGAGAAGGATCATATGGTGCCCGAGACAGCAGTATCCCCTTGGATACAAGTCGGCTGGAGGATGATGTATTGAATCTCGATGCAATTTGAGTGTTCCATCGTCATTAGGAGGCACTGAACGTTACAATTAACAATCAGTTTTGCGTCGGATTAGTAAATCTAGACTCACAGGATAACGACCATAAGGTGCCCGAGGCAGCAATTGACCCTTGGAAGCAAGTCGGCTAACGGACGATGTATTGAATCACGACGCAATTTGAGTGTTCCATCGTCACTAGGAAGCCCTGAAAGTTACAATTAACAATCAGTTTCACGTCGGATTCGAAAATCTAGACTCGCAGGAGAACGACCATAAGGTGCCCGAGGCAGCAATAGACCCTTGGGGACAAGTCGGGTGAAGGACGATGTATTGAATCTCGTCGCAATTTGAGTGTTCCATCGTCTTTTGGAGGACCTGAACGCCACAATTAACTATCAGTTTCGCGTCGGATTCAAAAATCTAGACTCACAGGAGACGGACCGTTCGGTGCCCGAGGCAGCAAAATCCCTTTGGTGACAAGTCGGCTGGAGGACGATGTATTGAATCTCGACGCATTTTGAGTGATCCATCGTCATTAGGAGGCCCTGAACGTTACAAGTAGCCATCAGTTTCGCGTCGGATTCGAAAATCTCGACTCACAGGAGCCCGACCACATGGAGCCCGAGTCAGAAATATCCCCTTCGAGATCAGTCCGCTGGAGAACGATGTTTTGAATCGCGACGCAATTTGAGTGCTCCATCGTCATTAGGAGGACCTGAACGTTACACTTAACTATCAGTTTTGCGTCGAATTCGAAAACGTAGAGTCACCGGAGACGGACCATGTGGTGCCCGATACAGCGATATCCCCTTGGAGACAAGTCGGCTGGAAGGCGATGTAGTGAATCTCGACGCAATTTGAGTGTTCCTTAGTCATTAGGAGGCCATGAACGTTTCAATTAACTATCTGTTTTGCGTCGGATTCGAAAATCTAGACTCACAGGAAATCGACCATAAGGTGCCCGAGGCAGCAATAGACCCTTGGAGACAAGTCGGCTTAAGGACGATGTAATGAATCTCGACGCAATTTGAGTGTTCTATCGTCATTAGGAAGCCCTGAACGTTACAATTAACTATCTGTTTTGCGTCGGATTCGAAAATCTAGACTCACAGGAGAACGAACGTAATGTGCCCGAGACAGCAATAGACTCTTGGAGGCAAATCGGCTGAAGGACGATGTGTTTAATCTCGACTCAATTTGAGTGTTCCATTGTGATTAGGAGGCCCTGAACGTTACAATTAACTATCAGTTTCGCGTCGCATTCGAAAATCTAGACTCACAGGAGACGGACCACATGGAGCCCGAGGCAGCAATATCCCCTTGTAGACAAGTCGGCTGGAGGTCTATGTATTTACTCTCGACGCAATTTGAGTGTTCCATCGTCATTAGGAGGCGCTGATCGTTACAATTAACTATCATTTTTGCGTCGAATTCGAAAGTCTAGACTCACAGGAGACGGACCATATGGTGCCCGAGGCAGCAATATCCCCTTGGAGACAAGTCGGCTGGAAGCCGATGTATTGAATCTCGACGCAATTTGAGTGTTCCATCGTCATTAGGAAACCCTGAACGTTACAATTAACAATCAGTTTCGCGTCGGTTTCGAAAATCTATACTCACAGGAGAAGGACCATATTGTTGCCCGAGGCAGCAATATCCCCTTCGAGACAAGTCGGCTGGAGGACGATGTATTGAATCTCGACGCAATTTGAGTCTTCCATCGTCATTAGGAGGCGCTGAACGTTACAATTAATTATCATTTTAGCGTCGGATTCGAAAATCTACTCACAGGAGAAGGATCATATGATGGTCCGAGACAGCAGTATCCCCTCGGATACAAGTCGGCTGGAGGATGATGTATTGAATCTCGATGCAATTTGAGTGTTCCATCGTCTTTAGGAGGAACTGAACGCTAAAATTAACTATCAGTTTCGCGTCGGATTCGAAAATCTAGACTCACAGGAGAACGACCATAAGGTGCCTGAGGCAGAAATAGACACTTGGGGACAAGTCGGCTGGAGGACGATATATTGGATCACGACAATATTTGAGTTTCCATGGTCATTAGGAGGTCCTGAATGTTACAATTAACTATCAGTTTTTCGTCGGATTCGAAAATCTAGACTCACTGGAGACGGACCATAAGGTGCACGAGGCAGCAATAGCCCCTAGGAGACAAGTCGGCTCGAGGCCGATGTATTGAATCTCGACGCAATTTGAGTGTTCCATCGTCATTAGGAGGTCCTGAATGATACAATTAACTATCTGTTTTGCGTCGGATTCGAAAATCTAGACTCACAGGCGAACGACCATAAGGTGCCCGAGGCAGCATTGGACTCTTGGAGACAAGTCGGCTGAAGGACGATGTTTTGAATCTCGACGCAATTTGAGTGCTCCAACGTCATTAGGAGGCCCTGAACGTTACAATTAGCCATCAGTTTCGCGTCGGATTTGAAAATCTCGACTCACAGGAGACGAACCACATGGAGCCCCGAGTCAGAAATATCCCCTTGGAGACCAGTCCGCTGGAGAACGATGTTCTGAATCGCGACGCAATTTGAGTGCTCCATCGTCATTAGGAGGCCCTGAACGTTACACTTAAGTATCAGTTTTGCGTCGAATTCGAAAACGTAGAATCACCGGAGACAGACCATGTGGTGCCCGATGCAGCGATATCCCCTTGGAGACAAGTCGGCTGGAGGGCGATGTAGTGAATCTCGACGCAATTTGAGTGTTCCTTAGTCATTAGGAGGCCATGAACGTTTCAATTAACTATCTGTTTTGCGTCGGATTCGAAAATCTAGACTCACAGGAAATCGACCATAAGGTGCCCGAGGCAGCAATAGACCCTTGGAGACAAGTCGGCTTAAGGACGATGTAATGAATCTCGACGCAATTTGAGTGTTCCATCGTCATTAGGAGGCCCTGAACGTTACAATTAACTATCTGTTTTGCGTCGGATTCGAAAATCTAGACTCACAGGAGAACGAACGTAATGTGCCCGAGACAGCAATAGACTCTTGGAGGCAAATCGGCTGAAGGACGATGTGTTTAATCTCGACTCAATTTGAGTGTTCCATTGTGATTAGGAGGCCCTGAACGTTACAATTAACTATCAGTTTCGCGTCGCATTCGAAAATCTAGACTCACAGGAGACGGACCACATGGAGCCCGAGGCAGCAATATCCCCTTGTAGACAAGTCGGCTGGAGGTCGATGTATTTACTCTCGACGCAATTTGAGTGTTCCATCGTCATTAGGAGGCGCTGATCGTTACAATTAACTATCATTTTTGCGTCGTATTCGAAAGTCTAGACTCACAGGAGACGGACCATATGGTGCCCGAGGCAGCAATATCCCCTTGGAGACAAGTCGGCTGGAAGCCGATGTATTGAATCTCGACGCAATTTGAGTGTTCCATCGTCATTAGGAAACCCTGAACGTTACAATTAACAATCAGTTTCGCGTCGGATTCGAAAATCTATACTCACAGGAGAAGGACCATATTGTTGCCCGAGGCAGCAATATCCCCTTCGAGACAAGTCGGCTGGAGGACGATGTATTGAATCTCGACGCAATTTGAGTCTTCCATCGTCATTAGGAGGCGCTGAACGTTACAATTAATTATCATTTTAGCGTCGGATTCGAAAATCTACTCACAGGAGAAGGATCATATGATGGTCCGAGACAGCAGTATCCCCTCGGATACAAGTCGGCTGGAGGATGATGTATTGAATCTCGATGCAATTTGAGTGTTCCATCGTCTTTAGGAGGAACTGAACGCTAAAATTAACTATCAGTTTCGCGTCGCATTCGAAAATCTAGACTCACAGGAGAACGACCATAAGGTGCCTGAGGCAGCAATAGACACTTGGGGACAAGTCGGCTGGAGGCCGATGTATTGAATCTCGACGCAATTTGAGTGTTCCATCGTCATTAGGAAACCCTGAACGTTACAATTAACAATAAGTTTCGCGTCGGATTCTAAAATCTAGACTCACAGGAGAGCGACCATAAGGAGCCCGAGGCAGCAATATCCCCATGGAGACAAATCGGCTGGAGGACTATGTATTAAATCTCGACGCAATTTGAGTGTTCCATCGTCATTAGGAGGCGCTGAACGTTACAATTAACTATCATTTTAGCGTCGGTTTCGAAAATCTACTCACAGGAGAAGGATCATATGGTGCCCGAGACATCAATATCCCCCTGGATACAAGTCGGCTGGAGGACGATGTATTCAATCTCGAAGCAATTTGAGTGTTCCATCGTCATTAGGAGGCCCTGAACGTTACTATTAACAATCAGTTTTGCGTCGGATTCGAAAATCTAGACTCAAAGGAGAACGACCGTAAGGTGCCCGAGGCAGCAGTAGACCCTTGGGGACAAGTCGACTGAAGGACGATGTATTGAATCTCGTCGCAATTTGAGTGTTCCATCGTCTTTAGGAGGACCTGAACGCTACAATTAACTATCAGTTTCGCGTCGGATTCGAAAATCTAGACTCACAGGAGAACGTCCATAAGGTACCCGAGGCAGCAATAGACCTTTCGGGACAAGTCGGCTGAAGGACGATGTATTGGATCTCGTCGCAATTTGAGTGTTCCATCGTCTTTAGGAGAATCTGAACGCTACAATTACTATCAGTTTCGCGTCGGATTCTAAAATCTAGACTCACAGGAGACGGACCGATTGGTGCCCGAGGCAGCAAAATCCCTTTGGAGACAAGTCGGCTGGAGGACGATGTATTGAATCTCGACGCATTTTGAGTGTGCTATCGTCATTGGGAGGCGCTGAACGTTACAATTCACTATCATTTTTGCGTCGGGTTCGAAAATCTAGACTCACAGGTGAACGATGATTAGGTGCCCGAGGCAGCAATAGACCCATGGAGACAAGTCGGCTGGAGGACGATATATTGGATCACGACAATATTTGAGTGTTCCATTGTCATTAGGAGGTCCTGAATGTTACAATTAACTATCAGTTTTTCGTCGGATTCGAAAATCTAGACTCACTGGAGACGGACCATAAGGTGCCCGAGGCAGCAATAGCCCCTAGGAGACAAGTCGGCTCGAGGCCGATGTATTGAATCTCGACGCAATTTGAGTGTTCCATCGTCATTAGGAGGTCCTGAATGATACAATTAACTATCAGTTTCGCGATGGATTCAAAAATCTAGACTCACAGGAGAACGACCATAAGGTGCCCGAGGCAGCAATAGACCCTTGGGGACAAGTCGGCCGAAGGACGATGTATTGAATCTCGTCGCAATTTGAGTGTTCCATCGTCATTAGGAGGCCCTGAACGCTACAATTAACTATCAGTTTCGCGTCGAATCCAAAAATCTAGACTCACAGGAGACGGACTTTTGGTGCCCGAGGCACCTTTGGAGACAAGTCGGCTGGAGGACGATGTATTGAATCTCGACGCATTTTGAAAGTTCTTTCGTCATTAGGAGGCGCTGAACGTTACAATTCACTATCATTTTTGCGTCGGGTTCTAAAATCCAGAGTCACAGGAGAACGATCATAAGGTGTCCGAGGCAGCAATAGACCCTTGGAGACAAGTCGGCTGGAGGACGATATATTGGATCACGACAGAATTTGAGTGTTCCATCGTCATTAGGAGGCCCTGAATGTTACAATTAACTATCAGTTTATCGTCGGATTCGAAAATCTAGACTCACTGGAGACGGACCATAACGTGCCCGAGGCAGCAATATCCCTTTGGAGTCCAGTCCGCTGGAGGACAGTGTATTGAATCGCGACGCAATTTGAGTGTTCCTTCGACATTAGGAGGCCCTGAACGTTACAAATTAACAATCAGTTTCGCGTCGGATTCGAAAATCTAGACTCACAGGACAAGGACCATATGGTGCCCGATGCAGCAATATTCCCTACGAGACACGTCGGCTGGAGAACGATGTATTGAATCTCGACGCAATTTGAGTGTTCCATCGTCATTGGGAGGCCCTGTATGTTACAATTAACAATCAGTTTTTCGTCGGATTCGGAAATCTAGACTCACTGGAGACGGACCATAAGGTGCCCGAGGCTATATCCCCTTGGCGACCAGTCCGCTGGAGGACGATGTATCAAATCGCGACGCAATTTGAGTGCTCCATCGTTATTGGGAAATCCTGAACGTTACAATTAACAATCAGTTTCGCGTCGGATTCAAAAATCTAGACTCACAGGAGACGGAATATTTGGTGCCCGAGGCAGTAATATCCCCTTGGAGACAAGTCGGCTGGAGGACGATGTAGTGAATCTCGACTCAATTTGAGTGTTCCTTCGTCATTAGGACGCCCTGAACGTTACAATTAACTATCTGTTTTGCGTCGGATTCGAAAATATAGTTTCACAGGGGAACGACCATAAGGTGCCCGAGGCAGCAATATCCCCATGGAGAAAAGTCGGCTGGAGGACGATGTATTGAATCTCGACGCAATTTGAGTGTTCCATCGTCATTAGGAGGCGCTGAACGTTACAATTAACTATCATTTTAGCGTCGGATTCGAAAATCTACTCACAGGAGTAGGATCATATGGTGCCCGAGACAACGACATCCCCTTGGAGACAAGTCGGCTGGAGGACGATGTATTGAATAGCGACGCAATTTGAGTGCTCCATCGTCATTAGGAGGCCCTGAACGTTACAATTAACAATCAGTTTTGCTTCGGATACGAAAACGTAGAATCACCGGAGACGGACCAAGTGGTGCCCGAGGCAGCGATATCCCCTTGGAAACAAGTCCGCTGGAGGACGATGTAGTGAATATCGACGCAATTTGAGTGATCCTTCGACATTAGGAGGCCCTGAACGTTACAATTAACTATCTGTTTTGCGTCGGATTCGAAAAGCTAGACTCACAGGAGAAGGACCATAAGGTGCCCGAGCCAGCAATAGACCCTTGGAGACAAGTCGGCTCGAGGCCCATGTATTTAATCTCGACGCAATTTGAGTGATCCATCGTCATTAGGAGTCCCTGAACGTTACAATTAACTATCTGCTTTGCGTCGGATTCGAAAATCTAGACTCACAGGAGACCGAACGTAAGGTGCCCGAGGTAGCAATAGACTCTTGAAGACAAGTCGGCTGAAGGACGATGTATTGAATCGCAACGCAATTTGAGTGTTCCATCGTCATTATGAGGCCCTGAACGTTAAAAGTAACTATCAGTTTCGCGTCGGACTGAAAATCTAGACTCACAGGGGACGGACCACTTGGAGCCCGAGGCAGCAATATCCCCTTGTAGACAAGTCAGCTGGAGGTCGATGTATTGACTCCCGACCCATTTTTGTGTTCCATCGTCATTAGGAGGCGCTGAACGTTACAATTCACTATCATTTTTGCGTCGGGTTCGAAAATCTAGACTCACAGGAGAACGATCATAAGGTGCCCGAGGCAGCAAAAGACCCTTGGAGACAAGTCGGCTGGAGGACGATATATTGGATCACGACAAAATTTGAGTGTTCCATCGTCATTAGGAGGCCCTGAATGGTACAATTAACTATCAGTATTTCGTCGGATTCGAAAATCTAGACTCACTGGAGACGGACCATAAGGAGCCCGAGGCAGCAATATCCCCTTGGAGACCAGTCCGCTGGAGGACGAAGTATTGAATCGCGACTCAATTTGAGTGCTCCATCGTCATTAGGAGGCCCTGAACGTTACAATTAACAGTCAGATTTGCGTCGGATTCGATAACGTAGAATGACCGGAGACGGACCAAGTGGTGCCCGAGGCAGCGATATCCCCTTGGAAACAAGTCCGCTGGAGGACGATGTAGTGAATATCGACGCAATTTGAGTGTTCCTTCGTCATTAGGAGGCCCTGAACGTTACAATTAACTATCTGTTTTGCGTCGGATTCGAAAATCTAGACTCACAGGAGACGGAACATATGGTGCCCGAGGCACCAATATCCCCTTGGAGACAAATCAGCTGAATGCCGATATATTGAATCTCGACGCAATTGGAGTGTTCCATCGTCATTAGGAAACCCTGAGCGTTACAATTAACAATCAGATTCGCGTCGGATTCGAAAATCTAGACTCACAGGTGAGCGACCATAAGGAGCCCGAGGCAGCAATATCCCCATGGAGACAATCAGGCTGGAGGACGATGTATTTAATCTCGACGCAATTTGAGTGTTCCATCGTCATTAGGAGGCGCTGAACGTTACAATTAACTATCATTTTAGCGTCGGATTCGAAAATCCACTCACACGAGAAGGATCATATGGTGACCGAGACATTAATTTCCCGTTGGATACAAGTCGGCTGGACGACGATGTATTGAATCTCGACGCATTTTGAGTGTTCTTTCGTCATTAGGAGGCGCTGAACGTTACAATTCACTATCATTCTTGCGTCGGGTTCGAAAATCTAGACTCACAGGAGAACGATCATAAGGTGCCCGAGGCAGCAATAGACCCTTGGACACAAGTCGGCTGGAGGACGATATATTGGATCACGACAAAATTTGAGTTTTCCGTCGTCATTAGGAGGCCCTGAATGTTACAATTAACTATCAGTTTTTCGTCGGATTCAAAAATCTAGACTCACTGGAGACGGACCATAACGTGCCCGAGGCAGCAATATCCCCTTGGAGACCAGTCCGCTGGAGGACGGTGTATTGAATCGCGACGCAATTTGAGTGTTCCTTCGATATTAGGAGGCCCTGAACGTTACAATTAACTATCTGTTTTGCGTCGGATTCGAAAATCTAGAATCACAGGAGAACGAACACAAGGGGCCCGAGGCAGCAATAGACCCTTACAGACAAGTCGGCTCGAGGCCCATGTATTGAATCTCGATGCAATTTGAGTGTTCCATCGTCATTAGGAAACCCTGAACGTTACAATTAACAATCAGTTTCGCGTCGGTTTCGAAAATCTAGACTCACAGGAGAAGGACCATATGGTGCCCGAGGCAGCAATATTCCCCACGAGACAAGTCGGCTGGAGGGCGATGTATTGAATCTCGACGCAATTTGAGTGTTCCATCATCATTAGGAAAACCTGAACGTTACAATTTACAATCAGTTTCGCGTCGGATTCGAAAATCTAGACTCACAGGAGAGCGACCATAAGGAGCCCGAGGCAGCAATATCCCCATGGAGACAAATCGGCTGGAGGACTATGTATTGAATCTCGACGCAATTTGAGTGTTCCATCGTCATTAGGAGGCGCTGGACGTTACAATTAACTATCATTTTTGCCTCGTAATCGAAAATCTAGACTCACAGGAGACGGAACATATGGTACCCGAGGCAGCAATATCCCCTTGGAGACTAGTCGGCTGGAGGACGTGGTATTGGATCGCGACGCAATTTGAGTGTTCCATCGTCATTAGGAGGCCCTGAATGATACAATTAACTATCAGTCTTTCGTCGGATTCGAAAATCTAGACCCACTGGAGACGGACCATAAGGTGCCCGAGGCAGCAATATCCCTTTGGAGACAAGTCTGCTGGAGGACGATGTGTTGAATCGCGACTCAATTTGAGTGTTCCATCGTCATTAGGAGGCCCTGAACGTTACAATTAACTATCAGTTTTGCGTCGGATTCTAAAGTATAGGTTCACTGGGGAACGACCATATGGGGCCCGAGGCAGCAATAGACCCTTGGAGACAATCGGCTGAATGCCGATATATTGAATATCGACGCAATTAGAGTGTTCCATCGTCTTTAGGAGGCCCTGAACGTTACAATTAACTATCAGTTTTGCTACGGTTTCGAAAACGTAGAATCACCGGAGACGGACCAAGTGGTGCCCGAGGCAGCGATATCCCCTTGGAGACAAGTCGGCTGGAGGACGATATATTGGATCACGACAAAATTTGAGTGTTCCATCGTCATTAGGAGGCCCTGAATGGTACAATTAACTATCAATTTTTCGTCGGATTCTAAAATCTAGACTCAATGGAGACGGACCATAAGGTGCCCGAGGCAGCAATATCCCCTTGGAGACCAGTCCGCTGGAGGACGATGTATTGAATCGCGACGCAATTTGTGTGTTCCTTCGTCATTAGGACGCCCTGAAAATTACAATTAACTATCTGTTTTGCGTCGGATTCGAAAATATAGTTTCACAGGGGAACGACCATAAGGTGCCCGAGGCAGCAATAGAACCACGGAGACAAATCGGCTGGAGGACGAGGTACTGGATCGCGACGCAATTTGAGTGTTCCATCGTAACTAGGAGGCCCTGATTGTTACAATTAACGATCAGTTTTGCGTCGGATTAGAATATCTAGACTCACAGGAGAACGACCATAAGGTGCCCGGGGCAGCAATAGACCGTTGGAGACAAGTCGGCTGAAGGACGATGTATTGAATCTCGACGCAATTTGAGTGTTCCATCGTCATTAGGAAGCCCTGAACGTTACAATTAACAATCAGTTTCGCGTCGGATTCGAAAATCTAGACTCACAGGAGAGCGAACATAAGGAGCCCGAGGCAGCAATATCCCCACGGAGACAAGTCCGCTGGAGGACGATGTATTGAATCTCGACGCAATTTGAGTGTTCCATCGTCATTAGGAGGCGCTGAACGTTACAATTAACTATCATTTTAGCGTCGGATTCGAAAATCTACTCACAGGAGTAGGATCATATGGTGCCCGAGACAACAATATCCCCTTGGAG
This sequence comes from Schistocerca americana, assembly GCF_021461395.2. Taxonomy (NCBI): domain Eukaryota; kingdom Metazoa; phylum Arthropoda; class Insecta; order Orthoptera; family Acrididae; genus Schistocerca; species Schistocerca americana. Next base: position 773,964,366 of record NC_060123.1, read on the forward strand.
ACAAGTCGGCTGGAGGACGATGTATTGAATAGCGACGCAATTTGAGTGCTCCATCGTCATTAGGAGGCCCTGAACGTTACAATTAACAATCAGTTTTGCTTCGGATTCGAAAACGTAGAATCACCGGAGACGGACCAAGTGGTGCCCGAGGCAGCGATATCCCCTTGGAAACAAGTCCGCTGGAGGACGATGTAGTGAATATCGACGCAATTTGAGTGATCCTTCGTCATTTGGAGGCCCTGAACGTTACAATTAACTATCTGTTTTGCGTCGGATTCGAAAAGCTAGACTCACAGGAGAAGGACCATAAGGTGCCCAAGCCAGCAATAGACCCTTGGAGACAAGTCGGCTCGAGGCCCATGTATTTAATCTCGACGCAATTTGAGTGTTCCATCGTCATTAGGAGTCCCTGAACGTTACAATTAACTATCTCCTTTGCGTCGGATTCGAAAATCTAGACTCACAGGAGACCGAACATAAGGTGCCCGAAGTAGCAATGGACCCTTGGAGACAAGTCGGCTGGAGGACGACATATTGGATCACGCCAAAATTTGAGTGTTCCATCGTCATTAGGAGGCGCTGAACGTTACAATTCACTATCATTTTTCCGTCGGGTTCAAAAATCTAGACTCACAGGAGAACGATCATAAGGTTCCCGAGGCAGCAAAAGACCCTTGGAGACAAGTCGGCTGGAGGACGATATATTGGATCACGACAAAATTTGAGTGTTCCATCGTCATTAGGAGGCCCTGAATGGTACAATTAACTATCAGTATTTTGTCGGATTCAAAAATCTAGACTCACTGGAGACGGACCATAAGGAGCCCGAGGCAGCAATATCCCCTTGGAGACCAGTCCGCTGGAGGACGATGTATTGAATCGCGACGCAATTTGAGTGCTCCATCGTCATTAGGAGGCCCTGAACGTTACAAATCACTATCATTTTTGCGTCGGGTTCGTAAATCTAGACTCACAGGAGAACGATCATAAGGTGCCCGAGGCAGCAATGGACCCTTGGAGACATGGCGGCTGGAGGACGATATATTGGATCACGACAAAATTTGAGTGTTCCATCGTCATTAGGAGGCGCTGAATGGTACAATTAACTATCAGTTTTTCGTCGGATTCTAAAATCTAGACTCAATGGAGACGGACCATAAGGTGCCCGAGGCAGCAATATCCCCTTGGAGACCAGTCCGCTGGAGGACGATGTATTGAATCGCGACTCAATTTGAGTGCTCCATGGTCATTAGGAGGCCCTGAACGTTACAATTAACTATCAGTTTTGCTACGGATTCGAAAACGTAGAATCACCGGAGACGGACCAAGTGGTGCCCGAGGCAGCGATATCCCCTTGGAGACAAGTCGGCTGGAGGACGATGTAGTGAATCTCGACGCAATTTGTGTGTTCCTTCGTCATTAGGACGCCCAGAACGTTACAATTAACTATCTGTTTTGCGTCGGATTCGAAAATATAGTTTCACAGGGGAACGACCATAAGGTGCCCGAGGCAGCAATAGAACCGTGGAGACAAATCGGCTGGAGGACGAGGTATTGGATCGAGGCGCAATTTGAGTGTTCCATCGTAGCTAGGAGGCCCTGATTGTTACAATCAACGATCAGTTTTGCGTCGGATTAGAATATCTAGACCCACAGGAGAACGACCATAAGGTGCCCGAGGCAGCGATAGACCGTTGGGGACAAGTCGGCTGAAGGACGATGTATTGAATCTCGACGCAATTTGAGTGTTCCATCGTCATTAGGAAGCCCTGAACGCTACAATTAACAATCAGTTTCGCGTCGGATTCGAAAATCTAGACTCACAGGAGGGCGAACATAAGGAGCCCGAGGCAGCAATATCCCCATGGAGACAAGTCGGCTGGAGGACGATGTATTGAATCTCGACGCAATTTGAGTGTTCCATCGTCATTAGGAGGCGCTGAACGTTACAATTATCTATCATTTTAGCGTCGGATTCGAAAATCTACTCACAGGAGTAGGATCATACGGTGCCCGAGACAACAATATCCCCTAGGAGACAAGTCGGCTGGAGGACGATGTATTGAATAGCGACGCAATTTGAGTGCTCCATCGTCATTAGGAGGCCCTGAACGTTGCAATTAACAATCAGTTTTGATTCGGATTCGAAAACGTAGAATCACCGGAGACGGACCAAGTGGTGCCCGAGGCAGCGATATCCCCTTGGAAACAAGTCCGCTGGAGGACGATGTAGTGAATATCGACGCAATTTGAGTGTTCCTTCGTCATTAGGAGGCCCTGAACGTTACAATTAACTATCTCCTTTGCGTCGGATTCGAAAATCTATACTCACAGGAGACCGAACATAAGGTGCCCGAGGTAGCAATAGACTCTTGAAGACAAGTCGGCTGAAGGACGATGTATTGAATCTCAACGCAATTTGAGTGTTCCATCGTCATTATGAGGCCCTGAACGTTAAAATTAACTATCAGTTTCGCGTCGGACTGAAAATCTAGAGTAACAGGTGACGGACCATTTGGAGCGCGAGGCAGCAATATCCCCTTGTAGACAAGTCGGCTGGAGGTCGATGTATTGACTCCCGACCCATTTGAGTGTTCTATCGTCATTAGGAGGCGCTGAACGTTACAATTCACTATCATTTTTGCGTCGGATTTGAAAATCTAGACTCACAGGAGAACGATCATAAGGTGCCCGAGGCAGCAAAAGACCCTTGGAAACAAGTCGGCTGGAGGACGATATATTGGATCACGACAAAATTTGAGTGTTCCATCGTCATTAGGAGGCCCTGAATGGTACAATTAACTATCAGTATTTCGTCTGATTCAAAAATCTAGACTCACCGGAGACGGACCATAAGGAGCCAGAGGCAGCAATATCCCCTTGGAGACCAGTCCGCTGGAGGACGAAGTATTGAATCGCGACTCAATTTGAGTGCTCCCTCGTCATTAGGAGGCCCTGAACGTCACAATTAACTATCAGTTTTGCTACGGTTTCGAAAACGTAGAATCACCGGAGACGGACCAAGTGGTGCCCGAGGCAGCGATATCCCCTTGGAGACAAGTCCGCTGGATGACGAAGTATTGAATCGCGACTCAATTTGAGTGCTCCATCGTCATTAGGAGGCCCTGAACGTTACAATTAACTATCAGTTTTGCTACGGTTTCGAAAACGTAGAATCACCGGAGACGGACCAAGTGGTGCCCGAGGCAGCGATATCCCCTTGGAGACAAGTCGGCTGGAGAACTATGTATTGAATCTCGACGCAATTTGAGTGTTCCATCGTCATTAGGAGGCGCTGAACGTTACAATTAACTATCATTTTCGCGTCGGATTCGAAAATCTACTCACAGGAGAAGGATCATATGGTGCCCGAGACATCAATATCCCCCTGGATACAAGTCGGCTGGAGGACGATGTATTGAATCTCGACGCAATTTCAGTGTTCCATCGTCATTAGGAGGCCCTGAATTTTACAATTAACAATCAGTTTTGCGTCGGATTAGAAAATCTAGACTCACAGTAGAACGACCATATGGTGCCCGAGGCAGCAATAGACCCTTGGGGACAACTCGGCTGAAGGACGATGTATTCAATCTCGTCGCAATTTGAGTGTTCCATCGACATTAGGAGGCCCTGAACGCTGCAATTAACTATCAGTTTCGCGTCGGATTCAAAAATCTAGACTCACAGGAGACGGACCATTTGGTGCCGGAGGCAGCAATATCCCCTTGGAGACCAGTCCGCTGGAGGACGATGTATTGAATCGCAACGCAATTTGAGTGCTCCATCGTCATTAGGAGGCCCTGAACGTTACAATTAACTATCTGCTTTGCGTCGGATTTGAAAATTTAGACTCACAGGAGAACGTACATAAGGTACCCGAGGCAGCAATAGACTGTTGAAGACAAGTCGGATGAAGGACGATGTATTGAATCTCGACGCAATTTAAGTGTTCCATCGTCATTATCAGGCCCTGAACGTTGCAATTAACTATCAGTTTCTTGTCGGACTAAAAATCTAGACCCACAGGTGACGGACCACATGGAGCCCGAGGCAGCATTATCCCCTTGTAGATAAGTCGGCTGGAGGTCGATGTATTGACTCCTCACGCAATTTGAGTGTTCCATCGTCATTACGAGGCGCTGAACGTTACAATTAACTATCATTTTTGCGTCGGATTCGAAAATCTATACTCACAGGAGACGGAACATATGGTGCCCGAGGCACCAATATCCCCTTGGAGACAAGTCGGCTAGAGGTCGATGAATTGAATCTAGACGCCATTTGAGTGTTCCATCGTTATTAGGAGGCCCTGAACATTACAATTAACTATCAGTTTTGCGTCGGATTCTAAAATCTAGGCTCACTGGGGAACGACCATAAGGGGCCCGAGGCAGCAATAGACCCTTGGAGACAAATCGGCTGAATGCCGATATATTGAATCTCGACGCAATTAGAGTGTTCCATCGTCATTAGGAAACCCTGAGCGTTACAATTAACAATCAGTTTCGCGTCGGATTCGAAAATCTAGACTCACTGGAGACGGTCCACAACGTGCCCGAGGCTGCAATATCCCCTTGGAGACCAGTCCGCTGGAGGACGGTGTATTGAATCGAGACGCAATTTGAGTGTTCCTTCGATATTAGGAGGCCCTGAACGTTACAATTAACTATCTGTTTTGCGTCGGATTCGAAAATCTAGACTCACAGGAGAGCGACCATAAGGAGCCCGAGGCAGCAATATCCCTATGGAGACAAATCGGCTGGAGGACTATGTATTGAATCTCGACGCAATTTGAGTGTTCCATCGTCATTAGGCGGCGCTGGACGTTACAATTACCAAACATTTTATCGTCGTATTCGAAAATCTACACACAGGAGAAGGATCATATGGTGCCCGAGACATCAAAACCCCCTGGATACAAATTGGCTGGAGGACGATGTATTGAATCTCGACGCATTTTGAATGTTCCATCGTCATTAGGAGGCCCTGAATTTTACAATTAACTATCTGTTTTGCGTCGGATTCGAAATTCTAGACTCACAGGAGAACGACCATAAGGTGCCCGAGGCAGCAATAGACCCTTAGAGATAAATCGGCTGGAGGACGTGGTATTGGATCGCGACGCAATTTGAGTGTTCCATCGTCATTAGGAGGCCCTGAATGATACAATTAACCATCAGTTTTTCGTCGGATTCAAAAATCTAGACCCACTGGAGACGGACCATAAGGTGCCCGAGGCAGCAATATCCCTTTGGAGACAAGTCTGCTGGAGGACGATGTGTTGAATCGCGACTCAATTTGAGTGCTCCATCGTCATTAGGAGGCCCTGAATTTTACAATTAACTATCAGTTTCGCGTCGGACTGAAAATCTAGACCCACAGCTGACGGACCACATGGAGCCCGAGGCAGCTTTATCCCCTTGTAGACAAGTCGGCTGGAGGTCGATGTAATGACTCCCGACGCAATTTGAGTCTTCCATCGTCATTACGAGGCGCTGAACGTTACAATTAACTATCATTTTTGCGTCGGATTCGAAAATCTAGACTCACAGGAGACGGAACATATGGTGCCCGAGGCACCAATGTCAGCTTGGAGACAAGTCGGCTAGAGGTCGATGAATTGAATCTAGACGAAATTTGAGTGTTTCATCGTTATTAGGAGGCCCTGAACATTACAATTAACTATCAGTTTTGCGTCGGATTCTAAAATCTAGGCTCACTGGGGAACGACCATAAGGGGCCCGAGGCAGCAATAGACCCTTGGAGACAAATCGGCTGAATGCCGATATATTGAATTTCGACGCAATTAGAGTGTTCCATCGTCATTCGGAAACCCTGAGCGTTACAATTAACAATCAGTTTCGCGTCGGATTCGAAAATCTAGACTCACAGGAGAAGGACCATATGGTGCCCGAGGCAGCAATATTCCCTACAACACAAGTCGGCTGGAGGGCGATGTATTGAATCTCGACGCAATTTGAGTGTTCCATCGTCATTAGGAAAACCTGAACGTCACAATTTACAATCAGTTTCGCGTCGGATTCGAAAATCTAGACTCACAGGAGAGCGACCATAAGGAGCCCGAGGCAGCAATATCCCCATGGAGACAAATCGGCTGGAGGACTACGTATTGAATCTCGACGCAATTTGAGTGTTCGATCGTCATTAGGAGGCGCTGGACGTTACAATTAACTATCTGTTTTGCGTCGGATTCGACAATCTAGATCCACAGGAGAACGACCATAAGGTGCCCGAGGCAGCTATAGAACCATGGAGACAAATCGGCTGGAGGACGAGGTATTGGATCGCGACGCAATTTGAGTGTTCCATCGTAACTAGGAGGCCCTGGTTGTTACAATTAACGATCAGTTTTGCGTTGGATTCTAAAGTTTGGGTTCACTGGGGAACGACCATATGGGGCCCGAGGCAGCAATAGACCCTTGGAGACAAATCGGCTGAATGCCGATATATTGAATATCTACGCAATTAGAGTGTTCCATCGTCATTAGGAAACCCTGAGCGTTACAATTAACAATCAGTCTCGCGTCGGATTCGAAAACCTAGACTCACAGGAGAACGACCATAAGGTGCTCGAGCCAGCAGTAGACCCTTGGAGACAAGTCTGCTGGAGGACGATGTAGTGAATTTCGACGCAATTTGAGTGTTCCCTCGTCATTAGGAGGCCCTGAACGTTACAATTAACTATCTGTTTTGCGTCGGATTCGACAATCTAGATCCACAGGAGAACGACCATAAGGTGCCCGAGGCAGCTATAGAACCATGGAGACAAATCGGCTGGAGGACGAGGTATTGGATCGCGACGCAATTTGAGTGTTCCATCGTAACTAGGAGGCCCTGGTTGTTACAATTAACGATCAGTTTTGCGTTGGATTAGAATATCTAGACTCACAGGAGAACGACCATAAGGTGCCCGAGGCAGCAATAGACCGTTGGAGCCAAGTCGGCTGAAGGACGATGTATTGAATCTCGACGCAATTTGAGGGTTCCATCGTCATTAGGAAGCCCTGAACGTTACAATTAACAATCAGTTTTGCGTCGGATTCGAAAATCTAGACTCACAGGAGAGCGACCATAAGGAGCCCGAGGCAGCAATATCCCCATGGAGACAAGTCGGCTGGAGGACGATGTATTGAATCTCGACGCAATTTGAGTGTTCCATCGTCATTAGGAGGCGCTGAACGTTACAATTAACTATCATTTTAGCGTCGGGTTCGAAAATCTACTCACAGGAGTAGGATCATAAGGTGCCCGAGACAACAATATCCCCTTGGATACAAGTCGGCTGGAGGACGATGTATTGAATCTCGACGCAATTTGAGTGTTCTATCGCCATTAGGAGGCCCTGAACGCTACAATTAACTATCAGTTTTGCGTCGGATTCGAAAATCTAGACTTACAGGAGAACGATCTTAAGGTGCCCGAGGCTGCAATAGACCCTTGGAGACAAGTCGGCTGGAGGACGATATATTGGATCACGACAAAATTTGAGTGTTCCCTCGTCATTTGGAGGCCCTGAATGTTACAATTCACTATCAGATTTTCGTCGGATTCGAAAATCTAGACTCACTGGAGACGGGCCATAAGGTGCCCGAGGCAGCAATATCCCCTTGGAGACCAGTCCGCTGGAGGACGATGTTTTGAATCGCGACGCATTTTGAGTGCTCCATCGTCATTAGGAGGCCCTGAACGTTACAATTAACAATCAGTTTTGCTCCTAATTCGAAAACGTAGAATCATCGGAGACGGACCAAGTGGAGCCCGAGGCAGCGATATCCCCTTGGAAACAAGTCCGCTGGAGGACGATGTAGTGAATATCGACGCAATTTGAGTGATCCTTCGTCATTAGGAGGCCCTGAACGTTACAATTAACTATCTGTTTTGCGTCGGATTCGAAAATCTAGACTCACAGGAGAACGATCATAAGGTGCCCGAGGCTGCTATGGACCCTTGGAGACAAGTCGGCTGGAGGACGATATATTGGATCACGACAAAATTTGAGTGTTCCATCGTCATTTATAGGCCCTGAATGTTACAATTAACTATCAGATTTTCGTCGGATTCGAAAATCTAGACTCACTGGAGACGGGCCATAAGGTGCCCGAGGAAGCAATATCCCTTTGGAGACCAGTCCGCTGGAGGACGATGTTTTGAATCGCGACGCAATTTGAGTGCTCCATCATCATTAGGAGGCCCTGAACGTTACAATTAACAATCACTTTTGCTTCGGATTCGAAGACGTAGAATCACCGGAGACGGAGCAAGTGGTGCCCGAGGCAGCGATATCCCCTTGGAAACATGTCCGCTGGAGGACGATGTAGTGAATATCGACGCAATTTGAGTGATCCTTCGTCATTAGGAGGCCCTGAACGCTACAATTAACTATCTGTTTTGCGTCGGATTCAAAAATCTAGACTCACAGGAGAACGACCATAAGGTGCCCGAGCCAGCAATAGACCCTTGGAGACAAGTCGGCTCGAGGCCCGTGTATTTAATCTCGACGCAATTTGAGTGTTCCATCTTCATTAGGAGTCCCTGATCGTTACAATTAACTATCTGCTTTGCGTCGGATTCGAAAATCTAGACTCACAGGAGGCCGAACATAAGGTGCCCGAGGCAGCAATATCCCCTTGGAGACCAGTCCGCTGGAGCACGATGTATTAAATCGTGACTCAATTTGAGTGCTCCATCGTCATTAGGAGGCCCTGAACGTTACAATTAACTATCAGTTTTGCTACGGATTCGAAAACGTAGAATCACCGGAGACGGACCCAGTGGTGCCCGAGGCAGCGTTATCCCCTTGGAGACAAGTCGGCTTGAGGACGATGTAGTGAATCTCGACGCAATTTGAGTGTTCCATCGTCATTAGGAAACCTTGAAAGTAACAATTAACAATCAGTTTCATGTCGGATTCGAAAATCTATAATCACAGGAGAAGGACCATATGGTGCCCGAGGCAGCAATATCCCCGTCGAGACCAGTCCGCTAGAGGACGATGTTTTGAATCGCGACGCAATTTGAGTGCTCCATCGTCATTACTAGACCCTGAACGTTACAATTAACAATCAGATTTGCTTCGGATTCGAAAATGTAGAATCACCGGAGACGGACAAAGTGGTGCCCGAGGCAGCGATATCCCCTTGGAAACAAGTCCGCTGGAGGACGATGTAGTGAATATCGACGCAATTTGAGTGATCCTTCGTCATTAGGAGGCCCTGAACGTTACAGTTTCGCGTCGGATTTGAAAATCTAGACTCACAGGAGAGCGACCATAAGGAGCCCGCGGCAGCAATTTGCCCATAGAGACAAATCGGCTGGAGAACTATGTATTGAATCTCGACGCAATTTGAGTGTTCCATCGTCGTTAGGAGGCGCTGAACGTTACTATTAACTATCATTTTAGCGTCGGATTCGAAAATCTACTCACAGGAGAAGTATCATATGGTGCACGAGACATCAATATCCCCCTGGATACATGTGGGCTGGAGGACAATGTATTAAATCTCGACGCAATTTGAGTGTTCCATCGTCATTACTAGACCCTGAACGTTACAATTAACAATCAGTTTTGCTTCGAATTCGAAAATGTAGAAACACCGGAGACGGACAAAGTGGTGACCGAGGCAGCGATATCCCCTTGGAAACAAGTCCGCTGGAGGACGATGTAGTGAATATCGACGCAATTTGAGTGATCCTTCGTCATTAGGAGGCCCTGAACGTTACAATTAACTATCTGTTTTGCGTCGGATTCGAAAATCTAGACTCACAGGAGAACGACCATAAGGTGCCCGAGCCAGCAATAGACCCTTGGAGACAAGTCGGCTCGAGGCCCATGTATTTAATCTCGACGCAATTTGAGTGTTACATCGTCATTATGAGGCCCTGAACGTTACAATTAACTATCAGTTTCGCGTCGGACTGAAAATCTAGAGTCACAGGTGACGGACCACCTGGAGCCCGAGGCAGCAATATCCCCTTGTAGACAAGTCGGCTGGAGGTCGATGTAGTGACTCCCGACGCAATTTCAGTGTTCCATCGTCATTAGGAGGCGCTGAACGTTTTAATTAACTATCATTTTTGCGTCGGATTCGAAAATGTAGACTCACAGGAGAAGGAACATATGGTGCCCGAGGCAGCAATATCGCCTTGGAGACAAGTCGGCTGGAGGTTGATGTATTTAATGTAGACGCCATTTGAGTGTTCCATCGTCATTAGGAGGCCCTGAACATTACAATTAACTATCAGTTTTTCGTCGGATTCTAAAATCTAGGCTCACTGGGGAACGACCATATATGGGGCCCGAGGCAGCAATAGACCCTTGGAGACAAATCGTCTGAATGCCGATATATTGAATCACGAGGAAACTAGAGTGTTCCATCGTCATTAGGAAACCCTGAGCGTTACAATTAACAATCAGTCTCTCGTCGGATTCGAAAATCTAGACTCACAGGAGAACGACCATAAGGTGCCCGAGCCAGCAATAGACCCTTGGAGACAAGACGGCTCGAGGCCCATGTATTTAATCTCGACGCACTTTGAGAGTTCTATCGTCATTAGGAAGCGCTGAACGTTGAAATTCACTATCATTTATGCGTCGGGTTCGAAAATCTAGCCTCACAGGAGAACGATCATAAGGTGCCCGAGGCAGCAATAGACCCATGGAGACAAGTCGGCTGGAGGACGATATATTGGATCACGACGAAATTTGAGTTTTCCATGATCATTAGGAAGCCCTCAACGTCACAATTAACAATCAGTTTCGCGTCGTACTCGAGAATCTAGACTCACAGGAGAGCGACCATAAGGAGCCCGAGGCAGCAATATCCCCATGGAGACAAATCGGCTGGTGGACTATGTATTGAATCTCGACGCCATTTGAGTGTTCCATCGTCATTAGGAGGCGCTGAACGTTACAATTAACTATCATTTTAGCGTCGGATTCGAAAATCTACTCACAGGAGAAGGATCATATGGTGCCCGAGACAACAATATCCCCCTGGATACAAGTCGGATGGAGGACGACGTTTTGAATCTCGACGCAATTTGAGTGTTCCATCGTCATTAGGAGGCCCTGAACGTTACAATAAACTATCTGCTTTGCGTCGGATTCGAAAATCTAGACTCACAGGAAAACGATAATAAGGTGCCCCAGACAGCAATTGACCCTTTTAGACAGGTCGGCTGGAGGACGATGTATTTGATCGCCACGCAATTTGAGTGTTCCATCGTAACTAGGAGTCCCTGAATGTTACAATTAACTGTCAGTTTTTCGTCGGATTCGAAAATCTAGACTCACTGGAGACGGACCATAAGATACCCGAAGCAGCAATATCCCCTTGGAGACCAGTCCGCTGGAGGACGATGTATTGAGTCTCGACGCAATTTGAGTGTTCCATCGTCATTAGGAGGCGCTGAACGTTGCAATTAACTATCATTTTAGCGTCGGATTCGAAAATCTACTCAAAGGAGAAGGATCATATGAAGCTCAAGACAGCAATATCCCCTAGGATACAAGTCAGCTGGAGGACGATTTATTGAATCTCGACGCAATTTGAGTGTTCCATCGTCATTAGAAGGACCTGAACGTTACAATTAAAAATCAGTTTTGCGTCGGATTAGAAAATCTAGACTCACAGGAGAACGACCATAAGGTGCACGAGGCAGCAATAGACCCTTGGAGGAAAGTCGTCTGAAGGACGATGTATTGAATCTCGTCGCAATTTGAGTGTTCCATCGTCATTAGGAGGCCCTGAACGCTACAATTAACTATCAGTTTCGCGTCGGATTCAAAAATCTAGACTCACAGGAGACGGACCATTTGGTGCCGGAAGCAGCAATGTGCCTTTGGAGGCAAGTCGGCTGGAGGCTGACGTATTGAATCTCGACGCATTTTGAGTGTTCTGTCGTCATTAGGAGGCGCTGAACGTTACAATTAACAATCAGTTTTGCGTCGGATTCGAAAACGTAGAATGAGCGGAGACGGACCAAGTGGTGCGCGAGGCAGCGATATCCCCTTGGAAACAAGTCCGCTGGAGGACGATGTAGTGAATATCGACGCAATTTGAGTGTTCCTTCGTCATTAGGAGGCCCCGAACGTTACAATTAACTATCTGTTTTGCGTCGGATTCGAAAATCTAGACTCACAGGTGAACGACCACAAGGTGCCCGAGCCAGATATAGACCCTTGGAGACAAGTCGGCTCGAGGCCCATGTATTTAATCTCGACGCAATTAGAGTGTTCCATCGTCATTAGGCTGCGCTGAACGTTACAATTAACTATCACTTTAGCGTCGGATTCGAAAATCCACTCACAGGAGAAGGATCATATGGTGACCGAGACATCAATATCCCCTTGGATACAACTCGGCTGGACGACTATGTATTGAATCTCGACGCAATTTGAGTGTTCCATCGTCATTAGGAGGCCCTGAACGTTACAATTAACTTTCAGATTTGAGTCTGATTCGAAAATCTAGACTCACAGGAAAACGATCATAAGGTGCCCCAGCCAGCAATTGACCCTTGGAGACAGGTCGGCTGGAGGACGATGAATTGGATCGCGACGCAATTTGAGTGTTCCAAAGTAACTAGGAGTCCGTGAATATTACAATTAACTATCAGTTTTTCGTCGGATTCGAAAATCTAGACTCACTGGAGACGGACCATAAGGTACCCGAAGCAGCAATATCCCCTTGGAGACCTGTTCGCTGGAGGACGATGTATTGAATCTCGACGCAATTTGAGTGTTCTATCGTCATTAGGAGGCCCTGAACGTTACAATTAACTATCAGTTTCGCGTCGGTTTCGAAAATCTAGACTCACAGGAGAATGACCGTAAGGTGCCCGAGGCAGCAACACACCCGTGGGGACAAGTCGGGTGGAGGCCGATGTATTGAATCTCGACGCAATTTGAGTGTTCCATCGTCATTAGGAGGCCCTGAACGTTACAATTAACTATCAGTTTCGCTTCGTTTTCGAAAATCTAGACTCACAGGAGACGGACCACATGGAGCCCGAGGCAGCAATAGACCCTTGGAGACAAGTCGGCTCGGGGCCGATGTATTGAATCTCGACGCAATTTGTGTTTTCCATCGTCATTAGGAGGCCTTGAACGTTACAATTAACTATCTGTTTTGCGTCGGACGCTAAAATCTAGACTCACAGGAGAACGACCATGAGGTGCCCGAGGCAGCAATAGACCCTTGGAGACAAGTCGGCTGAAGGACGATGTATTGAATTTCGACGCAATTTGAGTGTACCATCGTCATTAGGAGGCTCTGAACGGTACAATTATCTATCAGCTTCGCGTCGGATTCGAAAATCTAGACTCCCAGGAGACGGACCACATGGAGCCCGAGGCAGCAATAGACCCTTGTAGACAAATCGGCTCGACGCCGGTGTATTGAATCTCGACGCAATTTGAGTGTTCCATCGTCATTTGGAGGCCCTGAACGTTACAATTAACTATCTGTTTTGCGTCGGATTCTAAAATCTTGTCTCACAGGAGAACGACCATAAGGTGCCCGAGGCAGCAACAGACCCTTGGAGACCATTCGGCTGGAGGTCTATATATTGACTCTCGACGCAATTTGAGTGTTCCATTGTCATTAGGAGGCGCTGACTGTTACAATTAACTATCATTTTAGCGTCGGATTCGAAAATCTACTCACAGGAGAAGGATCATATGGTGCCCGAGGCAGCAATATCCCCTTGGATACAAGTCGGCTGGAGGACGATATATTGAATCTCGACGCAATTTGAGTGTTCAAGCGTCATTAGGAGGCCCTGAACGTTACTAATAACAATCAGTTTTTCGTCGGATTAAAAAATCTAGACTCACATGAGAACGACCATAAGGTGCCCGACGCAGCAATAGACTTTTGGAGACAAGTCGGCTGAAGGACGATGTATTAAATCTCGGCGCAATTTGAGTGTTCCATCGTCATTAGGAGGCCCTGAACGTTACAATTAACTATCATTTTAGCGTCGGATTCGAAAATCCACTCACAGGAGAAGGTTCATATGATGAACGAGACATCAATATCCCCATGGATACAAGTCGGCTGGACGACGATGTATTGAATCTCGACGCTGATTGAGTGTTCCATCGTCATTAGGAGGCCCTGAACGTTACAAGTAACTATCAGTTTTGCGTCGGATTCGAAATTCTAGACTCACAAGAAAACGATCATAAGGTGCCCCAGACAGCAATTGACCCTTGGAGACAGGTCGGCTGGAGGACGATGTATTGGATCGCGACGCAATTTGAGTGTTCCATCGTAGCTAGGAGTCCCTGAATGTTACAATTAACTATCAGTTTTTCGTCGGATTCGAAAATCTAGACTCACTGGAGACGGACCATAAGGTACCCGAAGCAGCAATATCCCCTTGGAGACCAGTCCGCTGGAGGACGATGTATTGAATCGCGACGCAATTTGAGTGCTCCATCGTCATTACGAGGCCCTGAACGTTACAATTAACTATCATTTTTGCGTCGGATTCGAAAATCTAGACTCACAGGAGAACGACCACAAGGTGCCCGAGGCAGCAATAGACCCTTGGAGACAAGTCGGTTGGAGGACGATGTATTGAGTCTCGACGCAATTTGAGTGTTCAATCGCCATTAGGAGGACCTGAACGTTACAATTAACAATCAGTTTTGCGTCGGATTAGAAAATCTAGACTCACAGGAGAACGACCATAAGGTGCCCGAGGCAGCAATAGACCCTTGGAGACAAGTCGGCTGGAGGACGATGTATTGAATCTCGACGCAATTTGAGTGTTCCATCGTCATTAGGAGGGGCTGAACGTTACAATTAACTATCATTTTTGCGTCGGATTCGAAAATCTAGACGCACAGGAGACGGACCATATGGTGCCCAAGGCTGCAATATCCCCTTGGAGACAAGTCGGCTGGAGGCCGATGTATTGAATCTCGACGCAATTTGAGTGTTCCATCGCCATTAGGAGGCCCTGAATGTTACAATTAACTAACAGTTTTTCGTCGGATTCGAAAATCTAGACTCACTGGAGACGGACCATAAGGTTCCCGACGCAATATCCCCTTGGAGACCAGTCCGCTGGAGGACGATGTATTGAATCGCGACGCAATTTGAGTGCTCCATCGTCATTACGAGGCCCTGAACGTGGCAATTAACAATCAGTTTTGCGTCGGATTCGAAAACTTAGAATCACCGGAGACGGACCATGTGGTGCCCGAGGCAGCGATATCCCCTTGGAAACAAGTCGGCTGGAGGACGATGTATTGAATCTCGACGCAATTTGAGTGTTCAATCGTCATTAAGAGGTGCTGAACTGTACAATTAAATATCAGATATGCGTCGGATAGGATAATCTAGACTCACAGGAGACGGACCATGTGGTGCC
The DNA here is from genome assembly GCF_021461395.2 of Schistocerca americana. Lineage (NCBI taxonomy): Eukaryota > Metazoa > Arthropoda > Insecta > Orthoptera > Acrididae > Schistocerca > Schistocerca americana. The sequence continues at coordinate 773,979,774 of NC_060123.1, forward strand.
CGAGGCAGCGATATCCCCTTAGGAACAAGTCCGCTGGAGGTCGATGTAGTGAATATCGACGCAATTTGAGTGCTCCTTCGTCATTAGGAGGCCCTGAACGTTACAATTGACTATCTGTTTTGCGTCGGATTCGAAAATCTAGACTCACAGGAGAACGACCATAAGGTGCCCGAGGCAGCAATAGGCACTTGGAGACAAGTCGGCTGAAGGACGATGTATTGAATCTCGTCGCAATTTGAGCGTTCCATCGTCATTATGAGGCCCTGAACGTTACAATTAACTATCTGTTTTGCGTCGCATTTGAAAATGTAGACTCACAGGAAAACTATCATTACGTGCCCCAGGCAGAAATAGACCCTTGGAGACAAGTCGGCTGGAGGACGATGTATTGGATCGCGACGCAATTTGAGTGTTCCAACGTGACTAGGAGGCCCTGAATGTTACAATTAACTATCAGTTTTTTGTCGGATTCGAGAATCTAGACTCACTGGAGACGGACCATAGGGTGCTCAATGCAGCAATATCCCCTTTCAGACCAGTCCGCTGGAGGACGATTTATTGAATCGCGACGCAATTTGGGTGCTCCATCGTCTTTAGGAGGCCCTGAACGGTACAATTAACTATAAGTTTCGCGTCGGATTCGAAAATCTAGCCTCACAGGAGAACGACCATAAGGTGCCCGATGCAGCAATAGACTCTTGGAGACATGTCGGCTGAAGGACGATGTATTGAATTTCGACGCAATTTGAGTGTTCGATCGTCATTAGGAGGCCAAGAACGGTACAATTAACTATCAGTTTCGCGTCGGATTCGAAAATCTACACTCACAGGAGACGGACCACATGGAGCCCGAAGCAGCAATAGACACTTGTAGACAAGTCGGCACGAGGCCGGTGTATTGAATCTCGACGCCATTTGAGTGTTCCATCGTCATTTGGAGGCCCTGAACGTTACAATTAACTATCAGTTTTGCGTCGGATTCTAAAATCTTGTCTCACAGGAGAACGACCATAAGCTGCCCGAGGCAGCAATAGACCCTTGGAGACCATTCGGCTGGAGGACGTTATATTGACTCTCGACGCAATTTGAGTGTTCCATCGTCATTAGGATGCGCTGACTGTTACAATTAACTATCATTTCAGCGTCGGATTCGAAAATCTACTCACAGGAGAAGGATCATATGGTGCCCGAGACAGCCATACCCCTTGGATACAAGTCGGGTGGAGGACGATGTATTGAATCCCGACGCAATTTGAGTGTTCTATCGTCATTAGGAGGCCCTGAACGTTACTATTAACAATCAGTTTTGCGTCGGATTAGAAAATCTAGACTCCCATGAGAACGACCGTAAGGTGCCCAAGGCAGCAATAGACCTTTGGAGGCAAGTCGGCTGAAGGACGATGTATTGAATCTCGGCGCAATTTGAGTGTTCCATCGTCATTAGGAGGCCCTGAACGCTACAATTAACTATCATTTTGGCGTCGGATTCGAAAATCCACTCACAGGAGTATTATCATATGGTGACCGAGACATCAATAACCCCTTGGATACAAGTCGGCTGGACGACGATGAATTGAATCTCGACGCAATTTGAGTGTTCCATCGTCATTAGGAGGCCCTGAACGTTACAATTAACTGTCAGTTTTGCGTCGGATTCGAAAATCTAGACTCACAGGAAAACGATCATAAGGTGCCCCAGACAGCAATTGACCCTTGGAGGCAGGTCGGCTGGAGGACGATGTATTGGATCGCGACACAATTTGAGTTTTCCATCGTAACTAGGAGTCCCTGAATGTTACAATTAACTCTCAGTTTTTCGTCGGATTCGAAATTCTAGACTCACTGGAGACGGACCATAAGGTACCCGAAGCAGCAGTATCCCCTTGGAGACCAGTCCGCTGGAGGACGATGTATTGAATAGCGACGCAATTTGAGTGCTCCATCGTCATTAGGAGGCCCTGAACGTTAAAATTAACTATCAGGTTCGCTTCGGATTCGAAAATCTAGACTCACAGGAGAACGACCGTAAGGTGCCCGAGGCAGCAACAGACCCTTGGAGACAAGTCGGCTGGGGGCCGATGTATTGAATCTCGACGCAATTTGAGTGTTCCATCGTCATTAGGAGGCGCTGAACGTTACAATTAACTATCATTTTAGCGTCGGATTCGAAAATCCACTCACAGGAGATGGATCATATGGTGACCGAGACATCAATATCCCCTTGGATACAAGTCGGCTGGACGACGATGTATTGAATCTCGATGCAATTTGAGTGTTCCATCGTCATTAGGAGGCCCTGAACGTTACAATTAATTATCAGTTTTGCGTCGGATTCGAAAATCTAGACTCACAGGAAAACGATCATAAGGTGCCCCAGTTAGCAATTGACCCTTGGAGACTGGTCGGCTGGAGGACGATGTATTGGATCGCGACACAACTTGAGTGTTCCATCGTAACTAGGAGTCCCTGAATATTACAATTAACTATCAGTTTTTCGTCGGATTCGAAAATCTAGACTCACTGGAGACGGACCATAAGGTACCCGAAGCAGTAATATCCCCTTAGAACCAGTCGGCTGGAGGACGATGTATTGAATCGCGACGCAATTTGAGTGCTCCATCGTCATTAGGAGGCCCTGAACGTTGGAATTAACTATCAGGTTCGCGTCGGATTCGAAAATCTAACCTCACAGGAGAACGACCGTAAGGTGCCCGAGGCAGCAACAGACCCTTGGAGACAAGTCGGCTGGGGGCCGATGTATTGAATCTCGACGCAATTTGCGTGTTCCATCGTCATTAGGAGTCCCTGAACGATACAATTAACTATCATTTTTGCGTCGGATTCAAAAATCTAGACTTACAGGAAAACGACCATAAGGTGCCCGAGGCAGCAATAGACCCTTGGAGACAAGTCGGCTGGAGGACGATGTATTTAGTCTCGACGCAATTTGAGTGTTCCATCGTCATTAGGAGGCGCTGAACGTTACAATTAACTATCATTTTAGCGTCGGATTCGAAAATCTACTCACAGGAGAAGGATCATATCCCCTTGGATACAAGTGGGCTGGAGGATGATGTATTGAATCTCGACGCAATTTTAGTGTTCCATCGTCATTAGGAGGCCCTGAACGTTACAATTAACAACCAGTTTTGCGTCGCATTAGAAAATCTAGACTCACAGGAGAACGATCAAAAGGTGCTCGAGGCAGCAATAAACCCATGGAGACAAGTCGGCTGAAGGACGATGTATTGTATCTCGACGCAATTTCAGTGTTCCATCGACATTAGGAGTCCCTGAACTTTGCAATTAACTATCAGTTTCGCGTCGGATTCAAAAATATAGACTCACAGGAGACGGACCATTTGGTGCCCGAGGCAGCGATATTGCCTTGGAAACAAGTCCGCTGGAGGACGATGTAATGAATATCGACGCAATTTGAGTGTTCATTCGTCATTAGGAGGCCCTGAACGTTACAATTAACTATCTGCTTTGCGTCTGATTCGAAAATCTAGACTCACAGGAGAACGACCATAAGGTGCCCGAGGCAGCAATAGACTCTTGGAGACAAGTCGGCTGAAGGACGATGTATTGAATCTCGTCGCAATTTGAGCGTTCCACCGTCATTATGAGGCCCTGAACGATACAATTAACTATCTGTTTTGCGTCGCATTCGAAAATCTAGACTCACAGGAAAACGATCATAACGTGCCCGAGGCAGCGATAGACCCTTGGAGACAAGTCGGCTGGAGGACGATGTATTGGATCGCGACGCAATTTGAGCGTTCCAACGTAACTAGGAGGCCCTGAATGTTACAATTAACTATCAGTTTTTCGTCGGATTCGAGAATCTAGAGTCACAGTAGACGGACCATGAGGTGCCCAAAGCAGCAATATCCCCTTTTAGACCAGTCCGCTGGAGGACGATTTATTGAATCGCGACGCAATTTGGGTGCTCCATCGTCATTAGGAGGCCCTGAACGTTACAATTAACTATCAGTTTCGCGTCGGATTCGAAAATCTAGACTCACAGGAGAACGACCGTAAGGTGCCCGAGGCAGCAACAGACCCATGGAGACAAGTCGGGTGGAGGCCGATGTATTGTATCTCGACGCAATTTGAGTGTTCCATCGTCATTAGGAGGCCCTGAACGTTACAATTAACTAGCAGTTTCGCGTCGTATTCGAAAATCTTGACTCACAGGAGACGGACCACATGGAGCCCGAGGGAGCAATAGATCCTTGGAGACAAGTCGGCTCGGGGCCGATGTATTGAATCTCGACGCAATTTGCGTGTTCCATCGTCATTAGGAGGCCATGAACGTTACAATTAACTATCTGTTTTGCGTCGGATTCGAAAATCTAGACTCACAGGAGAACGAAGATAAGGTGCCCGAGGCAGCAATAGACTATTGGAGACTAGTCGGCTGAAGGACGATGTATTGAATTTCGACGCAATTTGAGTGTTCGATCGCCATTAGGAGGCCCTGAACGGTACAATTAAATATCAGTTTCGCGTCGGATTCGAAAATCTAGACTCACAGGAGACGGACCACATGGAGCCCGAGGCAGCAATAGACCCTTGGAGACAAGTCGGCTGGAGGACGATGTATTTTGTCTCGATGCAATTTGAGTGTTCCATCGTCATTAGGAGGCGCTGAACGTTACAATTAACTATCATTTTAGCGCCGGATTCGAAAATCTACTCACAAGAGAAGGCTCATATGAAGCCCGAGACAGCAATATCCCCTGCGGTACAAGTCGGCTGGAGGACGATATATTGAATCTCGACGCCATTTGAGTGTTCCATCGTCATTAGGAGTACCTGAACGTTACAATTAACAATCAGTTTTGCGTCGGATTAGAAAATCTAGACTCACTGGAGACGGACCATAAGGTACCCGAAGCAACAATATCCCCTTGGAGACCAGTCGGCTGGAGAACGATGTATTGAATCGCGACGCAATTTGAGTGTTCCATCGTCATTAGGAGGCGCTGAACGTTACAATCAACTATCATTTTAGCGTCGGATTCGAAAATCCACTCACAGGAGAAGGTTCATATGGTGACCGAGACATCAATATCCCCTTGGATACAAGTCGGCTGTACGACGTTGTATTGAATCTCGACGCAATTTGAGTGTTCCATCGTCATTAGGAGGCCCTGAACGTTACAATTAATTATCAGTTTTGCGTCGGATTCGAAAATCTAGACTCACAGGAAAACGATCATAAGGTGCCCCAGACAGCAATTGACCCTTGGAGACAGGTCGGCTGGAGGACGATGTATTGGATCGCGAAACAACTTGAGTGTTCCATCGTAACTAGGAGTCCCCGAATATTACAATTAACTATCAGTTTTTCGTCGGATTCGAAAATCTAGACTCACCGGAGACGGACCATAAGGTACCCGAAGCAACAATATCCCCTTGGAGACCAGTCGGCTGGAGGACGATGTATTGAATCGCGACGCAATTTGAGTGCTCCATCGTCATTAGGAGGCCCTGAACGTTAGAATTAACTATCAGGTTAGCGTCGGATTCGAAAATCTAGACTCACAGGAGAACGACCGTAAGGTGCCCGAGGCAGCAACAGACCCTTGGAGACAAGTCGGATGGGGGCCGATGTATTGAATCTCGACGCAATTTGAGTGTTCCATCGTCATTAGGAGGCCCTGAACGTTACAATTAACTATCATTTTTGCGTCGGATTCAAAAATCTAGACCTACAGAACAACGACAATAAGGTGCCCGAGGCAGCAATAGACCCTTGGAGACAAGTCGGCTGGAGGACGATGTATTTAGTCTCGACGCAATTTGAGTGTTCCATCGTCATTAGGAGGCGCTGAACGTTACAATTAACTATCATTTTAGCGTCGGATTCGAAAATCTACTCACAGGAGAAGGATCATATGAAGCCCGAGACAGCAATATCCCCTTGGGTACAAGTCGGCTGGAGGACGATATATTGAATCTCGACGCAATTTGAGTGTTCCATCGTCATTAGGAGTAACTGAACGTTACAATTAACAATCAGTTTTGCGTCGGATTAGACAATCTAGACTCACAGGAGAACGACCATAAGGTGCCCGAGGCAGCAATATCCCCTTGGAGACAAGTCGGCTGGAGGCCGATGTATTGAATCTCGACGCAATTTGAGTGTTCCATCGTCATTAGGAGGCGCTGAACGTTACAATTAACTATCATTTTAGCGTCGGATTCGAAAATCCACTCACAGGAGAAGGATCATATGGTGACCGAGACATCAATATCCCCTTGGATACAAGTCGGCTGTACGACGTTGTATTGAATCTCGACGCAATTTGAGTGTTCCATCGTCATTAGGAGGCCCTGAATGTTACAATTAATTATCAGTTTTGCGTCGGATTCGAAAATCTAGATTCACAGGAAAACGATCATAAGGTGCCCCAGACAGCAATTGACCCTTGGAGACAGGTCGGCTGGAGGACGATGTATTGGATCGCGACACAACTTGAGTGTTCCATCGTAACTAGGAGTCCCTGAATATTACAATTAACTATCAGTTTTTCGTCGGATTCGAAAATCTAGACTCACTGGAGACGGACCATAAGGTACCCGAAGCAACAAAATTCCCCTTGGAGACCAGTCGGCTGGAGGACGATGTATTGAATCGCGGCGCAATTTGAGTGCTCCATCGTCATTAGGAGGCCCTGAACGTTAGAATTAACTATCAGGTTCGCGTCGGATTCGAAAATCTAGACTCACAGGAGAACGACCGTAAGGTGCCCGAGGCTGCAACAGACCCTTGGAGACAAGTCGTCTGGGGGCCGATGTATTGAATCTCGACGCAATTTGAGTGTTCCATCGTCATTAGGAGGCCCTTAGCGTTACAATTAACTATCATTTTTACGTCGGATTAAAAAATCTAGACCTACAGAAGAACGACCATAAGGTGCCCGAGGCAGCAATAGACCCTTTGAGACAAGTCGGCTGGAGGACGATGTATTTAGTCTCGACGCAATTTGAGTGTTCCATCGTCATTAGGAGGCCCTGAACGTTACAATTAACTATCATTTTAGCGTCGGATTCGAAAATCTACTCACAGGAGAAGGATCATATGAAACCCGAGACAGCAATATCCCCTTGGGTACAAGTCGGCTGGAGGACGATGTATTGAATCTCGACGCAATTTGAGTTTCCATCGTCATTAGGAGTACCTGAAAGTTACAATTAACAATCAGTTTTGCGTCGGATTAGACAATCTAGACTCACAGGAGAACGACCATAAGGTGCCCGAGGCAGCAATAGACCCTTGGAGACAAGTCGGCTCAAGGACGATGTATTGAATCTCGACGAAATTTGAGTGTTCCATCGTCATTAGGAGGCCCTGAACGTTACAATTAACTATCAGTTTTGCGTCGGATTAGAAAATGTAGACTCACAGGAGACGCGCCATATGGTGCCCAAAGCAGCAATATCCCCTTGGAGACAATCAGGCTGGAGGACGATGTATTTAATCTCGACGCAATTTGAGTGTTCCATCGTCATTAGGAGGCCCTGAACGTTACAATTAACTATCAGTTTTGCGTCACATTAGAAAATCTAGACTCACAGGAGAACGACCATAAGGTGCCCGAGGCAGCAATAAACCCATGGAGACAAGTCGGCTGAAGGACAATGCATTGAATCTCGACGCAATTTGAGTGTTCCATCGTCATTAGGAGGCCCTGACGTTACAATTAACTATCAGTTTTGCCTCGGATCCGAAAATCACACTCACAGGAGAACGACCATAAATTGCCCGAGGCAGCAATAGACCCTTAGGGACAAGTCGGCTGAAGGACGATGTATTGAATCTCGACGCAATTTCAGTGTTCCATCGACATTAGGAGTCCCTGAACTCTACAATTAAATATCAGTTTCGCGTCGGATTCAAAAACATAGACTCACAGGAGACGGACCATTTGGTGCCCGAGGTAGCGATATCCCCGTGGAAACAAGTCCGCTGGAGGACGATGTAGTGAATATCGACGCAATTTGAGTGGTCCTTCGTCATTAGGAGGCCATGAACGTTACAATTAACTATCAGTTTTGCGTCGGATTCTAAAATCTTGTCTCACAGGAGAACGACCATAAGGTGCCCGAGGCAGCAATAGACCTTTGGAGACAAGTCGGCTGAAGGACGATGTATTGAATCTCGGCGCAATTTGAGTGTTCTATCGTCTTTAGGAGGCCCTGAACGTTACAATTAACTATCATTTTAGCATCGGATTCGAAAATCTACTCACAGGAGAAGGATCATATGCTGCCCGAGGCAGCAATATCCCCTTGGATACAAGTCGGCTGGATGACGATGTATTGAATCTCGACGCTATTTGAGTGTTCCATCGTCATGAGGAGGCCCTGAACGTTACAATTAACTATCAGTTTTGCGTCGGATTCGAAAATCTAGACTCACAGGAAAACGATCATAAGGTGCCCCAGACAGCAATTGACCCTTGGAGAGAGGTCGGCTGGAGGACGATGTATTGGATCTCGGCGGAATTTGAGTGTTCCATCGTCATTAGGAGGCCATGAACGTTACAATTAACTATCTGTTTTGCGTCGGATTCTAAAATCTAGACTCAGAGGAGAACGACCATAAGGTGCCCGAGGCAGCAATAGACTCTTGGAGACAAGTCGGCTGAAGGACGATGTATTGAATCTCGTCGCAATTTGAGCGTTCCATCGTCATTATGAGGCCGTGAACGTTACAAATAACTATCTGTTTTGCGTCGGATTCGAAAATCTAGACTCACATGAGAACGACCATAAGGTGCCCGAGGCAGCAATAGACCTTTGGAGACAAGTCGGCTGAAGGGCGATGTATTGAATCTCGGCGGAATTTGAGTGTTCCATCGTCATTAGGAGACCCTGAACGTTACAATTAACTATCATTTTAGCGTCGGATTCGAAAATCCGCTCACAGGAGAAGGATCATATGGTGAACGAGACATCAATATCCCCTTGGATACAAGTCGGCTGGATGACGATGTATTGAATCTCGACGCTATTTGAGTGTTCCATCGTCATTAGGAGGCCCTGAACGTTACAATTAACTATCAGTTTTGCGTCGGATTGGAAAATCTAGACTCACAGGAAAACGATCATAAGGTGCCCCAGACAGCAATTGACCCTTGGAGAGAGGTCGGCTGGAGGACGATGTATTGGATCGCGACGCAATTTGAGTGTTCCATCGTCATTAGGAGGCTCTGAACATTACAATTGACTATAATTTTTGCGTCGGATTCGAAAATCTAGACTCACCGGAGAACGAGCATAAGGTGCCCGAGGCAGCAATAGACCCTTGGAGACAAGTCGGCTGGAGGACGATGTATTGAGTCTCGACGCAATTTGAGTGTTACATCGTCATTAGGAGGCGCTGAACGTTACAATTAACTATCATTTTAGCGTCGGATTCGAAAATCTACTCACAGGAGAAGGATCATATCAAGCCCGAGACAGCAATATCCCCTTTGGTACAAGTCAGCTGGAGGACGATGTATTGAATCTCGCGCAATTTGGGTGTTCCATCGTCATTAGGAGGCGCTGAACGTTACAATTAACTATCATTTTTGCGTCGGATTCGAAAATCTAGACTCACAGGAGACGGACCATATGGTGCCCAAGGCAGCAATATCCCCTTTGGAGACAAGTCGGCTGGAGGCCGATGTATTGAATCTCGACTCAATTTGAGTGTTCCATCGTCATTAGGAACCACTGAACGTTACAATCAACTATTATTTTAGCGTCGGATTCGAAAATCTACTCACAGGAGAAGGATGATATGGTGCCCGAGACAGCAATATCCCCTTGGAGACAAGTCGGCTGCAGGACGATGTATTGGATCGCGACGCAATTTGAGTGTACCAACGTAACTAGGAAGCCCTGAATGTTACAATTAACTATCAGTTTCTCGTCGGATTCGAGAATCTAGACTCGCTGGAGACGGACCATAAGGTGCCCAAAGCAGCAATATCCCTTTTTAGACCAGTCCGCTGGAGGACGATTTATTGAATCGCGACGCAAATTGGGTGCTCCATCGTCTGTAGGAGGCCCTGAACGTCACAATTAACTATCAGTTTCGCGTCGGATTCGAAAATCTTGACTCACAGGAGAACGACCGTAAGGTGCCCGAGGCAGTAACAGACCCCTGGAGACAAGTCGGGTGGAGGCCGATGTATTGAATCTCGACGCAATTTGAGTGTTCCATCGTCATTAGGAGGCCATGAACGTTACAATTAACTATCTGTTTTGCGTCGCATTTGAAAATCTAGACTCACAGGAAATCGATCATAACGTGCCCCAGGCAGCAATAGACCCTTGGAGACAAGTCGGCTCGGGGCCGATGTATTGAATCTCGACGCAATTTGAGTGTTCCATCGTCATTAGGTGGCCCTGAGCGTTACAATTAACTATCAGTTTTGCGTCGGGTTCGAAAATCAAGACACAGGAGAACGATCATAAGGTGCCCGAGTCAGCAATAGACCCTAGGAGAAAAGTCGGCTGGAAGACGATGTATTGGATCGCGACGTAATTTGAGTTTTCCATCGCCATTAGGAGGCCCTGAATGTTACAATTAACTATCAGTTTTTCGTCGGATTCGAAAATCTAGACTCACTGGAGACGGACCATAAGGTGCCCGAGGCAACATCCCCTTGGAGACCAGTCGGCTGGAGGCCGATGTATTGAATCTCGACTCAATTTGAGTGTTCAATCGTCATTAGTAGGCGCTGAACTATACAATTAAATATCAGATATGCGTCGGATTCGAAAATCTGGACTCACAGGAGACGGACCATAAAGTGCCCGAGGCAAGTCGGCTGAAGGACGATGTATTGAATCTCGTCGCAATTTGAGCGTTCCATCGTCATTATGAGGCCGTGAACGTTACAAATAACTATCTGTTTTGCGTCGCATTTGAAAATCTAGACTCACAGGAAATCGATCATAACGTGCCCCAGGCAGCAATAGACCCTTGGAGACAAGTCGGCTCGGGGCCGATGTATTGAATCTCGACGCAATTTGAGTGTTCCATCGTCATTAGGTGGCCCTGAGCGTTACAATTAACTATCAGTTTTGCGTCGGGTTCGAAAATCAAGACACAGGAGAACGATCATAAGGTGCCCGAGTCAGCAATAGACCCTAGGAGAAAAGTCGGCTGGAAGACGATGTATTGGATCGCGACGTAATTTGAGTTTTCCATCGCCATTAGGAGGCCCTGAATGTTACAATTAACTATCAGTTTTTCGTCGGATTCGAAAATCTAGACTCACTGGAGACGGACCATAAGGTGCCCGAGGCAACATCCCCTTGGAGACCAGTCGGCTGGAGGCCGATGTATTGAATCTCGACTCAATTTGAGTGTTCGATCGTCATTAGTAGGCGCTGAACTATACAATTAAATATCAGATATGCGTCGGATTCGAAAATCTGGACTCACAGGAGACGGACCATAAAGTGCCCGAGGCAAGTCGGCTGAAGGACGATGTATTGAATCTCGTCGCAATTTGAGCGTTCCATCGTCATTATGAGGCCCTGAACGTTACAATTAACTATCTGTTTTGCGTCGCATTCGAAAATCTAGGCTCACAGGAAAACGATCATAACGTGTGTAACGGAACTGAAATGATGGTGGGCTGACAGTAATTTGGAGCCCGCGCGTCGGAAACGGGCGCGCTGGTGTGAGACTGCCAGGGAGTGCATCCTGATGCCATCTATTGGCGAAACTGGGAATTAGCGCTGTCTCAGACAATGCACTATGCTATCGGAGTCAAATGTATTCTTTTTATTGGTAATTATAAGCTATTACTGTATGATTTAATGTTATAAAGCGCTAGTAGTAAATTATTATGACTGTTATGAACTCCAGGGTAATAAATGTAAATATTCTTAAATACTAAATGATTTCGGTAAAAAGGTGGTAGGGGAACGCCCCCAGTCTTGGTGATACGAGCATAGCTAGAGGTAGCTGGAGACACAGGGACTGAACAATGGAATGGCCTGGGGAGTGTTGACGTGAGCGGACGTGCATAACTGTGCTCACGCAAAAGTGACTGTGCAACAGCGAAAAGGAGAATATCGTCGCCGTTTGTGGAGTAGAACGCGACGAATGGTTGTCGAAGCCGTCTCTATGCCACTGGGGCTGATTGTAAGAGTTCCTGCGCCCAGATTTTATGGCGGACGTGCAGTAGCTTATACGAGTACTACAGCTCGTAGTTCCAGCCACCATTAAGGGCATGAGGCGTGAAGAGCTGCGTTAGCCACATGCATCCCACCACCAGCACCGACACGTCTACCCAAGGCAAGACTGCTTGAAATTGTTAAGTCGAACTTTGTATACATGTAAAAGGAGAATACCAGTTTTCTTTTGTGCAAGTGCAGAAGACTGAATATAGTAATGAGTAAAATTACAACGCATGTTGTTCATTGTAAAGTGTAGTAACCTGAAACATAGTGTAGTGAAATCAGACTGAGGCCACCATCGCCTCTTTCATTTACAATTCTTTTGGTTGTAGAATACTTTAGCGTTTAAGAATGTAGAAAAGAGCAATGGTCACACCAGAATGAGTCGCCTATTTATAGTTACTTAAATTTTTCTGAGTAACCTTTCAAGTAAAGTCACTTAACTAATTCTATAGCAATTGTCCAAAGAGTAATATCCCAAAATCATTAAATAAGTTGAAGGGTAGAAGTCTGTTAACCTAAGTAGCTTAAATTGTCTTGGTGGTAATTACCAAGCCAACTCACAGAAATTGAGAGAGTATTTGCTTTGTAGAATCACCTAGAATGATCAGAAATAGTAATATTCAGAATTAAGTTTAAAATTCAACTCAAGGCGTTTCACTTTGAAACGAGCCAAAAAATTGATTTATTCTTTTGCTCCTTCAGAGCTGGCGACCGTAGTTATAAGTATTTTCAGGAGGATTCGACGGTAAGTCTGCTGCTCTCGTCGTGCTGATAGGATTGTCTACTGCTGCTAGCAGTGGTGATTGGATACATAAGCTCACTACCCAGTTAAGTGGGTCAGGTACGCAGTGTTACCGTGTGAACTGTAGGGCACTGTAGGCCGTGGATCGAACCCGTTCAATCATCACAGCTCTTTGAGAAATAGTCCGGTTAGGAGTGTACTAATCCAATAGGTAAATACTGGCGAGTAACGGTCAGAAATGTATACGCAAGTGAATTTAGCAAGGTCTATGTAGCACCTAGTTAATGTGGTGTAATGGCGAGGGTAGGAGTGGAGTAAAAGTGAGCTGAGCTTGTGGCAGCTGTGCTGTCTTCAAAGATTAATAACGCCAGAATTCACTACTAACTCTTACCATTAGGGCTGAGCTATTTACGGTTAAAATACGTAGCAGTAAGCGCAAAGGCGTGACAGCTACAAGTCCGTATTGGCTTTATACATACGGAAGTAGGAAGCGGGTCATTCTGTCAGTGAAGGGGTTAAAACAACGGAGTCACTTGAGAACATACCCCATTTACTGATGGAAAGATTCGGCGGTTCGGTCGCACGTGCCACAGGCAGCAATAGACCCTTGGAGACAAGTCGGCTGGAGAACGATGTATTGGATCGAGACACAATTTGAGTGTTCCAACGTAACTAGGAGGCCCTGAATGTTACAATTAACTATCAGTTTTTCGTCAGATTCGAGAATCTAGACTCACTGGAGACGGACCATAAGGTGCCCAATGCAGCAATATCCCCTTTTAGACCAGTCCGCTGGAGGACGATTTATTGAATCGCGACGCAATTTGGGTGCTCCATCGTCATTAGAAGGCCCTGAACGTTACAATTAACTATCAGTTTCGCGTCGGATTCGAAAATCTAGACTCACAGGAGGATGACCATAAGGTGCCCGATGCAGCAATAGACCCTTGGAGACCATTCGGCAGGAGGACGATATATTGACTCTCGACGCAAATTGAGTGTTCCATCGTCATTAGGAGGCGCTGACTGTTACACTTAACTATCATTTTAGCGTCGGATTCGAAAATCTACTCACAGGAGAAGGATCATATGGTGCCCGAGACAGCAATATCCCCTTGGATACATGTCGGCTGGAGGACGATGTATTGAATCTCGACGCAATTTGAGTGTTCAATCGTCATTAGGAGGCCCTGAACGTTACTATTAACAATCAGGTTTGCGTCTAATTAGAAAATCTAAACTCACATGAGAACGACCATAAGGTGCCCGAGGCAGCAATAGACCATTGGTGACAAGTCGGCTGGACGACGATGTATTGAATCTCGACGCAATTTGAGTGTTCCATCGTCATTAGGAGGCCCTGAACGTTACAATTAACTATCAGTTTTTCGTCGGATTCGAAAATCTAGACTCACTGGAGACGGACCATAAGGTACCCGAAGCAGCAATATCCCCTTGGAGACAAGTCGGCTAGGGGCCGATGTATTGAATCTCGACGCAATTTGAGTGTTCCATCGTCATTAGGAGGCGCCGAACGTTACAATCGACTATTATTTTAGCGTCGAATTCGAAAATCTACTCACAGGAGAAGGATGATATGGTGCTTGAGACAGCAATATCCCCTTGGATACAAGTAGGCTGGAGGATGATGTATTGAATCTCGACGCAATTTGAGTGTTCCATCGTCATTAGGAGGCCCTGAACGTTACAATTTGCAATCAGTTTTGCGTCGCATTAGAAAATCTAGATTCACAGGAGAACAACCATAAGGTGCCCGAGGCAGCAATAGACCCATGGAGACAAGTCGGCTGAAGGTCGATGTATTGAATCTCGACGCAATTTGAGTGTTCCATCGTCATTAGGAGGCCCTGAAAGTTACAATTAACTATCAGTTTTGCGTCGGATTCGAAAATCTACACTCATAGGAGAACGACTATAAGGTGCCAGAGGCAGCAATAGACCCTTGGAGACAAGTCGGCTGAAGGACGATGTATTGAATCACGACGCAATTTGAGTGTTCCATCGTCAATAGGAGGCCCTGAACGTTACAATAAACTAACAGTTTCGCATCGGATTCAAAAATCTAGACTCACAGGAGACGGACTATTTGGAGCCCGAGGCAGCCATAGACCCTTGGAGACAAGTCGGCTGGAGGACGATGTATTGGATCGCGAATCAATTTGAGTGCTCCATCGTCATTAGGAGGCCCTGAAAGTTACAATTAACCATCAGTTTTTCGTCGGATTCAAAAATCTAGACTCACTGGAGACGGACCATAAGGTGCCCGAGGCTATATCACCTTGGAGACCAGTCCGCTGGAGGACGATGTATTGAATCGCGACGCAATCTGTTTGTTCGATCGTCATTAGGAGGCGCTGAACGTTACAATTCACCATAATGGTTGCGTCGGATTCGAAAATCTAGACTCACAGTAGAAGGATCATATTGTGCCCGAGACAGCAATATCCCCTTGGAAACAATTCTGCTGGATGCCGATGTATTGAATATCGACGCAATTTGAGTGTTCCATCGGCATTAGGAAGCCCTGAACTTTACAATTAACAATCAGTTCCGCGTTGGATTCGAAAATGTAAACTCACAGGAGAGCGACAAAAAGGAGCCCGAGGCAGCAATATCCCAATGGAGACAAGTCGGCCGGAGGACGATGTATTGAGTCTCGACGCAATTTGAGTGTTCCATCGTCATTAGGAGGCCCTGAACGTTACAATCAACTATTATTTTAGCGTCGGATTCGAAAATCTACTCACAGGAGAAGGATGATATGGTGCTTGAGACAGCAATATTTCCTTAGATACAAGTGGGCTGGAGGATGATGTATTGAATCTCGACGCAATTTGAGTGTTCCATCGTCATTAGGAGGCCCTGTACGTTACAATTTGCAATCAGTTTTGCGTCGCATTAGAAATTCTAGACTCACAGGAGACAACAGTAAGGTGCCCGAGGCAGCAATAGACCCATGGAGACAAGTCGGCTGAAGGACGATGTATTGAATCTCGACGCAATTTGAGTGTTCCATCGTCATTAGGAGGCCCTGAAAGTTACAATTAACTATCAGTTTCGCGTCGGATTCGAAAATCTAAACTCACAGGAGAGCGACCATATGGAGCCCGAGGCAGCAATATCCCAATGGAGACAAGTCGGCTGGAGAACGATGTATTGAGTCTCGACGCAATTTGAGTGTTCCATCTTCATTAGGAGGCCCTCAACGTTACAATTAACTATCAGTCTTTCGTCGGATTCGAAAATCTAGACTCACTGAAGACGGACCATAAGGTGCCCGAAGCAGCAATATCCCCTTGGAGACAAGTCGGCTGGAGGCCGATGTATTGAATCTCGACGCACTTTGAGTGTTTCATCGTCATTAGGAGGCCCTGAACGTTACAATTAGCAATCAGTTTTGCGTCGCATTAGGAAATCTAGACTCACAGGAAAACGACCATAAGGTGCCCGAGGCAGCAATAGACTCTTGGAGACAAGTCGGCTGGAGGACGATGTATTGGATCGCGACGCAATTTGAGTGTTCCAACATAACTAGGAGGCCCTGAGTGTTACAATGAACCATCAGTTTTTCGCCGGATTCGAGAATCTAGACTCACTGGAGACGGACCATAAGGTGCCCAAAGCAGCAATATCCCCTATTAGACCAGTCCGCTGGAGGACGATTTATTGAATCGCGACGCTATTTGAGTGGTCCATCGTCATTAAGAGGCCCTGAATGTTACAATTAACTATCAGTTTTTAGTCGGATTCGAAAATCTAGACTCACTGGAGACGGACCATAAGGTGCCCGAAGCAGGAGACCAGTCCGCTGGAAACGATGTATTGAATTGCGACCTAATTTGAGTGTTCCATCGTCATTAGGAGGCCCTGAACGTTACGATTAACTATCAGTTTCGCATTGGATTCGAAAATCTAGACTCACAGGAGAAGGACCATATGGTGCCCGAGGCAGCAATATCCCCTTGGAGACAAGTCGGCTGGAGGCAGATATACTGAGTCACGAGGCAATTTAAGTGTTTCATCGTCACTAGGAGGCCCTGAAAGTTACAATTAACTATCATTTTCGCGTCGGATTCGAAAATCTAGACTCACAGGAGAACGACCATAAGGTGCCCGAGGCAGCAATAGACCCTTGGAGACAATTCGGCTGGAGCACGATGTATTGACTCTCGACGCAATTCGAGTGTTCCATCGTCATTAGGAGGCGCTGAACGTTACAATTAACTTTCATTCTAGCGTTGGGTTCGAAAATCTACTCACAGGAGAAGGATCATATGGTGCCCTAGACAGCAATGTCCCCTTGGAGACAAACCGGCTGGAGGCCGATGTATTGACTCTCGACGCAATTTGACTGTTCCATCGTCATTAAGAGGCCCTGACCGTTACAATTAACTATCTGTTTTGCGTCGGATTCGAAAATCTAGACTCACAGGAGACGGACCACATGGAGCCCGAGGCAGCAATATCCCCTCGTAGACAAGTCGGCTGGAGGTCGATGTATTGTCTCTCGACGCAATTTGATTGTTCCATCGTCATTAGGAGGCCCTGAACGTTACAATTAACTATCTGTTTTGCGTCGGATTCGAAAATCGAGACTCACAGGAGAACTGCCATAAGGTGCCCGAGGCAGCAATGGACTCTTGGAGACAAGTCGGCTGAAGGACGACGCAATTTGAGTGTTCCATCGTCATTAGGAGGCCCTGAACTTGACAATTAACTATTAGTTTCGCGTCGGATTCAAAAATCTGCACTCACAGGAGATGGACCATTTGGTGCCCGAGGCAACAATATCCCCTTGGAGTCAAGGCGGCTGATGGACGATGTATTGAATCTCGACGCAATTTGAGTGTTCCATCGTCATTAGGAGGCCCTGAACTTTACAATTAACGATTAGTTTTGCGGCGGATTCGAAAACCTACACTCACAGGAGAAGGATCATATGGTGCCCTAGACAGCAATATCCCCTTGGAGACAAATCGGCTGGAGGCCGATATATTGATTCTCGACGCAATTTGAGTGTTCCATCGTCATTAGGAAGCCCTGAACGTTACAATTAACAATCAGTTTGGCGTCGGTTTCGAAAATCTAGACTCACAGGACAGCGACCATAAGGAGCCCGAGGAAGCAATATCCCCATGGTGACAAGTTTGCTGGAGGCCTGTAAGTTGAATCTCGATGCAATTTGAGTGTTCCATCGTCATTAGGAGGCCCTGAACGTTACAATTAACTATCAGATTTGCGTCGGATTCGAAAAGCTGGACTCACAGGAGAACGATCATAAGGAGCCCCAGGCAGCAATAGACCCTTGGAGACAAGTCAGCTGGTGGACGTTGTATTAGATCGCGACGCAATTTGAGTGTTCCATCGTAACTAGGAGGCCCTGAATGTTACAATTAACTATCAGTTTTTCGTCGGGTTCGATAATCTAGACTATCCGCAGACGGACCATAAGGTCCCAGAAGCAGCAATAGACCCTTGGAGACAAGTCGGCTGGAGGACGATGTATTGAATCTCGACGCAATTTGAGTGTTCCATCGTCATTAGGAAGCCCTGAAGGTTGCAATTAACAATCAGTTTCGCGTCGGATTCGAAAATCTAGACTCACAGGAGAAGGATCATATGGTGCCCGAGGCAGCAATATCCCCTTGGAGACAAGTCGTCTGGAGGATGATGTATTGAATCTCGACGGAATTTGAGTGTTCCATCGTCATTAGGAGGCGCTGAACGTTACAATTAACTAACAGTTATGCGTCTGATTCGCAAATCTAGACTAACAGGAGAACGACCATAAGGTGCCCGAGGCAGCAACAGACCCTTGGAGTCAAGTCGGCTGGAAGGCGATGTATTGAATCTCGACGCAATTTGAGTGTTCCATCGTCATTAGGAGGCCCTGACCGTTACAATTAACTATCATATTTGCGTCGGATTCGAAAATCTAGACTCACAGGAGAACGACCATAAGGTGCCCGAGGCAGCAATAGACCCTTGGAGACAAGTCGGCTTGAGGGCGATGTATTGACTCTCGACGCAATTTGAGTGTCCCATCGTCATTAGGGGGGGCTGAACGTTACAATTAACTATCATTTTAGCGTCGGATTCGAAAATCTACTCGCAGGAGAAGGATCATATGGTGCCCGAGACAGAAATATCCCCTTGGATACAAGTCGGCTGGAGGACGATGTATTGAATCTCGACGCTTTTTGAGTGATCCGTCGTCATTAGGAGGCCCTGATAATTACAATTAACTAACAGTTTCGCGTCGGATTAGAAAATCTAGACTCACTGGAGACGGACCATAAGGTGCCCGAGGCTATATCTACTTGGAGACCAGTCCGCTGGAGGACAATGTATTGAATCGCGACATAATTTGAGTGCTTCATCGTCTTTAGTAGGCCCTGAACGTTACAATTAACTATCAGTTTTGCGTCGGATTCGAAAACGTAGAATCACCGGAGACAGACCATGTGGTGCCCGAGGCAGCGATATCCCCTTGGAGACAAGTCGGCTGGAGGACGATGTAGTGAATCTCGACGCAATTTGAGTGTTCCATTGTCATTAGGAGGCCCTGTACGTTACAATTAACTATCAGTTTTGCGTCGTTATAGAAAACCTAGACTCACAGGAAAACGATCATTAGGTGCCCCAGGCAGCAATAGACCCTTGAAGACAAGTCGGCTGGAGTACGATGTATTGGATCGCGACGCAATTTGAGTGTTCCATCGTAACTAGCAGGCCCTGAATGTTACAATTAACCATCAGTTTTTCGTCGGATTCGAAAATCTAGACTCACTGGAGACGGACCACATGGAGCCCGAGGCAGCAATATCCCCTTGTAGACAAGTCGGCTGGAGGTCGATGTATTGTCTCTCGACGCAATTTGATTGTTCCATCGTCATTAGGAGGCCCTGATTGTTACAATTAACTATCTGTTTTGCGTCGGATTCGAAAATCGAGACTCACAGGAGAACTGCCATAAGGTGCCCGAGGCAGCAATGGACTCTTGGTGACAAGTCGGCTGAAGGACGACGCAATTTGAGTGTTCCAGCGTCATTAGGAGGCCCTGAACTTTGCAATTAACTCTTAGTTGTGCGTCGGATTCAAAAATCTACACTCACAGGAGATGGACCATTTGGTGCCCAAGGCAGCAATATCCCCTTGGAGACAAATCGGCTGAGTGCCGATACATTGATTCTCGACGCAAATTGAGTGTTCCATCGTCATTAGGAAGCCCTGAACGTTACAATTAACAATCAGTTTGGCGTCGGTTTCGAAAATCTAGACTCACAGGACAGCGACAATAATGAGCCCGAGGCAGCAATATCCCCATGGTGACAAGTCGGCTGGAGGCCGGTATGTTGAATCTCGATGCAATTTGAGTGTTCCATCGTCCTTAGGAGGCACTGAACATTACAATTAACTATTTGTTTCGCGTCGGATTGAAAATCTAGACTCACAGGAGACGGACCACATGGAGCCCGAGGCAGCAATATCCCCTTGTAGACAAGTCCCCTGGAGGCCGATGTATAGAATCTCGACGCAATTTGAGTGTTCCATCGTCATTAGGTGACCCTGAACGTTGCAATTAACTATGAGTTTTGCGTCGGGTTCGAAAATCTAGACTCTCAGGAGATCGATCTTAAGGTGACTGTGGCAGAAATAGACCTTTGGAGACAAGTCGGCTGGAGGACGATGTATTGGATCGCGACGCAATTTGAGTGTTCCATCGTCTTTAGGAGGCCCTGAACATTACAATTAACTAACAGTTTTGCGTCGGATTCTCATATCTTGACTCACAGGGGAACGACCATAAGGTTCTCGGGGCAGCAATAGCCCTTGGAGACAAATCGGCTGAATGCCGATATATTGATTCTCGACGCAATTTGAGTGTTCCATCTTCATTAGGAAGCCCTGAACGTTACAATTAACAATCAGTTTCGCGACGGTTTCGAAAATCTAGACTCACTGGACAGCGACCATAAGGAGCCCGAGGCAGCAATATCCCCATGGAGACAAGTCGGCTGGAGGCCGGTATGTTGAATCTCGATGCAATTTGAGTGTTCCATCGTCATTAGGAGGCCCTGAAAGTTACAATTAACTATCAGTTATGCGTCGGATTCGAAAATCTAGACTCACAGGAGAAGGATCATATGTGCCCGAGACAGCAATATCGCCTTGGAGACAAGTCGGCTGGAGGACGTTGTAGTGAATCTCGACGCAATTTGAGTGTTCCTTCGTCTGTAGGAGGCCCTGAAAGTTACAATTAACTATCAGTTTCGCGTCGGATTCAAAAATCTACACTCACAGGAGATGGACCATTTGGTGCCCGAGGCAGCAATATTCCCTTGGAGACAAGTCGCCGGAGGACGATGTATTGAATCTCGACGCAATTTGATTGTTCCATCGTCATTAGGAGGCACTGAACGTTACAATTAACTATTAGTTTCGCGTCGTATTCGAAAATCTAGACTCACAGGAGACGGACCACATGGAGCCCGAGGGAGCAATATCGCCTTGTAGACAAGCCGGCTGGAGGTCTCGACGCAATTTGAGTGTTCCATCGTCATTAGGAGGCGCTTAACGTTAGAATTAACTGTCATTTTTGCGTCGGATTCGAAAATGTAGACTCACAGGAGAACGTCCATAAGGTGCCCGAGGCTGCAATAGATCCTTGGAGACAAGCCGGCTCGAGGCCGATGTATTGAATCTCGACGCTATTTGAGTGTTCCATCGTCATTAGGAGGCCCTGAAAGTTACAATTAACTATCTGTTTTGCGTCGGATTCGAAAATCTAGACTCACAGGAGACGGACCACATGGAGCCCGAGGCAGCAATATCCCCTTGTAGACAAGTCGGCTGGAGGTCGATGTATTGTCTCTCGACGCAATTTGATTGTTCCATCGTCATTAGGAGCCCCTGAACGTTACAATTAACTATCTGTTTTGCGTCGGATTCAAAAATCGAGACTCACAGGAGAACTGCCATAGGGTGCCCGAGGCAGCAATGGACTCTTGGAGACAAGTCGGCTGAAGGACGACGCAATTTGAGTGTTCCATCGTCATTAGGAGGCCCTGAGCTTTACAATTAACTATTAGTTTCGCGTCGGATTCAAAAATTTACACTCACAGGAGAAGGACCATTTGGTGCCCGAGGCAGCAATATCCCCTTGGAGTCAAGTCGGCTGAAGGACGATGTATTGAATCTCGACGCAATTTGAGTGTTCCATCGTCATTAGGAGGCCCTGAAAGTTACAATTAACTATCTGTTTTGCGTCGGATTCGAAAATCTAGACTCACAGGAGACGGACCACATGGAGCCCGAGGCAGCAATATCCCCTTGTAGACAAGTCGGCTGGAGGTCGATGTATTGTCTCTCGACGCAATTTGATTGTTCCATCGTCATTAGGAGGCCCTGAACGTTACAATTAACTATCTGTTTTGCGTCGGATTCGAAAATCGAGACTCACAGGAGAATTGCCATAAGGTGCCCGAGGCAGCAATGGACTCTTGGAGACAAGTCGGCTGAAGGACGACGCAATTTGAGTGTTCCATCGTCATTAGGAGGCCCTGAACTTGACAATTAACTATTAGTTTCGCGTCGGATTCAAAAATCTGCACTCACAGGAGATGGACCATTTGGTGCCCGAGGCAACAATATCCCCTTGGAGTCAAGGCGGCTGATGGACGATGTATTGAATCTCGACGCAATTTGAGTGTTCCATCGTCATTAGGAGGCCCTGAACTTTACAATTAACGATTAGTTTTGCGGCGGATTCGAAAACCTACACTCACAGGAGAAGGATCATATGGTGCCCTAGACAGCAATATCCCCTTGGAGACAAATCGGCTGGAGGCCGATATATTGATTCTCGACGCAATTTGAGTGTTCCATCGTCATTAGGAAGCCCTGAACGTTACAATTAACAATCAGTTTGGCGTCGGTTTCGAAAATCTAGACTCACAGGACAGCGACCATAAGGAGCCCGAGGAAGCAATATCCCCATGGTGACAAGTTTGCTGGAGGCCTGTAAGTTGAATCTCGATGCAATTTGAGTGTTCCATCGTCATTAGGAGGCCCTGAACGTTACAATTAACTATCAGATTTGCGTCGGATTCGAAAAGCTGGACTCACAGGAGAACGATCATAAGGAGCCCCAGGCAGCAATAGACCCTTGGAGACAAGTCAGCTGGTGGACGATGTATTAGATCGCGACGCAATTTGAGTGTTCCATCGTAACTAGGAGGCCCTGAATGTTACAATTAACTATCAGTTTTTCGTCGGGTTCGATAATCTAGACTATCCGCAGACGGACCATAAGGTCCCAGAAGCAGCAATAGACCCTTGGAGACAAGTCGGCTGGAGGACGATGTATTGAATCTCGACGCAATTTGAGTGTTCCATCGTCATTAGGAAGCCCTGAAGGTTGCAATTAACAATCAGTTTCGCGTCGGATTCGAAAATCTAGACTCACAGGAGAAGGATCATATGGTGCCCGAGGCAGCAATATCCCCTTGGAGACAAGTCGTCTGGAGGATGATGTATTGAATCTCGACGGAATTTGAGTGTTCCATCGTCATTAGGAGGCGCTGAACGTTACAATTAACTAACAGTTATGCGTCTGATTCGCAAATCTAGACTAACAGGAGAACGACCATAAGGTGCCCGAGGCAGCAACAGACCCTTGGAGTCAAGTCGGCTGGAAGGCGATGTATTGAATCTCGACGCAATTTGAGTGTTCCATCGTCATTAGGAGGCCCTGACCGTTACAATTAACTATCATATTTGCGTCGGATTCGAAAATCTAGACTCACAGGAGAACGACCATAAGGTGCCCGAGGCAGCAATAGACCCTTGGAGACAAGTCGGCTTGAGGGCGATGTATTGACTCTCGACGCAATTTGAGTGTCCCATCGTCATTAGGGGGGGCTGAACGTTACAATTAACTATCATTTTAGCGTCGGATTCGAAAATCTACTCGCAGGAGAAGGATCATATGGTGCCCGAGACAGAAATATCCCCTTGGATACAAGTCGGCTGGAAGACGATGTATTGAATCTCGACGCTTTTTGAGTGATCCGTCGTCATTAGGAGGCCCTGAAAATTGCAATTAACTAACAGTTTCGCGTCGGATTAGAAAATCTAGATTCACTGGAGACGGACCATAAGGTGCCCGAGGCTATATCCCCTTGGAGACCAGTCCGCTGGAAAACAATGTATTGAATCGCGACATAATTTGAGTGCTTCATCGTCTTTAGTAGGCCCTGAACGTTACAATTAACTATCAGTTTTGCGTCGGATTCGAAAACGTAGAATCACCGGAGACAGACCATGTGGTGCCCGAGGCAGCGATATCCCCTTGGAGACAAGTCGGCTGGAGGACGATGTAGTGAATCTCGACGCAATTTGAGTGTTCCATTGTCATTAGGAGGCCCTGTACGTTACAATTAACTATCAGTTTTGCGTCGTTATAGAAAATCTAGACTCACAGGAAAACGATCATTAGGTGCCCCAGGCAGCAATAGACCCTTGAAGACAAGTCGGCTGGAGTACGATGTATTGGATCGCGACGCAATTTGAGTGTTCCATCGTAACTAGCAGGCCCTGAATGTTACAATTAACCATCAGTTTTTCGTCGGATTCGAAAATCTAGACTCACTGGAGACGGACCACATGGAGCCCGAGGCAGCAATATCCCCTTGTAGACAAGTCGGCTGGAGGTCGATGTATTGTCTCTCGACGCAATTTGATTGTTCCATCGTCATTAGGAGGCCCTGATTGTTACAATTAACTATCTGTTTTGCGTCGGATTCGAAAATCGAGACTCACAGGAGAACTGCCATAAGGTGCCCGAGGCAGCAATGGACTCTTGGTGACAAGTCGGCTGAAGGACGACGCAATTTGAGTGTTCCAGCGTCATTAGGAGGCCCTGAACTTTGCAATTAACTCTTAGTTGTGCGTCGGATTCAAAAATCTACACTCACAGGAGATGGACCATTTGGTGCCCAAGGCAGCAATATCCCCTTGGAGACAAATCGGCTGAGTGCCGATACATTGATTCTCGACGCAAATTGAGTGTTCCATCGTCATTAGGAAGCCCTGAACGTTACAATTAACAATCAGTTTGGCGTCGGTTTCGAAAATCTAGACTCACAGGACAGCGACAATAATGAGCCCGAGGCAGCAATATCCCCATGGTGACAAGTCGGCTGGAGGCCGGTATGTTGAATCTCGATGCAATTTGAGTGTTCCATCGTCATTAGGAGGCACTGAACATTACAATTAACTATTTGTTTCGCGTCGGATTGAAAATCTAGACTCACAGGAGACGGACCACATGGAGCCCGAGGCAGCAGTATCCCCTTGTAGACAAGTCCCCTGGAGGCCGATGTATAGAATCTCGACGCAATTTGAGTGTTCCATCGTCATTAGGTGACCCTGAACGTTGCAATTAACTATGAGTTTTGCGTCGGGTTCGAAAATCTAGACTCTCAGGAGATCGATCTTAAGGTGACTGTGGCAGAAATAGACCTTTGGAGACAAGTCGGCTGGAGGACGATGTATTGGATCGCGACGCAATTTGAGTGTTCCATCGTCTTTAGGAGGACCTGAACATTACAATTAACTAACAGTTTTGCGTCGGATTCTCATATCTTGACTCACAGGGGAACGACCATAAGGTTCTCGGGGCAGCAATAGCCCTTGGAGACAAATCGGCTGAATGCCGATATATTGATTCTCGACGCAATTTGAGTGTTCCATCTTCATTAGGAAGCCCTGAACGTTACAATTAACAATCAGTTTCGCGACGGTTTCGAAAATCTAGACTCACTGGACAGCGACCATAAGGAGCCCGAGGCAGCAATATCCCCATGGAGACAAGTCGGCTGGAGGCCGGTATGTTGAATCTCGATGCAATTTGAGTGTTCCATCGTCATTAGGAGGCCCTGAAAGTTACAATTAACTGTCAGTTATGCGTCGGATTCGAAAATCTAGACTCACAGGAGAAGGATCATATGTGCCCGAGACAGCAATATCGCCTTGGAGACAAGTCGGCTGGAGGACGTTGTAGTGAATCTCGACGCAATTTGAGTGTTCCTTCGTCTGTAGGAGGCCCTGAAAGTTACAATTAACTATCAGTTTCGCGTCGGATTCAAAAATCTACACTCACAGGAGATGGACCATTTGGTGCCCGAGGCAGCAATATTCCCTTGGAGACAAGTCGCCGGAGGACGATGTATTGAATCTCGACGCAATTTGATTGTTCCATCGTCATTAGGAGGCACTGAACGTTACAATTAACTATTAGTTTCGCGTCGTATTCGAAAATCTAGACTCACCGGAGACGGACCACATGGAGCCCGAGGGAGCAATATCGCCTTGTAGACAAGCCGGCTGGAGGTCTCGACGCAATTTGAGTGTTCCATCGTCATTAGGAGGCGCTTAACGTTAGAATTAACTGTCATTTTTGCGTCGGATTCGAAAATGTAGACTCACAGGAGAACGACCATAAGGTGCCCGAGGCTGCAATAGATCCTTGGAGACAAGCCGGCTCGAGGCCGATGTATTGAATCTCGACGCTATTTGAGTGTTCCATCGTCATTAGGAGGCCCTGAAAGTTACAATTAACTATCTGTTTTGCGTCGGATTCGAAAATCTAGACTCACAGGAGACGGACCACATGGAGCCCGAGGCAGCAATATCCCCTTGTAGACAAGTCGGCTGGAGGTCGATGTATTGTCTCTCGACGCAATTTGATTGTTCCATCGTCATTAGGAGCCCCTGAACGTTACAATTAACTATCTGTTTTGCGTCGGATTCAAAAATCGAGACTCACAGGAGAACTGCCATAGGGTGCCCGAGGCAGCAATGGACTCTTGGAGACAAGTCGGCTGAAGGACGACGCAATTTGAGTGTTCCATCGTCATTAGGAGGCCCTGAGCTTTACAATTAACTATTAGTTTCGCGTCGGATTCAAAAATCTGCACTCACAGGAGATGGACCATTTGGTGCCCGAGGCAGCAATATCCCCTTGGAGTCAAGTCGGCTGAAGGACGATGTATTGAATCTCGACGCAATTTGAGTGTTCCATCGTCATTAGGAGGCCCTGAAAGTTACAATTAACTATCTGTTTTGCGTCGGATTCGAAAATCTAGACTCACAGGAGACGGACCACATGGAGCCCGAGGCAGCAATATCCCCTTGTAGACAAGTCGGCTGGAGGTCGATGTATTGTCTCTCGACGCAATTTGATTGTTCCATCGTCATTAGGAGGCCCTGAACGTTACAATTAACTATCTGTTTTGCGTCGGATTCGAAAATCGAGACTCACAGGAGAATTGCCATAAGGTGCCCGAGGCAGCAATGGACTCTTGGAGACAAGTCGGCTGAAGGACGACGCAATTTGAGTGTTCCATCGTCATTAGGAGGCCCTGAGCTTTACAATTAACTATTAGTTTCGCGTCGGATTCAAAAATCTACACTCACAGGAGATGGACCATTTGGTGCCCGAGGCAGCAATATCCCCTTGGAGTCAAGTCGGCTGATGGACGATGTATTGAATCTCGACGCAATTTGAGTGTTCCATCGTCATTAGGTGGCCCTGACCGTTGCAATTAACTATGAGTTTTACGTCGGGTTCGAAAATCTAGACTCACAGGTGAACGATCATAAGGTGCCCGAGGCAGCAATAGACCCTTGGAGACAAATCGGCTGAATGCCGATGTGATGAGTCTCGACGCAATTTGAGTGTTCCATCGTCATTTGGAAGCCCTGACCGTTACAATTAACAATTAGTTTCGCGTCGGATTCGAAAATCTAGACTCACAGGAGAACAGACCGTGTGGTGCCCGAGGCAGCGATATCCCCTTGGGGACAAGTCGGCTGGAGGACGATGTAGTGAATCTCGACGCAATTTGAGTGTTCCATCGTCATTAGGAGGCCGAGTACGTTACAATTAACTATCAGTTTTGCGTCGAAATGGAAAATCTAGACTCACAGGAAAACGATCATTAGGTGCCCCAGGCAGCAATAGGCCCTTGAAGACAAGTCAGCTGGAGTACGATGTATTGGATCGCGACGCAATTTGAGTGTTCCATCGTAACTAGCAGGCCCTGAATGTTACAATTAACCATCATTTTTTCGTCGGATTCGAAAATCTAGACTCACTGGAGACGGACCAAAAGGTGCCCGAAGCAGCAATATCCTCTAGGAGACCAGTCCGCTGGAGTACGATGTATTGTAACGCGAAGCAATTTGAGTGCTCCATCGTCATTACGAGGCCGTGAACGTTACAATTAACTATCAGTTTGCGTCGGATTCGAAAACGTAGAATCAAAGGAGACGGACCATGTGGTGCCCGAGGCAGCGATATCCCCTTGGAGACAAGTCGGCTGGAGGACGATGTAGAGAATCTCGTCGCAATTTGAGTGTTCCATCGTCATTAGGAGGCCCTGAATGTTACAATTAACTATCAGTTTTTCGTCGGATTCGAAAATCTAGACCCACTGGAGAAGGACCATATGGTGCCCGAGGCAGCAATATCCCCTTGGAGACAAGTCTGCTGAAGGCAGATATATTGAGTCTCGAGGCAATTTGAGTATTTCATCGTCATTAGGAGGCCCTGAAAGTTACAATTAACTATCATTTTTGCGTCGGATTCGAAAATCTAGACTCACAGGAGAACGACCATAAGGTGCCCGAGGCAGGAATAGACCATTGGAGACAATTCGGCTGGAGCACGATGTATTGACTCTCGACGCAATTCGAGTGTTCCATCGTCATTAGGAGGCGCTGAACGTAACAATTAACTTTCATTCTAGCGTCGGGTTCGAAAATCTACTCACAGGAGAAGGATCATATGGTGCCCGAGACAGCAATATCCCCTTGGAGACAAATCGGCTGGAGGCCGATGTATTGACTCTCGACGCAATTTGATTGTTCCATCGTCATTAGGAGGCCCTGAACGTTACAATTAACTATCTGCTTTGCGTCGGATTCGAAAATCGAGACTCAAAGGAGAACTGCCATAAGGTGAACGAGGCAGCAATGGACTCTTGGAGACAAGTCGGCTGAAGGACGACGCAATTTGAGTGTTCCATCGTCATTAGGAGGCCCTGAACTTTACAATTAACTATTAGTTTCGCGTCGGATTCAAAAATCTACGCTCACAGGAGATGGACCATTTGTTGCCCGAGGCAGCAATATCCCCTTGGAGTCAAGTCGGCTGGAGGACGATGTATTGGATCGCGAATCAATTTGAGTGCTCCATCGTCATTAGGAGGCCCTGAACGTTACAATTAACTATCAGTTTTTCGTCGGATACGAAAATCTAAATTCACAGGAAAACGATCATAAGGTGCCCTAGGCGGCAATAGACCCTTGGAGACAAGTCGGCTGGAGGACGATATATTGGATCGCGACGCATTTTGAGAGTCCATCGTAACTAGGAGGACCTGAATGTTACAATTAACTATCAGTCTTTCGTCGGATTCGAAAATCTAGACACACTGGAGACGAACCATAAGGTGCCCGAAGCAGCAATATCCTCTTGGAGACCAGTTAGCTGGAGGACGATGTATTGAATCGCGACGCAATTTGAGTGTTCCATCGTCATTAGGAGGCCCTGAACGTTACAATTAACTATCAGTTTTGCGTCGGATTCGAAAACGTAGAATCACCAGAGACAGACCATGTGTTGCCCGAGGCAGCGATATCACCTTGGAGTCAAGTCGGCTGGAGGACGATGTAGTGAATCTCGACGCAATTTGAGTGTTCCATCGTCATTAGGAGGCCCTGAACATTACAATTAACAATCAGTTTTGTGTCGGATTCTAAAATCTAGACCTACAGGGAAACGACCATAAGATGCCCGAGGCAGCAATGGACCCTTGGAGACAAATCGGCTAAATGCCGATGCATTGAGTCTCGACGCAATTTGAGTGTTCCATCGTCATTAGGAAGCCCTGACCGTTACAATTAACAATCAGTTTCGCGTCGGATTCGAAAATCTAGACTCACAGGAGAGCGACCATAAGTAGCCCGATGCAGCAATATCACCATGGAGACAAGTCGGCTGGAGGACGATGAATTGAATCTCGACGCATTTTGAGTGTTCCATCGTCATTAGGAGGCCCTGTACGTTACAATTAACTATCAGTTTTGCGTCGGATTCGAAAATCTAGACTCACAGGAAAACGATCATTAGGTGCCCCAGGCAGCAATAGTCCCATGAAGACAAGTCGGCTGGAGTACGATGTATTGGATCACGACGCAATTTGAGTGTTCCATCGTAACCAGCAGGCCCTGAAAGTTACAATTAACCATCAGTTTTTCGTCTGATTCGAAAATCTAGACTCACTGGAGACGGACCATAAGGTGCCCGAAGCAGCAATATCCCCTTGGAGACCAGTCCGCTGGAGTACGATGTATTGAATCGCGACGCAATTTGAGTGCTCCATCGTCATTAGGAGGCCCTGAACGTTACAATTAACTATCAGTTTCGCGTCGGATTCGAAAATCTAGACTCTCAGGAGAAGGACCATGTGGTGCCCGAGGCAGCAAAATCCCCTTGGAGACAAGTCGGCTGGAGGACGATGTATTGAATCGAGACGCAATTTGAGTGTTGCATCGTCATTAGTAGGCCCTGAACGTTACAATTAACTATCATTTTTGCGTCGGATTCGAAAATCTAGACTCACAGGAGAACGACCAAAAGGTGCCCGAGGCAGCAATAGACCCATGGAGACCATTCGGCTGGAGGACGATATATTGACTCTCGACGCAATTTGAGTGTTCCATCGTCATTAGGAGGCGCTGAACGTTACAGTTAACTATCATTTTAGCGTCGGATTCGAAAATCTATTCACAGGAGAAGGATCATATGGTGCCCGAGACAGCAATATCCCCTTGGATACAAGTCGGCTGTAGGACGATGTATTGAATCTCGACGCAATTTGAGTGCTCCATCGTCATTAGGAGGTCTTGAACGTTACAATAATCTTTTAGTTTCGCGTCGGATTCAAAAATCTAGACTCACAGGAGACGGACTATTTGGAGCCCGAGGCAGCAATAGACCCTTGGAGACAAGTCGGCTGGAGGACGATGTATTGGATCGCGAATCAATTTGGGTGCTCCATCGTCATTAGGAGGCCCTGAATGTTACAATTAACTATCAGTTTTTCGTCGGATTAGAAAATCTAGACCCACATGAGAACGACCATAAGGTGCCCGAGGCAGCAATAGACCTTTGGAGACAAGTTGGCCGAAGGACGATGTATTGAATCTCGGCGCAATTTGAGTGCTCCATCGTCATTAGGAGGCCCTGAACGTTACAATAAACTATTAGTTTCGCGTCGGATTAAAAAATCTAGACTCACAGGAGACGGACTATTTTGAGCCCGAGGCAGCAATAGACCCTCGGAGACAAGTCGGCTGGAGGACGATGTATTGGATCGCGAATCAATTTGGGTGCTCCATCGTCATTAGGAGGCCCTGAATGTTACAATTAACTATCAGTTTTACGTCGGATTCAAAAATTTAGACTCACTGGAGAAGGACCATAAGGTGCCTGAGGCTATATCCCCTTGGAGACCAGTCCGCTGGAGGACGATGTATTGAATCGCGACATAATTTGAGTGTTCGATCGTCATTAGGAGGCGCTGAACGTTACAATTCACTATCATGTTTGCGTCGGATTCGAAAATCTAGACTCACAATACAAGGATCATATTGTGCCCGAGACAGCAATATCCCCTTGGAGACAAGTCGGCTCAAGGCCGATGTATTGAATCTCGACGCAATTTGAGTGTTCCATCGTCATTAGGAGGCCCTGACCGTTACAATTAACTATCAGTTTCGCGTCGGATTCGAAAATCTAGACTCACAGGAGAGCGACCATAAGTAGCCCGAGGCAGCAATATCACCACGGAGACAAGTCGGCTGGAGGACGATGTATTGAATCTCGACGCAATTTGAGTGTTCCATCGTCATTAGGAGGCCCTGTACGTTATAATTAACTATCAGTTTTGCGTCGGATTCGAAAATCTAGACTCACAGGAAAACGATCATTAGGTGCCCCAGGCAGCAATAGTCCCT
Source organism: Schistocerca americana (assembly GCF_021461395.2). NCBI lineage: Eukaryota > Metazoa > Arthropoda > Insecta > Orthoptera > Acrididae > Schistocerca > Schistocerca americana. The sequence goes on from NC_060123.1 coordinate 774,011,830, forward strand.
TGAAGACAAGTCGGCTGGAGTACGATGTAGTGAATCTCGACGCAATTTTAGTGTTCCATCGTCATTAGGAGGCCCTGAACATTACAATTAACAATCAGTTTTGTGTCGGATTCTAAAATCTAGACCTACATGGAAACGACCATAAGATGCCCGAGGCAGCAATAGACCCTTGGAGACAAATCGTCTGAATGCCGATGGATTGAGTCTCGACGCAATTTGAGTATTCCATCGTCATTAGGAAGCCCTGACCGTTACAATTAACAATCAGTTTCGCGTCGGATTCGAAAAACTAGACTCACAGGAGAGCGACCATAAGTAGCCCGAGGCAGCAATATCACCATGGAGACAAGTCGGCTGGAGGACGATGTACTGAATCTCGACGCAATTTGAGTGTTCCATCGTCATTAGGAGGCCCTGTACGTTATAATTAACTATCAGTTTTGCGTCGGATCCGAAAATCTAGACTCACAGGAAAACGATCATTAGGTGCCCCAGGCAGCAATAGTCCCTTGAAGACAAGTCGGCTGGAGTACGATGTATTGGATCACGACGCAATTTGAGTGTTCCATAGTAACCAGCAGGCATTGAAAGTTACAATTAACCATCAGTTTTTCGTCGGATTCGAAAATCTAGACTCACTGGAGACGGACCATAAGGTGCCCGAAGCAGCAATATCCCCTTGGAGACCAGTCCGCTGGAGTACGATGAATTGAATCGCGACGCAATTTGAGTGCTCCATCGTCATTAGGAGGCCCTGAACGTTACAATTAACTATCAGTTTCGCGTCGGATTCGAAAATCTAGACTCACAGGAGAAGGACCATGTGGTGCCCGAGACAGCAAAATCCCCTTGGAGACAAGTCGGCTGGAGGACGATGTATTGAATCGAGACGCAATTTGAGTGTTGCATCGTCATTAGGAGGCCCTGAACGTTACAATTAACTATCATTTTTGCGTCTGATTCGAAAATCTAGACTCGCAGGAGAACGACCATAAGGTGCCCGAGGCAGCAATAGACCCTTGGAGACCAGTCCGCTGGAGTACGATGAATTGAATCGCGACGCAATTTGAGTGCTCCATCGTCATTAGGAGGCCCTGAACGTTACAATTAACTATCAGTTTCACGTCGGATTCGAAAATCTAGACTCACAGGAGAAGGACCATGTGGTGCCCGAGGCAGCAAAATCCCCTTGGAGACAAGTCGGCTGGAGGACGATACATTGACTCTCGACGCAATTTGAGTGTTCCATCGTCATTAGGAGGCGCTGAACGTTACAGTTAACTATCATTTTAGCGTCGGATTCGAAAATCTATTCACAGGAGAAGGATCATATGGTGACCGAGACAGCAATATCCCCTTGGATACAAGTCCGCTGGAGGACGATGTATTGAATCGAGACGCAATTTGAGTGTTGCATCGTCATTAGGAGGCCCTGAACATTACAATTAACAATCAGTTTTGTGTCGGATTCTAAAATCTAGACCTACAGGGAAACGACCATAAGATGCCCAGGCAGCAACAGACCCTTGGAGACAAATCGTCTGAATGCCGATGCATTGAGTCTCGACGCAATTTGAGTATTCCATCGTCATTAGGAAGCCCTGACCGTTACGATTAACAATCAGTTTCGCGTCGGATTCGAAAAACTAGACTCACAGGAGAGCGACCATAAGTAGCCCGAGGCAGCAATATCACCATGGAGACAAGTCGGCTGGAGGACGATGTATTGAATCTCGACGCAATTTGAGTGTTCCATCGTCATTAGGAGGCCCTGTACGTTATAATTAACTATCAGTTTTGCGTCGGATTCGAAAATCTAGACTCACAGGAAAACGATCATTAGGTGCCCCAGGCAGCAATAGTCCCTTGAAGACAAGTCGGCTGGAGTACGATGTATTGGATCACGACGCAATTTGAGTGTTCCATCGTAACCAGCAGGCATTGAAAGTTACAATTAACCATCAGTTTTTCGTCGGATTCGAAAATCTAGACTCACTGGAGACGGACCATAAGGTGCCCGAAGCAGCAATATCCCCTTGGAGACCAGTCCGCTGGAGTACGATGAATTGAATCGCGACGCAATTTGAGTGCTCCATCGTCATTAGGAGGCCCTGAACGTTACAATTAACTATCAGTTTCGCGTCGGATTCGAAAATCTAGACTCACAGGAGAAGGACCATGTGGTGCCCGAGGCAGCAAAATCCCCTTGGAGACAAGTCGGCTGGAGGACGATGTATTGAATCGAGACGCAATTTGAGTGTTGCATCGTCATTAGGAGGCCCTGAACGTTACAATTAACTATCATTTTTGCGTCTGATTCGTAAATCTAGACTCGCAGGAGAACGACCATAAGGTGCCCGAGGCAGCAATAGACCCTTGGAGACCAGTCCGCTGGAGTACGATGAATTGAATCGCGGCGCAATTTGAGTGCTCCATCGTCATTAGGAGGCCCTGAACGTTACAATTAACTATCAGTTTCACGTCGGATTCGAAAATCTAGACTCACAGGAGAAGGACCATGTTGTGCCCGAGGCAGCAAAATCCCCTTGGAGTCAAGTCGGCTGGAGAACGATATATTGACTCTCGACGCAATTTGAGTGTTCCATCGTCATTAGGAGGCGCTGAACGTTACAGTTAACTATCATTTTAGCGTCGGATTCGAAAATCTATTCACAGGAGAAGGATCATGTGGTGACTGAGACACCAATATCCCCTTGGATACAAGTCCGCTGGAGGACGATGTATTGAATCGAGACGCAATTTGAGTGTTGCATCGTCATTAGGAGGCCCTGAACATTACAATTAACAATCAGTTTTGTGTCGGATTCTAAAATCTAGACCTACAGGGAAACGACCATAAGATGCCCGAGGCAGCAATAGACCCTTGGAGACAAATCGTCTGAATGCCGATGCATTGAGTCTCGACGCAATTTGAGTATTCCATCGTCATTAGGAAGCCCTGACCGTTACAATTAACAATCAGTTTCGCGTCGGATTCGAAAAACTAGACTCACAGGAGAGCGACCATAAGTAGCCCGAGGCAGCAATATCACCATGGAGACAAGTCGGCTGGAGGACGATGTATTGAATCTCGACGCAATTTGAGTGTTCCATCGTCATTAGGAGGCCCTGTACGTTATAATTAACTATCAGTTTTGCGTCGGATTCGAAAATCTAGACTCACAGGAAAACGATCATTAGGTGCCCCAGGCTGCACAGGAGAAGGATCATGTGGTGACCGAGACACCAATATCCCCTTGGATACAAGTCCGCTGGAGGACGATGTATTGAATCGAGACGCAATTTGAGTGTTGCATCGTCATTAGGAGGCCCTGAACATTACAATTAACAATCAGTTTTGTGTCGGATTCTAAAATCTAGACCTACAGGGAAACGACCATAAGATGCCCGAGGCAGCAATGGACCCTTGGAGACAAGTCGGCTGGAGGGCGATGTATTGAATCTCGACGCAATTTGAGTATTCCATCGTCATTATTAGGCACTGAACGTTACAATTAACTATCAGTTTCGCGTCGGCTTCAAAAATCTAGACTCACTGGAGACGGGCCATAAGGTGCCGGAGGCTATATCCCCTTGGAGACCAGTCCGCTGGAGGACGATGTATTGAATCGCGACGCAATTTGAGTGCTCCATCGTCTTTAGGAGGCCCTGAACGTTACAATTAACTATCAGTTTTGCGTCGGATTCGAAAACGTAGAATCACCAGAGACAGACCATGTGTTGCCCGAGGCAGCGATATCACCTTGGAGTCAAGTCGGCTGGAGGACGATGTAGTGAATCTCGACGCAATTTGAGTGTTCCATCGTCATTAGGAGGCCCTGAACATTACAATTAACAATCAGTTTTGTGTCGGATTCTAAAATCTAGACCTACAGGGAAACGACCATAAGATGCCCGAGGCAGCAATGGACCCTTGGAGACAAATCGGCTAAATGCCGATGCATTGAGTCTCGACGCAATTTGAGTGTTCCATCGTCATTAGGAAGCCCTGACCGTTACAATTAACAATCAGTTTCGCGTCGGATTCGAAAATCTAGACTCACAGGAGAGCGACCATAAGTAGCCCGATGCAGCAATATCACCATGGAGACAAGTCGGCTGGAGGACGATGAATTGAATCTCGACGCATTTTGAGTGTTCCATCGTCATTAGGAGGCCCTGTACGTTACAATTAACTATCAGTTTTGCGTCGGATTCGAAAATCTAGACTCACAGGAAAACGATCATTAGGTGCCCCAGGCAGCAATAGTCCCATGAAGACAAGTCGGCTGGAGTACGATGTATTGGATCACGACGCAATTTGAGTGTTCCATCGTAACCAGCAGGCCCTGAAAGTTACAATTAACCATCAGTTTTTCGTCTGATTCGAAAATCTAGACTCACTGGAGACGGACCATAAGGTGCCCGAAGCAGCAATATCCCCTTGGAGACCAGTCCGCTGGAGTACGATGTATTGAATCGCGACGCAATTTGAGTGCTCCATCGTCATTAGGAGGCCCTGAACGTTACAATTAACTATCAGTTTTACGTCGGATTCAAAAATTTAGACTCACTGGAGAAGGACCATAAGGTGCCTGAGGCTATATCCCCTTGGAGACCAGTCCGCTGGAGGACGATGTATTGAATCGCGACATAATTTGAGTGTTCGATCGTCATTAGGAGGCGCTGAACGTTACAATTCACTATCATGTTTGCGTCGGATTCGAAAATCTAGACTCACAATACAAGGATCATATTGTGCCCGAGACAGCAATATCCCCTTGGAGACAAGTCGGCTGGAGGCCGATGTATTGAATCTCGACGCAATTTGAGTGTTCCATCGTCATTAGGAGGCCCTGACCGTTACAATTAACTATCAGTTTCGCGTCGGATTCGAAAATCTAGACTCACAGGAGAGCGACCACAAGTAGCCCGAGGCAGCAATATCACCATGGAGACAAGTCGGCTGGAGGACGATGTATTGAATCTCGACGCAATTTGAGTGTTCCATCGTCATTAGGAGGCCCTGTACGTTACAATTAACTATCAGTTTTGCGTCGGATTCGAAAATCTAGACTCACAGGAAAACGATCATTAGGTGCCCCAGGCAGCAATAGTCCCTTGAAGACAAGTCGGCTGGAGTACGATGTAGTGAATCTCGACGCAATTTTAGTGTTCCATCGCCATTAGGAGGCCCTGAACATTACAATTAACAATCAGTTTTGTGTCGGATTCTAAAATCTAGACCTACATGGAAACGACCATAAGATGCCCGAGGCAGCAATAGACCCTTGGAGTCAAATCGTCTGAATGCCGATGCATTGAGTCTCGACGCAATTTGAGTATTCCATCGTCATTAGGAAGCCCTGACCGTTACAATTAACAATCAGTTTCGCGTCGGATTCGAAAAACTAGACTCACAGGAGAGCGACCATAAGTAGCCCGAGGCAGCAATATCACCATGGAGACAAGTCGGCTGGAGGACGATGTATTGAATCTCGACGCAATTTGAGTGTTCCATCGTCATTAGGAGGCCCTGTACGTTATAATTAACTATCAGTTTTGCGTCGGATCCGAAAATCTAGACTCACAGGAAAACGATCATTAGGTGCCCCAGGCAGCAATAGTCCCTTGAAGACAAGTCGGCTGGAGTACGATGTAGTGAATCTCGACGCAATTTTAGTGTTCCATCGCCATTAGGAGGCCCTGAACATTACAATTAACAATCAGTTTTGTGTCGGATTCTAAAATCTAGACCTACATGGAAACGACCATAAGATGCCCGAGGCAGCAATAGACCCTTGGAGTCAAATCGTCTGAATGCCGATGCATTGAGTCTCGACGCAATTTGAGTATTCCATCGTCATTAGGAAGCCCTGACCGTTACAATTAACAATCAGTTTCGCGTCGGATTCGAAAAACTAGACTCACAGGAGAGCGACCATAAGTAGCCCGAGGCAGCAATATCACCATGGAGACAAGTCGGCTGGAGGACGATGTATTGAATCTCGACGCAATTTGAGTGTTCCATCGTCATTAGGAGGCCCTGTACGTTATAATTAACTATCAGTTTTGCGTCGGATCCGAAAATCTAGACTCACAGGAAAACGATCATTAGGTGCCCCAGGCAGCAATAGTCCCTTGAAGACAAGTCGGCTGGAGTACGATGTATTGGATCACGACGCAATTTGAGTGTTCCATAGTAACCAGCAGGCATTGAAAGTTACAATTAACCATCAGTTTTTCGTCGGATTCGAAAATCTAGACTCACTGGAGACGGACCATAAGGTGCCCGAAGCAGCAATATCCCCTTGGAGACCAGTCCGCTGGAGTACGATGAATTGAATCGCGACGCAATTTGAGTGCTCCATCGTCATTAGGAGGCCCTGAACGTTACAATTAACTATCAGTTTCGCGTCGGATTCGAAAATCTTGACTCACAGGAGAAGGACCATGTGGTGCCCGAGGCAGCAAAATCCCCTTGGAGACAAGTCGGCTGGAGGACGATGTATTGAATCGAGACGCAATTTGAGTGTTGCATCGTCATTAGGAGGCCCTGAACGTTACAATTAACTATCATTTTTGCGTCTGATTCGAAAATCTAGACTCGCAGGAGAACGACCATAAGGTGCCCGAGGCAGCAATAGACCCTTGGAGACCAGTCCGCTGGAGTACGATGAATTGAATCGCGACGAAATTTGAGTGCTCCATCGTCATTAGGAGGCCCTGAACGTTACAATTAACTATCAGTTTCACGTCGGATTCGAAAATCTAGACTCACAGGAGAAGGACCATGTGGTGCCCGAGGCAGCAAAATCCCCTTGGAGACAAGTCGGCTGGAGGACGATACATTGACTCTCGACGCAATTTGAGTGTTCCATCGTCATTAGGAGGCGCTGAACGTTACAGTTAACTATCATTTTAGCGTCGGATTCGAAAATCTATTCACAGGAGAAGGATCATATGGTGACCGAGACAGCAATATCCCCTTGGATACAAGTCCGCTGGAGGACGATGTATTGAATCGAGACGCAATTTGAGTGTTGCATCGTCATTAGGAGGCCCTGAACATTACAATTAACAATCAGTTTTGTGTCGGATTCTAAAATCTAGACCTACAGGGAAACGACCATAAGATGCCCAGGCAGCAATAGACCCTTGGAGACAAATCGTCTGAATGCCGATGCATTGAGTCTCGACGCAATTTGAGTATTCCATCGTCATTAGGAAGCCCTGACCGTTACAATTAACAATCAGTTTCGCGTCGGATTCGAAAAACTAGACTCACAGGAGAGCGACCATAAGTAGCCCGAGGCAGCAATATCACCATGGAGACAAGTCGGCTGGAGGACGATGTATTGAATCTCGACGCAATTTGAGTGTTCCATCGTCATTAGGAGGCCCTGTACGTTATAATTAACTATCAGTTTTGCGTCGGATTCGAAAATCTAGACTCACAGGAAAACGATCATTAGGTGCCCCAGGCAGCAATAGTCCCTTGAAGACAAGTCGGCTGGAGTACGATGTATTGGATCACGACGCAATTTGAGTGTTCCATCGTAACCAGCAGGCATTGAAAGTTACAATTAACCATCAGTTTTTCGTCGGATTCGAAAATCTAGACTCACTGGAGACGGACCATAAGGTGCCCGAAGCAGCAATATCCCCTTGGAGACCAGTCCGCTGGAGTACGATGAATTGAATCGCGACGCAATTTGAGTGCTCCATCGTCATTAGGAGGCCCTGAACGTTACAATTAACTATCAGTTTCGCGTCGGATTCGAAAATCTAGACTCACAGGAGAAGGACCATGTGGTGCCCGAGGCAGCAAAATCCCCTTGGAGACAAGTCGGCTGGAGGACGATGTATTGAATCGAGACGCAATTTGAGTGTTGCATCGTCATTAGGAGGCCCTGAACGTTACAATTAACTATCATTTTTGCGTCTAAATCGTAAATCTAGACTCGCAGGAGAACGACCATAAGGTGCCCGAGGCAGCAATAGACCCTTGGAGACCAGTCCGCTGGAGTACGATGAATTGAATCGCGGCGCAATTTGAGTGCTCCATCGTCATTAGGAGGCCCTGAACGTTACAATTAACTATCAGTTTCACGTCGGATTCGAAAATCTAGACTCACAGGAGAAGGACCATGTTGTGCCCGAGGCAGCAAAATCCCCTTGGAGTCAAGTCGGCTGGAGAACGATATATTGACTCTCGACGCAATTTGAGTGTTGCATCGTCATTAGGAGGCCCTGAACATTACAATTAACAATTAGTTTTGTGTCGGATTCTAAAATCTAGACCTACAGGGAAACGACCATAAGATGCCCGAGGCAGCAATAGACCCTTGGAGACAAATCGTCTGAATGCCGATGCATTGAGTCTCGACGCAATTTGAGTATTCCATCGTCATTAGGAAGCCCTGACCGTTACAATTAACAATCAGTTTCGCGTCGGATTCGAAAAACTAGACTCACACTAGAGCGACCATAAGTAGCCCGAGGCAGCAATATCACCATGGAGACAAGTCGGCTGGAGGACGATGTATTGAATCTCGTCGCAATTTGAGTGTTCCATCGTCATTAGGAGGCCCTGTACGTTATAATTAACTATCAGTTTTGCGTCGGATTCGAAAATCTAGACTCACAGGAAAACGATCATTAGGTGTCCCAGGCTGCACAGGAGAAGGATCATGTGGTGACCGAGACACCAATATCCCCTTGGATACAAGTCCGCTGGAGGACGATGTATTGAATCGAGACGCAATTTGAGTGTTGCATCGTCATTAGGTGGCCCTGAACATTACAATTAACAATCAGTTTTGTGTCGGATTCTAAAATCTAGACCTACAGGGAAACGACCATAAGATGCCCGAGGCAGCAATGGACCCTTGGAGACAAGTCGGCTGGAGGGCGATGTATTGAATCTCGACGCAATTTGAGTATTCCATCGTCATTATTAGGCACTGAACGTTACAATTAACTATCAGTTTCGCGTCGGCTTCAAAAATCTAGACTCACTGGAGACGGGCCATAAGGTGCCGGAGGCTATATCCCCTTGGAGACCAGTCCGCTGGAGGACGATGTATTGAATCGCGACGCAATTTGAGTGCTCCATCGTCTTTAGGAGGCCCTGAACGTTACAATTAACTATCAGTTTTGCGTCGGATTCGAAAACGTAGAATCACCAGAGACAGACCATGTGTTGCCCGAGGCAGCGATATCACCTTGGAGTCAAGTCGGCTGGAGGACTATGTAGTGAATCTCGACGCAATTTGAGTGTTCCATCGTCATTAGGAGGCCCTGAACATTACAATTAACAATCAGTTTTGTGTCGGATTCTAAAATCTAGACCTACAGGGAAACGACCATAAGATGCCCGAGGCAGCAATGGACCCTTGGAGACAAATCGGCTAAATGCCGATGCATTGAGTCTCGACGCAATTTGAGTGTTCCATCGTCATTAGGAAGCCCTGACCGTTACAATTAACAATCAGTTTCGCGTCGGATTCGAAAATCTAGACTCACAGGAGAGCGACCATAAGTAGCCCGATGCAGCAATATCACCATGGAGACAAGTCGGCTGGAGGACGATGAATTGAATCTCGACGCATTTTGAGTGTTCCATCGTCATTAGGAGGCCCTGTACGTTACAATTAACTATCAGTTTTGCGTCGGATTCGAAAATCTAGACTCACAGGAAAACGATCATTAGGTGCCCCAGGCAGCAATAGTCCCATGAAGACAAGTCGGCTGGAGTACGATGTATTGGATCACGACGCAATTTGAGTGTTCCATCGTAACCAGCAGGCCCTGAAAGTTACAATTAACCATCAGTTTTTCGTCTGATTCGAAAATCTAGACTCACTGGAGACGGACCATAAGGTGCCCGAAGCAGCAATATCCCCTTGGAGACCAGTCCGCTGGAGTACGATGTATTGAATCGCGACGCAATTTGAGTGCTCCATCGTCATTAGGAGGCCCTGAACGTTACAATTAACTATCGGTTTCGCGTCGGATTCGAAAATCTAGACTCTCAGGAGAAGGACCATGTGGTGCCCGAGGCAGCAAAATCCCCTTGGAGACAAGTCGGCTGGAGGACGATGTATTGAATCGAGACGCAAATTGAGTGTTGCATCGTCATTAGTAGGCCCTGAACGTTACAATTAACTATCATTTTTGCGTCGGATTCGAAAATCTAGACTCACAGGAGAACGACCAAAAGGTGCCCGAGGCAGCAATAGACCCATGGAGACCATTCGGCTGGAGGACGATATATTGACTCTCGACGCAATTTGAGTGTTCCATCGTCATTAGGAGGCGCTGAACGTTACAGTTAACTATCATTTTAGCGTCGGATTCGAAAATCTATTCACAGGAGAAGGATCATATGGTGCCCGAGACAGCAATATCCCCTTGGATACAAGTCGGCTGTAGGACGATGTATTGAATCTCGACGCAATTTGAGTGCTCCATCGTCATTAGGAGGCCCTGAACGTTACAATAATCTTTTAGTTTCGCGTCGGATTCAAAAATCTAGACTCACAGGAGACGGACTATTTGGAGCCCGAGGCAGCAATAGACCCTTGGAGACAAGTCGGCTGGAGGACGATACATTGACTCTCGACGCAATTTGAGTGTTCCATCGTCATTAGGAGGCGCTGAACGTTACAGTTAACTATCATTTTAGCGTCGGATTCGAAAATCTATTCACAGGAGAAGGATCATATGGTGACCGAGACAGCAATATCCCCTTGGATACAAGTCCGCTGGAGGACGATGTATTGAATCGAGACGCAATTTGAGTGTTGCATCGTCATTAGGAGGCCCTGAACATTACAAATAACAATCAGTTTTGTGTCGGATTCTAAAATCTAGACCTACAGGGAAACGACCATAAGATGCCCAGGCAGCAATAGACCCTTGGAGACAAATCGTCTGAATGCCGATGCATTGAGTCTCGACGCAATTTGAGTATTCCATCGTCATTAGGAAGCCCTGACCGTTACAATTAACAATCAGTTTCGCGTCGGATTCGAAAAACTAGACTCACAGGAGAGCGACCATAAGTAGCCCGAGGCAGCAATATCACCATGGAGACAAGTCGGCTGGAGGACGATGTATTGAATCTCGACGCAATTTGAGTGTTCCATCGTCATTAGGAGGCCCTGTACGTTATAATTAACTATCAGTTTTGCGTCGGATTCGAAAATCTAGACTCACAGGAAAACGATCATTAGGTGCCCCAGGCAGCAATAGTCCCTTGAAGACAAGTCGGCTGGAGTACGATGTATTGGATCACGACGCAATTTGAGTGTTCCATCGTAACCAGCAGGCATTGAAAGTTACAATTAACCATTAGTTTTTCGTCGGATTCGAAAATCTAGACTCACTGGAGACGGACCATAAGGTGCCCGAAGCAGCAATATCCCCTTGGAGACCAGTCCGCTGGAATACGATGAATTGAATCGCGACGCAATTTGAGTGCTCCATCGTCATTAGGAGGCCCTGAACGTTACAATTAACTATCAGTTTCGCGTCGGATTCGAAAATTTAGACTCACAGGAGAAGGACCATGTGGTGCCCGAGGCAGCATAATCCCCTTGGAGACAAGTCGGCTGGAGGACGATGTATTGAATCGAGACGCAATTTGAGTGTTGCATCGTCATTAGGAGGCCCTGAACGTTACAATTAACTATCATTTTTGCGACTGATTCGTAAATCTAGACTCGCAGGAGAACGACCATAAGGTGCCCGAGGCAGCAATAGACCCTTGGAGACCAGTCCGCTGGAGTACGATGAATTGAATCGCGGCGCAATTTGAGTGCTCCATCGTCATTAGGAGGCCCTGAACGTTACAATTAACTATCAGTTTCACGTCGGATTCGAAAATCTAGACTCACAGGAGAAGGACCATGTGGTGCCCGAGGCAGCAAAATCCCCTTGGAGTCAAGTCGGCTGGAGAACGATATATTGACTCTCGACGCAATTTGAGTGTTCCATCGTCATTAGGAGGCGCTGAACGTTACAGTTAACTATCATTTTAGCGTCGGATTCGAAAATCTATTCACAGGAGAAGGATCATGTGGTGACCGAGACACCAATATCCCCCTGGATACAAGTCCGCTGGAGGACGATGTATTGAATCGAGACGCAATTTGAGTGTTGCATCGTCATTAGGAGGCCCTGAACATTACAATTAACAATCAGTTTTGTGTCGGATTCTAAAATCTAGACCTACAGGGAAACGACCATAAGATGCCCGAGGCAGCAATAGACCCTTGGAGACAAATCGTCTGAATGCCGATGAATTGAGTCTCGACGCAATTTGAGTATTCCATCGTCATTAGGAAGCCCTGACCGTTACAATTAACAATCAGTTTCGCGTCGGATTCGAAAAACTAGACTCACAGGAGAGCGACCATAAGTAGCCCGAGGCAGCAATATCACCATGGAGACAAGTCGGCTGGAGGACGATGTATTGAATCTCGACGCAATTTGAGTGTTCCATCGTCATTAGGAGGCCCTGTACGTTATAATTAACTATCAGTTTTGCGTCGGATTCGAAAATCTAGACTCACAGGAAAACGATCATTAGGTGCCCCAGGCAGCAATAGTCCCTTGAAGACAAGTCGGCTGGAGTACGATGTATTGGATCACGACGCAATTTGAGTGTTCCATCGTAACCAGCAGGCATTGAAAGTTACAATTAACCATTAGTTTTTCGTCGGATTCGAAAATCTAGACTCACTGGAGACGGACCATAAGGTGCCCGAAGCAGCAATATCCCCTTGGAAACCAGTCCGCTGGAGTACGATGAATTGAATCGCGACGCAATTTGAGTGCTCCATCGTCATTAGGAGGCCCTGAACGTTACAATTAACTATCAGTTTCGCGTCGGATTCGAAAATCTAGACTCACAGGAGAAGGACCATGTGGTGCCCGAGGCAGCAAAATCCCCTTGGAGACAAGTCGGCTGGAGGACGATGTATTGAATCGAGACGCAATTTGAGTGTTGCATCGTCATTAGGAGGCCCTGAACGTTACAATTAACTATCATTTTTGCGTCTGATTCGTAAATCTAGACTCGCAGGAGAACGACCATAAGGTGCCCGAGGCAGCGATAGACCCTTGGAGACCAGTCCGCTGGAGTACGATGAATTGAATCGCGACGCAATTTGAGTGCTCCATCGTCATTAGGAGGCCCTGAACGTTACAGTTAACTATCAGTTTCACGTCGGATTCGAAAATCTAGACTCACAGGAGAAGGACCATGTGGTGCCCGAGGCAGCAAAATCCCCTTGGAGACAAGTCGGCTGGAGAACGATATATTGACTCTCGACGCAATTTGAGTGTTCCATCGTCATTAGGAGGCGCTGAACGTTACAGTTAACTATCATTTTAGCGTCGGATTCGAAAATCTATTCACAGGAGAAGGATCATGTGGTGACCGAGACAGCAATATCCCCTTGGATACAGGTCCGCTGGAGGACGATGTATTGAATCGAGACGCAATTTGAGTGTTGCATCGTCATTAGGAGGCCCTGAACATTACAATTAACAATCAGTTTTGTGTCGGATTCTAAAATCTAGACCTACAGGGAAACGACCATAAGATGCCCGAGGCAGCAATAGACCCTTGGAGACAAATCGTCTGAATGCCGATGCATTGAGTCTCGACGCAATTTGAGTATTCCATCGTCATTAGGAAGCCCTGACCGTTACAATTAACAATCAGTTTCGCGTCGGATTCGAAAAACTAGACTCACAGGAGAGCGACCATAAGTAGCCCGAGGCAGCAATATCACCATGGAGACAAGTCGGCTGGAGGACGATGTATTGAATCTCGACGCAATTTGAGTGCTCCATCGTCATTAGGAGGCCCTGAACGTTACAATTAACTATCAGTTTCACGTCGGATTCGAAAATCTAGACTCACAGGAGAAGGACCATGTGGTGCCCGAGGCAGCAAAATCCCCTTGGAGACAAGTCGGCTGGAGGACGATATATTGACTCTCGACGCAATTTGAGTGTTCCATCGTCATTAGGAGGCGTTGAACGTTACAGTTAACTATCATTTTAGCGTCGGATTCGAAAATCTATTCACAGGAGAGGGATCATATGGTGACCGAGACAGCAATATCCCCTTGGATACAAGTCGGCTGGAGGACGAAGTATTGAATCTCGACGCAATTTGAGTGCTCCATCGTCATTAGGAGGCTCTGAACGTTACAATGACCTATTAGTTTCGCGTCGGATTCAAAAATCTAGACTCACAGGAGACGGACTATTTGTAGCCCGAGGCAGCAATAGACCCTTGGAGACAAGTCGGCTGGAGGACGATGTATTGGATTGCGAATATATTTGGGTGCTCCATCGTCATTAGGAGGCCCTGAACGTTGCAATAAACTATTAGTTTCGCGTCGGATTCAAAAATCTAGACTCACAGGAGACGGACTGTTTTGAGCCCGAGGCAGCAATAGACCCTCGGAGACAAGTCGGCTGGAGGACGATGTATTGGATCGCGAATCAATTTGGGTGCTCCATCGTCATTAGGAGGCCCTGAATGTTACAATTAACTATCAGTTTTTCGTCGGATTCAAAAATTTAGAATCACTGGAGACGGACGATAAGGTGCCTGAGGCTATATCCCCTTGGAGACCAGTCCGCTGGAGGACGATGTATTGAATCGCGACGCAATTTGAGTGTTCCATCGTCATTAGGAGGCCCTGAACGTTACAATTAACTATCATTTTTGCGTCGGATTCGAAAATCTACTCGCAGGAGAAGGATCATATGGTGCCCGAGACAGAAATATCCCCTTGGATACAAGTCGGGTGGAGGACGATGGATTGAATTTCGACGCTACTTGAGTGATCCGTCGTCATTATGAGGCCCTGAAAGTTGCAATTAACTATCAGTTTCGCGTCGGATTAGAAAATCTAGACTCACTGGAGACGGACCATAAGGTGCCCGAGGCTATATCCCCTTGGAGACCAGTCCGCTGGAGGACAATGTATTGAATCGCGACATAATTTGAGTGCTTCATCGTCTTTAGGAGGCCCTGAACGTTACAATTAACTATCAGTTTTGCGTCGGATTCGAAAACGTAGAATCACCGGAGACAGACCATGTGCTGCCCGAGGCAGCGATATCCTCTTGGAGACAAGTCGGCTGGAGGACGATGTAGTGAATCTCGACACAATTTGAGTGTTCCATCGTCATTAGGAGGCCCTGTACGTTACAATTAACTATCAGTTTCGCGTCGTTATAGAAAATCTAGACTCACAGGAAAACGATCATTAGGTGCCCCAGGCAGCAATAGACCCTTGAAGTCAAGTCGGCTGGAACACGATGTATTGGATCGCGACGCAATTTGAGTGTTCCATCGTAACTAGCAGGCCCAAAATGTTACAATTAACCATCAGTTTTTCGTCGGATTCGAAAATCTAGACTCACTGGAGACGGACCACATGGAGCCCGAGGCAGCAATATCCCCTTGTAGACAAGTCGGCTGGAGTTCGATGTATTGTCTCTCGACGCAATTTGATTGTTCCATCGTCATTAGGAGGCCCTGATTGTTACAATTAACTATCTGTTTTGCGTCGGATTCGAAAATCGAGACTCACAGGAGAACTGCCATAAGGTGCCCGAGGCAGCAATGGACTCATGGAGACAAGTCGGCTGAAGGACGACGCAATTTGAGTGTTCCATCGTCATTAGGAGGCCCTGAACTTTACAATTAACTATTAGTTGTGCGTCGGATTCAAAAATCTACACTCACAGGAGATGGACCATTTGGTGCCCGGAGCAGCAATATCCCCTTGGAGTCAAGTCGGCTGATGGACGATGTATTGAATCTCGACGCGATTTGAGTGTTCCATCGTCATTAGGAGCCCCGGAACTTTACAATTAACTATTAGTTTCGCGTCGGATTCAAAAATCTAGACTCACAGGAGACGGACTATTTGGAGCCCGAGGCAGCAATAGACCCTTGGAGACAAGTCGGCTGGAGGACGATGTATTGGATCGCGAATCAATTTGAGTGCTCCATCGTCATTAGGAGGCCCTGAATGTTACAATTAACTATCAGTTTTTCGTCGGAATCAAAAATCTAGCCTCACTGGAGACGGACCATAAGGTGCCTGAGGCTATATCCCCTTGGAGACCAGTCGGCTGGAGGACGATGTATTGAATCGCGACGCAATTTGAGTGCTCCATCGTCTTTAGGAGGCCCTGAACGTTACAATTAACTATCAGTTTTGCGTCGGATTCGAAAACGTAGAATCACCAGAGACAGACCATGTGTTGCCCGAGGCAGCGATATCACCTTGGAGTCAAGTCGGCTGGAGGACGATGTAGTGAATCTCGACGCAATTTGAGTGTTCCATCGTCATTAGGAGGCCCTGAACATTACAATTAACAATCAGTTTTGTGTCGGATTCTAAAATCTAGACCTACAGGGAAACGACCATAAGATGCCCGAGGCAGCAATGGACCCTTGGAGACAAATCGGCTAAATGCCGATGCATTGAGTCTCGACGCAATTTGAGTGTTCCATCGTCATTAGGAAGCCCTGACCGTTACAATTAACAATCAGTTTCGCGTCGGATTCGAAAATCTAGACTCACAGGAGAGCGACCATAAGTAGCCCGATGCAGCAATATCACCATGGAGACAAGTCGGCTGGAGGACGATGAATTGAATCTCGACGCATTTTGAGTGTTCCATCGTCATTAGGAGGCCCTGTACGTTACAATTAACTATCAGTTTTGCGTCGGATTCGAAAATCTAGACTCACAGGAAAACGATCATTAGGTGCCCCAGGCAGCAATAGTCCCATGAAGACAAGTCGGCTGGAGTACGATGTATTGGATCACGACGCAATTTGAGTGTTCCATCGTAACCAGCAGGCCCTGAAAGTTACAATTAACCATCAGTTTTTCGTCTGATTCGAAAATCTAGACTCACTGGAGACGGACCATAAGGTGCCCGAAGCAGCAATATCCCCTTGGAGACCAGTCCGCTGGAGTACGATGTATTGAATCGCGACGCAATTTGAGTGCTCCATCGTCATTAGGAGGCCCTGAACGTTACAATTAACTATCAGTTTCGCGTCGGATTCGAAAATCTAGACTCTCAGGAGAAGGACCATGTGGTGCCCGAGGCAGCAAAATCCCCTTGGAGACAAGTCGGCTGGAGGACGATGTATTGAATCGAGACGCAATTTGAGTGTTGCATCGTCATTAGTAGGCCCTGAACGTTACAATTAACTATCATTTTTGCGTCGGATTCGAAAATCTAGACTCACAGGAGAACGACCAAAAGGTGCCCGAGGCAGCAATAGACCCATGGAGACCATTCGGCTGGAGGACGATATATTGACTCTCGACGCAATTTGAGTGTTCCATCGTCATTAGGAGGCGCTGAACGTTACAGTTAACTATCATTTTAGCGTCGGATTCGAAAATCTATTCACAGGAGAAGGATCATATGGTGCCCGAGACAGCAATATCCCCTTGGATACAAGTCGGCTGTAGGACGATGTATTGAATCTCGACGCAATTTGAGTGCTCCATCGTCATTAGGAGGCCCTGAACGTTACAATAATCTTTTAGTTTCGCGTCGGATTCAAAAATCTAGACTCACAGGAGACGGACTATTTGGAGCCCGAGGCAGCAATAGACCCTTGGAGACAAGTCGGCTGGAGGACGATACATTGACTCTCGACGCAATTTGAGTGTTCCATCGTCATTAGGAGGCGCTGAACGTTACAGTTAACTATCATTTTAGCGTCGGATTCGAAAATCTATTCACAGGAGAAGGATCATATGGTGACCGAGACAGCAATATCCCCTTGGATACAAGTCCGCTGGAGGACGATGTATTGAATCGAGACGCAATTTGAGTGTTGCATCGTCATTAGGAGGCCCTGAACATTACAATTAACAATCAGTTTTGTGTCGGATTCTAAAATCTAGACCTACAGGGAAACGACCATAAGATGCCCAGGCAGCAATAGACCCTTGGAGACAAATCGTCTGAATGCCGATGCATTGAGTCTCGACGCAATTTGAGTATTCCATCGTCATTAGGAAGCCCTGACCGTTACAATTAACAATCAGTTTCGCGTCGGATTCGAAAAACTAGACTCACAGGAGAGCGACCATAAGTAGCCCGAGGCAGCAATATCACCATGGAGACAAGTCGGCTGGAGGACGATGTATTGAATCTCGACGCAATTTGAGTGTTCCATCGTCATTAGGAGGCCCTGTACGTTATAATTAACTATCAGTTTTGCGTCGGATTCGAAAATCTAGACTCACAGGAAAACGATCATTAGGTGCCCCAGGCAGCAATAGTCCCTTGAAGACAAGTCGGCTGGAGTACGATGTATTGGATCACGACGCAATTTGAGTGTTCCATCGTAACCAGCAGGCATTGAAAGTTACAATTAACCATTAGTTTTTCGTCGGATTCGAAAATCTAGACTCACTGGAGACGGACCATAAGGTGCCCGAAGCAGCAATATCCCCTTGGAAACCAGTCCGCTGGAGTACGATGAATTGAATCGCGACGCAATTTGAGTGCTCCATCGTCATTAGGAGGCCCTGAACGTTACAATTAACTATCAGTTTCGCGTCGGATTCGAAAATCTAGACTCACAGGAGAAGGACCATGTGGTGCCCGAGGCAGCAAAATCCCCTTGGAGACAAGTCGGCTGGAGGACGATGTATTGAATCGAGACGCAATTTGAGTGTTGCATCGTCATTAGGAGGCCCTGAACGTTACAATTAACTATCATTTTTGCGTCTGATTCGTAAATCTAGACTCGCAGGAGAACGACCATAAGGTGCCCGAGGCAGCGATAGACCCTTGGAGACCAGTCCGCTGGAGTACGATGAATTGAATCGCGACGCAATTTGAGTGCTCCATCGTCATTAGGAGGCCCTGAACGTTACAATTAACTATCAGTTTCACGTCGGATTCGAAAATCTAGACTCACAGGAGAAGGACCATGTGGTGCCCGAGGCAGCAAAATCCCCTTGGAGACAAGTCGGCTGGAGAACGATATATTGACTCTCGACGCAATTTGAGTGTTCCATCGTCATTAGGAGGCGCTGAACGTTACAGTTAACTATCATTTTAGCGTCGGATTCGAAAATCTATTCACAGGAGAAGGATCATGTGGTGACCGAGACAGCAATATCCCCTTGGATACAGGTCCGCTGGAGGACGATGTATTGAATCGAGACGCAATTTGAGAGTTGCATCGTCATTAGGAGGCCCTGAACATTACAATTAACAATCAGTTTTGTGTCGGATTCTAAAATCTAGACCTACAGGGAAACGACCATAAGATGCCCGAGGCAGCAATAGACCCTTGGAGACAAATCGTCTGAATGCCGATGCATTGAGTCTCGACGCAATTTGAGTATTCCATCGTCATTAGGAAGCCCTGACCGTTACAATTAACAATCAGTTTCGCGTCGGATTCGAAAAACTAGACTCACAGGAGAGCGACCATAAGTAGCCCGAGGCAGCAATATCACCATGGAGACAAGTCGGCTGGAGGACGATGTATTGAATCTCGACGCAATTTGAGTGCTCCATCGTCATTAGGAGGCCCTGAACGTTACAATTAACTATCAGTTTCACGTCGGATTCGAAAATCTAGACTCACAGGAGAAGGACCATGTGGTGCCCGAGGCAGCAAAATCCCCTTGGAGACAAGTCGGCTGGAGGACGATATATTGACTCTCGACGCAATTTGAGTGTTCCATCGTCATTAGGAGGCGCTGAACGTTACAGTTAACTATCATTTTAGCGTCGGATTCGAAAATCTATTCACAGGAGAGGGATCATATGGTGACCGAGACAGCAATATCCCCTTGGATACAAGTCGGCTGGAGGACGAAGTATTGAATCTCGACGCAATTTGAGTGCTCCATCGTCATTAGGAGGCTCTGAACGTTACAATGACCTATTAGTTTCGCGTCGGATTCAAAAATCTAGACTCACAGGAGACGGACTATTTGTAGCCCGAGGCAGCAATAGACCCTTGGAGACAACTCGGCTGGAGGACGATGTATTGGATTGCGAATATATTTGGGTGCTCCATCGTCATTAGGAGGCCCTGAACGTTGCAATAAACTATTAGTTTCGCGTCGGATTCAAAAATCTAGACTCACAGGAGACGGACTGTTTTGAGCCCGAGGCAGCAATAGACCCTCGGAGACAAGTCGGCTGGAGGACGATGTATTGGATCGCGAATCAATTTGGGTGCTCCATCGTCATTAGGAGGCCCTGAATGTTACAATTAACTATCAGTTTTTCGTCGGATTCAAAAATTTAGAATCACTGGAGACGGACGATAAGGTGCCTGAGGCTATATCCCCTTGGAGACCAGTCCGCTGGAGGACGATGTATTGAATCGCGACGCAATTTGAGTGTTCCATCGTCATTAGGAGGCCCTGAACGTTACAATTAACTATCATTTTTGCGTCGGATTCGAAAATCTACTCGCAGGAGAAGGATCATATGGTGCCCGAGACAGAAATATCCCCTTGGATACAAGTCGGGTGGAGGACGATGGATTGAATCTCGACGCTACTTGAGTGATCCGTCGTCATTATGAGGCCCTGAAAGTTGCAATTAACTATCAGTTTCGCGTCGGATTAGAAAATCTAGACTCACTGGAGACGGACCATAAGGTGCCCGAGGCTATATCCCCTTGGAGACCAGTCCGCTGGAGGACAATGTATTGAATCGCGACATAATTTGAGTGCTTCATCGTCTTTAGGAGGCCCTGAACGTTACAATTAACTATCAGTTTTGCGTCGGATTCGAAAACGTAGAATCACCGGAGACAGACCATGTGCTGCCCGAGGCAGCGATATCCTCTTGGAGACAAGTCGGCTGGAGGACGATGTAGTGAATCTCGACACAATTTGAGTGTTCCATCGTCATTAGGAGGCCCTGTACGTTACAATTAACTATCAGTTTCGCGTCGTTATAGAAAATCTAGACTCACAGGAAAACGATCATTAGGTGCCCCAGGCAGCAATAGACCCTTGAAGTCAAGTCGGCTGGAACACGATGTATTGGATCGCGACGCAATTTGAGTGTTCCATCGTAACTAGCAGGCCCAAAATGTTACAATTAACCATCAGTTTTTCGTCGGATTCGAAAATCTAGACTCACTGGAGACGGACCACATGGAGCCCGAGGCAGCAATATCCCCTTGTAGACAAGTCGGCTGGAGTTCGATGTATTGTCTCTCGACGCAATTTGATTGTTCCATCGTCATTAGGAGGCCCTGATTGTTACAATTAACTATCTGTTTTGCGTCGGATTCGAAAATCGAGACTCACAGGAGAACTGCCATAAGGTGCCCGAGGCAGCAATGGACTCATGGAGACAAGTCGGCTGAAGGACGACGCAATTTGAGTGTTCCATCGTCATTAGGAGGCCCTGAACTTTACAATTAACTATTAGTTGTGCGTCGGATTCAAAAATCTACACTCACAGGAGATGGACCATTTGGTGCCCGGAGCAGCAATATCCCCTTGGAGTCAAGTCGGCTGATGGACGATGTATTGAATCTCGACGCGATTTGAGTGTTCCATCGTCATTAGGAGCCCCGGAACTTTACAATTAACTATTAGTTTCGCGTCGGATTCAAAAATCTAGACTCACAGGAGACGGACTATTTGGAGCCCGAGGCAGCAATAGACCCTTGGAGACAAGTCGGCTGGAGGACGATGTATTGGATCGCGAATCAATTTGAGTGCTCCATCGTCATTAGGAGGCCCTGAATGTTACAATTAACTATCAGTTTTTCGTCGGAATCAAAAATCTAGCCTCACTGGAGACGGACCATAAGGTGCCTGAGGCTATATCCCCTTGGAGACCAGTCGGCTGGAGGACGATGTATTGAATCGCGACGCATTTTGAGTGTTCGATCGTCATTAGGAGGCGCTGAACGTTACTATTCACTATCATGTTTGCGTCGGATTCAAAAACTAGACTCACAGTAGAAGGATCATATTGTGCCCGAGACAGCAATATCCCCTTGGAGACAAGTCGGCTGGAGGCAGAAGTATTAAATCTCGACGCAATTTGAGTGTTCCATCGTCATTAGGAGGCCCTGAACGTTACAATTAACTATCAGTTTTTCGTCGGATACGAAAATCTAAATTCACAGGAAAACGATCATAAGGTGCCCTAGGCGGCAATAGACCCTTGGAGACAAGTCGGCTGGAGGACGATATATTGGATCGCGACGCAATTTGAGAGTTCCATCGTAACTAGGAGGACCTGAATGTTACAATTAACTATCAGTCTTTCGTCGGATTCGAAAATCTAGACACACTGGAGACGGACCATAAGGTGCCCGAAGCAGCAATATCCCCTTGGAGACCAGTTAGCTGGAGGACGATGTATTGAATCGCGACGCAATTTGAGTGTTCCATCGTCATTAGGAGGCCCTGAACGTTACAATTAACTATCAGTTTCGCGTCGGATTCGAAAATCTAGACTCACAGGAGAAGGACCATATGGTGCCCGAGGCGGCAATATCCCCTTGGAGACAAGTCGGCTGGAGGGCGATGTATTGAATCTCGACGCAATTTGAGTGTTTCATCGTCATTAGGAGGCGCTGAACGTTACAATTAACTAACAGTTATGCGTCGGATTCGCAAATCTAGACTAACAGGGGAACGATCATAAGGTTCCCGAGGCAGCAATATCCCCTTGGAGACAAGTCGGCTGGAGGGCGATGTATTGAATCTCGACGCAATTTGAGTATTCCATCGTCATTATTAGGCACTGAACGTTACAATTAACTATCAGTTTCGCGTCGGCTTCAAAAATCTAGACTCACTTTAGACGGGCCATAAGGTGCCGGAGGCTATATCCCCTTGGAGACCAGTCCGCTGGAGGACGATGTATTGAATCGCGACGCAATTTGAGTGCTCCATCGTCTTTAGGAGGCCCTGAACGTTACAATTAACTATCAGTTTTGCGTCGGATTCGAAAACGTAGAATCACCAGAGACAGACCATGTGGTGCCCGAGGCAGCGATATCACCTTGGAGTCAAGTCGGCTGGAGGACGATGTAGTGAATCTCGACGCAATTTGAGTGTTCCATCGTCATTAGGAGGCCCTGAACATTACAATTAACAATCAGTTTTGTGTCGGATTCTAAAATCTAGACCTACAGGGAAACGACCATAAGATGCCCGAGGCAGCAATGGACCCTTGGAGACAAATCGGCTAAATGCCGATGCATTGAGTCTCGACGCAATTAAAGTGTTCCATCGTCATTAGGAAGCCCTGACCGTTACAATTAACAATCAGTT
This sequence comes from Schistocerca americana, assembly GCF_021461395.2. Taxonomy (NCBI): domain Eukaryota; kingdom Metazoa; phylum Arthropoda; class Insecta; order Orthoptera; family Acrididae; genus Schistocerca; species Schistocerca americana. The sequence goes on from NC_060123.1 coordinate 774,035,193, forward strand.
TCGCGTCGGATTCGAAAATCTAGACTCACAGGAGAGCGACCTTAAGTAGCCCGATGCAGCAATATCACCATGGAGACAAGTCGGCTGGAGGACGATGTATTGAATCTCGACGCATTTTGAGTGTTCCATCGTCATTAGGAGGCCCTGTACGTTACAATTAACTATCAGTTTTGCGTTGGATTCGAAAATCTAGACTCACAGGAAAACGATCATTAGGTGCCCCAGGCAGCAATAGTCCCATGAAGACAAGTCGGCTGGAGTACGATGTATTGGATCACGACGCAATTTGAGTGTTCCATCGTAACCAGCAGGCCCTGAAAGTTACAATTAACCATCAGTTTTTCGTCGGATTCGAAAATCTAGACTCACTGGAGACGGACCATAAGGTGCCCGAAGCAGCAATATCCCCTTGGAGACCAGTCCGCTGGAGTACGATGTATTGAATCGCGACGCAATTTGAGTGCTCCATCGTCATTAGGAGGCCCTGAACGTTACAATTAACTATCAGTTTCGCGTCGGATTCGAAAATCTAGACTCACAGGAGAAGGACCATGTGGTGCCCGAGGCAGCAAAATCCCCTTGGAGACAAGTCGGCTGGAGGACGATGTATTGAATCGAGACGCAATTTGAGTGTTGCATCGTCATTAGTAGGCCCTGAACGTTACAGTTAACTATCATTTTAGCGTCGGATTCGAAAATCTAGACTCACAGGAGAACGACCAAAAGGTGCCCGAGGCAGCAATAGACCCATGGAGACCATTCGGCTGGAGGACGATATATTGACTCTCGACGCAATTTGAGTGTTCCATCGTCATTAGGAGGCCCTGAACGTTACAATAATCTTTTAGTTTCGCGTCGGATTCAAAAATCTAGACTCACAGGAGACGGACTATTTGGAGCCCGAGGCAGCAATAGACCCTTGGAGACAAGTCGGCTGGAGGACGATGTATTGGATCGCGAATCAATTTGGGTGCTCCATCGTCATTAGGAGGCCCTGAATGTTACAATTAACTATCAGTTTTTCGTCGGATTAGAAAATCTAGACCCACATGAGAACGACCATAAGGTGCCCGAGGCAGCAATAGACCTTTGGAGACAAGTTGGCCGAAGGACGATGTATTGAATCTCGGCGCAATTTGAGTGGTCCATCGTCATTAGGAGGCCCTGAACGTTACAATAAACTATTAGTTTCGCGTCGGATTCAAAAATCTAGACTCACAGGAGACGGACTATTTTGAGCCCGAGGCAGCAATAGACCCTCGGAGACAAGTCGGCTGGTGGACGATGTATTGGATCGCGAATCAATTTGGGTGCTCCATCGTCATTAGGAGGCCCTGAATGTTACAATTAACTATCAGTTTTACGTCGGATTCAAAAATTTAGACTCACTGGAGAAGGACCATAAGGTGCCTGAGGCTATATCCCCTTGGAGACCAGTCCGCTGGAGGACGATGTATTGAATCGCGACGCAATTTGAGTGTTCGATCGTCATTAGGAGGCGCTGAACGTTACAATTCACTATCATGTTTGCGTCGGATTCGAAAATCTAGACTCACAATACAAGGATCATATTGTGCCCGAGACAGCAATATCCCCTTGGAGACAAGTCGGCTGGAGGCCGATGTATTGAATCTCGACGCAATTTGAGTGTTCCATCGTCATTAGGAGGCCCTGACCGTTACAATTAACTATCAGTTTCGCGTCGGATTCGAAAATCTAGACTCACAGGAGAGCGACCATAAGTAGCCCGAGGCAGCAATATCACCATGGAGACAAGTCGGCTGGAGGTCGATGTATTGAATCTCGACGCAATTTGAGTGTTCCATCGTTATTAGGAAGCCCTGAACGTTACAATTAACTATCAGTTTTGCGTCGGATTCGAAAATCTAGACTCACTGGAGACGGACCATAAGGTGCCCGAAGCAGCAATATCGCCTTGGAGACCAGTCCGCTGGAGGACGATGTATTGAATCGCGACGCAATTTGAGTCTTCCATCGTCATTAGGAGGCCCTGACCGTTACAATTAACTATTAGTTTCGCGTCGGATTCGAAAATCTAGACTCACATGAGACGGACCACATGGTGCCCGAGGCAGCATTATCCTCTTGTAGACAAGTCTGCTGGAGGTTGATGTATTGACTCTCGACGCAATTTGAGTGTTCCATCGTCATTAGTAGGTGCTGAACGTAACAATTAACTATCAATTTTGCGTCGGATTCGAAAATCTAGACTCACAGGAGAAGGATCATATGGTGCCCGAGGCAGCGATACCCCCTTGGAGACAAGTCGGCTGGAGATCGATGTATTGACTGTCGACGCAATTTGAGTGTTCCATCGTCATTAGGAGGCGCTGAACGTTACAATTAACTATCATTTTTGCATCGGATTCGAAAATCTAGACTCACAGGAGACTCACCATATGGTGCCCGAGGCAGCAATATCCCCTTGGAGACTAATGGGCTGGAGGCCGATGTGTTGAATCTCGACGCAATTTGAGTGTTCCATCGTCATTAGGAAGCCCTGAACGTTACAATTAACTATCAGTTTTGCGTCGGATTCGAAAATCTAGACTCACTGGAGACGGACCATAAGGTGCCCGAAGCAGCAATATCGCCTTGGAGACCAGTCCGCTGGAGGACGATGTATTGAATCGCGACGCAATTTGAGTGCTCCATCGTCATTAGGAGGCCCTGAACGTTATTATTAACTATCAGATTCGCGTCGGATTCAAAAATCTAGACTCACAGGAGAAGGACCATATGGTGCCCGAGGGAGCAACATCCCCTTGGAGACAAGTCGGCTGGAGGACGATGTATTGAATCTCGACGCAATTTGAGTCTTCCATCGTCATTAGGAGGAACTTACCGTTACAACTAACTATTAGTTTCGCGTCGGATTCGAAAATCTAGTCTCACATGAGACGGGCCACATGGTGCCCGAGGCAGCATTATCCCCTTGTAGACAAGGCTACTGGAGGTCCATGTATTGACTCTCGACGCAATTTGAGTGTTCCATCGTCATTAGTAGGTGCTGAACGTAACAATTAACTATCAATTTTGCGTCGGATTCGAAAATCTAGACTCACAGGAGAAGGACCATATGGTGCCCGCGGAAGCAATTTCCCCTGGGTGACAAGTCGGCTGGAGACCGATGGCTTGAATCTCGACGCAATTTGAGTGTTCAATCGTCATTAGGAGGCGCTAAACGTTACAATTAACTATCAGTTATGCGTCGGATTCGAAAATCTAGACTCACAGGAGAACGATCATAAGGTGCCCGAGACAGCAATATCTCCTTGGAGCCAAGTCGGCTGGAGGCCGATGTATTGAATCTCCACGCAATTTGTGTGTTCCATCGTCATTAAGTGGCCCTGAATGTTACAATTAACTATCAGTTTCGTGTCGGGTTCGAAAATCTAGACTCACAGGAGAACGATCATAAGGTGCACGAGGCAGCAATATCCCCTTGGAGACAAGTGGGCTGGAGGCCGATGTATTGAATCGCGACGCTATTTGAGTGTTCCATCGTAACTAGGAGGCCCTGAATGTTACAATTAACTATCAGTTTTTCGTCGGATTCGAAAATCTAGACTCACTGGAGACTGACCGTAAGGTGCCCGAAGCAGCAATATCTCCTTGGAGACCAGTCCGCTGGCGGACGATGTATTGAATCGCGACGCAATTTGAGTGCTCCATCGTCATTAGGAGGCCCTGAACGTTGCAATTAACTATCATTTTTGCGTCGGATTCGAAAATCTAGACTCACAGGAGACGGAGGCAGCAATATCCCCTTGGAGACAAGTCTGCTGGAGGCCGATGGAATGAATCTCGACGCAATTTGAGTGTTCATTCGTCATTAGGAGATCCTGATTGTTACAATTAACAATCTGTTTCGCGTCGGATTCGAAAATCTAGACTCACAGGAGACGGAACACATGGAGCCCGAGGCAGCAATATCCCCTTGTAGACAAGTCGACTGGAGGACGATGTATTGACTCTCGACGCAATTTCAGTGTTCCATCGTCATTAGGAGGCGCTGAACGTTGCAATTAACTATCATTTTTGCGTCGGATTCGAAAATCTAGACTCACAGGAGACGGAGGCAGCAATATCCTCTTGGAGACAAGTCTGCTGGAGGCCGATGGAATGAATCTCGACGCAATTTGAGTGTTCTATCGTCATTAGGAGGCGCTGAACGTTACAATTCACTATCATTTTTGCGTCGGTTTCGAAAACGTAGAATCACCGGAGACGGACCATGTGGTGCCCGAGGCAGCGATATCCCCTTGGAGACAAGTCGGCTGGAGGACGTTGTAGTGAATCTCGACGCAATTTGAGTGTTCATTCGTCACTAGGAGACCCTGATTGTTACAATTAACAATCTGTTTTGCGTCGGATTCGAAAATCTAAACTCACAGGAGAACGACCATAAGGTAACCGAGGCAGTAATAGACCCCTGGAGACAAGTCGGCTCGAGGCCGAAGTAGTGAATCTCGACGCAATTTGAGTGTCCCTTCCTCATTAAGAGGCCCTGAACGTTACAATTAACTATCTGTTTTGGGTCGGATTAGAAAATCTAGACTCACAGGAGATCGACCATAAGGTGTCCGAGGCAGCAATAGACTCTTGGAGACAAGTCAGCTGAAGGACGATGTGTTGAATCTCGACGCAATTTGTGTTTTCCATCGTCATTAGGATTCCCTGAACGTTACAATTAACTATCATTTTTGCGTCGGATTCGAAAGTCTAGACTCACAGGAGACGGCCCATATGGTGCCCGAGGCAGTAATATCCCCTTGGAGACAAGTCGGCTGGAGGCCGATGTACTGAATCTCGACGCAATTTGGGTGTTCCATCGTCATTAGGTGGCCCTGAACATTACAATTAACTATCAGTTTGTGTCGGGTTCTAAAATCTAGATACACAGGGGAACGACCACAAGGTGAGCGAGGCAGCAATAGACCCTTGGAGACAAATCGGTTGAATGCCGATGTATTGAATCTCGACGCAATTTGAGTGTTCCATCGTCATTAGGTGGCCCTGATCGTTACAATTAACAATTATTTTCGCGTCGGATTCGAAAATCTATACTCACAGGAAAGCGACCATAAGAGCCCGAGGCGGCAATATCGCCATAGAGACAAGTCGGCTGGAGGACGATGTATTGAATCTCGACGCAATTAGAGTGTTCCATCGTCATTGTGAGGTCTTGAACGTTACAATTAACAATCAGTTTTGCGTCGGATTAGAAAATCTAGACTCACAGGAGAATGACCATATGGTGCCCGAGGCAGCAATAGACCCTTGGAGACAAGTCAGCTGAAGGACGATGTATCGAATCTCGACGCAATTTGAGTGTTCCATCGTCATTAGGAAGCTCTGAAAGTTACAATTACCTATCAGTTTCGCGTCGAATTCATTAATCTAAACTCACAAGAGACGGACCATTTGGTGCCCAAGGCAGCAATATCCCCTTGGAGACAAGTCGGCTGGAGGACGACGTATTGAATCTCGACGCAATTTGAGTGTCCTATCGTCATTAGGAGGCGTTGAACGTTACAATTCACTATCATTTTTGCGTCGGATTCAAAAATCTAGACTCACAGGTGAAGGATCATATTGTGCCCGAGACAGCAATATCCCCTTGGAGACAAGTCGGCTGGAGGCCGTTGTATTGAATCTCGACTCAATTTGAGTGTTCCGTCGTCATTAGGTGGCCCTGAGCGTTACAATTAACTATCAGTTTTTCGTGGGATTCGAAAACCTAGACTCACTGGAGACGGACCATGTGGTGCCCGAGGCAGCGATATCCCCTTGGAGACAAGTCGGCTGGAGGACGATGTAGTGAATCTTGACGCAATTTGTGTGTTCCTTCGTCATTAGTAGGCCCTGAACGTTACAATTAACTATCTGTTTTGCGTCGTATTCGAAAATCTAGACTCACTGGAGACGGAACATAAGGTGCCCGAGGCTATATCCCCTTGGAGACCAGTCCGCTGGGGGACGATGTATTGAATCGCGACGCAATTTGAGTGCTCCATCGTCATTAGGAGGCCCTGAACGTTATAATTAACTATCAGTATCGCGTCGCATTCGAAAACCTAGACTCACAGGAGAACGACCATAAGGTGCCCGAGGCAGCAATAGACTCTTGGAGACAAGTCGGCTGAAGGACGATGTATTGAATCTCGACGCAATTTGAGTGTTCCATCGCCATTAGGAGGCCCTGAACGTTACAATTAACTATCTGTTTTGCGTCGGATTCGAAAATCTACACTCACAGGAGAATGACCATATGGTGCCCGAGGCAGCAATATGCCCTTGGAGACAAGTCGGCAGGAGGCCGATTTATTGAATCTCGACGCAATTTCAGTGTTCCATCGTCATTAGGAGGCCCTGAACGTTGCAATTAACTATCATTTTTGCGTCGGATTCGAAAATCTAGACTCACAGGAGAACGACCATAAGGTGCCCGAGGCAGCAATAGACCCTTGGTGACAAGTCCGCTGGAGGACGATGTATTGACTCTCGACACAATTTGAGTGTTCCATCGTCATTAGGAGGCGCTGAACGTTATAATTAACTATCATTTTAGCGTCAGGTTCGAAAAACTACTCACAGACGAAGGATCATATGGTGCCCGAGGCAGCAATATCCCCTTGGATACAAGTCAGCTGAAGGATGATGTATTGAATCTCGACCCAATTAGCGTGTTCCATCGTCATTAGAAGGCCCGGAGCGTTACAATTAACTATCAGTTTCGCGTCGGATTCGAAAATTTAGACTCACTGGAGACGGACCATAAGGTGCCCGAGGCCATATCCCCTTGGAGACCAGTGCGCTGGAGGACGATGTATTGAATCGCGACGCAATTTGAGTGCTCCATCGTCATTAGGAGGCCCTGAACGTTACAATTAACAACCAGTTTTGCGTCGGATTAGAGAATCTAGACTCACAGGAGAACGTCCATAAGGTGCCCGAGGCAGCAATAGACCCTTGGAGACAAGTCGGCTGAAGGTCGTTGTATTGAATCTCGACGCAATTAGAGTGTTCCATCGTCATTAGGAGGCCCTGAACGTTAAAATTAACTATCAGTTTTGCGTCGGACTCGAAAATCTAGACTCACAGGACAACGACCATAAGGTGCCTGAGGCAGCAATACCCCCTTGGAGACAAGTCGGCTGGAGATCGATGTATTGACTGTCGACGCAATTTGAGTGTTCCATCGTCATTAGGAGGCGCTGAACGTTACAATTAACTATCATTTTTGCATCGGATTCGAAAATCTAGACTCACAGGAGACTCACCATATGGTGCCCGAGGCAGCAATATCCCCTTGGAGACAAGTGGGCTGGAGGCCGATGTATTGAATCTCGACGCAATTTGAGTGTTCCATCGTCATTAGGAAGCCCTGAACGTTACAATTAACTATTAGTTTTGCGTCGGATTCGAAAATCTAGACTCACTGGAGACGGACCATAAGGTGCCCGAAGCAGCAATATCGCCTTTGAGACCAGTCCGCTGGAGGACGATGTATTGAATCGCGACGCAATTTGAGTGCTCCATCGTCATTAGGAGGCCCTGAACGTTATTATTAACTATCAGATTCGCGTCGGATTCAAAAATCTAGACTCACAGGAGAAGGACCATATGGTGCCCGCGGAAGCAATTTCCCCTGGGTGACAAGTCGGCTGGAGACCGATGGCTTGAATCTCGACGCAATTTGAGTGTTCAATCGTCATTAGGAGGAACTTACCGTTACAACTAACTATTAGTTTCGCGTCGGATTCGAAAATCTAGTCTCACATGAGACGGGCCACATGGTGCCCGAGGCAGCATTATCCCCTTGTAGACAAGGCTGCTGGAGGTCCATGTATTGACTCTCGACGCAATTTGAGTGTTCCATCGTCATTAGTAGGTGCTGAACGTAACAATTAACTATCAATTTTGCGTCGGATTCGAAAATCTAGACTCACAGGAGAAGGACCATATGGTGCCCGCGGAAGCAATTTCCCCTGGGTGACAAGTCGGCTGGAGACCGATGGCTTGAATCTCGACGCAATTTGAGTGTTCAATCGTCATTAGGAGGCGCTAAACGTTACAATTAACTATCAGTTATGCGTCGGATTCGAAAATCTAGACTCACAGGAGAACGATCATAAGGTGCCCGAGACAGCAATATCTCCTTGGAGACCAGTCCGCTGGCGGACGATGTATTGAATCGCGACGCAATTTGAGTGCTCCATCGTCATTAGGAGGCCCTGAACGTTGCAATTAACTATCATTTTTGCGTCGGATTCGAAAATCTAGACTCACAGGAGACGGAGGCAGCAATATCCCCTTGGAGACAAGTCTGCTGGAGGCCGATGGAATGAATCTCGACGCAATTTGAGTGTTCATTCGTCATTAGGAGACCCTGATTGTTACAATTAACAATCTGTTTCGCGTCGGATTCGAAAATCTAGACTCACAGGAGACGGAACACATGGAGCCCGAGGCAGCAATATCCCCTTGTAGACAAGTCGACTGGAGGACGATGTATTGACTCTCGACGCAATTTCAGTGTTCCATCGTCATTAGGAGGCGCTGAACGTTGCAATTAACTATCATTTTTGCGTCGGATTCGAAAATCTAGACTCACAGGAGACGGAGGCAGCAATATCCTCTTGGAGACAAGTCTGCTGGAGGCCGATGGAATGAATCTCGACGCAATTTGAGTGTTCTATCGTCATTAGGAGGCGCTGAACGTTACAATTCACTATCATTTTTGCGTCGGTTACGAAAACGTAGAATCACCGGAGACGGACCATGTGGTGCCCGAGGCAGCGATATCCCCTTGGAGACAAGTCGGCTGGAGGACGTTGTAGTGAATCTCGACGCAATTTGAGTGTTCATTCGTCACTAGGAGGCCCTGATTGTTACAATTAACAATCTGTTTTGCGTCGGATTCGAAAATCTAAACTCACAGGAGAACGACCATAAGGTAACCGAGGCAGTAATAGACCCCTGGAGACAAGTCGGCTCGAGGCCGAAGTAGTGAATCTCGACGCAATTTGAGTGTCCCTTCCTCATTAAGAGGCCCTGAACGTTACAATTAACTATCTGTTTTGGGTCGGATTAGAAAATCTAGACTCACAGGAGAACGACCATAAGGTGTCCGAGGCAGCAATAGACTCTTGGAGACAAGTCAGCTGAAGGACGCTGTGTTGAATCTCGACGCAATTTGTGTTTTCCATCGTCATTAGGATTCCCTGAACGTTACAATTAACTATCATTTTTGCGTCGGATTCGAAAGTCTAGACTCACAGGAGACGGCCCATATGGTGCCCGAGGCAGTAATATCCCCTTGGAGACAAGTCGGCTGGAGGCCGATGTACTGAATCTCGACGCAATTTGGGTGTTCCATCGTCATTAGGTGGCCCTGAACATTACAATTAACTATCAGTTTGTGTCGGGTTCTAAAATCTAGATACACAGGGGAACGACCATAAGGTGAGCGAGGCAGCAATAGACCCTTGGAGACAAATCGGCTGAATGCCGATGTATTGAATCTCGACGCAATTTGAGTGTTCCATCGTCATTAGGTGGCCCTGATCGTTACAATTAACAATTATTTTCGCGTCGGATTCGAAAATCTATACTCACAGGAAAGCGACCATAAGAGCCCGAGGCGGCAATATCGCCATAGAGACAAGTCGGCTGGAGGACGATGTATTGAATCTCGACGCAATTAGAGTGTTCCATCGTCATTGTGAGGTCTTGAACGTTACAATTAACAATCAGTTTTGCGTCGGATTAGAAAATCTAGACCCACAGGAGAACGACCATAAGGTGCCCGAAGCAGCAATAGACCCTTGGAAACAAGTCGGCAGAAGGACGATGTATTGAATCTCGACGCAATTTGAGTGTTCCATCGTCATTAGGAGGCCCTCAACGTTAAAATTAACTGTCAGCTTTGCGTCGGATTCGAAAATCTAGACTCACAGGAGAATGACCATATGGTGCCCGAGGCAGCAATAGACTCTTGGAGACAAGTCAGCTGAAGGACGATGTATCGAATCTCGACGCAATTTGAGTGTTCCATCGTCATTAGGAAGCTCTGAAAGTTACAATTACCTATCAGTTTCGCGTCGAATTCATTAATCTAGACTCACAGGAGACGGACCATTTGGTGCCCAAGGCAGCAATATCCCCTTGGAGACAAGTCGGCTGGAGGACGACGTATTGAATCTCGACGCAATTTGAGTGTCCTATCGTCATTAGGAGGCGTTGAACGTTACAATTCACTATCATTTTTGCGTCGGATTCAAAAATCTAGACTCACAGGTGAAGGATCATATTGTGCCCGAGACAGCAATATCCCCTTGGAGACAAGTCGGCTGGAGGCCGTTGTATTGAATCTCGACTCAATTTGAGTGTTCCGTCGTCATTAGGTGGCCCTGAGCGTTACAATTAACTATCAGTTTTTCGTGGGATTCGAAAACCTAGACTCACTGGAGACGGACCATGTGGTGCCCGAAGCAGCGATATCCCCTTGGAGACAAGTCGGCTGGAGGACGATGTAGTGAATCTTGACGCAATTTGTGTGTTCCTTCGTCATTAGTAGGCCCTGAACGTTACAATTAACTATCTGTTTTGCGTCGTATTCGAAAATCTAGACTCACTGGAGACGGAACATAAGGTGCCCGAGGCTATATCCCCTTGGAGACCAGTCCGCTGGGGGACGATGTATTGAATCGCGACGCAATTTGAGTGCTCCATCGTCATTAGGAAGCCCTGAACGTTATAATTAACTATCAGTATCGCGTCGCATTCGAAAACCTAGACTCACAGGAGAACGACCATAAGGTGCCCGAGGCAGCAATAGACTCTTGGAGACAAGTCGGCTGAAGGACGATGTATTGAATCTCGACGCAATTTGAGAGTTCCATCGCCATTAGGAGGCCCTGAACGTTACAATTAACTATCTGTTTTGCGTCGGATTCGAAAATCTACACTCACAGGAGAATGACCATATGGTGCCCGAGGCAGCAATATGCCCTTGGAGACAAGTCGGCAGGAGGCCGATTTATTGAATCTCGACGCAATTTCAGTGTTCCATCGTCATTAGGAGGCCCTGAACGTTGCAATTAACTATCATTTTTGCGTCGGATTCGAAAATCTAGACTCACAGGAGAACGACCATAAGGTGCCCGAGGCAGCAATAGACCCTTGGTGACAAGTCCGCTGGAGGACGATGTATTGACTCTCGACACAATTTGAGTGTTCCATCGTCATTAGGAGGCGCTGAACGTTATAATAACTATCATTTTAGCGTCAGGTTCGAAAAACTACTCACAGACGAAGGATCATATGGTGCCCGAGGCAGCAATATCCCCTTGGATACAAGTCAGCTGAAGGATGATGTATTGAATCTCGACCCAATTAGCGTGTTCCATCGTCATTAGGAGGCCCGGAGCGTTACAATTAACTATCAGTTTCGCGTCGGATTCGAAAATTTAGACTCACTGGAGACGGACCATAAGGTGCCCGAGGCTATATCTCCTTGGAGACCAGTGCGCTGAAGGACGATGTATTGAATCGCGATGCAATTTGAGTGCTCCATGGGTCATTAGGTGGCCCTGAACGATACAATTAACTACCAGTTTTTCGGCGGATTCAAATATCTAGACTAACAGGAGAACGACCATAAGGTGCCCGAGGCAGCAATGGACTCTTGGTGACAAGTCGGCTGAAGAACGATGTATTGAATCTCGACGCAATTTGAGTGTTCCATCGTCATTAGGAGGCCCTGAACGTTACAATTAACTTTCTGTTTTGCGTCGGATTCGAAAATCTACACTCACAGGAGAACGACCGTATGGTGCCAGAGGCAGCAATAGGCTCTTGGAGAAAAGTCGGCTGAAGGACGATGTATCGAATCTCGACGCAATTTGAGTGTTCCATCGTCATTAGGAGGCCCTGAAAGTTACAATTAACTATCAGTTTCGCGTCGAATTCAAAAATCTAGACTCACAGCAGACGGACCATTTGGTGCCCAAGGCAGCAATATCCCCTTGGAGACAAAACGGCTGGAGGACGACGTATTGAATCTCGACGCAATTTGAGTGTCCTATCGTCATTAGGAGGCGTTGAACGTTACAATTCACTATCATTTTTGCGTCGGATTCGAAAATCTAGACTCACAGGAGAAGGATCATATTGTGCCAGAGACAGCAATATCCCCTTGGAGACAAGTCGGCTGGAGGCCGACGTATTGAATCTCGACGCAATTTGAGTGTTCCATCGTCATTAGGTGGCCCTGAGCGTTACAATTAACTATCAGTTTTTCGTAGGAATCGAAAATCTAGACTCACTGGAGCCGGAACATAAGGTGCCCGAGGCTACATCCCCTTGGAGACCAGTCCGCTGGAGGACGATGTATTGAATCGCGATGCAATTTGAGTGCTCCATGGGTCATTAGGTGGCCCTGAACGATACAATTAACTATCAGTATCGCGTCGGATTCGAAAACCTAGACTCACAGGTGAACGACCATTAGGTGCCCGAGGCAGCAATAGACTCTTGGAGACAAGTCGGCTGAAGGACGATGTATTGAATCTCGGCGCAATTTGAGTGTTCCATCGTCATTAGGAGGCCCTGAACGTTACAATTAACTATCTGTTTTGCGTCGGATTCGAAAATCTACACTCACAGGAGAATGAGCATATGGTGCCAGAGGCAGCAATAGGCTCTTGGAGGCAAGTGGGCTGAAGGACGATATATTAAATCTCGACGCAATTTGAGTGTTCCATCGTCATTAGGAGGCCCTGAACGTTACAATTAACTATCAATTTCGCTTCGGATTCGAAAACTAGACTCACAGGAGACGGACCATATGGTGCCCGAGGCAGCAATAGACCCTTGGAGACAAGTCGGCTGAAGGTCGTTGTATTGAATCTCGACGCAATTAGAGTGTTCCATCGGCATTAGGTGGCCCTCAACGTTAAAATTAACTATCAGTTTTGCGTCGGACTCGAAAATCTAGACTCACAGGACAACGACCATAAAGTGCCCGAGGAAGCAATAGACCCTTGGAGACAAGTCAGCTGAAGAATGATGTATTCAATCTTGACGCAATTTGCGTGTTCCATCGTCATTCGGACTCCCTGAGCATTACAATTAACTATCAGTTTCGCGTCGGATTCGAAAATCTATACTCACTGGAGACGGAACACATGGAGCTCGAGGCAGCCATATCCCCTTGTAGACAAGTCGACAGGAGGACGATGTATTGACTCTCGACGCAATTTCAGTGTTCCATCGCCATTAGGAGGCGCTGAACGTTGTAATTATCTATCATTTTTGCATCGATTCGAAAATCTAGACTCACAGGAGACGGAAGCAGAAATATCCCCTTGGAGACAAGTCGGCTGGAGGCCGATGGAATGAATCTCGACGCAATTTGAGTGCTCTATCGTCATTAGGAGGCGCTGAACGTTACAATTCACTATCATTTTTGCGTCGGATTCAAAAATCTAGACTCACAGGATAAGGATCATATGGTGCCCGAGACAACAATATCCCCTTGGAGAGAAGTCGGCTGGAGGCTGATGTATTGAATCTCGACGCAATTAGAGTGTTCCTTCGTCATTAGGTGGCCCCGAACGTTACAATTAACTATCAGTTTTTCGTCGGATTCAAATATCTAGACTAACAGGAGAACGACCATAAGGTGCCCGAGGCAGCAATGGACTCTTGTTGACAAGTCGGCTGAAGAACGATGTATTGAATCTCGACGCAATTTGAGTGTTCCATCGTCATTAGGAGGCCCTGATTGTTACAATTAACAATCTGTTTTGCGTCGGATTCGAAAATCTAGACTCACAGGTGAACGACCATATGGTGCCAGAGGCGGCAATAGGCTTTTGGAGGCAAGTCGGCTGAAGGACGATGTATTTAATCTCGACGCAATTTGAGTGTTCCATCGACATTAGGAGGCGCTGAACGTCATAATTAACTATCATTTTTGAGTCGGATTCGAAAATCTAGACTCACAGGAGACGGACCATATGGTGCCCGAGGCAGCAATATGCCCTTGGAGACAAGTCGGCTGGAGGCCGATGTATTGAATCTCGACGCAATTTGAGTGTTCCATCGTCATTAGGACGCCCTGAACGTTGCAATTAACTATCAATTTTGCGTCGGATTCGAAAATCTAGACTCACTGGAGACGGACCATAAGGTGCCCGAGGCTATATCCCCTTGGAGACCAGTGCGCTGGAGGACGATGTACTGAATCGCGACGCAATTTGAGTGCTCCATCGTCATTAGGAGGCCCTGAATGTCACAATTAGCTATTAGTTTCGCGTCGGATTCGAAAATCTAGACTCACAGGAGACGGAACACATGGAGCCCGAGGCAGCAATATCCCCTTGGAGACATGTCGGCTGGAGGCCGATGGAATGAATCTTGGCGCAATTTGAGTGTTCTATCGTCATTAGGAGGCGCTGAACGTTACAATTCACTATCAGTTTAGCATCGGATTCGAAAATCTAGACTCACAGGATAAGGATCATATGGTGCCCGAGACAGCAATATCCCCTTGGAGACAAGTGGGCTGGAGGCTGATGTATTGAATCTCGACGCAATTAGAGTGTTCCTTCGTCATTAGGTGGCCCTGAACGTTACAATTAACTATCAGATTTTCGTCGGATTCAAATATCTAGACTAACAGGAGAACGACCATAAGGTGCCCAAGGCAGCAATGGACTCTTGGTGACAATTCGGCTGAAGAACGATGTATTGAATCTCGACGCAATTTGAGTGTTCCATCGTCATTAGGAGGCCCTGATTGTTACAATTAACAATCTGTTTTGCGTCGGATTCGAAAATCTAGACTCACAGGAGAACGACCATAAGGTGCCCGAGGCAGCAATAGACCCTTGGAGACAAGTCGGCTCGAGGCCGATGTAGTGAATCTCGACACAATTTGAGTGTTCCTTTGTCATTAAGAGGCCCTGAACGTTACTATTAACTATCTGTTTTGGTTCGGATTAGAAAATCTAGACTCACAGGAGAACGACCATATGGTGTCCGAGGCAGCAATAGACTCTTGGAGACAAGTCAGCTGAAGGACGATGTATTGAATCTCGACGCAATTTGAGTGTTCCATCGTCATTAGGAGGCCCTGAACGTTACAATTAACTATCAGTTTCGCGTCGGATTCGAAAATCTAGACTAACAGGAGACGGACCACATGGAGCCCAAGGCAGCAATATCCCATTGTAGACAAGTCGGCTGGAGGTCGATGTATTGACTCTCGACGCAATTTGAGTGTTCCATCGTCATTAGGAGGCGCTGAACGTTACAATTAACTATCATTTTTGCGTCGGATTCGAAAATCTAGACTCACAGGAGACGGCCCATATGGTGCCCGAGGCAGTAATATCCCCTTGGAGACAAGTCGGCTGGAGGCCGATGTACTGAATCTCGACGCAATTTGAGTGTTCCATCGTCATTAGGAGGCCCTGAACATTACAATTAACTATCAGTTTTGCGTCGGAATCTAAAATCTAGATACACAGGGGAACGACGTTAATGTGCCCGAGGCATCAATAGACCCTTGGAGACAAGTCGGCTGAAGGACGAAGTATTGAATCTCGACGCAATTTGAGTGTTCCATCGTCATTAGGAGGCCCTGATTGTTACAATTAAATATCAGTTTTGCGTCATGTTCGAAAGTCTAGACTTTTAGGAGAACGACCATAAGGTGCCTGAGGCAGCAATAGACCCTTGGAGACAAGTCGGCTCGAGGCCGATGTAGTGAATCTCGACACAATTTGAGTGTTCCTTCGTCATTAAGAGGCCCTGAACGTTACAATTAACCATCTGTTTTGGGTCGGATTTGAAAATCTAGACTCACAGGAGATGGACCCTTGGAGACAAGTCGGCTGGAGACCGATGTATTGAATCTCGACGCAATTTGAGTGTTCCATCGTCATTAGGAGGCCCTGAACGTTACAATTAACTATCAGTTTTGCGTCGGGTTCGAAAATCTAGACTTTCAGGAGAACGACCATAAGGTGCCTGAGGCAGCAAGAGACCCTTGGAGACAAGTCAGCTGAAGGACGATGTATTGAATCTCGACGCAATTTGAGTGTTCCATCGTCATTAGGAGACCATGAACGTTACAATTAACTATCAGTTTCGCGTCGGATTCGAAAATCTAGACTAACAGGAGACGGACCACATGGAGGCCGAGGCAGCAATATCCCATTGTAGACAAGTCGGCTGGAGGTCGATGTATTGACTCTCGACGCAATTTGAATGTTCCATCGTCATTAGGAGGCGCTGAACGTTACAATTAACTATCATTTTTGCGTCGGATTCGATAATCTAGACTCACAGGAGACGGCCCATATAGTGCCGGAGGCAGTAATATCCCCTTGGAGACAAGTTGGCTGGAGGCCGATGTACTGAATCTCGACGCAATTTGAGTGTTTCATCGTCATTAGGAAGCCCTGATTGTAACAATTAACAATATGCTTTGCGTCGGATTCGAAAATCTAGACACACAGGAGAACGACCATAAGGTGCCCGAGGCAGCAATAGACCTTAAGAGACAAGTCGGACGAAGGACGAAGTATTGAATCTCGACGCAATTTGAGTGTTCCATCGTCATTAGGAGGCGCTGAACGTTACAATTACCTATCATTTTTGCGTCGATTCGAAAATCTAGACTCACAGGAGACGGAGGAAGCAATATCCCCTTAGAGACAAGTCGGCTGGAGGACGATGGAATGAATCTTGACGCAATTTGAGTGTTCTGTCGTCATTAGGAGGCGCTTAACGTTACAATTCACTATCATTTTTGCGTCGGATTCGAAAATCTAGACTCACAGCAGAACGACCATAAGGTGTCCGAGGCAGCAATAGTCTCTTGGAGACAAGTCAGCTGAAGGACGATGTATTGAATCTCGACGCAATTTGAGTGTTCCATCCTCATTAGGAGGCCCTGAACGTTACAATTAACTATCAGTTTCGCGTCGGATCCGAAAATCTAGACTAACAGGAGACGGACCACATGGAGCCCAAGGCAGCAATATCCCATTGTAGACAAGTCGGCTGGAGGTCGATGTATTGACTCTCGACGCAATTTGAGTTTTCCATCGTCATTAGGAGGCGCTGAACGTTACAATTAACTATCATTTTTGCGTCGGATTCGAAAATCTAGACTCACAGGAGACGGCCCATATGGTGCCCGAGGCAGTAATATCCGCTTGGAGACAAGTCGGCTGGAGGCCGATGTACTGAATCTCGACGCAATTTGAGTGTTCCATCGTCATTAGGAGGCCCTGAACATTACAATTAACTATCAGTTTTGCGTCGGATTCTAAAATCTAGATACACAGGGGAACGACGTTAATGTGCCCGAGGCAGCAATAGACCCTTGGAGACAAGTCGGCTGAAGGACGAAGTATTGAATCTCGACGCAATTTGAGTGTTCCATCGTCATTAGGAGGCCCTGAACGTTACAATTAAATATCAGTTTTGCGTCGGGTTCGAAAGTCTAGACTTTTAGGAGAACGACCATAAGGTGCCTGAGGCAGCAATAGACCCTTGGAGACAAGTCGGCTCGAGGCCGATGTAGTGAATCTCGACACAATTTGAGTGTTCCTTCGTCATTAAGAGGCCCTGAACGTTACAATTAACTATCTGTTTTGGGTCGGATTTGAAAATCTAGACTCACAGGAGAAGGACCCTTGGAGACAAGTCGGCTGGAGACCGATGTATTGAATCTCGACGCAATTTGAGTGTTCCATCGTCATTAGGAGGCCCTGAACGTTACAATTAACTATCAGTTTTGCGTCGGGTTTCGAAAATCTAGACTTTCAGGAGAACGACCATAAGGTGCCTGAGGCAGCAAGAGACCCTTGGAGACAAGTCAGCTGAAGGACGATGTATTGAATCTCGACGCAATTTGAGTGTTCCATCGTCATTAGGAGACCATGAACGTTACAATTAACTATCAGTTTCGCGTCGGATTCGAAAATCTATACTCACTGGAGACGGACCATAAGGTGCCCGAGGCTATATCCCCTTGGAGACCAGTGCGCTGGAGGACGATGTATTGAATCGCGACGCAATTTGAGTGCTCCATCGTCATTAGGAGGCCCTGAACGTTACAATTAGCTATTAGTTTCGCGTCGGATTCGAAAATCTAGACTCACAGGAGACGGAACACATGGAGCCCGAGGCAGCAATATCCCCTTGTAGACAAGTCGACTAGAGGACGTTGTATTGACTCTCGACGCAATTCTAGTGTTCCATCGTCATTAGGAGGCGCTGAATGTTGCAATTAACTATCATTTTTGCGTCGATTCGAAAATCTAGACTCACAAGATAAGGATCATATGGTGCCCGAGACAGCAATATCCCATTGGAGACAAGTCGGCTGGAGGTTGATGTATTGAATCTCGACGCAATTAGAGTGTTCCTTCGTCATTAGGTGGCCCTGAACGTTACAATTAACTATCTGTTTTTCGTCGGATTCAAATATCTAGACTAACATGAGAACGACCATAAGGTGCCCGAGGCAGCAATGGATTCTTTGTGACAGGTCTGCAGAAGAACGATGTATTGAATCTCGACGCAATTTGAGTGTTCGATCGTCATTAGGAGGCGCTGAACGTTACAATTAAATATCATTTTTGCGTCGGATTCGAAAATCTAGACTCACAGGAGACGGCCCATATGGTGCTTGAGGCAGTAATATCCCCTTGGAGACAAGTCGGCTGGAGGCCGATGTACTGAATCTCGACGCAATTTGAGTGTTCCATCGTCATTAGGAGGCCCTTACCATTACAATTAACTATCAGTTTTGCGTCGGATTCTAAAATCTAGATACACCGGGGAACGACGTTAATGTGCCCGAGGCAGCAATAGACCCTTGGAGACAAGTCGGCTGAAGGACGAAGTATTGAATCTCGACGCAATTTGAGTGTTCCATCGTCATTAGGAGGCCCTGAACGTTACAATTAAATATCAGTTTTGCGTCGGGATCGAAAGTCTAGACTTTTAGGAGAACGACCATAAGGTGCCTGAGGCAGCAATAGACCCTTGGAGACAAGTCGGCTCGAGGCCGATGTAGTGAATCTCGACACAATTTGAGTGTTCCTTCGTCATTAAGAGGCCCTGAACGTTACAATTAACTATCTGTTTTGGGTCGCATTTGAAAATCTAGACTCACAGGAGAAGGACCCTTGGAGACAAGTCGGCTGGAGACCGATGTATTGAATCTCGACGCAATTTGAGTGTTCCATAGTCATTAGGAGGCCCTGAACGTTACAATTAACTATCAGTTTTGCGTCGGGTTCGAAAATCTAGACTTTCAGGAGAACGACCATAAGGTGCCTGAGGCAGCAAGAGACCCTTGGAGACAAGTCAGCTGAAGGACGATGTATTGAATCTCGACGCAATTTGAGTGTTCCATCGTCATTAGGAGACCATGAACGTTACAATTAACTATCAGTTTCGCGTCTGATTCGAAAATCTAGACTAACAGGAGACGGACCACATGGAGGCCGAGGCAGCAATATCCCATTGTAGACAAGTCGGCTGGAGGTCGATGTATTGACTCTCGACGCAATTTGAGTGTTCCATCGTCATTAGGAGGCCCTGAACATTACAATTAACTATCAGTTTTGCGTCGGATTCTAAAATCTAGATACACAGGAGAACGACGATAATGTGCCCGAGGCAGCAATAGACCCTAAGAGACAAGTCGGCCGAAGGACGAAGTATTGATTCTCGACGCTATTTGAGTGTTCCATCGTCATTAGGAGGCGCTGAACGTTACAATTAGCTATCATTTTTGCGTCGGTTCGAAAATCTAGACTCACAGGAGACGGAGGAAGCAATATCCCCTTGGAGACAAGTCGGCTGGAGGACGATGGAATGAATCTTGACGCAATTTGAGTGTTCTACCGTCATTAGGAGGCACTGAACGTTACAATTCACTATCATTTTTGCGTCGGATTCGAAAATCTAGACTCACAGGAGAACGACCATAAGGTGCCCGAGGCAGCAATAGACCCTTGGAGACAAGTCGGCTCGAGGCCGATGTAGTTAATCTCAACAAAATTTGAGTGTTCCTTCGTCATTAAGAGGCCCTGAACGTCAAAATTAACTATCAGTTTTGGGTCGGATTAGAAAATCTAGACTCACAGGAGAACGACCATGAGGTGTCCGAGGCAGCAATAGACTCTTGGAGACAAGTCAGCTGAAGGACGATGTATTGAATCTCGACGCAATTTGAGTGTTCCATCCTCATTAGGGGGCCCTGAACGTTACAATTAACTATCAGTTTCGCGTCGGATTCGAAAATCTAGACTAACAGGAGACGGACCACATGGAGCCCGAGGCAGCAATATCCCATTTTAGACAAGTCGGCTGGAGGTCGTTGTATTGACTCTCGACGCAATTTGAGTGTTCCATCGTCATTAGGAGGCGCTGAACGTTACAATTAAATATCATTTTTGCGTCGGATTCGAAAATGTAGACTCACAGGAGACGGCCCATATGGTGCCTGAGGCAGTAATATCCCCTTGGAGACAAGTCGGCTGGAGGCCGATGTACTGAATCTCGACGCAATTTGAGTGTTCCATCGTCATTAGGAGGCCCTGAACATTACAATTAACTATCAGTTTTGCGTCGGATTCTAAAATCTAGATACACAGGGGAACGACGTTAATGTGCCCGAAGCAGCAATAGACCCTTGGAGACAAGTCGGCTGAAGGACGAAGTATTGAATCTCGACGCAATTTGAGTGTTCCATCGTCATTAGGAGACCCTGAACGTTACAATTAAATATCAGTTTTGCGTCGGATTTGAAAATCTAGACTCACAGGAGAAGGACCCTTGGAGACAAGTCGGCTGGAGGCCGATGTATTGAATCTCGACGCAATTTGAGTGTTCGACTGTCATTAGGAGGCCCTGAACGTTACAATTGACTATCAGTTTTGCGTCGGGTTCGAAAATCTAGACTTTCAGGAGAATGACCATAAGGTGCCTGAGGCAGCAATAGACCCTTGGAGACAAGTCGGCTGAAGGACGTTGTATTGAATCTCGACGCAATTAGAGTGTGCCATCGTCATTAGGAGGCCCTCAACGTTAAAATTAACTATCAGTTTTGCGTCGGATTCGAAAATCTAGACTCACAGGAGAACGACCATAAGGTGCCCGAGGCAGGAGTAGACCCTTGGAGACAAGTCAGCTGAAGAATGATGTATTGAATCTCGACGCAATTTGCGTGTTCCATAGTCATTCGGAGGCCCTGAGCATTACAATTAACTATCAGTTTCGCGTCGGATTCGAAAATCTATACTCACTGGAGACATACCATAAGGTGCCCGAGGCTATATCCCCTTGGAGACCAGTGTGCTGGAGGACGATGTATTGAATCGCGACGCAATTTGAGTGCTCCATCGTCATTAGGAGGCCCTGAACGTTACAATTAGCTATTAGTTTCGCGTCGGATTCGAGAATCTAGACTCACAGGAGAGCGACCATAAGGAGTCCGAGGCAGCAATAGACCCTTGGAGACAAGTCAGCTGAAGGACGGTGTATTGAATCTTGACGCAATTTGAGTGTTCCATCGTCAATAGGAGGCCCTGAAAGTTACAATTAACTATCAGTTTCGCGTCGGATTCAAAAATCTAGATTCACAGGAGACGGACCATTTGGTGCCCGAGGCAGCAATTCGCCTTGGAGACAAGTCGGCTGGAGGACGACGTATTGGATCTCGACGCAATTTGGGTGTCCTATCGTCATTAGGAGGCGCTGAACGTTACAATTCACTATTATTTTTGCGTCGGATTCGAAAATCTAGACTCACAGGTGAAGGATCATCTTGTGCCCGAGACAGCAGTATCCCCTTGGAGACAAGTCGGCTGGATGCCGTTGTATTGAATCTCGAGCAATTTCAGTGTTCCATCGTCATTAGGTGGCCCTGAGAGTTACAATTAACTATCAGATATTCGTGGGATTCGAAAATCTAGACTCACTGGAGACGGACAATAAGGTGCCCGAGGCTATATCCCTTGGAGACTAGTCCGCTGGAGGACGATGTATTGAATCATGACGCAATTTGAGTGCTCCACCGTCATTAGGAGGCCCTGAACGTTACAATTAACTATCAGTTTCGCGTCGGATTCGAGAATCTAGACTCGCAGGAGAACGACCATAAGGTGCCCGAGGCAGCAATAGACTCTTGGAGACAAGTCAGCTGAAGGACGATGAATTGAATCTCGACGCAATTTGAGTGTTCCATCGTCATTAGGAGGACCTGAACGTTACAATTAACTATCTGTTTTGCGTCGGATTCGAAAATCTACACTCACAGGAGAACGACCATAAGGTGCCAGAGGCAGCAAAAGACTCTTGGAGGCAAGTCGGCTGAAGGACGATGTATTAAATATAGATGCAATTTGAGTATTCCATCGTCATTAGGAGGCCCTGAACCTTACAATTAACTATCAGTTTCGCGTCGGATTCGAAAATCTAGACTCACAGGGGACGTACCACATGGGGCCCGAGGCAGCAATATCCCCTTGTAGACAAGTCGACTGGAGGACGGTGTATTGACTCTCGACGCAATTTGAGTGTTCCATCGTCATTAGGAGGCGCTGAACGTTATAATTAACTATCATTTTTGCGTCGGATTCGAAAATCTAGACTCACAGGAGACGGCCCATATGGTGCCTGAGGCAGTAATATCCCCTTGGAGACAAGTCGGCTGGAGGCCGATGTACTGAATCTCGACGCAATTTGAGTGTTCCATCGTCATTAGGAAGCCCTGAACGTTACAATTAACAATCAATTTCGCGTAGGATTCGAAAATCTAGACTCACATGAGAGCGACCATAAGGAGCCCGAGGCAGCAATATCCCCATGAAGACAAGTCGGCTGGAGGACGATGGAAAGACTCTCGACGCAATTTGAGTGTTCTATCGTCATTAGGAGGCGCTGAACGTTACAATTCACTATAATTTTTGCGTCGGATTCGAAAATCTAGACTCACAGCATAAGGATCATATGGTGCCCGAGACGGCAATATCCCCTTGGAGACAAGTCGGCTGGAGGCTGATGTATTGAATCTCGACGCAATTAGAGTGTTCCTTCGTCATTAGGTGGCCCTGAACGTTGCAATTAACTATCAATTTTTCGTCGGATTCAAATATCTAGACTAACAGGAGAACGACCATAAGGTGTCCGAGGCAGCAATAGACTCTTGGAGACAAGTCAGCTGAAGGACGATGTATTGAATCTCGACGCAATTTGAGTGTTCCACCGTCATTAGGAGGCCCTGAACGTTACAATTAACTATCAGTTTCGCGTCGGATTCAAATATCTAGACTAACAGGAGACGGACCACATGGAGCCCGATGCAGCAATATCCCCCTGTAGACAAGTCGGCTGGAGGTCGATGTATTGACTCTCGACGCAATTTGAGTGTTCCATCGTCATTAGGAGGCGCTGAACGTTATAATTAACTATCATTTTTGCGTCGGATTCGAAAATCTAGACTCACAGGAGACGGCCCATATGGTGCCTGAGGCAGTAATATCCCCTTGGAGACAAGTCGGCTGGAGGCCGATGTACTGAATCTCGACGCAATTTGAGTGTTCCATCGTCATTAGGAAGCCCTGAACGTTACAATTAACAATCAATTTCGCGTAGGATTCGAAAATCTAGACTCACATGAGAGCGACCATAAGGAGCCCGAGGCAGCAATATCCCCATGAAGACAAGTCGGCTGGAGGACGATGTATTGAATCTCGACGCAATTTGAGTGTTCTATCGTTATTAGGAGGCCCTGAACGTTACAATTAACAATCAGTTTTGTGTCGGATTAGAAAATCTAGACTCACAGGAGAACGTCCATTAGGTGCCCGAAGCAGCAATAGAACCTTGGAGACAAGTCGGCTGAAGGACGATGTATTGAATCTCGACGCAATTTGAGTGTTCCATCGTCATTAGGAGGCCCTGAACGTTACAATTAACTATCAGTTTTGCGTCGGATTCGAAAATCTAGACTCACAGGAGAAGGACCGTAAGGTGCCAGAGGCAGCAATAGACCCTTGGAGACAAGTCGGCTGGTGGCCGATGTATTGAATCTCGACGCAATTTGAGTGTTGCATCGTCATTAGGAGGCCCCGAACATTAAAATTAACTATCATTTTTGCGTCGGATTCATAAATTTTGTCTCACAGGAGAACGACCATAAAGTGCCCGAGGCAGCAAAAGACCCTTGGAGACAAATCGGCTGAATGCCGATCAATTGAATCTCGACGCAATTTGAGTGTTCCATCGTCATTAGGAAGCCCTGAACGTTGCAATTAACAATCAGCTTCGCGTCGTATTCGAAAATCTAGACTCACATGAGAGCGACCATAAGGAGCCCGAGGCAGCAATATCCCCATGAAGAGAAGATGGAGGACGATGTATTGAATCTCGACGCAATTTGTGTGTTCCATCGTCAGTAGGAGGCACTGAATGTTACAATTAACTATCAGTTTTGCGTCGGATTCGAAAATCTAGACTCACAGGAGAACGGTCATAAGGTGCCCCAGGCAGCAATAGACCCTTGGAGTCAAGTCGGCTAGAGGACGATGTAATGGATCGCGACGCAATTGGAGTGTTCCATCGTAACTAGGAGGCCCCGAATGTTACAATTAACTATCAGTTTTTCGTCGGATTCGAAAATCTAGACTCACTTGCGACGGACCATAAGGTGCCCGAGGCTATATCCCCTTGTAGATCAGTGCGCTGGAGGACGATGTATTGATTCGCGACGCAATTTGAGTGCTCCATCGTCATTAGGAGGCCCTGAGCGTTACAAATACATTTTTGCGTCGGATTCCAAAACCTAGACACACAGGAGAACGACCATATGGTGCCCGAGGCAGCAATAGACCCTTGGAGACAAGTCGGCTGGAGGACGATGTATTGACTCTCGACGCAATTTGAGTGATCCATCGTCATAAGGAGGCGATGAACGTTACAATTAACTATCATTTTAGCATCGGATTCGAAAATCTACTCACAGGAGAAGGATCATATGGTGCCCGAGACTGCAATATCCCATTGGATACTAGTCGGCTGGATGACGATGTATTGAATCTCGACGCAATTTGAGTGATCCATCGTCATTAGGAGGCCCTGAACGTTACAATTAACTATCATTTTTTGCGTCGGATTCAAAAATCTAGACTCACAGGAGACGGACCGTTTGGTGACCGAGGCAGCAATATCCCTTTGGAGACAAGTCGGCTGGAGGACAATGTATTGAATTTCGACGCAATTTGAGTGTTCCATCGTCATTAGGAGGCGCTGAACGTTACAATTAACTATCATTTTAGCGTCTGATTCGAAAACCTACTCACAGGAGAAGGATCATATGGTGCCCGAGACAGTAATATCGCCTTGGATACAAGTCGGCTGGAGGACGATGTATTGAATCTTTACGCAATTTGAGTGTTCCATCGTCATTAGGAGGCCCTGAACGTTACAATTAACTATCATTTTGGCGTCGGATTAGAAAATCTAGACTCACAGGAGAACGAACATAAGTTGCCCGAAGCAGCAATAGACCCTTGGAGACAAGACGGGTGAAGGACGATGTATTGAATCTCGACGCAATTTGAGTGTTCCATCGTCATTAGGAGGCCCTGAACATTACAATTAACAATCAGTTTTGCGTCGGATTCGAAAATCTAGACTCACAGGAGAACGACCATAAGGTGCCCGAGGCAGCAATAGACCCTTGGAGACAAATCGGCTGAATGCCGATATATTGAATCTCGACGCAATTTGAGTGTTCCATCGTCATTAGAAAGCCCTGAACGTTACAATTAACTATCATTTTTTGCGTCCGATTCAAAAATCTAGACTCACAGGAGACGGACCATTTGGTGACCGAGGCAGCAATATCCCTTTGGAGACAAGTCGGCTGGAGGACAATGTATTGAATCTCGACGCAATTTGAGTGTTAAATCGCCATTAGGAGGCCCTGAACGTTACAATTAACAATCAGTTTTGCGTCGGATTCGAAAATCTAGACTCACAGGAGAACAACCATAAGGTGCCCGAGGCAGCAATAGACCCTTGGAGACAAATCGGCTGAATGCCGATCTATTGAATCACGACGCAATTTGAGTGTTCCATCGCCATTAGGAGGCCCTGAACGTTACAATTAACTATCAGCTTTGCGTCGGATTCAAAAATCTAGACTCACAGGAAAACGATCATAAGGTGCCCCAGGCAGCAATAGACCCTTGGATTCAAGTCGGCTGGAGGACGATGTAATGGATCGCGACGCAATTTGAGTGTTCCATCGTAACTAGGAGGCCCAGAATGTTACAATTAACTATAAGTTTTTCGTCGGATTCGAAAATCTAGACTCACTTGCCACGGACCATAAGGTGCCCGAGGCTATATTCCCCTTGTAGACCAGTGCGCTGGAGGACGATGTATTGAATCTCGACGCAATTTGAGTGATCCATCGTCATTAGGAGGCCCTGAACGTTATAATTAACTACCATTTTTTGCGTCCGATTCAAAACTCTAGACTCACAGGAGACGGACCATTTGGTGACCGAGGCAGCAATATCCCTTTGGAGTCAAGTCGGCTGGAGGACGGTATATTGAATCTCGACGCAATTTGAGTGTTCCATCGCCATTAGGAGGCGATGAACGTTACAGTTAATTATCATTTTAGCGTCGGATTAGAAAATCTACTCACAGGAGATGGATCTAATGGTGCCCGAGACAGCAATATCCCCTTGGATACAAGTCGGCTGGAGGTTGATGTATTGAATCTCGACGCAATTTGAGTGTTCCATCGTCATTAGGAGGCCTGGAAACGTTACAATTAACAATCAGTTATGCGTCGGTTTAGAAAATCTAGACTCACAGGAGAACGAACATAAGGTGCCCGAGGCAGCAATATGCCCTTGGAGACAAGTCGGCTGGAAACCGATGTATTGAATCTCGACGCAATTTGAGTGTTCCATCGTCATTGTGAGGCCCTGAACATTACAATTAACTATCAGTTTTGTGTCGCATTCTAAAATCTAGACTCACAGGAGACGGACCATATGGCGCCCGAGGCAGCAATATGCAATTGGAGACAAGTCGACTGGAAACCGATGTATTGAATCTCGACGCAATTTGAGTGTTCCATCGTCATTATGAGGCCCTGAACATTACAATTAACTATCAGTTTTGCGTCGGATTCTAAAATCTAGACTCACAGGGGAACGACCATAAGGTGCCCGAGGCAGCAATAGACCCTTGGAGACAAGTCGGCTTAAGGACGATGTATTGAATCTCGACGCAATTTGAGTGTTCCATCGTCATTAGGAGGCCCTGAACGTTACTATTAACTTTCAGTTTTCCGTCGGATTAAAAAATCTAGACGCACAGGAGACGGACCATATGGTGCCCGAAGCAGCAATATGCCCTTGGAGACAAGTCGGCTGGAGGACGATGTATTTAATCTCGACGCAATTTGTGTGTTCCATCGTCATTATTAGGCTTGAACGTTACAATTAACAATCAGTTTTGCGTCGGATTAGAAAAACTAGACTCACAGGAGAACGACCATAAGGTGCCCGAGGCAGCAATAGACCCTTGGAGACAAGTCAGTTGAAGGACGATGTTTTGAATCTCGACGCAATTTGAGTGTCCCATCGTCATTAGGAGGCCCTGAGCGTTACAATTAACTATCAGTTTCTCGTCGGATTCAAAAATGTAGACTCACGGGAGACGGACCATATGGTGCCCGAGGCAGCAATAGACCCTTGGAGACAAATCGGCTGAATGCCGATCTATTGAATCTCGACGTAATTTGAGTGTTCCATCGTCATTAGGAAGCCCTGAACGTTACAAATAACAATCAGCTACGCGTCGGATTCGAAAATCGAGACTCACATGAGAGCGACCATAAGGAGCTCGAGGCAGCAATATCCCCATGAAGACAAGTCGGCTGGTGGACGACGTATTGAATCTCGACGCAATTTGTGTGTTCCATCGTCATTAGGAGGCCCTGAACGTTACAATTAACTATCAGCTTTGCGTCGGATTCGAAAATCTAGACTCACAGGAAAACGATCATAAGGTGCCCCAGGCAGCAATAGACCCTTGGAGTCAAGTCGGCTAGAGGACGATGTAATGGATCGCGACGCAATTTGAGTGTTCCATCGTAACTAGGAGGCCCTGAATGTTACAATTAACTATCAGCTTTGCGTCGGATTCAAAAATCTAGACTCACAGGAAAACGATCATAAGGTGCCCCAGGCAGCAATAGACCCTTGGATTCAAGTCGGCTGGAGGACGATGTAATGGATCGCGACGCAATTTGAGTGTTCCATCGCCATTAGGAGGCCCTGAACGTTACAATTAACAATCAGTTTTGCGTCGGATTCGAAAATCTAGACTCACAGGAGAACGACCATAGGTGCCCGAGGCAGCAATAGACCCTTGGAGACAAATCGGCTGAATGCCGATCTATTGAATCACGACGCAATTTGAGTGTTCCATCGCCATTAGGAGGCCCTGAACGTTACAATTAACTATCAGCTTTGCGTCGGATTCAAAAATCTAGACTCACAGGAAAACGATCATAAGGTGCCCCAGGCAGCAATAGACCCTTGGATTCAAGTCGGCTGGAGGACGATGTAATGGATCGCGACGCAATTTGAGTGTTCCATCGTAACTAGGAGCCCCAGAATGTTACATTTAACTATCAGTTTTTCGTCGGATTCGAAAATCTAGACTCACTTGCCACGGACCATAAGGTGCCCGAGGCTATATTCCCCTTGTAGACCAGTGCGCTGGAGGACGATGTATTGAATCTCGACGCAATTTGAGTGATCCATCGTCATTGGGAGGCCCTGAACGTTATAATTAACTACCATTTTTTGCGTCCGATTCAAAACTCTAGACTCACAGGAGACGGACCATTTGGTGACCGAGGCAGCAATATCCCTTTGGAGTCAAGTCGGCTGGAGGACAATGTATTGAATCTCGACGCAATTTGCGTGTTCCATCGTCATTAGGAGGCGCTGAACGTTACAATTAACTATCATTTTAGCGGCGGATTTGAAAATGTACTCACAGGAGAAGGATCATATGGTGCCCTAGACAGTAATATCGCCTTGGATGCAAGTCGGCTGGAGGACGATATATTGAATCTCGACGCAATTTGAGTGTTCCATCGCCATTAGGAGGCGATGAACGTTACAGTTAATTATCATTTTAGCGTCGGATTAGAAAATCTACTCACAGGAGAAGGATCTAATGGTGCCCGAGACAGCAACATCCCCTTGGATACAAGTCGGCTGGAGGACGATGTATTGAATCTCGACGCAATTTGAGTGTTCCATCGTCATTAGGAGGCCTTGAACGTTACAATTAACAATCAGTTTTGCGTCGGTTTAGAAAATCTAGACTCACAGGAGAACGAACATAAGGTGCCCGAGGCAGCAATATGCCCTTGGAGACAAGTCGGCTGGAAACCGATGTACTGAATCTCGACGCAATTTGAGTGTTCCATCGTCATTGTGAGGCCCTGAACATTACAATTAACTATCAGTTTTGTGTCGCATTCTAAAATCTAGACTCACAGGAGACGGACCATATGGCGCCCGAGGCAGCAATATGCAATTGGAGACAAGTCGACTGGAAACCGATGTATTGAATCTCGACGCAATTTGAGTGTTCCATCGTCATTATGAGGCCCTGAACATTACAATTAACTATCAGTTTTGCGTCGGATTCTAAAATCTAGACTCACAGGGGAACGACCATAAGGTGCCCGAGGCATCAATAGACCCTTGGAGACAAGTCGGCTTAAGGATGATGTATGGATTCTCAACGCAATTTGAGTGTTCCATCGTCATTAGGAGGCCCTGAACGTTACTATTAACTATCAGTTTTGCGCCGGATTAAAAAATCTAGACGCACAGGAGACGGACCATATGGTGCCCGAGGCAGCAATATGCCCTTGGAGACAAGTCGGCTGGAGGATGATGTATTTAATCTCGACGCAATTTGTGTGTTCCATCGTCAATTTTAGGCTTGAACGTTACAATTAACAATCAGTTTTGCGTCGGATTAGAAAAACTAGACTCACAGGAGAACGACCATAAGGTGCCCGAGGCAGCAATAGACCCTTGGAGACAAGACAGTTGAAGGACGATGTTTTGAATCTCGACGCAATTTGAGTGTCCCATCGTCATTAGGAGGCCCTGAGCGTTACAATTAACTATCAGTTTCTCGTCGGATTCAAAAATGTTGACTCACGGGAGACGGACAATATGGTGCCCGAGGCAGCAATATGCCCTTGGAGACATGTCGGTTGGAGGCAGACGTATCTAATCTCGACGAAATTTGAGTGTTCCATCGTCATTAGGAGGCCCTTAACATTACAATTAACTATCAGTTTTGCGTCGGATTCTAAAATCTAGACTCACAGGGTAACGACCATAAGGTGCCCGAGGCAGCAATAGACCCTTGGAGACAAATCGGCTGAATGCCGATCTATTGAATCTCGACGTAATTTGAGTGTTCCATCGTCATTAGGAAGCCCTGAACGTTACAATTAACAATCAGCTACGCGTCGGATTCGAAAATCGAGACTCACATGAGAGCGACCATAAGGAGCTCGAGGCAGCAATATCCCCATGAAGACAAGTCGGCTGGAGGACGACGTATTGAATCTCGACGCAATTTGTGTGTTCCATCGTCATTAGGAGGCCCTGAACGTTACAATTAACTATCAGCTTTGCGTCGGATTCGAAAATCTAGACTCACAGGAAAACGATCATAAGGTGCCCCAGGCAGCAATAGACCCTTGGAGTCAAGTCGGCTAGAGGACGATGTAATGGATCGCGACGCAATTTGAGTGTTCCATCGTAACTAGGAGGCCCTGAATGTTACAATTAACTATCAGTTTTTCGTCGGATTCGAAAACTAGACTCACTTGCGACGGACCATAAGGTGCCCGAGGCTATATCCCCTTGTAGACCAATGCGCTGGAGGACGATGTATTGAATCGCGACGCAATTTGAGTGCTCCATCGTCATTAGGAGGCCCTGAGCGTTACAATTAACTATCATTTTTGCGTCGGATTCCAAAATCTAGACACACAGGAGAACGACCATATGGTGCCCGAGGCAGCAATAGTCCCTTGGAGACAAGTCGGCTGGAGGATGATGTATTGACTCTCGACGCAATTTGAGTTATCCATCGTCATTAGGAGGCGATGAACGTTACAATTAACTATCATTTTAGCATCAGATTCGAAAATCTACTCCCAGGAGAAGGATCATATGGTGCCCGAGACAGCAATATCCCCTTGGATACAAGTCAGCTGGATGACGATGTATTGAATCTCGACGCAATTTGAGTGATCCATCGTCATTAGGAGGCCCTGAACGTTACAATTAACTATTAGTTTTGCGTCGGATTCGAAAATCTAGACTCACAGGAAAACGACCATAAGGTGCCCCAGGCAGCAATAGACCCTTGGAGTCCAGTCGGCTAGAGGACGATCTATTGAATCTCGACGCAATTTGAGTGTTCCATCGTCATTAGGAAGCCCTGAACATTACAATTAACAATCAGCTTAGCGTCGGATTCGAAAATCTAGACTCACATGAGAGCGACCATAAGGAGCCCAAGGCAGCAATATCCCCATGAAGACAAGTCGGCTGGAGGACGATGTATTGCATCTCGACGCAATTTGTGTGTTCCATCGTCATTAGGAGGCCCTGAACGTTACAATTAACTATCAGTTTTCCGTCGGATTCGAAAATCTAGACTCACAGGAAAACGATCATAAGGTGCCCCAGGCAGCAATAGACCCTTGGAGTCAAGTCGGCTAGAGGACGATGTAATGGATCGTGACGCATTTTGAGTGTTCCATCGTAACTAGGAGGCCCTGAATGTTACAATTAACTATCAGTTTTTCGTCGGATTCGAAAATCTAGACTCACTTGCGACGGATCATAAGGTGCCCGAGGCTATATCCCCTTGTAGACCAGTGCGCTGGAGGACGATGTATTGAATCGCGACGCAATTTTAGTGCTCCATTGTCATTAGGAGGCCCTGAGCGTTACAATTAACTATCATTTATGCGTCGGATTCCAAAATCTAGACACACAGGAGAACGACGATATGGTGCCCGAGACAGCAATAGACCCTTGGAGACAAGTCGGCTGGAGGACGATGTATTGACTCTCGACGCAATTTGGATGATCTATCGTCATAAGGAGGCGATGAACGTTACAATTAACTATCATTTTAGCATCGGATTCGAAAATCTACTCGCAGGAGAAGGATCATATGGTGCCCGAGACAGCATTATCCCCTTGGATACAAGTCGGCTGGATGACGATGTATTGAATCTCGACGCAATTTGAGTGATCCATCGTCATTAGGAAGCCCTGAACGTTACAATTAACTATCGTTTTTTGCGTCGGATTCAAAAATCTAGACTCACAGGAGACGAAACATTTGGTGACCGAGGCAGCAATATCCCTTTGGAGACAAGTCGGCTGGAGGACAATGTATTGAATCTCGACGCAATTTGAGTGTTCCATCGTCATTAGGAGGCCTTGAACGTTACAATTAATAATCAGTTTTGCGTCGGATTAGAATATCTAGACTCACAGGAGAACGAACATAAGGTGCCCGAGGCAGCAATAGACCTTTGGAGACAAGTCAGCTGAAGGACGATGTATTGAATCTCGACGCAATTTGAGTGTTCCATTGTCATTAGGAGGCCCTGAACGTTACAATTAACTATCAGTTTCTCGTCGGATTCAAAAATCTAGACTCACAGGGGAACGACCATAAGGTGCCCGAGGCAGCAATTGACCCTTGGAGACAAGTCGGCTGAAGGACGAAGTATTGAATCTCGACGCAATTTGAGTGTTCCATCGTCATTAGGAGGCCCTGAACGTTAAAATTAACTATCAGTTTTGTGTCGGATTCAAAAATCTAGTCTGACAGGAGACGGACCATTTGGTGACCGAGGCAGCAATATCCCCTTGGAGACAAGTCGGCTGATGGATGATGAATTGAATCTCGACGCAATTGCAGTGTTCTATCATCATTATGAGGCGCTGAACGTTACAATTCACTATCATTTTTGCGTCGGATTCGAAAACCTAGACTCACAGAAAAACGACCATAAGGTGCCCGAGGCAGCAGTATCCCCTTGGAGAAAAGTCGGCTGGAGGACAATGTATTGAATCTCGACGCAATTTGAGTGTTCCATCGTCATTTGGAGGCGCTGAACGTTACAATTACCTATCATATTAGCGTGGGATCCGAAAATCTACTCACAGGAGGAGGGTCATATGGTGCCCGAGACAGCAATATCGCCTTGGATACAAGTCGGCTGGAGGAGGATGTATTGAATCTCGACGCAATTAAGGTATTCCAACGTCATTAGGAGGCCCTGAAAGTTACAATTAACAATCACTTTTGCGTCGGATTAGAAAATATAGACTCACAGGTGAACGTCCATAAGGTGCCACAAGCAGCAATAGAACCTTGGAGACAAATCGGCTGAATGCCGATCTATTGAATCTCGACGCAGTTTGAGTGTTCCATCGTCATTAGGAAGCCCTGAACGATACAATTAACAATCAATTTCGCGTCGGATTCGAAAATCTAGACTCACATGAGAGCGACCCGAGGCAGCAATATCCCCATGAACCCAAGTCGGCTGGAGGACGATGTATTGAATTTCGACGCAATTTGAGTGTTCCATCGTCATTAGGAGGCCCTGAACGTTACAATTAGCTATCAGTTTTGCGTCGGATTCGAAAATCTAGACTCACAGGAGAAGGACCGTAAGGTGCCAGAGGCAGTAATAGACCCTTGGAGACAAGTCGGCTGAAGGACGATGTATTGAATCTCGACGCAATTTGAGTGTTCCATCGTCATTAGGAGGCCCTGAGCGTTAAAATTAACTATCAGTTTTGCGTCGGATTCGAAAATCTAGACTCACAGGATAATGACCATAAGGTGCCCCAGGCAGCAATATCCCCTTGCAGACAAGTCGGCTGGAGGACAATGTATTGAATCTCGACGCAATTTGAGTGCTCCATCGTCATTAGGAGGCGCTGAACGTTACAATTAACTATCATTTTAGCGTCGGATTCGAAAGTCTACTCACAGGAGAAGGATCATATGGTGCCCGAGACAGCAGTATCGCCTTGGATACAAGTCGGCTGGAGAACGATGTATCGAATCTCGACGCAATTAGACAGTTCCATCGTCATTAGGAGGCCCTGAACGTTACAATTAACAATCAGTTTTGCGTCGGATTAGAAAATCTAGACTCACAGGAGAACGTCCATTAGGTGCCTGAAGCAGCAATAGAACCTTGGAGACAAGTCGGCTGGAGGACGATGTAATGGATCGCGACGCAATTTGAGTGTTCCATCGTAACTAGGAGGCCCTGAACGTTACAATTAACTATCAGTTTTTCGCCGGATTCGAAAATCTAGACTCACTTGCCACGGACCATAAGGTGCCCGAGGTTATATCCCCTTGTAGACCAGTGCGCTGGAGGACGATGTATTGAATCTCGACGCAATTTGGGTGATCCATCGTCATTAGGAGGCCCTGAACGTTACAATTAACTATCATTTTTTGCTTCCGATTCAAAAATCTAGACTCACAGGAGACGGACCATTTGGTGACCGAGGCAGCAATATCCCTTTGGAGACAAGTCAGCTGCAGGACAATGTTATGAATCTCGACGCAATTTGAGTGTTCCATCGTCATTAGGAGGCGCTGAACGTTACAATTAACTATCATTTTAGCGTCGGATTCGAAAATCTACTCACAGGAGAAGGATCACATGGTGCCCGAGACAGTAATATCGCCTTGGATACAAGTCGGCTGGAGGACGATATATTGAATCTCGACGCAATTTGAGTGTTCCGTCGCCGTTAGGAGGCCCTGAACGTTACAATTTACTATCAGTTTTGTGTCGGATTCTAAAATCTAGACTCACAGGAGACGGACCATATGGCGCCCGAGGCAGCAATATGCAATTGGAGACAAGTCGACTGGAAACCGATGTATTGAATCTCGACGCAATTTGAGTGTTCCATCGTCATTATGAGGCCCTGAACATTACAATTAACTATCAGTTTTGCGTCGGATTCTAAAATCTAGACTCACAGGGGAACGACCATAAGGTGTCCGAGGCAGCAATAGACCCTTGGAGACAAGTCGGCTTAAGGACGATGTATTGAATCTCGACGCAATTTGAGTGTTCCATCGTCATTAGGAGGCCCTGAACGTTACTATTAACTATCAGTTTTGCGTCGGATTCAAAAATCTAGACCCACAGGAGACGGACCATATGGTGCCCGAGGCAGCAATATGCCCTTGGAGACAAGTCGGCTGGAGGACGATGTATTTAATCTCGACGCAATTTGTGTGTTCCATCGTCATTATTAGGCTTGAACGTTACAATTAACAATCAGTTTTGAGTCGTATTAGAAAAACTAGACTCACAGGAGAACGACCATAAGGTGCCCGAGGCAGCAATAGACCCTTGGAGACAAGTCAGTTGAAGGACGA
This sequence comes from Schistocerca americana, assembly GCF_021461395.2. Lineage (NCBI taxonomy): Eukaryota > Metazoa > Arthropoda > Insecta > Orthoptera > Acrididae > Schistocerca > Schistocerca americana. The sequence goes on from NC_060123.1 coordinate 774,070,848, forward strand.
TGTTTTGAATCTCGACGCAATTTGAGTGTCCCATCGTCATTAGGAGGCCCTGAGCGTTACAATTAACTATCAGTTTCTCGTCGGATTCTAAAATGTAGACTCACGGGGGACGGACCATATGGTGCCCGAGGCAGCAATATGCCCTTGGAGACATGTCGGTTGGAGGCAGACGTATCTAATCTCGACGAAATTTGAGTGTTCCATCGTCATTAGGAGGCCCTTAACATTACAATTAACTATCAGTTTTGCGTCGGATTCTAAAATCTAGACTCACACGGTAACGACCATAAGGTGCCCGAGGCAGCAATAGACCCTTGGAGACAAATCGGCTGAATGCCGATCTATTGAATCTCGACGCAATTTGAGTGTTCCATCGTCATTAGGAAGCCCTGAACGTTACAATTAACAATCAGCTACGCGTCGGATTCGAAAATCGAGACTCACATGAGAGCGACCATAAGGAGCTCGAGGCAGCAATATCCCCATGAAGACAAGTCGGCTGGAGGACGATGTATTGAATCTCGACGCAATTTGTGTGTTCCATCGTCATTAGGAGGCCCTGAACGTTACAATTAACTATCAGCTTTGCGTCGGATTCGAAAATCTAGACTCACAGGAAAACGATCATAAGGTGCCCCAGGCAGCAATAGCCCCTTGGAGTCAAGTCGGCTAGAGGACGATGTAATGGATCGCGACGCAATTTGAGTGTTCCATCGTAACTAGGAGGCCCTGAATGTTACAATTAACTATCAGTTTTTCGTCGGATTCGAAAAACTAGACTCACTTGCGACGGACCATAAGGTGCCCGAAGCTATATCCCCTTGTAGACCAGTGCGCTGGAGGACGATGTATTGAATCGCGACGCAATTTGAATGCTCCATCGTCATTAGGAGGCCCTGAGCGTTACAATTAACTATCATTTTTTGCGTCGGATTCAAAAATCTAGACTCACAGGGGACGGTTCATTTGGTGACCGAGTCAGCATTATCCCTTTGGAGACAACTCGGCTGGAGGACAATGTATTGAATCTCGCCGCAATTTGAGTGTTCCATCGTCATTAGGAGGCGCTGAACGTTACAATTAACTATCATTTTAGCGTCGGATTCGAAAATCTACTCACAGGAGAAGGATCATATGGTGCCCGAGACAGTAATATCCCCTTGGATACAAGTCGGCTGGAGGACGATGTATTGAAACTCGACGCAATTTGAGTGTTGCATCGTCATTAGGTGGCCCTGAACGTTACAATTAACAATCACTTTGCGTCGGATTCGAAAATCTAGTCTCACAGGAGAACGATCATAAGGTGCCCCAGGCAGCAATAGACCCTTGGAGACCAGTCGGCTGGAGGACGATGTATTGACTCTCGACGCATTTTGAGTGATCCATCGTCATTAGGAGGCCCTGAACGTTACAATTAACTATCATTTTAGCGTCGGATTAGAAAATCTACTCAAAGGAGAAGGATCTTATGGTGCCCGAGACAGCAATATCCCCTTGGATACAAGTCGGCTGCAGGACGATGTATTGAATCTCGACGCAATTTGAGTGTTCCGTCGACATTAGGAGGCCTTGAACGTTACAATTAACAATCAGTTTTGCGTCGGACTAGAAAATCGAGACTCACAGGAGAACGAACATAAGGTGCCCTAGGCAGCAATAGACACTTGGTGACACGTCAGCTGATGGACGATGTACTGAATCTCGACGCAATTTGAGTGTTCCATTGTCATTAGGAGGCCCTGAACGTTACAATTAACTATCAGTTTTGCGTCGGATTCTAAAATCTAGACTCACACGGTAACGACCATAAAGTGCCCGAGGCAGCAATAGACCCTTGGAGACAAATCGGCTGAATGCCGATCTATTGAATCTCGACGCAATTTGAGTGTTCCATCGTCATTAGGAAGCCCTGAACGTAACAATTAACAATCAGCTTCGCGTCGGGTTCGAAAATCTAGACTCACATGAGAGCGACCATAAGGAGCCCGAGGCAGCAATATCCCCATGAAGACAAGTCGGCTGGAGGACGATGTATTGAACCTCGACGCAATTTGTGTGTTCCATCGTCATTAGGAGGCCCTGAACGTTACAATTAACTATCAGCTTTGCGTCGGATTCGAAAATCTAGACTCACAGAAAAACGATCATAAGGTGCCCCAGGCAGCAATAGACCCTTGGTGTCACGTCGGCTAGACGACGATGTAATGGATCGCGACGCAATTTGAGTGTTCCATCGTAACTAGGAGGCCCTGAATGTTACAATTAACTATCAGTTTTTCGTCGGATTCGGAAATCTAGACTCACTTGCGACGGACCATAAGGTGCCCGAGGCTATATCCCCTTGTAGACCAATGCGCTGGAGGACGATGTATTGAATCGCGTCGCAATTTGAGTGCTCCATCGTCATTAGGAGGCTCTGAGCGTTACAATTAACTATCATTTTTGCGTCGGATTCGAAAATCTAGACACACAGGAGAACGACCATATGGTGCCCGAGGCAGCAATAGTCCCTTGGGGACAAGTCGGCTGGAGGATGATGTAATGACTCTCGACGCAATTTGAGTGATCCATCGTCATTAGGAGGCGATGAACGTTACAATTAACTATCATTTTAGCATCAGATTCGAAAATCTACTCCCAGGAGAAGGATCATATGGTGCCCGAGACAGCAATATCCCCTTGGATACAAGTCAGCTGGATGACGATGTATTGAATCTCGACGCAATTTTAGTGATCCATCGTCATCAGGAGGCCCGAACGTTACAATTAACTATAATTTTTACGTCGGATTCAAAAATCTAGACTCACGGGAGACGGACCATTTGGTGACAGCGGCAGCAATATCCCTTTGGAGACAAGTCGGCTGGAGGACAATGTATTGAATCTCGACGCAATTTGAGTGTCCCATCGTCATTAGGAGGCGCTGAACGTTACAACTAACTATCATTTTAGCGTCGGATTCGAAAATCTACTCACAGGAGAAGGATCATATGGTGCCCGAGACAGTAATATCGCCTTGGATACAAGTCGGCTGGAGGACGATGTATTGAATCTCGACGCAATTTGAGTGTTCCATCGCCATTAGGAAGCCCTGAACGTTAAAATTAACTATCAGTTTTGCGTCGGATTCGAAAATCTAGATCCACAGGAGAACGATCATAAGGTGCCCGAGGCAGCAATTGACCCTTGGAGACAAGTCAGTTGAAGGACGATGTTTTGAATCTCGACGCAATTTGAGTGCCCCATCGTCATTAGGAGGCCCTGAGCGTTACAATTAATTATCAGTTTCTCGTCGGATTCAAAAATGTAGACTCACGGGAGACCGACCATATGGTGCCCGAGGCAGCAATATGCCCTTGGTGACAAATCGGTTGGAGGCCGACGTATCTAATCTCGACGAAATTTGAGTATTCCATCGTCATTAGGAGGCCCTGAACATTACAATTAACTATCAGTTTTGCGTCGGATTCTAAAATCTAGACTCACATGAGAGCGACCATAAGGAGCCCGAGGCAGCAATATCTCCATGAAGACAAGTCGGCTGGAGGACGATGTATTGCATCTCGACGCAATTTGTGTGTTCCATCGTCATTAGGAGGCCCTGAACGTTACAATTAACTATCAGTTTTGCGTCGGATTCGAAAATCTAGACTCACAGGAAAACGACCATAAGGTGCCCCAGGCAGCAATAGACCCTTGGAGTCAAGTCGGCTAGAGGACGATCTATTGAATCTCGACGCAATTTGAGTGTTCCATCGTCATTAGGAAGCCCTGAACGTTACAATTAACAATCAGCTTAGCGTCGGATTCGAAAATCTAGACTCACATGAGAGCGACCATAAGGAGCCCAAGGCAGCAATATCCCCATGAAGACAAGTCGGCTGGAGGACGATGTATTGCATCTCGACGCAATTTGTGTGTTCCATCGTCATTAGGAGGCCCTGAACGTTACAATTAACTATCAGTTTTCCGTCGGATTCGAAAATCTAGACTCACAGGAAAACGATCATAAGGTGCCCCAGGCAGCAATAGACCCTTGGAGTCAAGTCGGCTAGAGGACGATGTAATGGATCGCGACGCATTTTGAGTGTTCCATCGTAACTAGGAGGCCCTGAATGTTACAATTAACTATCAGTTTTTGGTCGGATTCGAAAATCTAGACTCACTTGCGACGGATCATAAGGTGCCCGAGGCTATATCCCCTTGTAGACCAGTGCGCTGGAGGACGATGTATTGAATCGCGACGCAATTTGAGTGCTCCATCGTCATTAGGAGGCCCTGAGCGTTACAATTAACTATCATTTTTGCGTCGGATTCCAAATTCTAGACCTACAGGAGAACGACGATATGGTGCCCGAGACAGCAATAGACCCTTGGAGACAAGTCGGCTGGAGGACGATGTATTGACTCTCGACGCAATTTGGATGATCTATCGTCATAAGGAGGCGATGAACGTTACAATTAACTATCATTTTTTCATCGGATTCGAAAATCTACTCGCAGGAGAAGGATCATATGGTGCCCGAGACAGCAATATCCCCTTGGATACAAGTCATCTGGATGACGAAGTATTGAATCTCGACGCAATTTGAGTGATCCATCGTCATTAGGAGGCCCTGAACGTTACAATTAACAATCACTTTTGCGTCGGATTAGAAAATATAGACTCACAGGTGAACGTCCATAAGGTGCCAGAAGCAGCAATAGAACCTTGGAGACAAATCGGCTGAATGCCGATCTATTGAATCTCGACGCAATTTGAGTGTTCCATCGTCATTAGGAAGCCCTGAACGATACAATTAACAATCAATTTCGCGTCGGATTCGCAAATCTAGACTCACATGATAGCGACCCGAGGCAGCAATATCCCCATGAACCCAAGTCGGCTGGAGGACGATGTATTGAATTTCGACGCAATTTGAGTGTTCCATCGTCATTAGGAGGCCCTGAACGTTACAATTACCTATCAGTTTTGCGTCGGATTCGAAAATCTAGACTCACAGGAGAAGGACCGTAAGGTGCCAGAGGCAGTAATAGACCCTTGGAGACAAGTCGGCTGAAGGACGATGTATTGAATCTCGACGCAATTTGAGTGTTCCATCGTCATTAGGAGGCCCTGAGCGTTAAAATTAACTATCAGTTTTGCGTCGGATTCGAAAATCTAGACTCACAGGAGAATGACCATAAGGTGCCCCAGGCAGCAATATCCCTTTGCAGACAAGTCGGCTGGAGGACAATGTATTGAATCTCGACGCAATTTGAGTGTTCCATCGTCATTAGAAGGCGCTGAACGTTACAATTAACTATCATTTTAGCGTCGGATTCGAAAGTCTACTCACAGGAGAAGGATCATATGGTGCCCGAGACAGCAATATCGCCTTGGATACAAGTCGGGTGGAGAACGATGTATCGAATCTCGACGCAATTAGACAGTTCCATCGTCATTAGGAGGCCCTGAATGTTACAATTAACTATCAGTTTTTCGTCGGATTCGAAAATCTAGACTCACTAGCCACGTACCATAAGGTGCCCGAGGCTATGTCCCCTTGTAGACCAGTGCGCTGGAGGACGATGTATTAAATCTCGACGCAATTTGAGTGATCCATCGTCATTAGGAGGCCCTGAACGTTACTATTAACTACCAATTTTTGCGTCCGATTCAAAAATCTAGACTCACAGGAGACGGACCATTTGGTGACCGTGGCAGCAATATCCCTTTGGAGACAAGTCGGCTGGAGGACAATGTACTGAATCTCGACGCAATTTGCGTGTTCCATCGTCATTAGGAGGCGCTGAACGTTACAATTAACTATCATTTTAGCGGCGGATTCGAAAATGTACTCACAGGAGAAGGATCATATGGTGCCCGAGACAGTAATATCGCCTTGGATACAAGTCGGCTGGAGGACGATATATTGAATCTCGACGCAATTTGAGTGTTCCATCGCCATTAGGAGGCCCTGAACGTTACAATTAACAATCAGTTTTGCGTCGGATTCGAAAATCTAGACTCACAGGAGAACGACCATAAGGTGCCCGAGGCAGCAATAGACCCTTGGAGACAAATCGGCTGAATTCTGATTTATTGAATCTCGACCCAATTTGAGTGTTCCATCGTCATTAGGAAGCCCTGAACGTTACAATTAACTATCAGTTTTGCGTCGGATTCGAAAATCTAGACTCACAGGAAAACGATCATAAGGTGCCCCAGGCAGCAATAGACCCTGGGAATCAAGTCGGCTAGAGGACGATGTAATGGATCGCGACGCAATTTGAATGTTCCATCGTAACTAGGAGGCCCTGAATGTTACAATTAACTATCAGTTTTTCCTCGGATTCGAAAATCTAGACTCACTTGCGGCGGACCATAAGGTGCCCGGGGCTATATCACCTTGTAGACCAGTGTGCTGGAGGACGATGTATTGAATCGCGACGCAAATTGAGTTCTCCATCGTCATTAGGAGGCCCTGAGCGTTACAATTACATTTTGGCGTCGGATTCCAAAATCAAGACACACAGGTGAACGACCATATGGTGCCCGAGGCAGCAATAGATCCTTGGAGACAAGTCGGCTGGAGGACGATGTATTGACTCTCGACGCAATTTGAGTGATTCATCGTCATTAGGAGGCGATGAACGTTACAATTAACTATCATTTTAGCGTCGGATTAGAAAATCTACTCACAGGAGAAGGATCTTATGGTGCCCGAGACAGCAATATCCCCTTGGATACAAGTAGGCTGGAGGACGATGTATTTAATCTCCACGCAATTTGAGTGCCCCATCGTCATTAGGAGGCCCTGAGCGTTACAATTAATTATCAGTTTCTCGTCGGATTCAAAAATGTAGACTCACGGGAGACCGACCATATGGTGCCCGAGGCAGCAATATGCCCTTGGTGACAAATCGGTTGGAGGCCGACGTATCTAATCTCGACGAAATTTGAGTATTCCATCGTCATTAGGAGGCCCTGAACATTACAATTAACTATCAGTTTTGCGTCGGATTCTAAAATCTAGACTCACATGAGAGCGACCATAAGGAGCCCGAGGCAGCAATATCTCCATGAAGACAAGTCGGCTGGAGGACGATGTATTGCATCTCGACGCAATTTGTGTGTTCCATCGTCATTAGGAGGCCCTGAACGTTACAATTAACTATCAGTTTTGCGTCGGATTCGAAAATCTAGACTCACAGGAAAACGACCATAAGGTGCCCCAGGCAGCAATAGACCCTTGGAGTCAAGTCGGCTAGAGGACGATCTATTGAATCTCGACGCAATTTGAGTGTTCCATCGTCATTAGGAAGCCCTGAACGTTACAATTAACAATCAGCTTAGCGTCGGATTCGAAAATCTAGACTCACATGAGAGCGACCATAAGGAGCCCAAGGCAGCAATATCCCCATGAAGACAAGTCGGCTGGAGGACGATGTATTGCATCTCGACGCAATTTGTGTGTTCCATCGTCATTAGGAGGCCCTGAACGTTACAATTAACTATCAGTTTTCCGTCGGATTCGAAAATCTAGACTCACAGGAAAACGATCATAAGGTGCCCCAGGCAGCAATAGACCCTTGGAGTCAAGTCGGCTAGAGGACGATGTAATGGATCGCGACGCATTTTGAGTGTTCCATCGTAACTAGGAGGCCCTGAATGTTACAATTAACTATCAGTTTTTGGTCGGATTCGAAAATCTAGACTCACTTGCGACGGATCATAAGGTGCCCGAGGCTATATCCCCTTGTAGACCAGTGCGCTGGAGGACGATGTATTGAATCGCGACGCAATTTGAGTGCTCCATCGTCATTAGGAGGCCCTGAGCGTTACAATTAACTATCATTTTTGCGTCGGATTCCAAATTCTAGACCTACAGGAGAACGACGATATGGTGCCCGAGACAGCAATAGACCCTTGGAGACAAGTCGGCTGGAGGACGATGTATTGACTCTCGACGCAATTTGGATGATCTATCGTCATAAGGAGGCGATGAACGTTACAATTAACTATCATTTTTTCATCGGATTCGAAAATCTACTCGCAGGAGAAGGATCATATGGTGCCCGAGACAGCAATATCCCCTTGGATACAAGTCATCTGGATGACGATGTATTGAATCTCGACGCAATTTGAGTGATCCATCGTCATTAGGAGGCCCTGAACGTTACAATTAACAATCACTTTTGCGTCGGATTAGAAAATATAGACTCACAGGTGAACGTCCATAAGGTGCCAGAAGCAGCAATAGAACCTTGGAGACAAATCGGCTGAATGCCGATCTATTGAATCTCGACGCAATTTGAGTGTTCCATCGTCATTAGGAAGCCCTGAACGATACAATTAACAATCAATTTCGCGTCGGATTCGTAAATCTAGACTCACATGATAGCGACCCGAGGCAGCAATATCCCCATGAACCCAAGTCGGCTGGAGGACGATGTATTGAATTTCGACGCAATTTGAGTGTTCCATCGTCATTAGGAGGCCCTGAACGTTACAATTACCTATCAGTTTTGCGTCGGATTCGAAAATCTAGACTCACAGGAGAAGGACCGTAAGGTGCCAGAGGCAGTAATAGACCCTTGGAGACAAGTCGGCTGAAGGACGATGTATTGAATCTCGACGCAATTTGAGTGTTCCATCGTCATTAGGAGGCCCTGAGCGTTAAAATTAACTATCAGTTTTGCGTCGGATTCGAAAATCTAGACTCACAGGAGAATGACCATAAGGTGCCCCAGGCAGCAATATCCCTTTGCAGACAAGTCGGCTGGAGGACAATGTATTGAATCTCGACGCAATTTGAGTGTTCCATCGTCATTAGAAGGCCCTGAACGTTACAATTAACTATCATTTTAGCGTCGGATTCGAAAGTCTACTCACAGGAGAAGGATCATATGGTGCCCGAGACAGCAATATCGCCTTGGATACAAGTCGGGTGGAGAACGATGTATCGAATCTCGACGCAATTAGACAGTTCCATCGTCATTAGGAGGCCCTGAATGTTACAATTAACTATCAGTTTTTCGTCGGATTCGAAAATCTAGACTCACTAGCCACGTACCATAAGGTGCCCGAGGCTATATCCCCTTGTAGACCAGTGCGCTGGAGGACGATGTATTAAATCTCGACGCAATTTGAGTGATCCATCGTCATTAGGAGGCCCTGAACGTTACAATTAACTACCAATTTTTGCGTCCGATTCAAAAATCTAGACTCACAGGAGACGGACCATTTGGTGACCGTGGCAGCAATATCCCTTTGGAGACAAGTCGGCTGGAGGACAATGTACTGAATCTCGACGCAATTTGCGTGTTCCATCGTCATTAGGAGGCGCTGAACGTTACAATTAACTATCATTTTAGCGGCGGATTCGAAAATGTACTCACAGGAGAAGGATCATATGGTGCCCGAGACAGTAATATCGCCTTGGATACAAGTCGGCTGGAGGACGATATATTGAATCTCGACGCAATTTGAGTGTTCCATCGCCATTAGGAGGCCCTGAACGTTACAATTAACAATCAGTTTTGCGTCGGATTCGAAAATCTAGACTCACAGGAGAACGACCATAAGGTGCCCGAGGCAGCAATAGACCCTTGGAGACAAATCGGCTGAATTCTGATTTATTGAATCTCGACCCAATTTGAGTGTTCCATCGTCATTAGGAAGCCCTGAACGTTACAATTAACTATCAGTTTTGCGTCGGATTCGAAAATCTAGACTCACAGGAAAACGATCATAAGGTGCCCCAGGCAGCAATAGACCCTGGGAATCAAGTCGGCTAGAGGACGATGTAATGGATCGCGACGCAATTTGAATGTTCCATCGTAACTAGGAGGCCCTGAATGTTACAATTAACTATCAGTTTTTCCTCGGATTCGAAAATCTAGACTCACTTGCGGCGGACCATAAGGTGCCCGGGGCTATATCACCTTGTAGACCAGTGTGCTGGAGGACGATGTATTGAATCGCGACGCAAATTGAGTTCTCCATCGTCATTAGGAGGCCCTGAGCGTTACAATTACATTTTGGCGTCGGATTCCAAAATCAAGACACACAGGTGAACGACCATATGGTGCCCGAGGCAGCAATAGATCCTTGGAGACAAGTCGGCTGGAGGACGATGTATTGACTCTCGACGCAATTTGAGTGATTCATCGTCATTAGGAGGCGATGAACGTTACAATTAACTATCATTTTAGCGTCGGATTAGAAAATCTACTCACAGGAGAAGGATCTTATGGTGCCCGAGACAGCAATATCCCCTTGGATACAAGTAGGCTGGAGGACGATGTATTTAATCTCGACGCAATTTGAGTTTTCCATCGTCATTAGGAGGCCTTGAACGTTACAGTTAACAATCAGTTTTGCGTCGGTTTAGAAAATCTAGACTCACAGGAGAACGAACATAAGGTGCCCGTGGCAGCAATATGCCCTTGGAGACAAGTCGGCTGGAAACCGATGTATTGAATCTCGACGCAAGTTGAGTGTTCCATCGTCATTATGAGGCCCTGAACATTACAATTAACTATCAGTTTTGCGTCGGATTCTGAAATCTAGACTCACTGGAGACGGACCATATGGTGCCCGAGGCAGCAATATGCCCTTGGAGACAAGTCGACTGGAAACCGATGTATTGAATGTCGACGCAAGTTGAGTGTTCCATCGTCATTATGAGGCCCTGAACATTACAATTAACTATCAGTTTTGCGTCGGATTCTAAAATCTAGACTCACAGGAGACGGACCATATGGTGCCCGAGGCAGCAATATGCCCTTGGAGACAAGTCGGCTGGAGGACGATGTATTTAATCTCGACGCAATTTGAGGGTTCCATCGCCATTAAGAGCCGCTGAACGTTACAAATTAACTATCAGTTATGCGTCTGATTCGCAAATCTAGACTCACAGGAGAACGACCATAAGGTGCCCGAGGCAGCAATAGACCCTGGGAGACAAGACGGGTGAAGGACGATGTATTGAATCGCGACGCAATTTGAGTGTCCCATCGTCATTAGGAGGCCCTGAGCGTTACAATTAACTATCAGTTTTGCGTCGGATTCTAAAATCTAGACTCACAGGAGACGGACCATATGGTGCCCGAGGCAGCAATATGCCCTTGGAGACAAGTCGGCTGGATGACGATGTATTGAATCTTGACGCAATTTGAGTGATCCATCGTCATCAGGAGGCGCTGAACGTTACAATTAACTATCATTTTTGCGTGGGATTCTAAAATCTAGACTCACAGGGTAACGACCATAAGGTGCCCGAGGCAGCAATAGACCCTTGGAGACAAATCGGCTGAATGCCGATCTACTGAATCTCGACGCAATTTGAGTGTTCCATCGTCATTACGAAGCCCTGAACGTTACAGTTAACAATCAGCTTCGCGTCGGATTCGAAAATCTAGACTCACATGAGAGCGACAATAAGGAGCAAGAGGCAGCAATATCCCCATGAAGACAAGTCGGCTGGAGGACGATGTATTGAATCTCGACGCAATTTGTGTGTTCCATCGTCATTAGGAGGCCCTGAACGTTACAATTAATTATCAGTTTTGCGTCGGATTCGAAAATCTAGACTCACAGGAAAACGATCATAAGGTGCCCCAGGCAGCAATAGACCCTTGGAGTCAAGTCGGCTAGAGGACGATGTAATAGATCGCGACGCATTTTGAGTGTTCCATCGTAACTAGGAGGCCCTAAATGTTACAATTAACTATAATTTTTTCGTCGGATTCGAAAATCTAGACTCACTTGCGACGTATCATAAGGTGCCCGACGCTATATCCCCTTGTAGACCAGTGCGCTGGAGGACGATGTATTGACTCGCGACGCAATTTGAGTGCTCCATCGTCATTAGGAGGCCCTGAGCGTTACAATTAACTATCATTTTTGCGTCGGATTCCAAAATCTAGACACACAGGAGCACGTCCATAAGGTGCCCGAAGCAGCAATAGAACCTTGGAGACAAGTCGGCTGAAGGACGATGTATTGAATCTGGACGCAATTTGAGTGTCCCATCGTCATTAGGAGGCCCTGAATGTTACAATTAACTATCAGTTTTTCGTCGGATTCGAAAATCTAGACTCACAAGAGAAGGACCGTAAGGTGCCCGAGCCGGCAACAGACCCTTGGAGTCAAGTCGGCTAGAGGACGATGTAATGGATCGCGACGCATTTTGAGTGTTCCATCGTAACTAGGAGGCCCTGAATGTTACAATTAACTATCAGTTTTTGGTCGGATTCGAAAATCTAGACTCACTTGCGACGGATCATAAGGTGCCCGAGGCTATATCCCCTTGTAGACCAGTGCGCTGGAGGACGATGTATTGAATCGCGACGCAATTTGAGTGCTCCATCGTCATTAGGAGGCCCTGAGCGTTACAATTAACTATCATTTTTGCGTCGGATTCCAAAATCTAGACACACAGGAGAACGACGATATGGTGCCCGAGACAGCAATAGACCCTTGGAGACAAGTCGGCTGGAGGACGATGTATTGACTCTCGACGCAATTTGGATGATCTATCGTCATAAGGAGGCGATGAACGTTACAATTAACTATTATTTTAGCATCGGATTCGAAAATCTACTCGCAGGAGAAGGATCATATGGTGCCCGAGACAGCAATATCCCCTTTGATACAAGTCATCTGGATGACGATGTATTGAATCTCGACGCAATTTGAGTGATCCATCGTCATTAGGAGGCCCTGAACGTTACAATTACCTATCAGTTTTGCGTCGGATTCGAAAATCTAGACTCACAGGAGAAGGACCGTAAGGTGCCAGAGGCAGTAATAGACCCTTGGAGACAAGTCGGCTGAAGGACGATGTATTGAATCTCGACGCAATTTGAGTGTTCCATCGTCATTAGGAGGCCCTGAGCGTTAAAATTAACTATCAGTTTTGCGTCGGATTCGAAAATCTAGACTCACAGGAGAATGACCATAAGGTGCCCCAGGCAGCAATATCCCCTTGCAGACAAGTCGGCTGGAGGACAATGTATTGAATCTCGACGCAATTTGAGTGCTCCATCGTCATTAGAAGGCGCTGAACGTTACAATTAACTATCATTTTAGCGTCGCAATCGAAAGTCTACTCACAGGAGAAGGATCATATGGTGCCCGAGACAGCAATATCGCCTTGGATACATGTCGGGTGGAGAACGATGTATCGAATCTCGACGCAATTAGACAGTTCCATCGTCATTAGGAGGCCCTGCACGTTACAATTAACAATCAGTTTTGCGTCGGATTAGAAAATCTAGACTCACAGGAGAACGTCCATTAGGTGCCTGAAGCAGCAATAGAACCTTGGAGACAAGTCGGCTGGAGGACGATGTAATGGATCGCGACGCAATTTGAGTGTTCCATCGTAACTAGGAGGCCCTGAATGTTACAATTAACTATCAGTTTTTCGTCGGATTCGAAAATCTAGACTCACTAGCCACGTACCATAAGGTGCCCGAGGCTATATCCCCTTGTAGACCAGTGCGCTGGAGGACGATGTATTAAATCTCGACGCAATTTGAGTGATCCATCGTCATTAGGAGGCCCTGAACGTTACAATTAACTACCAATTTTTGCGTCCGATTCAAAAATCTAGACTCACAGGAGACGGACCATTTGGTGACCGCGGCAGCAATATCCCTTTGGAGACAAGTCGGCTGGAGGACAATGTACTGAATCTAGACGCAATTTGCGTGTTCCATCGTCATTAGGAGGCGCTGAACGTTACAATTAACTATCATTTTAGCGGCGGATTCGAAAATGTACTCACAGGAGAAGGATCATATGGTGCCCGAGACAGTAATATCGCCTTGGATACAAGTCGGCTGGAGGACGATATATTGAATCTCGACGCAATTTGAGTGTTCCATCGCCATTAGGAGGCCCTGAACGTTACAATTAACAATCAGTTTTGCGTCGGATTCGAAAATCTAGACTCACAGGAGAACGACCATAAGGTGCCCGAGGCAGCAATAGACCCTTGGAGACAAATCGGCTTAATTCTGATTTATTGGATCTCGACCCAATTTGAGTGTTCCATCGTCATTAGGAAGCCCTGAACGTTACAATTAACTATCAGTTTTGCGTCGGATTCGAAAATCTAGACTCACAGGAAAACGATCATAAGGTGCCCCAGGCAGCAATAGACCCTGGGAATCAAGTCGGCTAGAGGACGATGTAATGGATCGCGACGCAATTTGAATGTTCCATCGTAACTAGGAGGCCCTGAATGTTACAATTAACTATCAGTTTTTCCTCGGATTCGAAAATCTAGACTCACTTGCGGCGGACCATAAGGTGCCCGGGGCTATATCACCTTGTAGACCAGTGTGCTGGAGGACGATGTATTGAATCGCGACGCAAATTGAGTGCTCCATCGTCATTAGGAGGCCCTGAGCGTTACAATTACATTTTGGCGTCGGATTCCAAAATCAAGGCACACAGGTGAACGATCATATGGTGCCCGAGGCAGCAATAGATCCTTGGAGACAAGTCGGCTGGAGGACGATGTATTGACTCTCGACGCAATTTGAGTGATGCATCGTCATCAGGAGGCGCTGAACGTTACAATTAACTATCATTTTAGCGTCGGATTCGAAAATCTACTCACAGGGGAAGGATCATATGGTGTGCGAGACAGTAATATCGCCTTGGATACAAGTCGGCTGGAGGACGATGTATTGAATCTCGACGCAATTTGAGTGTTCCATCGCCATTAGGAAGCCCTGAACGTTACAATTAACAATCAGCTTCGCGTAGGATTCGAAAATCTAGACTCACATGAGAGCGACCATAAGGAGCCCGAGGCAGCAATATCCCCATGAAGACAAGTCGCCTGGAGGACGATGTATTGAATCTCGACGCAATTTGTGTGTTCCATCGTCATTAGGAGGCCCTGAACGTTACAATTAACTATCAGTTTTGCGTCAGATACGAAAATCTAGACTCACAGGAAAACGATCATAAGGTGCCCCAGGCAGCAATAGTCCCTTGGAGTAAAGTCGGCTGGAGGACGATGTATTGAATCTCGACGCAATTTGAGTGTTCCATCGTCATTACGAGGCCTTGAACTTTACAATTAACAATCAGTTTTGCGTCGGATTAGAAAATCTAGACTCACAGGAGAACGAACATAAGGCGCCCGAGGCAGCAACAGACCCTTGGAGACAAGTCAGCTGAAGGACGATGTATTTAATCTCGACGCAATTTGAGTGTTCCATTGTCATTAGGAGGCCCTGAACGTTAGAAATAACTATCAGTTTTGCGTGGGATTCTAAAATCTAGACTCACAGGGTAACGACCATAAGGTGCCCGAGGCAGCAATAGACCCTTGGAGACAAATCGGCTGAATGCCGATCTACTGAATCTCGACGCAATTTGAGTGTTCCATCGTCATTACGAAGCCCTGAACGTTACAGTTAACAATCAGCTTCGCGTCGGATTCGAAAATCTAGACTCACATGAGAGCGACAATAAGGAGCAAGAGGCAGCAATATCCCCATGAAGACAAGTCGGCTGGAGGACGATGTATTGAATCTCGACGCAATTTGTGTGTTCCATCGTCATTAGGAGGCCCTGAACGTTACAATTAATTATCAGTTTTGCGTCGGATTCGAAAATCTAGACTCACAGGAAAACGATCATAAGGTGCCCCAGGCAGCAATAGACCCTTGGAGTCAAGTCGGCTAGAGGACGATGTAATAGATCGCGACGCATTTTGAGTGTTCCATCGTAACTAGGAGGCCCTGAATGTTACAATTAACTATCATTTTTTCGTCGGATTCGAAAATCTAGACTCACTTGCGACGTATCATAAGGTGCCCGACGCTATATCCCCTTGTAGACCAGTGCGCTGGAGGACGATGTATTGAATCGCGACGCAATTTGAGTGCTCCATCGTCATTAGGAGGCCCTGAGCGTTACAATTAACTATCATTTTTGCGTCGGATTCCAAAATCTAGACACACAGGAGCACGTCCATAAGGTGCCCGAAGCAGCAATAGAACCTTGGAGACAAGTCGGCTGAAGGACGATGTATTGAATCTGGACGCAATTTGAGTGTCCCATCGTCATTAGGAGGCCCTGAATGTTAAAATTAACTATCAGTTTTTCGTCGGATTCGAAAATCTAGACTCACAAGAGAAGGACCGTAAGGTGCCCGAGCCGGCAACAGACCCTTGGAGACAAGTCGGCTGGAGGCCGATGTATTGAATCTCGACGCAATTTGAGTGTTGCATCGTCATTAGGTGGCCCTGAACGTTACAATTAACAATCATTTTTGCGTCGGATTCGAAAATCTAGTCTCACAGGAGAACGATTATAAGGTGCCCCAGGCAGCAATAGACCCTTCGAGACCAGTCGGCTGGAGGACGATGTATTGACTCTTGACGCAATTTGAGTGTTCCATCGTCATTAGGAGGCGCTGAACGTTACAATTAACTATCATTTTAGCGTCGGATTAGAAAATCTACTCACAGGAGAAGGTTTTTATGGTGCCCGAGACAGCAATATCCCCTTGGATACAAGTCGGCTGGAGGACGATGTATTGAATCTCGACGCAATTTGAGTGTTCCATCGTCATTAGGAGGCCTTGAACGTTACAATTAACAATCAGTTTTGCGTCAGATTAGAAAATCTAGACTCACAGGAGAACGAACATAAGGTGCCCGAGGCAGCAATAGACCCTTGGAGAGAAGTCAGCTGAAGGACGATGTATTGAATCTCGACGCAATTTGTGTTTTCCATTGTCATTAGGAGGCAATGAACGTTACAATTAACTATCAGTTTCTCGTCGGATTCAAAAATCTAGACTCACAGGAGACGGACCATATGGTGCCCGAGGCAGCAATATGCCCTTGGAGACAAGTCGGCTGGAAACCGATGCATTGCATCTCGACGCAATTTGAGTGTTCCATCGTCATTATGAGGCGCTGAACATTACAATTAACTATCAGTTTTGCGTCGGATTCGAAAATCTAGACTCACAGGGGAACGACCATAAGGTGCCCGAGGCAGCAATTGACCCATGGAGACAAGTCGGCTGAAGGACGATGTATTGAATCTCGACGCAATTTGAGTGTTCCATGGTCCGTAGGAGGCCCTGAACGTTACTACTAACTATCAGTTTTGCGTCGGATTCAAAAATCTAGACTCACAGGAGACGGACCATATGGTGCCCGAGGCAGTAATATGCCCTTGGAGACAAGTCGGCTGGAGGACGATGCATTTAATCTCGACGCAATTTGAGTGTTCCATCGTCATTATTAGGCTTGAACGTTACAATTAACAACCAGTTTTGCGTCGGATTAGAAAATCTAGACTCACAGGAGAACGAACATCAGATGCCCGAGACAGCAACATGCCCTTGGAGACAAGTCGGCTGAAGGACGATGTATTGAATCTCGACGCAATTTGAGTGTTCCATCGTCATTAGGAGGCCCTGAACGTTAAAATTAACTATCAGTTTTGCGTCGGATTCAAAAATCTAGACTGACAGGAGACGGACCATTTGGTGACCGAGGCAGCAATATCCCCTTGGAGACAAGTCGGCTGATGGACGATGAATTGAATCTCGACGCAATTTCAGTGTTCTATCATCATTATGAGGCGCTGAACGTTACAATTCACTATCATGTATGCGTCGGATTTGAAAGTCTACTCACAGGAGAAGGATCATATGGTGCCCGAGACAGCAATATCGCCTTGGATACAAGTCGGCTGGAGAACGATGTATTGAATCTCGACGCAATTAGAGAGTTCCATCGTCATTATGAGGCCCTTAACATTACAATTAACAATCAGTTCTGCGTCGGATTCGAAAATCTAGACTCACAGGAAAACGATCATAAGGTGCCCGAGGCAGCAATATCCCCTTGGAGACAAGTCGGCTGGAGGTCGATGTATTGAATCTTTACGCAATTTGAGTGTTCCATCGTCAATAGGAGGCCCTGAACGTTACAATTAACTATCGTTTTTGCGTCGGATTAGAAAATCTAGACTCACAGGAGAACGACCATAAGGTGCCCGAGGCAGCAGTAGACCCTTGGAAGCAAGTCAGTTGAAGGACGATATTTTGAATCTCGACGCAATTTGAGTGTCCCATCGTCATTAGGAGGCCCTGAGCGTTACAATTCACTATCAGTTTCTCGTCGGATTCAAATATGTAGACTCATGGGAGACGGACCATATGGTGCCCGAGGCAGCAATATGCCCTTGGAGACAAGCAGGTTGGTGGCCGACGTATCTAATCTCGACGAAATTTGAGTGTTCCATCGTCATTAGGAAGCCCTGAACATTACAATTAACTATCAGTTTTGCGTCGGATTCTAAAATCTAGACTCACAGGGGAACGACCATAAGGTGCCCGAGGCAGCAGTAGACCCTTGGAGACAAATAGGCTGAATGCCGATCTATTGAATCTCGACGCAATTTGAGTGTTCCATCGTCATTAGGAAGCCCTGAACGTTACAATTAACAATCAGTTTTGCGTCGGATTCGAATATCTAGACTCACAGGAAAACGATCATAAAGTGCCCCAGGCAGCAATAGACCCTTGGAGTCAAGTCGGCTGGAGGACGATGTAATGGATCGCGACGCAATTTGAGTGTTCTATCATAACTAGGAGGCCTTGAATGTTACAATTAAGAATAAGGTTTTCGTCGGATTCGAAAATCTAGACTCAATGGAGACGGACCATAAGGTGCCCCAGGCTATATCCCCTTGTAGACCAGTGCGCTGGAGGACGATGTATTGAATCGCGACGCAATTTGAGTGCTCCATCGTCATTAGGAGGCCCTGAACTTTACAATTAACTATCATTTTTGCGTCGGATTCGAAAATCTGGACTCACAGGAGAACGACCATAAGGTGCCCGAGGCAGCAATAGACCCTTGGATACAAGTCGGCTGGAGGACGATGTATTGAATCTCGACGCAATTTGAGTGTTGCATCGTCATTAGGAGGCCCTGAACTTTACAATTAACTATAATTTTAGCGTCGGATTCGAAAATCTACTCACAGGAGAAGGATCATATGGTGCCCGAGACAGAAATATCCCCTTGGATACAAGTCGGCTGGAGGACGATGTATTGACTCTCGACGCAATTTGAGTGATCCATCGTCATTAGGAGGCGCTGTACGTTACAATTAACTATCATTTTAGCATCGGATTCGAAAATCTACTCCCAGGAGAAGGATCATATGGTGCCCGAGACAGCAATATCCCCTCGGAGACAAGTCGGCTTGAGGCCGATGTAATGAATCTCGACGCAATTCGAGTGTCCCATCGTCATTATGAGGCCCTGAACATTACAATTAACTATCAGTTTTGCGTCGGATTCTAATATCTAGACTCCCAGGGAAACGATTATATGGTGCCCGAGACAGCAATATCCCCTTGGATACAAGTCGGCTGGATGACGATGTATTGAATCTCGACGCAATTTGAGTGTTCCATCGTCATTAGGAGGCCCTGAACGTCACAATTAACTATCAGTTTTGCGTCGGATTCAAAAATCTAGACTCACAGGAGACGGACAATTTGGTGACCGAGGCAGCAATATCCCCTTGGAGACAAGTCAGCTGATTTACGATGAATTGAATCTCGACGCAAATTGAGTGTTTTGTCGTCATTTGGAGGCGCTAAACGTTACAATTCACTGTCATTTTTGCGTCGGATTTGAAAATCTAGACTCACAGGAGAACGACCGTAAGGTGCCCTAGGCAGCAATAGACCCTTGGAGACAAGTCGGCTGAAGGACGATGTATTGAGACTCGACGCAATTAGAGTGTTCCATCGTCATTAGGAGGAACTGAACATTAAAATTACCTATCAGTTTTGCGTCGGATTCGAAAATCTAGACTCACTGGAGAATGACCATATGGTGCCCGAGACAGCAATATCCCCTTGGATACAAGTCGGCTGGAGGACGATGTATTGAATCTCGACGCAATTTGAGTGTTGCATCGTCATTAGGAGGCCCTGAACGTTACAATTAACTATAATTTTAGCGTCGGATTCGAAAATCTACTCACAGGAGAAGGATCATATGGTGCCCGAGACAGAAATATCCCCTTGGATACAAGTCGGCTGGAGGACGATGTATTGAATCTCGACGCAATTTGAATGTTCCATCGTCATTAGGAGGCCTTGATCGTTACAATTAACAATCAGTTTTGCGTCGGATTAGAAAATCTAGACTCACATTAGAACGAACATACGGTGCCCGAGGCAGCAATAGACCCTTGGAGACAAGTCGGCTGAAGGACGATGTATTGAATCTCGACGCAATTTGAGTGCTCCATCGTTATTAGGAGGCCCTAAACATTACAATTAACTATCATATTTGCGTCGGATTCGAAAATCTAGACTCACAGGAGAACGACCATAAGGTGCCCGAGGCGGCAATTGACCCTTGGAGACAAGTCGGCTGGAGGACGATGTATTGACTCTCGACGCAATTTGAGTGATCCATCGTCATTAGGAGGCCCTGAACGTTACAATTAACTATCATTTTTGCGTCGGATTCGAAAATCTAGACTCACAGGAGAACGACCATAAGGTACCCGAGGCAGCAATAGAACCTTGGAGTCAAGTAGGCTGGAGGACGATGTATTGACTCCCGACGCAATTTGAGGGATTCATCGTCATTAGGAGGCGCTGAAGGTTACAATTAACTATCATTTTAGCGTCGGATTCGAAAATCTACTCACAGGAGAAGGATCATATGGTGCCCGAGACAGCAATATCCCCTTGGATACAAGGCGGCTGGAGGACGATGTATTGAATCTCGACGCAATTTGAGTGTTCCCTCGTCATTAGGAGGCCATGAACGTTACAATTAACAATCAGTTTTGCGTCGGATTAGAAAATCTAGACTCACAGGAAAACGACCATAAGGTGCCCGCGGCAGCAATAGACCCTTGGAGACAAGTCGGATGATGGACGATGTATTGAATCTCAACGCAATTTGAGTGTTCCATCGTCATTAGGAGGCCCTATCTATCATCATTTTTGCGTCGGATTCGAAAATCTAGACTCACAGGTAAACGACCATAAGGTGCCCGAGGCAGCAATAGACCCTTGGAGACAAGTCGGCTGGAGGACGATGCATTGACTCTCGACGCAATTTGAGTGTTCCATCGTCATTAGGAGGCCCTGAACGTTACAATTAACTATCATTTTTGGGTCGGATTCGAAAATCTAGACTCACAGGAGAACGACCGTAAGGTGCCCGAGACAGCAATATCCCCTTGGATGCAAGTCGGCTGGATGACGATGTATTTAATCTCGACGCTAATTAAGTGTTCCATCGTCATTAGGAGGCCCTGAACGTTACAATTAACTATCAGTTTTGCGTCGGATTCAAGAAACTAGACTCACAGGAGACGGACCATTTGTGTGACCGAGGCAGCAATATCACCTTGGAAACAAGTCGGCTGATGGACGATGAATTGAATCTCGACGCAATTTGAGTGTTCTATCGTCATTAGGAGGCGCTGAACGTTACAATTGACTATCATTTTTGCGTCGGATTCGAAAATCTAGACTCACAGGAGTCCGACCATATGGTGCCCGAGGCAGCTATATTCCCTTGGAGTCAAGTCGGCTGGCGGCCGATATATTGTATCTCGACGTAATATGTGTGTTCCATCGTTATTGGAGTCCCTGAACATTACAATTAACTAACTGCTTTGCGTCAGATTCTAATGTCTAGACTCACAGGGGAACGATCATAAGGAGCCCCATGCAGCAATAGACCCTGGGAGACAAATCGGCTGAATGCCGATATATTGAATCTCGACGCAATTTGAGTGTTCCATCGTCATTAGGTAGTCCAGAACGTTACAATTAAGAATCAGTTTCGCCTCGGTTTCGAAAATCAAGACTCACAGGACAGCGACCATAAGGAGACCGAAGCAGCAATATCCCCTTGGAGACCAGTCCGCTGAAGGACGATGTAATGAATCGCGACGCAATTTGAGTGTTCCATCGTCATTAGGAGGCCTTGATCGTTACAATTAACAATCAGTTTTGCGTCGGATTAGAAAATCTAGACTCACAGGAGAACGAACATAACATGCCCGAGGCAGCAATTGACCCTTGGAGACAAGTCGGCTGGAGGACGATGTATTGACTCTCGACGCAATTTGAGTGATCCATCGTCATTAGGAGGCGCTGTACGTTACAATTAACTATCATTTTTGCATCGGATTCGAAAATCTACTCCCAGGAGATTCATCATATGGTGCCCGAGACAGCAATATCCCCTTGGATACAAGTCGGCTGGATGACGATGTATTGAATCTCGACGCAATTTGAGAATTCCATCGTCATTAGGAGGCCCTCAACGTTACAATTAACTATCAGGTTTGCGTCGGATTCAAAAATCTAGACTCACAGGAGACGGACCACTTGGTGACCGAGGCAGCAATATCCCCATGCAGACAAGTCGGCTGGAGGACGATGTATTGAATCTCGTCGAAACTTGAGTGTTCCATCGTCATTAGGAGGCACTGAACGTTACAATTCACTATCATTTTTGCGTCGGATTCGAAAATCTTGACTCACAGGAGACGGACCATTTGGTGCCCGAGGCAGCAATAGACCCTTGGAGACAAGTCGGCTGGAGGACGATGTACTGAATCTCGACGCAATTTGAGTGTTCTATCGTCAATAGGAGGCGCTGACCGTTACAATTCACTATCATTTTTGCGTCGGATTCGAAAATCTAGACTCACAGGAGTAGGAAAATGTGGGGCCCGTGACAGCAATATCCCCTTGGAGACAAGTCGGCTGGAGGCCGATGTATTTATTCGTGACGGAATTTGAGTGTTCCATCGTCATTAGGTGGCCCTGAACGTTATAATTAACTATCAGTTTTGTGTCAGGTTCGAAAATCTAGACTCACAGCAGAACGATCATAAGGTGCCCGAGGCAGCAATAGACCTTTGGAGACAAGTCGGCTGGAGGACAATGTATTGAATCTCGACGCAATTTGAGTGTTCCATCGTCATTAGGAGGCCTTGAACGTTACAATTAATAATCAGTTTTGCGTCGGATTAGAATATCTAGACTCACAGGAGAACGAACATAAGGTGCCCGAGGCAGCAATTGACCCTTGGAGACAAGTCGGCTGAAGGACGAAGTATTGAATCTCGACGCAATTTGAGTGTTCCATCGTCATTAGGAGGCCCTGAACGTTAAAATTAACTATCAGTTTTGTGTCGGATTCAAAAATCTAGACTGACAGGAGACGGACCATTTGGTGACCGAGGCAGCAATATCCCCTTGGAGACAAGTCGGCTGATGGATGATGAATTGAATCTCGACGCAATTGCAGTGTTCTATCATCATTATGAGGCGCTGAACGTTACAATTCACTATCATTTTTGCGTCGGATTCGAAAACCTAGACTCACAGAAAAACGACCATAAGGTGCCCGAGGCAGCAGTATCCCCTTGGAGACAAGTCGGCTGGAGGACAATGTATTGAATCTCGACGCAATTTGAGTGTTCCATCGTCATTTGGAGGCGCTGAACGTTACAATTACCTATCATATTAGCGTGGGATCCGAAAATCTACTCACAGGAGGAGGGTCATATGGTGCCCGAGACAGCAATATCGCCTTGGATACAAGTCGGCTGGAGGAGGATGTATTGAATCTCGACGCAATTAAGGTATTCCAACGTCATTAGGAGGCCCTGAAAGTTACAATTAACAATCACTTTTGCGTCGGATTAGAAAATATAGACTCACAGGCGAACGTCCATAAGGTGCCAGAAGCAGCAATAGAACCTTGGAGACAAATCGGCTGAATGCCGATCTATTGAATCTCGACGCAGTTTGAGTGTTCCATCGTCATTAGGAAGCCCTGAACGATACAATTAACAATCAATTTCGCGTCGGATTCGAAAATCTAGACTCACATGAGAGCGACCCGAGGCAGCAATATCCCCATGAACCCAAGTCGGCTGGAGGACGATGTATTGAATTTCGACGCAATTTGAGTGTTCCATCGTCATTAGGAGGCCCTGAACGTTACAATTACCTACCAGTTTTGCGTCGGATTCGAAAATCTAGACTCACAGGAGAAGGACCGTAAGGTGCCAGAGGCAGTAATAGACCCTTGGAGACAAGTCGGCTGAAGGACGATGTATTGAATCTCGACGCAATTTGAGTGTTCCATCGTCATTAGGAGGCCCTGAGCGTTAAAATTAACTATCAGTTTTGCGTCGGATTCGAAAATCTAGACTCACAGGATAATGACCATAAGGTGCCCCAGGCAGCAATATCCCCTTGCAGACAAGTCGGCTGGAGGACAATGTATTGAATCTCGACGCAATTTGAGTGCTCCATCGTCATTAGGAGGCGCTGAACGTTACAATTAACTATCATTTTAGCGTCGGATTCGAAAGTCTACTCACAGGAGAAGGATCATATGGTGCCCGAGACAGCAATATCGCCTTGGATACAAGTCGGCAGGAGAACGATGTATCGAATCTCGACGCAATTAGACAGTTCCATCGTCATTAGGAGGCCCTGAACGTTACAATTAACAATCAGTTTTGCGTCGGATTAGAAAATCTAGACTCACAGGAGAACGTCCATTAGGTGCCTGAAGCAGCAATAGAACCTTGGAGACAAGTCGGCTGGAGGACGATGTAATGGATCGCGACGCAATTTGAGTGTTCCATCGTAACTAGGAGGCCCTGAACGTTACAATTAACTATCAGTTTTTCGCCGGATTCGAAAATCTAGACTCACTTGCCACGGACCATAAGGTGCCCGAGGTTATATCCCCTTGTAGACCAGTGCGCTGGAGGACGATGTATTGAATCTCGACGCAATTTGGGTGATCCATCGTCATTAGGAGGCCCTGAACGTTACAATTAACTATCATTTTTTGCTTCCGATTCAAAAATCTAGACTCACAGGAGACGGACCATTTGGTGACCGAGGCAGCAATATCCCTTTGGAGACAAGTCAGCTGCAGGGCAATGTATTGAATCTCGACGCAATTTGAGTGTTCCATCGTCATTAGGAGGCGCTGAACGTTACAATTAACTATCATTTTAGCGTCGGATTCGAAAATCTACTCACAGGAGAAGGATCATATGGTGCCCGAGACAGTAATATCGCCTTGGATACAAGTCGGCTGGAGGACAATATATTGAATCTCGACGCAATTTGAGTGTTCCGTCGCCGTTAGGAGGCCCTGAACGTTACAATTAACTATCAGTTTTGTGTCGGATTCTAAAATCTAGACTCACAGGAGACGGACCATATGGCGCCCGAGGCAGCAATATGCAATTGGAGACAAGTCGACTGGAAACCGATGTATTGAATCTCGACGCAATTTGAGTGTTCCATCGTCATTATGAGGCCCTGAACATTACAATTAACTATCAGTTTTGCGTCGGATTCTAAAATCTAGACTCACAGGGGAACGACCATAAGGTGCCCGAGGCAGCAATAGACCCTTGGAGACAAGTCGGCTTAAGGACGATGTATTGAATCTCGACGCAATTTGAGTGTTCCATCGTCATTAGGAGGCCCTGTACGTTACTATTAACTATCAGTTTTGCGTCGGATTCAAAAATCTAGACCCACAGGAGACGGACCATATGGTGCCCGAGGCAGCAATATGCCCTTGGAGACAAGTCGGCTGGAGGACGATGTATTTAATCTCGACGCAATTTGTGTGTTCCATCGTCATTATTAGGCTTGAACGTTACAACTAACAATCAGTTTTGAGTCGGATTAGAAAAACTAGACTCACAGGAGAACGACCATAAGGTGGCCGAGGCAGCAATAGACCCTTGGAGACAAGTCAGTTGAAGGACGATGTTTTGAATCTCGACGCAATTTGAGTGTTCCATCGTCATTAGGAAGCCCTGAACGTTACAATTAACAATCAGCTACGCGTCGGATTCGAAAATCGAGACTCACATGAGAGCGACCATAAGGAGCTCGAGGCAGCAATATCCCCATGAAGACAAGTCGGCTGGAGGACGATGTATTGAATCTCGACGCAATTTGTGTGTTCCATCATCATTAGGAGGCCCTGAACGTTACAATTAACTATCAGCTTTGCGTCGGATTCGAAAATCTAGACTCACAGGTGCCCCAGGCAGCAATAGCCCCTTGGAGTCAAGTCGGCTAGAGGACGATGTAATGGATCGCGACGCAATTTGAGTGTTCCATCGTAACTAGGAGGCCCTGAATGTTACAATTAACTATCAGTTTTTCGTCGGATTCGAAAAACTAGACTCACTTGCGACGGACCATAAGGTGCCCGAAGCTATATCCCCTTGTAGACCAGTGCGCTGGAGGACGATGTATTGAATCGCGACGCAATTTGAATGCTCCATCGTCATTAGGAGGCCCTGAGCGTTACAATTAACTATCATTTTTTGCGTCGGATTCAAAAATCTAGACTCACAGGGGACGGTTCATTTGGTGACCGAGGCAGCATTATCCCTTTGGAGACAACTCGGCTGGAGGACAATGTATTGAATCTCGCCGCAATTTGAGTGTTCCATCGTCATTAGGAGGCGCTGAACGTTACAATTAACTATCATTTTAGCGTCGGATTCGAAAATCTACTCACAGGAGAAGGATCATATGGTGCCCGAGACAGTAATATCCCCTTGGATACAAGTCGGCTGGAGGACGATGTATTGAATCTCGACGCAATTTGAGTGTTGCATCGTCATTAGGTGGCCCTGAACGTTACAATTAACAATCACTTTGCGTCGGATTCGAAAATCTAGTCTCACAGGAGAACGATTGTAAGGTGCCCCAGGCAGCAATAGACCCTTGGAGACCAGTCGGCTGGAGGACGATGTATTGACTCTCGACGCATTTTGAGTGATCCATCGTCATTAGGAGGCCCTGAACGTTACAATTAACTATCATTTTAGCGTCGGATTAGAAAATCTACTCAAAGGAGAAGGATCTTATGGTGCCTGAGACAGCAATATCCCCTTGGATACAAGTCGGCTGGAGGACGATGTATTGAATCTCGATTCAATTTGAGTGTTCCGTCGACATTAGGAGGCCTTGAACGTTACAATTAACAATCAGTTTTGCGTCGGACTAGAAAATCGAGACTCACAGGAGAACGAACATAAGGTGCCCTAGGCAGCAATAGACCCTTGGTGACACGTCAGCTGATGGACGATGTACTGAATCTCGACGCAATTTGAGTGTTCCATTGTCATTAGGAGGCCCTGAACGTTACAATTAACTATCAGTTTTGCGTCGGATTCTAAAATCTAGACTCACACGGTAACGACCATAAGGTGCCCGAGGCAGCAATAGACCCTTGGAGACAAATCGGCTGAATGCCGATCTATTGAATCTCGACGCAATTTGAGTGTTCCATCGTCATTAGGAAGCCCTACACGTAACAATTAACAATCAGCTTCGCGTCGGATTCGAAAATCTAGACTCACATGAGAGCGACCATAAGGAGCCCGAGGCAGCAATATCCCCATGAAGACAAGTCGGCTGGAGGACGATGTATTGAACCTCGACGCAATTTGTGTGTTCCATCGTCATTAGGAGGCCCTGAACGTTACAATTAACTATCAGCTTTGCGTCGGATTCGAAAATCTAGACTCACAGAAAAACGATCATAAGGTGCCCCAGGCAGCAATAGACCCTTGGTGTCACGTCGGCTAGAGGACGATGTAATGGATCGCGACGCAATTTGAGTGTTCCATCGTAACTAGGAGGCCCTGAATGTTACAATTAACTATCAGTTTTTCGTCGGATTCGGAAATCTAGACTCACTTGCGACGGACCATAAGGTGCCCGAGGCTATATCCCCTTGTAGACCAATGCGCTGGAGGACGATGTATTGAATCGCGACGCAATTTGAGTGCTCCATCGTCATTAGGAGGCCCTGAGCGTTACAATTAACTATCATTTTTGCGTCGGATTCGAAAATCTAGACACACAGGAGAACGACCATATGGCGCCCGAGGCAGCAATAGTCCCTTGGGGACAAGTCGGCTGGAGGATGATGTATTGACTCTCGACGCAATTTGAGTGATCCATCGTCATTAGGAGGCGATGAACGTTACAATTAACTATCATTTTAGCATCAGATTCGAAAATCTACTCCCAGGAGAAGGATCATATGGTGCCCGAGACAGCAATATCCCCTTGGATACAAGTCAGCTGGATGACGATGTATTGAATCTCTACGCAATTTTAGTGATCCATCGTCATCAGGAGGCCCGAACGTTACAATTAACTATAATTTTTACGTCGGATTCAAAAATCTAGACTCACGGGAGACGGACCATTTGGTGACAGAGGCAGCAGTATCCCTTTGGAGACAAGTCGGCTGGAGGACAATGTATTGAATCTCGACGCAATTTGAGTGTCCCATCGTCATTAGGAGGCGCTGAACGTTACAACTAACTATCATTTTAGCGTCGGATTCGAAAATCTACTCACAGGAGAAGGATCATATGGTGCCCGAGACAGTAATATCGCCTTGGATACAAGTCGGCTGGAGGACGATGTATTGAATCTCGACGCAATTTGAGTGTTCCATCGCCATTAGGAGGCCCTGAACGTTAAAATTAACTATCAGTTTTGCGTCGGATTCGAAAATCTAGATCCACAGGAGAACGATCATAAGGTGCCCGAGGCAGCAATTGACCCTTGGAGACAAGTCAGTTGAAGGACGATGTTTTGAATCTCGACGCAATTTGAGTGCCCCATCGTCATTAGGAGGCCCTGAGCGTTACAATTAATTATCAGTTTCTCGTCGGATTCAAAAATGTAGACTCACGGGAGACCGACCATATGGTGCCCGAGGCAGCAATATGCCCTTGGTGACAAATCGGTTGGAGGCCGACGTATCTAATCTCGACGAAATTTGAGTGTTCCATCGTCATTAGGAGGCCCTGAACATTACAATTAACTATCAGTTTTGCGTCGGATTCTAAAATCTAGACTCACATGAGAGCGACCATAAGGAGCCCGAGGCAGCAATATCTCCATGAAGACAAGTCGGCTGGAGGACGATGTATTGCATCTCGACGCAATTTGTGTGTTCCATCGTCATTAGGAGGCCCTGAACGTTACAATTAACTATCAGTTTTGCGTCGGATTCGAAAATCTAGACTCACAGGAAAACGACCATAAGGTGCCCCAGGCAGCAATAGACCCTTGGAGTCAAGTCGGCTAGAGGACGATCTATTGAATCTCGACGCAATTTGAGTGTTCCATCGTCATTAGGAAGCCCTGAACGTTACAATTAACAATCAGCTTAGCGTCGGATTCGAAAATCTAGACTCACATGAGAGCGACCATAAGGAGCCCAAGGCAGCAATATCCCCATGAAGACAAGTCGGCTGGAGGACGATGTATTGCATCTCGACGCAATTTGTGTGTTCCATCGTCATTAGGAGGCCCTGAACGTTACAATTAACTATCAGTTTTCCGTCGGATTCGAAAATCTAGACTCACAGGAAAACGATCATAAGGTGCCCCAGGCAGCAATAGACCCTTGGAGTCAAGTCGGCTAGAGGACGATGTAATGGATCGCGACGCATTTTGAGTGTTCCATCGTAACTAGGAGGCCCTGAATGTTACAATTAACTATCAGTTTTTCGTCGGATTCGAAAATCTAGACTCACTTGCGACGGATCATAAGGTGCCCGAGGCTATATCCCCTTGTAGACCAGTGCGCTGGAGGACGATGTATTGAATCGCGACGCAATTTGAGTGCTCCATCGTCATTAGGAGGCCCTGAGCGTTACAATTAACTATCATTTTTGCGTCGGATTCCGAAATCTAGACACACAGGAGAACGACGATATGGTGCCCGAGACAGCAATAGACCCTTGGAGACAAGTCGGCTGGAGGACGATGTATTGACTCTCGACGCAATTTGGATGATCTATCGTCATAAGGAGGCGATGAACGTTACAATTAACTATCATTTTAGCATCGGATTCGAAAATCTACTCGCAGGAGAAGGATCATATGGTGCCCGAGACAGCAATATCCCCTTGGATACAAGTCATCTGGATGACGATGTATTGAATCTCGACGCAATTTGAGTGATCCATCGTCATTAGGAGGCCCTGAACGTTACAATTAACAATCACTTTTGCGTCGGATTAGAAAATATAGACTCACAGGTGAACGTCCATAAGGTGCCAGAAGCAGCAATAGAACCTTGGAGACAAATCGGCTGAATGCCGATCTATTGAATCTCGACGCAATTTGAGTGTTCCATCGTCATTAGGAAGCCCTGAACGATACAATTAACAATCAATTTCGCGTCGGATTCGTAAATCTAGACTCACATGAGAGCGACCCGAGGCAGCAATATCCCCATGAACCCAAGTCGGCTGGAGGACGATGTATTGAATTTCGACGCAATTTGAGTGTTCCATCGTCATTAGGAGGCCCTGAACGTTACAATTACCTATCAGTTTTGCGTCGGATTCGAAAATCTAGACTCACAGGAGAAGGACCGTAAGGTGCCAGAGGCAGTAATAGACCCTTGGAGACAAGTCGGCTGAAGGACGATGTATTGAATCTTGACGCAATTTGAGTGTTCCATCGTCATTAGGAGGCCCTGAGCGTTAAAATTAACTATCAGTTTTGCGTCGGATTCGAAAATCTAGACTCACAGGAGAATGACCATAAGGTGCCCCAGGCAGCAATATCCCCTTGCAGACAAGTCGGCTGGAGGACAATGTATTGAATCTCGACGCAATTTGAGTGCTCCATCGTCATTAGAAGGCGCTGAACGTTACAATTAACTATCATTTTAGCGCCGGATTCGAAAGTCTACTCACAGGAGAAGGATCATATGGTGCCCGAGACAGCAATATCGCCTTGGATACAAGTCGGGTGGAGAACGATGTATCGAATCTCGACCCAATTAGACAGTTCCATCGTCATTAGGAGGCCCTGCACGTTACAATTAACAATCAGTTTTGCGTCGGATTAGAAAATCTAGACTCACAGGAGAACGTCCATTAGGTGCCTGAAGCAGCAATAGAACCTTGGAGACAAGTCGGCTGGAGGACGATGTAATGGATCGCGACGCAATTTGAGTGTTCCATCGTAACTAGGAGGCCCTGAACGTTACAATTAACTATCAGTTTTTCGCCGGATTCGAAAATCTAGACTCACTTGCCACGGACCATAAGGTGCCCGAGGCTATATCCCCTTGTAGACCAGTGCGCTGGAGGACGATGTATTGAATCTCGACGCAATTTGGGTGATCCATCGTCATTAGGAGATCCTG